>NC_141699.1:278067975-279312618 GCF_964263255.1 Lissotriton vulgaris
AACGGAAGATGGGGAAGATAGGATTCAGGGCTTGGAACCAGTCGGCAACTTGCCTCCTTGTGAAGTTTGTTGTCCTGACCGTCCTCTAGGTTGCCTTTTTTGATACGGGTGGTAGGATCTTTGGTACGATTGCTGTGTACCAAACTGATGACCTTGAAACCACTGAGGGGTTTGAACCCTCTGTGTTGTATATCGTCTTGAAAAAGGACAGAAGGATCTTTGCTGTTCTTTGGGTCTCTTGAGACTTACTGCTTTCAATGTCTCCATTTCTGCTTTCATGCATGCCATCTCCTCATCTACATGAGAACCAAAGAGTGTAGTGCTGGAGAAAGGAAGATTTTGAATAAGCTGATGCGCTTCAGGCTTCAATGAAGTCAAGCGAAGCCTTGAATGCAGCCTGAGTGCCACTCTATGACAATATCCATGCACAGCTAGAAGTGGTGTGTCTGCAGCAGCGCTAATAATTTGGTTAGAGACCTTACGTTCTTCTGTTAATATTTCATTAAAATCCTCCCTCTTATCTCTAGGTAGATGTTCAGCAAATTGTTGTAGCGTCTCCAATAGTGCTCGGTCATATCTACCCAAAAGTGCCATTGCACTAGCAGCTTTCATGGAGGTCGCTGCTGTGTTGCACACTTTTCTTCCAACTGAGTCTATTTTATGACTCTCTTTATCAGGTGGAAATGTGGAAGTTGTAGCCGTGTTATGTTGTTTTTAAGCAGCCACCACAATGACTCTGGAGGCGGGTCCACCCTTAGGAATGTGGGTTTCCTGTTCTGGAGGGCGATACCTTTTTTGCAGCCTGGAAGGGGCCAGCTTAATAGAAGATGGTGTAAGGAAAAGTTCCATCGCTGGTTCCAAGAGGCCTGGTACCAAATGGAGTAAAGTCTCAAATATTACTGAAGTTGATGGAGCAGGAACGGATATAGGAAAGTTCAATTTTGAAGCTCCTTGATCTAAGACTTCTTGAAACACAGAGATATCATCAATTGGAGAAATCCTTTGAGGAGGGAAGTCTGATAAAGTAGGTGAGTATCTTCCTGTACCCGTAGAAGAAGTATCCCTGGTGTGTCTAGACCGGGATCTCCAACCGTGATGTCAGTGGTGGGAATGAGTAGAGGAGCGTCTACGTCAATGAGAATGAGACCTTGTACGAGACCTGGATCTTGGCCTTCTTGGTGCAGTTGAAGGTGGAGGCGGAGTAGGAGGTGTAGGAAGAGGAGGTGTAGGAGGAGGAGGAGGAGGAGGAGGAGGAGGAGGAGGAGGTGGATGAGGAGAAGATGGAGGCCGAGAAGGAGGCTGATCATCTGGACGATGAGGAGGAGAGTGAACAGGTGATACTGTCCTAGACAGAGAGTATGTCTGAGAATACTCAGAATCTGATGGGTATAATAATCTCCTTCTTTTTCTAGCCTTCTGGGGAGTTACCGATTCCACCGGAGAACCATCTTTCCCCCTCGACGACGATATGCTGACGTAGACTCTAGACTCTTTGCAGAGGACCAAGTCTGTGATCAACGGGTTTTCCTTGCCGTCGATCGACTGCAGCCTGAAGACTTCGACCGAAGGTGATATTTTGATGTCTAGTGACAGTGATGTCTCGACGTTGATTGACAGTGATATCTCAACATCGATCGACGGTGCTGTGTCAACGTCGATCAACGGTGATGGGTAGACAGCGAGTGATGCGAAGTTCTCGACGGCGATCTTGCGACCGTTTGCAGTGGGCTTCTCGATGCCAAATGTGTTCTCGCCGTTGGAGCAGCCACCGTTGTCGACCTTCACCTCAAAGTTGCATGTCAACGTCTTTTCAACCCAGAGCCCTGGGGTGACAGTAACCAGGTAGCCGCTGCTCCTCTCGACTTCGTGGTCTTCTATGTCGACCGGGAACTATGCCGTTTTTCAGCCTGTCTTCTGCTGGGGAGCACCCAGAGGCCGAAGAAAGGGTGGTAGAGGACTGACTCTCCTTGCGCTGAAGCCCCACCTGATGACTGGAACTGCTGTTTTCTTTGTTCTTCTGCTCTCTGAAGGCGAATCCTCACCCTGGCTCGCAGAGTACGCTTGGAAAAGGTTTTGCAGATGGAACAGGAGTCAGGAACGTGAGTAGCAGGTAGACAAATAATACATACTCTATGAGGATCAGATTTGGCCTTCTTCCTTCCACAGTCTGGAAACTTATCAAACAAAGATGGCATTTTTTTAATAAACTGTGATAATTTCTGTCGGAAAAAGGCAGGAAAAGGTAGAGAAGGACCAAAGACGTCAAGTGAAACACTCAGAGTTAAAATTAAAAAAAAAGATTTTTAATGAAAAAGCCCACATTTGGTCGAGCTCAATGCTCTAGGGTCCTGTTAGAAGGAGCCAGTAAAAAGAACTGAAGTAACTTCCATTGACTGTGCATCATGGGATTTTGGTGGTCTCTGAGTTTTCTTAAAGGCACGGTGTCTAGTTTAAGACCTACAATGGCAGCCAATGAGGGCTACTCTTTCCCACCCTTTCATCGCTATCATGAAAAAAGAGTTTTGTGAAGTGGGGTTTTTCTGGGTGTTAAACACCATACAAAAAAAAAAAGTTACACAAACATAGTAGTATGGCATCTTTTTCACTTCAAGATGAAGTGGAGGCCTTTGTAGCCTATTTAGTTAGGCTGCATTATTGTCTTTTCTATCTCTTAAGTGTCTTTACAGGTCTTACTGAAGAAAGGCAAACATATCCACTTAAGAAGATATATCTAAAGAAGTGCTCCTTGGTCCCGGCACGTGGGCGGGGCTATTCAATTGCTTATGACTATATCTGGAAATCCCCTGCAAGAGAACTCAAATTCATCTTAAATCATCTCGCCTTCAGAAAAGTTCTTAAAACCCTTCTTTTTTGTTAATTATGGTTGCTGGTGTTTACGACTTCACTTCTGTTAATACGAGAAGACCTCTGAGTGACAAAGTTCTACCAACAACTTATTACAGGAAGAACCACTGTACTCCACAGCACTTTCAGCTTTCCTTCACAGGTTCTTGAAGACTAACAAGGTCCACCCACTACTTCTTAGAGAGTGCACCCTTGTACTCAACAGCACTTTCAGGTTTCCTTCACAAGTTCATGTGGTATATGAAGGTCTACTTCTCAGCTATTTCCTAGAGGGGGTGCCCCTCGCCTACACTGCCGTTCCAGCTTTCCCTCACAGGTTACTTTCCATTGTCATATGATTTATGTCAGCTACTTCTTACTGGATGCACTGCTCTACCTCACATCACTTTTAGCTTTCCTTCACAAGCTACTTAAGGTAAGGCTAGTGATGTCTATCACATACTTCTTAAAGAGCGTACTGCTCTACACTCCAGCACTTTAAGCTTTCCTTCACTGTCTTCTCATGTCTACAGTGGTCTGCCCACTGCCTATTAGTGGATGCCTGCTGTATCCCACAACACAATATCCTATCCTTCTCAAATATACAGACACTACAGGGCGACTTTTGGCATTTCCTACTTCGCAATCCCATTTATTATACAGCACTTTCTGTTCTGCTCGATTCAGCTCTACAGGTATCTACCAGCTTTGCCCCTTTGCATTAGTTTGGCTCTCTGTAGTCACATACCCTCGGCGGTTGTGATGTGATCAGCTAGGATGAGGCAGCAAAACCCTGCGTCAGCCTTGATGGTTCTGCTCCTGGTGGCATTATCAGGGCTCTTGGACGTGCAATGCTGAGATGATGCAAATGGATGTCACGACTGGTGCAGCAGGTCTATTTGATTGTTTGCTGTTAGAAATTTTGATAAGGATTTGATATTTTGTTACAAGGGGAATTGTTCCTTCTAACCATTTGTCCTGTTCAAACAGTTGTTTGAAAAGCATGGATTTCAACTCTTTCCTGAATCTTTGGATTTTTGATCTGCCCCTGAGGGACTTGCCCAAGCTGTTCCACCACCATACCTCTTGTGTCTTAGTGACTTCCCTTTTTGCTTCTCTAAATTATGTCGGTGGTCGGGACTGAGAGGGTCATAAATTTGTGGGTCCCCCACCCTGTGAACTCCTGGTTTCCCTTACTCGGTTATAGGCAGAGAACTGGAAGGATCACCATCAACAGAACTTCAGCCAGATTTTCATGTTGAAACCCTTGACCTAATAGCTGACAGGCCACAGTAGCACTTTCCCCACCTTATTAAGTGTGGTACGACCAGCAGTAGAATTCCCGATCTGGGAACAGTAAGTGAGACATGGCAGTTAAAGGAAGGGAGGTTGTTGAATGACCTCACGTGCAGGAAGAGAACTTCATGTGAACCAGGGCCAATGTTTTTTTGTTTTTTTAAGAACAAACTCACACTTTAATTTTAGAAAAATAAAAACATTTGCTGAGCAGGCATAGTAAACTTGTTACCAACTCAGCAAACTCTAGTCTTTAGACCAACAGCCACTGCAGCAGTTGCCAGGGAAGATCTTTCATACTGGACGTCAAATGATCCAACTTTTTAGAAGTAAAGTACAGTTTAGTCATTTTGTTCTGTGTCCTCTGCAGTCCAAGGATCTGTTTTTGGGTAGCCCTACACATAGGGTATGACAACAGTCCACGTATGGGATTATCAAAGCCCTTATATGGTGTATGCAGTGAATCATTTAGTGCAGAGGTGCAGTCTTCCTAGGCAAGCCTACATGACAGTATGAATCCTTCATAAAAAATTGACTTGGAGGGAGAAGGATAGATCAGAATAAAATACACATTTATTAGTTCTTCACTTTATGTGATGAAACTTTAAGGCCTCAAAGAGTCAGAGGGCAAGTGGATGGTAACCGGCCCTGAACTGCTTCCAACCAGGAATACCTTTGTTTCTGTTCCATTTAGGCTCATGTAGCTCTCCATCCAAACACATCCATGGCCAAGTCACAATACTCTTTGCCCCATCAGAGATGGAGATGTGCATCATCCATATACTTCGTCCCTATCCCACCAAGCAAAGGTGGTGCTGTTGGACCACCTATGCAAAGTGACCGGGTGAACAAAAGTTGGAAGAGTATGTAACCATAAGGGTTTCTGCATGTAATTTTCTTCATGCCATATTTCAATCAGCCTACTCAGATCACTTGCCTGCTATCTGAGAAGAAGTCAGTCATCCATGTCAGTGCAATGTCTTAAATCCTTAACGCTTCACTGGAAGCTAGGTGGTATCTGGTGCTCCACTTTGTCTGGAAAATCTAAAGGGGTTAGCTTCCTGTTGTGAAGCAAACTACTGGTATTCTTGAACACGTGGAGTTGGCAAGTTTCATTGTTCTCTAGTTTATTACATGCATACTGAATGTCTGAGATCAGTTTGTTGTTGGATTTATCGCTGGTTTTCTGCCACAGGCTTCCTGAGAAGTGACATTGTTATAACATGTTTCAGGGTTCCAGGAACTGGACCAAATGATGATAATATCTGAGAATTATAGAGAAGCGCATTGAGGAAACAAGCACATGCATTAATGTCCTATTGACATTCTCTGAAGGAAAGTTATTGTTTAACAATAGTGGAAAAGAGGATAAAAGCATTCCTGAGAAAGAGGATCGGTTGGTAGTTTTGTAACTCAGAAATGAACCCTCAGTTTAGTAGTTCTTGCTAGAAGACCCTCATGCCTTACAAAATGGATCAGGATAACCCCTTTTAAAAGGTTTCAGATTAACCACGACTTGCAAGCTCTTACAGCTTTGGTAAAGGACTAAACAAAAAAGTACCAAGTCAAGCTCTTTCCATGGATCTGCCTCGTGGCAGCCCAACTCATTGACAGTCAAAAATATTGCTCCCTAACACGGATATTGCCCTAAGCTTATCTCAGTACATCTTATCTCTTAGGTCTCATGGTCACTGGCACCAAGTTGAGCATACCTTAGTACACCATCCTCACTTACTCATTGAGGGTCCAGCAACCACTGACATGACACAAAGGTAACATATCCTTGGTAGATCATCTTGACAGATCCCATGCTCAACAATACAAATACACCTTCATCTATGTAGTAGACCTTTCTGGCACCAAGCTCTGACCTTTTAATAGGGTCCCACACTCATTGAGACCAGCTGAGCTACCACTGGAAGCGCAAGAGACATTCTCTCAGTATTACACACTGTGAGGCCCACCACATAAAATGACAGCAAGATAAACTTTCTTGCGCAGTCGCATGGGCTCTATATACATCGAAAGCATTCGGCGTTCTCCCAACGCATAAATCTCATGGGCTTCACACAATCGACATCAAGTGGTGGTCTCCAATAATGAGTCAAATGTTCTAATGACAACATGTTTTATCTCTCCCATGACTGATACATCCTGTGTGCAGCACTTGGTGATACTGTGTTGTACTCCCCCAGAGCTCCAGCAACCAAGGCTCCACACTCGCTTATACCTTGGTTTTTGCTTCCAGTACTGACCGAATGTCTAGTCTCAGTTAAACATAAGACCAAAACTTAAGTTGAACGGAGACAAAAGTCTATCTTTACTACTCGTAAATGCCCTTTGTGAATACCAAAAGTCGTAAAGTTATGCTTTCTTCTCAGTTTACATTTGTGAATCGGACCCTTATCTTAGCTCTTATATTTCTTACCAGCTGGGCTCACCCAGTACTACAGACTCATGGATCCACACTCACTTTAGATAAGCTGAGAAATCCTGATAACTAGTCTTAAGCTACCAAATTAATTCACCCTCATAAGATGTCTCCGTCTTAAGATCTGCAGTGCAGCTCACCTGCCAGTCGGGTGACTTGGAGTACGACAGTGTTTCGCTGCTCAGCCAGAAGTAGCGTTTCTTGAAGGTGAAGCGGGTAACCAGGTGCACACCTTCTGCCTTGCGCTTATGAAGATATCCTTCCTTGATTGTCACTGAGGGGTGAAACAGTGCCCGTTGCTGCAGCTCACTCACTGTCGCACACAGAAAGAAGATAAGTGTTAGACACAGAAGCACCTTCCTAGAAGCTTCAGAAAAGGTTATAAACCAAAATAGCACCCCTTAAAGAGTACGTAAGGCTGGGGTGTGCCTCTTTCTCAAACATGGCCAATTGAGATAATAGGAGCCCATAAATCAGAAAAGCAAAATACACTGAGGAAGGACTGCTAAGTGGGATTAGTACAACCATTTTAGATCCACAATTTTGACCTACACATAATTGGATCCTAGACACAAAAAACACAGAGTTAAGGTATATAGCACTATTCATGTAACCAATGTGTGTATGGAGAACATAAACTGGAGCACAAAAGTGCCCACAGAGGGTTACTCATATTCTAAGATATCACATGGACCTTTAAGCCAGCCATCTTCATTGGTTTGTCTGTTTTTTTTTAAACAGATTGTATTGGCATTTTTATTTCTTTTCACATATCAGTATACATCCATTTAAACGTTATTAGTACATAACTTGGTTGTTCCGCAGCGTACTCGCTACCAAGTTGACAATAGTTCCTGGTGTTTGTACTCTTCACTATTCACCGTTGTCCGTTGCTAGAGATCATATTCCTAGCAATGCTATTCTCCTTCCATTGGTTGGTCTGTTGATGTGTCATTCATACTTTTCTCCCGCCAAATACAGCATGGGTCAATGGCCATCCCACTTCAGCTATCGATTATCTTCATGTGAGTATCAGCATTCGTGCACATCCACGCATAAAGTGGTGACCGTCAGTGCCAGGGACAGCTATGGCAATGTGTGCTTTTTGAGACCAAAAATGATTCAAATTTTTAGCTAACATTTGTCACATTGGGAACGGCCCAGCAACTCCCCCAACGATAGAGTTTTACAAAATCTACGATGAAATAGGTATTGACAAAGCAGAAAGGCTTGCAGCGAGAGCCAGACCTTTTGTCTTTGCTAGTGCCTCTTTCTGTTTGATTTTAGATATTGGACTGTATGGCAGCGGGCTGTAACATGACTACCCCAAAGGACTTTATTGGGAAATCGCTGAGTGACTAACCCTCATATGATACCGATACAATAAATTGACTTTATAATAGCAATGTACTCACCATGGACCTACCATGAAATACATTGCAACTGATGAGGTTGTATATTGTCCAATATTCATTTTCAGTATGACTGAAGGTTTACCAGGTCAATGGGATTACTTATGATGTGAGGAGCCCACTCCTGACACAACGATACTGCATTTTGCGTAGTCCATCCACACAATGACTTAATGAATAGTGCTATCAGGGATTTTGAAGAAAGACAATGCTACCACTGTAAGTTGATCTTTTTTCCAATCAATTTTTTCACCAGTACTATAAACACATGATTATGTTTTTAAGGTGATTACCATGAACAAGGTTGCGTTCGGGAGCCAAACCCCCATCAGTTTTGCTATACCACCTCACTGCATGAAATGAAATATTCTTTAGACTGCACAAATGCAATGATTTTCCAATTTTGGAGTAACTTTTGCTTGATCACCTACTACATCATACAGACCACAATAAGTTAAGCTTCTAGACCTCTTTACAGGTTGAACGCTTTCCTTTTGGTAAACTATGACAGCCTCTAGCTACATGGTTACTTGAGCTACACTTTTCAGATACACAACCAGGGCTTTAAGTGGGCCGGGTCTCGCCGGTGCTGAGCACCGGCAGTTTTTTAAAGGAGGCCACAAAACGAGTCTCTATCGGGCTCTGTTTCGTGCCCTGGCACAAACAGTCTGTTTTTTTCCGACTGCAGTGACAGCAGGCACATTGATGTGCGCCTGCTCTAGTCACTTCTCACCCCAAACACCTCCCCGAAGCTAAGCCCCAGTTTAGAGGTCTACACCAGTTTTACAGAATGACCATTACCTAAATAAAACTAACTTCGCTTGGATTCATTATATGTAAACCTATAATATGTAGACAGCTTGAAGGTCATCCTTGGCCTACATGGGACACGCCTGCTGAAGGACACACTGGAATGCCATTAGAGCCGACTGGAAAAGGCAAGAGCTAAAAAAAAACATGAAATGAGCACTTTCTGTAATACGGACCCTGGAGTGCTTTCTAAAATCCTTATTCCCTCTGGTCACAGATGGTGTGCTTTAAATGCCTGACTAGGCTGCAAGTTCCACTTGGCTTCGAGAGACTCGTTTGGTTGAGGTGACCTTCATGAAAAGCTCAGTCTGCAGGGCCAAATCTGAGATGTTTAAAGGAAAAGTGTGCAATTGCCCAAGGGGCACCCTGTGAAAATGATTTTTCTCTCTATTTGACCTCTGTCTCTCTAGCCATTGACATCTTAAGGATTTTTGGAGTTCTGTGCAAGACATATTTCAATTGTTGTGTGACCCTGTGAGATAATTTGTATTGTTTGACATAACGAGGGCATGAATATTCAGGAAATGGGAAATAAAGTTCAAATTTGTTCCATAAAGGGGTAGGGCCCCAAAAATATGTCTTGCTAGGGGCCCCAAAGACTGTAAGATGACACTGCTGTGCCTTGCGCTTTGTCTTTCAAGTCAAGTGTGAGCTTTTTGCCGCACACAGGGCCACACGTTTCTCTTCTGAAAGACAAAAGGAGACCTTAAATCAGAAAACTAGGTCGTTCCTGGACATTGAAGAAAGAAAGCTACTTGCAGAGGCTGTTCACTGACAGGCCTCTCTGGGCTGGTAGCCCCTTTTCCAGGTGCCAGGCGAAGGCCAGTTACAGGCTCGAGGGCAGCCAGTCACACTGTTTACCAATTACCATGTCATGATTTTCGTCACTCCTCTCCTAAGCGCCTCCCTTGCTCAGAGACTCTGTTCCCCGCTGCTTTCACATCTACACCTCCGACTGGCGCACGTGTCTCAGGGCTTTATACACACAGTGTTCATTTTCATTGCTCCTGAGAGCAGGGACAGGTGTTCGCCACAAACGCATGCCATCAACCATTACCGCCAGGCATCGAGGTTTCACTTTCTCGGGTTAAATAAACACACACACCGACAAGTCAAGAAACGGAAGTGATTTAGGCCTATCAGCTTCCGGATCCCTTGGCAACGACCGCTGATACGGGAAAGTAGATAAATAGCAAATGTCAGAGCTCAGGAGGCTGGAGGGGAACGTGAAAGGCTAGGCAGGGGGCGGAGTCAGACTCACAGGTGAGGATTAAAGGCGGTCATGCAGACACATACTGGAGAACAAGAGCAAACAGGGCCTGAACGTCGTATTGTAATTGTATTGTATTGTAATTGCATTTATATAGCGCTTACTACCCCTGACGAGGCGTCAAAGCGCTTTTTCGTCGAGTAGCACGCTACTCCGGGACCCATAGAGGATTAGTGTTGAATTAGTATAGTGAAACATGCAAGTACATTTTGAGTGGTGGATAGGTTAGTCAGTTATTTGGATTTGAAATGATAGCAGAAGGATAGAGGAGGACAAAGGTTTGTATTTATATAGCGCTTATAGAGGCATGCTATTCAGGAAGCCTACAAAGGATTAGTGGTGAATTAATATGGTGAAATGTGAAGTAATTTCAGTGTTGGATATTAGTCAGTTACTTGGAGTGAGAAGGATAACGGAAAGATAAAAGGGGAAGAAAGATTTGCATTCATATAGCACTTGTTACCCCTGATGGGTGTTGAAGCACTTTTCTGGTGAGGAGCACGCCACTCCGGAACGAATAAAGGATTACTGTTGAAAATTAATCTAGTAAAAAATATGAAGTAATTTCAGTGGTGGATATGTTATTCAGTTATTTGGGTAGTATATTAGTATAGTTTAATATGGAATTTGAGTAGTGAACATGTTAGTCTCTTAATTTCGATTGAAAAGGATAGTGGAGGGATAAAAGTGAAGGATTTTTTTAGGTCTTAGGTCTTAGCAGTAGGAGGAGGCTTTTGGATGAGTAAAAGGGAGTTTTGGAGTGGAGGACTCAGAGGGAAAAGTTTAGAAAGGTTTGTTTTAGGGGATCGGTATAGTAAAAGAGGTGTCAGATGATGCAAGGAGGGGTAGAGTAGGAGAGAGTCTAGAAAGGGTTATTTTGGCAATCATAGTAGTGGTATGGGGATTGGTATAAATGAGAGAGGGGATGTAGAGGATATATTGATAGATGTATAGGATGAGAAATAGGGTAGTGCATTGGAAGGAGTAGTAGAAAAAGTTTGAGATGAGTCAGAAGGTTGGGCTAGAAGATATATTGAGCAAAGTAAAGGCTGAGAAACAGGGTAGTGCATTGGAAATGCTAAATTAGAAGAAAGTGATAAATATATAGATCCCTAATTACATTGAAAGTATATAGATACATAAAGGAGGCTAGCACAAGTAGACTAAAGATACAGGCAGGAGGCACAGGATGAGAAACAGGGCAGTGCACTGGACACGTCCCCCAGGAGAAAAGCAACCGACACACAGATCCAAGCACATGGAAGGTACACAGATGCACAATGGAAGTATGTACATGTAGACCAAAGATGATTTGGCTGGCTTGTGAACACAAAATGGTGGCTGGGAGTGCACTGTTTTAACATACAGGTCTTACAAAGGAGACATTTGGAGGGAAAACAGAATTGTCACCAAGGAAGTAGAGGGACAAACTACAGAGGTTGGACTGCAAATCCCACAATTTAACACGTTAAATGGAAGCAATCATGGGCAGGGAAACCCACAAGTTTAAAACTCAATACAGGTGATTAAAATGCAATCACAGGCTAAAAGTACATTTTGGCAAAGACAGTAAACCCAGAGAGTGAAAATCGTTTTTTAAACAACTTTTTGTCTTGGGAAGATACAGCACTAGTCTGTCTCCTTACCACTTCCTGGACTCTGCTCACTGCAATCTAGGGCACATGTAGGCTGCAACTCACAAGATGGAGGAGAATGATTTGGGGTGCACCCAGCAAGGCCTTAAGGGGCCTGGGCAGGTGTGAGAGGAAGGCTCAGACTTGCCTGGTAGCTGAATAGCCAATGGTCTGCTGGCCTGGGGGTGGGGGCTGGGCAGCTGCTTCTCCTGTTCAGAAGCTCCTAGGAGACAGACAGGCTCAATCCACACTTTGGACTTCAGCAGGTAAGGGCCTCACTAACTTGAAATCTAACAATACTGTTTGAATAAAACTTTACTCCCTCAGCAGGACAAAAAACGAAGTGCGCAGGCACTAGTAAACACAGTTTAAAAAGCTCACAGAAGCACCCTCTGATGTAGAAAATCCCTTTTGCTGGGGGGGGGGAGAGGGGCAGGGGGCTGGTTTTACTGGCTTGTGAACACAAAATGGTGGCTGGGAGTGCACTGTTTTAACATACAGGTCTTCGCACAGAGCAAAGGAGAAATTTGGAGGGAAAACAGAATTGTCACCAAGGAATGAGAGGGACAAACTAAAGAGGTTGGACTGCAAATCCCACAATTCAACATGTTAAATGGAAGCAATCATGGGCAGGTAAAATCACAAGTTTAAAACACAACACAGGTGATTAAAAAGGCAATCACAGGCAGGCTAAAGCTACAATTTCAAACTGTATACCCACAGGCAAAGACAGTAAACACAGAAAGTGGAAATCGTTTTTTAAACAACTTTTTGTCTTGGGAAGAGACAGCACTAGTCTGTCTCCTTACCACTTCCTGGACTCTTTCCAATGCACTGCCCTATTTCTCCGCCTATACTTCTCTCAATATATCTTCTAGCCCAACCTTCTGACTCATCTCAAACTTCTTTCTACTACTATTTCCAATGTACTACCCTATCCCTCACCCTATATATCTATCAATATATCCTCCTCATCCACTCTCTCATTTATCCCAACCCCCATAACACTACTATGTTCGCCAAAATATCCCTTGTGATTCTGGGCAAATCTCTTAATCTCTCTCTGCCTACCAAAAATGAATGTCTGCTTGTGTAACGTAACTGGTGCTCATGAAAAGCGCTCCAATACCTTCAGGGAGTTCGCACAATATGAAACCGCAAACAAAAAAAATCTGTTAATATAAAATAAGTCCCAGAAAAATGAGTGCAGGTTCTCTTCACCAGCAACAACTTACATCAATTAAGCACCTACTGATTTGGAATTGTGGCTTCCCAACACAATTTAAGTGAGTGCTTCAAAAGGGAACAGTAGCTGCTGGTGTGGGGCAGGTGTGGTGAGGCGTGGAGTGGGCGGCGGGATACAAAAAAAGAAAGATCCACTTACCTGCCAGCTGCCGCCTCTCTTCTGTCTGGAGCATGAAACAGGAAGCACCCAGATTCCCATAGCCAATCACCACACTGCTGTCACCAGCATGACAGCAGTGTTGTGATTGGTCTGAGCGCCATGGTTTCAGACTGGGAGCCTGTGCATGTTCTAAACCCAGGCTGCGCAATACAGCCAGGTGGAGAACATGCTAAGTGTGCATGACTGTTTGGCTGGCCATACAGCCATGCTCACTTAGAAAGTACCCACCACACCTCCCCCTGCAATGTGGACAGTCTAGCCCCAACCCGCCCGCACCTAAACAGAGCCACTACAAAAAAATAAAATGATAATAACATAACTCTGCCAGCCACTCGTCCATCCACCCTTCAACCATCAACTCTGCATACATCCTTCCATCCATTCATCAACTATTCCATCCATCTATTCTGCCATCGATCCACACATTCACTCTGACATCCATCCATTATATATGCCATCCACCCATCCATTATATCATCCATCCATCCACTCTGCTATTCATCCACCCTTTCATCCACTCTGCCATCCATCAAATTACTCTATAATCCATCCATCCACTCTGCCATCCATGGATTAACTCTGTTATCCATCCATTCACTCAGCCATCCATCAGAACACCCTCCCACCCATTTATCAGCTCTGCCATCCATCCATTTACTCTGTCATCCACTTGTCCATCCATCCACCCACCCATCCACTCTGCCATCCATGCATCCATCCACTCTGCCGTCCATGTATCCATCCTCTCTGCCATCCACTCATTCAACCAGCCACCTATTCACTCTGTCATCCATCCATTCACTCTGCCACCCATTCATCCACTCTACCATTCATCCACTCTGTTATTTTTACATTCACTCTGCCATCAATCCATCCAGCCATCCATTCTGTCATTCATCCACTCTGCCATCCATCCACTCATCCACACTGCCATCCATCCACCCAGCCATGCATCAATCCATCTATTCTGCCATCCATTCGTCAACTCTGCCTATATACATCCACTCTGCCATCATCCATCCACTCTGCCATCCACTCATCTTTTCACCCACTCATCTATCAGTCCCTTTACCCGGCCACCATGTAGCCTGCCCATCCATCCATCCATCGATTTACTCTGACAACCTTTTACCTGTCCATCCACCTACCCAGGGCCAGACTGGGAACTGAAAGCAGCCCTGGCAAATTTCTGCAGACCAGCCCCCGTGTGGCGCGTAGCGATCGCAGCGAGCGAGCCCGACCGCTACTAGGGGGGCTTGGGGGGGTTCTCCCACTGAGAAAATTTTGGAAAACGACAGACCAAAATGGTGAATTTTACAGCACTTTTTTCATTATATATTCAATTGTATCAACTTTCAAAGCACAGTAAATAGTAGATGATGACCTTAAAGAGCACCAGGTTACCCACCCAGTCATATGTATCCATAGACATTCTTTCAGAGAGCACCAAAAATAGACACAAGTAGTGAATCAGAGAGAACAAAGTAAAAGTGAGACCAGCCCCCCACATGGTGTGTATTGAGCAAGCGCAGTGAGCAACCACTACTAGGGGGAGTTTAGGGGGTTGAACTTGTTTCCCCCCAAGAAAATTTGAGAGACAGAAAGGCCAAAACAAAGCATTTTCCATTACATATTAGATTGCATTACCTTTTAAAGCATAGTCAATTGTCACTCATGTTGTCACACATGAGCACACAGGCCACTGACTGATGCCAGAATACTGTGGAAATGTCACACATAAGCACCTAGGCACTGGCCCAGGCCTGGTCACACCACCAGGCCAGTAAGCATGCAAACGTCACACATAAGCACTCAGGCCGGTAAGCATGGCAATGTCACACATGAGCCACAAGCTCCAGGTCACTGAGGCCAGAAACTATGGAAGTAGCACACATAATTAAGCACCCAGGCCAGAAAGCATGGAAACGTCACACATAAGCACCCAGGCTGATAGAAAGCATGGAAATGTCTCAAATGGCACCCTGGCCAGAAAGCATGAACAATTAACACAAAGGCCCTGGCCTTGACATGACACATCTTTAAATAGCCTACTTAAGTGGGTGGCACAATAAGTGTTGCAGGCCTACTAGCAGCATTTAATGTACAGTCCCTGGGTACATGTAGAACCACATTTCTAGGGACTTACAAGTAAATTAAAATTGCCAATTCGGTGTAAGCCAATTTTACCATGTTTGAAAGGAAAGGGCGCAAGCACTTTAGCACTGGTTAGTGGTGGTAAAGTGCACTGAGCCCTAAGAGCCAACAAAAATTGCCTTTTTGATGTAATGAGAGGCCAACAGGCACTTATCTAACCTTGTCTCAGCAGTCAGTATGAACAATATGTATCTAAAAAACATTTTGCATGTGCTAATGGCGCTGGGACTTTTTCTGTAGCTAGACCTAAACAAGAGTGCTTTAATTGTGCAGGGACTAACAGGTACTTGCTGCCTGCACTTTAATTATGAAGGAAAAGTACAGGCACTTATCTGCACTGCCCCCAATTCTTTTAATCGAAGAGTACCAGCACATCTCAGCAGCAAACAGGCAGTCTGAGGCGAGGAGTACCTATGGTTCTATATTTCCATTTTGAGCACTAGTAAACACTCTCCCTTTGATGCAAGCTCCTTTGGATGTTGCAATATTTTAAGGCATTCCCTTCAACCAACCTCACCTCATCACACTAAGGGTGTGAGTTTCCTTGTACACTGACTCACTGGAGAAACTTCTCACCACATGATGCATGGAAGGGACCTCGGTTACTATAGAAGGGCAATAACCACTAATTTGCAACAGCGCATCCCTCCTTGTCTCTGTGCAGTTTAGGACACTCCTTACCCAATGATCCTTCCTCATTTCTTATCCACGATATCTAACACCTGCCTCTGCAGAGCCACATCCCTCTTCAAACCAGCAAGTATAGCGTTACCTACATCATGTTATGCAAACTTACTAGCACATTCACAGGGAAGCCACATGGTGTGGGGTTGTTCCCCTTAGCAACAGCAACTCATTGGTCCTGTGGGGGTTGAAGCCGGCAGTCTGATGGTGGGGAGCTTGCTCATGGTTCTGCAATGGAGCATCCGCACACAACAGCAGAGCACAGCTTGGACTGGGCTAACTGTAGGGCAAAAGTGCCCAATCGGCCGAGGGGCATGACTTTCCACCACCATGCCATCCGCCAACAGAATGCACATTTGCTTTAGGTCCGGGCGTGGCGTACACACGCCAATGACTCTTCTCATTACTTCTGTAAGATTGACCGCATCGACATCAGTGACACAAAACTGGACTATAAGGCCACCACCCCCTTTAGACTGAGATTGTTGAAAGAGCAGAGGGACACAGGATACAGACGCTAGTACCATGGGCTTGTAATGGCCATACACAAGCGCAGACTTCCAGACTGCACTGTGGTCCTTTGAATACTTGGTGTATGATATAGTAAGTCTGGTCAGTCGATCCCTAGGAACAGGTGTAGGTTCAAAGTTGGATAATTTATTGTCCAGTATTCATTTTCGGTTTCCAGTGTTTACTTGTGACTGTTTGTAGGGATCTTCCTCGGTGTGGGACAGTGGAAGTCAGTGGATTGCATTTATTTATTTATTTATGCATTTCAACCCTCTGGAACAACTTTCATGGATCTCCTTGAAAACGAGGGAGGTCCTGAATAATGGGATGGTACACAAACAGTCAATATGGCACCATAGACTAAAAGCAGAGGGCTGCCTGTGAAGATCGGCGAGGAGATAAGGATTTACACACTTGAAGGAAACATTGTTCAGTTGGAAGGCTATGATACAGGTTGTGTGAAAAATAAACACAAGTAGTGGCACCCGGTGGTACAAAGTACATTTGCCAATATTAGAATCTTACCTATAGGTGTAAAAATGACCCTACAGGCTTCTGAAGAGGAACAGACAGGTAGAAGGTGCTAAATGGCTGCTATAATGATTTAACAGTTAAAGTCAAGCATCTGGCGTCCCTTGTTAAATGCTGGTACCACAGTCTGTGGAGCACATGTGAGGCGCTGGGAGGATTAAGTCATACCGTGCAATAAGCAGAGTGAATCTGCTTGTGTGCAGGGCCGGGCAATAGTCTCTGGTGAGGTCTCAAGTTAATCGTAGCGTGTCCAGATAGAGAGGGTGCCAGGATTTTGAAGGCAATTGTTGGTTCCAGAATGGGACGCCGGGGCTAGACGAGGCCTAAGATTTGCTGCAGAGGCACGAGACCGGGGCACAAGGGTCAGTTCGGGCCCAGGCCCATACAAAGTAGTGCGTGCGAGGTGCAGGGATATCCACACGTCTGTGCTCGGAGTCTGAACCAGGGGCAGTTGAGGTATGCGGGGCAATGCTCCAACTGGCATGAAAGACTAGAGGGCAGCCCAGAGCAGCTTGACCTGACATGTACCTGCAAGCAGAACACCCAATAATGGCTCATTGAGGCCCAACAAGATTGTGAGAGATCCGAGGGCCAGCTCGGCCCTATGTCTCTCAACCAGTGAAACGACCAGAGATGCCAAAGACATCTGGAGCACCACTCTGCTCCACTCACCCAACTCTCCCAGCACTGAGGGTCCCACACTCACAGGTGGACATGCAAGCATCATGGAAACAGGTACATGGGCAATCATTGAACTTTCGACTTCGAGCAAATAAACTTCCTGTGTGACAATTATGAAAAGGAAAGCGCAAAGGTAAACGTTGTAATTTATTGTTTTTGTGAAGGAAGGAAGCTCTAAACATCCTTTGAAAGCCTATGACGTAGATAATGCTTGATGCTGAATGTATAATCTATCTTGCCTTGGAAAGCATAAGGGCTCGATAAACATAAGGGCGGCTAGAAAAGTAGTCCAAATAACGCTGCTTCTTAGAATCGTTAAACTTTTCACTGGGGGAACATCCAGAAAATCAAATTCTACATCTCCATCCTTCTGTTTCTCAGGATTTCACCATATGAAACGCATTTAAGTTCCAATGAATCTTGCTGATATGTTCCTTCTGAACTGCATAAACAGCCTGGTTTGAAAATGATTTCCCATCGGCGTCCTGAATCAGAAATCACGCGACAGTCCCAACTTTGCCTCGAGCTGCATGAAGCGTTACAGCAACGGGACAGAGAACAGAGCTTATTTCTTTAGCTTTCTTTGATGACAAGTGAAGGACAAGTGCCATTCTTAGAAATTATATATTGATATATTGCGCTGAGTAATTTTCCATGTAAATTGAATAACTTTTATTTGGTGAGGTCCAGCCATTCAGTATTGTTTCCTCTTACAACCATGACACAGGAGCCAGCATGTTATTGGATCTGTAGTGTAGTTCCTAGTTTCCCACTAGGCCCTGCGCATTGGAATAACATAAACAGTAGTATCGACGTAGAAGTGAGGATCTTCCAGGCCTCTACTGACTATGCTAAACTTAATTGGGTTTGTTACCAACTAGCTCAGAGGTCACTGGAAACTTTCTTGACTGAATAGGAAGTGATCAGCTTCCCTGGCACAGACAAGAAGGGATTCAGTTTTCCAACAACCGTGCAACATGACAACTTTGCTCCTCAGATCAAGAGTCAATCTCTAGGGTCTTGTGAAACAATAGACAGTTATTTTACTCAGTCAGGTTAGTGCAGTTTACTTTCACAATATGTAGAGAATAGAGAGACGGGCGTTTGTCAATAAAGGGTTAACATTTATTGAACAGTCTTTCTTCTCGTACAAGAGAAATGTATTGCCACAATTGCAAGACTTGTTATTATAAAAAGTACGTACAGTAAGATAAGTATTGCGAAATAATACTGTAAAAGCATTGATATGGTTTCTTAGCCATACAATGGTTTAAAAGTAATAAAACATATATACATTCATATATACATTAGGCTAAAATACTCAACTGGTGCTTCTAACTACGCCTACCCCAGTGTACCTGACCTAAGCCTAATACTTTGGAGGGGAGTAATTAAGTAGCTTCAGTTTAAGTTGGTTTTGCCAAGGTTTGCTTCAAGAATTCTCACTAAGGGTTTAGTCAACACCATACCTCTGAATAGAATGATGGAGGTCTGATATCTCCTTCAGGGGGAACTCGGTATCCCAGTCACCCGCAAGGGTAGACCAGAAACGCTGGAGCTGGATTTCTCTGCAGGAGAAAGGAAGCGTCTCTCTTCAGCGCGTCGAGGAGAAGGAGGGGGGACAGCGTCCGCGGGCAGCTGGCATCTGCTGGGCTTCTTCGCAGAGGGACGGCTGTTCAGCTCCTAGTTACACCACACCATCATTCGCGCTTTAGCAGCGATAATGGTATCAGCAGCTTCAGGCGACGGGCAGCAGGCTGCAGCAACAGGAACGCTCATTGCTTAAGGCAACGCTGGTAATATTTATACCTGACAGGTGCCTGGTTTGACGTAAGTTTGCTGGACATAAGACGTCAATTAAAGATGTCACTAGGAAGTGATAGCTATCAGTTGCTCATTAGAGTTACATTACTAATCAAAACACAGCAAGCGGGGATTTCCAGGTTTGCTGAGTTTTTATCTTGTTGAAGAACTCGGAGTGTTAATCTAGGAATCTTCAGATAGTGACTTCTGCTCTGTCATTGCACTAATTGGTTGCAAAGGAAGTGGCAGAGAACTATTCTGGAATGTGGCTCTGTTCGTGTGAGGCCAGAGATGACTTTCTGAATATCGCACTTGAACGGTTATGCCAATATAGGGAATAAATGGATTTATAGCCGAATAGGGGCATAAGGTCGCAGTATCGATCAGGATCCTAGATAAGCACGCAACAGAACGTTTTGAAAACAAATTCACCTGGCAGGATATTTTGTAGAAAATGTCAATAGATGTGTGCTCGCTCCGAGGCCAGTCATATAATATTGCTTTGTACAATGTGTTTCAGCACTCCAGTGCCAGTATCACGCTTTTTAAAAATTGAGCCTGTTGTTGAGTCTGCTCACGGGGGCCCCTTTTGTTATTTTGTTAGCCTATGGTGGTGCAGCATCGTTTTCCTTTCTGTCATTAATCCAGGTGCCAACTTGTTGAGGGTGAGCAAATGTTTTTAAGCCCAATATCTATTGAAATTTCCTGAATACAGAACTATTGGCTGATAAAAAAGATTTTTTTCCGAATGTGATAGACAATTCCTGTGGGGTAAGGGGGATGTTAACACACATGACAAATCCAGTCTTTTTTTTACAGTAAAGTGAATCCTTCATCATTGTTCGCAGCCCACCAAAGTGTTTCGGCAATAAAGTTGGCTAAAAATAGAATGTCCTAGTCCTTGATGTACCACAAGCAGCGGCGTAGCAATTGCCTCGCAGGCTCGAAAGCAAGAAATGGCCCCAGCCAGCAGCTGCCACCAAGTGGTTAGAAAAATACAGCCATTTTTGTGGTGCAGAGAAAATATACGATTCTACAACATCACCTACAGGCCCAGCCCTGCACAATACAACCTCCCACTGACCCACTTCAATTCGACACACCACCTACTGATCCAGCCAGCACAATACCACCTCCTGCTGACCGACTCCAATTCCACAGCACCACCTACTATCCCAGCCCTGCACAATTCTATCTCCCGCTTACCCAATTCTAAACTGAAATGTTTCATTATGAAACTGTGCAAGCCAACTATTTAGGCACTGGCCAGTAAGCACATGCCTAAAAGATGTTATTACTAAAAACCCATGTGTAATGAAAATCCTCTTCAAAGGCCACTGAGGAGCGTGGGTGTGTGAGGGCCCTTCCTGGTCCAAGGCATTCCTGTGCATGCTGGTACTTGTATTAGCGTTTATCCTAGTCTGACATTAGGACTACAAGTCCCAGAATGCAGAGGGAAAAATGGCCCTGTGCTATGCATGTGACAAGTAGGCTTTAAATGTCCCCTTACAAAATCCCATGGTGCTGGATTCTAAGATAGCTTGCCAGCAGTTTGAGGTGACTATTTTCTCCTTTGTCGTTGACGTTTATTGTCGAGCGACAACCCTCACTGCATCGTTCACACTCTCATGAGGCATTATTCACTGTCTCTTTGATTCGCTCATATGGCGGGACTTTGTCCACCATCATTCTCCTGCTCTTCTGGTCACTATTGTTCTTCTTGCTGGCAGTCATGATTCGTTTCTATTCCGAAGGCATCGCCCTTCCTTTTGTGTGTCAAAGCAAAAAGTGCCATTCTAAGGTTGTCAAAAAATGTTAATTAATGAATAGCTGATATTCAAATGTCATTAGTTAAAATCGCCATGAATGCATCCAAACGATCGTTGGCTCAGACGGCCATGTTGCTACTCAACAAAGTGGCCGCCACATCTGCATTACAGTGCATTAGGAAAGCTTATGTCACATTAGTCAAGCTGTCCTGCAGGACTATTCTCTTCTATATTGTGGGATATGACATTACAGAAATATTCTAAATGTCAATACTTCATACTATATAATGATATATGAAAAATAATCCACTGTTTAGCTTTCTTCTGTGCTTAAACTGTTTCCTTGAAATGATGAGGTGAATTACATATCCTTCCATTCAGGGTCTGGCTCACAAACTTTTTGTGTAACAAAGAGGTATTTGGGTGCGCCAAAAAGCTGTTTCCACTCTTAAGTCCAAATCCCTAGTCATGAAGTTCGGTTTTTTAAATTGGACGGCATAATGCAACCACGATGGTAGGAAATCCAACTAGCCTGATGCATTTTTCAGTCCATGGCAAGGCAGACGGAGGCAGTCATAACCAGGAGTAATAGACTCCTCACACGCCTGAATCCCGGTGCCACTGCTCCTGCTGCACTCATTAAAGCTGTGTCCTTGCATACATTAATACTAAGGCCCTGATTACAAGTCTGACAGACAGATATTCATAACTGGCCAGGTTTTCCAGTTCTCAGATGTCTTGGGTGCGGAAAAAGGAGACCTGATCAAAATCCAGCAGGTAAAATCACACGGGCCGGGGCCTCAGACTGTAGGGGGCCCCGGTTTCACCCTCTCCCACGTCACAGTGAGCACTTTCACCCCCCTCCCACGCCTCTCTCTTCCACTGCCTATAGCTTTGCTTTACCACCTTCATTTTCGGACCTTTTTTCTTTTTTTTTTCTTTTAGAAGCGCATTTCACTTGCGCAGTATTTACTTTCTCCCTTCCTGCTCATTCCAGCTCCCATTTAGCTATCTGAGACAAAAGGAAAGGAAGTGGCATCACGTCAGTTTCATGCTACTGTTCATGCTCTGTTACAAGCAGGCATTTTTGATCTTGCACACATTTGGTGGTGTGATGCAGCCTTGTCCGCTGCTGCCTGTAGCTCTGTTGCTTGTGTGTTTTGCAATCAGGCATAATGGGTACATAATAAAACTGCACGCTTTGAGAGTGAAACAGTGGCATAAGGAGTCACATGCATATAATCAGTGCTTTAAATGGGACGGTTCTCGCCTGTACTGAGTACCGGTACTTCTTCATTTCCTCCCCTTGAGTACCGGCACTTTTTTCTAGAAGATAGAGAGTACCGGTACTCATGGGGATCTGACTTTATCCGAGGCAGCGCGCTCCCTTTATCCCTCAAGTTATACTACGGCAGCACCTTTCAAGCACTGCACAGAATCCATCAATGGAGCTCGTCACCAGGACCCAGCGGGAGCTGCTTTGTAAATCAGAGCAGGGGTCTGTCTGCGGAGTCATTTGCTTATCCAAAGATCTTTCACAGTGGGCGCTAAGAGGGGGCTGTAAAATGTAATGGGTGGCGGTGGGAGGCACTATTCAGGACATAACAAAAGAACGTATGGGAAGGCTTTTACAGTCACCACGCATCTGAATTGCTTTCTTGCACACTTCCACTTCCACACTCGCTGATTCCTATTTCATCGACCTTGGACAGACCTTAAGACAAATCAAAAATGTGGAGATTGGAACCTGGTTCCCCAGTACAGACGTTGTCAGCTCTGGCCCTAACTCCGGTTTACAAATGTTCCAGGAAAGACTTATTTATTTTATGCGTTTTTATATAGCGCGGACTTTACCCGAACGTGTCAGAGCGCTTCACAATAGGAACAGCAATGATACATGCGGAGAAAATTACAAGTGAACAAATTACAAAAGCAAACGTTAAGTTACATGAGGCAAAAGTGACAATTGTGAGCAAACAAAATACAAGAGGTAGCAATCGGTACATTACAGGAGGAGAAAGTGATATGTGTGCAGGTTACAAAAGCATACAAAGTACAAGTAGAGGTATAGTACTGCAATAAATGGCAGACACTCCGGCACAAGAACAAACGTTTCATGAGGCAATGGTGGCACTTGTGCAAGTATCTAAAGCAAACAAAATGTAAGAGGTAGCAAACAGTATGTTACAAAAGAAATGTGACGTGTGCATGTTACAAAAGAGTACCAGTACTGGACAGATGGCTCAGTGGGCTGTAGGGCACCGGTTCGATTTAGGGCAGGCTGAAGCAGCATGTAATCCTTAGGCGTTTGATAAAATGCATGCAGATTTCGTGCATACAACCTTGGCACGGTCAAAAAGCTAACCCCGCCCCTTGTTCCCCCTTAGCCCCGCCCTAAACTCCGCCCACTGCTCCTTTTGGTGAGTACCTGCACTTATTTTTTTCCATTTAAAGCACTGCTAATGAAAGAGAAAAGGCCAGCCTTGAACAACAGATATTTTGTAGCATGCACATACAAGCTACTCCAACCCATAGGCATATAGCTTGTGTATGTATGTAAATGTATTTGAGCTTATATAGCGCACAGCTACCCACAAAGGGTTTCCCGGCGCTTGCTTAGGGAACCCGTCCTGGTATTCCCCTGTGAGATAACCCCGGCAGGGTATCCACAAGGTGAAAGCCAGGCATCCCGCCGCGAGGGGCCGTTGTGGAGATTAAGCAAGCTATTGCCCACAATGCCCAGAGTCGCAGAGTGTGAACCCGTGAGTTGAGAAGGCACCGGAGCGAGAATTATCGAGTCCATGGAATTTTTGAGCCCAAGACCTGCCGAGGCGGGGAATTGAACCCTGGTCCAGGGCCAATCTCAGTTTCCGGGTCTGCCGCCTCTAACCCCTGAGCCACACTTCTCCAGCTTAAAATGCATGCACCCACAACACAGGTAAAATATTACAAGATGCAATTAAAAAAAGCATTTGCAAAGCAATAGGTCTCGCATTACTGAGAGTTTCAGCTATTGGCATTGCAATTAATAATGGAGCACCAATAGCTCAACGTTTCAGCAATGCAAGACCTACTGCATTGCATATGCTTGTTTATTTAGGCAATTATTTTTTGTGTGTAATATCATCCTGTGAGAGGCTTATCCCAGTTAAAAAAAAGTGTCTCCCAGGAACTGTTAAAGTGATGTGTGCTACAGTCATCAGAAACGTTATGCTTGAGTAAGAAAAGGCAGAGATGTCTTACGAGAATTATGTACAGAAGCCTTGCCCTCTTATAGTTTCCGCGCAAGATACTGTCCAAGCGGATTTTGTCTAATAAGCATAATTCCACTCTTTTTCATGAACATTATGCGCCCTTTGCACTGGGAAAGCTCCATAGGAACGGCTCTCAACCCTCATTCTAGGGAGTTTTGATAGGCCAATGACCCGGGGTTAAAAAAAAATTGATGTCTCTCAAAGACCGTCTTCAAAATGACTAAATAGCAGCATGAGACAGGTGGGGTGGATGTAGTGCATTTTTCTTGTTAAGTGGGGGTGTATTCGAGTCTCGTGAAGGCTTGACTGGGGGAGTTAGGTGAGTCACAAGCACGCAAGGGGCTGGTGTGCTTCTAAGGCTGCTGAGGAGCAACTCCAGTGGCCGCCGCCGGTCAGGACCAGTGCTTTAAATGGGGAAAAATAAGTGCAGGTACTCATCAAATTGAGCTAGGGGCGGGGCAAGGGGCGGAGCTGAGGGCTGGCATATTTATATAAAGACACTACTGCCATCTGTCAAGTAATCATTTTGCCCTTAAACACTTATCAACAGTCTCAAATTGCCTGGATATGCAAATTACCTCTGCACATGTGCGCATGGCATATGAGACATTTAATAACCTGTCTCCTAATATGCCCCTTTCAACTGTGTAAGCCGCTCATTGCATTTAAAGGAACATGTTAGTTACAGCAGTTTCAGCACACACCAAAAAACATAATAAATGTATGAACATAAAGTGGTTATTTCCTCACAAAAAATTACATCAAGGCCAAACAATGTGTTATGCTTTAGTTTCTGCGTTTTTTATATTTGCAGCTTCAGTTTTTATTTGTTTTATTTTGGTACAGCATTCATACATTCTTGCCTATGAGCATGCGCTCATACACAGGCCCAAGAACAAGCAGACATGCACACACAAAACATTCCTCACATTTTCAGTTAAAATACCTTCATATTATGTCCTGATGCTCTCTCTGTTGCTTCCGCTCTCTCACACAAAAGCACATATTCAATGACACAAAAGGCTCACCACAGAATTAACAAGCACTGGCATAGCCAATAGGTCTCGCCTTTGGGACCTTATAAGTGTTACAGCTGATGTTGTTGCACCAAGGATATTGTGCTGCATAACTAAATACTTATGAGGTCCCCAAAGCGGGACCTATTGGCAATGCCAACACAGAGACATCTCACTTCAAGCCCAAATCTGAAGATCCCAGAACTCAGCTCAGGGATGATCCCAGCCTTGGGTCCAACCCACCCCAGCCAAGTCCAGAGCTAATCTCCTTCAGTGAACCAGTCCTGCCCTCAGCTCGCCTCTCTTTGCAAGTGCAACCCAACCCTGCCCTTTAATCTATCCTACCCTTGGCTCAGCCCTTTCCTTCTCACAGCACAGCCAAGAGCCAGTCTGTCCCCTGCTCAGACGAGGGTGGAGTCCAGCTCAGGGCCTAACACAGGACCCAGCCCAGAACACAGCTGTGTCCAGAAGAACCCAGTGCAGAACCCAACCTTATCCAGAAGAACACAGCCCAGAACACAACCTGGCCTGTCCAGAACAACCCAGTCCAGAACCCAAGAACCCAGTCCAGAACCTAACCCTGCCCAGAAGAACTCAGTCCAGAACACAACACTGCCCAGAAGAACCCAGTGCAGAATCCAACCCTGCCCAGAAGAACCCAGTGCAGAATCCAACCCTGCCCAGAAGAACCCAGTCCAGAACCCAAAAACCCAGTCCGGAACCTAACCCTACCCAGAAGAACTTTGTCCAGAACGCAACGCTGCCAGAAGAACCGATTCCTGAACCCAACCCTATCTGGAAGAACCCAACCCAGAACACAATCCTGCCCAGAAGAACCCAGCCCATAACCCAACCCTGCCCAGAAGAACTCAGTGCAGAAGCCAACCCTGCCCAGAAGAACCCAGCCGATAACCCAACCCTGCCCAGAAGAACTCAGTTCAGATTCCAACCCTGTCCAGAAGAACCAAGTGCAGAACCTAACCCTGCCCAGAAGAACTCAGTCCAGAACCTAACTCCCAGAACACAACCCTTCCCAGAAGAACCCAGTGCAGAATCCAACCCTGCCCAGAAGATCCCAGTCCAGAACCAAAGAACCCAGTCCAGAACCTAACTCTGCCCAGAAGAACTCAATCCAGAATCCAACTCTGCCCAGAATAACCCAGTGCAGAATCCAACCCTGCCTAGAAGAGCCCAGTCAAGAACCCAGTCCAGAAACTAACCCTGCCCAGAAGAACTCAGTCCAGAACCCAACTCTGTCCAGAAGAATCCAGTGCAGAATCCAACCCTGCCCAGAAGAACCCAGTGCAGAATCCAACCCTGCCCAGAAGAACCCAGTCCAGAACCCAAGAACCCAGTCCAGAACCTAATCCTGCCCAGAAGAACTCAGTCCAGACGACCCCAACCCTGCCCAGAAGAACCGAGCCCTGAACCCAACCCTATCTAGAAGAACCCACCCCAGAACACAATCCTGCCCAGAAGAACCCAGCCCATAATCCAACCCTGCCCAGAAGAGCTCAGTGTAGATTCCAACCCTGCCGAGAAGAACCGAGTGCAGAATCCAACCCTGCCCAGAAGAACACAGTCCAGAACCCAAGAACCCAGCCCAGAGCCTAACTCTGCCCAGAGAACTCAGTCCAGAACCACTCTGCCCAGAAGAACCCAATGCAGAATCCAAACTTGCCCAGTAGAACCCAGTCCAGAACCTAACCCTGCCCAGAGAACTCAGTCCCGAACCCAACTCTGCCCAGAAGAACCCAGTCCATACACAACCCTGCCCAGAAGAACTCGGCGCAGAGCCCAACCCTATACAGAATAACTCAGTGCAGAACCCAACCCTATCCAGGAGAACCCAACCCTACCCAAAATGACCCAGCCCATAACCCTGCCTGGGCCAGAGACAGGAGCTGCTTGCGAGCCACTCCCTGTTCCTGTGAGGGGATGTGTGAGTAGTAAGTGTTGTCAGTCCGTCTTCGGTAAGTGTGTGGCTGGTGCGGATCTGTCCCAGTTGTGCTTTCTGTGAGTAAACTCCAGCATCAACCTCCCACGTGCAGCCATTTTATCACCCGTTTTCAGCGCGCCCATGTCTGCAGCTCACTCCAGTCCGGTTCTCTGTCCAACCGGGTGAGGGTTAATGACTCTAGCCCATTCACTGACCAGTTGATGAATCAGCACACCTCAGAGTCCACCTAAGTTTAGAGTTTAGTTTTTTTGTCCAGCTCAGAGACTAGATGAGCACATAATTCATCCAGGCCTACCCATCTTCCAGCCTAAAACTAGAGACCACCCCCAGTCACACAGAAACCCTAAATCACAGTTAAGTTCAGCTTTGAAACCTGAAAAGATTTCAACTCCGACCCCACCCCAACCACAGCTCAACCTTGCTCGGATTTTCAGGCCAGAGGCCAGGCTCAGGACAGCATGAATATTAATTACCAGGAGCAGACCATGGCGGTAAGCTGTGTATCAACGGAAAGAGCCTTAAATATGTAAGTCTTTAGCTCCTTTCACTTTCAAATAAAGAACCCACACGATTCCTTTAGTATACACCAGTTTTCATGACTCTTGTCAATAATCAGAATTCGCCAGAACCCTAGTTTTATGTATTTATGCTTCGTGGTGTGCAGTATACAAACTTTAGCCTCATTATTTGTGAACATACCTTAAATTCATCCAGATCACAATTCTGTAAAAATTTTATTTTGATTATAATATACGGACTGCTGACTGGAACCATCCCTGATGAACACCACATAACCCACTATGGTTCCCATCCCGAATACTTCTGCAGATGCCGGTGAATATGCATTTTTTTCTTTACTTCGGTGGCTACCGGTAAATGGTAGGAACTAGACGGAGCTAGTAGAGACATCTCGATGACGAAAAGTGAAGGAGCAGCAGACAGGTGAAGATCGAAGCCTACACTACAGAAAAGGGAGAGAGACAGTGACTTTCAACACCCCTCTCACCCGGTCAAGAGAGCATCAATGCCGCCAGTTCCTACCTCCCACGGCTTTCTCCTTGCAGACTCTCAGCCAGTTGTCTGGACCTTGAGTGGCTGCGAAATTTCACACCTGTGATTTACAGTGCAGGGTCTGATCGGACTCTGTCACCCACAGCGTGATACTATGCGTGCCCCCCTGTCACTCACAGCGTGATACTGAGGTTGCTCGCTCCCCTGCCACAATAACAGAATGTAATGAGCCGCTGCTGAATGATTCAGCCGCGGCTCGGCACAGGGCTACGGTGGCGCTTTGTCTGAGTTGTGTTCAGACAACCTCATCCTCAGCAGCACAATGAGTACCGGTACGCTCCATGATGATGAAAAAAGTGCCGGTACTCGGGAGGTTAAAAATTAAAAGTGCGGGTACTCAGTACCGGTGAGTACCGGCCCATTTAAAGCACTGGTCAGGACCCTCAAGTGTTTGACAGAGATAAATACCCACGGCACAGAACTCTGTTACTGCGCCGCTCCCATGATTAATGACGCTGGTGCGCTCGTAGGGTGTGTTGGGGAGCTCAGAAAGACGTGCAATTGCGAAAGGTTTAATTGTTGCAACTTGCAAGTGCGCATGCGTGGTGAAATACGAAGACGCCTAATGCGTGAAACTTGGCAAGACTGTGTATTTCTTTTTTGGATGCATTTCACAGAGAAGCAAAAACAACGAAAGGAGGAAAGAGAAGGTAATGCCTGGCTGTTCGTAATGACTCATGACTGTCTCTTTCTTACTCATGCAGGGATCGGTTCCAAACGGCCAAATCGGCCCCAGCAATAGAACCGGCCCCCTCTCACAAAACCGGCCCCCACCCATCTATAGCCTACCGGGGGATTACCCGGTGCCCGGACTTACCAGTCCGGCCCTGCACCTACCCATTCACTCACTCATTTATCCATCCATCTCTTTATTTTGCACTTCTTCAACCTGAAAAAATATACAAAAATTCCAGTCCAATCTTAATTTATCAATAGACATCCATCTTACTGTTTAACACAAATTCGATGACGGCTCAGTGAAATTTCAGTTCACATCAACAATATTTTTTCATAACTTATCCTGATACATTCATTTTTTATTCTTTGTGAGGTAATCATTT
Organism: Lissotriton vulgaris; assembly: GCF_964263255.1. NCBI lineage: Eukaryota > Metazoa > Chordata > Amphibia > Caudata > Salamandridae > Lissotriton > Lissotriton vulgaris. The sequence goes on from NC_141699.1 coordinate 278,097,572, forward strand.
TCTTTCGATCACATATATATGTTTATGAGTAAAACTTATTTCCTCACCAACCATAACATGTCTAGTTCTGCGGATGGTCTCAGTGTGCAGTGCAGCCTAGGCTTAGGCTGCACAAGGATGTATCAGGAGCTAAACACCATGACCAAATAAAAAATGAGAGAACTGATAGGAAAAAAAAGAAAAAAACTTTATATACATAAAAAAACTTTCACAAAAAAATATGCACATGGTTACGTTCTTTTCACTACTCACTCAGGTATATCATTGGTATGGTGAGGCCCAACCTAGGGTCACTAGTGTCGGCAGGGAGTTAGGGGAGGAGAGGCTGCAATGTTCTCCTAACCTAGCGGTGGGTTAACATCTCCTCTCCTCTCAACCCTCCAGCCTTACATAGACATATGAGTAATTTGTGCGTGCAATACAAATAGGGTGCTGCGACCTCGGTGGTAAGGCTTTAAAGGCATTTATGCAGTTATATTCCAATTGTCCACTTGAGGTCTCATCCTGTGTAAATAGTGTTTGTTGGGTGTATATATATTTATTGGCAAGATGCTTGTACATTCATGTTTTTATACCTATATTTATATATTTATAACTCATGAACTATTTTTTTACACCTGATTTTAAACATGACACTGTACATTAAGTGTATTGCGTATATTTATAGCAATGACAAACTGTTTACATGACACTATTTGCACTTTATCTAATATACTGCACTGTTGCCTATTTTTGCACTGCTAATCTACTGGATTTCCCAGTGATTCCTGTTGTGTATTGTTCACAATGGTTAGACAGCATTTGCACTTTAAATACTATTATTTGTATTTTGTAACATAGGCTGACTTCAGGGATTATCCCGCGATGCGTTGTGCTTATAAACTGTTGTCTATGTCTATGATACTAATCATGCTACATGTGACCTTGACCCACCAATGTTATTGCACTTAACTGAGCACTAGCACTTTAAAAATGTCCTCCTCCCTAGCATGCGTCATGTGATCAAGGCCTCTGTGAAGGCCGAAACGTCATGCTGAGGTGTGCCGTCTCCTCGAGAAAATAAAAATACACTGCTCACCTGCACCTGAGGTCTCCTCTCTTCTTCCTGCGCTGCGGTATCCAGGACTGGGCTCCGGGCGAGAGGTAGCGGGGATTGCTACATATCTTCAAAACCGGCAGAGTGCTTTGCCGGTATTTGGATGACCCCTTCTCCTGCAAGCGGCGGAACTACAGGAAGCCAAGACCTCTGCTGACCCGGAAGTCATTTGTCTTCTCCCGTTAGGGAGTAACTGTTCCAGCCCCCGGTTGCTGTTAACGCCGATCTGTCCACGGATCTGACGAGGAGCCTGGAGAGCGTCCTGCTCTCTACGAGATACTTCAAGTTGGGTGACGGTGTTCCGATTCGGCACAGATTACACCGGTAAGAGAAGTGTGTGCCTGACTGCACGGCGGTTCGCATTGTCTGATATCGTCTAAGCAGTTGTGAGAGCGCATTGTGCGCAACATTTGCGGGGAAGCGGCATGTCGGCTGACGCATTAAGAGCAAGGGAACAGGCAGCGCTAAATGCGTTTGATGACTCCCCGGCTGGGGGGTCTTCTGAACCATCCGCACCAAATGCACCAGCTAATGAACTTGGCAGCGTTCGGGATAAATTTAAACAACTGGAGAAATTAATGAAAAGAGAACTCTCCAAGTGGTGGGAGCACCGCTCACTGAGTCGCTACTTAGAGGTAAACAGGATACCACGAGGTCTGCGTGTCATGCTGGCCCCGAGCTACGAGGACCCAGACCCGGAAATGCTCCGAGAATGGGCAGACTGTAACCTGGAGTCGTCGCGCAAGCTAGTCCAGAGACTGGTGTGCTATGCGGAAAGTGACCGGCTTAAGACGCAGACCAAAATTGAGGAGCTCAATCAGGCCATCGAAGCAGCTAGTGTGGACTGCATGAGCGAATGCACCAAACTTAGAAGTGATATGATGGCAAGAATCCAAAAAGAAGAGGATGCAATCAGCAAAAGGAAAGCCTGGAAATTTCAACGTGATAAGGCGGACTATGCGGAAGGACGCATTTTCACTTTTGCCAAAAAATACGATGCCATTAAAGCTTCAAGACGACAAAAAGTTGCAGCAGCAGCAAATCGCCCTAACCAAGTACATGGTGCAGCCCAGCAGGACGACTCCTCAGAGTCTAACCTCAGCTCAAGTGTGAATAGCGACTCAGACTCCAGCTTGACGCAATCAGGCGGGCAATTGGGGTTTACCAGGCTCACGCCAGCAGAGGAACTCGACTGCATAAGAAAGGATTGGCGCGAGACCCTACGCCCGAGAACACAGTTGCACTCAGGAACAAAAGACTCAATGCCAAGCGCTACCAACGCCGTAAGGCCAAATCAAGAGGAAGAAAAAAATCAGCAGAAAAAGAAGAAAAAAAGTACAAAGAGATGGAACAGGAAGTAAGCTCACAATCAGGAGCAACAGACATTGCCCCCTCCATTATCAATCTGACTGACATGGTCTTGTCAGAGGCTGAACATCACATTTTGTCAAAAGGCCTTACATTCTGTCCTCCATGCGACTTCAACTACGCGGACACTAGAATTGATCTATACAAATTCGTCTGCAAGATCAAGTTGCAGAAGCATTTCGCAGGTGGTAAAACACGCAGTACCCCGATGAGGACTGAAACAGCCAATGAAGGGCTCCAGGCCCGTGATGTGCCAGGTTTGGAGGCTTTAGAATCCCTTAGAATGGAGCAGTCATCATCCCAAGAAGTCTCAGGATGTGAGCCCAATAGGGTGGGGGGTTTAACGTCTTTTAAACCACGCTCCACTTATACTCCTGTAATGCTCTACGACAACCTTGACATCTTCCATGATGCTGTAGTAAAAGACATCAAGTTGTTGTATTCCAAAGTGCTCAATTCAAAACGAAAGAAATACACACAGAATGACCAGTACATGCGACTCATCCAAAAGATTCAGGCCAATGAAAATGTTATTGTTAGACAGTCTGACAAGGGAGGGAATATAGTTTTATGGCCGCGAAAACTATATCTGGAGGAGGCCCTCTCTCAATTAAATGATTCAGACTGCTACAGACATAGTGACATTTCACTGATCAAGAAAGCTCAAGAAGATTTCTACTCGCTACTTATGGGGTGGAGATCTTTTGGCTTGCTGAGCATGGATGAACTCAAATATCTCAAGAACAACAATCCGGTCATGCCAGTCCTATACCTAATTCCGAAGATCCACAAGAACCCACATAAACCCCCGGGAAGACCAATAATAGCAGCATGTGGGGGGTTATTAGAAAAGACAACTGTTTACGTGGACTCTTTCTTGCAGGAGTTTGTTCAGAGTTTACCATCTTTTGTCCAAGACTCCAATGATTTTGTGAGGAAGATACAGGACATCAAATGGGATTCGGACTCATGGCTCATTACATTAGACGTCACGTCTTTATACACAAGTATTAACCACCAAGACGGACTGCAAGCCATTGAATTCTACTTAGGTTTGAGACCAATCATCTTGGCTGACCATAACCGCATGTTACTTTCTATGATTTCATTCTGTTTGCATCATAATTTCTTTATGTTCAACAACAGATATTATCAGCAAGTCAGGGGTGTAGCCATGGGGGCCTGTTTCTCTCCCAGTTATGCCTGTCTCCATATTGGCTACTGGGAGAGACAGGTCCTCTTTGGCGAACACTCCGACATTGCCAGGCGGTCTATAACAAGATGGTATCGTTATATAGACGACGTGTTCCTGGTCTGGAAGGGCACTCGTCTAGAAGCTGAGCAATTTGTTGACATGATAAACTGTAATGATTTCAACTTGAAGTTTACCTCGACCATTAGCAGAGATCAGGTGCATTTTCTAGATATGACAGTCACACCAGGAGGAGACAAACTCGAAACCAGGTTGTACCGCAAGGCAACGGCTGTAAACACAATACTCCATGCCAGCAGCCATCACCCTGCTCACCTTATACGCAGCATCCCGTATGGCGAGATGCTGTGCATCAGACGTCTGAGCAGTACTGAAGCTCAATGCAATCTAGCTCAGCAAGCCAGTAGGTCGAGATTTTTGGCAAGGGGGTACAAGGCTGCAGTGGTTGATAGGGCTATAACTAAAGCTAATGCCCTGTCTCGTAATCAAGCCTTGCAGCCCAAAGTCACAAATACGCCTACCACCTCCCAGGATCAGAAAGTAAGATTGATCTGGGCCTACAATAGACAGCATGGGGCACTTGGTAAAATTATCTCTAAGCACTGGGGTTTGGTGAAATGGGATCCTGTCATAGGTGACAAAATACCAACCACCCCTTCTATCACATATAGGAGAGCATATTCTATGCAAAATGCCTTAGTTAAATCCAGCCCAGAAGTGCCTACACGAAAGAATTGGTTAGAGAAGAGTAAGGGCTTCAGGAAGTGTTTTTCCTGTAAGGCATGTCAGCATGGGCTGAATAAAACAGAATATGCAATCCCTTTCACCCCCAATGCGCGCAAGATCAAAAAACAACTGACTTGCAAGAGTGAATATGTGGTGTATGTGCTGGAGTGTCCGTGTGCCCTGCGGTATGTGGGTAGTACCAAGCTGCAGGTGCACAAAAGGATACTCCAGCACATAAGGGCCATCAACACAAGTTATCCGGCATATCCGGTGGCCCGCCACTTCAAAGAGCACCACAACAATGATAGTTCCCTGCTGCGATACTATGCTGTAGACTGTGTGGGCCCTCTCAAAAGAGGAGGTGATAGAGATGGATCTCTAAGAAAATTGAAGCCCAGGTACATACTGGAAATGGATAGTCGAGCCCCGGGGGGATTGAATTCTACAGAAGATTTTTACACTTGTCTCTGAAATACCAACATAAGTGTAAACCTGTGGGCCTTCCCTGCCCTTCAGAGTATTGCCCTCCTAGTTGTTTTGAGAATATATCTGACTGTTTATGAGTAAAACTTATTTCCTCACCAACCAGCACATGTCTAGTTCTGCGGATGGTCTCAGTGTGCAGTGCAGCCTAGGCTTAGGCTGCACAAGGATGTATCAAGAGCTTAACACCATGACCAAATAAAAAATGAGAGAACTGATAGGAAAAAAAAGAAAAAAACTTTATATACATAAAAAAACTTTCACAAAAAAATATGCACATGGTTACGTTCTTTTCACTACTCACTCAGGTATATCATTGGTATGGTGAGGCCCAACCTAGGGTCACTAGTGTCGGCAGGGAGTTAGGGGAGGATAGGCTGCGATGTTCTCCTAACCTAGCGGTGGGTTAACATCTCCTCTCCTCTCAACCCTCCAGCCTTACATAGACATATGAGTAATTTGTGCGTGCAATACAAATAGGGTGCTGCGACCTCGGTGGTAAGGCTTTAAAGGCATTTATGCAGTTATATTCCAATTGTCCACTTGAGGTCTCATCCTGTGTAAATAGTGTTTGTTGGGTGTATATATATTTATTGGCAAGATGCTTGTACATTCATGTTTTTATACCTATATTTATATATTTATAACTCATAATCTATTTTTTTACACCTGATTTTAAACATGACACTGTACATTAAGTGTATTGCGTATATTTATAGCAATGACAAACTGTTTACATGACACTATTTGCACTTTATCTAATATACTGCACTGTTGCCTATTTTTGCACTGCTAATCTACTGGATTTCCCAGTGATTCCTGTGGTGTATTGTTCACAATGGTTAGACAGCATTTGCACTTTAAATACTATTATTTGTATTTTGTAACATAGGCTGACTTCAGGGATTATCCTGCGATGCGTTGTGCTTATAAACTGTTGTCTATGTCTATGATACTAATCATGCTACATGTGACCTTGACCCACCAATGTTATTGCACTTAACTGAGCACTAGCACTTTAAAAATTGCCTCCTCCCTAGCATGCATCATGTGATCAAGGCCTCTGTGAAGGCCGAAACGTCATGCTGAGGTGTGCCGTCTCCTCGAGAAAATAAAAATACACTGCTCACCTGCACCTGAGGTCTCCTCTCTTCTTCCTGCGCTGCGGTATCCAGGACTGGGCTCCGGGCGAGAGGTAGCGGGGATTGCTACATATATATATATATATATATACACATACTCTCCACTCCTGTGTTTACACGATCATAAACAGGCGCTGACACCGTGGGGTCTCATTCAGGAACAAGTTTTATTATTTATCACAAGTGCAAAGTTCGGCGCGTTTCGGCGGATGAAACCGTCTTGCTCACAACAAAGAATTCAGGTAAGCGAGTGCTTTTTAAACACGCAAAGAGCTCATTGGTCTGCGCTGCGGCATCATTGTTGCCATAGCAACCATTTCACCATGGCCACAGAATATATATATTATTTATATATTTTCGACAAAAAACTTTCTTCTTTCTGATAAAAAAGATTTGTTTGAAAAATATTTAAAACTTATCATTCTCTCACTCATTTACACATGCGTACCTAAATCTCATACATTACTCACGCAAATGGCTTCATGAATCACAAAAGACTTGATTGAATAAACATTTCTTTTTTGGCTCTGGTTTGCAGTCACCTTACTACATCAAATCATTAATATTATTCACTCTTAACTTTTGCTTCTGTATTGTTAAATGAAACAAATCATGCATAAAACGCAATATAGGGTCAATTTAATCATGCTATCTATTCCTTTCAACGTTCTTGATAAAGTTGTAATTTCCTAATGTGGCTCAATTAGTCTTCCTCAACACCCGTTTCGTCACAAATGCCTTCCTCAGGTGTGCCATATTTGACGACCTCATCAATCTTTCAAAGCTTTGATTAAAATAGTAGAAAGAGCACAGATCTCACAAAGCAGTATAGAGGCTCTCAACATCAAACTGAAAATCACTTAATTATCTCATGTAGCTGTATTCCTTAATGTGCTTGCGTCCAACCGAATGATCCTGGTGAAGTCCTTAGGGTAAATGAATACACAAAGCTTCATATGCCTTCCTCTCCTTTAGTACGCCTCGCCGCAATTAAAGGGCTTGTGTGTCACTGGACAGTGTTCATTAAAAAAGAAGGCATACCTTGCTTTAAGAATCTGTTTACCCGGAGAAACCCACCAACTCTGTCCAGTGACACACGAGCACTTTAAGGGTGGTGAGGTGTTCTAAAGAAGAAGAAGGCGAATGACGATTTGTGAATTCATTTACCCTAAGAACCTCACCAGGATCGTTTTGATTGCATAAATGGATGTCCCCTGCTAGGAGACACAGAATATATGCCTTTCTTAGGCGCCGGCATGTCCATTTTGCAAATGTCTCCAGGAGACAAACGTGACTGTGTGGGAACGTGATAGAGCTGGTAAATGATGGAGTGGTCAAGTGTATGGTACGGGATTCTCTGAATATGCCCAGGGAGTTATAATTTGGGTTGCCCCAGAGGTTCCTTTCTTGAAGTGCAGGCTCCTCATTGATAGAGAGAGCAGATGGATATGTGGCTCTAGAGGGAACCCTGGATGGTCACCCATTTATTGTAGTATTCCTTTATGCACCCAACATCTCACTGGGAGAGTTTCTGGACTCCGCCCTCCCCAGCTATGCTACTTGATCCACAGTCTCCGGGGTTGTGGGGTGGAAATTTTAACTGCATACATGATACAGACTTGGACTGCTCTGTCTCCCCGCTCCCGGGCACACAAGGTTTACAGGCCAGAAAACATTTTCGACACTGGACTCGGGCCCCCAACATGCAGGGTGTTTGGCACCTGGGACATACCGGGGAGACTAAGTACTCTTACTATGCGCCGGGGCACCAGGTTCACACTAGGCTGGATTACTTCTTTAGCAACATCGACTGTTGGCCCCTTATAAGTGGCTCTGAGTATTAACACCTTAGCAGCGTAGAACGTTCAGCGCCCAGTGCTGAACGTTCGAATAAAGGGTGCTGGCCCGTCGGCCAAAGGTCGTGCGCAGCACTGGCAAGGTAGTGCTTGCGACGACCGTTGGCCAACGGCAGCACTTAAAGGGTTAACGCCGGACTCTGTCTGGCCATATTCCATTGCAAGTCACGTTACAGTTGAGGAGTACGAGGGCTAATATTCCAACTTGTCAGCTGAGCACGGAAGCACTACAAGACAAAGACACATTGTTTACAGATACCATTGCCATACACCTCACCCAGTATTTTGCCAATAATGCGGGCTCAGTGGACTCTCAAGGACTTGAATGGGATGCCCTAAAGTTGGTCATGCGGGGGGGACACTATTAGTACGACAGTAGGACATTGGGAGTTCGAACAGTACTAACGTGCACTATACTGGACTAGGAGGCACGTATTTGAACAACTGAGATAAAGGTGGTGATAACACCTGCGGCACGCCCGCTTTACGGCCATGCATCATCAGTATCAGGAGGAGGTTGGACGATTGTGTGCTCTGGATTATAAGACCTCCTTAGCCCACCCCCATGCTGAAGGCGATAAGCCAGGGTGCACACTGACATGGTTGTTGCGCTCTGAGGCTCAGGATCCCGATTGGCACCATGCGGGATAGTGCGGGCTGCATGGTGAACACGCAAACTGATATTAAAACGGATCAAAATGTTTTGCTTTTAAATACCTTTAAATACTGGAGTTGAAGTACTGCTGCTATGGGGCGGGGAACTTGATTTTGATTGGGCTGTGAGCAATTGGTCAAACCATAGAGGACCTCTGTCCCTCAGACACCATAGAGCCAGGGAAGGTTGGTGCTCTAGGTGTCGGACAGGCACATACATTGATGGTGACAGGGGTGCGGGTGTGCCGCTGGTGCGCCAAAGGCAAGCCTGTCTGTGCCTGTTGACACCCGACTGGGACCTGGGTCCAGGACTGTGCAAAAACTCCCCCATACACTCATAGCCACTTCAGATACAGACATGCATTTATGGCGGTTGGGGTGAGGGCACATAGATGAGTACGCTGCTCAGAGGTACAATTTTAAAGTGAAGGACTGTTTTAAAATTACGTTTCTGATTGAATCTGATGCTTTTAAAAAAAGCTGCTATTCGAATTTGTTGCTTTTGAATGCTTTTAATACCTTTGAAAGCCGGAGTTGAAGTACTGCTGCTAAGGGGCGGGGAAACTTGATTTTGATTTGAGCGGTGAGAAATTAGCCGAACCATAGAGAGGAACTCTGTCCTCCAGACGCCATAGAGCCGGGGAAGGTTGGCGCTCTAGGTGTCGGACAGGCACATCCATTTATGGTGACAGGGGTGGGGGCGCGCCAAAGGCAAACCCGCCTGCACCTGTCCGCGCCCGACTGGGACCAGGGAACAGAACCCTGTCAAAACTCCCCCATACACTCATAGCCACTTCAGGTACAATTCGGAAGAGGTACTGTGGCTCTGAGACCTCAGTGTGCCCACACTATCAGGCCAGACAGACCAAAAGGAAACAAAGAGGGCTGTGTCCAGGGCAACTTCGCTCTAAAAAAATACTCAAAAAACAACAAGTTTACACAGTGTTCTCAAGGGAAGACAGAACAATGGAGAATGGGGCTGATCAACAGCAGGTCACTTGCAGGGCATAACATTGAGATCGGGATGTTGGTAGAGGAAAAACAATTAGATGCACTGTTCATCACAGAGACCTGGTTCAAAGAGAGTTTGGCCCCCGATATCATACTGGCCCTTCCCCTGGATATCGAATTTGAAAACAGGACCGGGTGGGCGAAACAGTAGGAGGCATTGCCTCCATAAAGAAGAGTTTAGATGCATCTCTACGCCCCTCAAAATGACAAATTGTGATATCTTGTAATTTGGAATTACACTTTCTCCTACATGCTCATTTTCGGGAATCCTTATCTACAGACCACCACCAGGACCTTGTAGCACATTCATAGAGGCCCTCGCAGAGTCCCTAGCCAGCCTGATAGTGGGAAAAGGATTCATTACCACGCTTGGCGATTTTAACATACATATGGATGAAACCAATAACCCATCTCCCAAGAGACTTCTACAGGACCTAGAGGCTATGCAACTTATCCAACTAGTTGGCACCGCTCCCCATGAGAAAGGGCATATTCTCAATCCCATTTTCCCAAAAGACCCAAAGACTCAGGTGAACACACCCAATCCTGTATCTTGGTCAGATCATTATTTTATCCCTTTCTCATTTACAAACACACCTATATGAAAATCAACTAAATCTACCTCAAAATTGGCCAGGAGCTGGTCCAAGCTCACACCTGAAGTGTGGGCCAAGACCATATAGGCCTCTACTCCAATCTTAACAGACAATCCAGACGAGGCCCACACACTATGGGAGCGTTGGGTTGACCGATCATTAGATCAATGTTTTCAGCGATCTAGGCCAAGCTCTCAATCTGGTTTAATGGTCACCTAGCCTCCCTGAGAAAAGATTGTAAGAGACTAGAAAAGAATTGGAGGAAGTCCAATGCCCCTGCCTTAAAAACTCATTACAAGAGGGCCATCAGACACTATCACAATGAAATCAAACAAGCCCAGGCTAAGGGCAAAGAGGATAAGTTCAACATAGCGACCAATTCCCCTAGGAAACTATTTAAGATTGTAAAATCCCTGACAGTGGTTGAGCAGGGTAACTCCCCTTACCAATCCACTGAAGAGAGTTGCAACGAGTTGACTGCATTTTTTTAAAACAAAGTAGATGACATCTATGAATCAATTTAGGGGAATAACTCTGGCATTGCTGAATTATGGCTGGGTAATTACCCCTGTCCAGACCAGAATTTAGTAGCTGAATGCACAGTGATCGCAGCACCAGCTGTATTAGTTCACATCTCAACTCTGAAAAAAGGTAAATGGCCAAAATCGGGTCCCACCCAAGATCCGCATCTCCACCATATTTTACTTAAGGGTGGGGGCCCTGTTCTCTTCATCACAGCAGAGCGTCTCACACTATCCCTCGAAACTGGGAGGGTCCCAAAGTAGTGAAAGCATGCAATCGTGAAGCCCTTGTTGAAGAAGCCCCACCTAGATCCAGCGATATTAGGGGATTTTTGTCCTATCTCACTACTACCCATTCTAGGAACATTACTGGAGAATCATATTAACCATACCCTACCCCAGTTTTTGGAAGAGAATACCTATTTGCATAAGACTCAGATGGGTTTCTGGCCGCCGCATAGTACAGGATCAGCTCTTCTGGTGATCACCGAGGTGTTCAAAAGTACGTTGGATCATGGGGGCTCAGCCGCATTCATGCTTCTGGAATTAAGTGCAGCTTTTGACAGGGAAGTTTTGAGAGGGAAGTTGGCATTCAGGGCAAAGGTCTCCAATGGCTCACTTCCTTCTTGAGTAAAAGAACATTTCAGATCATGGAATTCACCTGTCTGTCCGATACAATGCCAGTCTCATGCGGAGTCCCACAGGATTTGTCGCTCAGCCCCACATTGTTTAACGTATATATGCGCCCATTGACGAAAATAATTCAGGCATTCGTGCTGTTGATCGTGTCCTATATGGATGACACACAACTGGTGGTATCGGTGGCAGAGAGGCCAAACTCAAATCACCTTCAATCAGTACCCTGTTTGGAAAAGGTGGCTCATTGGATGGCCAACTGTTGCCTAAAATTAAATGGCAACAACATTGATCTGATGATCCTGGGAACTAATCAATGGCCCAGGACTACGATTAGCTGGCCAGATGATTGGGAAAATTCTCCCATCCCCAAACTCTCAATAAAGAATGTTGGCCTGTGACTAGATAATACACTATTGATGGAAATCCAAGCTAAAAAGCTAGCCTCAACCTGCTTCCGCATACTCCGAATGATCCAGAAGATCACGGGGCTTATCCCAGAATAGGCACAAAGAACGGTGATCCAGGTCATTGTGGTTTCTCCTCTGGACTATGGCAACTCCCTGTATCTGGGTTCACCAAAATGTGTTATTAACAGACTGCAGGTGGTGCAGAATATGACGGCTAGGCTACTTTTAAAAATCCCAAGACAGGAATCAGTAAATACCTCCCTGAAACAGCTTCACTGGCTGCTCAGGATTAAATTTAAATCTCTCTGCCTGGCTCACAAAGCATTGAATGGCAGGGGTCCAGCCATACTCAGAGAGCTCATTTCACCATATGTACCAAAGAGGTACCATCTTATAGAGACGCTGAGGATCAAGAGATCAAGATGGAGAGGCAGATCATTCTCATTCCTGGCCCCGAAGTAGTGAAATTCCATGCCCAAGGTACTCTTGGGCATATTATCAAGGGCCATTATCGCCGCCTTAGCGGGACTTTTTCCCGCTAAAGCGGCGATAATTTTATTGCCCTATTACCTAGCTGTCGCTAACACCAGTTAGCAACAGCTAGTAGGTGATGGCGATCATCTTGGGGCCCACTTTGCATGTCAGCGATATTTATCGCTAATGACATGCAAAGTGGGCGTGCCAAGATTTTAGCGACTGGAAACAGTCGCTAATATCACTATCTCCAATTATCAACAAAGCCTTACTTTTGGAAATATTCGCGCTAAGCGCGAATATCTCCAAAAGCTAACGACTGCCCAAAGCAGTTCTTAGCCATGTTATCCAACGGAAGGCGGATAACATGGCTAAGAGCATTGTCACGATAATGCATGAATATCGCCGATTTTTCAGCGATATTCATGCATTTCGCAGGATTTTTACCGCTTTAGAGATAAACCTTGATAATATCAAGGTATCTCAGCGGTAAAAATCGTCGGAGCGCGGCGATATAATTTTAGCCGCTAACCATGCATAGCGATAATTATCGCTATTGCTTGGTAATATGCCCCTGAGATTGCTGGAAGAAGAACCCAGTTTCAGGAAAAAACTCAAGGCATGGTTGTTTCCATGATGATTACCCAACCTGTACCGTTGCCAGTATCTCTCTCTTCCAGCTCTGGGAAGCCCATTTGGCAGCCATGCACTTTTTAAACCGCCAAACATAAACATAAACATAAACTTTCAGAAATATTATGAACAGACGTATTCAGCACCTCCGGCGCAGCTACAAGATTGTCGTGCAGGGGCACTTCCCCGTGTGACTCCGATACAGTTATGGGAACTGGAACAACCCCTTCAGCTAGAGGAAATTCATCTGGCTATCAGTCAGATGGCTTGCGGCAAGATCCCGGGCACCGACAAGTTTCCTGTGGAATATTACGCCACCTACAGAGAAACCCAATCCCATCGTCTGTTGGAGCTTTGTCAGGAGGCGCATAACCAGGGCTCGCTTCTGGGGACTCTCCGTCAGTCCCTCGTTGTGGTGTTACTCAAACCGGGCAGAGACCCTCTTGGGGTGAGGTCCTACAGCCCGCTTTCAATGCTGACCATTGACTATAAAATAAAAAAGCTAGGTCCTCGCCAACAGACTGATCATGGTGCTCAGCTCCTTAGTCCACTCAGACCAATGTGAGTTTGTGCCACCAGGGGCGACACACTCCAATATTTGGCGTCTGTATCATTTCATGGATGCTTTCCAGGGGGACGAACTCCCGGTGGCAGTCTCCCTGGATTTTGGGAGAGCATTTGATATGCTGAGTTGGTCTTAATTGCTTCAAGTGTTGTAAGCCCTTGGGATGGGCCCTGGCTTTTTATAATGGGTCAACATACTGTATACCACCATGCAGGTGAGGGTCTGCACTGGCTGTCAGATTTCACGTTCTATCTCCATCAGAAGGGGGACCTGACGGGGTGCTCCTTGTCACCGGTGACCTTTGCACTTGCTATGGCACCGCTAACTGTTCAATTGTGTACCAGGGGCCCAGCAAGGGGAGTCAAGGCAAGATTGGATTGGCACATCGTGTCCGTATAGGCTGATGATGTCTTGGTACATCTAAGGGGCCATATACTTACCCTGCCTCCCTTTATGCTCTACTTGATCTTTTTTGTGACATGACAGGCCTTAGGGTAAATTGGGGCAGGTCCTGTATTTTCCCACTGTGCTGGGTCATGCCTGAATTTTGCGTGGCTCCAGTGGAAGGTTGTCTCTCCTGGAGCTTTGAAACCTTTTGTTACTTAGGTGTGAATCTCTTTCATACTGACAGGGACTTATGGCAGGAACCTGACCTCGCTTTGTCAATCCATACATTTATGGACTAGACTGACTCTCCCACCCATGGGTAGGGTCTAAATAGCAAAGATGCTTATTCTCCCAAGGCTTTAATACTTTTTCGCTGCCATACTGGTGATTCCCCCAAGATCCTTTTTTGCTGCTTTATGAAGTTTAGAATCTGAGCTTTCCGGGGGACGTGCTCGGAAGTGAGTTTTGCTTCCAATGATTCAGCATCCGATGCTTGCGGGAGGGCTTGGACCTAGAGCTATATTTGGCAGGAGCCCAGTTGCAATGGCCCATGTACTGGCTGGCTGGTGGTCAGGCTGAGAAGGATTGACTCGTTAGGGCGGACTTAAGGGATGTGAATATATTAGACTGGCTGCTATCTCCAGGAGGTCCTGCTAGGGAATTGGGCAGGCTTCCGCGTGTGGCCAAGCTGTTAGCACTGCAACTGCCCTTATGGAGCGTACCTGCTCTCAAGGCCTGGCTTGAGGCACATGATCCTTCCCCTTGGCAGGAGGTAGGGCTTACTCAACTGGGCGATATGTACGCAGAGGGTGCTCTGTTCTCCTTCGAGGGCCTAAGAGAACTCTAAGGACTGGGTCCTAGCCCCTTTCTTGCCCATAATGCAATTTTGGCTATGATTGGGGTTACACGGTCGACAGGTCAAGCAGAGCCTCCACTACATTTGGGATTGCAATGCTTCTTGACACACGGCCTGTGCCGCTGGGCGGTATCAGTATTATACGTCACATTACACGCGGGTCGCTGATCTCTAGACTCAAGACAAGTCCAAATGGGATGTGTGCTTAGGGACGGACTTGAAGACCAAACAGTGGGCCATGGCCTAGGAGCAGGTGAAACGCATTTCCTGGAGCAGGTGAAATGCATTTCCAGCAACGCCCGTCTGAAATTTACACAATTCAACTCCGTGCATCAGACCTACCTTACACCACACCACCTCCATAGAATGTTCCCTGGAGTGTCACCGGCCTGTCCGCGTTGTGGACATGGAGATTCTACATTTATGCACATGGTGTGGGAGTGTGCTCCGTTTGTGGGCCTAGGTGATGGAACTAGTGTCAATGGTGATTGATGTGCAGGTACCACTAGACCCACTCCTATGTCTGCTGGAGATTACAAAATGTACCAAATGCAATAAGCACTATCTAAAGCTGGTGGACCTGGTGCTAGTCTTTTTTAAATGCTTAATTGCTGGAAGGCCCCGCAGCCGCCCACACTTAGATTCTGGCATCAGGTGACTCATAAGTGAGCTTGAGCGGAGGCAGACCCCATGACACATGATCATCAACTACGGGGAGGAGGTGGCGCCACAATGTTTAGGGACACATATGTTCTCAAATTATTTGACAAACTACATGAGCCTCCCAACTAGGCTCTAGACTCCTATATACTGTCACCTGGAGATGTTTCGAGGGAATTGGGTGCCACGGGTCTCATCGAAAATGCATGGGGGCTGGCAGCTCTGTGGCCCATGTAGATCCCTGGAGGGGTCCAGTTAGGGATACACCTTTCTTCCTTCCTCCCCCCGCCCACCTACATGTAAAGATGTGTCAACACTTGGTGGTAGCAAAGAGCTCTTGATCAGTTCCCTGTCTCTCCCCAACAAGCTGCTTCTGAGCGGCATTAGCCGTAGGGTTTTGTTGGTTGTTGGTTTGTTTTCATTTTCTAACAGGCAATTTGACTGCTTCTCTATCGAGTTAGATGCACTGCGTCAACATGAATTTTTATACTAACTGTCTCACGTGCCACATTTCTCTGCTATCATTGTATGATCTGCTAGCAGAATACTGTCTTTCTATATGAGATGGGCCATATTTGAGTATTCACTACTGGATGATACCTTTTTTCTGCATTTTCTCTAATGTATGCTGTTTTGTGTATAAATACCAATAAAGTTATATATATTTTTTTAATGGATGTCTATTGATAAAGTAAAGTCAGGAGCTTTTGTACATTTTTTCTGTTGTTCCATATCTCGTTTACTTATTTGCAGCAGGGGGGCATTAGCTTTGACAATCTTCCTTCAACCGGTTCATCCATCTATAATCCACTCATCCTTTCATTCACTCATTCATCCACATTCTCATTCATCCACCCACTCATTCATGCATACTTCCTTCTTTTCACCCTTACTTCCTATATTCATTCTTTCTTTCCCTTTTCCATTTACCCAGTGTCATTTTTAGATCAAACTTAGGCACCGCGTGTGCAGCTCTGCAAGGCATTCTGTATTCGAGTATGGACTTGAAGCCCCACCCACTCTTCACCTATATTAGTCATTGTCTTGTGTCATTGTCCTTCATAAATGCTGGCTTCTGATTCGTTAATAGGCTTATTAGTCCCTTCTTAGTACAGTCTTGTCTTCATTTGTAACCTCCCATGAGGACTGGCTCTTTTACTTCTGTTGTTACACTGTATGTCTGTAAGCACTATGGGGCATATTAACAAGGGCTTTATCTCAGCTTTTTTGGCTTAAAAAGCCAAAAAAGCGAAGATAAAACTATTGCCCTATTTACAAGAGGGTGCTAACATGCATGATCGCATTTTAGCACCCTTTTTCCCCGACGCCTCCCTTTGCATCTCTAATGAGATGCAGTGGGCGTCACTGGGCGTACCCCGGATGGACTACCTTGTAAAATATTGCCTATGTTCACATCACAATATTTACAAGGCAGTCCACAGGATTTTAGCACACGTTAGATTTTGGTGAAAACAGCGATTTTCGCCAAAAACGAACACCTGCTAAAATCCTGACTTACCTATGCTTTACATAGGAGGTGGATTATGCTGATACGACCACAGGGTCGTAGCAGCAAGGTTATCGCCATTTTGCAGGGAACATCGCTGGAAAACCAGTGATGTTCCCTGCAAAACGGCAATAACCTCGCTATCTCTGGAATTTTTACCGCCCTGGAGAAACGCGTTGTTAATAATGCGCTACCAGGGCGATAAGTTCCAGAGATAGCCTGCAATAAAAAAAAAATAATCGCTAAGTACGTCCAGCAATAATTATCGCTGGCCGTTGATAATATGCCCCATTTTCTTTAATGGGTTTCTCCTATTGCAGGCCAACATGCTTTCGTAAACATTCAGCGCGCCATGCGCTCTTTCACTTTCCAAGCAGCCCAGGGCAATGGCGGCCGCTTCTTTGAAATGAAATAGGTCTCACATTTACAAGAATTTGTGCTATTGGAATTGTAAATGACATTGCCTTTTATGTATGTGTTAATTAGTTAATTATCAAAACAGATCAATAAAAGGCATTGCCATTTACAATGCCAATAACTTAAACTCTTGCAAATGCCGGACCTATTGTATTGCAAATGCTTGTTTTCCTTGCTCCTGATTGCACTTCTTTTGACGCTGTATTCAGCTCATCCCCAATGCCTCTGATCTGATGGCATTTGGTAGCACCCAGAGACCATCCAGTTCACAACACGCCCTGCACAAGATCATGTACTCATTTTATCCTTAAAGCTTAAAGCTCTTCTTGGGTACTGTTAGGGACGTCATCACATCTCTGTCAGTGTCTTCTGGCATGAAATGGAAATGCCAGCACAACCTTTCACTTGTCAATGAAAAGCTCTGGAGTGAATAACATGCTCTACTAGAGCAAGAAACTTGCAATTATTTGACTAAAAAAGTTTCCCTCGAGAAACATAAACCATTCCATAAAAAGGAAAGGTATTTACTTGAGTGTAGTCGTGTTTTCCCCCAGGACACTTTGCCTAACAGGAAAAAGTGGGCAATTAGAAAGCACTTTTCATCACATCCCTTGCTCGTGCAGGTTCATTTCTTGAGAAACTTCGCATGACGCTGGGAGGGAAATTGTCAGAAATCACAGGCAGGACAAGAACAGAAAACACTCATTTTGATGCTGGAAATGGGTACTTTCACACTTTCTTGATTTATAGTTTGAAATACCGTGGATAGAAGAGTGGGTGCGGTTATGTTTCCTCTTTTAGTGATTTATATTCTGCTAAAGTGGAAACATTTATGTAGGAATGGGTGTATTACCTGCCCCCTCAACAAGCTTGAATTTTTGGACCGCCGCAATCTTCCTGCTGCATCTCTTTGTGCACTGACTTCTTCTTTCAGCTTCGCTATGTTCATGCCTGTCTTTTATCCCCCTTTCATACAGGTGATTTCCGCATTATGCTTTTGTGGACTGTGGTATGGTGATTAACCGGTTCCATGCTCATGACGGAGCGGTTCCGTCATGGCCCTGCCGCCGCGCCTGCGCGGCGCTGATTTCGCGCCAGCGCGGTGCGTTCTATTGAGCGGGCGGGGCCATGACGGAACCGCTCCGTCATGAGCACAGCGCAACCGCGGCTCGTGACGGAGCGGCTCCGTCACGAGCATGCGAGAGCCGCACCCCACCCCCCCCCCCTAGCGCTGCGGCGGAATTGCCGCCGCAGCGAAGGGGTTAATAAAACGCATACCAAATTATCAAAAAGTCAACACACCTGCCAACTTACAAATGAGTGTCACTGTATGAGAAGGCGGCAGGGCCTTGGAGGGGCAGGCCTCATGCCAAGAGCTACTCTGCTCATCACCAAGCCCCACCACCCCCTCGCCCAAAAAAAAAAAAAAAGGATAATCGAGGGTGTTGCAATGCCTTTGGGTTTTTTCTCACCTCTTAATGGACATCAGCTGCTTACTGCCTCCGAAAAGAAGCTGAAAATCCACTGTTTACAGTAGGTTTTAGCTCGTTTTCCCTGCCAACATGTGACGTTGGCTCCTCACTGGTTGACAATATGAAGAGAGCGAAAATCGTGTGACACGCAGTGGCACGTGTGAGTTGCCAGGTCTGTGTCTATGTTGTGAAGCGAAAGGCATGCTGTCAGGCAGGCAGGCTTAACAATTTTTATCACACTTACAAAAGGTGGATTTTGACAAGCAATTAAGTCCAGTGTGCTTGGCCAGGGTCGGATTGGGACAGAAAATAGACACGGGCACCAAATTAAAGTGCCCCCCCTTTAGTGAATCAGATAGCTAAAAAATGTGGCCCACATTTGCAAATCAGGGCAGTTTTTAACTTGTGAGGACAAGGACTATAGGTGTTTTGCAAGGTATGGGAAACTGCATGCAGTTTTTGTGTTTGCTGTGTGCAGTGTTTGGGTTAATAGTGAAGGGTGTAACATCAGGGGGGGTGTTTGGTGTTACACCCACTAATAAACAGTAGTGGCCCGTGGTGGGAGTGCTGCCAGACGCTGACGCGGGGCGGGTGAGCGGCAGGGTGGGGGGTAGTAAACTCCGGAATATGGCTGCACAGAGGTAAGTACACAAACAAATAAATAAAACGAATTTCGTTGCGTGCGCATCGAAATTCGTTTATTTATTTGTTTGTGTGCTTACCTCTGTGCGACCGTATTCTGGAGTTTACTACCCCACACCCTGCCCCAACCCCGCCCAGCATCAGCGCGCGGCAGCACTCTCACAATGGCCCGCCACTGCTAATAAATGTATTTTCTGATAAATAGTTCGGTACAGGGGTTTTCATTCAGGAATGGTGATACGTCTGTCGGCTTTCACCGGTAAGTTTTACATACACAAAGTCAAAAATGCACACACTCTCCTGCTCTGTTTTGAAAGTCCTCAAAAATATTGCTAATTTTACAAAATATTGTGTTTTTTTATCTCTCAGTACTCCTACCAATCCACATTCCTCTCCCTTTCCACTGCCCCTTAAGCCCCTCTCATGCATTCTGCTTGTCATGTAATGTATTTAAGCATTATATGCCAGCTTGATTGTCAGAAAATCCGAAGCTCAACACCCCCCCCCCCCCCCCAATCTTACTGGCCAAGCTTTCCTCTGTTAATAACATCAGAGGCATTAATAGTAAAAACTTGCGGATCAGGCACAAAAACTGGCCCAGAGACAAAACACAAGCCCAAACACTAGTCTGTGAGACCAGCCATTCGGACCCTGTCTGATTGTCCTATAGGCCAGTCCGACCCTGGGCTTTGCTGTGGCCTGGCATCTCCTCATGGTGACTGCAACCGGGAACCTGCCACTACAGCGCAGCCGTTTCCACGAAAGGTTTAACCACGCATGCATTACAACGCATGCGTGGTTACCACGAAAGCCTTTACCACGCATGCCTTTACTACGAGATACGTAGTAAAGGCATGTGTGGTAAAGGGAAAAATTATAAACGGGAGGGCTTGGTGGGTCTCCCCCCCCCAAAAAAAAATGTAGGGAAAAAAGGGGGCTTGGGGTGGGTCTCCCCCCCCCAAAAATAAAAACTTTCCTGAAGTCACTTCGAGAAGTACAGGCAATCAGCGTTATTTAAGAGGAAACAGGAAGAAACTTCTGGTTCCTCTTTACGATGTAGGACGTCACCACGGAAGATGGAGAGGAGACGTGAAGAGGTAAGGGGAATTTTAGTATTATAAAAAAATATATATAAAAGGGTTAAGAGCAGGGGTAAATATAAGAAGGATTGGGGATGGGGAGTTACGTAAGGGGTATAACCCTTACCTAGAGTATTCCCTTACCAAGCATACATTGACAACGAAAATCGTTGTAAAGGTATGCGTGGTAAAGGAATATTCGTGGTAAAGGTTATGCGTTGAAAAAGCATTCCGTTGTAACGAATGTGTGGAAAAGGCATGAGTTGCAACAGAATGCGTTGTAACAACATACAACCCTGCAACCAGGAGCCAGGGGTGGTCTCTCAAGAGTCAGGACTAGTGGACGACAGGGTGTACTCACTCAATCTGTGTAGGGCTGGAAACCGAACTCAGCCTAGGAAAGATGCCCAAAACAGCAGCACACTTCTCGACGCTGCTAAGCCAATGGGTTGATGGTGTCATCATGGGAGGGTCATAGTGGCCCAGCTTGCTCTAAAAGCAGCCAACAAGCCCGCAGCAGGCCTGGGAAACGCAAGAGTGGCAGTGCCCTGTCCGGCCCTGCACCTGTGCTCCCTCTTGGGGGGAAGGTGGGGGGGGGGAGGGTTCCGTCTCACACATGCTGTATTGTTTACCTTCTTTATCAATTGTTTTGTTCGTTCCCTTGGGGTCTGTGCACCACATGGCGTACTCTTGGTTTTCAAAACTCTGATGCCTCCTGCCAGAGATAGCAGGAGTCACAGAGATGGGAAGGGGTTTGTCAGATACAGGAAATGAGATCCTCGGTGACCCTTAAATGTTGTACTGATTTTCTTCTTATATGTTCTCCTGCATTTTTACCACAGCTGGTATTTTTTTGATTTCCCAAAGTGCTCATGTGTGGAGAGGTGTGGCGCAACGACCAGGGCAGCTGACTTCAGAGCACAGTGTTCACGGGTCGATCCCGGCTCCGGCGGCAGCTCAGCTCAGCACCATGTGACTCTGGGCAATAGCTCACTTAAGTTCCACGATGGCCCCCAGCGCCTTGAGACCCATAAGGGTGAGTAGTTTGCGCTTTACAAATACGGATTTGCATTTTCCGAGTGCAACACCCTGTTAGAGAGTAGTCCTGTTGATAACATCAGTAAGGCAGCGTCGGATTGGTAACGCGGGCACTCGGGCAATGCCCGAGGGGCCGGTGTCAGAGTCCCTGCTGTGGGCTGCTTTTTTTTAGCAGTCTGGGGGCGATTTGGGCGGTGTCTCTATTGGTGGAAAATCGCCAGCGGCCCAGTGGGTGTCTGAGTGGCCTTTCTAGAGGCAGATGGGCGCTCATTACCCCCGTTTAGAAACAGGAAGAGGTGTCACACTCCCTTTGTCTCGCTGGGCTGGCCCATTAATGTGTGCACATATTGAGTGAGGGGGAGGGGGGGCAGGGGCCTGAGTAGAAATGGCCTCACTTGTTTTCAGGTGTGTTCCTCCAGTGTAAAATAATGCGTGCATTTTTTTTAACCCCTTCTTTTTAATGCAATTACACCGAAGCAGTGATTTGAGGAAAGGCATTATGCAAATGGGGCAGATTTTTTTTTGTGCGCCCAGGCCGATTTTCAATCCCAATCCGACCCTGCAGTAAGGTCTTACTGCCACCATCTGAGATGAACAGTCTGTTTTCAACCACATCTGTTGACGCGTTTTACATTTGTAAATTGATGCAGAGGCGGTACCCAGATTCCTCCAGGCCGCAGTGTAACTTTTCAAAGTGCACATTAGCACAGTGACGTTTCCACATCTCTGCAATTTGCCTCACATCAGTGATTTAGCGCGACGCCTACAGGCAACGCTAAAACTATTTATCCAAATATATTAACTTGGAGTGCTATATTTCCCTTGTGGCGGACTGTACACTTGTGAATTTCAGAGCATAACTTTAACTATTGTTGGAGCTCGTAAAGCTGAACTGGGATTTTAGAAAACTCTCTTCCAAAGCACGCTTTGATGAAGTAAGAACACGACGTTTTCCTGCCACTCGATGAAAGTTATATGAGCTGGCTGCCTGGAAGAAGTAATCCTTGCTTTTCGGAATCTGCACCAGAGGACTGCTTGTTGGCATCAATGTTGGAAGATAATTGCTCTCAGCTTGGTACAACTCACCCCCATTTGGCAGACATGTCATCCAGGGAAGGTTCCACAACAGAAGGGATGTTGCCCTATGTTCCGGCACTAGGCATGAAGTACTTTGAAGTACTCAGCAGCAGGATGGGTACCACAGATAGGAAAGTCGACTTTTGGTGCCTTTTACGGGCTCGAGTACCTATGAATCAAGGTTCAGGATTTCTTCATAAAATGATAATATGTGGAAGGCTACTTCGAACAAATTTGGCGCCCCAGGCCTCCCACGTTGTTAGTAACCCTGGGCGTAGTTTGCATAGTAGTGCTACGCGTAGCTACGCGAAGTGCACTGCACTACGCAAGCTACGCAAACTGCATAGTGAGGTAGGGAAAATGCTTTTCGCACTGATTGCAGAGTGCTGGATGCTTGTCCGCACTGTGCAATTATTGCAAACCGCATCTTGCACAGTGCAAGCGGTCGTTTTCTGCCGCTCGAGTAGATTTGTACTCGAGCAACAGCTTTCTCAATGTGGACTGGTAGTTTCTCATCGCGAGCGGTCGCGAGCATACGCGACCACTCGCAATGAGAAACCTGACCTCCCCGCGTTGAGAATCTCGCCGGGAGGTTTATTTTCCACGCTCGCGATCGGCAACTTGATGTTGCTGATCGCGAACGAGGAAAAAGTCTCGCCGGGATGTTATTTTGCTCGCGCGCGGTCGCCAACTTGACGTTAAGGACCGCAAGCAAGCAAAAAATGCCTGCGACATGTTTTTGCACTGTGCTACGTGCAATTCACATAGCGCGTAGTTGCCCAAACTACGCACGTTCCGCGAGCGTAGCGTAATCCTAGGCCCAGGGTTAGTTGTTAGGAGAATCTGGCTTGCCTGAGTCCTTGAAGGGTGCAGAATGTTTCCAGAACAGATCTGCCTCTCCCTGACTTGATCTTAGAGATCACTTGATCTCTAAGACACCCAAGTGCAGGGGCTCCTGTGATGCAATGCATGGTAGCTAAGGACCCCTTACCCCAATCCCTCTAGTGTCATGAGAAATTATTAACAAGGAGGAAGGTAGCACAGTTATTCCCACTAGATGCTATGTTATGTTATGCAGATTTGCTCAGTGAACTATCACCCTGGAGGGCAGTCTGCCACTATATGGCACCAGAGGCTGGATCTGCTGGGCCTTCTCCTTTCCTGCACAACATTTCATTAAAACCTTGAGACGGATCCTCGTGCTGTGGAGGGACCCGCTTCAGCTTGTCGGGCCAGGACCCTGACAAAAAGTCTGGCCAACCTGCCTTAAAGCATTGATCCTGTTGCTTAAGGCACCAACCTGAAACATAAGGAGGGTACTGCTGTAATAGTTGGACAAACAGAAGAGGACTAATGTATCTATGTATGTATGTATGTATGTATGTAAGTATGTTGTGGTATTTGTATACGGCAAAACTATTGGGGTGGTAACAGCAAAGGACAGGGGGCGAGAGCGCTAAGGTACAATTCATGATCATTGACATTAAGGTGGATAATGCAAATGCCAAGCAGGCTCCACCTGTCCTACTCCAATTTAAGTAGTATGCGTAAAACTTCTAAGGCACATGATTTCTACACAAAAACTAGCAGTCCTACTTGTTTTAAGCTATAGTGGGCCTCAACAGTAGAGGGGCTAGTATTTGTGCAAACTTGTGCCTCTTCGGTGGATTCAGGGCGAAAACAACAACATTGGTTGACGAAAATGCTTGAATTAATCTCCAATTACTTTGCTTAACATTCTTTTCCATTGTTTATTCGCTTGAATGTACCACTACATAAGAGAACCATTACATTCAAATCAGCCAAGAAATGTCCTGCAGCACTGCCGTATTCCCTGCACATCGGAACGGTGGCATACGCATGCACATTTTGGCTTTGTTGGTGAAGTGCAGCCCCTATAAACAGCGAGCAGCTGGTAAGGGCCTGTGCATACATGAGCTACTTAGGGGGAATCACTAAAAAAAAGAGGCAGAGGGGAATGCTTCAATGAATCTTGTCCAGACACCTACCATGGACATCAACGTCATCACTGATTTTAGCTCGCTATGACATTATAGAAGAAGGCCAACCATATGCAAATTAACCTTGAGCCTCTTCTAGAATGGCAAAGGCAACACATAGACTCAGGTTTAATATGTGAATACTTAGATGTAAATCCCCTGGCTCACTGTGCCAAGTGACTTTAGCGGCACCACACCATAGAGGCCCATTAGGCCAATCGTAAAGCTTAACCTATGTACCCATACACGTTTTGAATCTAGAGGAAGAGTGAATTGCATATTCTTGGCCCTGCTCTATAATGGCGCTATTGAAGAAGGAACAGAATGCTACCTGCAAGGAACTTGAACTGTTTAACACCTTGGCTGCTAGAGGTTCCCCCCCCCCCGCCCGGTGCTGCATTCCCAGCTTTACCATTGTTCATGACGAGCTCAGCTCGTCATCAGCACAGCTCAACCGGGCCTCATGACGAGCTGAGCTCTTCATGAGCATCGAAGGGGTTAAGAATGAGTCAAGTATTTTCTTACTTGCCTTTATGTTACGTTTTCCTCATAGATCAGCAGAAGTGGAATTGGCGCTTTCTGGGACCACCAGGACCCTCGTAATACTGGCAACCACCAATGAGCTGTGCCCGCCAGCAACGGGAGGACCTGATGGCAGACCAATCCACAGAGTGCGGGTTACAGGGCACAACTTACCGTTCTCACTGTCCACGTCAATCAGCTTGTCCAGGAAGTCCTTGACCCGGCTGATGCTCTGAAGAATGAAGGGGTGCAGAGGTGCCATCCACTGCTCCTTTCCGTGCCCAAGCTGCTGGCCCAGGTTCCCGATGCTTTGGACGGCCTGGAAGAGGAGGTGGAAGTTATTTTAGCTGTGCAAAGAAGCAGAGTACCGCCTCTTCTTGGTTGAAGTAGAAAAGGCAGTTTGTATTAAAGTTAAATAAACCTTCCTTATGCCTCACAGAGGGTGAGTAGCTATCATTAGTGCAGCAGGTATATTAGACTCTGCTCCACCTACACACATAAGGTCTCATTGCCAGTCTTTCGCTCCACGGACAGCCAGACTTGCGGGGTGTGGCGGTCAGGCATCCATGGGTCCACCGCAACCGCCAGGGATCAGAAATCCCTGGCGGTGTTGCAGTGGTCTTGAGGCCGCAATATTATGCATATTATGAGTTTCCTCACCGCCACACTTTTCATGGTGGTGTGACCGCCATGAAAAGTGTGGCGGTGAGGGGAAAAAGGGGGCTCTTCTGTGCCATGGGGTGCATGCTGTGTGCATGCACCCCGGTATCCTAGGGCATGGTGCTGTGCAGATACAGATTTTGATGTTCTCATGGCACTGCCATGGGAACGTCAAAGAACCGCCCGACAGACAGGAGAAAACTCCTATTCTGGCCGGCGGTTCAACCACGGGTTTGGTGGTGCGAGAGCGGTGCGGTCCCACTCCTGCACCACCAAACTTGTAATAAGGCCCTTAATCTGCCCAACAAGCACACCCCTTAAAATCAACTGGAAGAACCAGAAATAAGTCTTGAATAAGAAGTACCCCCTGGCATATAAGTGAAGCTTCCGAGGGGGCATCTCAACAGAGGGAGGGCTCAGCATGATCCACTGCCCAGGAATACTGGAGTGCAGGACAGACTTATAGGATCCCAATGGCACAATCTGTGGTGATGAGTCAGGGGATGGATCTCCAGGGGTGCAGCAATGCCGAAGCGGATAGATGACGTTAAGGGATACCGTACTGCAGATCTGTTTTTTGGTGGATCTAGTACTGGACTGGGGGAGAGGAGGAGGAGGGGGGTCCTGGACTGCAACAGGTGCAATGGCAATGTTGTCAGCGTAGCAGAAATGATTGAGGTCTGGAATATGGGCTGAGGTGCCACTGACTTGTGTTCATTGACACTGGTGTGTGTTGGTTACCTGTGGTACAGAATATCAAATTTAATGAGCATTGAAGCTCCTAAGGAATTATAGGCAGGTTTTGCAAGATTAGATTAAGATGCATTAGGGAAGCTGTGAGTGGCGACCCAGATAATGATTGCACTGAGCTTGCTTTAGGACAGACCTCTGTTGTGCTTGAAGTGATGTTCTCAGTAATGATTAAAGAGAGATTATTGTAGGTCAACATTGGGGAAGGGGTGAATAAGCAGAGCGGAAAGTGGTGGTCCCAGAAATGATTACACTCGGCTCGCTGCAGGTGAGATTCAAGACTGCGCTGCATCAACATAATGGCACATGACAGTATCAGTAATGGTCATGCAATGGCATACTTCATGCCAGCGTCGGACATGGGATGCATCAACAGAGCGGTGACTGATGTTCTTTGAGGATCATGCGCGGTTTACTGAAGACCAGATCCAGGGTTGTGTGCATCAACAAGGCTCTAACATTTGTTCTTCAGTGATCATTCAAGGTTTACTGCAGGCTAGGATTGGGGTGTAACAGTAGAGCTGACAGTAATGATCCCCAGAGATTACCTAGGATGTCTCACAGATCAGGGTTGAGGTGCATCAGTGGAGCTGTGAGTGATGGTCTCCTGTTGCAGATTAGACCAGGGGTTGGGTGGATCCACCCAGCCAATGGTATTGGCTTCAACAGTGAATACACAGAGTCTACTGCTGGTACGACTGGGGCTCGAGGAGCACCAGGAGAGGTGTGTACTCCACACTAGCCCCTTTGACATGTAATCAACTGAAACCTTAGTGTTTAATTAACAGAGCTTCTCAATCAACTTCCTTTTCTTCCCCCTATGGAAAATTCTCCCGCTTTTCTTTCTATGGCACACCTTGGCAAGAAGCAAGAGGGTGCGGCTGGTCCTCGTGTCCGCATGCTGGTCTCGAAGGTTGAACAATTTTGGGGTCAGAATGGCAGGAGCAAAGAAACGCAGGAAAAAGAATCCACTGATGGCCAGGTACTTCACTTCCTGCAGATAAAGAAGACAGAATATAAAAAAAAACACCCTGACACCCGGCATCAGCTAAGGAACCAACATACTGACAAACTGGATCAGACAAATGATGCATTGTAAGAAAATCAAACCACCACAAAAGGTAAACAGCCAGAATCAGCACTAATGTCCCCATAGGAATTGATGAATGAAGGAATTGCCATTAAGAGTAACTACTCTAACAGATGAACACAGAGCATCAGAATTCACAGCCCAAAAGGCAGGGGCAGCTCCACCTCAGGAGTGGAGGAGCGTCGCCCATCTTCAAACACAAATAAATAAAATGGCCTTTTTTATGCCATTTTTTTTATTTGCCACCGTGCCGGCTTGCGCTGTGTACAAGAGCAAGGGTGGGGCTGAATCCGGCAAATGCAGGCTGACAGCACTGGTCTACAGTGTGCATGACGGATTGGCAAGCTGTCTACAGCCATCCTATCCGACATGCACAGTGTAGACCCAGCAATCCAAAGGCTGTGAAGCAGCCTAGAGATTGCTGCCACAGACCCCCAGCCTGAGCGCTGGGCAAGCCTTCTCCCACCAAACCTGGAGCTGCTTTCACGGCATGAAAGCAGCTCCAGGATTGGTTGGAGTTATGTTCCACAAGCAGGAAGAAAGTCCTTACTTTTCATGCTCATGGAAGGGTGCAGCTGTCATGCTCCAACTCTGAATTTATGGCGAGTAGCGCCTTCGCGCCTCACCATTTTTTATCGAAGGTAGCCGACACTGCAGCATAGGCCAGATTAATCGAGGCATTGCAACTCAGAACAAGCACTTATATCCACACAAGATCTTTCAAATCCAGAGATGGGAACACATCCTCACCATTCAGCAGGTAAAAACACCCAGGATTCACGCATGATTATAGGCAATCAGCCATCAGAGACAGCCCTGTTGAAGCATTCATATGCCAAAGGACCTGTTGAATCAAAGGACAGTAAGAAAATCTCACTACCCAACAAATAAATGCCCAGGATCAACCCTCACATCCAATCCCATGAGAAGCTGATGTATCAAGAGACTGCACCAATACCTCACCACCTCAACAAGTAAATGCCCAGGATCAGGCTGCACATCCTGAGAAGTCCTGTTGAATCAAGTGCCTGCACCAAAACCTCAGCACCCCAACAGGTGAGCGCCCAAGACCAACACACACACAGCCCCAGAAAGCCATGATGAATTAACACTGGAGCAAACCTGAAACACCACAGCAGGTAAACACCCAGGGTCAGCATGTACAGCGTTTCGACTGCCGTGAAGCATACCATTGGCGGGCTGAACATGCGGGGCACAAACTGGGCAGTTTTCAGCGGCTGCTGAATTGTCCCGGACAGACCCCGGTGCTCACCAAGATGGCGCCCACCACCCCATGAGTGGCGAGGAACCTTGGGTGCCTGTGAGGGGATCGGGGAGCCTGGGGAATGCCTCGCCACTTCCAGTGTAGCCAAGTCTGCGCACACCGAGCAGCGACACCTGCAGCAGCAACCACTACGGGGCCATTAAGGCGCAGCCTTAGACGGGGATCGGCGCTCGCAGCTGCTGCCATGAGAGCCTTGTGGCCGGCACTGAGGCGCATCTGGTGCCGAGGATCGCGGGGCTCCCTCCATGGAGCCCGGGCCCCGAGGTCCCGCCAGAGCTGGACGTTAACACCGCCTGTGACCCACCTTCTGCTACTTGCACTTCCAGCCGTCTCGCCCTCAGCACAGGGATGCCAAATAACAGTGAGGCGATATGAGGATGCTTCATCTTACAGCCACTCCGCTGCTATTGCCTTTCCGTATTGCCGGGTGCAGTTTCGGGGAGAATCTCGACACTACAGCGTGACGCCCCCGGGCTTTTCTTTGCTGTCTTAACCTGGGCGAGCACGCCTTCCTGGACTGCGTCTCTGGCACTCACGCGGACTTCCACAGACATTTGGAGTGCAGCCTGAGGGGCACTGCTGCCCTTGTGACCCAGAGACTGTGCCTTTGAATATCCTCAGCGACTCTGCCTCCCAATGGCCCCTTAGCGTTTGCCCATCTAATTGACTCGTTTTGGTTTTGGTGGTCCCCCAATCCGTTTCCCTCCTTGCTCCTGTGGCTGCCCCTCTCTGCTCTACTCCTTTATTCATGGACTTCTTTCATTTTTTTTTTCTTCTGCCCTGGCCGCTATTTTGCTGCTGCTCTCGGCCGCTTCTTTCTCCTGCCCCTGCCCCACCATCTTGTCCGTTTCGTCGGCCTTTTCCCTTCTCCCTCGTTTCCCCCTTGACGATCCTCAAATGTTTCTGATTTGCCTTTTTTCCATACCCCAGTATCCTTCCCACCCAATTCTACTATTTGTATATATATATGTATATAGAGATAACTCTATTCTGTAGTATATCCTGTAGACCATTGTACTCTCTACCATTCCTATGTGACGCTTAGAGTTTAACTATTTTTATCGCTTCCTTGAGTGACTCTCTTCCTTGTGTGACTTTACAACTTGTACATTTGCAATTTTTCTGTTTGTATCTTTTATGTAACTAATGTAATCCAAAGTCCTTATGTATTGAAACTGGTTCTTATGTAAAGCGCCTAACACCTTCGGGTAAAGTTCGCGCTATATAAAATGACATTAAATAAATAAATTTAAAAAAAATAAACACAACCCGCTTAACGAAGGAGCTGCACTAAAACTACACCACCGTGACAGGAAACACTGAGTATCAAGAGTAACATCTCCAGAGAAACTGAAGAATTAAGGCACTGCAGCAAAACCCGCCTTTGCGCACACATACACAGGATCCACCAGCCGAGTCCTTGTAGGACCTGATGAATCAAGGTACGACAACAAAACAAAACCACTTTGAAAAAAGAACACCTTGGCTCAGCACACATCTCCGCAGATGCCCTTGTGAGTCAAGGCACTGGACCAAAACAAAACCACCCTGACAGGTATACGTCCAAAGATCAACCGAGGCATCCCCAGAGAACATGACGAATCAAAGCACTGCCACTATGCCACAGTGAGTAGTACTCATCCATGATGCATTGTGGACCACAGCCAAATGAATGCAGGGACTGTAAAAACTCCAACCCGACAGGCACAGGACAAGGACACAGCACCCTGGAAATGTCACCTTTGTGAATTCATTGCTCCTTTGCTTGTCTCTAGTATCAGTGATACACACTCATGAAATGATTTTTGTTTGCAGCTTGAACAAAAGCCAAAATCGGCTTAGGGGCTGCTGTGAAAATGGAAGGGAAGTGGAGAAGTGTGGCTCACGGGTTAGAGGAGGCAGACCCTGATGCAGAGGTCAGACCCGGGACCAGGGTTCAATCCCCAACGTGGCAGGGTCTTGAGCTCAAAATGTCAGTGGACTTGATAATTCTCTCCTTGGTGCCTACTCGAATCATGAGCTCACACTCTGCAACTCTGGGCAATAGCTTGCTTAATCTCCACTACGGCCCCACCGCGATGGGATGCCTGGCTATCACCTTGGGGATGCCTATTAGGGGTTATCTCGCAGAGAAAAGCCAGGACGGGTTCCCAAAGCAAGCGCCTTGAGACCTTACGGTGAAAGGCGCTATATAAGAACGTATGATTTACGATTTAACCCCAACCCTGCAACAGCTCCGGGACTGCTCCACTCGTGTCCCTAAGAAGGCCTGTTTAGCTCAAAGGAAGAGGTTAGAATTCAGGTTATGAGGTTACTTAAATTGGCACAAGAAAGGGACACCATGGCAGGTATTCTTTAGAGTGCACCAGACATAGATCCTTGAAATGTCTTTAACAGTTTCTGAAACGTAAAGTTGGTAAAAAACAGTAATATGTTGTCTACCTCAAAATTGAGGGGACAGTCTTATTATATCTGTGTTTCTCAGTTTTACCATTTTATGAGAATAATTGTATCTAAGGCAGAATTAGAAAAAATAGTGTCAAGGTATAGAGAGGTATTAAAGATTATTAAGTGGATCTTAACTTTCACACGCACATGCGCAATACCATTTCGAGTCATATGGTGTCTGGCAATCAATATGAGTATAGCACAAGAAGAGATATACCCAGCGGAAAGGGAAGGGACGCTAGATATAGATGGTATAAAAAGCTAAAGGAGGAAATATAACCACCCCCTGAGGAGGTGTAAGTGAGACAGGTAGCAGGCTCAGGTCAGAACTTTTGGGAATATCCAGAGGCTTGTGAAAAGTTTTTGCTGGGCCCAGTAGGTGTAAAAAAGCAATACGTGGAACCCGTTTCTTTTGTGGCATTAGCACCCGAACAAATGTTTTTTGCAGTCGCCTGTGATTCGCAAAATCACGTGCTTTCAATAGCAAAATACGGGGCAGATCGGCAAGGCCAGGCGATAATTATCGCTAAGCGCACTTAGCGCTAGAATAATTATCGTCGGCTAACGCTGGTTCCTATCACGGAGATAGCATGCTATCAGCAACGCATATCTCCAATGCGATAGGAATCCAAGCGTTAGCTGGAAAACAGAGTGGTTATCGTTGGAAATCCAGCGGTAATCGCACTGCGACCGGTGATACCTTGCTGATAGGGCAGGGTGTTCTTAGCCAAGTAATCCACCTCCCAATGGATTACATGGCTAAATCAGATTACAAGCAGGCGTAAGGAAAGTAGCGATAACCGTGGTTAACGCTACTTTTCTTATCACTCTGCCTGTTTGCGTGCAGCTTGATAATTGGAGAAATGTCGATTAGCGACATTTCTCCAGTTATTTCGGGGAAGAACGCCCACTTTGTATTTCATTAGAGATGCAAAGTTGGGCGTTGTTGTCACTGGCGCTAAATGAGCAAAACACGCAATAGCGTGTCCTTGCTGATAAGGCAATGAAATTATTGTCGCTTTTCGACTGAAAACGGACGCAAAAGCAGCGATAACTTCATAGCGCCGCCTTGCTGATATGCCCAAGTTTATTTACAATATAAGAAAGTCCTTTTAGGAGATTAGGGAAAGGATCTATTAGAGAGTTGTGACCACGTTTGTGGGAGTAAACCATTGACCAGACATTGACACCTCAAAGGGAGTGCAAGGAAAGCTGCCCCATGTGAAACCTCTTCTCCTTCGGAAATAGTGGAGGCCTGGGCGGGAGAAGGCAGCGGTCATGGCCCCACTGCCTGTTTTCTGCAGTGTCTTTCCAAACAGGATTCGTTTTGTTTTTTAACTAACAACACTCCCATTAATAGACACTGGCTGCTTAAAAAAGTGTTTCCTGTTTTTGGAATGCGTATGCAGAGTAGAATGTCTGCTGTCCTTTTCAGGCCTCCATCCCTCCACTCGGAGCCAACCACAAGGGGGCGCACGTGTGCACTCCCCAATTAATATTCATTAATAATGTCAGGTCATTTTGCAACACCCTGCATGTTTCAGATTTGCCAAGCTACCCATCAGTCCAGTGGTCGCAGCGCAAATTGCATTCCCAATCACAAACCAACCGGTTTGCAAACTAGCACGCCTGCTTTACTGAATAGGAATAGTACACCTACTCCCTAGTTATGTCTGTGACCCATTCACACTCCCTCCTTGTGATGAACCTGAATACCACATGGAGGAGGGGGAGGGCGAGGGTTCATAGACACTATATTACAAATCAGCAAAAAAATACATGGCTTCTTAAGTAGGATGAGAGCCATTCACAGCCATGCTAGTAATCTCAAAAGCGGCTGCCGGGGTAGAGGAGCAAATCACACCGCTGACAGGTCCATATTGTTGTTTGAGACGAGGTGATGATGTTAGAGGCATGTAACAAAGCAGTCTCGTTTTGACTAACGACCCTGTAAGTCAGACTGAAAGGAATCAGATGGGCTGAAGAGGGAACTTTAAACACCAAGTGATCAAGAACCTTAGAGGAAAAACAAGAGCTGCAAGCAGTGGCAGCTGGCATGTACGGAGGGCGGTGCGGCGGGTTCGACAAACATTAGGTAATAAAATAATAACACCTACCTTCCGGGTGCGATGTCCTCCTCGCTCGGTCTTCTCAGGGCAGACTCCAATGCTGGACACAGGAAACTGCATTAACCAATCCTGGAGCCGCTTTGATGCCGCATGAGAGCAGACCCAGGATTGGAGGGAGCAGCCACCTTCGGCACTCCAGAGGACACTGGACTGGAGCCCTATTCTTTCTCTAATCCAGCTGTCTTAGACAGGTTTAAAGTGCACGTCTGGCTGGCCCTCGCAAGATAGCTGGCCAAAGAGACATTCACACTTTAAACTTAAAGAGCACTGCCCATCACTGCTCCACGCTGCTACTGATGGAGCAAGGATTCGCACGTATAGCGCCTTGCTCGTATGCAAAACCCTTGTCTTTAATTGCATAATAATATTAACACCATTGTTCGTCATTTGTGAAGTGGTTTCCCCTACACGCGGGTGTCCCTAGGATGCTTGCTTGTTTGTCTTTTCACGTACTAACGAAGCTTGCACTAAAAATGGCTGCTTTGCCGCAAATTCAGTCTGCGCATGCGTCGGTCATACCCATGTGATGTGACGCACTCGCATTCTGGAGGGATTCTGTGCTCATGCGCATTGATGCTAAATATGGCCGCTTGTCTCTCACCACGCTCTCTGCTTACTGCAGCAGCTTTTAGCCTATCTATTCTTTCGCATTAATCCCTAATGCTATAGTTATTGTAAAAGTAAGGGTTGGTTTTCCTTTATCATGGTATACAGTGCGATCATTTTTATGTATGATTCTAATTTGTTGTCGCTTACTTTTCATGTACCGCGTCTTTGTGGGCTGGGTACTCATGAGCGGAGCCATACTTGAAGCTCTGCTGGGCATCGTCACCTGACCAGAGAAAGTTCCAACTGCGCAGAAGCTAAACCTAGCCAGCTGGCTCCTGAAGCACAATGCGCCTGGGAACATCGCTGGGAATACGGAGTCTCACCTTGAAAGAAGCTATACTGTTGCTACTTACTGTAGACTATCCTGTACTATTGTATTCCATGCATGGGAACGTGAACCAAGGGGGCGGGTATGAAAATTGAATAATTATGATGGGAACGTTGAATTTAGGAGGTGGTAAAGACCACACCACCTCTCCTGACCAATCGCAATATGGGAAACTGTCACTTGCAACATTAGGGGGTGGTCTGAGGGTCCCCAAACAGTATAACTGCCCTAGTTTAGCTTAGGAAAATTGTCCGACTTGTCCGAGTAGCAGACCTGTCACTGACCCTACGATCTCAATAGGTGTTCAAGCCTGAAAAGTGCTGCGGAGCACTTTGTCCATACTTTCCACAAACTCCCAAGGGGTGGAAAATTCTAAGTGCTGGCAAAGCACTTTGCTGGGGAATTCGAAAATCCAATCGGGGTTTCTGGCGGATTACTTGCAGGAGGGGGTAACGCAGGCGTTGCTGTCCGAAGCTGTGGGTGTTGGTCGTACCCTGGGAGGCCCAGTCCTTGATCCGAACCTGAGGGGTATCCTGTCCTTATTCTCCGTGAGTTGTACCTGCTCACAGTCTGGCATTCCTTTTCTGAGGGTCCCTGTCCCCGTCTTCCCAACTGACCCGTGGCCAGGGTTGGTCTTCAATCTGAATTAGGTAAATATAGATTGTGGGTTTGCGTATCTCTTTTTCTCTCTCTCTCTCTCTCTGATCAGTTAAACATTCTTACCTGTGTTATTGCCTTATTGCCATTGAACTTATATGTGCCTGAATTTTAGTTGGTTCCTTCTCTCCCCCTCTCCTTTAGAAATTCATTGATTTTATAAACCATAGCATGTTCCCGTTTTTCCCTTTCCTTTAGTGGTTTGCAGTGAGCTTAGCAAGAATATTCTGAACACTTAGGTTAAGTACATGTTCTAGGTCCCATCCCATTCCTATGTTCTAGTATAACGTTGCAGTGAATAGTATGTGCTAAAACTTCTCCCTGTAGTTTCCCATATATTCTAAATGGTCATATTGTTTGTGCAAAGTTACCTTTTGGTACTGATTTTGATGTTTGATATATTACTCTGTGTATCGCTTATTATTTTGGCTTCTTCACTTTGAAATCTTATATAAAAACTCGAACTTAATCAGGTGTCTGTGGTCATTTTACAAAACTGTGGAAAGTATTTTAAGGATTTTAAGGTGTATTGGATGTTAGGCCTGTCTACTTTTCTTTAACAGCTCCAGGTCCGTCAAGGAATTGCGCCTGTGGTAAGTCGGGTGCATGGTAAGCAGAGGTAAATCCAAACTTGATTACTCCTAGCAGCGTGCAGGAGGAGAAATCCTCACCCAGTTTTCACCCAAACGAAATTAATGTGTTCTTCACGCAGAGGGCCCAGTGCGTGTTAGAGAATTGGTATCCCGGGTGACCTGGGGAAAACTGCGCGCTCTAGCAGTAATTTCTGGCTAGCAGAGGATGGTTTGGACTAGTTGGATTAGGTAGGCAGGATAGTCATAAACAAACCGTGAATACAAAAACGTGCTGCTGATTGTTACTGTATTTTTACAATATTTTTGAAATGTGTTTTTATATGTAAATGTTCATGAATTTGCATTGCTGTTATAAATACTGCATGTTGAATTAACCCAGAATTGTTTGTAAATGTTCAGTGTAGTCTGAATCCCCGGGGAAGTATTTTAGCTAACGGTGAGTAGAATCCGGTTAGCTGTTGAAGTCACTAGGTTTGAGATATTAGTGCAGGGTTAAGGATAACTGGAAGCACTAATTAGGACCTTTGTTTCTGGAGTGAATGATAGCTACGAGTCCATTATAAAACTTTCATTGCGATATCACCTAGTAAGGGTCGCATACGGGAGGAGTAATAGGGTCTCCGAGGCTTGTCTGGTAAGTAAAATAGTTCGCTGGTGAAATCCTGGCTCAGTACATATCCCCGATCAAGGTGGATGAGTCAGAAGAATAACGGGTTCTATGTTACTAGTGTGTAGGGACAGGCAAAGAAGTCTATCCAGAGTGAATGAAAAGTAGACAGAAGTGGTTTACTAGTAGCGAAAGAAAAGTCTTTTCTCTCTTTAGAACACTCAGACATAGTGGCAAACGTTGTGTATTGTTAACTAAAACCTGCACTCGCACTTTAGAGAGAGTAAAAAGTTTCCGTTACCTTGTGAAGGCGGGAGTCAGTCGGAGAGCTGCTCTGACGTCACTCCGTGCCGCGCTGGTATTGGT
This sequence comes from Lissotriton vulgaris, assembly GCF_964263255.1. Classification (NCBI taxonomy): domain Eukaryota; kingdom Metazoa; phylum Chordata; class Amphibia; order Caudata; family Salamandridae; genus Lissotriton; species Lissotriton vulgaris. Next base: position 278,134,135 of record NC_141699.1, read on the forward strand.
CAGGACAGCGGGCGTGTAGCGGAGCTGAATTTGTGAAGGAGGGGTGAGTGCCGAAACGGGAGACTCTGTCTTGCGAAAAGGCCGCGCACCCATTGGTTGACCGTAGTTGTATTCTCTGACCTGATTGGGTGGCGCGAAATAAAAGTCGCGCTAGCATTGGAAGCACGAAAGTAAACAAAATTAATCAAGCCGAGTTAGAAGCGAGTCTGGAGAGTTGTATGTGGTATCCAGACTTCATACCGAATCCAAAGTACCTAGGATTTCATAAGGATCAGCTTATACGAGGTAGACCGCACATGATGTATGGAATAAAGAGAAAATTGTCATTTTCGGATAAAGTGAAGAACTTTTTCAAAACTGACAAACCCATTAGAACGAGAGAAGGCGTACTCATTCCCCCGCCAAATACCCCTGCCTCTTTTATGATGTTTGATAAAGGGTATCACACTTGTCTCTGGCTAGAAAATTGGGCAAAGTATACTGTAGATGACGGAGTCCTGGCATTCCCTGTTGAAGGTACATTTAATGGTCGGATCCTGTTTAACTTAAGGACCCGCATGAATGAGTTACACCGTAGACCTAGGTTGACCCAGTACGAAGCTTTGGAGGAATGGGAGATTGAGGCTGCAGAGCGAGATAAACCACGAATGGATAAGGGAGTGAGTAGGTGGTATCCCAGACTTCCAACGCCAACCAAAGAGCAGAAAATGAAACAGTGGAGGCAGTCTATGTTAACTGAAGGGCTGTTCCCCATGATGGGAGTATTAGAGGAGAAAAGAGGAAAATGTAAAGCAAAAACCCATCACCTAGCACCGATGGGGGATGTAGAAGATGAACACCTGGAAGACTTGTTAATGAAGGATCCACCTCCCTATGTAGCGGAATCAGATTCGGTGCATTCCCAAAGTTCTGTTACCAATTGCCCCCGGAGTGGGAGGGAAAGTGATACAGACAGGACAGCTACAAGCAGTAAGCATAGTGGAAGGGATGAGTTTTGCAGACCTAAGTCCACAATCCCGAATTATCAACCATTCGGGGAAAGTCCCCCTCGATTGGTTACCCCGACTGCCCCGAGTATTTATCCATCCTTAGTACCCCAGGTATTACATGGCAATACTGCTGAAAGGGGGTTGCAGGAAAAGGAGAGAGAAGTCCTGACTAGACAGCGAGAGGACTTAGCCAGAACCATTGCACAGATGCATCCCCATCCTGAGGCCTTGACCATTCCGGTAACTATTGGTCCTGCTATCCCAATGTATAAAAATGACTTGATTAGTCCCCTTCCTCCTGTCATCACCCCAATGCTGCCTACTACTAGCTTCCAGACCCCGAGGAAAGAAGTATTCATAGATGAGGATCAGGAAAGCGAGTGTGAATCTGGAAGTTTAATGGATTTGCCCATAAGGGAGCCGAGGGCCAGTATAGTAGGGGCAAGAAGTCAGCCTAGACCAAAGGAAGTGGTGATTGAAAGTGCATCTGGAATCAGGAACGCCTCTTTAGTTTCCCCTGAAGAATTAGACAGGTGGACAAAGGAGATAGAGAAAGAGACCACTTCTCAACCTAAAACATTGGAAATATATAAATTAAGAATAGAAATAGAAGAAATGATGGCTGGGAACGTGGGAGTTGAGCGCCTGAGCTCGTATAATGAAGCAGAGTTACTATTCATCAGTAAAAATCTTACCCGGAGTGCTAGGGTGCTCCACGAAAAGATAATGGATGCGGCCACAGAAATGGGAGTTGATGTTAGTCGCTCCAAAATCCTTCAGAAACCCTACAGAGTGGACTTTTCAGACAAGGACTTAGAAAGCCTGAATGTGATGGGGAAACAGATCCAAGTAAAGGAATTGTTGAAACTCCTGCAGAAATGGGGCGAAGTGGGGAAGTGGAGAACAAGGTGGGCAAAGAAGAAGGAAGGCAGCAGGGCTGGGTCAGTAACTTCAGAATTCGTATTAAAGGAAGTAACCCCAACAGAAAAATTGTGTCCCATGAGAGAGGTCCCGGGAGGGAAGTACGTCCATGTCCCTTGGTCCAGGCAAGACATTGTGTCATTTACAAATGACTTCCCGAAATTACGCGAGAAACCAGTTGACTGGTACCGACAGGTAGAGCGTTTCATAAAAGTTCAGAAATGCCTGCTGAAAGACCTGGATGGGTTTTTCGATATTGTGGTCCCTGTAGATCTGTGGACGGAATGTAAAATAGAGATTGATTGGCCTAGTGATGAATATCCCAGAGATGAGAGAACGGGAGCCCCTTCACCGGATGTAATGAGGAAATATGACCAGGTCATACAGTATCTTAAGAAAAAGGTGCCAGCCAAAGAGACAGATTGGACCCGAATAGATAGAACAACCCAAGAACGTGATGAGACAGTTCATTCATTTTACGAAAGGTTACTACAGGTATTCAAAACTTACAGTGGTATTGATAATGTGGACATGAAAGACATGACCCATTTCAGTTACAGATTTGTGCTAGGATTAAGGCCTGAAATATCACAATGGATTCGAGATAACAAAATCAGTTGGCAGGGAAAGCCCATAGATGATGTCCTGAAATATGCAAAATACTGCGAAGATGAAATTGAAAATAAAAAGAAAGCCCTCAAGGAAAAGGTGATGTGGGCACAGGTAAAATTAGCCGAACAGCAAGAAAAACAGTTAAGTAAAATGACTTCTGATAATAATGTTCCGAATACCAATTCTGGGGGGGGAGGAAAGCCCAGACCTAAAATGAGTCGTGAGGAGGCCATGAAAAAGTTTCCGTGCCATGGGTGCGGCCAGATGGGGCATTGGAGAGACGAGTGTCCACACCTACAGGCCGGTAATGCTCCTGTAAATGGCTTAAATCCACAGGTACCGAAAGAGGGGACAAGGAAAACCCAGCAACAGGTAAAATTACCTCCAGTACCTCGCGCTCCTAGACAGAATTTTAAGAGTCAGGGTCAGCAGAATGAGAGGGCGGAAGTATGGGAGGTTGAGAGTGAAAGAAATGCAGTCATTCCACAGTACCTGCTAAGTGATACCTTCCTTTGTGAAGATCAAGATTGACGGGGCCTGAGAGGGGAGGATGAGGAGTGCGTACTTGGCGCCTCCTTACCGGTAGACCAGACTGGACCATACATTGAAGGAAAGGTTGAAGGCAAAGACGTCACCTTTCTGTTGGACACTGGTGCTACCAGATCCACTGTAAGAACAGTGGATGTTCCTAACCTACCCCTCTCGGGAGAAGCGATCCAAGTAGTGGGCGTATCAAATCAGATAATAAGTACCCCTGTAACTGAACCAATGGAGATTTCTATAGGAAATTTCAAGGAAATGCACAGATTTGTGGTCTGTGATTCCAGTCCTGTAAATCTACTAGGACGTGATTTGTTGTGCAAGATGCGTTGTACCATTTATTGCACACCAAATGGCGTCGAAATTCAGACCCCCGATGAAGATGGCCTGTACAAACTGATGTTAGTCAGACAAGATGCTGACATTAAGCCTTTGACAATTGAGGACTTACCTGAGGAACTCCAGCTAAGGGTAGTACCCGAAGTGTGGGATTTCACAGGAAAAGATGTAGGCCTGATGGCAAATGTGGACCCGGTTAAAGTAACAATAAAAACAAATGCTGTATACCCCAAAACCAGGCAGTACAAAATGAGTGCAGAAGTGAAGGCAGGAGTAGCGACTGAAATCACGAGGCTGCTAGAAGCAGAAATAATAGAGGAAGTGCTGAGCAGCCCCTGTAATTCGCCTATCATTGGGATCAAAAAGCCTAGTGGGAAGTACCGGGTGGTGCAAGATTTGCGCAAGGTAAACCAAATTGTTGTGCCTTGCTGTCCTATTGTACCCAACCCTGCAGTGATACTCTACCAGATTCCTTGGAACGCAGAATGGTTCACTGTCATCGATCTGTGCCACGCATTCTTTTCCATCCCATTGCATCCAGAAAGCAAGTTCCCTTTCAGTTTCGAATTCGACAGTCGTATCTATGTCTGGAATCGTGTCCCTCAAGGGTACACTGAAAGTCCATCGATTTTCAACCAGATACTGAAAAAGTGCCTTGAATCCCTAGTGCTGCCGAGAGAGTCTGTTTTGGTGCAGTACATAGATGACCTGTTAGTGGCATCTAAAACCCAGTCCGACTGTGTCACCGACACAATTGCCTTGCTGAATCACCTAGGAAAAGGAGGACATAAAGTGTCGCCTGACAAATTACAATTCTGTAAAAACTCAGTAAAATATCTGGGGCACCAGATAGAAAAGGGAATCAGGAAGGTCACTGCCGAAAGGATCAAGATAATTAGAGCAATGGAACTGCCCACGACCCAGAAAGAGGTGAGAATGTTCTTGGGAGTTGTGGGTTACTGCAGGCAATGGATTGCAGGATTTGCGGCTCTAGCCCGACCCCTGATAAATATGACAAAGAAAGGAGTGGAAGATCCCGTCCATTGGGACAGTGAGAGCATGAATGCTTGGGTAACTCTGAGAAACTGTCTGTGTACCGCACCTGCATTGGGTATGCCTGAGTACAATAAACCCTTTGAACTGTTCTGTGACACAAGAGAGAATTGTGCTCTTTCAGTCCTGACTCAGGAGCACGGATCAGTCAGGAGACCAGTAGCCTACTTTTCAGCCACCCTAGATCCAGTGGCCGCTGGATTGCCTGGCTGCTTAAAAGCCGTTGCTGCTACTTGCGTCAGCCTGGAACAGAGTGAGGGCATTGTCATGGGACATCCCGTCACTGTCTATGTTCCTCATTCTGTTGTCATCCTACTGACTAGAACTAGGACCCAGTACCTCACACCTAGTCGGCTGACTAAGTATGAGAGAATTTTGATTGGTGCTGAAAATGTAACTATCTCCCGGTGCAATGTCCTAAATCCTGCGACACTGTTACCTGTCCCTCTGGATGCAGAATCGGATGAGGGTGGGGAACATAATTGCATCGATCTGACTGAATATAGCACCAAGCCCCGTCCTGACATTCGTGAAATAGCACTACGGGACGGGGATAAAACAATGTTTGTGGATGGCTCGTGTTTGAGACATGAGAGTGGGAGTCTGAGTGCTGCCTATGCTGTGGTTACTCTGACAGGAGTCGTCGAGGCATCTTACATGCGCGAGGTGAAATCTGCACAAGTGGCGGAGCTTATAGCGTTAACCCGAGCATGCAAGAGGGGAAAAAGCAAAAGAATTACTGTTTACACAGACAGTCAGTACTGTTTCGGGGTTGTTCATGACTTCGGCCAATTGTGGTTGCAAAGAGAATTCATGACTTCCTCTGGCACACCTATCCGAAATGGGAAAGTAGTGCATAACTTACTGGAAGCCATCCAATTACCCAAAGAATTGGCTGTGGTCAAGTGTGCGGCTCACAGATCTGGAAATGATGATGTGACTGCCGGTAATAGGTACGCTGACCAAATTGCACAGTTTTGTGCCCGACACCAGATGTCCCTACAAATTGCCCGGTGGGATGGAACCAGCTGCCAACTTATGTTGTTTGATAATGTGTCAACGTGGGAAGAATTAAGAGAGATACAACAAGCCACAGACAGGCAAGAAAAAGGCAGGTGGGCCGCAAAAGAGTGCGAGTTGCGAGAAGATGGTGTGGTGGTAAACCCGGCTGGGATGCCTGTGCTGCCTGATAGCTTGATCGACCCCATGGTCAGAATGATACATGAGCCAACACATATGGGAAGAGATGCGATGTGTCGGGTGTTTGAACAAGTGTTCTGCAATCCAAAGTTCAGGGACCAGGCGGACAGGCTTTGCCAGAGGTGCCTAGTGTGTCAGCAATTCAATGCAGGAAAGAAGACTGTAGTGAAACAGAGTAATATTGGAAAGGCAGTAGGTCCCTTCGTTAGAATACAGGCAGACTTCATAACCATGCCCAGATGCAAAGGATATAGATATGTCTTAGTCATAGTATGTCTATTCTCCAGGTGGGTGGAAGCATATCCAGCTAAGAAAAATGACGCTATCACCACAGCAAAATTGTTGCTCAGGGAGTTGATACCTAGGTATGGGATCCCAGAGACGATCGAAACGGACCAAGGTGGGCATTTTGCCAACGATGTCCTATTGGAACTCTGTAGAGCATTCAAAATGAAGCAAAGACTGCACTGTGCCTACCACCCAGAGGCTTCTGGGGTAGTGGAACAAATAAATGGCACTCTGAAGTCCAGACTGGGGAAAATGTGTGATTCCACAAAAATGAACTGGATAGAAGCTTTACCCCTGGTGCTGATGAGTCTGAGAAGTATCCCGAATCGAAAGACTGGCCTGAGTCCCCATGAAGTGTTGATGGGAAGAGTGATGCGCCAGGCATGGGTACCCGGAAACAAACTGCTAAGCATTTCTGATGATATGGTGCTAGAATACTGCAAGCAGCTGGGTGACCAAGTGCGTTCTCTCTCTCAGCAGATTGGAGAGACTGAAGACGAGTGGCCAAAGACTCCAGCACACAACCTGCAGCCAGGAGACTGGGTGGTGTTAAAGAAACACACCCGGAGCAGCTGCTTGAAGCCAAAGTGGGGAAAGCGACGACAAGTGATCCTCGTCACTACCACTGCTGTGAAGTGCGCTGGTGTACCGAAGTGGATCCACGCCAGCCACACAAAGCGGGTATCTGGAGAAAACGCGACTGGAGCTGAAGGCAGCACAGCTGAAGAGACCTCCGAGGAAGAGAGTCCGGAGCTAGCTGACATCGAACTGCCGAGCACAAGTCAAGACGTTGAATGGTATCCCGCCGACGAACCAGTTCATGATCCAATACGAACAAGGAAATATTCCTACTTAGACAGTGAGTGGGATAGTCCAGGTGAGTCAGAATTAGAAGGAGCAGGTCAGGTCAACGAAAGCCACAACACACCTGATCAGGACATAGGCCAAGTAGGGTCAGATCAAGATCTCGAGACTCCTCCTGGAACTCCGGAGCCGAGAAAGGGACAGTTAGAAATTAGGGCTGACGTTCATGCAGAAGAAAACGAAGAGATCGAAGAGCATGAACAGGAGCAGATAGAACTAGATCAAAATGCTCAGACAACGAAAACAACAGTAACCAGAAATAAAAAGAAAGTGCGATTTGAATCTGAGCAGGGACAGATTAGCGACCAGGCAGAAGAGATAGATGAAAGACCTGGAACTAGTCAGACAGGCAGGGAATCAGAAGTGCCACAACAAAAAGTGAAAAGAGTGCACGAGGAAGGAGAAGTCTCCTCAACCACTGGGAGGCACGGAGGAAGAAGTACACCTCGGTACGTCAAAAGACTAAGGCTCAGACTAAAGACAGTCGAAGAAAACGATAAAGACCGAAAAAGGGCTTTAAGTGAAAGGAATGCAGCCCAAGGCAAGTCGCTGAGAAAGAGCGACAGAATAAAGAAACAGAACCGACTGTATCGGAGCCCTGAGTGGACGTACTTTGTGTTGGAAGAAATTGACGAGCCTCACCACAGTGGCAACAGTGACAACGAGTCCATTGCTGATCGGAGTTCGGACGAAGACCCTCCTTAAGTGAGCCCTGAAGTGAGCCTTTGGTGCAAAGAAACGAAGAGGGGTAGCAAAAGCCACCTGTAAGCTAAAATGTCTGATCCGAGTGTCTCTGGGAGATCCCGCTGTGGGTGTCTCAAAACCTGTTGTAAGATATGCTTGTGTAGTGTAGCTATGCTAATAGTAATGTGGATAGGACTAACAGTTTTTCTACCTTTTATGATAAGTAAGAATCCTAACTTGTCCCCTACTGAACCCGAAGTAGTAGATGTAGGAGTTGTACCGACTGCAGAAACACCACGAAGACTAGAAAGACGCGACAAAAGAGTAGGACTGACACACACACGACCTGATTTAGAAGCACCAGATGAGGATGGACTACACTTTCACAAAATGAAGAACAGGACGCACTTAAATGTTTTTGCTAACTTGTTAGTGCATTATGTAGAAGCTATGGAAATAGAGGACTGTTATGTCTGCATGAAGCTGCCAACTTCAGTGGCTGAAGGCGTGACATACCACCATCTACCTTTGACCTATGGAATATCCTGTAGTATATTAGCTAGCTTTTTCTATAGAAGCTCCTTGCAGTACTATTATTCGAATGAGGACGTAGTATTTTCTGAACTTCCCATTAGAAGACATTTGAACCGTGTACATACTACAAGTGACGTGACCCGCTATATGGGAGAATATTTCCTGACTATAGGTAGCATAGACTTAGATCAAGCAAGAGAAGACAACCTGACCTGTTCTCTGCAAGAGCAGGAAAAGATGTTTATAAAGATGGCAGATCGAAGGAGAGAAAAGTTTCAGAAGAAGGCAAATGACGAGAAGGAAAGAGTTCCTAGGTGGGCTGAGCACATGGATAACACCTCAGAAGGCGAAGCCAGTCCTGCCTTGTTGCTGGATTTTGAAGGAAAAGGGAAACTTTGTATCCATAGGGAAAAGACAGAGTACTATAACAATGTATTCATCGGTTCCAGCGAGTGTGAACATAATTATAAGGTAATCGGAGGTTGGGGTTTCAAAAATGGGTCAGAACCTGTGTTTCCCGGAATATATTATATATGTGGGTACAAGGCTTATTTCAAATTGCCGGATCACTGGTATGGAAGCTGCTACTTTGGCATTGTTTTCCCGAAAATATACCATGTGAGCAATGCAGCTGGAAGCGATGATGAAACTAATGGCTTAGTGCGTAGTAGACGCGAAAGTGTAGGCGAAATTGTAGGTGATATTTTTAGTGCACTGATACCTGGAATGGGGGTAGTTCTGAACACCCATAGAATCTGCAAATTGTCTACAGTAGTGGACCGGTTATCAACGGACACTGCTGCTGGTTTCCTGCTGGTCAATACTGAAATGGTTGCGATCAGATCAATGGTTTTACAAAACCGTCTTGCCCTTGACACCCTATTAGCAAAAGAGGGCGGAGTCTGTAGAATGCTGAGAGCGCAACATTGTTGCACCTACATTCCTGATAAGAGTATCGAATTAAAACAATATGTGAAGAACATAACTAATCTGGAAAAGGAACTCAAACCATTAGAGGTTGACAGTGCCTGGACGAGACTGACTGGAGGTCTCTCCTCTATAGGTAGTTGGTTTACTAATCTAGGTAGAAATATTTTGTGGAAAATACTGATGCCAATAGTCATAATAGGTGTGATTGTATTGATCATTTTTATCTGCTGCAAATGTCAGAAGTGTAAAAAGAAATATACAGTAAATCCGAGGGGGGTGAAAAGAAACATTGATGAGCTAGAATTAGAAGAGCTGAAGAGTGCAATTTATAAAAAGGCGAAAAATCACCACTCTCATAGGGAAGCTGAAAGAAAACTAAACAATAAGTTTATTGAAATCGAAATGGACGATATGAATGAATGAGAAAAGTTGGCATCTGTTTCCTTCATGTAGTGATGATAGTAAATATCATCAAAGAGGGGATTGATGGAGCAAGGATTCGCACGTATAGCGCCTTGCTCGTATGCAAAACCCTTGTCTTTAATTGCATAATAATATTAACACCATTGTTCGTCATTTGTGAAGTGGTTTCCCCTACACGCGGGTGTCCCTAGGATGCTTGCTTGTTTGTCTTTTCACGTACTAACGAAGCTTGCACTAAAAATGGCTGCTTTGCCGCAAATTCAGTCTGCGCATGCGTCGGTCATACCCATGTGATGTGACGCACTCGCATTCTGGAGGGATTCTGTGCTCATGCGCATTGATGCTAAATATGGCCGCTTGTCTCTCACCACGCTCTCTGCTTACTGCAGCAGCTTTTAGCCTATCTATTCTTTCGCATTAATCCCTAATGCTATAGTTATTGTAAAAGTAAGGGTTGGTTTTCCTTTATCATGGTATACAGTGCGATCATTTTTATGTATGATTCTAATTTGTTGTCGCTTACTTTTCATGTACCGCGTCTTTGTGGGCTGGGTACTCATGAGCGGAGCCATACTTGAAGCTCTGCTGGGCATCGTCACCTGACCAGAGAAAGTTCCAACTGCGCAGAAGCTAAACCTAGCCAGCTGGCTCCTGAAGCACAATGCGCCTGGGAACATCGCTGGGAATACGGAGTCTCACCTTGAAAGAAGCTATACTGTTGCTACTTACTGTAGACTATCCTGTACTATTGTATTCCATGCATGGGAACGTGAACCAAGGGGGCGGGTATGAAAATTGAATAATTATGATGGGAACGTTGAATTTAGGAGGTGGTAAAGACCACACCACCTCTCCTGACCAATCGCAATATGGGAAACTGTCACTTGCAACATTAGGGGGTGGTCTGAGGGTCCCCAAAACAGTATAACTGCCCTAGTTTAGCTTAGGAAAATTGTCCGACTTGTCCGAGTAGCAGACCTGTCACTGACCCTACGATCTCAATAGGTGTTCAAGCCTGAAAAGTGCTGCGGAGCACTTTGTCCATACTTTCCACAAACTCCCAAGGGGTGGAAAATTCTAAGTGCTGGCAAAGCACTTTGCTGGGGAATTCGAAAATCCAATCGGGGTTTCTGGCGGATTACTTGCAGGAGGGGGTAACGCAGGCGTTGCTGTCCGAAGCTGTGGGTGTTGGTCGTACCCTGGGAGGCCCAGTCCTTGATCCGAACCTGAGGGGTATCCTGTCCTTATTCTCCGTGAGTTGTACCTGCTCACAGTCTGGCATTCCTTTTCTGAGGGTCCCTGTCCCCGTCTTCCCAACTGACCCGTGGCCAGGGTTGGTCTTCAATCTGAATTAGGTAAATATAGATTGTGGGTTTGCGTATCTCTTTTTCTCTCTCTCTCTCTCTCTGATCAGTTAAACATTCTTACCTGTGTTATTGCCTTATTGCCATTGAACTTATATGTGCCTGAATTTTAGTTGGTTCCTTCTCTCCCCCTCTCCTTTAGAAATTCATTGATTTTATAAACCATAGCATGTTCCCGTTTTTCCCTTTCCTTTAGTGGTTTGCAGTGAGCTTAGCAAGAATATTCTGAACACTTAGGTTAAGTACATGTTCTAGGTCCCATCCCATTCCTATGTTCTAGTATAACGTTGCAGTGAATAGTATGTGCTAAAACTTCTCCCTGTAGTTTCCCATATATTCTAAATGGTCATATTGTTTGTGCAAAGTTACCTTTTGGTACTGATTTTGATGTTTGATATATTACTCTGTGTATCGCTTATTATTTTGGCTTCTTCACTTTGAAATCTTATATAAAAACTCGAACTTAATCAGGTGTCTGTGGTCATTTTACAAAACTGTGGAAAGTATTTTAAGGATTTTAAGGTGTATTGGATGTTAGGCCTGTCTACTTTTCTTTAACAGCTCCAGGTCCGTCAAGGAATTGCGCCTGTGGTAAGTCGGGTGCATGGTAAGCAGAGGTAAATCCAAACTTGATTACTCCTAGCAGCGTGCAGGAGGAGAAATCCTCACCCAGTTTTCACCCAAACGAAATTAATGTGTTCTTCACGCAGAGGGCCCAGTGCGTGTTAGAGAATTGGTATCCCGGGTGACCTGGGGAAAACTGCGCGCTCTAGCACTACCACCAGCCAGCAGCAGGCCTGCCCCCCCCGTCCTGACGCTCGGCTTGATACCGGTTTATTGAAAAATTCAAGGCTAATAAATTAACTTTATTACCATTTTATTTTTCATCGTTGGGGCGATTTAGTAAGTGGGGCGATGCTCCTCTGCCTAAACGGAGAAGCCGCCCTTGGCTGCAAGAAAGACCAAGATTCAAACTGTGAGAGGGGATCAGATATTGTGTTCTTGGTAGCTGTGGTGCAACAGATGACTAAAATCAATGAAGATGCACATCTGTGTAAAGAGAAGATTGGATTACACAAAGAGAAGAGAAAGATCACAGTCTGAGAGTCCTAGAGGTGTGGTGATGCAGACGGGGTACAGAAGGGATTGAAGATATCAAAGATAGGAATATATTGATAGGGTATCTGCTAGAGAAAGTGGTGAGGCATGTTGACTGTATATTTGAGAAGAAGTAGGACGCTCAGTGAGTAGAGTTCCAATGGTCTGAATTCTAAGAACTTTAGGGTGAAAGTATATAGCACATGTATTGCCCAAGACGTGGAGGATGTATTGCCTGTACAAGACAGGGAGAAAAGTGGTTGGATAGCTTGAGACTTTTAAGGCGAGGTAACTGTGGTAGTGTTTCTCCTTGGTCTTACCAAGGAGTTGTGTTGTGTTATGTGAAGTTGCAAAGCACAGCTAATCACCTGTGAGAATATCCAGGCACTGAGATGGGCAGGCATGATGGGGGAGGAGTAGATCATGGCTGTTTCGTCTGGAAGTGCCATGTATTGAGGTTCCTTGGGAAGGCATGAGGAAGGGGAAGGTTCTAAGGTGTTTCAGGAGGTCTTTCCAGGTCTTGGCTGCGAGGCATGAGAAGGAGTGTTCTCCGCTTCTGGCCTTTTTGATTCGAGGCAGGTGTGCTCTTGCCTGGAACGCAGAGCGAAGGTGTCTGGAGGGTTCATAGAAGTTGAGACAATGGTTGAGGTAAGCAGGGTTGGTGTTTGTAGGTGTGGGTGAACAGCTTAAACTTACATCTTTCCCGGACTGGCATCCAGTGGAGACTGTGGATGTGGTTATTTCATAGTATGTACAGGATGACCCTGGCGGCAGCGTCCTGGGTGGTTTAGAGTCGGCATAGGACATGGGCTGGAATTCCAATGTAGAGGGCAGTTCTGCAATCAAGTCTACTTGTGGTGAGAGCTTGGGTGGCCATTTGTCTGGTGTTCAGTGGGATCCTCTTGAAAATCTTGCACAGCATTCACAGGATGTGGAAGAATGATGAGGAGACGGCATTGATCTGTCTGCTCATGGAGAGGTTGGTGTGCAGGATGGTCCCGATGTTCTTGGCATAGCCTGTAGGGGTGTGTATGGGGCCAAGTTTGAAGGGACAGCAAGAGGATTCCAGGAGGAGTGGCTGTTGCTGAAGATTAGGAATTTGGATTTGTCTTTGTTGAGCTGGAGGAAGTTGTTTTCCATCCAAACAGCAATGCTTTTTATGCAGTTGGGGAAGTTTGCTTTGGCAGTACAGGTTGAGTCAGTAAGAGAGAGGATGAGCTAAGTGTTATTGGCAGAGGATACTATGTTGATGTCAGGGGCTGTAACGATGTCCACGAGGGGCGTCATGAATATGTTTAAGACTGTGAAGCCGAGCAATGATCCTTGAGGGACTCCGCAGATGAGTTTCTTGGGTTCTGAGGTGTAGGAGAGAAGTCTAATTTATTGAGTTCAGTCCATGAGGACCGAGGATATCCACTTGAGGTCTGGTCCACAGACACCCACATGCTGCAGCTTTCTGATGAGTGACTTGTGGGAATACATAACAAAAGCTGCGGAGAGGTCAAGGAGGATGAGTGCAACTGTTCCTCCTTGGTCATGGATGCTTCTGATGTAATCAGTGGCCGCAATGAAGGCTATCTCTGTGCTGTGGTTGGTGCGAAAGCCTGACTGAGAGCTATCTAGGAGTTGATGGAGTTCTAGGTGGTCTTCAAGTTGGGTGTTGATGGCTTTCTCAATGACTTTAGTTGGAAAAGGCAGGCGCAAGATGGGTATGCAGCTACAGAGGGTGTAGGGGTCCGCTGTCGGTTTCTTCAATACGTCATTGACTTCTGCATTTGTCCAGCAAGACTGGAAGGAGACAGTAGTTATGGAGGTGTTGATGATAGCGGTGAGTGTGGGGGAGATGATGGTTCTTCCAAGGTTGTATATAAAGTGAGGGCATAGGTCTGGGAGGGGCCTTCTGAGCGGATGGTGTTCATTAGAGCTGTGGTATCTTCATTTGAAAGGGGCTTCCAGTTGCTTTACTGCTGTTTGGCGATGAAAGAGGTGTCCAGCTGGTCAGGGGAGTTCGTAGTGGTATGCTGTTGATTATATTTTTGAGACTTGCCGTTTGGCATAGATACCTCCTTCTGGCAAAGGAAGCTGCTGTTAGAAACATCAGATCTCTACCTAGCATAACTACCACCAGTGTAAGAAGAATAGTGTTGTAAGGGTGATGGAATAAACAGCTGCAGTTTAGGGGTCATAGGCCTACCACAGGCATAGTTAATACCTGTGGCATGGAAATGATTAAATATCTCTGTCTTGCCCCACAGTGCCGCTTGAGACCATGACAGAAGAAACTGAAGGTGGATAATCTAAGTCCATCCCCTGATCGGAACACTCCTTGGAGTTAGAAAAGTACAGACTACCAAAAGAGCCTGTGGAATCATCAAGTGATATCCCAGCCTATTACAGACTTCCTTTCCAGCTTTCTTCTCAACTCTCCTCTTTTTATTAAACCTCTCTGCCTGTTCTCCTCCCGCTCCTTCCTTTAACCTCTCTAGATTCTTCCCTCAGAGCATCCTTTACTTCTCTTGGATACAACACCTTCTTGTCATACCACTCTCTCATTCTTACCTCATTGGCCGGATCTGGAAACTGGTCTTCAACACGTTTGTGTAGCTGCTTGAAGGCCACCCTCATGATTGGTGGACACTGCTCCACGGAGTTTATGATGGCGTCCATGATGTCGCTCAGATACCCTTTTAGGAGCTCCAGACTGCTCTCCCTTATGTGATTCTCTGACAGAGAACTCTTGAATGAAATCTTCCTGGGAAATGAGATACAAGAAAGAGTTTTACCAACAAGCTGTTTCAAACTTTAAGATCCTAACCTCCGAAGTGAATGCTGCTCCCGGCTACAATAAAGCAACCAACGTTCCAACCCTGAAGAGTGTGTCCTCCCATGGGCATAAACAAGTGACCAATATTAGAACATTTGTATACACTGACCTTACTACGGTCTAATCCTACTGACTGCAGCAAAGCAAACAGAGCTCCCAAACTTCAAGGACATCCAGAAAAGTCAGGAAGATCCAGCTCTTCTAGGCAGATAGCCAGCAGAGGCACAGTAGCACTTTTACATTTACGTATTTCTTACTACGCAAACAAATGCCAGGACTAAACCTAGCTTCTAATCTACAACCACACATTCCTAAAAAACACAATTACAGCAATGGGGCTACCTAAAGAGCAGATTTGTTTAAACTGAGCCCCTCTGTTCCTGATACCATTGTTATTAACTCTTAGGCAAAGGTTTAATGCAAACCATCTGCATGGAAGGCACTTAGGGTCTATATAACTGCAATGTAATAAGTGAAATTATGTACAAATGTTCTGTCTCATTCTTCCTGTGATGTGTGTCTTTAGTTTCTCTGCTTGTTTGTTTGTTATGTATGATAACTCAACAAAAGCTACTTAAAAAATGGATGACAAAAGTCGATGTTGGATGCTTTTGCGATATATTCATGAAAAGGCGAGGTGCCACAAGCTGGAGCTGCATCCAAATGTTTTCTGAACATTGCTTCTATTTTGAAAAAGGTGACTGTCCTAGGAAAAATCAGCGTTTGTGATCCAAGCCCCACAAAACCTTCTGACAGGCCTGCTAGGTGAGACCTTAGGTCTAATAACCTGAAGCTTTTGGTTGTTCCTAAATTTAAGAAAAGTGCCATGGGAAGCTTATTCACTCAGGTTGGTTGGAGTTTGTATCTGGAATCAAGGTCTGATCAACATTAAAGAAGTCTGAACCAGGCTCCACAAAGAGGTCTTGAAGGCCTGTTAGGTGAGACACTAGGTCTAATAACCTTCGGTTTCTGGTAATTCCTCATTTTAAAAGAAGTAACTTGGAAAACTGACTCCTTCACCTGTTAGGCGTTCACCTCTGGGATAAACTTCTGATCGATATAAAAAAAACACACAAGACCTGGTGTTATTTAAAAAAATAAACGTACTATTCCACAGGGATATAATATCTAAGGGTAATCATTACAAAGAGAATGGCAATCCCTCTAGTGAAGGAATTTCATAAATGCCACAAACTGGACTAGAACCCCGGTCACGAAGTGTCTTCCTGAACTGAACAGCTTAAGTCATAACCATCTCACCTTGCTACTTCAAATAATAAGCCCTACCTCAGTAGTTCATGCAATCACCTCTGACCCAACCAGTAAGGCACTGACCGTCTGCTCTAACCATTTTACGGGCTGACCCACAGACATCAAAGCGACATATACAGTCTGTCTTACCTCACCAGATCACTAACTAAGCATCTGATATCAAAGGAGTGTGTACCTACCCACTGACATTACCAAATCAGGTATTCGCCTTATGTTTTAAGGGGATTTTCTAACAGCTCTCAGACCTTAATTGTTAAGACACAGGCCATCTGACGGGACAGGTTTTGAAGAGGCAGCTACTGACCTCTGTCTTCCCAGGCTCATGCACTAGTGCTTTAAGCTCACCTGGTGCGGGTCTGGTCGATTTTGCATGGATCCAGCTCAATATACTTCTTCTCATCAAAGATTCGATTCACTATTGACTTCAAGACTTCATGGAGGTAGGGCATAGCAACAACCTAAAGGGAGAGGGAGAGAGGGAGCTGAGGGAGGAAGAAAGTGTGTGATACAGACCCTCCTCACACACCAAGACTACATCAATTAGTGGACACATCTTTTTTTGCACTCCAAGCCTTTGACCAATAGCTGAAAAAGACCTTCCTTCCATGCGGAGACTCCCATGATAAATGACTGCATAAATAATCAGATAAGACACTACTCACACACCCAGCCTTCACTTACACAAAGTAGAGACTCTCTTCACACACCAAGCCTGTAACCATTAGCAGTTACTGAACTTCTTTAGGCATGACGCTTGCACCAATCACCAATTAGAGACCTTCCTCTAGAGACCATGCCCAACACACCAGCTCATACAGACCCTTCACACAACATGGCTGAGCACATCAGCAGATAAAGATTCTACACATGTTTGCATCCATCGGCAGATACAACACCTGCTCACATACCAAGCCTGTGGCCCACAGAGAATACAGAAACTCATCAAACACCAAGTTTGTACCCATCAGCATATATGGAGGTCCTCCTCACTCACCAGTCATACAACCATCATTTGATAGAACCAGTAGGAAATCTGCCTTGTCTGTATGGTGACACTGGATTTTTTTGCCTCTTCTTGGACCCTATATTTTTGCTGGCTTTAGAATTCTGTGCACTTTACTCTCCTGACCAGTAGTAAAGTGCCTGTGCTCTCCATTTAAACATGTTTGCATTTGCACATTACTATTGGCATACTGAACTTAACTATCAGACCCTAGCATATGGTAGAAGATGTGCACAGGGCCTGGGACATTAAAATGGAAATAGTGGACTGCAGCATCTATTGTGCCATCCACTATGTTGGCAGTGTAAACAGGTCTTCAGTTCTGCGTTGTAGCCTTACTGTAATAGTGTAAAAACTGCAATTCAGCATGTCAAATTAAACCCCTTTGACAGGTCAAATCCACCCTTTTAAATATTAATAAGTCACCCCTGATGCCGGTCTTTTAGCTCACGAGGCAGGGCACACAGTATTTAAAATTGAAACATGTAGGAATTTAATGTTAACATGTTCTTACAGTAACTAGCACTCAAGAGCTATTTTTCACTGTGGCAGGCCTAGGTGTTCTATGTAGAAAACCAAAGCAGAGATTCAAATCCTAATACTGTATTTTGCGGATGGAACTAGCTCAAAAAATATTTTAACTATTTTAATAGTTATTAAAAATTCAGTTCAATGGTAACTTCAGATTTTTTATAACTATTACAGAAAAATTCCTTTTTGAAAGTTAACTTTTCCCTGCTTGAAGTTCTTGGAGCCTATTTACATTGCTCTCCAGCTTCTCCCAGCCAGTGCTTAGCAAGTGAATAGGTCCGAAAAAGGTGAGAAATGCCTCTCAGGAGCAAACAATAGACTCTCCAATATGTAGGGTGGGGGCTATGGGCATCATTTTGGGCACTAAAATTTCAAATAGTGATGGAGTGTTAAATACCTCTTGGCAGGTCTGCTCGGTTTATACTTAACACTTGAGATGTGCTTGAAATGTGGAGAACTGGATGCAAAGACAATTCTTGTGTATCAACTGTCTGTTTTCTGGAGTACCCTGCCTTCGTCCTACCAGACTTCTGTCTCTGGGTTTTACATATAACACTTGGGGTGCATTTCAAAGTAATGGGACAGGAAGCCAAGGCAATTCTTGTGTATCCACTGCCTGGTTGCTAATGAACCTTGCTTTTGTCCTATCAGAATTTTGCCTCTTGGTTAATTGGGGGTACAGTGGCTGCTTCAAACTGTATTGTGGTGTTAGATATGGGAGGGCACTGGGATTACCTTATAACACTCCCCAGAACCCAGGTTTAGGGTGGCTGTAGACTTTTGCCATCTTGAAATTTCCCAAAGTGGGTAGCGTTGGCCTCAGGAGCTTTTGCCTCTATGGTTAGGGTGTGCCGAGAGTCATTCCCGCCCACTAGCTTGTGCTAGGCATAAATGTGATATCTTCAGAACACTGCTGGACCTGAAGAAGAACAGAAGAGGACCGGACCGACTGTCTATGACCTGGGAGGAGCCCAGAAGAACTGGCCCTGCTCCCTCTTGTACCCAGGACAAAGAAGTGGACTCTGAGGGTCATAAGGCTGACTTTCTGTTCAAACTACAGGGATACAACAAGCTACAAGTGGCATTCCTGCAAGTACACGGCTGACCAGTGACCTGACCCTGCTGTTGGTTTCTGCATTACACCCTGTGAGGTCTACGTGCCTCCCTGAGGTCCTGTGAGTCTTTGGAAGTGTACTCCTAGGGTGGATTGAGACGTATAGGACTAATTCAGAAGGGAAAATCTTTGATCAAGACATACCTGGTTGGGGTATTCGGCTGGTGCTCCATTGCAACTGGACTCAAATTGCACCTAAGTCCTTGTCTACCACGACAATTGACTATCATTGGCACTGTGTGCTTCTTTGAGCTATTCCTACTTAAAACTTTAAAAAATCATATCTCTATTATTATAATTCACTCTGTTTTTCCAATTCAGTTTGGGATTTGTATTCATTGCATTTAGATTTTATTATGGTTTTGGTACTGCATAAATACTTAGCAGATTTCCCCAAAGTATTCAGTGAGCTCTTGGCCATAACTACCAGGTTGTTGAGTAAGCCTGGGCGTAATGAGCGTAACGGGGCTACGCGGAGTGCCACAGAGGTGATAACAAACTCTGTGCCGCTCCGCTACGCCACCCGCCTCCCACGGTTGTATGTCATGACAACGCGTGGTATTACAACGAAAGTCGTTACAACGACTTTCGCTGGAGGGCGCTGGATAGTGGAATAGTTTAATTTTCTATTCCAACTCCAGCCCACGTTGACAGTAGGGAAGGTGTTGGATAGAAAATTAAACTATTCCCTATCCAACAGCGCCCTCCAGCGAAAGTCGTTGTAACGACTTTCGTTGTAATCCCCGCGTTGTAATGGCAGTGTGGGGTAATCCCCGCGTTGTCATGGCTGTTCCTCCCTCCCACCCGCACTATTATTAACAATTGCTAAAGTGTTAAAAAATAACTTTGAAGCGCCTTACCTTATCTGCGGTGTCCCCGGCTGGCCTCCTTCTCTCTTTAGCGCGTTTGCGGTAAAAACTGAGCATGACCGGGCACCCACGCATGAGCATTTCTCGCAAAAAATGTGCATGTGCGGGTGCCGGCGCATGCACGGTTTTCCCCACGAATGAGATGGAGAGGAGGTGGCCAGCCGGGGATGCCGCAGATATGGTAAGGTGCTTTAACCCCTTCTCCGTGGGGCTAATTCCCCTGCGGTGCTGGGGGAGGGGGCCGCGGGCAGTGCAGCGGTGCTCGTGAAGAGCTCGGCTCGTCACGCAGCATGGTGGCGCTGTGCTCATGACGAGCTGAGCTCGTCATGACCACGCCCATTTAATGGAACGCCCAGCACAGCAGGGGAATTATTCCCGCGTGGGCGTTCCGCGGCGGTCATGACGAGCTCAGCTCATCATGAGCACAGCGTCACTGTGCCTAATGACGACCTGAGCTAGCCATGAGCGCTCAAAGGGTTAAAGTTATTTTTGAAAACTTTAGCAATTGTTAATAATAGGGCGGGTGGGAGGCGGGGGCAGGCCAACTCTGCTCCGCCGCCGAGTGTGCGGGTTTTGCCTGCTGAACGCGGAGTAGGCAAAACTCTTCACACTCCGGACGGAGTTCTCCACCCACCGTTAGTGTTGAGCTCAGGTTAAGTTGGTGCCATTAAGGGTTCACCCTTAATGTTGGTGCCATTAAGGGTTCACCCTGACAAGGGTTATGATTATTCCTTGAGGTGGGTGGCTACCCACCGCAATTATTAATCTCATTAATCTAATATCTCACAGAGTCCACTTTCCATGCTTAACCCATAACCCTCAGATGACACAGATGCTCCTCACACACGAAGCCTGCAATCATTAGTAAATTCAAAGCTATCTGGTGCATGGCATACCTGATTCAGACTTGGATGGTAATAGAAAATTCTCCAATTTCTAGAGAAAGTACTAAAAGCAGGGGATAACCCAAAAATGAAACTCGCTCCACCATTCTATCGCTAAATTCCACTAGTTGATTAGCACTTACTGCAGAAATATGGAGGTTTTCATTACTACGTGCCTCTAAATCTGGTCCAGGGCAGTTACCAGTGAATAGAAATAGACTTCTCTCATGAGTAGAGGGATTGCGGTTAACAGTTGAAAAAAGATATACAAACAAAAAAGTTGAGACAAAAAGTATAAAAGTAAAAAACTAGACTACAAAAAGAAAAGTACAGAAAAACATTGAAGAAAGTAATGAAAACACATAGAATGATGAATAGGGTTCAGGGTTTGAGTTTCCTTAACTCAGAGGTTAGGATTCGAGTAACCTATAGTCTGCGTGAATGTTTTATGGTTATGACTGGAGTTTGTCTTAGTGTTAGGATTAGAGTAAGAATTAGTGGTTGGATAAAAAATTAGGTTAAGGTTAGGTTACGGGGCTGAGTCAGTGCTAATATTAGGGATAGAATAACGGAAGGTTAAAGTGACATGAAGGTGGCACAGTAGGTGGAATGTTAGAATGGAGGGTTCTCCCTGTAACATGACACAGACAATGAGGTGTAAGGAAAAAGAGTTAGGGTTAAGGCAGGAATAATAGGTCAATGCATGTCTAATTTACAAATGTGATAAAAGATTGACTGTTACTGTTACTTTTTTGGACTCTGTTATACGCAATCAAATAGATATTGCACAAATCAAAAGGTACAAATCTATTAGTGGGGCAAATGCTATAGATAATACAGTCTTCTAAAGCACAGAATATGCATCATATTTGTAAGCCCTCCTATTACACCAAGACTGCACCCTTTTGCCTGGGCGAGGTCCCCAAACTCACCTTCATGAACTGCTCCATGGATTTTGAGGCCAGAGAATTTGATCGAAAAAGAGTGTTGGGATCAGCTACAAAAGAAGAAGAAAGACATTTACAAATGTTTTGATACAAAACACAGTTTAACCATTTGATATAAAGTTTCACCGCATCATCACAGAGATTCTTCATTGACCAGATGAACCACAAGATGTCTCTGTTCAATAATACTTTTGTTTATTTTCATTTCAAAGATTACAACAAAATGGTGGCCCATATTCCAGGGACAATTTTCAATGGAGCGTCCATAGCTGTCAGCATGTGCTATGATGAATAGCGCAGTTTAAAAAAAATAAGTCACAAATGGTGGCATACGATATGTTTTGTTAGTGAGATTTATAGAGTCTGAACTCGCCCTAGAAGGGTATTCCACTGTGGTGAAAAGAAGGAAGTTGTGCCTGGAGTCCAGAAGAGAGAAATTCAGAATAGGTGGGTTTTTGAGATTTTTCTAAATGACAGCAGGGAGTCGATCATACAAAAGGAAAGGGGGAGTTTCTTCCAATTAAATGTGACCAATTAGGAGAAAGAGCACCCCCTAATCTTGGAAAGCCTGATACGGGGACCAGAGGCCAGCTTCAGAGAGAACGAGCATAGGCGAGGGTAAGGCTGATGGAAAAAGACACTGGAGGCAAAGTACTAAGCATGGACGGAAAATCCGTTACGCTCGCGGATTTTGCGGATTTTCGGTAAATTCGCAATCCGCGAACGCTCGCGAATTTACCGAAAATTCACAAATTCGCAAGCAGCGGGGTTTTTTTTCTTGGTGATACAATTTTGCGGCGTGCGGTGTAAGTTCGCAATTGCGAACATGTAGGTGCGGCGGGCAGCAACAATCTCGCACTCGCGAAATTACAAAAATTGCAATTCTGCACAAGAAATCCACTAGCAAGCAGCATAGACCTTCTGAAAATGATGATTTTTATCAGAATAACTCCTCAGGTTGCCATTTGCCTGCACTTTTTTGGATTTGAGGCCTTTTGACTTTCTTTGGATCACTTTTGGATTAGAAATCAACTTTCACAAGTAAGCTTGTTTGGGGCATTACAGTTGCTGTAATGCTGTTCTGCAGAAAAACGAGTTTTGCAAAAGTGAAAGCATTCAGCAGGTCCAAAAGTTCAAACTCATCATTAGTAACCATTCCCTGTAGTGCTTCCTGACTGGGGCCCCTCCAGAGTTCAGTTGCTAGTTGCAACAATTGTATGACCCTGCTCTGACCCTCACAGCAGGCTCATAGAATAGCTACAAGTAGGCCACAAAGGTCCTGGAAAAAAAATTGCACTGCAACAGAAAGCAAATTACAGATAAGGAAGCAGGTGCCAGACTGGAATTTTAAAACAGTGACACATTAATAAATCAACCCCAAATTAATTCATGTCAGTTGAAGCAGGGCAGGTGTGCTTGCTTTTCCCCCCCATAACCTACAGTGATGATGAACCAGAGGGTGGCATTGATGTACCAGAGGGTGGCATGGGTGAAACAGAGGGTGGCAGGGGTGAAACAGAGGGTGCTGGTAACCTGTGATGATGAACCAGACGTAGAAACAACATAATCGCGACCGTTGCGAGCCGACATGTAAGTTCGCAATTGCGAACTGGTACAAAACCCTCGCGAACTAGCAGAAATCCTTGCGAACACAAAAAAAAAAATCCGCAAATTCCCTGTTCAGTTGCTAGTTGCAACAATTGTATGACCCTGCTCTGACCCTCACAGAAGGCTCATAGAATAGCTACAAGTAGGCCACAAAGGTCCTGGAAAAAAAATTGCACTGCAACAGAAAGCAAATTACAGATAAGGAAGCAGGTGCCAGACTGGAATTTTAAAACAGTGACAAATTAATAAATCAACCCCAAATTAATTCATGTCAGTTGAAGCAGGGCAGGTGTGCTTGCTTTTTCCCCCCATAATCTACAGTGATGATGAGCCAGAGGGTGGCATTGATGTACCAGAGGGTGGCATGGGTGAAACAGAGGGTGGCAGGGGTGAAACAGAGGGTGCTGGGAACCTGTGATGCTGAACCAGACGTAGAAACAGCATAATCGCGACCGTTGCGAGCCGACATGTAAGTTCGCAATTGCGAACTGGTACAAAATCCTCGCGAAATGGCAAAAATCCTTGCGAACACAAAAAAAATCCGCAAATTTGCGAGAATTCGCAGATTTTGCAGATTGCGAGTTCGCAAATTCGCAAAATTCGCGAACGCCAGATTTGCAAAATTCGCCCATGCTTACAAAGTACTGGGGTACAGAGCTGTAACCTGCTCGATGAGTATGACAAAGTAGTTTGAAAAGAGCTCTTTTGGAGAGAAGAGGAGTGGGTAAGGACAGGAAGGTTGAATACAAGTTGGACAGTGGCGCTGTGAGAATTTGGAGTCATGTTTGTGTGCCTTTCATTGTATGTATGCATCTTACTTTTTCTGATTTTTGAAGGTTTATTGTGAACAAGGGTGTCTAACATAGGTGCAGAAGGGCCAGCTCTGGTCCAGGGTGTTTGGCCATAAAACATGAGGTAAATGTGCAAACGAACAATCTAAATGAAATGTGTGTGAGTGCTTGTGAATGTGTGGGAAGTTGTTTAGTTGTGGATGAGTGTACTTGCGTACATGTGTTTAGTCGAGGAAGACAGGCTCAGAACCATCTAATGGAACCCAACCATGTCTGTGTGAACCGCAGGCAGGATTGGCAACCAAGCCCACCCTGATGGGTTTGCCAGGCAGAGGGTGAGCGGCGGATACATCACAGTACACAAAGCAAAGCTGGCCCAGGCATTAGAGAGCAGGCAGTGAGTGAACACTGCAGGGGAGACAGCAAGATGTTGGGGGTGGTCATGCTTGGATGTCTAGGGGTGAACAGGCAGCGAATAATACGCAGATTATCCGTGCACTGAGAGAGGGGTGTTGCGTAAAATCACCTGCATTTTGAGATGCCGAAGGAGATCGGTAAGAAAATGCAGAGATATGAGTTGCAGAAATGTGGTTTTCAAAATAACGCGCACTCTCACAACACATTGACTTTGATCCTTATGTCTAGTGTGATCATGTCCAAGGGTAGCTCCTCACATTCTATCTTCTTGTTCAAGCACTTTCGTAGACCTCTTTTTAAAATACATTTTGTCATCAATGATGTCATCGTAAATGTCATCAGTGATGTCATAAATGAGGTCATAGAACATTTCATGAGTTATACAATATGTGAGGTCATAAGCAGTGCATGGCGGGGGGCACAAGGTATAGTTAGCTCTGCTAACTAAAGCTGGTGAATTTCTGTGTTTGTTTTAGCTCAAAAAGTTAATATTGTCACTGACAAATTCACCTCACTATAATGTTTCTTTAACCTTTGATTTTTTTATGTGACTATATATATATATATATATATATATATATAGACATTTACACAGCATATCAACATATATTTATGCCAGTACGTATAATCTTTAAGGTAATTCTTCTAAATTGACTGTACAATATCCTTAAGTGATACTAACACCAACAATATATGTATGATTCACATTTGCTATGAGTGGGCACCTGAAGGATCAATAATCTACTCCATAATTGCTGGATTAACACCAATTTCTATTAATATGACATAAATTCCCTGTATAACCGCTACAGCATAAGGTTACACCCCCCAAAAAGATGGCAGATGCGCACAGTGCCTGTTGAGGTATGCGCAAACCTCTTAATAACATCACATGTTGTGCTGGATGTCTACGCATATATGGCAATGATGTAGAGAATCAAACAATGCAGGCAATCACAAGAGGACAGCCACATTAAACACAATCATCACCATGCAATAGACTGATGTTATTTGTCAGACGGCAGACCAAAATAAGGGGTGAGCAATTTTGTAAAGGCTATTCATACTACTGTTCATTTATTTCTAAGGGTGCTAATTTCTCATCTGAGATGAGGTGTCATTTGTGTCCAATGGGTGTAGCCAGCCCTTCACTGTCAAGGACATATTTGTAACCTGTGCTTGGAACAACCCATACAGTTAATTTGATTGAATTATTTCGGGATTGAACATATTTAGTGATGAGAATGTCTGCCTACAGTATTGTAATATTTTAGTGAGATCATCTGTCCACTTTTAGAGTGATCAGCTGTCCACTCATCTTTGGAAAGGTGGCCGATTTTTGCTGGTACAACGGTTTGACCTTCTGTGCATAAAGTCCCTGCTAGGTAAGAAATATTCTTTAATTCCATTAGGGCTTGGAGTCTGCAAAGCGTGCTTGAAGGTTTCAGTGTCTTACATTTTTCCAGGATATTGAGCGCTTGCCCTTTGCCCATTACAGGACAGTTCATGTCCCAAAAAAAGAGTGCAGATGGCTGTTTTGGATTTTCTGAAATGTATTTTATGTTCTTCTGCAAGACTTAGCTACTATTTGGTCTAACTCAGTAAAATGCCGTCTGTAATACATATGTCATCAACATATGAAACTGTTTCTAGATTATTGCAGAAGTTCTTTGACTCTAGAGGTGATTGTGACCTTGGGGCTATAGTTTGCTGAAGGCACCGTTAGCCATATCCAAAGTCGTTTGATCTACTATGGACTAGATTTATCATTAGCTAAAAAAGGAAGTGTAATAGAGGATGCTATGTGCTCAGGAAGAAAGAAGCTAATACTGTGTTTGCAGATAGACTACATTATTTTACGGCTTGCAAAAAACTGATTATGGGGGCCAAAGAGAGGCTACATAAACAAAGAAAGTCTCCATCTTTTCATCCCATTTGTAAGACCAGCAATGCAAAAGGGTTCTGGGAATATGCCAATAACCTATATAGAGTCATTGACCATAATTCCTAATCCAATATTTCGGTAACAGTCTTGGTGCAGTATGTTGGATGATTATGCAACCTTGTTCTTGAAGATCCAGCAATTTTAGTGGTTATATGTTAAAATATCAGTCAGAAATATCTCCTGACATGACATTTCTTCCTAAATTTTGTTTAAAAATGTATAGTTCCATTGTGTGTAGATTATGTGGTGTCTAGTTTAATGGTACAATATTTTTAAAACAATATTCAAGACTCAATATTTATGTCAGATAATATTATGACAATGATATTCTTATATTACACCATTTTACAATAATCTGATGGCATTCCAAAAACTACTAGCTCAGTATATAAAATTGAAACAATGTTTCGAAGGAGTCCAAGTCCTAGGGACTCCCTTTAGTGCGTCATCACTATTTAAGTAGGATGTGAAACATTGGACTCGTGTACTTAAGGTTTATATTTGATCGGTCTTTCTTCCTGTGGTGACCCCCCCCCCCCCCCATCCCACCCACCGAAGAAAATGATGTATGGACGGCAAAGGAAGGAAAAGGGGGCCATGGTGGATTCAAGGGGGGGGGGGGGGGAGTTTGGTTCTCTTAAGAAGGAACAAACGACCAATATCCACTTAGCTTTAAACTTAGTTCCCTTATTTATGCATTTAATCAATTATTTAAAAAATGGCAGGTCCATCTCTGCTTTCTGTGATTTATGTGATAAAAGCAAAACTGCTGCCAATCATCTCCTAAGGCCTCGAAGTTGGTGCGGGCAAATACACCAGCTTGCTAGACCTGGCTTTTCTTTACCTGGCTTTGCGTCCTCCACATAATTAAGCTTAGAATCAGTTCTCGTGAAATAATATTTAGCACTGCTGGCCAGTATTTGAATCAGTGGCACAGATTCAGAGTGGCTAGCCCCAGATCAATTAAATCTCTTGTACAGTAGGAAGTGATTGTAATTTAGAAAGTGTGACTGAACCCAGGGGCTTACTTTTTAGAAAATGCAATCCTCTCTCTGAGTTTGGATAAGTTTTGGACTGACCACCTGACCTTCAATTAATCTAATAAAAAAGTAAAGAAACTTTCCTTCTGTCAAATCTGGTCATTTTTGCTACAGGGACACAATCTCACTATGTAAATTCAATTTATGAAGTAAACCAAAGCCAGGCAAAGCCAGCTGCTACCCATCTTTTATAAGACTTAATTTGCCCTGATTAAATTGGGTATGGGAAATATACAATGATTTGCTTAATAAATGAAAAAGTTCCACCATGGGTTTAAAAATGAAACATTAACTCGCAGTTTGAGTCTTTGTCATCAGCCAAACAGTCTCCTGAAAATTTACCTTTATCAGTATTAAATAAATATAGTATTCAGTCTGGTGCTGCAGCTGTCTCATTTATCTTGGAGGGTAAAGATTTCCAAACCTTTGGTAACATTTGTTAAATTAATACAGATTGCATTGTTATTGTTTTGAGTAACTAAAAAAAAACTATTTTTGACTTTTACAGTGCGATTTGTTGGGTACTATCGGGCTTAGATCCCTGAATTATCGGATGTTCATCACAAAGTGGCAGGGAAAGATCACGTCCTGTTATTGAAGCACCGAAATTAATTGTTTAGTGTATTACATTTCCCCAGGATATTTAGTACTTGCCTTTGAGGACTCCAGTCCCTTTGCGAATCAGTTACCAGCCCTAATTGGGAGTCGATAACAGATCTATGATTTGCAACCGGAATTACGGTCGCAAACCATCGCTATATCAAGGTACTAAACGCAATTTGGAATAGACGCCAATAACACACCCCTTCCCAATAACCATTCGTAAACCGTTTCTAAACCGATTTACTGATTCGGCACCACTCTACGGAATCAGTAACTGTGTTTAGTAAACACAAAAATGATTTTTAGTGGTCGCAAACCCTCTGTTTAAGTGAATTGGAGGTTTTGCGACTGTTAAATATTTTGCACATCAGGGCCGAATTTAGCTACATGGTCTTTAATTTAAAAACCAGCTATTGAAAGACTAGGAAAAAAGTTTAACTACACCAGCATGTGAAACTATTACGTGGACAAATAGTTGCAAGAGTTTATAATCTGTGAGTTTAACACGAGAAATGTTGACACTAGATTAAAAGGTTTAGAGCTTTTCTCTTCATTCTTCCAATCGCCAACCCTCTTGAATTTGTCAGGGATGTGGCTGGATTCTGCATCTTTTTTTTTTTCCTTTTTAGGTTTCGCCAGCAGTGCAGATGCGCCATCAGCGAAAACTATTTTTATAAAAAAAAAAAAAAGCTTAAAAACAGGTTTAGATACAGCCCATTACTTGCCAATATTTACCATTGGCCGGCTTCCACTTCACTCTTGTATCCTTGCTTCTTACTGGTCAGGCCTCCTGCTCACCTCTTCCTGCAGTCTTTTCTAGGCTTCGGTCCATACCGTGGAGCATGGACCCAGCACAACTTCCTGTTTGTGGCCAGTGTCCTTCCACTAGATGTGCTCTCCTGGTGGAACTTTTTGTCCCAGTTTTGGCTGCAGAAGAGTGAATGGCATTGTATGGTCAACTACCCCCCTCCCCCTCCCCCTCCCCCACCCACCACCACCACCACCACCACCACCACCACCTCCACCCCACTGTGCATTTTCACCCCCACCCCTTCCATTTTCACCCATAGTCCCCACCATCCATTTTCACCCCCATCCGTTTTAAAGCCCAAACTCTGCCCATTTTGTTCCCTCACATTCCCCCGTCCCCCCACCCAACCCCCGTCCTCATGGCCCTTTATTAACCTACTGAATAAAATGTACTCGAATGAAATGGCCCTTTTTAGAGTCGCATATGCTGATAACAGGTCAAAAAATGGTGACAAAGTCAATCAGACATCTGAACAGACACTCTCCTGGACTGCTGCCTTTTGAAGGGGATAGATGTCTTAGGCACTGATATGAGGATGCCTGCGACTAAGTAGGCAATATGGTCGATGGGCAATATTCACTGTTATCAGAAGAGTACATTACAAAGGTCTGCAAAAAGTAAAATCCGGAACATGAAACATGAGTGTTGCGGTGGGACCTAGAACCCTGTCTTATCACTACTTAGACTTGAAGAGTAAATGCACCTTTCAGGATGCCGCTACAATGACCATCGTATGGAGCAAGAATGATATATGTGTTATTCGTAACGAGGCCCTGCTGGCTATCACTAGATCCATTTTAAAGTAAAGTAACTGCTGCTCTCACATTCTGTTCTTGGAGGAACAAGCATTGGCAAAACCAATTGGTTTCGCCTTTGCAAAATCAATTGGGTTTGTCAATGTTTTTTTCAGACATGTTGCACACCAACATGGGCTGCTGTGCAACACTGTTTAAAGTTTTTTTTAAAGCATCATGAGATGGCCAGCACCGCCTGCGTCACAGCACTTTTTTTCCTTTTAAACCATATTGCACAGCAGCTCATGCTGCAATGCAATATTTATAAAAGCAGCAGGTGAATGGGTTGGTTAGGCAACACAAGTGCAATATGGCTTAAAGTTAATAAATGCGCTGTGATGCAGCCAGCATTGACTGCGTCACAGCGTTTGTTTAAAACGTTAAGTCATGTTGCTATCTTGTTGCAGAACCATTCCTCTCCTCAGTGCTGTTTTTACACATATTGCAGATCAACATCAGCTGCTGCGCAACATGATTTAAAAGGAAAAAAGCTATATGACGCACTCAATGCTGGTCACGTCATATCGCATTTTTTTAAAACTTTAAGGCATGTTGCACGGCAGCCCTTGCTGCTGTAAAATGCCCCCCAAAAAATGTAAAATCTAGTAGATTTCACAGAGGCACAACCTATTGGCATTGTCAACGCTTGTTTTCATTCCATGCACAATCGCAGTAATATGATAGAGGTAGAGATGTAGCCAGCATTTTGGGGTTGAGGTGGAGGAGCCAATTATATCCAATGTCCTGCTGCGGTTTAGCATGTAGATGGCCCCATGTCTGGCGGGCACGATTTGACAGATGGTCTATTTGCAAGCACTTCCCATTGGTCAGAACTTGGGAGTATTACACGACTAATTAACAGATAGCCGTGCCTCGCTTTTAGACAAAACCAGTTAGTCATCAGAGACCTTCAGCTAGCCTTTGAGCACCTCCATTTTGCTCTCAAACCCATCTTTCCATAGTGAGACATGTTTGAAACCCATAATGACCCTCAGTGGTCTCCAAACAGCCATATAAACTATCATTTACCCTTCAATTACACACCTCCAGCTGGTCCTTCAGCACTTCCAGATGGAGGCGCAGAGACCCTTGGCATGCTCTCTGACATCAACAGGGGGGGGGTATTTTCAGCTCAATTTGCTTTAAAAAGTGGTTGGTTTCACCAGCAGTTCAAATCATGTGGGTATGTTATTTAACATGGCCTTCTATTATTTTTAAATATGTGTTTATACAGCATCCTTGCTTTCTTCTACCTCTCTGTACATTATTTCATATCTATATTATGACAGAATCTAATTCGACAGGGCAGGATTAGAATATAAAAGATGCAAACTTCTCATAATTTTATGCAGAGCTGGCCCTCGGGTCAGACGGATTTCTTATGCTTAGATATTACACGCAGTAGGTGTATGGGAAGACAGCAGGCATAGCTGCAAGGCTGCACCAGTCTTACAGACACTGGCCGCAGACAGCAGCAGTATTTATGATAAGGTATTAAATAGCTTTATTAGGCTGCATGATGGAATGCCTCCACATGAACCATGAATCATGAAACAACAGTCACAACACAAGAGCGCCAAGGAAATGGCACCAGCAGTGCGCGCCCCCATGAATTACCATTCAAATAGCAGATTTTGATATATGATGTCATTATTTCTTCCCCACGCATCGGCTTGACATTTATTGAAAAACAGAAATATTGGTCCAAGCTTTGATTTTACGCGAAATAAACCAAATTCCTCAGACAGCAGCTTGCAATTTTTTTTTTATTAAAGAAAGCCTTTGCTCGCCCTTACAGCAGTTTCATCTGCAGTAAATCTACGAGTCTGGACCCCAAATGTAGGTTTTTCATTTTCATCAAGTGCTCCACAAGTACAGAATCTGCCTCACGCACCAATGTATCTGAAGCACATGCAAGGGAGGCCCATTGTATGTCTACAGTGGCCATCATATTTGGGGTTGCCCACCATATGTCTAGATGACCACCCATCGGTGGACATAAGTGGGCACCATATGTGAGCAGGTCTATGCCTCCGATCGCCAAGGAAAATTACGAGGATGCTAATAGTATGCTATTTGGGCGGCGGGGGTTATGCCTTGCCCATGATGCTGCTAATAATTGTCCCTATGGAATGCCCACAGTGTGCAAATGAGGGCCACCCGAATGCCCACAGAATGCCAAGATAGATTGCCTTTTGTTAGGACCTCTGTAACGCTAATAAGGCACACGTTATCTCAAAGATTGCAGTCTTATGCCAGGACCACTCTCATGCCTAGAATACATGCAATATGCCAAAGAGGAGCACCTGATACCAGGGCCATCATAATGCATAAAAAATACGCAACTCTTTATAAGTGTGCAGCCCCTTCAATCTCCCAATTTCACTCTCATTTTCATCTGTTTTTCATTTGGTCACATCCCTCTTTTTTCCCATCTCTACCCTCTTCCCTTTAGCTCTCCAGTGCAGCCTTATCACCTGAAGGACCGTTTCTGCCCCACTTCTCATCATTCTTCTCTGAAACTTTATCATCAGTTTCCTATGTCATCCTTTCTACCATCCATTTCTATTTTACTACCAGTGGCTCCACATTTGTTTCCTTTCTAACGTCACCTCTCCACTCATCATGTTTGAATTCATGCTGTCACTTCCTTGTCTGGATTCGTTTTTACCTTGATTTCTACTTCCGCACAAACATATTTCTTTCATTTCCATCCCCTCTTTCTTTCCGGCTTATCCTTTTCAATTTTTCTTTTGTTCCTTTTTTTCTTTTCTCTTCCTCTTTCTTTTTCTCTGTCCTTCTTTCATAACTCTTTCCTGTGCATTTTCTTTAATTCGCATCTCTTTTACGTCTGTTTCTTCTTTCTCCATCTCTTTTGATCCCTCTCTTTCAATCATATTCCTCTGTTATTATGTTTTGCCATCTTCTGTCGATTTTCTTAGATTTTTTTTGTTTCTTCCTTTTTCCAACATTCTCTCTTTTCTTCCCATTGTATATTATCCTACTTATCAGCTTCCCTTATATTGTAACTTTCCTTTCTTCTCCCACCTCTCTCGTGCTTGCTTGCTTTTTTCTTTCTTTCCTTTTTCCCACTCTTTCTTAATTTTATTCTTTCTTTTCTACCTTCCTATTGTTCATTCCTCTTTTTCTTCTGCTATGTCTTACACTTTTTCTTGTTCCCTTATCTTGTGTGATTATTTATTACTTCCTCTTTTTCTTTTCCCATTTATTTTTTAATCCGACTTTTCTTTCCCACATTTCGGTTTTCTGAGTTTCATTTTCTCATCATTTAAATTCACCAATTTCCGTTTTTCTTTCAATGTTCCACTCCCTTTTTAAATATTTCATTTTCTTCTCCCAACCCCTTTCTCTAGCCTTTATTCTTTTGCCATCTTACTCTTTCTATCCCCTTTATTATCTTTATGTCTCTTCTTTATCTTTCACCCACAGTCCTACCCTTTTCTTTTTCTCACATTTCCTTTGTTCTATCTCTTTCCCATACCCATTCTCTTTCTTTTTCTTAATTTCTGTTCCTTTCATTTTCTCATTTTCTTTCTCTGCCATTCTTTAAGTTTTTTTTTCATCCTGTCTTTCATTATTCACTCATATTGTTACATTTTCTTCTTTCCTCCTTTCACTCTTCCTCTCGCTCCTGCTGTTGAACCTTCTTACCCTCTTTCCTTTTGTTCCCACTTGCTGTTTTTCTTTCTCCCATGTTTGTCTTTCTTTTTATTTTCCCCAATTTCCTTCCTCTGTCTCTAGTTCTCCCCATTCTCTCCCTTTGACCTAATTTCTGACTCTTTCTTGCACCTTTTCACCACTAATCTATCTTTCTACTCTCTCTTGTTTCTCTTTCAGTTTCACCCTCTCTTTTATCTCTTCTTCTCCCTTTGTTTTTTTCTCTTTCAATTTTTGTCCACTTTTTCTCCCTTTATCCATTCTCCTCCTTCCTTCTGCTTCTCTTCCCCTCATCTGTTATCACTCTTGAGGTCATATTTACAATGCCCCCTTCTGGAGGTGCAGTGTGCTGGCCCATATTTACAAGGCCACATAAAGCCACCCTGTGTGGCTTTTCATGCTCTTGTAAAGATGGCCCCCTTTCACACAATACTCTGCATTTAAGTAGTGTTCCTTGGGTGTTTTGCTGTGAGTGTTCCCATACAACACCCATGGATTCTGACACATTCCCAGATTTACAAGGTTTTGTAAACCAGGGAATGCGTCAGATTCTAGCGCAGTTAAAGTGACGCAACTAGGAGAAATGCCTGTTATTCTCTTTGTTTTTTGCTCTTTCTATATGTGCTGCATTCTCCGACACACATTGAAGGAGGAAAACAACGTTAATTATTGTTTTTGTACAGAAAGGTGTCCCTTTCCTGCACAAAAACAATGATCCCTGTGAAGCAGGCACCCTTGCATCCTGGTGCAAGGGTACCTGCGTTGGCACTAGGCAGTCAATTGTGCGCCAGGGCAGAGGAAAGTACAGTAATGCGTCGCGCTGCTGTAAATATGATGCATCCCTGCACTTTCCTAATGACGCAGCGCCATGACATTTTCTAGTAAATACAACCCTTGTTCTTATTCACTTTATAGGTTTCTTTTTTTCGGTTTCGTTCCTCATTTGTTCATTTCTCCCAATTTTCCCAATGTCCCCATTTCTTTCTTTGCCTCTCAAATCATTCTTTCTTATTCTTTCTCTTTAGTATTATTTTTTCTTCCTTTCATACTTTCTTTCTTTTGTTCTCCCTCCGATCGTACTTTCTTCTCACTTTCTCTTTTTCTCACTTTCTTTCTCATTTAACTCCTCCCTCCCTTTTACCTTCCTTCCTACTCATTGTTTCTTACTTCCTGTCTCCTTTTTATCTCCTTCCACGTACGCAATCTTTGTTTCTCACTTCCCTTCTCCGTTTCTTTCTTTTATCTTCTACCTCACCCTCTCTTTCCTTCTCTTGCATTTCTTTTTCTTTCCTTATAACTCTTTCTTTTTTGCTTTCTTTGGTTTTTGTTTATTTCATTCTTTTTTCTTCCTGTTTCTTTTTTTCTCTTTCTTCCTCCGCGTACATTTTTCTTTCTGTCTTACTACCCACTCTTTCTTTCTCCCTAAATCATTCTTTCTTTCTTTGTCATTCTATCTTTCTGTCTGTTTTCATTCTTTCACCCTTCTTTCTTTCTTCCATCCTCCTAATTTTTTTTTCTTTCTTTTTTCCTCATAACTCTTTCTTACTCCTATTTCTTGGTTTCTTCAGCCTAACTCATTTTTCTTTGTTTGTTTGTTTGTTTGTTTCCTTCTTTCTTTCTTTCTTTCTTTCAAACTTTGTCCACCAGCCCTCAATTCAGCCATGGAAATCCCGTAGTGCTCTTCAAGCACTACTTTTAGAGTAAGTTTGCTTACCAGCACCTCCATTAGAGTAATTTTTCTTACCAGTACCTCCATGGCAGCCCTTCTGAATTCAGGCTAGAGGAGGATGGAAGTGTTCACACTGCCTTGGCACCTTAGAATATCCTGGTTCATTTTACCAGAGAGGCAGACTGTCCTACGTCACTCACAGAATTTGAATCCACTTGGTAAGAAGAACTCATCAGGTTAAAAAAATAAACGTTATTCCAAAGAGGAGAGATGGAATCAAGAATAGAGGGAACTCACTACATGCCTTGGAATGAAGAGGGCAGGGGGCTGATGATTGAGAGTGGACTAGCAGTGGACGTGGAGAAAGGAGAACAACTGAGAAAGAGAACAGAATAAGGAATAGAGATAAATAAAATAGAGAATGGGAGGGATAAAAGAAGTAGAATGGAGTGCTCTAGGAAAAGGAGGATTAGAGAATATGAGGGAAAGGCCTCTCTATGCTGAAGCCTCACTATAGGAAACAAAGTGGACGTACAGTAAACAAAGGCAAAAATTGAGGAGAAAATCTAGCTCTATAATAGTAATAAGGAAGGAAAGCCATGCTTCGATAAACAAAGAATATACCCAAACAGAATTAATGTTCCTTGTGAAGGTAAAAAGACAATAAGTTAGTAGATGCACCTATTACCCTCCATAAAAGTACCCTTTATTCATAACTAAATGTGGTTGTTAAAGCTTCCAAATACTACTACAAAAATTGGTTGTGAATTGAAAGAAGTCAGGAGTTTGTTCCAACTTATGAGTAACCCCACGGAAGCAAATTTCCAGCTTTGTTGATAAATAGGGCCTTTGAATTATAGTTGTCAGTGGCCTACTGAGAACCTGTGGCAGCTGTGTCTGATCTTCAAGGCAAGTCTCTGGGATAAGGGAATGGTTGATTACATGTTTTGATAAAGAGCCATGATTATGTTCTCGAGAAGAAGTAATAACAACCTAGAAAATTGGATTTGATAAAAGTGAAAACCTTTTCTGTGGGGAGCGAAAACCAGTTAGACCCCTTCTGCACAGAAACCTGATTTGCTTTTCTGCAATACAGAAATTGATATAAATGTGATTGCCTTTTCATCTAATGATGTAAAATGAAATTCTGTGCTTTTCTGTTTGCTTGTCATTTGTTTTTTGGGATGCGTAATGCTATTGCTAAAGGGCATATGTTTCATACGCCTCTTGTTTGATGCAAACGTTTAGTGATTCATTACTTGTGCTCGATCTTACTTTACCAAGCATGGATGCAGCCTAGACAAGCACCAGATTTCTAGCCAAGCGCAAGTGGTTATTTCTTTTTGGTCTGGCTTGACAGCACAGCTGTCTGCAGTCTTATTATCTATTCTTTAAAATATACACAGAGTGGGCGTTAGCCCAGCCAAGATGATTTCTCTCTCGTCTCCTGTTTGTGGGAGTTTGGTCTATCATTCCGAATGCTATGTACGCAGTGCATGAATTACACAATTCATTTTACATCCAAAAGTACTCACAATCATCACACATTGAATTGTTTATGCCAGGCAGGTAATGTATTAAGAAATCATTTGTATTTGTTTATTATTTCGCAGCAGCAGGATTTTTAATGTTTTACTCTGGTCTTGCATTTTGCCTACTAGAATGTCCCAAATGCACTGGTAAACAAGTGGCACAATGGCTGAGAATAGCTTTGACATGCCAATACAGATATGCACAAATGCTGTTTGCAAATGTTCACAAATTAAAGCCAGACCTATTGACTTTTCCAGTGTCCTGCTGTGCAGATGGCCCTTTGATGGCACTTCGAACACGGAGACCCGGGAGAAGAGGAAAAGCGACAAAGACGCCCAGAAGACACCAAGTCCGGACGAGGCTACGAAAAAAGTTTCCTTCGATCAGGACATACCAGAAACGAAGATACAAAGAGACAGACATCTATACCTTTCCCCCGGGCGACCCACAACAAGCGCATTTCGCTTGCAAGCTATTGTACCTTACTTCTCAATAGATATTGGATGGTTTTGGGCCCTTCCGGGTCGGAAATATCACCGGAAGAGCGACCGTAAAGTCTAAACACAACCATTGGAGCCCTGAAGATTCGCGAGACGCGATGAAACACGTGTCGGCTGGTTGTCCACTTGCTGTGTATGAATAAAACAAGGATACCAAGATTTTTTATTGACACCTACTTACTTATTCTTAACATTTTGCATATTATTGTTGTTTCTCTGTATTATATTGAATACCTACGTTTGGACATTGTATCCATATTTTTTAACTTGTCTAGTGTGTGCATAGGGTATGCTGTCTTTTGTCACTGTGGAGTAGTATAGCGTGCTTGCTTCTCCTTTGAGTGGTTACATGGTTGTCCACTCACCCAGTTGCACCACACTCCACTTAGTCCTACAGTGCTACTATTCTGGCAGTGCGCCCATTCTCTGACATCCTAAAAACCATCCCTTCTTCTGTATCTTTGAAGGGAGCATGTTTCCAAATCTCTTGTGGATTTTACTGTGTTACTGTGCACAGACGCTCTCTAAAACATAAGTGCAAGGGTCGAAAGTGTTTCTTGTGGGCTTTCTGTCTGTACTGCCTGGTTTGCTAAATACAAAGACTGCCTGTCTTGATTTCACCGCATGACTTTTTCTTCCTCCACTCTTCACCTACTGTTACATTTATTTCACTCTTGAGGTCCCATTTTTTAGGTCTTGCCTAGCGTCGCAGCGCATGCGCTACTCGCTCTGCGAGATCTATTGTTGTCGAGGAGACTTTGGAAGGGGATTTGAAGCCCCGCCCATCTTTCACATTGGCCGGCGTCATTATTTATGTCAAAACGCTGGCCTCCAATTGGAAATGAGGCTTCTTGGTGAACGCCCTGTCTCCTTCTCGGCCAGCCCATCCGGACTGGATCGTGTGCTGGAGCGGGAAACGGTCTCCTTTAATTACAGTCTGTAGCACTTTTTATCCCCCTTAGCGCAATGGCAACAGCTTGCTCTATTACGTTTCTCTTCCCCTCGGCTGCCTCTCCTTCCAAAGTGTCACTTTACTGAGAATGTCTTGCAGTCCACCCCCTGCAGCCCTCCTGTCCCTGAGGTTGTGTTTAATGTTCTTTACCTATGACCAGCCCTGATACCCCACCTGCCCTGCACCCACCCCCAAACTACCTTAATGTTAGGGTTTTTCCTCTTGTTTTCTGCTCGATCATCTGACCTTCACCGACTCTACGTTCGTTGGAGGATTGAATGATTTATCCCCGTTTGCTAACCCACCCGCATTTGTTTTGTACCACTACCTATCCTGTGCACTGACAGACACCTGTCTCAAGTCTTGTTGCCGTTATTGTATACTCACCTGTGTTCACTTTAATGCGCCCACTTACCTAACTCACAGTGCAGGAGCGCTATGTAAAACTGCTTCGTAATTATTGAATAAAGATATAATCGCTATGAGGAGAACATTGAGACTATTGTTCCTGAAATGTTTGGTGTCGACAGCTATAAAGCAGATACTTTAGTTTTCTTTGCTACGGCCTATAACCTTAATAAAATGTTTTATTAAAGCGCCTCGAAGCAATGCAGATAATGCTGCGCGCTATTCATACAGCCCAGTCTACGGCTCTGTAGAAGTGTAAGTTAAAGGCCAGCAATGCATCCCAGCTGGTGAAGCTTTTTCCACATTCCTGCAACACAAAGTCCTCAAACACCAGGGAGAGCCAAAGGCATCTCTAAGGTCACCGCTCCCCGCAGCGCTGGGGAGGCCGGCGATTGTGAAATATTAGCTGCTACAATGCTTGAGTTACACTCCCTGAGTGAACACCAGTTGTAATTGGGTCATAATAAAGTGCTAGCCTTGTTTATAAATTGCCCTGACATCCTATTAAGGTTAGCTTGCAATACATAAGTACCCAAATATGAATATTATTTATTAGTATTATTGCTGTGCTAAATTGTGACTCGTGCTAATCATAAAGTGACAACACTGTGAAAGGCCACTTTGTAAAGTGAAAACTTGGGTCAGTTGGATGTGGCTATCGTGACGTATCTAAGTTTGGCTGGTGGGGCATAGGGGGTAGGGGGCGGGGAGGAAACCCTGTTCTCGAGCTGCTGAAAGTAGATTCATCATCATACATCAAAATGTTCAAACAGTGAAACAAAGAATACCAAACTATCAGACGTGGAAATGCAACCTTATCCAATGGTGTATATTGTTTGGTAGCACCTACTACTTGGGCTAAACTGTTTCTAGGCACTCTAAAATGTGGCCAACAGGATAATTGAGCGGTTAAATGTGTTGTATTTGTATAGCGCGAACAGTAACCCGTAAGCATCCCGGCGCTTGTACTCCTACTACAAGGGAACCCCTCCTGGCTTTTCCTTGTGAGGTGTCCACTCCTGGGCATCCCATGGTGAAACCAGGCATCCCTTGTGCATCGGGGGCCGTTGTGGAGACTAAGCAAGCTATTGCCCAGAGTTGCAGCGTGGGGCCCATGCTTAGATTCGGCACTGAGGCGAGAATATCCGGTCAGAGGAATTTTAAGCCCGATCCCGCCGAGGCGGGAATCGAACCCTGGTCCCTGGCCAGCGTTCTGCATCAAGGTCTGCCGCTCTAACCATTGAGCCACACTTCTCCACTTAGGTTAGGTGGTAACGCGATTCTTTGGCCCAGCACAGACGGTGGAATTAGAGCCCAGGTGTCCTGGTTTTATAGGATACAAGTAATTAATGTGACCACAGCTTGTCAACAAATGTACGGTTCACTTGGGGTGATGGCAGGAGGAATGAGAAAGAGAGAGTGTGTGTGTGTTCGTGCTTGCGTGTGTGTGTGTGTATATATATTGTGGGCATGGCTACTGCCCCTCGCCAGAATGTGGAGGGACAGCTCGTTGGTGTCGACTGAATAAACTGTACAGGGACGGTCTGTTTTGCCTGGCTGCCTACATTCACACTGCAGTAACTGGGCTCTTTCTCTTCACCCTAAATGGATTTGGTGAGTCGTGACATGTGGCACTTGTGTGGTGCCTTTTCTCTTTGTATGTTAGTGCCTGGAGGTCCCTCTGTTGCTTGGATGGTGTTATACACAAGAACATGCAGAATAAGGTGGAGGAGCCCCTACATGTTGCCCTTGTGGGCCTGATAGCCCCCTTTCAGCTTCACATCGCAAGGTTGTGTGGACATTCTGAAAGCACTGGCCGTGCCCATATTAACACTGTACCAGATTCGAGCTCTGCCAGGGAAGTAAGCAACGCCTGAGGCTGGTGTGGCTTCCTGGGTAACTCGGCCCCCAGATCTGCCAACCGACCCTTGTGAATGCAGCTGTAAATAAATCCCATTCATGGCAACATCTGGCAGAGGAGGAAGACAGCCTGGGACAATGCCAGACATGGGTTGGTGCTAGTTTTGTTGCACAGGGCATTGTCAAATATACCTGGGCCCACTGGAATTATGCGATTCTGCAGCTGCAACGTTTTCCATATAATTATGGATTTCGCGCACTTGCCACATAATCCATCATCATCTGCATAATTTAACAAAATAAACTGTGAAACCCTGCTGCACATTGACAGGCGTCAAACACAGACTAATCGCTTTTCGCTTACTGACTGCTGTATTTCAGTGTTAAATCAATATTAATGTGGCGAAATATATGCCCAAACAGTGTGACCTCGAGTAAAAACGACAAAAACAGTGAAGTAATACTGCTTCAAAATGTGCTACATTACAACTATAGTTTGCCTTTTCTTGACTCCTAATTTAGTCAACTGTGCCGCATAATTTGGTTTTGCCATGCCCCATAATTCCAGTGGCTCTGAATATACCATTGAGTTCTAGGACACTTGTTCTAGGTCCGAGGTGGAGCAGGATGCCCTAGAACCCAAGAAACCTTCACCCGCAGAAGGCGGGAAAGGGATGACGTCAGCAGTGGAGGGGAGAGTTGTGCTTTAGAGGACAGGCTTCAGCCCTGTCCCTCTCGCCCCTGGAGAGTGGGTCCCGGCAGTTTCCATGGAAACAAAGCCATTTTTAGGGTAAGATAAATACATAGGCGTGATGGAAGGGAAGATGGAAAGATCGCTGCTTAAGTTATTAAAATGAAGAGGCAGGTTTTCAGGTCAAGATTCAAAATGGAGACCTATTCATAGCGCTTGAGGTGTGAAGAAGCAGAAGGGGTAAGGGAGGGGCGTGGGGAAGAGAGCACGGGGAGGGGAGGGGATGCCGGGATGGGAACGAGAGAGGGGAGGACAGATAATGGCGACAGATAGAGACAGAAGTGAGAGTCTGGGGCAGAGATGGGAATGGGCGAATAGAAAGGACAGAAAAGAGGCAGAGACAAGGGACAGAGATGTGGAGGAGAAGATGGGCCGGAGAGTAGATTATAGGAGAAGGACAAATACAGAGAAAGTGAGGCAATGAGAGCTGGGAATATGGGGATGAAGGAAGAAGAGCGGGATGAGGGGGGGGAGAAAACGTGGAATTGTGAGAAGAAATAATCAATGAAAGGTGGTAGAGTGGAGAGGCAGAGAGAGGGATGGAGGGGCAGAGAGTGGACCTGGGAAGAGTGGGGTGGAGGAGAAAGGAGTGAGACATATGGAGAGGCGCGGGAGTCGAAAGGAGAACAGGTGGGTGTCGAAACATGAGTGAATGCTGGTCAAGAGGTCAGAGAAGGGGAAGGTGAAAGACTAGGGGGCATATCAGCAAAGCAGGCAATTTGAAATTATTGCCACTTTTGCGGCCGTTTTCGGCCGAAAAGCGGCGATAATTTCATTGCCCTATAAGCAAAGACACGCTATCGCGTGTTCTGCTGATTTTGTGCCCTTGTCAACAATGCCCAGCTTTGCATCTCTAATGAGATGCAAAGTGGGCGTTCCAGGGTAAAATAATAGGAGAAATGTCGCTAACCGACATTTCTCCTATTATCAAGCTGCTCGCTAATAAGCAGAGCGTTAGGAAAAGTAAGAGCTAACCACAGTTAACGCTACTTTCCTAACGCCTGCTTGTGACCTGTACTTAGCCATGTAATCCAATGGGAGGTGGATTACATGGCTAAAATTGTCCTGCCCTATCAGCAAGGTTATCGCCGTTTTCAATGGAATATCGCTGGAAAACCAGCGATATTCCATTGAAAAAGGCGACAATCCCCGCTATCGCTGGGATTTTTATCTCCATGGCGTTCAGCGTTGTTAATACAAGGCTAACATGGAGATTATCGCCAGCGATAGCGGGCGATAGAATTCCTCACGCTGGCAGCGATCAGCGATAATTATCGCTGCCGCTTGCTAATTATGCCCCTAGATGCGAGAGTAGGAAGACGAGAGAAAAATATACTGATTTGGCGCAAAAATGGGCATGCAAAGAATGCGAGTGGAGGTAAGAGAAAGTGGGTAGCGAGAGAAAGGAACGGGGATAATAGGTACGAGGATGGAGGAAAGAGGAAAAAGAATGAGGTATCAGGGAATAGAGATGGATGGGGAGGAAAAGTGTATGAGAGGGAATAACGTGAAAGAAGGGGGGAGATGGAGGACGAACCGAGATGGGATTTAAGAGGAAGAGTGCAGGAAAGAGTAAGAAAAAGAAGAAAAGGACAGTCAAAAGTAGAAAGTCGCAGGAGGCATAGGAATACCGAGGACAGAATTACCATTCCTAGATGGCAGGGACACTGGAATTATGCGTCAGGAGAGGGCCGCAATATGTGGCAGGGTTGAGTAAATTATGCAGCAAGGAAAGCCAAATTATGCGGGACAACGCGTCACATTTTGTAATAGTATTACTTCTTCATGTCGTCATTTTTTTATTTTAACTTGGTAACAATGTCTGGGCATTGGTTGCACCAAAGTAGTACCAGTTTAACACCCAAATATAGCAAAAAGCAACATGAAGGGGACCCGTCCAGCTTTGCAAAGGGCGTTTCACTGCGCAGCAACACATGTCGCCGCATTTTTAGTAACTTTTGAACCTTTAGAGCCAGAAATGTTTTTATTTTGTGCTCAGGTCTGCAGAATATGCCGCTGATGATGGACTATGTGGCAAATGCTGTAGATCTATACTCGTGCAAAAATCGCTGCAGCCACACAATTGCATAATTCCAGAGGCCCTGCTAGAAGGTACTCCCACCTGGCACTATGCAGTTCCTGTTCATGGGGGCAGACATGCTGCTCGGATCCGCAGGCCTGATTCCGCACCTGTTTCCGCAGAGAAATTGCGCCCACTCGTGGCCAGAGGAATTGCGGTGTCACTGTCAACCCCAGGCCCGAACCTCAGTCAGCCGGTAACTGGAGCTGGAGATTACTCGAGTGACCGATTACATCCGGTATCATTCTGAATCCCAGCAGAGGAAACAGAAAGCGAGAAAGGGAAAGAGGTGCTAGGGGAGGCAGAGACAGGGGAGAGTGAGAAGCAATAGGAGAGAGAGACAAGGAAGAAGAGGGGGAAGAAGAAAGTGAGAGAGCGAGGGTGAGGAATGGGAGTAGAAGATTGAAAGGGAAGGGATAATGGAAAGAGGATCTCATAACAAGAGGAACCGACGGAGAAGCGACAGATTTAAGAGCGAAGGAAAGAGCAATAAGACGTTTGCAGCAGGCAGAGAAGATGTGGCGGACAGAAGAGTAGAAGTGGTGGGGAGTGAACATAAAGTAAGAGGTAAAATAGGAGAATGTCAGTAGAGGGAGGCAAGGAATAGAGGAGAGACAGGGAGACTAGGATAACGAAAGGACGAGAAGGAGGAAGAGAAGTAAGGGATGGGAGGATGTTAGGATGTAGCTAAAGAAAGAGAGGAGATAAATGAAGAAAAGAAGGGGGAAGGAAAGGAAGACAAAGAAGAGGGAGGGTTATAAAGCAAGGACGAGAAGAAAGACAGGGATAAATGGGGAGAGGTGTTATAAAAATGGATGACAAAGAGATGGGAGTTCGGGAGAAAAGGGTAGTAAGAAGCCGAGCATTTATTAAATAAGGAAAGACAATATGGTGGTGATGAGATAAGTGTGGAGAAGTGTGGCTCAATGATTAGAGCGGCAGACCCTGATGCAGAGGTCTAGCCCGGGACCAGGGTTCGATTCTCCGCCTCGGTGGGTCTTGGGCTCAAAATTCCACGGACCCGATAATTCTCCCCTCGGTGCCTATTCCAATCATGGAGTCCCACTTTGCAACTCTGGGCAATAGCTTGCTTAATTTTCACAACGGCCCCCACAACG
This sequence comes from Lissotriton vulgaris, assembly GCF_964263255.1. NCBI lineage: Eukaryota > Metazoa > Chordata > Amphibia > Caudata > Salamandridae > Lissotriton > Lissotriton vulgaris. The sequence continues at coordinate 278,177,976 of NC_141699.1, forward strand.
CTAAGGATGCCTGTCCTCCACCTTGGGGGTGCCCAGGAGTGGACGCCTCACAGGGAAAGCCAGGATGGGTTCCACAGCGGTATTCGTACAAGCGCCTTGAGACCCTTGTGGGTGAGTAGTGCGCTATACAAGTATCAATTTACATTTACATTTTAGGCAAGGAAGAGCAAATTAAGGGAAACATTAGTGGGAGAGGTGGGAAGAGTAAATGAAGGAGGAGAAAGAGGGAGAAAATAAGGGGAGATCAGTAAAGAAAGAGGGGAAGGAGCAGAAGAAGGGTTATCACTGTGGTGGGAAATAAAAGAATGATAAAGAGGGAAATAAAAGGACGAGTTGGGGGTATTTAAAGGTGGAGAAATAGGAAAATAAGGAAAAGGGGAGAGAGGTGAGGAGATCAAGAGAAGAAAAACACAAGGAATGAAACAGCGAAAAAAAAGGAAGAGAGAATATTATAAAGCGAACGGAAGAGAGGATAGGGGTGGAAATAGAAGGAACAAGGTGTAGGAGGATACAGAAAAGGAGAAGAAAGAATGAAAGGAAATATTGTCAACGGAGGATTAGATGAGATGATGAAGAGATTGAAAGGGATCACTAGTGGAAGAGATCGAAAGTAGAAGGAAAGAAGAGGAAGGAAAGAAGAGGAAGAGTTGGACATCAGAAGAGACAGTGTGGTCAGGAGAAGACGAGGGATGATAAGAAATGGAAGGAAGGGGGAACTCAAAATAAGAAGAGAGAGCAGATCACGAAAGGAAGAGAGAGGCGTGCTGGAAAAGGTAAGAGATCAGAAGACAAAAGAGGACATTGAGAATAGGAAACGGAAGAGCAAGAGACATATGTCAAATTAGGAAAGGAAGAGACGTGATAAAGAAAGGAAAGGGGGAGATTGGAGAAGTGATAGATCAGCATGGAGAGGAAGTGAGCGTGTGATATGGTGAAGGGCTGAGGAGTTCTGTCTTAAGCGAGGGCAGAGGAGGAACAGATGGAAGGGTATTTAGAGAGAAAGGGGGGGGGAGTATCAGCATTCAAAGACAGGGAAGGAAAATAGAAGAAAAAGAAGAAATAAAGGTCAAGAAAAGATCAGTTAGGAAGAAAGTGAGATAGAAAGGAAAATGCTGGGAGGCCCAGGGATTAAGAGAACGCGAGGGATCTGGCGGGGAGTAGATGGAGGTTATTTTATTTTTTAATTTATTTATTTAATTTAAGTCTGGGTAATGTTAAGCAGTCACGAGAAGGCAGAGACATGCAGAGAGACCTTGGCTGCAGCACGTCTCACAGAGCAGTGATTGCATGAGCGCTAGAGAGTGATTTTCGGTAATCAGAGCACAAGCCTGATTGCAGGGATATGGGCAGGTGGCGTAAGAGGAGCCATCATTCCCGGCCCGGGTTTACGTGGAGAGAGAATGAAGCGCTCTGTTAAAGGAAGCAGGGCACCCTGGTTCTCTCATTCTTCAACGGAGCGCTGTGTTTAAGGATGCACAGAACCCTGGTTCTCTCATTCTTCAACGGAGCGCTGTGTTTAAGAATGCACAGACTCTGGTTCTCTCATTCTTCAATGGAGTGCTGTGTTTAAGGATGCACAGAACCCTGGTTCTCTCATTCTTCAACGGAGCGCTGTGTTTAAGGATGCACAGACTCTGGTTCTCTCATTCTTCAATGGAGTGCTGTGTTTAAGGATGCACAGACCCTGGTTCTCTCATTCTTCAATGGAGTGCTGTGTTTAAGGATGCACAGACCCTGGTTCTCTCATTCTTCAATGGAGTGCTGTGTTTAAGGATGCACAGAACCCTGGTTCTCTCATTCTTCAATGGAGCGCTGTGTTTAAGGATGCACAGACTCTGGTTCTCTCATTCTTCAATGGAGTGCTGTGTTTAAGGATGCACAGAACCCTGGTTCTCTCATTCTTCAACGGAGCGCTCTGTTAAAGGAAGCAGGGCACCCTGGTTCTCTCATTCTTCAACGGAGCGCTGTGTTTAAGGATGCATGGCACCCTGGTTCGCTCATTCTTCAATGGAGTGCTGTGTTTAAGGATGCACAGAACCCTGGTTCTCTCATTCTTCAATGGAGCGCTGTGTTTAAGGATGCACAGACTCTGGTTCTCTCATTCTTCAATGGAGTGCTGTGCTTAAGGATGCACAGAACCATGGTTCTCTCATTCTTCAACGGAGCGCTGTGTTTAAGGATGCACAGACCCTGGTTCTCTCATTCTTCAATGGAGTGCTGTGTTTAAGGATGCACAGACCCTGGTTCTCTCATTCTTCAACGGAGCGCTGTGTTTAAGGATGCACAGACCCTGGTTCTCTCATTCTTCAACGGAGCGCTGTGTTTAAGGATGCACAGACCCTGGTTCTCTCATTCTTCAACGGAGCGCTGTGTTTAAGGATGCACAGACCCTGGTTCTCTCATTCTTCAATGGAGTGCTGTGTTTAAGGATGCACAGAACCCTGGTTCTCTCATTCTACAATGGAGCGCTGTGTTTAAGGATGCACAGACTCTGGTTCTCTCATTCTTCAATGGAGTGCTGTGTTTAAGAATGCACAGACCCTGGTTCTCTCATTCTTCAATGGAGTGCTGGTTCTCCCATTCCTCAATGGAGCGCTCTGTTCAAGGGTGCACGGCACACTGGTTCTCTCATTCTTCAATGGAGCGCTCTGTTTATGGTTGCACGGCACACTGGTTCTCCATTCATCAATGGAGCGCCCTGTTCAAGGGTGCACGGCACCCTGGTTCTCCCATTCTTCATCAGAGCTCTCTGTTAAAGGATTCACAGCATCCTGGTTCTCCCATTCTTCAACGGAGCACTCAGTTCAAGGGTGCATGGCACCTTGGTTCTCTCATTCCTCAACGGAGCGCTCTGTTTAAGGATGGATGGGACCTTGGTTCTCTCATTCTTCAATGGAGCGCTCAGTTTCAAAATGCACGGCACCCAGGTTCTCCCATTTCTCAATGGAGCACGGTGTTCAATGGTGCATGGTACCCTGGTTCTCCCATTCTTCAATTGAGCACTCTGTTCAAGGGTGCATGCACCCTGGTTCTCAAATTCTTCAATGGAGCGCTCTGACATAGTGCTGTGTTTAAGGGTGCACGGCACCCTGGTTCTCCCATTCCTCAATGGAGCGCTCTGTTCAAGGGTGCACGGCACACTGGTTCTCTCATTCTTCAATGGAGCGCTCTGTTCATGGTTGCACGGCACACTGGTTCTCCATTCTTCAATGGAGCGCTCTGTTCAAGGGTGCAGGGGATCCCGGTTCTCCCATTCTTCAACAGAGCGCATTGTTCAAGGATGCACGGCATCCTGGTTCTCCCATTCTTCCATGGAGCGCTCAGGTCAAGGGTGCATGGCATCCTGGTTCTCCCATTCTTCAATGGAGTGCTCTGTTTAAGAATGCATGGAACCCTGGTTCTCTCATTCGGTGCAGAGCAGGAATATCGACATATAAATATCGAGGGACGTAAATAACCCCTCAAAAATATCTTGGGGAAGAAATATCGACAACAAAAATATTGTGGACAAGAATATTGACTGACAGGTAAGTAATATCGATTCAAAAACATCGACGTCTTAAATATCGTTTACAAAAATATAGTTGACAAAAATCGAATTAATAATAAGGTTATGTATTTTAGTGTTTTTAATGAGAATTGTTCCTCATTTTATTATATGTTTTAAAATGTTACTAGTTCTTAATTTAGTTTAAGTTTAATTTTAGTTCCGTAGAAGGCTGAGGGTTGATAGGGGAATAGGGTGGGAAGTAATTTACGTATATAGATTTAAATAATAATTTATAGTAGTTAATTAATTTGTTGTTGTTGAATTTTGCGATTTTAGTTCCGTAACGGGTTGTAGGTTTTTAGGGGAATAGGGTGGGAAGTAATCTAATTATATAAGTTTTATTGAATAATTAATGTGTTAATTGATTAATTAATAGTTGAATAATTAGTTGTTAATTAATTTCAATTAATCAATTAATAATTAATTATGTTGATTGTTTAATTTTAGGTGTGTGTTGTGGTGTTTATCTGGGTAAATGGTGTGAAGGGTGGTAAGTAATTAATTTTTTATTGGTTAATTATTAAATATTTTAAAATTAATTTCCATTAATTAATTAGTAATTGTAAGTGTGTAAATAATTTTAGGTGTGTGTTGTGGTGTTTATACCTGTAAATGGTGTGAAAAGTGGTAAGTAATCAATTTTATATTGATTAATTAATAAATATTTGTACATTAATTTCCAATAATTAATTAGTTAATGAGTAATTATTCATTTTAATTGTGTAATTAATTTTAGGTGTATATTATACTGTTAATTAATGTGTAATGATTTTTTATTATCTTTGTTAATAATAAAATATTTTAATGTATAAATTATTTATGTTAATATTGGAAATTAAATGTAATAAAAATTGAGGGTTTTGTGTTTATAGTTGTGGGATCCAGCGCTTTCCTTACTGTTGCACTCACTGGAGTGGGAATAGTAATTTTTACGCCTCGGCTATTGAGCCCTTTTCCTACTGTTGCACTCACTTGAGTGGGAATGTTAATTTTTACTCCTCCCCTATCCGGCGCTTTCCCTACTGTTGCACTCACTGGAGTGGGAATAGTCATTTATACCCCTCCCCTTTTCAACGCTTTCCCTACTGTTACCCTCACTGGAGTGGGAATAGAAATGTTTACCCCTACGCTATGCAGCGCTTTCCCTACTGTTGCAACTACTGGAGTGGGAATAGTCATTTTTACCCCTCCGCTATCCAACGCTTTCCCTACTGTTGCACTCACTGGAGTGGGAATAGTCACTTTTACCCCTACGCTATCCAACACTTTCCCTACTGTTGCACTCACTGGAATGGGATCAGTCATTTTTACCCCTACGTTATCCAGCGCTTTCCCTACAGTTGCACTAACTGGAGTGGGAATAGTCATTTTTACCCTTACGCCATCCAGCGCTTTCCCTACTGTTGTACTCACTGGAGTGGAAATAGTCATTTTAACCCCTCCGCTATCCAGCGCTCTCCCTACTGTTGCACTCGCTGGAGTGGGACTGGTAATTTTTTACCCCTCTGCTATGTAAGAGGAGCCATCATTCCCGGCCCGGGTTTACGTGGAGAGAGAATGAAGGGTCTGTTTAAGGAAGCAGGGCACCCTGGTTCTCTCATTCTTCAATGGAGCGCTGTGTTTAAGGATGCACAGACTCTGGTTCTCTCATTCTTCAATGGAGTGCTGTGTTTAAGGATGCACAGACCCTGGTTCTCTCATTCTTCAATGGAGTGCTGTGTTTAAGGATGCACAGAACCCTGGTTCTCTCATTCTTCAATGGAGCGCTGTGTTTAAGGATGCACAGACTCTGGTTCTCTCATTCTTCAATGAAGTGCTGTGTTTAAGGATGCACAGAACCCTGGTTCTCTCATTCTTCAATGGAGCGCTGTGTTTAAGGATGCACAGACTCTGGTTCTCTCATTCTTCAATGGAGTGCTGTGTTTAAGGATGCACAGAACCCTGGTTCTCTCATTCTTCAATGGAGCGCTGTGTTTAAGGATGCACAGACTCTGGTTCTCTCATTCTTCAATGGAGTGCTGTGTTTAAGGATGCACAGAACCCTGGTTCTCTCATTCTTCAACGGAGCGCTGTGTTTAAGAATGCACAGACCCTGGTTCTCTCATTCTTCAATGGAGTGCTGTGTTTAGGGATGCACAGACTCTGGTTCTCTCATTCTTCAATGGAGTGCTGTGTTTAAGGATGCACAGAACCCTGGTTCTCTCATTCTTCAATGGAGCGCTGTGTTTAAGGATGCACAGACTCTGGTTCTCTCATTCTTCAATGGAGTGCTGTGTTTAAGGATGCACAGAACCCTGGTTCTCTCATTCTTCAACGGAGCGCTGTGTTTAAGGATGCACAGACCCTGGTTCTCTCATTCTTCAATGGAGTGCTGTGTTTAAGGATGCACAGAACCCTGGTTCTCTCATTCTTCAATGGAGCGCTGTGTTTAAGGATGCACAGACTCTGGTTCTCTCATTCTTCAATGGAGTGCTGTGTTTAAGTGCACAGAACCCTGGTTCTCTCATTCTTCAACGGAGCGCTGTGTTTAAGGATGCACAGACCCTGGTTCTCTCATTCTTCAATGGAGTGCTGTGTTTAAGGATGCACAGAACCCTGGTTCTCTCATTCTTCAATGGAGCGCTGTGTTTAAGGATGCACAGACTCTGGTTCTCTCATTCTTCAATGGAGTGCTGTGTTTAAGGATGCACAGAACCCTGGTTCTCTCATTCTTCAACGGAGCGCTGTGTTTAAGGATGCACAGACCCTGGTTCTCTCATTCTTCAACGGAGCGCTGTGTTTAAGGATGCACAGAACCCTGGTTCTCTCATTCTTCAACGGAGCGCTGTGTTTAAGGATGCACGGAACCCTGGTTCTCTCATCCTTCAACGGAGTGAAGTGTTTAAGGATGCACAGAACCCTGGTTCTCTCATTCTTCAACGGAGCGCTGTGTTTAAGGATGCACAGACCCTGGTTCTCTCATTCTTCAACGGAGCGCTGTGTTTAAGGATGCACAGAACCCTGGTTCTCTCATTCTTCAACGGAGCGCTGTGTTTAAGGATGCACGGAACCCTGGTTCTCTCATCCTTCAACGGAGTGAAGTGTTTAAGGATGCACAGAACCCTGGTTCTCTCATTCATCAACAGAGCTTTCTGTGTAAGGATGCACAGAACCCTGGTTATCTCATCCTTCAACAAAGTGATGTGTTTAAGTATGCATGGAGCCATGGTTCTCTCCTTCTTCAATGGAGTGCTGAGTTTAAAAATCTCTGGAACCCCGGTTTTCTCATTTTTCAATGGAGCACTGTCTTTAAGGATGTACAGAACCCTGGTTCTCGTATTCTTCAACAGAGCGCTGTGTTTACGGATGCACAGAACCCTGATTCTCTCATCCTTCAACAGAGAGCTCTGTTTAAGGGTGCACAGAACCCTGGTTCTCTCATTCTTCAACAGAGCACTGTATTTATTGATGCACGGAACCCTGGTTCTCTCATTCTTCAACGGAGTGCTGTGTTTAAGGATGCACAAAACACTGGTTCTCTCATTCTTCAATGGAGCGCTGTTTTTAAGGATGCAAGGAACCCTGGTTCTCTCATTCTTCAACAGAGCGCTGTGTTTTAGGATGGACAGAACCCTGGTTCTCTCATTCTTCAATGGAGAGCTTTGTTTAAGGAGGCACAGAACCCTGGTTCTCTCATTCTTCAACTGAGCACTCTGTTTAAGGATGCACGGAACCCTGGTTCTCTCATTCATCAACAGAGCTTTCTGTGTTAGGATGCACAGAACCCTGGTTATCTCATTCTTCAACAAAGTGATGTGTTTAAGGATGCATGGAACCATGGTTCTCTCATTTTTCAATGGAGGGCTGAGTTTAAAAATCCCTGGAACCCCGGTTTTCTCATTCTTCAATGGAGCGCTGTGTTTAAGGATGCACAGACCCTGGTTCTCTCATTCTTCAATGGAGTGCTGTGTTTAAGGATGCACAGAACCCTGGTTCTCGTATTCTTCAACAGAGCGCTGTGTTTACGGATGCACAGAACCCTGATTCTCTCCTCCTTCAACAGAGAGCTCTGTTTAAGGGTGCACAGAACCCTGGTTCTCTCATTCTTCAACAGAGTGATGTGTTTAGGGGTGTTCTCTTATTCTTCAACAGAGCACTCTTTTTAAGGATGCACGAAAACCCTGGTTCTCCCATTCTTCAATGGAGCGCTGTGTTTAAGCATGCATGGAACCCTGGATCTCTTATAGTTCAACAGAGCGATCTGTTTAAGGATGCACGGAACCGGGGTTCTCTCATTCTTCAATAGAGTGTTATGTTTAGGGATGCATGGAACCCTGGTTCTCTCATATATTCAACAGAGAGCTGTGTTTAAGGATGCACAGAACCCTGCTTCTCTCATTCTTCAACGGACCGCTCTGTTTAAGGATGCATGGGACACCGGTTCTCTCATTCTTCAATAGAGCGCTTTTTAAGGATGCACAAAACCCTGGTTCTCCCATTCTTCAATGGAGCGCTATGTTTAAGCATGCATGGAACCCTGGATCTCTTATAGTTCAACAGAGCGATCTGTTTAAGGATGCACGGGACACTGGTTCGCTCATTCTTCAACTGAGTGCTCTGTTTAAGCAGTTTAAGGATGCACGGAACCCTGGTTCTTGCATTCTTCAACAGAGCTATCTGTTTAAGGATACACGGAACCCTGGTTCTCTCATTCTTCAACAGAGTGATGTGTTTAGGGGTGCATGGAACCCTGGTTCTCTCATTCTTCAATAGAGCGCTGTGTTTAAGGATGCATGGAACCCTGGTTCTCTCTTTGTTCAACAGAGTGCTGTGTTTAAGGATGCACAGAACCCTGGTTCTCTCATTCTTCAATGGAGCGATCTGCTTAAGGATACACAGAACCCAGATTCTCTTATTCTTCAACACAGCGCTGTGTTTAAGGATACACAGAACCATGTTTCTCTCATTTCTTAACAGTGTGCTGTGTTTGAGGATGCACGGAACCCTGATTCTCTCATTCTTAAAGGCTGCATAGGACCCTGGTTCTCTCCTTCTTCAATGGAGAGCTGTGTTTAAAGGTGCACAGCACCCTGGTTCTTCAATTCTTCTACAGAGTGCTTTGTTCAAGGGTGCACGTCACCCTGGTTCTCCCGTTCTTTAATGGATTGTATCTTCAAGGGTGCATGGCACCCTGGTTCTCCCATTCTATAACAGAGTGCTGTGTTCAAGGGTGCATGGCACCCTGGTTCTCCCATTCTTCAATGGAGCACTCTGTTCAAGGGTGCATGGCACCCTGGTTCTCCCATTCTTCAATGGAGCGCTGTGACAGTGTGCTGTGTTTAAGGGTGCACGGCACCCTGGTTCTCCCATTCCTCAATGGAGCGCTCTGTTCAAGGGTGCACGGCACACTGGTTCTCTCATTCTTCAATGGAGCGCTCTGTTTATGGTTGCACGTCACACTGGTTCTCCATTCATCAATGGAGCGCCCTGTTCAAGGGTGCACGGCACCCTGGTTCTCCCATTCTTCATCAGAGCTCTCTGTTCAAGGATTCACGGCATCCTGGTTCTCCCATTCTTCAACGGAGCACTCAGTTCAAGGGTGCATGGCACCTTGGTTCTCTCATTCCTCAATGGAGCGCTCTGTTTAAGGATGGATGGGACCCTGGTTCTCTCATTCTTCAATGGAGCGCTCAGTTTCAAAATGCACGGCACTCAGGTTCTCCCATTTCTCAATGGAGCACGGTGTTCAATGGTGCATGGTACCCTGGTTCTCCCATTCTTCAATTGAGCACTCTGTTCAAGGGTGCATGCACCCTGGTTCTCACATTCTTCAATGGAGCGCTCTGACAGAGTGCTGTGTTTAAGGGTGCACGGCACCCTGGTTCTCCCATTCCTCAATGGAGCGCTCTGTTCAAGGGTGCACGGCACACTGGTTCTCTCATTCTTCAATGGAGCGCTCTGTTCATGGTTGCACGGCACACTGGTTCTCCATTCTTCAATGGAGCGCTCTGTTCAAGGGTGCACGGGATCCCGGTTCTCCCATTCTTCAACAGAGCGCATTGTTCAAGGATGCACGGCATCCTGGTTCTCCCATTCTTCAATGGAGCGCTCAGGTCAAGGGTGCATGGCATCCTGGTTCTCCCATTCTTCAATGGAGTGCTCTGTTTAAGAATGCATGGAACCCTGGTTCTCTCATTCGGTGCAGAGCAGGAATATCGACATATAAATATCGAGGGACGTAAATAACCCCTCAAAAATATCTTGGGGAAGAAATATCGACAACAAAAATATTGTGGACAAGAATATTGACTGACAGGTAAGTAATATCGATTCAAAAACATCGACGTCTTAAATATCGTTTACAAAAATATAGTTGACAAAAATCGAATTAATAATAAGGTTATGTATTTTAGTGTTTTTAATGAGAATTGTTCCTCATTTTATTATATGTTTTAAAATGTTACTAGTTCTTAATTTAGTTTAAGTTTAATTTTAGTTCCGTAGAAGGCTGAGGGTTGATAGGGGAATAGGGTGGGAAGTAATTTACGTATATAGATTTAAATAATAATTTATAGTAGTTAATTAATTTGTTGTTGTTGAATTTTGCGATTTTAGTTCCATAACGGGTTGTAGGTTTATAGGGGAATAGGGTGGGAAGTAATCTAATTATATACATTTTATTGAATAATTAATGTGTTAATTGATGAATTAATAGTTTAATAATTAGTTGTTAATTAATTTCAATTAATCAATTAATAATTAATTATGTTGATTGTTTAATTTTAGGTGTGTGCTGTGGTGTTTATCTGGGTAAATGATGTGAAGGGTGGTAAGTAATTAATTTTTTATTGGTTAATTATTAAATATTTTAAAATTAATTTCCATTAATTAATTAGTAATTGTAAGTGTGTAAATAATTTTAGGTGTGTGTTGTGGTGTTTATACCTGTAAATGGTGTGAAAAGTGGTAAGTAATTAATTTTGTATTGATTAATTAATAAATATTTGTACATTAATTTCCAATAATTAATTAGTTAATTAGTAATTATTCATTTTAATTGTGTAATTAATTTTAGGTGTATATTATACTGTTAATCAATGTGTAATGATTTTTTATTATCTTTGTTAATAATAAAATATTTTAATGTATAAATTATTTATGTTAATATTGGAAATTAAATGTAATAAAAATTTTGAGGGTTTTGTTTTTTATAGTTGTGGGATTCAGCGCTTTCCTTACTGTTGCACTCACTGGAGTGGGAATAGTAATTTTTACGCCTCGGCTATCGAGCCCTTTTCCTACTGTTGCACTCACTTGAGTGGGAATGTTAATTTTTACTCCTCCCCTATCCGACGCTTTCCCTACTGTTGCACTCACTGGAGTGGGAATAGTAATTTATACCCCTCCCCTATTCAACGCTTTCCCTACTGTTACCCTCACTGGAGTGGGAATAGAAATGTTTACCCCTACGCTATGCAGCGCTTTCCCTACTGTTGCAACTACTGGAGTGGGAATAGTCATTTTTACCCCTCCGCTATCCAACGCTTTCCCTACTGTTGCACTCACTGGAGTGGGAATAGTCACTTTTACCCCTACGCTATCCAACACTTTCCCTACTGTTGCACTCACTGGAATGGGATCAGTCATTTTTACCCCTACGCTATCCAGCGCTCTCCCTACAGTTGCACTAACTGGAGTGGGAATAGTCATTTTTACCCCTACGCCATCCAGCGCTTTCCCTACTGTTGTACTCACTGGAGTGGAAATAGTCATTTTAACCCCTCCGCTATCCAGCGCTCTCCCTACTGTTGCACTCGCTGGAGTGGGACTGGTAATTTTTTACCCCTCTGCTATCCAGCGCTTTCCCTACTGTTGCACTCACTGGAGCGGGAATAGTAATTTTTACCCCCTCGCTATCCAACATTTTCAGCACTATTTTGTTTATTTTGTTTACTAAATGTATGTTTTATTCTTTTTTTAATAGTTTAATGTGTTAATTAAATATAGAATATTTTATTTAATTTTACATTATTTATATATGTGTTTATTTTATTTTATATAATTTAAAAAGTGTATAAATTAAATAAAGATAATAGTTAATAAAATGTATTTAAGTAAATATATGTATATGTACACTTTCTTGTTTATATTTATTAAATTACGTTTATTCGTTATAATTAGTTAAAATATATATTACACTTAATTATTTTGTTAATAATATTAATATTATTTAATTAATTTTATTTAAGTTATGTAATTTTTTTAAGTCGATATTTTTTACTTCTATATTTTTTACATCGATATTTTTTGTGTGGATATTATTGTACTTACCTGTTTATGTATAGGAAGTCAATATTTTTGTTATCGATATTTTCACATCTATATTTTTGTCATCTATATTTATACTACCTATATTTTAACATGGAACCCTCTCATTCTTCTATGGAGCACTCAGTTTAAGAATGCATGGAACCCTCGTTAAGCCATTCTTCAAGGTAGTGCTCTCTTTGACGATGTCAGTGGCCTCTGGTTCTCTCCTACTTCAAGGGAGTGCTTTCCTGTCCCATCCCAGGGATGCTTGTTCTCTCATTCTGCAAGAGAACACTCTCTTTTACTTTGTCAAGGAACCTTCAACTCTAATTTTTCAAGGAAGTGCTCTTTTAATGATGCCAGAGCTCCTTGTTATCTCATTGTTCAAGGAAACACTATCTTTTATGATGTAGGAGCCTATGGTTCACTCTGTCACCACTCTGGAAACTGGGCACTCGCAATCATTTACAAGGGAGTTGTTTTTTTGTTGCAGTTTTATATAGCGCAAACTCGACTTGAATTTATTGGAGCGCTTTACATGAGCACTAGTTACGTTATGCAAGGATACATTCATTTTTTGGTAGGCATGGAGAAATTGAGTAATTTGCCCAGAATTACAGGATGTTGAGCCAACGTCGAGACTCAAACCTGGTATCCCAGGTCCAAAGTTGGCAGCTCTGACCATTACACCACATCCTTTTATGAACAGGAACTTGAGGTTCTGTTCATTTATATCATCTGCCAGATTCTTATAAACAGGCAAGCGTAATCTACAGTTATTGAGGGAACCTCGGATGGAGGTCCCTTCTTGTGATGGGAGTTTCAGTGGTCAACAGTGTTCATGTTACGCTGTCCTTGGCCACTACACTGAAATTGTGAAGTAGCTTCATTGTCTGTCCTCACAATGTTGTTCTCGTCTTTGGACTGCCTGTGTTAGACATGAAGACTAAGCTGCTAGCTTGAAAGCCAATGGAGAAGGTCTTGTAGGATTAGTTTGCAAAGCTTTTCACCTATTGAACTTCATTTTGTCTGTCAGGAGCATCACTACTTTGCACCATTGCTGGTAGTTTACTTTAACGCTTGTGTGTGTGTGTGTGTTTTGTATGGGGGCAGATAAACAATCCCAAACCACATTGTTGTATATTTTCTGCTGTTATGGGGTAGCACCCCCCCTTTTTTCTCTTAGGGAGTAAGCAGTGCGTGCTTCTGGATTAGCATAATCAAGGTGGAAAGGACTATGGTATATCATAAAGACACTAATCTGGTTACTTCGGAGTGGGATTGCAATTTTCTTTAGACAAACATGTTGATGTGTTTTTATCCAATTTTCCTCTCCCTCCTCTTAAAATAACCTTTCTTCCATGCACGTCGAATGGCAAATAAAATATCCCTGCCTCACTGTAGTTTCCACACGCTCCCACGTATGTGTGTGGGTCTTTAAATGGGCTGCTTCTGAATCACGGCTAGTAGTGGCCATTGGTCCTTCTGCCAATTCCAGGGTTCCTGCCCTAGGAAAAAAGATCTGCAGTGGAATAGTTGAGAATCTAGATTTCAATGATCCTGTGTTAAGGTGGGATTTAAAAGTGCACAGGTTTTTTTAGTAAAGACTAATATATCTCATCAATCTCCACATATAACATATATATTTAGCAGTACATTTTCTGCAACACTTGAGAAATGTCTCTGGGAGGTTCACATTAGAAAGGTCCATTATTCTTTTACTGTGATGGCAGTAGTGGCTCCTGTTTATCCATCCAACATGGTCCCTGTGGACCACTTCTGGATGTTTAATATTCATGCCAAAATATGAAAAGTAGCCACTTAAAGTCCATTCCTACTTTCCCTCACTGTCACAACAGTCAAGGAATCCTGAGACACTTCTTCCACTGATTCGATTAACCTGCCACCATCATCACTCAAATGAGCTGGGGTTCATCAAATTCAACAAATTTGGTCTGGGAATCTCTCACCCAATATCCTGCTGAGCAAGTCATGCCTCTTAGCTAGCATTCCAGGTGGTGAAAGGGGCCTTTAGGGCAGACTGGCTTAGTTAAAATGCCGGAGTAAGTAAGTGAGATGTTTCAGCGTAGAGCTGCTATGATCATGGCTATAGATGAGGCCCAGGTGGTCGATGGTAAACAAGTAGGATTTAGATCTCTTATGGCTGCAAAGCTGCATTCCTCTCCAACAGTATGTTGTTCCCCATCTTTGGTCCCTTGGGAAGCAGGAAAATTACAAGGTCATTGGGATATGACCTAATGATCCTCCCCAATGTTATCTTTTGATCCAGAGTTACTGTTCTTTCTGGATCTGGGGTCGCTGGTACTTCAAAAACCGAGGTGATATGTAGAATACAACAAGGGAACAACTGGGAGAGGATGTAGCCTTGCGGCTAGAGCGGTCGATCTCGAAGCTGGGGAACCAGGTTTGAGTCTCGGGAACGAAGCTCAACATCCCGTGATTCTGTACAAATCACTTAATCTCCCAGTGCCTAACAAAAAATGAATGTGTCCTCATGTAACGAAACTGGTGCTCATGGAAAGTGCTCTGATACCCGGTGTCTCGGGTCTGGTTCGTGCTATATAAAACTCTAAAAGAATTTTTTTTTAAAAAGGCCGTCGTCTCCCTTTTGACAAAATTCCGACAGCAAGAGCTGATATAGCTCTTCAATGAAAACCCTTGTGCTTTAAGAGAAAAAAGACAGGTGCCCACTGCTAATGAAACTAATGGAAGGTTGTTAATTACTATAATGTTTGTGACTCATAAAATCCCATTGTTTTTCTATCCAACCTGAATTCTGTCATTTTGACGCTACCCCCTGTGCACCTAGTCCTAAGCATCCTTCTTCCTAGTTTTCCTTTGTAACTTACACTACATGAAGAATCAACAATGTGTTTATCACAGTGACAGTCACATGTATGCCCTCACTGATCTGTAAACAATTTAGAGTGGGTGTTACACTATGGTTTACCAACCTTTGTTACTGTAGAGCGAGAGTTAGCGGGTGAGTGGGAGATTGAGCCTACCTGTTTTGGTCACTTCGCTCATGTTGAGATAGTCCAGAAATGGAACAGCTAGACCCTGGCCCAGGAAGATTTTCACCAGCTTCATGGCGATCTCTTGACGGCTTTCCACCGAGCTGACCTCCTCCAGCATGGTCAGAGGTGTGATGTCTTCATCCTGGGTAAAGCAAGAGAGAACAGAATAGAATAAGATACCATCCGAGAGAGGATTCAAAGGTTGTGCTATCCAACACTGGGAGTTGGTACCCCTCTACTCCTCCTCCCAAAATTGAAACTCTCACACATTGAGATAGGAGACAAGCCTATCACTTTAAACCTGAATCTTTCTACCGCTGAGATAAGGGCCTGTCTCTATATTGCTAAACTCCCATGATCCCTCTATTTCACCATAACAGTGGACAATTTCTTCCCTCACAGATTCTGAACCACCTTCAAAGAGGTCAGTTTCTATTCTTCATACACTGACACCTGTTCAGTACCACCCCAGGTCTGCTGCCAGGAATTTCATTTCCTCGATTCCTCTCTCGGAGAGGGATGTCACAAGCTATCATATACCATTTAAAGTGTTTATTTTGAGAAAAACACTCCTCATGATGTTTGGTGAGAGAAATAATGTTAGCATCCTATTACAAGTCCATGTGAAAACCTAAAGCTAGTCTGCTTTCTCACTGGCACCATCTATCCATATGACTGCTAGAATCATACTATGAAAACACACAATAAATGCACATTGTGGTGCAATAACGAAAATAAATGCATCATCTATTTCAATACTTATATGACTTAAGTAATTGAGCAAATGTATACCATGGTGGTGTGTGTGTGGGATGGGATAATAGACACATAAGGTAAAATATATGACAAGCAGAAGTTAGTCTCCATCCTTTATGCATACAGAGCTGTTCACTCATGTAGACCTTGTGCTCCGTTCCATACACTGGAACTTGTTATGTCTCACGCTGGCAGAAATTGGTTCCCATCCCTCAAACACACCGAGCCGGTTCATTCCCACCCTTTAGGATGTTGGCCACAATCTCAGGTGCACTCAGAGCTGGCTCGGCCCAACCTTGACACAGCTCTGTTCCCACCTTGATACCCAAAGACTTGCTTCTGTTCCACTTTTGGAGAGGTGGACTTCGTCCCTTACATATTTAGAGCTAGTAATATCCCACCACAATAAATGTAGGTCTGCTTCTCTCGCATATTTAAAGCAGGTTTTGTCCCACCTCATCAGACATTGGTCTCAATTGCTTGTGCACTGACTCAAACCCAGTTCTATTCTATTCCTTGTAAAATGTGGTCTCCTCGTGCATTCAGTTGCCTTGGCTCTGCTTTGGCAGATATCAGTTTCCATCCCTCATACACTCAGAGCTGCTTTTGTCTCTCTTTGGAAAAAGCGGTCTCATTCTTTCATACACTCAGAACTGCCTTTATTCTGGCCCACAAGAGGTTAATCTTCATCCCTCATACACTCAAAGTTGGGTCTATCCCACAGCAAGAGATATTGCCCTTCATACCTCATATACTTAACATCGGCGTTGTCTCACCAATGGAATAATTGTCTCTAACCCTCATACATTCAGAACTGATCCCATTCTATCCCTGAACAGGTCATTATTCAGTCAATGTATAGTTGTGACCCACTGTGTGAGATGCTGTCCTACATCTCTCATATATTCTTACATATGTTTCCCAGCTTGATTGATGTCACTGTCCATATGTTGAGCACTCAAAGAAAGTCATACCCTACTTTCACAGAGATCAGTGTCCTTCCCTTTCACTCAACCCCAGCTCCCTCCCACCATGGCAAGGCGTGCTGCCCTTTCCTCTTAGACTAAGCCCTGGCTCGGTTCCACATCATCCTTCAAGTGCTTAGAGCCGGTTCTGTTACCTTTCCCAGGGGCTGTGTCCATGTTACCCAGAGACCTTTGTCCCAGCCATACGCACAACCCATGCTGCTATTCAAATGGAAAGAGCTGGCTATATCACATTCACATAACATATCATTCTCTTCCAGGGTGGTAGGGATCTGTATTTCTAACTCCTACTTACAGGGTGAGGAAGGAACAGCAGCATGGTGGTAGGAGTTGAACTAATCAAAGATAGCAAATACTGTAAAAGCTGTCACACCAGGACTCACCTCTGGTGGGTACAGAATAGACTCCACCAACAGTTCGATCAGCGGCTGATAATACATGGATGGCAGGATCCGGTCTTCTGCTAGACGGACCTTCAGCCTCAGGGCTCCCAGCTTTCCACTGGAACAGAAAGAAGATAGATTTGCATAAACATCATAATACAGGTTTTCATAGACAGACTCACAGTTATATACACATGATCATCATGGTGGTATTTATTGGCACAGATCCCACAGGTGTGAGCATTTCGTTGGTTATCAAAAATGTTTGTATAGGCAGTCACTGACTTATGGATAGGTGGTGAGCAAACAGGTTTACATGGACATAGACCATCCTAGTATGTATATTTGGTTGGTCATTTTAACAGTTTGCCTTATGGTGACCACCTTTCCAGCCCTGAACCTTTCACCTACAAACCACTGATGTCATGTGGGTTTAATGAGTTGAATGGAAGCAAAACAAGACTACCACAGGTCAGCTCACAGCATTGAATGTGCCCTACTACTTATCATGGATGATATCCTCTTGCTGACAGATCAAGGCAACTGAGACACCTTTGTCCTACTGGATATGTCAGTAGCGCTAAACACTGCAAACCACCACATTCTGCTGTACCACCATTTCCAATGCGGCATTTAGGGGGATGCCCGTGCTTGGTTTACTGATTACCTTAAGGACTGCTCGCAAGCCGACAACTACCCTCCTCAGGTCCACTCACTGATGCCAGATCCAGAGACCAAGAGTGCTCCTTGTTCAGCCCCACACTTTTCAATATGTATGTTTCTCCACCTGCCCTTCTCAGTCTCTCATGCATGTTCTCTTTCATGACATATGTGCATGACATACACATTCAACCATGTCTCCGCATATCTTTCCCTTCCAGTCATATCAACTATCAAAAGCGCCTCATAACCGTCGTCTCCTGGATGAATCAGAATTCATTCAAATTCAACACCAACAAAACTGAAATCTTGATCATCGGTCAGCGTTTTTCTTTCTCCCACTTCAACTAGCGGATGGTTGATGTGGGCCTACCATCAACCTCTGTGCAAGAACCTTGGTTTCTGTTTCAGTCACAACCTCTTGCTAATATCTCAGTTCAACAAAATCTCGTCATTACATTTTCTCTATTTGCATTTTTTATGCAAGATCATTCCTTTTCTTCCTTTTATCTGACACAAAGACACTTGTTCGAGCTGTCATACTTTGAGACCTGACTACTGCAATTCTCTTAACTCAGTCTTCCGTCTATGACCTCATCCGGCTACTTCGCATTCAACATGCTGCTATTCAATTGATGTTTAACTTCCCCAAGGCTGCTTCCATCTCTTTGTTCTTGCCCTTTCTTCGTTTGCTTCCCATTCCTGGGTTCATTGCTTTCAAGTCTCTTTGTCTGCTTCCCTGAACTATCCACAAACTTGGGCCCCCGTTGCCTTCATATCAAATCCTCACACTTTTCACCATCTTGTACTCTCCGCTCAGCTTCACAGAGGCTTCTTGCTGTCCCTCATACCAGTCTGCTCCTGGTGCTGTTCCTTCATGGAGCTCTCTTTCTCACTCTCTCTCCTTCTCATCAACAACCTTCTTTCCTTTTGGAAAAGTATCAAGACTGCTTTTCCTAGATCTGTCTAATCCTTCCTGCATTTGGTTCTTCCATTAAGGATCTCAGTCCTGTAGTACCTTTAAGGGCGACAGTTTGTGCTTATAAATTCCTCTTCATCATCATCTTCATACAACACTACGAATGAAATAAGCTATCAAACAAAGGGGTCTATTATAATGGCGGGCCGATCGCCACTGCTCGTATGGTGGTGACAATCCACCTGCCATTATCCACCGCCTGTATGAAATTTACCCCCCGCCTGATTACGTTGGCGGGGGTACCGTGGCGGACAGGAAGACCGTCCACCGCTTTTCCGCCCGGTCGATGAGTCGACCAGGCGGGAAAGCTTTAAATATGGTGGCAGTGTCTGTTAGACACCACCATCCATATTACTATGCATGCGGGGATCAGCCTTTCCGTGGCTGCAAAGGCATGCAGATCATGCTGTTGGGGGCCCGTTGCGGGCCTCCAGGATGTTGGGGGGCTTGGGGGCACATGTAGGGGCCACAGCATTGTGGCGGGTGGTGCTGTGTGCACCACCGCCACAATGATGTGGATGGGGATGCCACAGTGGCAGTGGCATCCTAATTGCCGGTGCGGATTTAGTCCGCCCGCCACCCTAATAGGCCCCAAAGTTCAAGCACTGGAAAGAGTGTCCGTAATGGCCTTGTGGAGAGGCGGTCTCACTAGTTTGTATAGACACATTTAATAAGCTTTGTATAAACATAACTCATTTATGTGCAAACATAAGAAAAACGTGTATGAAAACACATTTTCTATCTATGAGTAGACCCACAAGTCATGCAGCTACGTATATACAAAGTAATTACCATACCATTATGCCTAACACACACATCAAGCCCACATGCCCAAATTAAGACATCTTGAACGTATATGTAAATATGTAAAGACACAACAGGGATGAAATAACAGATATTTAATACAAGTATAAATTATATATATATATATGTATGTGTGTGTGTGTGTGTGTGTGTGTGGGTGTGTGTATGTGTGTATGTGTGTGCCACTCTGTAAGACATTCTCATTGTCCTTAAATGTGTTTTAAACATTATAATACTTAGAAATTCATCTTCCCGGTATGTAGAAGCAGATATATTGTCTGTATGAGCAAGGACACATACATGTATGCTTAGATGCACGCATCGCCAAGGTATGTTTGGACGTATGCAACACAACAGCCTGAAGGCTCACATGTTTGCAAGGAGCCACAAACAGTATGCGTAATTAGGGCATGTGTACAAGATATAGTGACAGACAAATTGAAACATGACACATACAACTAAGCATCGACACAAGAAAAAATGTTTTGGACAAAAACAAAATGCATAAAACATTATGCAGGCATCATACATGGCAACACCTATACTGTACTAGTGGAAATGTATTAGTCTTTGGTCACAATACAAACGTCTACCTAGTTTCTTTGCTGTGTTCTTCCTCCTTAGTTAGAGTCACATCTCAGCACCTGACTCAAAGAGTCCTTTCAGATCACATATGGGATTAGTGCAGGAAAAACTTCACTTTTCTTTATGAAAAAGATGCAATGACTTTAGTTAATGCAGATTTAAATCAGTCAGTATGCATTTTATGTGATGGTTTGTTATATATTGTTGTGTATTTCCAAGACCAAACAAGCAGTCCTTCATGGTGCTACAGGGAGACACAAAATAACACCAAGATCTGAAAAAACCAAAAAGACAGAAGAAGATGACATATAATAAACTAAAGCCCAGACCAAGCTGGGTAGAAAGCGAAGTACTTTATGAAAAAGCAGGTCTGCAAGCGTTTTCTAAACGATCATATACTGCCTTCTGTTCTTAAAAAGGCCTGGGCGGAGTTCGCGGAGTTCCGCTACATGAAACTCTGCGAGTTGACCGAAAAACGATGCCATGCTATGCGGAGTTCCGCAAAACAGCAGAGTGTGTTTGGTCATGCTGTTCGGATTGATTTTCAGCACCGGGTGTCTGTCCTGTGCTGTAAAAACAGCGCAAGGCGATATGCACAGAGCAAGAGGGTGCTACTGCTCTTCTTGCTGCTAGAGAAGATTTTTTACAGGATTGGCAGCTTTCTCAACGTGAACAAAGGTTTCTCAACGCAAGTGGTTGTGACCATTTGCTACCACCCGCATTGAGAAATCTGACCTCCCGCGTTTGGAAATCTCGCCAGGAGGTGGATTTTCCTTGTTCGTGCTCACCAACTCCGTGGAGCGCGGAGTGCAAAAAACTCTGAAAACTCCGCAAACACAGCGGAGTTCACTGCCCAGGCCTATTCTTAAACTGCATGGCAGTTCAGGGTCACCAATTGGCAGGATGAAAAACAGAGCTAGCTCTCAGAATAAGAAGTGCAAACACGAATGTAGATAGGGTCAAAAAGAAGAGAGGCTCAAATAGACATCCATCACGTAAATAAATTATTACCTTAAAAAGTTAACTTCTAAAAATGATATCAGTGCATACAAACACATTCACACTTCACGCAGTTACACTCACCCAGGTTCTAAATGCTAACACCAGGCAGGTATACCCAGGCAAATGCATCACACGTGCATTTATGGAACATAAATGCACAGGCACGCATCGTAAAATATAAAGAGACCAACACAACATCCCGGGACATAGTTATATATAGAGACACAATGTAGGTGTGTAATATGTACTGCGTATTATTGTCCTATAATGGTCTCAAGGGGCTCCGGTGACATGACAATAAATGAAACAGATGAAGGGTATGTGGTGTATAAATGTCGCCTGATGCTGATCGGGCATGATAAGACCCACTTTTTATATTGCTTGTAAATGAAAAAAATAGGATTCTGATGACAAGTTATGGGAAACTGAGACCAAAGATAAAGTACTGTATTAATGTCACCAGAACTACAACATGCCAAGTCTTAGTTATAAATCACAAGAATCCATTTTATATAGGAGGGTTTGGTTTTGAATAATATGGCATACACATACATTTTTCCCAAAACATGAAAATGGTCGTTAAAGGCATCAAACTGACAGATGAAGTGAAGTTTTTTGTAATCCAAGTAAAAGGAATATACACGTTAACATCGGTTTATATTAATATAAAATGGCTTATCATTTCATTATTTGTTAATTTACTTTTTTTATTCTATTGATGGTATGTTTATGAAATTGATGTAATCCACAGTGTATAGATTTTGCATTACATAAGCGTTAACATATATAGCTCTTCTGTTTGGGTAAGGTTGTTTTGTTGCAGAATGTATTCGACCTTGAAATTGCCACTTTGAAACATATTTGTCTGCACATGAATGGGCTTTGGCTGCTAATTCTTCGCAGTGTTGAGCTAACAAAGGACAACTAATTGCGTGGAAAGTTTACGATTCATAGCTGAGGTGCAGTTTCGAGAATAGAACAAAGCAGATTGATTGTGTTTTGATGGTTCACAAAGTCTTTCAGCTTAGAGAACAATAGCTAATTGATTGCTGAGGAGTGAGTCACACCGGTCTCCTAATTCACAGGCTTTCATGTGTAACTCCAATTAGTTACTGAGAATAATTAATGGGTATCCCCCATTCCTGTGAATTACATGTTTGCACATATATATGTATCTTATGCCTATGTGTTTGCATAGCACACATATCTCTTTAATGTGTATGCTCTTGTATGTAAATATCGACATATGGCATAATGACATATAGAGACGAAACAAACACGTACATCAAATAGTCATGTGAAGAGACCAATATTATAAAGGTATATAAAGCCACTCGCATCTTACAAGTATTTACAAACACGTATATATAGCTTTATAACACAACAGTACCAAGAAATGCAGTGCATATTGCAAGCTTAAGACCTAATATTCAGACATAGTCCCTTCAGTCCTACAACAGTGAAAAAATTAAAACAAGCACTGACAATCAAAATAGGCCTGGTTTATAAATGATAGTGCCTCTTCACTCAGTGATGGTTCAAGTACTCAGTAAGTCAATATACAGGCACTTAGTCACTCGTTCTTGTACTCATGCAACCATTCATTCACCCACTTACTCATTTCTAATTTTTACATTCACCTACTTACACCACCACAATGGAACACACCGAGACTGGTGTGCATATTCTTGAAATTAATAAAGTTAAACATACCAGCATGTGGATGTCTTGCAATGGTACTGTGTTGCGTATCATTGTTTTTAAGTTCCAGCATGGCCCCCACATTTAGAACTAACATATTGGAATAGTAAATCAATTATACCCTATGGGCAATACTGTTCCACGATAGTTGCCAATGTTAGAGGTAATGGCTATGCCAGATGTGGTGCACGTTGCAGATGAAATGAGATTTATTTATTTATTTATTTATGCGATTTGGATAGCGCAAACAATTGCCCGAGGGCGTCTCGGCGCTGTGGACAGAGCAGAATATGAATTGAGAGGGAGGAGATTTATTGGTTGAAAAGCCAGGTTTTCTCTTTTTTCCTAAAGATAGTCAAGGTAGGGGCTGATCTGATGTCGGGGTCAAGGGAGTTCCAGAGTTTAGCTGTTGATACTGTGAAACTGCGATCGCCCCAAGTGACAGTTCTGGTTCGAGGGACCGTTATGATGGATGCATTCATTGATTGAAGTGATCGTTTGGGGACGTGAAATATAAGGGGATTTAGAAGAAATTGCGGGCCCTGTTTTTGCGCGGCTTTAAAGGCGATGCAGAGGGCTTTGAATTTTATTCTGTTCTTTACTGCTAGCCAGTGAAAGCCTTTGATGATGTGGGCGATAGGGTGAAACTTGGGAGTGCCAGAGAGCATCCTGGCCGCAGAGTTTTGTATGGACTGTATTTTTTTGATGACTTTGAGTTGGGCGTTGACCAAGAGTCCATTACAATAGTCCACGGAGGACATTACAAAAGAGGTGACCAGGGTCTTGCCAGAGTTGGGGGAAGAAAAGGGAGAATCTTTTTTATGGTCTTTAGCTTGAAGAAAGAGGAGGAGAGGATGGAGTTAACATGTGCGGAAAAAGTGAGTTTGTCGTCGATGAGAACACCCAGATTTTTTACCTTAGTGACTGGGAGGGGAGGAGGGCCTAGGTCAGTGGGCCACCATGCATCAGGCCAGGTAGGAGTGAGCTTGCCGAATATGATGACCTCCGTTTTGTTGGAGTTAAGTTTGAGACAGTTTATTGACATCCAGTAGCTGATGGCCAGCATGCCCTGTTGGAAGTTGGGGGCAATTTTGTCTCCATTGTCTTTGATGGTGAGAACCAATTGGGTGTCGTCTGCGTAGGATGTTAGGCTCATACCACAGTCGTTAATGACCTTAGCCAAATCTGTTACGTAGATATTAAAAAGGGTTGGACTGAGGGATGAGCCTTGAGGGACACCACAGGGTAACGTCATTTGTTCGATTGGAAGGTTCCTAGCTGGACCGTCTGAGTACGGTAAGCTAAAAAGGATGACAGAAGATCTTTTGCTTTAGCTTGGATGCCTCTGGCGTTGACACGGTCGATCAAGATTTTGTGATCGACCGTGTCGAAGGCCGCAGTAAGGTCCAGAAGGATGAGCACCGCCGCTCCTCCTTGATCGAGGGCTGCTCTTATCTCATCTGTGGCTTTGATGAGGGCGGTTTCGGTGCTGTGGTATTTCTGGAAACCACTAATACAGGATGAGGATCCGCTGCACTCCTAGGGTAAACTTCGGTATCCGATAGGGTGTACCAAGAAAGTTAAGTCATTTAGGGTGATCAGGATGCTGCCCTTACTGTCCAAGAAGGGCAGGAAGTGAAAAGTACGTACAAAACCTTGTGGGCACAAGGTGATTAACCTGAGCACTCCTGTATGCTGGATGAGCAAAAAAGGTATTTAACATGTATGATGATCCAAAGTTTTATTCACTTTATCACATTCAATTAGTAGGATATGTATTCACGAATTGTAATCCAAATGATCCAAATAATCTTCGTGTAGAAGTAAATGAAGCAAGTGTTTTGTCACATCATAGTGTCCAAAATTTCAATAAGTGGCATCATTTGCATAATTAAAATCCCCAATGCATTTCGAGCCAGTGGCTCTTCGTCAGGGGATAAATGCAAAGGTCTCGGGATTAGTAGGTGAAGTAACGGCTGCAAGACGCCATCAGGTAAACGCGGTACCGCGGTTACCTGATGACCTAAAAGTATGTGAAGAACGAGTGTTATGGTCCGGGTGTGAAGGAGAGTCGGATAAAATCGCGAACATGACCGCATGGTGGTCTGTCCACCCTAAGGGGAAGATCTTAGTGATGTTTATATTTTTATCGTTTGTGAATAAGCCATCTAGGGTGTGACCTGCTTCATGAGTGCTATCAGTGACCAGTTGCGTGAGACCGAGGGTTTCTAGGTCAGTTATGAGGTTTTTGGTATCGTTATTTGCGAAATTTTCTAGGGGAAAGTTGAAGTCACCTAAGATGGTAGTGGAGTTGTCTGTGGCAAGGGACTCCATCATTTCCGAAAAGGTGGCCAGAAATTGTGTTTTGCTGCCTGGTGGTCGGTATAAAAGGATACCTTTGATACGTTGGGAGGGACCTAGGGTGACAGAGAATTGCAGTGCTTCACATGTGGGAAGTGGAACTGAGCTAATGGTAGTTTTTAGTAGATTTCGGTTGATTATGGCGATTCCTACCCCCGTTTTTAGCTTTCTTTCTTGTCTGAGTATGTTATAGCCTTCTGGGGTGGCTATCAGGAGGTCAGGTTCTGACGAGGGGTTAGTCCAAGTTTCGGTTATGAAAAATAGGTCAAGTTTGTGAGCACTGATAAACTCAGCGATTTCATCTTTGTGTTTACTTAGGGATCGGGCGTTAATGAGTGCCGCTTAGATTTGTTTCATGTTCGTTAAAGGAGAGGGTGGGGTGCATGCATGTGTTCGTTGTGGGGCCCCTAGTTTGTAATGGCAGCTTTGGCAGATGTTATGGTAATAGAGAGGGTTTATAAGATTAAAACAGAAGTCAGGGCAATTGGTCGGTGGACGTAAGTTGAGGAGGGCTTGGCGATTGTAAACCAGGGTGGAGTCTGATGTGGAAGGACTATGAGTTGTGGCCCTGGGCCCAGTACAGGCGCGGACGGGCGCAGACGGGCTTGCCTTTGGTGCACCACCGGAGTGCCCGCTGCGCGCGTCCGCTGCGCTTGCTCTGCACCCTAAGTAGTCTGGGGCCGTCGAGAGACTGGAGCGCTGCTTGCGGCATCCACCGGAAGTGGGGGTGTGTCTGCTCCCGGTGTAGCCCTCCAATCAAACGGCACAGGCCGTGCTGGAATGGGGCCTCGGGGTACAGAGGAGTACGTGGGTTGAAGTATGAGCAATTTGAGCACCACAATACAATTTTTAAAGGTAAAGTGCAAGTGACAGTTTTTTAAAACGTTATTTCAATAAAGCGGCACCTCATTCATCAGGCTGCACGCGTTCTGGCGAAGCGATACAATTTTAAAATCTAAAGTGCAAGTGACAGTTTTAAAAAACGCTAATTCAGCGAAGCGGCACCTCGTTCATCAGGCTGCACGCGTCTAAGATGCAAGCAAGCATCTTCTTAGCAAAGTCTTAGAACCTGTAGCTGTGTGCTAAAAATGAAGGTAGAAAGAAGAGAAGGAAAGAATTAAAGAGGACCTCTAAAAGGAGAACATGGAAAACTAAATGTCGGGCCCATCAAACCTGGCAGTGAAGAACACTGATTTTCAAGCAGATGTGCACGTGTGATCAAGCAAATATCATAACTCACAGGTCAAGAGTGGTAATGGCTGACACCTGCTGCCCATTAACTCTCCACCTAGTACTGTAATCTCTGATATTTATGTGACAAGACACAAATCTATAGACTTTCGCACTGTTTATTAACAGTCTGCCCTTAAAAGCTGACTGCTTTTAACACTTTTTTCTTAATAAGTTAGTCAAACCTACTGGTTATGTCATAAGTAAACAAGAGCAAACCTATGGAATGTGACATAACACTTCCCAATGAACCAATAAGAGCCTTTAACATTGGCTTGACATAATATCAACACAAACCGATGGAAGTGTGCATAAATTGGCAACTATCATGCATACCGTCATAAACCTGCAAATATGTACAAGATTACAGTTGGGAAAACAATAAACAGACCCCTTTCAAAAGGTCCTAACACGGATTAACACAGTGAAAATCTTCTACCCTAATGTTTGTCAATAGGGGGTGACCTGCACCAAACCCCTTGGTTCTACAGCAATCCTGTGGGGTTTTATGTAACCAAACACGTTCGTCACTCTCTAATACAGTGGAATACAAATCCGCCATTAATCAAAAATTGCTTTTAAAAATGCTCTTCCCAATAAAAAAAGTCGGACCTATTACCTTTTCCATAACCTTTCATAATAAACAGATCAAACCAATGGCCTAGGACATAACTTTGCCCCTGAACCAATCTGACCTATAGCCTTCATCATTGGCTTGTCACCATTACCAACTCAGTATTGAGTGTAAGCTTTCCAACAAAGCAACTACCAAGCATTCAGTCATAAAATTACAAATATATAAAACATTACAGTTAGCAAAGTAAAGTACTGTTTCTCCTAAGAGGGCCTATCAGGGATTATCATTGCATGAATCTTCTGTTCACAAGATTTGTCAGAGGGTGTGGATCTAACACCAGAACCTCTGCCTACTATGGAAATCTGTGAAATTCCATGAAACAAAGTACCTCTCTCCAGGCTTTAATACAGAATGATAACAATCCCTTCTTAAAAGCCTAATAACTTTAATTCATTCTTTTCACAATAAATGTGTCAGGCCTACTGCCTTTATCATAACTTTCCATAATAAACAGACCAGGCCAAAACCTGTGATCCTAGGCTTTCCACCATAACAACCTAGGGCCAGATGTAGGTCACCAAATACCTGTCGGTAACGGCCGATTTCGGCCGTTACCGACCGGTATTTGGTGATTGAGATGTAGGGGGCCTAAATCTTACAGAATCGGTAAATTTACTGAATCGGTAAATTTACCGATTCTGTAAAATACTGATTCGGGAAATTTACCGAATCGGTAAATCTATATGTAGGTGGCACTGCAAACAGTGCCACAGGCCCCTAAGAATTCGTTATATACCATGTAATACTATTGCATGGTAAATAACGAATTCCTGGGTACATGCAGATCTGTGCATGTACACCTGTGCCATGTGGCACACAGACATGCCCTAAGGTCATGTATGTGTGTCACATGGCACACAAGCCAGAATCAGGTGTGCAACAGGGTGTCAAAGTGGCACCCTGTCCCCCTTGTCAATTCGGTAATTTTACCGAACCGGTATTTACCGATTCGGTAATTGCCATAGGTTCCTATGGGCCTCAGGGCCCATAGGAATCAATGGCAATTACCAAATCGGTAAATACTGATTCGGTAATTACTAAATCATTCCGATTCGGTAAAAACTTACCGAATAATTACCTACATCTTATTTACCGAATCTAAAATACCGAATCGGTAAAATTCAGAATTTTAGAGTCGGTAAATAAGATTTACCTACATCTGGCCCCTAATTCCTGAAATTTCAATATATACACTCTTTTTATGTGGCACACATATTCTATACTGTTCTATTCTGTTAAACCTGTCACAGTTGTTCATAATCCGTGAGCCATACAGGCTTGTGATGCGGGTTCCTTGCAGGCCAATTTCAAAGGCAATTCTGTTGCCACCAATGGCTGCCTTTGATTAACACCCTCAACATGAGCACAGAGGCATGACCTATGTGATTCACTTTGCCTGTTAGATGACCTTACCCTTCGTTTCCCTCACACTAGCAATTCACACTCTTGTCAGTCTCTTTGGCCTCATCATGCATTCAGGTACTGTGACCTGTTCAGACTTGTTCCACACAAGGAAGCCACACTTCCTCGTTGTAATTGCCTGCACATGAACCATCCTCTTATCACAAGCATGGCATAAAAGCAGCAACTCACCGGACGGATTAATTTGTGTGAAAGCCCCTGGGAAATCCTGCAAGAGAGCACCACAGTTCACACCACTCGCCAGAGCAAATTTAACTTCTTCCTTCACCATTCTATTTTACTGTTCAACCAAACCATTACTCTGTGGACAGTATAATGTTTTGTGTGGGTCATTTCATATTAGAACCCCTTTCAGAGGGCCACGGGCCAGCAGGAGCTTCTTGGCCCAACCGTGCAGGTTGGGGCCAATTACTCCTGATGTCCGGGGGCCCAACTTGCTAAGGGTCCTCAGCAACTGGGCCAAGTACAGTTTAGCACTTGACTTTCAGTTTTAACGTGGGTCGAGTAGTCCAAGGCTTCTAAGTGGTTGGGGGCAGGTAGATGCAGGGGGGGAAAACAGGTTCACAAATTAAAATATGATCAATAGCAGCAATAAATGATTGTCCAGTCAAATAGTTGTGTATATGAAAAAAGGAGTATTTATATACGACCACAAAGTAAAATACGGCATATACAAACAATGCACACATTTCCTGAGGTTGAGGCTCTAGTGCTTGATAGGCAGGTTCCTCAGTTCCACTTCACTTCCACTACTGATAAGGGTTATTACCCATGATTGGCAACATGCAGGTTAAGCCCTACTAGTAGTACAAGTCTGGGGAGTCCCACTCTGACTCGTCCTAAAGTCAAAAGTGTTCTAATGCTCGAAGCGCTATGTGGCAGAACAAATTACATCGGGGGCCTTCTGGCCCTGCAATCAGTCTTAACTGTCCCTGCAAGGGATGCGCTACTGAAGTCCTCAGGATCATTTCTCTTTTGGATGATGCAAAGGGCTGCAGCAGCTGATGATGGTGAGTAGCACTCATGGCTCTTCAGGGGAAGCAGCTGGGTGTCCACAGCCCTTCTTACGGTGAGAAGGTAAGAGTTGCTGATCCTGATCGGCTTCACAGGTAGAGGGATGGCTGTTTGAATTCTCAACCTCAGTCAGAGCTCAGGCATGCACAGGTCAGCACAGCGTCTTCTCCTCTTGACCACGGGTGAACCAGGCAATGTCCCTTGTTCTTTATGGTTGCTCCTTCTGGCATAAAGTGTTACTGACATTACTCTGGACATGGGCAATGGCCTGATCGGCATGGCAGTATCCTCTTCACTGCAGCCAACTCTGGCACATGGGGTTGCCAACTTCACTTTGCACATGGGCTACGGCCAGCCCGGCACTGCAGTAATCTTCATGGTGGCCCCCTCTGGCATATGGTGTCACGGACATCACTCTACACACGAGCAATGGCCCGAGCAGCATGGAAACAATGTTTACGGTACCCCCCTCTGGCATACAGGGTCACTGACTTCACTTTGCACTTGGACTAAAATGTCACTGGACTTCGCTTCCTCAAAGTGCCCTCTTCTACCTAAAAGGGCGCACTGGTCTTGGCAAGTAGTCAGGCACTGGTTCACCAGGCTCTAGTGGCAGGTGGTCTTGGATTTGCCTGGCTGATGTTCCCCCACTCAGCGGAAAGACTGCGAGGCTTTAGCTCCATTCCTGGTCCTATTCAGAAATCTTGCAGAGCTTTTTTCTTATCCCAACTGTCTGCTTGACAGTTGACAATTTAGAGGGCCTTGAGCTACCTTCTTATAGTTCATTTCCGGACACCAAATGCGATTTAGGGTCTAAGTTCCTGAAGTTTGTGATGGGTGTCTGATACTTTTTGTGGTGCATAGCCCTCTGTACTGCCCTTCCTCTAGAAAGCAGTCTGTCACAGCAGGAGCATTCCAATTTTGATTGCCCCTGATAGCCCCACAACACAATGTTTGACGGGCCGTCTTGGGCCGGCCAAACATTCACGTGCACTTTACATGTTCCCCACCAGGATGCATTACACAGCCTGGTGGGGAACATGCACAAGCTCTCTGTCCCCGTTTGAGTGCCGAACCACAGCGCTCGGATCAATCACAACGCTGCAATGTAGTGTTGTGATTGGCTTTGGGGAACTTAGGGGAACCAATCATATTGCTGCATTTGCAGCATTGTCAGTGGATTAGGGAACCTTGTAGCTCAGGTGCTTCACCTGCGAGGAGGAGAGGCTATAGAGAGGCAGTGGCTGGCGGCGCGAGCAGCAGGGACGTTTTTTTTTTCTATCCCCCAACTACCCAAGCCCCCCCACCGTTCCATACCAGCCGCCACTTTACAATCCATAAAAAAGAATACAGAAAGATAAACCATCATTACCAATTCATGAATTTACAAGCGTAAATTGCAGCTTTAAAAAAAAGCCAATCTGAAACAGGCCTCCTCATTGGCTAATAACAGTAAATAATTTAGCTCTATTCTGCATTTTTCAAAATCAAGCAAAGTTAGAAGCACTTTAAAAAACTGTTTAGTATACAAAATATTAAACTTACAGAAAAATATGAAATGCAACATAAACTGTGCAGACACCCCATCACAGCACATCGGTCAAACATTAGAAAATTGATTGTGCCCTGAGGAGAAACGGCGAACTAGCCATACATTCCCACATTTAAAACAAACCAATAAAAACCTTACCCAAGAACGTAGATGGGACAGAAGGTAAGGGTCAATTCTTGATGAGACTATTGAATTGATATAAGCTTCCACCGTCTTTTGGACTCTCCACTCTCAATCTCCAGGACAGGCAAAACTCCAAAAACAATGTCTTCAACAGCCGCCAATCAGCCCGATAAACGTACTTTGGATTTTCACATAGGTGGCTGCAGCCTATATCCCTCAAAAAGCTGTGCAAGCAATGGAATTTTATGACCCTTGTCAAGTAGAAGACAGCCCATGATGATATTCTGATTAAGGGACCCTTCTGCATTAACCCACAACAACAGCCACAACAAGAGAGGGTCCAGTCTGATCATCATGTCCACTAAATAAGGGAAACCTAATTCTTTATGGCACATAAGATCGGAAGTAGATGGGGGTACCGATGGAAGTCGTCTACAGAGGCAAATTTCCTCAACCTGTAAAGATGCATTATTACCATAACCCTAGACTCCTGCACCGTACCCAACAACTGGAATGTGCTGGGATTTATAGATGGTAAGGCGAGGGTTCAAGATTTTACGCCTAGATATTTGAGGAAGATTGGAAATCACCCGGGCTGACCTAGATAGCTTTAGTCTGGAGAGTGCTCGATGGGACCTGAAGAGCCGAATACAACTCCCAAGTATGGGAAACAATTGACACTACTCAGGAGTTTGTATTAATAGCATGCATACGAACGCTTAGCCCCTTGGGGCCACATGCCATATTATGCAACTTACTATAATTTGTTAAAAGGTGCAGGCATGTTCAGAAACAAGCCAACCAATCTATGGAGGGCCTTGGGCGTATGAGCCATAAGGACCATATCATCCACATATAGTAGTGCATCCCTGTCGAACACCCCAGGAGAGGGCTAAAACGACTGACCTCGAATCTAACAGCAGCCAAGAGGTTTTTGTGCAAAAACATACAAAAAATTCACCAGATTTTGGCCAAACCCATAAATCTAGCAACATCAACAACAGTTTGGTCTGATTTACACAACCAAATGTGTTGGAGAGGTCCAGGTTAAGTGGGCAGCGCATGGCAATAAGATATTTACCAATTACAAGAAGGAGATTCGAGCACTGCTCCACTGAATCCATCAGAGCCCTGACAACCATATTGGCATGGATGGAGTAATT
The DNA here is from genome assembly GCF_964263255.1 of Lissotriton vulgaris. Classification (NCBI taxonomy): domain Eukaryota; kingdom Metazoa; phylum Chordata; class Amphibia; order Caudata; family Salamandridae; genus Lissotriton; species Lissotriton vulgaris. The sequence continues at coordinate 278,210,211 of NC_141699.1, forward strand.
TATTAACACGTGACCATTCTTGCATTCGATTGAAGATGACCCTGATGATTATCATAACAGTGCTACCTGTAAGGGAAGTGGGTCAACAGTTTCTCGGAATCGATCGATCACCTTTTTAAAAATCAGCACAATGCTGGAAATAGACCAAGATTTCCAAACTACATCTGGCACGAGGTTTTTGAAGAAACATTTGTAAGGAGAGAGACCATATTTCCACATTGCATTTACATTAGACCTATTGGCATCCCATCTGGGCCAGGAGCCTTGCGGCTTCTGCTTTGTTTTATAGCTTCTTGGACCTACTCAAGGGTAAGCACTAATTCAGAGATACCACACACTGTATCCAACAATGTGGCTTATAAACACCCATTCTCAAGAGAGAGATAAAAGGACAAAAAGAGTTTTATGCACTTGCTGCCAGATACATGAGTACAAATGGTGTTCACAGGACATTCTCCTTTTCTGCACTGTCACTGTGAGCCGAAACTTCTTGTGCTTCTTAGAGGTACCCACATTTTCAAGACGATCCCAGTCCACCGTAGACATTTTATCCCTATGCCTTTTTAAAGCAGCTTTGCATTTCTTGGGAGCCTGTGTAATAAAGGACGTAACCCTAAGAGTGGTCAACGGAGCCTTCCTGAGCTGCTGATTAGTAAGAGAACAGTGTGAATCAAACAATTTCTTCACAGGTTTCCAAAGGACAAAATAAATACATCCGCAAATTTCCTCGAAATAGAGTAACATAATGTCACCTGATTCCACCACTGAAAGACAGTTTAAATACACCATCAAATTATTAGTAAGAAATGAAGCATGGAATATGCCTGGGTTCTCCAATGTCCGACACAATCTCTGTCCATCATTCGAGGGATGTGGTGGCTGAATGCACTTAGCTGGGACACCTTCTCAAGACATTGGGATGCCGTATGATCTCACCAATCATCTCAAGGATGTTGCCCTATGAAAAATGGTCTAGGTGATCCCAGGTACAAAAATATAATTGATGATAGAGGTGCATCCCCTCCCTCGGAAAGAGGGGAGGCCAATAAATTCGACATTAAACCGCTATTCCAAATCAAGCGTAGCTACATATCAGCGCAGTTTGGCTCCTCTACGATCACAGGCTGTACTGACATCTATGGGTAGAATATAAGCCCTTTTCTCCAATTCACCTTCATTTCTCGCACAAATCCGGAGGAGCCAGAAACTCCTGATCTGCCTAAGACCTGCTGCTTCAACCAGCACGCTTCCGGAAGAAAAAAACCTACAATCGGGCTTTCTCTGGGGCGGTGCCAAGAATTTGGAACTCTCTCCCACCCGCCATCAGAAGACTTCCGTCCTTGGCACACTTTAAGAAGGAAACCAAAACCTTATTAATGGGAAAATACCTCACCTAATGAATACTTTACAATCACCGCATTGACTTGCCACACTCTCCACCTCGGCAGTATCCATGGCCTCTATGGATGATACCTATTCTGCACTCCTCAGCATCCCCCCCAAGAGCTGAGACTGCATGCCTTCTTGTATAATGTATGTACATGCTTTAATTTTTATATCACAAGGTGCCTTGACTTTAGGCTGCATGCTATTCCTGTATAATGTATCCCCTACCTCTCCCAATTCGATTTTTCCTGTCCCCACGCTTGTATACTACCTCTTAATCCTGTAAATGCACTCTGATACCCTCACAGGTCTGGTTCGCGCTCAATAAAACTATAAAGTAAATAATAAATAAATAAATAATAAAGTTTTGTGTTTTACAATTATATTGGGTTGCGATATGTCAGTGAGGCTCAGCCCCTTAGATTTTTCAAAAAGCTAAATAATTTCACAAAAGTACTATTAGCCATATTCACAAAACCATTGTTACAGAAATTGAACACACATAAATAAAAATTGTTCAATCCTTTATTGAGAAGCGCCTGAAAGGAAGGACACCTGGCTCACTTTTACATCCATCCTAATATTTAGGTCATGATTTAGATCTTGGCGGATGGTTAACTCCGTCACAATGTTAACGGATATAGGATGTAATGGGATTTATATTTCGGCAGGCTGGATATTCGTCACCATTGTGATGGAGTAACCCGTCTACTGAGATCTAAATCAGGCCCTCAGACTAACTTCAACTCAGACTTCCTTTAGCACAGCCGAAGTTTGATGCTGTAGCAGGGACAGAATAACAAACCTAACAGTCTCAGGCTATTGCGGAAGTTTCCCAAGTTTCCCAAGTTTCCTGGAACAGATAGATGTCAAATTTACTACTCACTGGAAGCCAGTCAGGGAGCAATATTTTGGCTCTATTCTGGCAACGTCCCAACCTAAAGATTAAACTGTTGGTAGAACAAAAGGTGTTCTCAGCAAGTACGCACGACTGGGCATCCGTAGGACTAGCCATGGTAGAAATAACTGCCTTCCCAGGGAAATTGGAAGTCAATCAACGCATATGAGGTTGGACAGAATGTCAAATCTATTTGACAATGGAGTGCTTGTGTGGAGAGCTGTATTTTGACTCACACGTCTACCCACAGTGGAACACGTGCCAATGTTGTTCTCAAAACTGGGCTTGTAAAAGTAACAAAGTGGAAGAGTAAGAATTGAGTCATTCATCGGGCCCCAACATACACGGCAATTAAGTATGTGTCTGACAATGAAGGGATTTCTAAAGTTCACCACGGTTCAGTCGTCACTTATTTCTTTCTTTGGAGAACCAATCCATCCTGTACTTCTTTTCATTACGCTCTGGCTACCATCCAAGATAGTAAAGCCTTTCTTTTCCAATGGAAAATGTTGTCAAACAGTCCATCTTCCGCTTACCAGGTCACGCCTAAGAGCCGGAACCCCAGACAAAGTCAACACATAGGGGCAGGTAGCAGGAGGCAGATTTATGGGAGCAGTACTAGCAGGGGCAGTCTCTTAGTGAGGTTAGGAGAGCGTCAACCCCCCGCTGCATGCCGCACTAATACAATGTGAACCATAAAATGGCAATAAAGTGATTTCATCGCCATTTTATTTTTCATAAGGTACGCTGCAGCTGACAGCCTGCCCCGGAGCTGGGATAAATGAGGGGCGTGCCCTCTGCTGCATGCAGGACTACAGCAGTGGCTGTCCATACACTGCAAAGTGAGCAAGTCAGTTTGGCCTGCTGTCTTGTGCCGGCCAAACTGACATGCGCACTTTGCAGTTGTCTTTGACAGCTGGGTGGAGATGAAGCACAGGCCTACAGGGCCTGAAGGAGCGTCGAGACAGCATGCTCCATCCAATCCTGGTGCTGCTCTCATGCTGGTTAACAGCATGAGAGCAGCATTCGGATTGCTTAGGGAAGTTACCTCTTCCACAAGTGCCTGTCGGAGCCACAGACTGTGAAGGACAGAGAGAACGCAGCCCGGGTGGGTAAATTTATTTTATTTTTATTGTAATGCATGACAGGTGTTTTTATTTTGCATGCTTGTTTTATGTAATTTTGTTTTGGGATGCAGTGGGTGACCTCGCTCGCCCCACCACTTTTAAAATTTCCTAGCCACCCCTAAGTTCTAGGGAGTATTGAGCTCTTCTGTTGCTCCTCTATTGGCGATTGGAAAGTTGGGACAATCCAAGAGGGGCCAGGCAAACCAGAATTCACACTGACGGCGGCCATCGAAAGGTACGTGATTTTTTATTGTTGTTTTTTACCCACTCCCTTCATACTCCCCCACCCCCACGCCACCCCCTTTCACTGCCAGTCACCACTGGTGGAGTAGCTGCCACTTGAACCTGAATAGGGATGTGCCTGTCCCCACACAAACAGCTGCGCACCCTCCTATAGGGAGTCTGGAGCCAGGGCAGGAAAGGCAGGGACCCTGTGATCCGCAATTGCCTCTTCGAAGTACAGTTCTGTTTTGAGGAACAATTATTCATAGAAGACTGAGAGCATGGACCAGGGCAATCAGGGGCACTCACAGGTACATTAGGGAGGGATGAAAAAGTTGCAGAGATTGAAGTGACGCTATCGTCCCTGCATTGAACAGGCTGCGCATCATTAGAGTTGATAACACTCTGAGAAGCCTGAGGTTGACTAAAAAATGTATGTCAGCACAGCGCCTCTATCCTTGATTCAATATGGCCAAGACAGTCCATAAGGTGCCAGCTGTAGGTGGGGGAATACAAATGAACCCAGCACAACACTCCTCCAAGAGGTTTCTATCAATACCACTGCCAACTGTGCATCATCACTACATGCATCGGGGGCTCTGAGGTCCCCCCCCCTCTTTCTTCTTTTTAACTGCAGATGCAGAGAGGGTGTCAAGCTCAGTCCCAGATAAAAGCTCTTCTTCCGAGACTGAAAAGGGTGGAGATTAGATAATGCAATCAGCCTGGGTCCACCAGCCCTCGTAAGGACACACAGTACAGACAGCAGATCTTTGATTCAGTGAGAGACGCCTCTCAGCGAGGGCGATTTCGGAGCATATTATCAAGAACGGCATTAAAATTATCGCCGCTTTAGCGGTAGGAAACTGCTGCTAAAGCGGCGATAAAGAGCTTGATAATAGGCCCTTGTGAATTCCCATAGAAGCCCAGGTTCTGGTGTGAACCTGGGCATCTATGGGAATTCACAAGGGCATATTATCAAGCCGATTATTGCCGCTTTAGTGGCAGTTTCCCGTTGCTAAAGCGGCAATAATTTTAACGCTGTTCTTGATAATATACCCCTTCATCTGTTATTACACCCACCGCTGTCTCCAGCATTTTATCAATTAATGTTCCTTTGTGTGGTAGATTAACGCCTCCAGTCACCTTCCTCTTCCCCATTGTTACAAACACAGCAGATAGTGTCGTCTGGTCCAAGGACAAAACAGCAGAAAAATTAAGACATAGGGCCAAGGAAAGTGGGACTAGCCCAGCATCCTCTGGGGTTTTGACAGGTACAGACGGGCCCACTCTTGGCCCTGTGTTTGCATGGGCACCTCCTAACTCCAGCAAACAGGTGGGCAACAAGGCTTCTGGACCTTGTGGTCCCAAGCAGAATCCAAGTGCGTGATTACTTATTTGATCAATGTTTTTTGTTTCCGGCGTTGCTGGATGGGATTTAAACAAGTGACCTCTGGTCAAAGGCACTGTATGCAGCCAGGGACATTCTGGAAAATGACAAAAGGCCTCAGCCAAACGTTTGCTGGTGTTTTACACATATGCCTGGCATGCTTGGCTTGGTTTCCCCTGACTTTTTGCCTTCTGACCTCCTGTTTTGCTGACTTCATTTTTGCTGGCTTTAGGATTCTGGACACTTTACCATTGCTAACCAGTGCGAAATTGCATATGCTCTGTACTCAAAACATGGTAACAGTGGCTTATCCACAATTGGCATATTTAATTTACATTTAAGTACATAGTAAAGTGCACTATGTGTGCCCAGGGCCATACAACTAGATGGCTTGCAGCACTGATTGTGCCACCCACCAAAGTAGCCCTGTAAACATGTCTCAGACCTGCCACTGCAGAGCCTGTGAGTGTTGTTTTAAACTTCCATTTCGACTGACAAAGTTAACCTACTTGCCAGGGTCAAACCTTCCCTTTTATTCCATATACGTCACCCTTAAGGTAGGCCCTAGGCAGCCCTATGGGCAGGGTGCAATGTATTTAAAAGGTAGCAAATCTACTTTTGAGTTTTACATGTCCTGTTAGTGAGAAACTACTACATTCATTTTTCACAACTGCTAGGCATATCTCTCCCATAGGTTAACATTGGGATTGCCTTATTTAACAGAAGAGGAACTAGTGCAGGCCATACATGATCTAAATTCTGATGAGGTATTCCGGATTCCGAGTGAATTATACGAGCTGGCGGCCCCTAAACTTGCTCCCTATCTCCTTCCCGTGTATGAAGACAGTCATCAGCTCGGCATGCTTCTGCGAGACCAAAGGTTGGCCTCCATTGTGGTTATTTATAAGGAGGGCCACCCCCTGATAAATGCAATTCATACTGACCAATATCGCTCCTCACTGCAGAAGTTAAGATTCTGGCTAAAGTTTTGGATTCCCGTTTAATAAAAGAGATCATAGCTCTGGTCCACGCAGACCATTCGGGCCTTATGCCCAGCAGAAATACCTCCCTTAATGCTGAGCCAGGCTAATAATCTCCAGGAAAACGCCCTAGTTCTCTCGCTAGGTGCCAAAATGGCATTTGACACAGTGGAGAGGACCTACATGTTTGATGTATATGTGCATTTTTTATACTCTGGCCCACTAGCCCAGGTGCAATTCAATAGGGGACGCTCTCAGGTGTTCGTACTATAATGAGGCAAATGATAGGGCTGTCCTCTATCACCGTTAATATTCACATTGGTTCTAGAGCCTCTCGCAACCTGGATTTACCAAGTTCTGCTAGTCTAGTTTGTGGCCTCAACTTGATGGGTGACTGGGAGGACAGAACATCACTGCACGCAGACGATATACTGCTCTACGTCGCGGACCCATATTTTACACTTGACAGATTAATGCGCATACACTCGTTGTTTGGCCAATACCTGGTCTCTATGATAAATTGGCATAAGTCTATGATCTATACGCTGAAGGGGCCTGTACCTACTGCCTCGTGATTGCAAGGCTGTCATAGTCACCGAAGTGTTCTGCTACCTCAGAATATAGATTACAACCCACCCAGAACTATTTTTTTGTAGAAATGTGCTGTCCCCATTGAACAGGCTGAAAAGCAATGTTTGTCACTGAAGATTATTACCATTATAGCTCATGGGAAGAGCTGCCTCATCTAAGATGATGACCCTGCCTCGTTTTCTATACACACTTCACAATACGACCTGTCTAGTCTCCAATCCATACTTTAGGACACTAGAAAGTGAACTCCGAATACTGCTAGGGGATGGAGGTCAAGCCCCTAAAGCTATACATAAACTCACTAGGGGATGGTATGACGGTTGTATGCATACCTCTGCCAACTAAAGACCCAATTTCTAACACAAATGCTGCATGGTGAGGTTGCATTACCTACAATACACTCATGGCTGCTGTTTCAAGACAAGCCGCTGGGCAGCACCATCCTTCCTTCCTCATAGAGACCCAATCCTTGCCCCATCCAGAAACAAGTCCTGCTACATGTCCCAGTTCACATTGCATTAGACAATCAAAAGTGTCCAGTACACTGGCTCTTTTTTTCTTTTTGGAGCTGTGATGTTAATCTACAGTAAAACTCTTATGACCACTCCAGACTCATCTCTTTCCTATTCACCCTCATATGCTTGAAGAACCTTCTTCCATCAGCACCAAGTCAATTTCCTAAAAAAGCAAACATACATATTGAAATGTATATATCACACCTGAATGCTTCCAAATATACATGAAAGCCCTCCTTCCACAGCTCTGACTGTACCACAGGTTTTTTTAATGATAAAAACAGAGGAGGCAGAGAGGCACTCTATGCAATGGTGAATACCAAAGCGTTGCCACTAATGTGACCTGATGTGCCCAATCTTTAAGAATTGTGTCCAAAATGGTGTGGACGAGGTGACCAAGATGGTGGTAGCAGCCTAGGACTTCTCCTGACCTCCTCCTTTATTCTAAGCCATCATCAGCCTCAAGGATGACAGTGGCTCTCACCAAGCTGATCTCTGGGTGGCTGGAGGTCAGTCTGCCTGGAACCGGAGTTCGAGGCCCTGGGGGCACTGAGGCAGCAGAGAGAGCCCTCCAGATGGCGGCATGGCCAGAAGCGGGGAGGAAGACCACTGACTGTCACAATCACCGAAGGGGCTGCCCAGACCCGATGGTCAGGAGCGAGATGCTGGAGCCAACCCAGAAACCCAGAGCCAGTAGATAGCCTGCAAGGATCAGCTGGAATGGCTGAAGGCTCATCAGAGCCAAAGGAAGAAAGTGCAGCTGGGTGCCGGACAGGCGAATGGCCTCATTGCGGCTGGCTTACAGGCCCATGAGGGCCTTGGGCTTCACATGGGGGAGGGGGTAGGGGGCCTTTATTTGGCTTCTCCCTCTTTGACCTGAAAATAGCACTGGGGACCCAGAGACGTTGGAGGCCTGGCTGAAGCCTGCCAGGGGCTCAGTGGGGAGTGATGCCGGTGGACAGGAGCGCGGCCATGGTCCCCCCTCAACACTATGGCTTGACCACTCCAGGCTAGAGGTCGAATGTGGGGACTGAGCCACATATGAGCCCGTGAAGTTCAGTGTCCCAGCCATGGCTGCTCGTACTGCCCCCCTCAGGACAAGCAGGCGTGGGCCCACCAGACCTCCTGCCAAGACTTTACTCACCCAATCCTGTTGGTGAAGCAAAGGGTTTCCACCTTCACTGAAGATTGGCTCTGGGGTGATGGAGCTCTGGCACCAGGGGGTCGGAACCTAGCTGCTTATGCTGCCCTTGATGGCAAGTGGGCTGGGCCCAGCAGACCTCCTGTTGACCATCTTACTGACCCGTAGTTGGCCGCTCAGCGGGTCCTGTTAGTGCTGCATCGTGACTGGACCGAGAGATAAGAGTACACCAGGGCCTGAGGAGTAGGGGAACTGCACCAGGGCTGCTCTTGCTGCCCCCGAAGGCTAGCGGGCCTGGACATATTGTACCTCAAATAGACCGGTCTCCGCACCAGGTGACGCCTGGTAGCCATTGGAAGAGACAAGCCGTTGCCATCTACTCAGACATACAGCAAAATGGATCATAATACAGCCACGTCCCTGGATGGTACAGAATCAGTCTCTGCTCCCCCGAGGAGTCAGGGGGGCCAAGACACCCTCGATCTCACCACCATTCAACAGGCAATTCAAGAGTCCAGGGAGGCAGTGGAAACCAAGGTGGTAGACGCTGGCATCTATATATTTCCCTCCTGTCCTAGGACCTCAGGAACAATGTCCTTTGAGCCACCAAAGCCCAGGGATGGGTTTTATTGGTTTAGGATGATGTTGCAACGCTAATGAAATGGATCTCCAAATTACTTGCCTCTACAGAGATTCTTGAGGAGCAGGCTGAGGAGGCAGAACATTGATCATGCAGAAACAACCTATGATTTATTGGCTTCTCAAAGGGATAGAGGCCTTAGACATGGAGAAATTACTGGAACAGTGGCTGAGGTTCCTGGATGCCTGGAGATGTACTGTTGCCCTGGTTTGAGGTGAAACAGCCCATAGGTTACTGGCTTCGTGGGCTCCGGCATGCCCGACGATTGCACAGCTGTTTAACTATTGTTACAAAGAAGCCATACTCCGAATAGCCACTGATTTGATAACTCATACATTATGATTTTTCCTGACTATACCAAGGCGGTTCAACAGCTGTGGCAGTCCTTGGATGAAGTTAAGCAAAAGTTCAGAGCTCTCAACCTTCCGTGTATGTTGTTATTTCCTACAAAACTGAAAGTGATTTTTAAGACTGAAGCCCAGTCATTTGATACTCACAAATAAGCATCGAAATGGGTGACAAAGAGGCGGGAACTCCACCGGCAGGCGGGATCTGAGGACACTGTAACCAGAGAGCCCTGAGGGACTCTTCGCCCGGGCCTGAAACCACGGAGGAGGGAACACACCCAAACGCAGAGAACCTGTACCTATATTTGTGGTCGCTAAGAGTCCTCTGGATCGAAGACTGACTGAGGAGCTGCTGGTGGAGGCAACCCGACAAAACAGAGAGTGGACACAGCAGACTCTGCAATGCCCCAAGATGAAAGAAACTTCTATGTCCCGCCATGACAGAGCACCCAGCTGCGGTTCTTTCATGGAAGTGGTAGACCACCCTAGTGGGGGAACTGGGCTACAATAGGACAATGTAAGACAATCTGACAAGAGGCCAATCTGTTATCCTGAACAGGAGAAGGACCTTTATCTACATACATGTTTGTCTTTTTTTGGGTGATTTGTTGAGGGTTTTGAAGGGAAGAAAGCAGAACAAATAGGGGGTATATGGGGCAAGCAACAGACCTTTCCCAAGTTGGGGTAGTGGGTAGTTAAAAATCCATGCATTGGGAATATGGGGGGTTTCAGGTTGGGCTGTTTGTTTCATTTTTTAGAGTTTGGCACACATGGCACACGACCACTCGAGACTACCTCGGCAAAGACAGAGTGGGAGCCCTCATCCACAACACATAGAGCCAAGAGGGAACAATAACAATACAGATGTCCACACAACACAGTGATGCATTCATGGTCCTCTCTTGGAACGTCAATGGACTAGTATGCATAAAATCAACAGGGGAGTGATCATGCAATATATCTGCAGACTATTTTCCGACCAGGTGCTCCTCTATGAAACGCATTTACTGGGGAACACACACCATTGTCTCCAAAGGGGTAAGTACATAGTGCTGGCCCATGCAGGGTTCACAAGAGGTTCCTTGGGTGTAGCGACCCTCACTAGGAAGTTCCCACTTTTCCTCATTGAAAAACAATGGGTAGATCTCGGGGGAAGCTTTATGGCAGGGAGAATACAGTGGGACAGGGAAAACAGCGTTGTCAACGTATATGTCCCTCCAAGGCTTCAGAAACAGGTTCTGGAGACCCTAGGTCACATCCATGGATAGACACCTACCCAGCCAACACAAACAAGGGCACCCCCCGCATTACCGTGATTTTTCCACGCTTTGGGCTTGGGAGATGTTTGGCGACACCTCCGCCCACACGATTGACAATACTCATTCTTTTCTGGGGCCCACGGGACACTATCATGGCTGGATTACATATTCCTTCCTATAACAGAAATAGACTGGGTGAGAGATGCTCAATATCTAGCCTGTGGGATCTCAGGTCGCCCACCACTGCTGGTTCGACTGGGTGCCCGACCACGTGATCGGACTCAGAGCTGGTGACTATACGCCTCGGACCTGAAAGATGTAGAGATAGCTGAATCTCTAAGGGTGGACACCCAATTATAACTTGAAAGAAAACAAGGGCTCTGTGGCCTCAGTGATGACCCTCTGGGGGGGTACGAAATGGTGTTAAGATATAGAGCCCAGACCATAATTGCCCTAAAAAAGAAAGACAGGGAGGAGAGGACGCTCCAGCTGGCGTGCTGGCTCCTGCAATTGTAACACACCTGGACAGAGACTGGCAGCCAGGCGACGTGCCTGCTCCTAGGGGTGACACAGCAGCCTTACCATTATCATGTGACCAGGTGGGGCACCTGCACAATCTGGGAGTTTAGCGGAAACTGTAGGACACTGGGGACAAGGTGGGATGTATTACGGCCTGACTGGGGAAGAAGTGCGGTGGGTGGCTGATGTGCAAAAAGATACGCGGGATATTCGTCGCACCAACAGTAATAAAGCCCAGGCATTTACTGGCTGTTAGACCTGGCATCGTTTGGTCTGGTTTCCCCTGTATTTTTGCATCTGACCTCCTGTTTTTGATTGTGTGCAGCATTTCGTTTTTGCTGGTATTAAGACTCTGGGCACTTTACCGCGGCATGCATTGCTTTTGACCCTACTGCAGCTCTTCAGATTCTAAGTAAACTGAGAAAAATCTATGTTATTGCTTATTTCCATGCTAACCACATTTCTGTTAGATTCTTCCATTCCTGTTTTCCCAAACCACCTTCAATTTTACACAATCCATTAGATGACTAGACGAGTGATCCTGCATTTACCAAAGATTTCACTTAGTTGACTTTCGCTTGTAGACCTAAATTCAATCTGCTCATCCGTGGTCACCCGGTTGGTCCTTCCAGATTGTCAAAATCGCCACTGGATATCCCCAAAACTATCTAAAATTAGTAACACGTATGTTTTGCCACTTGTTCTGGTTTGTGAAAAGAATCAACGAACATGTTGCATGCACTTCAAGCTGTGCTGACACCCATCTCTAGAGATGGATATTTGCCGGCCACGTGATTCTGTGCACCACTAGACGACAATGCATCACTCGCTTCGCTTCCGTCAAACATTGGCAGCTGCAATAAGGCTTATGTTTAATCCACCTGATGCTTGAGAGAAATCACAGAAGGAAATACAGGCAGTACAAGAACTGAGAACTGGTGGGAAGGCTAACAAGCGAACAACAATATCCATTGGAAAGGAAATGTGGGATTATCTCCACAAAACATTAGTAGGCAGAGGGGGGTGGCATTTGATCAGATGGCACAAAATGGCGGTCGTAAAACAGGACAGAACCTGGAAAAAAATCAAAATCACAGCCTTGGAATAAATGTATCCCAACAGTAAGGTTACTGTATTTCATAAAGGCAGACACTGAGTAGGAGAGCCAGTAATCCCGGTGCAGGGGATGCACACATTAAATACCGCCCCCAGCAGTATAGGTATAGACAGGGTGAACTATTACCATCTGGGATTGCACGACTCGAGAATGAGCATCTCTGTAGACAATTCAGAATTTACTACAAAGCCCAGCTCTATAGAACTCAATACTTAACATATTGTTTTGTTTAACCTTAAATATATCAACTCAGACCGATTTTGAGACAAAAAACGGGGATCCAAATATAATTGTAATGCCGGTAATGAAATGGTTTATTTTAAATGAGAAATACGTTGGCTGAAAGTCTCATTAATAAGCAGATACAGAAAATGACTGACAATATGTACCAGGAATTATAAATGTTATAGGTGATAACAGGCTAGTACATTGCTTTTCAACACTATCGTGCGACATGGAATTATAAATCCTCCCCCAGAAGTGGGTTCCTGAGCTGCAAGGTGTGTTTTAAAACTATGCACAATTTATTTTGCTAAAATTAATCCTCAAAACGGAGTATCACCATGAGATTAAGTTAATGTGATTTTGCATGTCATTCTACATTACTAGTTTTGAAATAAATACATTTTCAAATATTTATAGCATTTTTTGATGATGAATAATCACTTAAAATGATTTAGCAATTTGTTATTTATTTATTTATTCATTTATTTATTTATCTAACATTTGTATGCGACGAATCATCCCCAGGGGGATCTCACGGCGCCTAGCAGCAGGAAAACCAACCACCCACTCAGCCTGAGCCCCTAGAACAGCCAAGTTTTTAGGCTCTTCTTGAATTGCCCCAAAGGCGAACAGCCACGCAAACCTTCCGGTAGCCTGTTCCAATAGAAGGCGGCAAGATAAGAAAAGGCGCGACCACCCATTCTGGCCCTGTTTATTTTACAAGGGACTAAGAGATTTTGATTACTCGATCTCAGCTGACGCCCCGGGATATATGTGCAACTGAGTGACTACAAGTATCAGGTTAATGCAGGGGGTCATGGTGCAATATTTCCTATTCATCATATGACCTGTTTGGCTGTTGCTACTGCACAACATGTAGTGGTGTCAAACCCAATAACTGAGAGAAATATTACCATCCCATATTTCCCCAATGTTTATTAAAATACTATCATTCACCTGGAGTGTAGGTTGCGACCATGGGAAGTAGTGCAAAACATATGTAACGGGCAGCAACAGAAGCCTGTACCAGTGATGCAGGCTAAGAATTCTGGTGAGTGGGGACATTTACCAACCAATCAGCTTTTAGCCATGTGGTTTGCTATCAGGCTGCAAGAACAAGACTGTTGATACAATGCCCCCGATTCATTGGTCGTCTACTGGAGCAGATCCCCTCTCTGACGAAGATACAAGATTCTGAAATGTACAGGCTTCTGGACCCCAGCCTACCAGGAATGAATAACACAGGCTTTCTTATTGATATGTTTTAAACTCGATGGCTAACTAAAGTCACCTGTTTACACTTTGCACAAGAGCCCGAGGCATCTGCCTTTGGAAGCTGATGGTGCTTATGCATGAAATAAGCTCTCTCGTGCCCTGGGGCTTCCTCGCAGCTGCTTGCGTCAGGCGACTTGCCTTCTTTGCATGTACTCAGAATGCCATTTTTTCCTGCTTTATATTCCGCCCCATCCATGTGCTCAGTCGCACAGGTACATGCTGGAAGGTCAGAATGTTGTATTCCTACCCCTGGTTACCCCAACGACATGAACTAAGACAGAACTCGCAGACACTCCAGAGAACTGAGAATTCACTTTAAAGCTAAGAGTGGGAGTAGAAGAAAGTAGTGCAGTGACACATTGACCCTTTTTTTTACCACTGAAAAGTGCCCTCAGCTGCACTTTTACGGGGATCCCGATCAGAACGGCGGCTGATGTCATGGGGCAAATCCCTGGTTGCTGCAGTACATCAAATTTGACTTGTTTCCTGCTGCTTTAGGACTGTCTCACTGTGTGTGATGAGTGTCACTTCCACTCTCTTCGCCGAATACATGTGCTCCCTCCAAAAAGACTTCACAGATACTTTTTCAATTTTAGCACAACTAAGCCGAATATCCTCCAACCCTTTATCGTTGTGGTCGATGGCCATTTTGATACAGCAGCTCTCTTTCGCTGTCAGCCATGTGAACAACGTGACTAAAAATTTCCTTTTTCTGTGCCAGGCTATCTGGGCACATGAATGATCATGGAGACGTCTATGAAGGGGAGCAGGGTATGCACTTTGAGAATGCATCGGTACAGCATTCTGTACACGCCTGTGGATGGTATCCCACTTACGCAAAACCTCTACACGCGATTAGGGCACAAGAGCAGTGAGGAACTCATTCACAACATCGAGTGAGTTTCAGCAAAATAGTTGTCATTTTTGCAATGTACAGTCTGTCACCCTCACTGCAGACCAGGCCTTCGTGGGGATCCCACATGTGTCTCCCAAGTAGAGAAAACAGTTGACTTCTGCAGCAAAGAATTCCTTTAGGGAAAAACTTTTTTTCCATCTCAAATTAAATGAAGGCATAGCTCTTTTCTCTTTATTGTATCATCTTGAGACTCACTGAAACTGAAATGTATAGACTCTATATACTTCAGCGTCAGTGCATCTAAATAAGTAAGCACTTTCTTTTATGTATTGGGCAGTATACCACTTAGTGACTAATTGATAAACTGCCCAAACATGGAAGAATATACCTGGCCTCAAGTGATATACAACTCCCTTCATAGCTTAGTGGCTCATGAATGACCTACAGAGGTTTGAGCCATGTTAAGGGTATTTAGGTGCGTACACGTATTGTATTGCAGCATCTGTACAGCACTTACCCTCCAGGATGGCAAGCTACACCATGTGGAGTGTGAGGTTTGGAGGGTGTTGTTTATGTTTTGAGCCTATGTGAGAAGTGTTTCCATGTTGTGCGTGATGACCAGCAAGGTGCGGTTATTCTGTTACAGGATGCAGCACCTGGTTGTCTGGCGGGTGCACATATGTAAGAGATTGACACACAAACTATAGTTATGAAAGGAGCTAACCAGCTTTGTCACTGGGGCTGCGGGATTCTGTCTGCTTCTACACCAAAAGGGTGGCGTAATCAGTGAAGGTTGAGTAATCAATACACCAACAGGCGCCAGGCAGACATTTATTTATTTATTTATTTGTGGGTTTATACCGCACTTGAATCAACTCCCGGAGGAGTATCTCTGCGACCAACAAAAACACCAGAAGCAGGTTTTGAGAGAACAATCGTTGTAGAGAAGAGCTAGTTCTGAAACAAGAAGGTTTTCAGTTTTTTTTCTGAAAATCAGATGTTCTGGCATTGCCTGAGCATCAGGGGGAGCTTGTTCCACAATTTAGGGCCAACCACTGACAGAGCTTTGCCGCCCTGTCGTGCCTTTTTTACGGTAGGCACTCGAAGGAGAAGCTGATTGCTAGACCTAAGGGAACGGGCGGGATTGTATGGGATGAATTTGTCTGTCAGATATTGAGGTCCTAGTACGTTTAGACTCTTGTGAATTACACAGCAGGTCTTAAATGTTACCCTTTGGCAAACTGATGGCCAATGTAGTTTGTCCAAAAGGGGTTTTGACGGATATCTGGGGGGAGCATTCAGGACCAGCCTAGCCGCAGTGTTTTGTACTACTTGGAGTGCTGCTGAACGAGCAAAATGATACCAAAAGGGCAAGAATGGGAATAGATGACATAAGCAGTAGCCAAGCGCCTTTTTATTTTATGTATTTATTTACTTTTAAAAGGCAGGGGCACGGTCTACTGCTGAAAAAATAAATCCCATGAAGGAGGTTGGATGTGAAAGAGCAATCAAGGGTGGCCACCTGAACAGAAACTACACAACCTTGAAAATACCTAGATTCCATATACTCCTGCTAGGCCAAAGGAAACCTAGACTTTTGAGCAGGGTTTCATGCCCCAGTCCCCTCAAAGCCAGACGTGCTCAGCCAGGCGAGTCCCAGTCAGGCCACAGATCAGACCCCAGTTGGGACAGCACCTTCCACATGCAAGGGTGAGAAATAAAGCACTTGATAGGTTGCTGCCATGACAACACAATTGACAAGTCCTGTGTTAACCCAGTGTCCTCACCCCTCCATGCACACCTGGAACTTTTCTTGGATCCCAGAGACCCTTATCCTTTCTAGTTTTCATAATGAGGCATCCCCTTGACCTTCTAGAACTCCCCCCGAAAACAAGAATTTTTTATTTTTAGTAATGAATGACATTTCAGGTAAAAATAGACAATGTGTTGAAAGGAGACTTACCCTGCTTCACTAAATTTTCTAAGACAGTAGCACAGCACCAATTTCTCAGCTCTCAATTTAGTCAACCTTAGCCCAGCTCTTCTCTTACCTGTGCCCTTGCCTATGAACTAAAACAATAGTAG
Organism: Lissotriton vulgaris; assembly: GCF_964263255.1. Taxonomy (NCBI): domain Eukaryota; kingdom Metazoa; phylum Chordata; class Amphibia; order Caudata; family Salamandridae; genus Lissotriton; species Lissotriton vulgaris. The sequence continues at coordinate 278,226,781 of NC_141699.1, forward strand.
CCAATAGCTGTTTTTTCTAGTCCTACATGATGCCTTATTCAACTCCTCCAGCTCCAGCCAGCAGAGTGTGTTGATTGAGCCTTCTGCAGCTTTGATCTGCTCTGGAAGAGCAGAGCCTTTGCCTGCCTTGTTCGGTCATGAACTAGTCTTGGGCCATACAAGCACATTACCTGAAAAGATAGACCCGTCCTTGGTACTTTAAGGCTTAGTGTTATGCCTCAGGCTAGCATCACTGATTCACATGAACTTGGAAACATCCTGCTGACCTTTAACATGGCATAGATATGACCTGCAATCTGCCATGACTAGCTTTAGAAGATGCAAGTAGCTGAGCCTGCCAGCCAGGAAAAAATCGAACTACTACCAACCACATTAAGGTAGGTCACAATGTCTTGGACAAGCATTGCTGATTCCTGGGCACTTAGCCCTATCCTATTGATCCACTCCTTCACGCCCACTCCTCTCTCACCTTCACTGGCTCCCGGTGAGACAACGTGTCAACTTTAAAGTATGCTGTATAATGCATAAGTGTATTTATGGGTCTGGCCCTAAATACCTAAGAGACATATTCGTCCCTTACTCACCGGGACGTGTCCTGCGTTCCAGCAGCACTATGTTGCTGCAGGTGCCCAGAGTGACGAGAGCAAGACAGGGAGGACGGGCCCTCTTACTTAAAGGTCCCATGTTATGGAACTCTCTGCCTCCACAGCTGAGACACACCCCTAATCTCCTCTCCTTTAGAAAGAAATTAAAAACATACCTCTTCACATAAGATCAATAAATTTTCCTGTTATCTGCGCAGTCTCATGTCCCAGGCTGTTTCCTAATACCTTACCAGAAGCTACGCGCGGAGATACCCCTTCGGGGCTGATTCAGGCGCGATACAAATATATAAATAAATAAAATAAATTGCATTGCGCTAAACTGCAATCTGTCTTTATAGTCTTTAAAAGATGTAAATACACTGAGCTTTTGGTAGCACCCCCTCCCACATTGAGGCTAATCACAATGTCTTGAACTAGCCTTGCTGAATTCTAGGAAAAAATTCCTATCCTGCTGATCCTTCCTATTGTGAAGATATGATTGACAATGTGCCTTTATCTGCATTAGAAGATTGAAGTATGCTGAGCCCTGTCAGCCAATAAGAATCAAACTATCCCCTGTTGCATTAAGTGGGGCACAATGTTGCAGGATAGCATTGCTGATTACTAACCAATTGGTCTCATCTAGCTAACTCTTCCCATCGACTCACAATCTGCCTTTACCTGCATAAGAAGATGAAAGTATGCCAAGCCCTGCCGGCCAGGAAAATAAACTACCCTTTTAAGGCTGGTCACAGTGTCTCGGGCAACCCTGGTCGATACTGGAGGTCTTGGTCCCATCCTTCTGATTCACAGCATTGCAAGGATATCACTCACAAGCTGTCATTATCACCATTTGAAATTGAAGTACATTTAACCCTGCCCACTAGTAACTTTACACACCCATAACTTTGAACAGAAATATCTTGATGGCAGTGGCATCAGTTGGAGTAAAGGTCATGATTTTGCAGCACAAGCCTGACAATTAGAAGAGAATCTGTTTACTTGTATTGTATTGTACTGCAATATTTATATCGCTCTTACAACCTCTATGTGGGCCGCTGAAGTGCATATTCACACAGATAGCAAGGTGCACCAAATGGGATATGTGGTACAGAGGGTGTTGTTTTTTTTTTAGCCTATATGGGGAGTGTTTTCATGTTGTGCGTGTTGACCACGGAGGGGAGGTTATCGCGTATATATACATTACATTTATGTATATATATATATATATATATATATATATATATATATATATATATATATATATATATATATATATATATATATACACACACACACATATATACATATATATATATATACATATACATATATACATATATATACATATACATATTTATTTATTTTTTAGGTTTATGTAGCTTTTGGTATGTGTATACTTTTGCTCAAGCTACATGCGAGGATTGGTGTGGGTCAATACAGTCAACAAAAAAAGTATAGGATGATACAGTATTAAGGTAGCATAAATATAGCATTAAGGTAAAAGGTGTTGGTGGAAGTTTAAAGACTGTGCGATACAAGTGAACGCCACAAAGGCTCTTGCCACTGGGGATGGATCTTTGGGAAAGATAGCTCAGGTGAGAGCGTGTTCAAGTAGTTGTCCATCAGTAGTGATTTGAGGTCTCATTTGAAGCAAGTAAAGGAGAGGTTACAGCAAAGTTCCTTCGGGAGTGAGTTCCAAATCTTCTGAGCATTTCCTGAGAAAGAGTGTGCCTGGGATGATTTGTTTTTTAGCTTAGTTGGTGTGAGAAGAAGTAAGTTGGAGCTTCTCAGTGCCAGGCCTCTTCCTGCTCGAAAGTTTGGCTTCTAGGTATTTGGGGTTCTTTGTATGAAGGGCTTTTGGGGTGATACAAGCGGTCTTGAAAGTTCATTATCCTTCAATGGGAAGCCAATTGAGATTCTTGAGGGAAGGTGAGATGTGTTGAAACCCTTTGATTCCTGTGAGGAGTCAGGCAGCCGTGTTGAGAATTGCTCTTAGGGGCCCAAGATGACTTTTCAAGGTTCCAGTGATTATGGCGTTACCATAGTCAAGCTTCAAGAGGATGTACACATAAAGTAAAGGCGTTATATATAGAAAATATTAGTTATTACAACACATAATGCATTGTAAACAGGGCCGGACTGGGAAACAAAACCGGCCCTGACAAAGTGCTCGGCCGCCCCCCCCCCCCTCCCCACTTGGGGGGGTGGGGGGGGGGGGGGGGGGGGGGGAGTGGGGGTTGGAGGTGCCGCCGAGCGCTTTGTTAGGGCCGGTTTTTGGCCGATTTTGTAGCAGGGCCGATTTTGCAACTATGTTGCAAAAACAGCCTGTAACAAAATCGGACCCCAGCGGCTCAAAACCGGCCCCCACCCTTGCGGCGCACCGGGGGTTTGCCCAGTTCCCACTATGGCCAGTCCGGACCTGATTGTAAAGTACCACGCCCATTATCAATGAGTGGTAAAGGCATACGTGGTACACAAACCGCATTCTAACAACTGATATTCTTTATGTATCTGCCAGTGGCTTGCTAATACATCACTCAGTGTCCCAGGAAATAAGGAAATAGAAGCTGTATCTTCCCTTGTCCAGTTAGTTTATGCATTGAGCCTCTGGACACAATCTCCTGCTGTATCAGCTCAAATTTCCTTGCCTTTCATCTTGATTTCATGCTTGCTTCTTTATTTGGGACACAGTGCTTTGGCATGTGCATTAAAACAATCTCTAAGTATTCATAGGGGTGACTCAATGCTAACACGTGTCAATTTTACATTGCTGGCAATCTTTATTGATTGGCAGTGAACTGATGCCTGTTTTATCATCCCAATTATCCACCAAAGGAAGTTTTATTGGGTCCCTTGTGCCTTTCACCTCAATTAAATCCTCCTAATTTTTTCTGCACATATTCTGTCCTTACGTTCCCTAACCTCACTTCTTAATTTATAAATTGCCCTCCTATGGTTAGCATCTTCATTTAACACATTACAGAACCGACTCGGGACTCGAGGTGTCATATTTTAGTATTTCTCAGCCTTCCGTTCCTTTCCCTTCCCTTTAATGATACTATGGTGTTGGGAGATGTTCTCAGCTTCTCCTGGTCTTGCTCATTTGGAATCAAATAGGCTGACTGGGCTGGCTGCCACCATGACATCTGCAGCAATGGTAAACCTAACTAATGCATGATTAAATGGATCCTGTGAGCTTCCCTGTGGCTTCCAGACCTGTCAGTGTTTCTTTTGTCGTGCGCTGATAGCGTCTAACGACACACTATCTTTCCTTGTTGCATCCCCTAGCGTAAGATGTTACATGTGTCTGCTGGGCAGCCAAGAAGAGAACTGACACCCTGCACTGAGCCAGACATGCTTCCTAGCTAATATCTGGAAAGCTGAAGTCGACTGTAATCACATTTTATTCTTTGGTCCCTGTGAATATTTATGTCTTTCTATATTTAGTAGAGCAAGGACCAGATGCATCAAAGGGGTTTGCCCATTCTGTGTCTATGGTAAAATGTGTTCATGCATATGGCTGTAAGTGCATTAAAGATAGTTGACACTTAATTGGGAAGGAAGCCAAAACATTTTTTTAAAAATGCACAATCTTCCTTGAAGGCGAAGCACTTTGTGACCTCTGATTATTTATTTTTTCGTGACAGGGGTTGCTTGCACGTGCTATCACGGTGTTAGCAAACAGTCGTGGAATAGAGCAATCGCTTGTCATTTCACTGATGTCACCAGGATTTGAATGGTGATGTGATAAGTAATGTCAGTGATATGATCGATTAAGTCAGTTTTGATGGAATGTCTTTTTATAAATAATAAAGGTTACTGATCCTGCATGATACCAGTTCATATGCCTGTAGACTTTTTTGGACTTGGATGGCTGCAGGAGCACTGTCCAAAAACAAATGTGCTATCAATGGATACATATAAAATAGAGGCTGTATTTCTACTGTCACCATACATACATGTGAAAACAAGTATTGGCAATGCCAATATGTCTATCTTATCAATGCTCTGTCAAGCCAGACCTAAAAATCCATGTACTTAATGAATGCCTCCTCCTATCTGTGTTGCAGCCAGAGAAAAAACCCATATATTATCTACCTATTTGACACTTTAACCGCATCGCAATGGCATGTGTGTGCCCCTTAATGTTCAAGCTCAGGCAGCAGGATAAATACACTAAATGATCACTGCTGTGTGGAGGGCTAGCACTTTTTTGTGGTACCACACAACTTCTGCCCAATCAAAACATGTACTCCTGGGTCCCAACATGTGGGCGGATCAAAAACTCATCTCCTGGTGGTTCTCACATAATTGCCCGGCAGCAGTAGGATTGTCAAGCCAGACCATAAAAAGAGAACTCCTGCAGCTTTTCTGTATTCTTTTTTCAGGGCTGCAAGTTCCTGAAGAGCTTTTCATGTTATCCCATTTAGTGTGCATCCCCCATAGGTGCTTATTTTGTTCTTTTGCTGTTTTCTCTGCAATGGTGGAGAGACCAGTTAGAGCATTTTTATTGCCATAATGGCAGGAGCCTCGGACAGATGTTGCCTATAGCAATCGTACGTTATCCAAGCAGCAGTTAAACACACATTGTTCCCAACCCTTGGACAAGGATGTGGAGCTGTAGTGAGATGGCTGTCACAACTGGAGTAGCACTCCTGGTCCCAAGGTGAGGCCAGCAAGCAGGGCAAAGATCCCAAAGGCACTTGCAGGCTCTGGAGGAGAAAGGAGCATCCAATTTTCTCAAGCTGTCCCAGTTGCCATTTTATGGCCAGAGAGCCTGGCTAGAGGAGCAAGGCCCTGGCCTTACCGTTTCAGATGAAAAGCCTTACAATGTTACCGTCCCTCATGCCCTTCCCCTATCTGTGCTACTTTTTAGATCTTGAGTACAGACAACTTTAGCTGTCTGTAGGCAGACCTATCGTTTCTAATACATAACATATACTTACGGTGGGTTTTGGGTCAGCCCCTCGCTCATAAATGGATGGCTTTGTTGTCTATCTCAGTTGTATCCTTTTGATTTTATGGCTTTCCTCTCTATTCTTGTCCTTGTCCTGCCAAGGAGCATTTCAGTCTCATGGTTTTCTGACTCGATGGGTTGCATTCTTCCACTGCTCATTTAGGGGAACTATATTTTACTCTATTTCTAGCACTCCATTAGAGTGCATGTGGTTTACTTGCTGTCCCCTGCCTATTCTCTCCCCATGCTCTCCTTAAATACTCTCCCACTCCCTAATGTGCTCCCTACCTTGCCCCCATCCAGCTAGCAACAAAACACCTTGGGAAAATCAGTAGCTTGGCCAAGCTAAGACCTATTGGATTTGCCAATGCTTGTTAGGATAAATGTTTGACACGCCAATTGGTTAACCTGACTCATTAGTTATGCAATGTCTGTTCACTCTTAGTTTGCAAGGTGGATTTACGAACCATGACTCCTGGTTTACAAAGCAGAACTGACAGTTTGCAAACACCTAGCTGACATGAGGTGGACTTCAGAAAAGCAGACATAACTTTACGATCAAAATGTCAATTAGTTAAGATATTGATGAAGCAAAAGGTCGCAGTGTATGCATTTCTGACACCTTTCTTCATTGACTAATAAGTTGTATGTTTGTATGTTTCTCCGTGCCATTCTAGAGCTCTCAGGTCTGCGACCCGCCATACTGCAGGGGATGCGGGGCTATTGTTACGCCACTGTCACCAATACAGATGTTGTAAGTAACACTGGATGGTGGAGTTAAAGGTTGGGCTTAGTCTGTCAGCAGGCTATCATAGGTGGTGGTCCATTCATTACAGGTCCCTGCCATTAGTAGGCCGGGGAAGTTTGCCCAATTTTAGGTGGGTTTCCTGAAGCAGACTCCTGTCATGATATACATCGGGCTCACTCATCGTTCAGTTTTGACAAAAGTGCATCCACTGCTCCTTCTCATTTCCGTTTTAAAACATTAGACAATGCGACAATGCAGTATTTCAAAAGCATATAAACCTACAAAGAGCACATTTTGAGAATAGATTTTTATTAGTAGACAATAGCAATCTTAAGAGGCATTGCATAGCTTCATACACACTTTGACCCCAATTCCATCACAGACTCTCTCTCTCTCTCTCTGTGTATCAGTCAGTCTCTCTCTCTCTCTGTGTCAGTCAGTCTCTCTCTCTCAGTCAGCCAGTCTCTCTCTCTCAGTCAGACAGTCTCTCTCTCTAAGTCAGTCTCTCTCTCTCAGTCAATCAGTCTCTCTCTCTCAGTCAATCAGCCTATCTCGCAGTCAGCCTCTCTCTTAGTCAGTCTCTCAGAGTCAATCAGTCTATCTCTCTCAGTCAGTCAGTCTCTGCCTCTCTCTCTGTCTCTCTCTGTCAGTCAGTATCACTCTACCTCAGTCAGTCAGTCTGTCAGTCAGTCAGTCTCTCTCTCAGTCAGCCAGTCTCTATCTCTCTCTCAGTTTCTCAGCAAGTCAGTCTCTCGGTCAGTGAGTATTCAGTCTCTGAGTCAATCAGTCAGTCTCTACTCTCCACTCTTTCTCTTTCTCTCTCTCAACTCTGTCCACTCTGTCTCCACTGTCTCTCCCCACTTTCTTTCTCTACTCTCTCTCCACTCTCCACTCTCCCTCTACTTTCTCTCTACACCCTCTCTCTTCTCTCTACTCTCTCCACTGTCTCTCTCCACTGTCTCTCCACTGCCTCACTCTCTCTCCACCCTCTCTCTCCGCTCTCCCTCTCCACTCTTCCTCTCTCTCTCTCTCCACTCTCTCTCTCCACTGTCCCTCTCTCCACTGTCCCTCTCTCCACTGTCCCTCTCTCCACTGTCCCTCTCTTCACTCTCCACTCTCCCTCCACTCTCTCTCCCTCCACTCTCTCTCCCTCCACTCTCTCTCCCTCCACTCTCTTCTCTCTCCACTCGCTTCTCTCTCCACTCTCTTCTCTCTCCACTCTCTCCACTCTCTCTTTCTCCACCCTCTCCACTCTCTCTCCACTCTCTCTCTCTCTCCAGTCTAACTCTCTCTCCACTCTCTCTACTCTCTCTCCACTCGCTCTCTCCTCTCTCTCTCCTCTCTCTCTCTCTCCTCTCTCTCTACTGTCTCCCTCCACTCCCTCCCTCTATTCTCTCTCTCCATTCTCTCCCTCCACTCTCTCTCTCTCTCTCTCTCTCCACTCTCTCTCTCCACTCTCTCTCTACTCTCTCTCTCTCCACTCTCTCTCCCCTCCCTCTACATTTCCACTTTTGCTGCGTCATCACCTGGTCTCTGGGTCTATTAGGAGCTCTTCTGGAGCAAGGATGTACAATTGTATTTTCCTAGTACACAACAAAATGTAGATGCCTGTAAATGAACAGTTCAACTATTGCAGAATAAATCAGAAATAGGAAAGCACTTGCAGAAAGGACAAAGTTTCAACAAAGACCTTTACATTTGAAGCGATCAAATACTCTAAATATTCAGCACACCAGATTTCTAGCAGTGCATTAGCCTTCTCTTGCCTTTACATATTTGAAATAGTCCCTAAGGTCATTCGAATCGGGTATTGTCTTCATTGTGACAGCATTGTTTAGCATTTTTGGCCCTTATCATGACGCTGCTGCAGGTACACAATCTGGGTGTCCCTTGGACACAGTTATGAGATGTTCATAGTTCTGCATGGGTGCTTGCTTGTGTTTTGCTGAGAGAGAGTTGTTAAATAGCCAGTTTAGTGTTGGTTCATAAAGATGATGTGAAGTTAAAATACATTTAAACCTCCTAAGGTTTCCAAAGGCCATTTGTGAGTAGTTCAAACAGTCCAGGTTTACTTTTGGTATTCAGTTACTTGTAGTCCTGATTTTGTAATGAAATAAAACAGAACTACAAATCCCAAAAGATCAAGAAAGACCTGTCCTGTTTTTTCTTGAAAACATGGGAAACTTGAACGCTCTGTTTCCCAGGTCATTGCTCGAGTAGCTCACCCGGTCCAGGTTTTTTTCTTTTCAATCTGGTGTTTTTTAATGGTATAAAAATGAACTACATGTACCACGGTGCAACCTTAAATTCTAGACTGGATGAGTTACCCACGCCTGTACCCGAGAAATTTGAAAGCTCAGACTTCATTGCTGTGTGTATTTACTATACATAATTCACTACTCCCAAAAACAAAGGATGTTCCACGTCTGTATTGTAGATCTGAACCCGTATGGCCTTGCGAACGGGTGCAACATATATTTGGTAGCTTTAAATACCCACGTACAAGGCAGTTAAGTGTTGGAATATTAAATGTAAATTCAAACCTAACACGATTTATGGACTAGCTCTTACAATCCCTCAGATGACCCTGGCTCGTGCTACGACACCCCGACCTTCGCCCCACCACCTGCCCCCAGGGTTTCGTTGACGTTTGCACATGTAATACCTGTAGTCCCGTCCCGGTCTGCTCACAGTCACTGGCAACCTCAAGGGATGTAGGCACTTCCCTGCAGCACTGTGTTGTAACTTAAGCTGGTATGGTAAATGCTTTGTTGGTTCAAAGGGAGATGTGTTGTAACCTGTGCATGTTTATCAAACTTTAATAAAGTGGTACGATCCATTCCCCCCTCCCTGCCCCAGCCACTTGGTATCTTCCCCCCAGTCATCCTTGGAATGTGACTTATTCCTGCGAGTGTGGAGAGCAGGGTGACATCAATAAAGAAGAGTTAACTTACCTTTGGTTCACGAGTCATCTTTACATCACTGGCGACGAGGCGAAGAACCTGGCACAGGGGGCCCATCTGTCACCTCCCCTTTCAGTACTCTCTCCAACCGGTGCTCGAGTAATGCAGTGAAGTTCGTGCTTGGTACAGATGAGGTGAAAAGTTCCATTGGGGATCTCTGTTCGACGGACTAGTAGCCTAAGGATTCAGGAAGGTCTGTCATCTTGTGATTTCGGGAGATTTATTGAAGCAGAAGCCGTGATTAAAGTCAGTCACGTCCATCTATAAGTGCCCTCAACAGACCTTGCAGCTGTCGAGATGGCAGAATGACAGTCGGCGCGGTGCTACACTGATTTATGAGGAACCAGCTAAGCCGAGGGTGTGCACTGCTCAGTGTGTCTTGAAAAGTGAAAACACTATTGCAGACTAAGGGTTTGTCCGAAGCCGACCTAAGTGCTTGGTTCAGACAAGTCTCTGTCGTCGTGCTCGCCAGCCCATGGTTTGATTGGAGCATTACACTGATCTAAAAGTGTCTGTGTACGTACTGGGGAAAGGCTGTGCATTGATCAGGAATGGTATGAGCGCGTGCCAATACCAACCCGCCACCACCACCCAGACTCAGACGGTCCTCGCCCCCCCCCCCCGACTCAGACGGTCCTCGGCCCCGACTCAGACGACTCAGACGGTCCTCTTCCCCCCCCCCCAACTCAGACGGTCTTCGCCCCCCCCCCCCCGAACCACTCCTCCTGCCTACTAGGCTCGCTCGGACCGTCGGATGGGATGCAGATTCACTCACCTGACCAGGGCCTGTCCTGCAGCTCAGAGTTAGGCGCCCGCGCATTTTTAATTACGTGTGCGCTCAATGCGCATGTCCTGACAAATGTAATCAGGGCATTCCCCCCGCCCCCCACCCTGTACAATGCGCATACGCGGGGTAAATCCTGCAAGTAAACAACCCACCCTGTCCCGGTGCCATTTAATAGAAAGAGTGCCTCAGGGGCCCCGGCCAGGGCCCGCAAACCATTTCTGAAGGGGGCCCTGGCCGGGGCCCACGCAGCATTTATAAGAGCCCCAGGGGCCCCTGCACTATTTCTGAAGACGAGCCCCAGGGGCCCCGGCCTGGACCGTGCACCATTTCTGGAGAGCCTGGGGCCCGTGCAACAATTTATTAAGAGGAGGATCACTGCTTAGCTAAGCTGCAAAACGATGGTACACCGGGCGTGCGGTGTGCCGTGCGCACAGCACACCATTAAAATCATGCATGTGTAAGTCAAATGAGTGGGCCGGCCCGGGGCCCCCTGGAGAGCGTGCCCCCCCGCAACGCGTGGGCTGCGGGGGCCTGTGTTACGCCCCTGGTCATGTCTGGTGTAATTCTGTCATTCAGAAATTTTTTCAAAAAGGAATCAATAATATCAGATTGAACCTTCAATATTTCAGGAGGAGCGTTCAAAGGGGAAACTTGTATGCATTTTTAATACAAACTCCATAGCAATTTTTGCACTCGGCTATAGTAAAAACTGCTTGAGAGAATAACACTATGGGACATATGTATGGCAAGCCACGAGTGCAACACAGCATAGCACCTTGCTGCGTTGCACTGCGTGACAGGCAAAGGGCAGGAATGCGCTGCATTTAAGTCAATACAGAGAATTCCTGTCCTCTCCCATGCTCTGGCACCCTGCCAGTACAGGCACCCTTGTACCATGGTGCAAGGGTGCCCTGCTTTGAATGCAGGATTGTTTTGTGTATGAAGGGACACCTTTCTCCGCAAAAACAATCCTGGGAGGCATATTCCTCCTTCTACGTGTGCTGCAAAATGTAGCACACATAGAAAAAGGAAGAAACAAGGAGGAATAGAGATGTTTCTCCTTCGTACACCTTCTGTGGGAAGGTGCAAATTTTGGGGCATCCCCAGGTTTACAAGTTCTTGCAAATCTGGAGATGTGTCAAAATCCATGGGAGTTGCGTGGGAACACCTATGTAACGCCCATGAACGCCTTCCCAGGGCAGAGTAACACAACGCAACAATTTGCTGTGCATTGCGCTGCTCCAGATTTTTGGAACCTCTCAGAGCTACACAATGTAGCTTTGCATAGCTTAAAAAATGTGTCTTATGGTTTGCGTCGCCACGTTGCGTTGTGCAAGAGCAATGCAAACCGAGTCATAACTATGGCCATAAGCGTCTTAGTTTTGAAAAATGTAAATAATAAAAATTATGGGATATGTTGTCTGTTGGGCTTCTGAACTACTTCTCAAAACAATATTTGAATAATAATTCACTAGACATCCTCTTGGTACAATATTCTACCTGGGGATTACTGGAACCCATCCAATATTTAATTTTTAATTTTTTTTTTATAAAACAATTCTTATTTTGCATTTTAAAGTGCAAGGCAATCAAAACCATGATAGCAACACTGCACATCTCGCAGGATATATACCAACCGTTACTGACATTCTCTGGAAAGGTCCTCCCTCCTCTCAAAGAGCTCTCCCATATACAAAGTATTTTGCAAGCTCAATCCTTATCATCTGCATAACTTTACTCCTGCTCTGGCATGAAATCTAGAAGGCTCCGATAGGCCCCCTATCGGCTCCAAATTTTCAACCACGCAAGTAGACAGTCCCTACTTTCATAGACCTGGCGTTCTGTGGCCCTGCACCAGTCAATGTTCGATCTTCACTCTTGCACCCTCTGTGGTTCAGTAACTCCCTATTGACAAACAATATTCCTTTTTGCCATGCAAAGCCTAGGGTGGATAGTAATCTAGTGTACTTTCTAGGGCATTCCTCAAACCAGGCATTCAACTGAATAGTTCTATGTGAGATCTCGGCCATAGGTCCAGCCCCCTCATGGAGGCTCCTGCGGACTCCCCCGCAAAATTCCCTTAATCTTGGGCAATCTCAGAGTGTGTGCAGGTACCCTCCCCGGCATTCCACTGCCTCTGGCCCACTCATTCTTACTTGTCTTACCCATCTTATGTCAGAGCTTTTGTGTGTAGTAGGACCTTTGCAGCACACAGAGCTGAATTGGCCTGAACTGGGCTCTGACTGCCACTTCCCTGGGTGATCGAAGTGCCTCCTCCCGTTCCTCCTCATCCATCTCTTAATCTCAGCCTCCCAAGTTTCTTTGAGCCACCCAATAATTCCGAAAGGGGCGGGTCATGTGACTGTTCTTGACGTTTTTTACCCCCTCCTCCTCCGGAGAGACTGTCTAACGAATTACATGATGTGTTCTAAGTAGTCTTCTGTTGAGTAACTCCTTCTGCTACACTTTAATGACTTTTGATGGACTCATTTAACATAGCAGGAGGCTAGTGACTCTTCGGTACAATGGGGTTTCAGTCCTGTTGTGTGCTGTTTAAATCATTGTATTCATGAAACATTCTCTGATTAGTTGTGCCATATGTACAACTTATGGTCTAATCACTATTGTTCTGTAAAGCGTGCGTTGACTCCTAGGGCCTCTTAGCACTGAATTACAAAGGTTGATTGAGCGCAAACTCAGTGATACTCATTATATCGACCTCATAATAATGAAAGCTGGAGCAGGCCCATTGTGATTCAAATATGTGATCATGAGGTTGAATACCATTTTCTGGCTTGGATGCATTAGACCACCAGCCTCTTGAAGTGTAGAGGAAGATATTAGGGTACCATAGGGATTGTATCCAAAGCGGGCTGTGGCTAGCACTATTAGAAGTGCAGCAGTGCTAAATTTGTAAGAAAAAAAAGTGCCAGGGATCCTTTCAGGAGGCCACGGCAACTTGCACCTAGGTATGGGCGGAAAATCCGTTTCGCTCGCGGATTTTGCGGATTTTCGGGAAATTCGCAATCCGCGAGATTCGCAAATCTCCCGCAAAATCCGCAAATCCGCGAGCAGCGGATTTTGCTCGCACTGCTCGCACTGTTCGCGTGAGTTCGCGGCTTCCCAGTACAACTTCGCGCCCCGCGAATAAGTGCTAAATTGCAGAAATACGATCTTAGCAAAACTGAAACTACTTGCCAGGTTCAAAAGTTCAGGCTCATCATTAGTAGCCATTTCCTGTAGTGCTTCCTGAGGGGCCCCTCCAGAGTTCAGTTGCCAGTTGCAACTATTATGTGACCCTGCTCTGAACCTCAGAATAGTTACACATATGCCACAAAGGTCCTGAATTACAGCTAAGGGAGACAAGCAGGAGCCAGGCTGGAAGTTAAAATCCATTAAGCAGCCCCTAATTCATTATTGTCAGTTGGGGCAGGGCAGGTGTTGTAACTAATTTTGCAACAATGAAAGCACTTAGCAAGTGCAAAAGATCACTAATCAGGGCGCACTAAGGAAGCAGGTGCCAGCTAAAAAAATATTCTGTGACACATTAATCAGCCCCAAATTAATTCAGGTCACTTGAGGCAGGGAAGGTGTGCTTTGCTTTGCCGAAAATAATGTACACTGGACAACCAGAGGGTGTGGTGATGAAACAGAGGGTGGCATGGGTGGGCCAGAGGGTGGCATGAGTAGTCAGAGAGTGGCAGTGGTGATAGAGAGTGGCAGTGATGAAGAAGAGTGTCCCAAACAGGCTGGACACGTAGAAACAACAAGTTCGCAAAACTTGCGACCCGACAGGTAAGTTCGCAAATTGCGAAATTGTAAAAACCCTCGCGAACTGGCAGAAACACGGGCGAACACAAAAAAAAAAAAATCCGCAAATTCGCGGGAATTCGCGGATTTTGCGGATTGCGAGTTCGCAAATCCGCAAAATTCGCGAACGCGAGATCCGCAAAATTCGCTCATGCTTACTTGCACCACACATTCCCCCTCCCAGCGCTGCCAATGGCAGTACCAACACAATTACTAATAATCACACTCCTACAAGTGTGACAATTTAGCCTATTCCAGGCCCATAAAGCTATAAGTTCTTCATTGGCCCATTTGCTAAATGTTCCACGGACAAGAAGGGCCAATTGGGGAGACAGATGCTTTACCACCTCAACAGCCAAACTTTGGAATACTCTACCCCTCCATATCAAAACGGCTCCCACACTGATTAACTTCAGAAAAAAACTCAAACCATGGTTGTTCTCAATATAATTTTTTTTTATTTACTACAGTGAGAGTTCTGTTATCTCAGCGCCGAGCCACCCATCTGGGTATTTGCGCGCTTTAAAAATCACATAAAATAAATAAGAATGGCTTGGGCGGCAGTCAATAGTAATTTTCAAAGTATATTGGATTAATAAACAACTGTTGTTGCGCTCCTTTTTTAATTAAATAGACAGCGCCACCATGAGGAAGACTGTTACAAGCCCCAGTGTTGACAATTAATTGCTGGTGCTGAGCAACGGAAACCACTGGCTCAAATTAAGTACTGGGGTACAGTAAAGTAGTTCAACTCCACTTCTGATAGACTGCAATCCACCTCGAAGGCTTTGCATAGCAGACAATGGAGATCTTTTGGACTTAAACCTGTTTTCAATGTGGGTGTCTCACCAAACCAGCCAGAATTTAGAGCTGGCTTCCTACAACTGGGTGGCCGCCGAGGTCAAAGACAACCAGATGACAACATGCAGGGTGGGTCTTTCAGGTAGGAGTATTTTTATTTATTTTTATGCGATTTTATATAGCGCAAACTTTACAAAAGAACCAGTTGCGTTACATAAGGACTATGGATTACATGAGTTACATAAAAGATACAAAAAAAAATTTGAAAATGTACAAGGTGAAAAGTCACTCAAGGAAGAGATATAAACAGGAAAAAAGTGCACATGTACAAGTTGTAAAGACACTTCAGGGAGAGGTGCAAACAGATACACTCTAGAATCACATAGGAATGGTAGTAAGTACAAAGGTCTACTGCATATACTAGTGGTTAGAGTTGTATATGTAAAAATAGTAAGTTCACACAAGAAGAGACATAAGCAGGAAAAAAATTGCACATGTACAAGTTGTAAAGTCACTCAAGGGAGAGATACAGATAAGCATGGGCGGAAAATCCGTTCTACTCGCGGATTTTGCGGATTTTCGGTAAATTCGTAATCCGCGAACTCTCGCGAATTTACCGAAAATCCGCAAATTCGCACGCAGCAGATTTTTTTTCTTGGTGATACAATATTGCGGCGTGCGGCGTTCACTTACCGTCATTCAGCGTTTGCCGAGTTGTTTTTCTCGATATTTTGCGAGTGCTGCGCCATTTTGGATCTTGCTGCGGGATCCCACGGGAGTTTGGCGACGCATCGCGAGAGTTCGCAGTTGCGAACATGTAGGTGCGGCGGGCAGCAACAATCTCGCACTCGAGAAATTACAAAATTTGCAATTCTGCACAAGAAATCCACTAGCAAGTAGCATAGACCTTCTGAAAATGATGATTTTTATCAGAATAACTCCTCAGATTGACATTGCCTGCACTTTTTTGGATTTGAGGCCTTTTGACTTTCTTTGGATCACTTTTGGATTAGAAATCAACTTTCACAAGTAAGTTTGTTTGGGGCATTACAGTTGCTGTTCTGCAGAAAAACGAGTTTTGCAAAACTGAAAGCACTCAGCAGGTGCAAAAGTTCACTCATCATTAGTAACCATTCCCTGTAGTACTTCCTGAGGGGCCCCTCCAGAGTTCAGTAGCCTATCTTTGTTTGGGGCATTACAGTTGCTGTTCTGCAGAAAAACGAGTTTTGCAAAACTGAAAGCACTCAGCAGGTGTAAACGTTCACTCATCATTAGTAACCATTCCCTGTAGTACTTCCTGAGGGGCCCCTCCAGAGTTCAGTTGCCTACTTGCAACTATTCTATGACCCTGCTCTGACCCTCACAGCAGGCTCATAGAATAGCTACAAGTAGGCCACAAAGGTCCTGGAAAAAAAATTGCACTGCAACAGAAAGCAAATTACAGATAAGGAAGCAGGTGCCAGACTGCAATTTTAAAACAGTGACACATTAATAAATCAACCCCAAATTAATTCATGTCAGTTGAAGCAGGGCAGGTGTGCTTGCTTTCCCCCCCCCCATAATCTACAGTGATGAACCAGAGGGTGGCATGGGAGAAACAGAGGGTGGCAGTAGTGAAACAGAGGGTGCTGTGAACCTGTGATGATGAACCAGACGTAGAAACAACATAGTCGCGACCGTTGCGAGCCGACAAGTAAGTTCGCAATTGCGAACTGGTACAAAACCCTCACAAACTGGCAGAAACCCTTGCGAACACAAAAAAAAAATCCGCAAATTCGCGAGAATTTGCGGATTTTGCGGATTGAGAGTTCGCAAATACGCAAATTCGCAAAATTTGCCCATGCTTAGAAACAAACAGATAAACTCGAAAATCACATAGGAATGGTAGAAAGTACGAAGGTCTACTACTTATACTAGTGGTTAGAGTTCTAAATATACAAATAGTAAGTTCACACAGGATGACATTTTAACAGCAATTAGGCTTGGACAATTATATAACACATATATACATATATATACTTAAGGCAGTCCAGCAAAAAGAGAGAAACAATTGAGGGTCATCAGGGGGAGGCGGTGGGAAGAAGGGATGGAACAAAGGTCAAACAAAATGGCGTGTCCGGGTCGTGGGTACAGGCGGAGACCATCTCCAAAAATGGTAGGATGCACAAAGGTCACCAAAGTCAAGAATCAAGAGGGGAACCCAGAAAGCAGGATTCCATTGAGTAGAGTCAGAGGGAGGAGGCAGCCACAAAACCAAAGGCGAATGGAAGGCTATATGATGCATGCACAGGCTCTGGACCACAGGGGCATCATTGTCTGTTGAGTTCTCAGCAGGACACAACAGTGTTGACGATCCGCAAGGAAAAAGTCCGGGGAAGTCAGGGAGTAGTCTTGGCGAAAATGGAGGCAGTAGCGAGGTCCGGGGGGGCGGGCGGGGGAGGGCGCACCTCCCAGGGTCAGAATCAGGCCTGGACTGGCCGTTGCGGGCACCGGGCAATCCCCCGGTGGGCCGCATGGGTGGGGGCCAGTTTTGGGCCCCTGGGGGCAGTTTTTGTTACAGTGCCGAAAATAGGCCCTGTAACAAAATCGGCTGAAAACCGAACTGGCAAAGAGCGCAGTCGCATCCCCAACCCCCCGGATGAGGGGGGGCTGGCCGAGCGCTTTGCCAGGGCCGGTTTTGGTTCCCAGTCCGGCCCTGGCCAGAATGGTACGGAAAAGCCCGGGAGGGTCGCACCACAGCGCCGAGTAGAATTGCCAACAAAACACCCCCATACTTGGAGAGGACTCACGGGTCACAGATGTCTAAACTGAAGCGAAGCTGGAGGGCAGGCAGCTGTGACATTGAGCTCCGGACTTTCATCTATACAGTGGATTTCTGCATCACTCTGCTTTTTAATTCTCATGGGGAAATGTGTGATCCTGGCCACGGGGCATGTTTGTTCCCAGTGAGTTGTGAATCAGAAGTAAACAATCGGATTAAGAGAATGCACACCATCAGCTGGTAGCAACACTTTTATTTTTGGATCAGAGCTCAGAGACAGACCTGTCCAAAATATGTAGAGCGCAAATAAATCAAATGTCTGTACTGTGCGTGTAAAAGAATATATTTTTGTATTACCCAAGCATTGTCAGCAGCACCTGAAAGCACTACTCTCCGGGTACAGATAGGCACTGACTATCCTCTCAGCATACTTTAGTAACTTCCCCAGGGCTGGCTTTATGGAAGTGCCACTGGTGCTGCGGCATCAGGCACTGACCTGGAGGGGGACACTGACCTCAGGTGGGTGCTGTGTCTACAAATAACCCACTATTTAAAAGCACCTGTTCAGTATTCTTTGTGCATCCAGCTTTCAGGCAGCAATAAAAATGTCAAGATAACTTGTGATTAATGTTCCAGCTAGAGGGAGATATAGAGTTTTGTCTAGTGGCAGCTTTGACTCACGATAAAGTAGTGCAGAGGGTTAATATGCCTGCTGCAAAGAACCGATCTGTATTTTATGTAGATTAGTAAAGACAGCTTTTACCAATGCTTTTAAAACAAATGAAATGTATGTGAGAGAGGGGGTATGGATAGGTGAGGGACACTTTTGCAGGGCGGTAGTGAGGGAATCGGAGGAGAAGGCCAAGGAGAGAGGGTGGGAGGCACCAAAATAGATTGTCTCACCAAGCGCCATCAGTGCTAAAGCCGGCCCTGTACTTCTCCAATCAACAGCACACCCACCTGCAACTACCCGTGCCTAACCCCCAATGCCATACCCGTGAAACACACACAAGATCTACCCTATTAGCGTGACGTCTAAGCTCTACTTTCTCAGCACAACCATGCATTACCAGAATCAGTATATACAAGCACTACCCAACCAGAAAACACTTGCACTCCTCTCTCAGCTGCATCCCTAAGCACCTCCCTCCTTGCAGTCCTATGTGCTAGCCTAACAGTACAGCCATGCGGTACCCACCTACTGCACCCAAGCATCCCATGCCAAAAGAACTTTTACACTTCCATATAAGCACAATCATATGCAAAACAAACAATTGATGGACGGAATGCTGGACAATGCAAACATTCACCCCAAGTCACAAGGATCTGGGTTTAATCCATCATTCTTTTGCTCACCACACCACTCCAGTTTGTACCAAGCCATATGCAAATCAGTCTTGACCCTGTTCCTTGTGGGAACAATCCAGCCCGAACAGCCAAGCCAGGTCTTCCCTGGACTGGAAACAAGCATCCTGGGACCGAATTCAGGGGATGACCCTTCATCAGCCAGGCTAGCTTGAATCCAGTGGAGTAGTGAGCAAAGGACCCCCGTCTGGGCATACCCTTCCCACTTAGGGCGACAAATGCAAAAGAAACAATTGATGGACAGAATGCAAATATTCACCCCCAGTCACAAGGATATGGGTTTAATCCATCATTCTTTGGCTCACCACACCACCCCAGTTTGGACCCAGCCATATGCAAATCACCATTCATCAGCCAGGCTGGTCAAGCACAAGCACAATCAAGCACTAAAGATTAGGCACAGCCATGCACCACCCTATCAACAGGGTTCCCATGCTAATTGTTAGACCTGGCACCTTGGCGTGAGTTTCCCTTCCACTTTTTGCTGATGTGCCTCCGATGTTTTGCTGGTTTTCCGATACTCAGGGCACTGCGCCACGGCTGACCCGTGCCGCAGTGCAAGTGCTCCCTACTGTAAAATATACATGCGATTGATGTCCATGATTGGTTCATTGGATTTACTATTAGTCCCTAGTAAAGTGCACTAGGAGTGCCAGGGCTTGTAGATGCCAATACTGCTAGGGGGCCTGCAGCGCTGGTTGCGCCACCCACAGAAGCAGCCGTAAGATGTGTCTGGGGACTGCCACCGCAGAACCCGCGTGCAGTCTCGTACTGTCATGCCGGCTGGGCAAGTGCAACCACTTGCCAGCCCCTGAACCTTCCCTTGACTACATATTAGTCACCCCTATGGTAGGCCTACGGGCAGGGTGCTTTGTAGGTGTAAGGTAGGACAGGCCCTGATGTGTGTGGCATGTCCTAGTAGTGACTTACAACCAAAATCGTATTTCACTATTGAAGGCTACCTGCTTCCGTTAGGCCAGACTGGGCTGCTGGAATTATTACACCCTATAATCCCAGCAGGCTCAAGGAGCATGGTAGTGAGTCGTGTTTAGTATGCCTGAACTCAGGATGATAAAATATTTCTTGTAGTCAAGTTTATTTTAGTATCCTGTGTTTGCAAAAGCTACTTTTAGAAAGTTAGCCTTTGCTTGCCTAACCATTTCAGCCCGCCTCTGCTGGTATGTGTATCTGACTGTCTGGGATGTATGAGTGACAGGGCTGGGGGATGACAGGTGGTGAATGCGCAGATTACACCTTAGTGGGAGGTAGGAGTGCCTCTTGACTCGAACTCTTACTGTGCTCTGCCACCACAATGCTGGCTCCACCCTCCTGGGGAGCGACTGATGACTCGGCCGACACCTGGCCCAGGAAGGGCGAAGCCCCATCAACAAGGTACTCTGGCTGCCCCTGTCCGCACAATGCTGGCTCCACCTCCTGTGGGGCGTCTGATGCGCCTGCCCCTCACACTGAAAGCAGAAGCCGGAGTACACCCACCAGGGTACTCAAGGACTGAAAGTGGCTATGCAAAGGCCCCCCTGGCCTGCGAGAACAAAAGAAATACCGTATAAAAGAAGGAGCCGTGCTCCTTGAAAGTTAGATCCTGTTTGGGCTACAGAAGGAACTCTGCCCGACGAGAAGGACCGTGGAGGACAAGGAAGGGTGCTGTCTCTTGCCTGTGTCTGGTGCCTTGCTGCCGAAGGAGAGGAAAAAGGAAAGACTGCGAGAAGACTTTTGCTTGACAAGACTTTGTGCCAAACTCTGCTGAAACGATCTCCAAGGGCTTGCTGCTGAACTTGCCCCCTGACCAGCGCCCCAGGACCAGTGGGCGCTCCACCCTGAAGAAAGCGACTGTGTGTGCTGCTATCGCTGCAGTACTGACAGAGGGGTCTGGGAGCGCTGGGCAAGCCTGCCACGCTCCCCGTAATCCAAGGCATCGATATCCTCCCGAACACCGTGACCGGGACCCAAGGCAACAGCGAGAGCAAAGTGAGGTCCAGCCGCCGCTGGCCTGAACACCGTGACCGCACCTGCACCGGGAACCGAGAGCAAAGCGAAGGAGGACCCGTCCGGTCCAAGTTCCCGAGCTGACTGTGCTTCGAGCCGTCAGCCCATCTGCAAAGACGGACAACCGCCCTGTGAGAACCCCCCTCTGGTCGGTATCCTGCCCGACAGCCCAGCTGTGAGCGCGCAGCTGCAACCGGCCCTTGGCTGGGAACGTCCTGCACTTGGGGACCGTACTGCCACTGGCCGCCACCACAACAGCCGCCGCCTCCCGGGTGGGAGAGAACACCGAAGGAAGGACCCTGCCGCCACCGAACACCGCTGACCCGGATGACCTGTGAACTGCTCGGCTGAGAGCCGCAACGAACAGCGACCCCGGGAAGGCAACCCGACGTGGGACAGCTCCCCTGGAAGCCGCCTGCTCCACAAGAACTTTGTTGAATTGGGCAGAAGGCCCTAAAGAACGCTTATTGCTGGAAAGAACTGTGGCAACCCAAAACTTAAGTAACCTGGAACCGCTATCGAAAGTTTGACAACTGTATTTACAAGCCTGCTTGAAATCTATATAAAGATATATATTTTTACAGAATACAGTTTGGTGTCATTGTGTGGTGGGTTGGTTGTGATGGTGTAATATTGCAAGTGTTTAACCCTATGTGCCCCAAAGATTAGCCTAAGACTGCTTAAGCCACACTACCTAGAGGGTAAGCAGAGGTTGTCTGGAAGGTAACCCTCAGCCCTGACGAGGAAGAGAGAGTCCCTGCTTGTCGCTAGTGCTACACTGCGCCAACTAGAGACGCCCCCTTCCTACACTAATCCCCCAGCACAACCATGAATGACCCATTAAGAACGCCCAAGCTCTACCCACCCAATACATCCAAACACCACCCTACCACTATGATTCCTGTGCACTTCTACCCAGCTCACCATTGAACTACCCTATACGCAGATCCAACCACTGCACAACCAGGACACAAAGAACCCCAAAACTATCACTATCCTCTCCACTCCCCAAATGCACCCATGCACTACTCTGTCAGCACAACCTTGTACTTCCCAGCAGAAGGGCGCATGTGATTTCCCCATCCAGCACACTCAAGCACTACCACCACAGCATACCAAGCGCCACCCTATTCATGCAAAACACCCACTAATTATGCTCGCAGCACATCTATCTAGACACCACTCTCCCAGCACTGCCCTTTCGGAATACCCAAACACTGCACTCGCAGGCCTCCCTGAACACTCATGGCATACCTAAGCACTAGCATGGGCGTCAATTCACCAACATGCCAGCGGTAGCGGAAGTGACTTCACTTTCACTCACTAATACATACTCTTATACATATACACACATTCACACATGCACATACACTCACACATACACAAACACTCTGCTTACTCGTGCATACACATTTAACATACACACACTCTCTTACATAAACACACTGTAAACTGCAAGCACGCACACAACATACACACATTTAAAAGCATTTTTTTTAACTTACTACAGCTGCAAGGGAAAGTCATTTTCAAACAATTTGTACTTCATTTTTTATTAAACTAACACCGAATAATGTAATATTATTCAGTATTAGTATAATAAACAAATTGACAAAAACAAGGCGAGTGAAGCCCCCACCGACGTCCTTAAAGACGAGCTTCTTCTGCTCCTGCCACTGGTTTTGCCACTGCTGAGGCTAGGGGTCGCAAAGACAGTTCCGGAGGTCGCAAGGAGCATGCCAGAGGTCACAGCAGCGACCCCTAAATGACGTCCATAATCACTAGCTACCAGTAAAACCCACGTTGTATCCTTGCAGTACACCCAAGAACAGCCCTTTAATTATTGAGTACCACCCTGTTCATAGATCAGGCTCAGGAGTACATCCAAGGGCCACCAGCCCCACGGTCAGTCACTTACAGACACAGTAAAGCACAGCCCTTCTGGTGCACACACAGCCCTGCTGAGTTTCTGAGGCCCTTGTGTGACTGGCTGCTCTAGTCCAGGTATTTGCATTTGAATTCTGAGACTTAGTCTTGTTTATTCCAGTATAAAACCTGTATTGAAGCCGCTTATTACCCATGGATCTGGGAAAATTGGCAGCTATGCACACCACATGTCCAAGTAGTATACTAATAACAGATCTCCAAGTTAGAATACTCCCAAAGTACAGAATAACCAAACACTATCAACCCAATAGACTCCAGTACTATCCATTTGGTAAACCCAAGGATAACCCGTCCATCAACTCCACGCACAACCACAGAAGCACACAGCCGCGGCACATGCAGGTAAGAGCAGTGGGGCGGTGAGGCCGGGTGCTGGCTTGTATTTCGACAGACGACGAGGAGAGAAAATTAATTATTTATTTCATTTTCCCTTGTGGTCATTTGCTGAATACCTCCACCCCCCCCCCCAACCTGGCCCATCGCTCTTACCTGCACGGCACAACTGCTTGCACACCAAGGCTACCTTAGACTAGAGTCATGCATATCCCCCCGAATATACACACTCTATAGCATAAGTGATTTCACACAGCACACAACTATCTTCTCAGCACACACATCCAAACCTTCAAAGCAAATGCACTATTATTTAAGCACTATTCCATATGAACTACTCTCCAAGAGCATTAAGAAGCACCCTTCCAGCACACCCAGTCATGACACAGCCAGCACATCCAAACTCTACTCACCTCAAAGACCTACGAATCACCCTCCCAGCACACCCAAGCACTATACTCTCAGCAGACCTAAATGCTACCCTTTCAGCACACCCAATCACGACACCGGCAGCACATCCAAACTCTACCCACCTCATAGGCATAGGAATCACCTTACAAGCACACCCAATCACTATACTCTCAGCACACCTAAATGCTACCCTTTCAGCACACCCAATCACGACACCGGCAGCACATCCAAACTCTACCCACCTCACAGGCATAGGAATCACCTTACAAGCACACCCAATCACTATACTCTCAGCACACCTAAATGCTACCCTTTCAGCACACCCAATCAAGACACCGGCAGCACATCCAAACTCTACCCACCTCACAGGCATAGGAATCACCTTACAAGCACACCCAATCACTATACTCTCAGCACACCTAAATGCTACCCTTTCAGCACACCCAATCACGACACCGGCAGCACATCCAAACTCTACCCACCTCACAGGCATAGGAATCACGTTACTAGCACACCCAATCACTATACTCTCAGCACACCTAAATGCTACCCTTTCAGCACACCCAATCACGACACCGGCAGCACATCCAAACTCTACCCACCTCACAGGCATAGGAATCACCTTACAAGCACACCCAATCACTATACTCTCAGCACACCTAAATGCTACCCTTTCAGCACACCCAATCACGACACCGCCAGGACATCCAAACTCTACCCACCTCACAGGCATAGGAATCACCTTACAAGCACACCCAATCACTATACTCTCAGCACACCTAAATGCTACCCTTTCAGCACACCCAATCACGACACCGGCAGCACATCCAAACTCTACCCACCTCACAGGCATAGGAATCACCTTACAAGCACACCCAATCACTACACTCTCAGCACACCTAAATGCTACCCTTTCAGCACACCCAATCACGACACCGGCAGCACATCCAAACTCTACCCACCTCACAGGCATAGGAATCACCTTACAAGCACACCCAATCACTATACTCTCAGCACACCTAAATGCTACCCTTTCAGCACACCCAATCACGACACCGGCAGCACATCCAAACTCTACTCACCTCAAAGACCTACGAATCACCCTCCCAGCACACCCAAGCACTATACTCTCAGCAGACCTAAATGCTACCCTTTCAGCACACCCAATCACGACACCGGCAGCACATCCAAACTCTACCCACCTCATAGGCATAGGAATCACCTTACAAGCACACCCAATCACTATACTCTCAGCACACCTAAATGCTACCCTTTCAGCACACCCAATCACGACACCGGCAGCACATCCAAACTCTACCCACCTCACAGGCATAGGAATCACCTTGCAAGCAAACCCAATCACTATACTCTCAGCACACCTAAATGCTACCCTTTCAGCACACCCAATCACGACACCGGCAGCACATCCAAACTCTACCGACCTCACAGGCATAGGAATCACCTTACAAGCACACCCAATCACTATACTCTCAGCACACCTAAATGCTACCCTTTCAGCACACCCAATCACGACACCGGCAGCACATCCAAACTCTACCCACCTCACAGGCATAGGAATCACGTTACTAGCACACCCAATCACTATACTCTCAGCACACCTAAATGCTACCCTTTCAGCACACCCAATCACGACACCGGCAGCTCATCCAAACTCTACCCACCTCACAGGCATAGGAATCACCTTACAAGCACACCCAATCACTATACTCTCAGCACACCTAAATGCTACCCTTTCAGCACACCCAATCACGACACCGGCAGCACATCCAAACTCTACCCACCTCACAGGCATAGGAATCACTTTACAAGCACACCCAATCACTATACTCTCAGCACACCTAAATGCTACCCTTTCAGCACACCCAATCACGACACCGGCAGCACATCCAAACTCTACCCACCTCACAGGCATAGGAATCACCTTACAAGCACACCCAATCACTATACTCTCAGCACACCTAAATGCTACCCTTTCAGCACACCCAATCACGACACCGGCAGCACACCCAAACTCTACCCACCTCACAGGCATAGGAATCACCTTACAAGCACACCCAATCACTATACTCTCAGCACACCTAAATGCTACCCTTCCAGCACACCCAATCACGACACCGCCAGGACATTCAAACTCTACCCACCTCACAGGCATAGGAATCACCTTACAAGCACACCCAATCACTATACTCTCAGCACACCTAAATGCTACCCTTTCAGCACACCCAATCACGACACCGGCAGCACATCCAAACTCTACCCACCTCACAGGCATAGGAATCACCTTACAAGCACACCCAATCACTATACTCTCAGCACACCTAAATGCTACCCTTTCAGCACACCCAATCACGACACCGGCAGCACATCCAAACTCTACCAACCTCACAGGCATAGGAATCACCTTACAAGCACACCCAATCACTATACTCTCAGCACACCTAAATGCTACCCTTTCAGCACAACCAATCACGACATCGGCAGCACATCCAAACTCTACCCACCTCACAGGCATAGGAATCAGCTTACAAGCACACCCAATCACTATACTCTCAGCACAACTAAATGCTACCCTTTCAGCACACCCAATCACGACACCGGCAGCACGTCCAAACTCTACCCACCTCACAGGCATAGGAATCACGTTACTAGCACACCCAATCACTATACTCTCAGCACACCTAAATGCCACCCTTTCAGCACACCCAATCACGACACCGGCAGCACATCCAAACTCTACCCACCTCACAGGCATAGGAATCGCCTTACAAGCACACCCAATCACTATACTCTCAGCACACCTAAATGCTACCCTTCCAGCACACCCAATCACGACACCGCCAGGACATCCAAACTCTACCCACCTCACAGGCATAGGAATCACCTTACAAGCACACCCAATCACTATACTCCCAGCACACCTAAATGCTACCCTTTCAGCACACCCAATCACGACACCGGCAGCACATCCAAACTCTACCCACCTCACAGGCATAGGAATCACCTTACAAGCACACCCAATCACTATACTCTCAGCACACCTAAATGCTAACCTTTCAGCACACCCAATCACGACACCGGCAGCACATCCAAACTCTACCCACCTCACAGGCATAGGAATCACCTTACAAGCACACCCAATCACTATACTCTCAGCACACCTAAATGCTACCCTTTCAGCACACCCAATCACGACACCGGCAGCACATCCAAACTCTACCCACCTCACAGGCATAGGAATCACCTTACAAGCACACCCAATCACTATACTCTCAGCACACCTAAATGCTACCCTTCCAGCACACCCAATCACGACACCGTCAGGACATTCAAACTCTACCCACCTCACAGGCATAGAAATCACCTTACAAGCACACCCAATCACTATACTCTCAGCACACCTAAATGCTACCCTTTCAGCACAACCAATCACGACACCGGCAGCACATCCAAACTCTACCCACCTCACAGGCATAGGAATCACCTTACAAGCACACCCAATCACTATACTCTCAGCACACCTAAATGCTACCCTTTCAGCACACCCAATCACGACACCGGCAGCACATCCAAACTCTACCCACCTCACAGGCATAGGAATCACGTTACTAGCACACCCAATCACTATACTCTCAGCACACCTAAATGCTACCCTTTCAGCACACCCAATCACGACACCGGCAGCACATCCAAACTCTACCCACCTCACAGGCATAGGAATCGCCTTACAAGCACACCCAATCACTATACTCTCAGCACACCTAAATGCTACCCTTCCAGCACACCCAATCACGACACCGCCAGGACATCCAAACTCTACCCACCTCACAGGCATAGGAATCACCTTACAAGCACACCCAATCACTATACTCTCAGCACACCTAAATGCTACCCTTTCAGCACACCCAATCACGACACCGGCAGCACATCCAAACTCTACCCACCTCACAGGCATAGGAATCACCTTACAAGCACACCCAATCACTATACTCTCAGCACACCTAAATGCTACCCTTTCAGCACACCCAATCACGACACCGGCAGCACATCCAAACTCTACCCACCTCACAGGCATAGGAATCACTTTACAAGCACACCCAATCACTATACTCTCAGCACACCTAAATGCTACCCTTTCAGCACACCCAATCACGACACCGGCAGCACATCCAAACTCTACCCACCTCACAGGCATAGGAATCACCTTACAAGCACACCCAATCACTATACTCTCAGCACACCTAAATGCTACCCTTTCAGCACACCCAATCACGACACCGGCAGCACATCCAAACTCTACCCACCTCACAGGCATAGGAATCACCTTACAAGCACACCCAATCACTATACTCTCAGCACACCTAAATGCTACCCTTTCAGCACACCCAATCACGACACCGGCAGCACATCCAAACTCTACCCACCTCACAGGCATAGGAATCGCCTTACAAGCACACCCAATCACTATACTCTCAGCACACCTAAATGCTACCCTTCCAGCACACCCAATCACGACACCGGCAGCACATCCAAACTCTACCCACCTCACAGGCATAGGAATCACCTTACAAGCACACCCAATCACTATACTCTCAGCACACCTAAATGCTACCCTTTCAGCACACCCAATCACGACACCGGCAGCACATCCAAACTCTACCCACCTCACAGGCATACGAATCACCCTCCCAGCACACCCAAGCACTATACTCTCAGCAGACCTAAATGCTACCCTTTCAGCACACCCAATCACGACACCGGCAGCACATCCAAACTCTACCCACCTCATAGGCATAGGAATCACCTTACAAGCACACCCAATCACTATACTCTCAGCACACCTAAATGCTACCCTTTCAGCACACCCAATCACGACACCGGCAGCACATCCAAACTCTACCCACCTCACAGGCATAGGAATCACCTTACAAGCACACCCAATCACTATACTCTCAGCACACCTAAATGCTACCCTTTCAGCACACCCAATCACGACACCGGCAGCACATCCAAACTCTACCGACCTCACAGGCATAGGAATCACCTTACAAGCACACCCAATCACTATACTCTCAGCACACCTAAATGCTACCCTTTCAGCACACCCAATCACGACACCGGCAGCACATCCAAACTCTACCCACCTCACAGGCATAGGAATCACGTTACTAGCACACCCAATCACTATACTCTCAGCACACCTAAATGCTACCCTTTCAGCACACCCAATCACGACACCGGCA
Source organism: Lissotriton vulgaris (assembly GCF_964263255.1). NCBI lineage: Eukaryota > Metazoa > Chordata > Amphibia > Caudata > Salamandridae > Lissotriton > Lissotriton vulgaris. The sequence continues at coordinate 278,255,516 of NC_141699.1, forward strand.
GCACATCCAAACTCTACCCACCTCACAGGCATAGGAATCACCTTACAAGCACACCCAATCACTATACTCTCAGCACACCTAAATGCTACCCTTTCAGCACACCCAATCACGACACCGGCAGCACATCCAAACTCTACCCACCTCACAGGCATAGGAATCACCTTACAAGCACACCCAATCACTATACTCTCAGCACACCTAAATGCTACCCTTTCAGCACACCCAATCACGACACCGGCAGCACATCCAAACTCTACCCACCTCACAGGCATAGGAATCACTTTACAAGCACACCCAATCACTATACTCTCAGCACACCTAAATGCTACCCTTTCAGCACACCCAATCACGACACCGGCAGCACATCCAAACTCTACCCACCTCACAGGCATAGGAATCACCTTACAAGCACACCCAATCACTATACTCTCAGCACACCTAAATGCTACCCTTTCAGCACACCCAATCACGACACCGGCAGCACATCCAAACTCTACCCACCTCACAGGCATAGGAATCACCTTACAAGCACACCCAATCACTATACTCTCAGCACACCTAAATGCTACCCTTCCAGCACACCCAATCACGACACCGCCAGGACATTCAAACTCTACCCACCTCACAGGCATAGGAATCACCTTACAAGCACACCCAATCACTATACTCTCAGCACACCTAAATGCTACCCTTTCAGCACACCCAATCACGACACCAGCAGCACATCCAAACTCTACCCACCTCACAGGCATAGGAATCACCTTACAAGCACACCCAATCACTATACTCTCAGCACACCTAAATGCTACCCTTTCAGCACACCCAATCACGACACCGGCAGCACATCCAAACTCTACCAACCTCACAGGCATAGGAATCACCTTACAAGCACACCCAATCACTATACTCTCAGCACACCTAAATGCTACCCTTTCAGCACAACCAATCACGACACCGGCAGCACATCCAAACTCTACCCACCTCACAGGCATAGGAATCACCTTACAAGCACACCCAATCACTATACTCTCAGCACAACTAAATGCTACCCTTTCAGCACACCCAATCACGACACCGGCAGCACATCCAAACTCTACCCACCTCACAGGCATAGGAATCACGTTACTAGCACACCCAATCACTATACTCTCAGCACACCTAAATGCTACCCTTTCAGCACACCCAATCACGACACCGGCAGCACATCCAAACTCTACCCACCTCACAGGCATAGAAATCACCTTACAAGCACACCCAATCACTATACTCTCAGCACACCTAAATGCTACCCTTTCAGCACAACCAATCACGACACCGGCAGCACATCCAAACTCTACCCACCTCACAGGCATAGGAATCACCTTACAAGCACACCCAATCACTATACTCTCAGCACACCTAAATGCTACCCTTTCAGCACACCCAATCACGACACCGGCAGCACATCCAAACTCTACCCACCTCACAGGCATAGGAATCACGTTACTAGCACACCCAATCACTATACTCTCAGCACACCTAAATGCTACCCTTTCAGCACACCCAATCACGACACCGGCAGCACATCCAAACTCTACCCACCTCACAGGCATAGGAATCGCCTTACAAGCACACCCAATCACTATACTCTCAGCACACCTAAATGCTACCCTTCCAGCACACCCAATCACGACACCGCCAGGACATCCAAACTCTACCCACCTCACAGGCATAGGAATCACCTTACAAGCACACCCAATCACTATACTCCCAGCACACCTAAATGCTACCCTTTCAGCACACCCAATCACGACACCGGCAGCACATCCAAACTCTACCCACCTCACAGGCATAGGAATCACCTTACAAGCACACCCAATCACTATACTCTCAGCACACCTAAATGCTACCCTTTCAGCACACCCAATCACGACACCGGCAGCACATCCAAACTCTACCCACCTCACAGGCATAGGAATCACCTTACAAGCACACCCAATCACTATACTCTCAGCACACCTAAATGCTACCCTTTCAGCACACCCAATCACGACACCGGCAGCACATCCAAACTCTACCCACCTCACAGGCATAGGAATCACGTTACTAGCACACCCAATCACTATACTCTCAGCACACCTAAATGCTACCCTTTCAGCACACCCAATCACGACACCGGCAGCACATCCAAACTCTACCCACCTCACAGGCATAGGAATCGCCTTACAAGTACACCCAATCACTATACTCTCAGCACACCTAAATGCTACCCTTCCAGCACACCCAATCATGACACCGCCAGGACATTCAAACTCTACCCACCTCACAGACCTAGGAATCACCCTCCCAAAGCACCCAAGCACTTTGATGAGTCTCTGGATGAACCAGCCACGGAGATGGCGTCAATGAAAAGTGCTGAAGTTATTGTGTGCGTAAGCAAACCTTCTTGTGCAGCATACAGCCTTGTGAGAACAGTGATGGTTGTTTCTTGCATCAGTGCCTATCACCAGTGCCAGTGCTGAAAGATTTCTTCCAAACGTGCATTACTGACGACTGAGCTACGCTCCACGGTGCAGCAGGGCAGAGTAGAGGTCCTACTTATGACGTCTGTGGAGCAAACCTTGTGCAGGTCTGTGGACTTGGTGCTCCACCTGTTCAAAACGTTGAAGGCCGCCAGTGCATGAGTATGTGATTGCAAAGAGGGTTTGCAGCAAACTCGAGGCACCCCCGAAGGGATGTTCGCAGGGAGTGAACCCTGCAGGCAGGGGTAGCAGTGTATTGAGCGGTCTTACACACGCGAAGCGAACCATAACTAGAACATTTTAGTTTTTATAGTTTATGGATCAAGCTTTAACATCCCTTCAAATGAAGCTTCTCCAGAGAACTTCAAAGGTTTTAAAAAAAGATATTTTAATTATTAGCTAAGCTTAGTAACAAAACAAGAACATACTTTATTTGCATGATTAATTAAAACCATTGCAATAATGTACTTAAAACACGAATAAATAAGCAAAAAATCAGATTATCCAATTTTACAGCAGTTGTTCTCAACAAAATGATTTTAGTGATTACTTTTTTAATTACTGTTGAAATATTTTCACAGCTGCCAAAGGTTCACCTGTTTCATACCCCAGTACCTGCTGTGCACAGCCGGGGGCAGTGATTGGAAAGCAACAGGTGACACTTAATGACCAGTGCCCCTGGTTTGAGGGCTTGCAGGTCCTGTCCATGGGCCACTTGCCCGGACTTTGGAGACCACTGCATGGAATCTGCACAAAACTTCCCATGATCAATCCTAGGGGCATGTACACATTTTTGAAAAGTTTTGTGCTGATTTGTCAAATGGGCAGTCATGAGACATAAAACATAAGCAGTTTAACCATAACTTCACAGTCCCTAGAAATCAAACAACTGAAAGTCAGCAGGAGACCTCAAACAGGGTGGAAGCAGAAGAGAGGCATCCCGGAATGCTGGGTTTGTGACTACCACAAATAAAGTTTACCTCAAATTGTCTTCTTCCCCCAGCATTCACTCCAAAGCACAAAGGGCTTCTAATTCCAATAGTCAAAAGACTTGGCCATCAAACTTGTAAAGCATGGGCATGAAGTTGTTTCAATATCACAGATGACTTGTTTACAAATAACCTTGTTAAATTTATGAACCTGATCCAAACCAAGTTGTAAAAAGTATAAATAGCTTATCAACAGCATGTAGTCAAATATAAAACATCAGATAAGGTTCCTCCCTTGTTCTGAAATGACTGGGGATCAATCGTGTGTGTGTACATGGCGCTGCACACATCTCGTAGCAAGGACTCATTGTTTCCCTTTGCATTTTTGTTTGCTTAGTCCATAATCATTCATATCACAATATTACAATGACTTATTTACACTTTAAATTATGTTAAATGGTTTTATTAAGATGTATGAATCTAACCTCTTCATACCAATGCAATTATATCGATCCTGTTTTTAAATTCATTTTATATCCTTTATTTGCTATTGATTTGGAAATATTGAATGAATACATAAATGAGTGAATAAAAAGACCATTAGTAGCACTAAATAGCTTCTTTGGAAACAAAGTGTCTTGGCACTAGCATGACAGCAATATGAATAAGTTAGGTAGCTAGAACCTACCCCCACGGGCACAGAAACGGAATTCTGGATGTTGTTTGCATACTTAAAAGTCTTGAGTTGTTTTCTGAAATAGATGACATTTTGCTGGGTATGCAATGCTAGTAGAAGGGTGTTATAGTTTTTTTCCATTACCACTGCCATAGAGGGACCCCCTATTCTCGCCTTCTTAAACGTAAGAATTTTGACCCGGTATACACAGCCGGATCTCACCTCCCTTGCTGGCTGGTACCAAACAAATTCTGAGGCCATGTATGACTTGAGTGCTCGCCCTGATCATAAAAGGATTTATAACACAGGCAAACCTCTTTAAATTGACACCTCTTCGAAATGGGGAGCCAGTGCGGTTTTGTAAATTTGTTAGAATTGAGTATAGATTTCTTTAGGCCTAAGACCAGCCTAGCTGCATCATTTTGTAGCAGCTGCAGTCTATGCAAAATGTATTTTGGCACCCCCCCATGTATGGCGAGTTGCCGTGATCCATTCTAGACGAGATCAGGGCCTGAACCAGGCCCTTCATTTATGAGGCTGGTATAAAAGGGAGAATCCTTCTGGTGAGCTCAGAAGCATAATGCCAGTTGAGCTGTGATTTTAATGTGATCCTTGAAGGATACATCTGAGTCCACACAGATTTCAAATTCCCGGCATGATGGGATGGAGTTGCGAAGGCTTCAAATGACTCCGGACACCATTCTTGTGAGCAAGAGGCTCCTGACACCAAGACCGCGATCTCAGTATTTGCTATGTTCAGCACCAAAGACTTTGCACCCATTCATTCTGCAGTCCCCAGAAGACAATTCATACCACCACTGGACATCTGGTATGGATTTTCCTCAAGCTTCATTTTATTTTGTCTGTAAACGGCATAAGAATCGAAGGTGACGCCGAAAGATTAAATAAGGCACGCCAAGGGGCTATGTAAAAATTGAAAAGAAGAGCTTAGGACTGGTCCCTGTGGAACCCTTCTGGTAATTGTCTCAGGGGTTGATCTAAAGTTCTCTAGTGCCGCTGCTTGCATTCAATCTTTCAAGAACGCAGAGAACCAAGAGAGCACCGTGCTCACCAGGCCAGGCCAGGTGATTCCAGTCGCTCTAAGGAGTGGGAGACTATATCAAACGCTGCTGACAGATCTTATAGAATCAGAGGTCCCGCTGCCCCCAATCCATGATGTCTCAAATGTCCAAAGTCGCTTTAGCCATCTTGTCTCAGTAGAGAGGGCCTTATGTAATACCAAGTGGACTCTGACCAAAAGAATGTTGGATTTAGGATATCTAGGTAGCTGTTTGTTCACGACAAGTTTAGCAAACTGTCGGAGCCATGAGATAGGCCAAAAATTGACCATAACCAATTCCAATTTAATTAATCAAACAGTAAACATATCACTACGGGTGTAGAGTCACTATTGCTGACGAGAGCGAATCAGCAGTTTTGGTTGCGCAGCAATGTCCAATAATAGAGCGCTTTTTGGATAACATTTGCCCTATTTAACGAATTTGACTCAGTTAAAAGAAAATGTGCAAGCGCCTAATTAACATGTTTAGACTTTTCCAAATATTGGGAGGGAAACAAATAAACTGTGGCCTTATTATCCAAAGTTCCCCAGGTGCAGAAGAGCAGTGTGTTTCTGGTTTTGTAACCCTCAGGGGCTCTAAGGAATTATGGAAGGGATGCAAATGCTTCTATGACCCCTTCTATAATAAAGATTGTGCCACTATGAACCCAGCGGGGCGTGGCCTCGTTTGCATGGGTGAAACCTTTGTGCCAGCGCCTTATTAGAGGTGCGGGTGCAGAAGCTGTTGGTAGGTGAACTAACTGTGGCCACGTACAAGCGTAGCACAGTTTGTGCATCCTCGCTAAGGGCGCTCCATGGAAGGAAGGCCCCCATATCATCTGCAAAGCAGTATGGCCCGGTGTCCTGTATTCTCTGAACAAAACATACTTAGAAGTTATGGTTCTAGCTATATTGCACTGCGCTGCATCGGCAAAAAGACATTTGTTTTATTTATTTATATGTTTGCTTACCTCTAATTGGCCATTATCTGTAGTTTACTACCCAACACCCCCTGCCCGACGTCAGTGCCCAGCAGCACTCCCACCACGGGCCGCTACTGCCACAAAGCAAAACATGGAATGGGACTGCACTTCATCAGAAATAAAATGACCAAACACATTCAACAAAGGAACCTACGCTCTAAAGGGGCATCTCGCCTCAAAATCCCAAGATACAAGAAAAAAAATATGGGTGGCACATCCTTCTCTGTTTAAGCAGCCAAACTATGGAACTCTTTACTCCCCAACATAAGATCCACCGACAACCACCTCATCTTCAGAAAACTACTCAAGAATTGTCTCTTCACCACATAAGCACCGTACGCAAACAGAAATTAAAGCATATCCCTCTGTAAACAAGCATTTATTTTCACTATAGATATGTACCTATCTTTGTGTATAGCATAAAAATTTAGAATAATTATTGTTGTTGAAAATAAATAAATAAAAATCATCATCTTTGGTCTACATGTACTTACTTCCATTGTGCATCTATATGCCTTCCATTTACTTTGATCTCTGTGTCTGTTACTTTTCACCTGAAAAAGCATATCCAATGTGCTACCCTATTTCTCATCCTGTATTTCTATCAATATCTTTTAATCTATATATACTTACTGTTGGAAATGGCCCTTTTTGCAGGGTTATCCCCAAAACTTTTGCTTCTTCCTCCCTTGTTTTTCCTGACCTGTTGTTGTTGGTAATAGGACTCTGGGCACTTTACCACTGCTGATCAGTGCTAAAGTGCATATGCTCTCTGTATAAATTGCTATTATGATTGGTTATCCATGATTGGCAGATTTTTTTCATCAGTAGGTCCCTAGTAAAGTGCACTGAGTGTGCCAGGGCTGGTGATTCAAATGCTACTAGTGGGACTGCAGCACTGATTGTGCCACCCACATGAGTAGCCCTAAAATGGTGTTTCAGGCCTGCCACCGCAGTGCTTTTGTGCAGTTGCTAACTGCCATACTGACCTGACCAGTGTCCCTACTGGCCAGGACTAACCCTTCCCTTTCTGTGCACATTGGACATCCCTATGGAAGGCCCAAGGTACCCCCTTGGGCAGGGTGCAGTGTATTTGAAAGGTAGAGCATGTACTAGTGTGGGTGACATGCTCTGATAGTAAAATACTGCCAATTTCGTTTTTCACTATTGAAAGGCTATCTTGCCCATAGGCTAGAATGGGAAATGCTGTGTATAATGTTTACCTGCATATCTTCCCATAGGCGCAAGATAGAAAATTGAAGTCTGGTATCCCTGAACTCAGAATTTAATAACCCATCTTTAGGAAGGATGGTTTTTAAATCCTGTGTTTGAAAACAGCACTTTTAAAAAATGACTGTTTTCTTGTCTGATCTTTCTATGTGCCTTTGCCTGTTTGTGAATTAACTGTCTGGTTTGTGGGTGACAGGGGCTGGGGTGGCTCCAGGAGGCTGGGTCAGTCAGCACTAGGCTGAATAGCTTCATCTGCATCTTGAGTGGTGGGAGAGGATAGCACCTGGGCCTGAATAGGGCTCTGCCTGCCTTCCACAATGCTGGCTCCACCTCCTGCTGGGCGGATGACAACCCTGCCCCTCTCTCTCAAAGGAAAGAAGGAGTCATGTAAACAGAGGGCCCCAGATCCCAAGACATTAGATCATCCTGGAATTAAGAAGGAACCTCTGCCAAGGAAAAAAGCTGGCAGACTGAAGAGGAAGGACTGCCCTGCTGTGTGTTTGTAGACTGACCTGTAGTTGCTATTCTGCCAAGGAGAGGGGAAGGACTTTGCTGTTGCTGTGTCCCCTGCTTGAAGAGATCTCCAAGGGCTTGAGAAGAGCTGGCCTCCTGTTAAGAAGTCCCAGGAACAAAAGGACTTCACCCCCAGCTTCCCCCTGAACTCTGCTGTGTGAGTTCTGACCTGCCTAGAGTGCTTGATCCATTTGTGAGGCCTCTGGAGGTTGTTTCCTGCTGTTTGGGGTGCTGGAAAAGAAGAAGATCTACAATTTTGCATGCATTGCTCACTTGTGAAGCGCATCGTCGAGAGTGCGAGAGAATTCCTGTTGCAGCGCAGTTCATCGCGGCGCCTATTGCCGGTGCAAGAACCGATGCATTGTTCGCTTGCAGAGCGCATCGCCCCGGTGCGGGAAGATTCCTGTTGCTGTGAATATTGTCGCAGAGCCTGTCCTCGCTGTGAGACCAGTTGCATCACTTGCCTGTGGACTGCATCCCCACGCTGCGAACATCGTTGCAGATTCAACGTATCGAGGGGCCGCGACAGAAGAGGATCAACACTGCGCCGCTCATAGACGCACTGAAGATCGTCGCCATCCCGAAGATCGTCACATCGCGCCTGTGCGAGACACTTCCTACTGGAGAACCTGCAAACCGGAATCCATACAAGGTATTGCATCGCTCCCCATACAGAACGGATTTGACGCAACCCGGTTGTCGCATAGGCTCCCCAGGGTCTCAGGAATGACGCATTGCTTGTTTTCTGACGCTGCAGCTGCCTCTTGGAACTTTTGTCGCATCTACAGGTACTTTGGGCTAAAACTGACACAACTGTGTATTATTTTGGTGCAAACCTTTGAACTCTTTTTAAAGACTTATTTTGGAACAGTGTATGTTGGATTTTTGTCGTTTTGGTCTTGTGTATTTTAGATAAAGATACTTTATTTTTCTAAACTGGTGTGGCGCCCATTTGTGGTGTTTTCACTGTGTTATTGTGAGTGTTGGTACAAATACTTTACACATTGCCTTTGATAAGCCTTTCTGCTCATGCCAAGCTACGAAGGGGGTGAGCAGGGGTTATCCAAAGAGTGTATCCCCCTTACCCTGATTAGAAGCAAGGGTCCCTATTTGGACATTGGTACCTACCTATGCCAACTAGAGACCCCCAGATCTAACATTGGTGGTCAGCGGTGAGGATTTTAACTTATATTTGCACTTGACCCACAGTGATTGGTGTACATCACTAGACTAGTGCAGACCACTATGCAACCACATACTGTTTTTTGTGTTTCCTGGTGTCCTCCTGGAAGTATCTTTTTTTTTTTTTACTGAGACTCTGGTTAGTGTTGCACCTGTGAAGTCTTGAAAAGATGGTGCTTGACTTCTGGCCTTTTTCATGTACACAACAAGGGAGCTATGTATGTACTGTAAGAAAAGGGGGCTGCCTGTAAAGAGCAGGTCCAGGGAGGATCTAGAGTCAGCCCTATTTCAGTATGAACTACCAGGCTGGATGCTAACACTACAATCGGAGTCTGAGGAGGAGGAGGAGGAATTCTCTGAAAGGGAGGAAGACACAGAGAAATATGAAGGGCTTCTGGCTTGTGAGCATAGGCTGAGAGAGCTTGATGAGGAGCTCAAGAGGGCTGAGGCCGAGAGGGCCTTTACCCATGAAGAAGAAAAACGTGTAGCTCAAGAAGTAAGCTTTGCTGAGTTGGAGGTGGAGTCCAGCTCAGATGGTGGCTTAAGTTTGTGATATCTAGTGCTGAGGGAGAGGTACAAACACCGGGAGATGTGGCGCATGACTTGAGGGAGGGGGTTGACATACACCAGGGGGTTCAGGTTTATGAGGCAGATCTAGTGGTGTGCACTGACACAGGGGACCATATTCCTAGGGGTGGGAGGGACACTCTATTGACTATAGATGAGAGGTGCAGGGAGAGGGGTTCCCCCATGGTAGAAACCTTGGTGTGTGAGTGTGGAGACCGCCCAGAAGAGTGTGGGTTGAGTGACAGAGACAGTAAGACACTGTCTTGCTAATCTCAGGAGAGTGGTGTGGGGTACTTGTGTAAGGCACTGGATGGTGAGGTGAAGGATGGTTTGGTTAACCCTTGTAGAGGGCTGTGTGATTCATTTGTCGGAGAGCATATTTTAAGTCCCTGTTTTCCAGAGTTATGCCAACACCCGGTGGAGTGTGAGATCTCTGATTCCTGGGAACTTGCGCAGGAGGCAGACCTCTTGGTGGATTCCCGAGAGTCTGAAGAGGCATTGGGGAGTGATCCCAAAAGGAGTGGCGCAGATTTCATCAAGACCTGTGAAGTGGAAGAGGTTCAGTGTAGCCCAGTTAGGTCCCAGTGTAGTGGGAGGGGTGTAGGGGCTTGTAATGGCAGAGTTTTTGGCTCTATTTAGCAGTGATATAGATCTTAGTCTTGCTCACATCTAGGATAGGTATTCTTAGCTTGTGTTGGCCCTTTTAAGCCCTTTCTTCCAGACCTAGAAGAGGATAGCTGCTTAATATGATGATAGATCCCTTATTCTTGACTCTAACCTGTCTATTGCCTATTGGCTTTGACATACTTGACACATTGGTATGGTTTATGTAGGTATTCTGACAGAGCTAAGGGGTATTTGATCCCTTTCAGGCCTACAGGCCTAGAACTAGAGGGACTCCATCTTGAGGGAGCTGAGAGGCTTTTTAGAGTAAAGGTAAAGTTTATAGTTAAAGCTGTTGTTCGCCCTAAGCGAACCGGAGAGAACCGGCCAGAGCTGAATCTAATCAGGAATTGTTCCCGGGCTCAGGTCTCTAGACGAAACAAGCATACTGGTCACTGTGGGAGCGTCTAGCGCAAGGAGCCTGGTGCATGGGATTGGTGGGAGGAAGCTGCTGGCTGGAACTTTCCATGAGGAAACAGCATTCTATATCAGTGAAGTGCAGAGGCGGAGTCAGTCAGTCGTGTTGAGGTGGAGGAGTGGTAGAGAGTCGAGTGGAGTTGGCAGAGCAGAGAGGGTTCAAGCTAGAGAGAGCTGACTTGAAATGAAGGAGTAGAGAGTGTTGGTAGAGGTGGAGGAGTGGAATTGCAAGAGTAGAAGAGACAGGACATGCTTGGAACAGAGAGAAGACAGACAGACAGTCAGTGAGCTGGAACTGAAGGAAGCAGTCAGAAGCAGTTACTTATCAGGAGGAGGTGTGAATAGCTGGAGTCTGAAGTAATGCCTTTTAAAAGAGACGGAGGAGAGATCGTGGACTAACCTGTGGGAGCAGCTGGAGTTATTTGGACATTGGCACAGAGATCGTACCCAGAATGAACAAGCTAGTGGAATGAACGGTGATCAGAGCGGCAGAAACCATTAGATTGAAGTTGGAAGGTGGAGACAGTTCGTGGGGGAGAGGAGTCCAGTGCAAAGTGATCAGCGCAGAGGTGTATCCAAGAGTGCAGGAGAGAGAGAGAGTCTGAGATGAGCCAAGGCACAGACGAGAGAGGAACCCAGATGACAGCTAGAACAAGACTTCACACTAATCAGGTGATATTGATTCTGTCACATTAGTTTACTTTACACTTGCATCTTAATCTTGTCTTTATTATTGTATTGCTAATCTTTTCCCTTTCAGCGGTGTGTTCTATCTATAGTCTTTGTCAGTTACAGATCTGTGTAGGTGTTTATATTGTTCTAATAAAACCCCCAGTTTGTAGCAAACTGCAATGTGCCTTGTATTCTTGTTCAATCCAGGTAAATGTATCTCCTAGGTGGTTATTATTTTTATGAATGGATGAGTAACCCCAATCAGGTAAGTGGTGATCACATAAATAGGGAGCGATTGGACCTATGATGCCAAGAATAAGAGGTACAGTATATTAATTGGCTAACTCCTAATATTGTAGTAGCAAGCCCTTAGTGAATAGGGAGAGAGAGACTTCCCAACATATAACTGAAGGTGCTCATAGGAATGTGGTCGTCGTTGATATACGGCGTTAGTGAGAGCGCTGGGGTGGATGACCAGCGTGTATACCCACAGGATTGTGGCTTGTGTAAGTGAGAGCGCCAGGGGGGATACTGGCGTGTAGGTTTGCCGAATTGTAAACCGTTTGGAAAAGAGAGCATTGGGTTCTGCAGGCCCATGTGTAGACGCACCGGATTGTGTGTCATATCTGCCCTGGGGTAGATTAGTCTGGGTCTGAGTGGCCGCGAGACTATAAGGTATCCTTAGTAATCAGTGAGTATTCTTAGTATCCCTATAGATTTAGTGGTGTTTCTAATAATATGAGCTTGTATATTGCGAGTTCCCCATCCTCAGGTAGGTACCCAGGTGCCTGGATAGATGGTCCTGAGGAGGGAGGTGGTTACGTTCTGGCTGGGTTGGAGGGGCCCCTAGGGGCTGATCCCATCTAATCAGAAAACCCGGCCATGACATCTGGCGTCTACGAACAGTTTACGAAGCCTGTGTGCCTGGCCATGTGCTTAGAGAGTTTCCCATGTGTTGTGAGGGAGTGCCCTGAGCGCCAGTTCCATCTGGCGTAGTTTGGCAATTTATGTAGCCTGTGTGACCTATGGGCTTGAACAGTTGCAGCATGAGGAGATTGCATTACATCATGGCATTTGGTTTATTCAGGGTGGAAGGAATGGTTTTCATCTTGGTGTTTAAACTGTCAGGGTTGAAGGATGGCATTACATGAGGGAGCCAGTTACATCTTTGTGGTGGTCCAATTGTATATATGTGTGTAAAAAATGTTTTTAAATTGCCCATTAAATTGCTTGCTGCATATGCTTATGCTGTGCAATGTGAAATGTGTTCATTGTTATATGATCTGTGGAGTTCTTTGCATATAGCTCCTTGTAAATATAGCTTGTGAATAGCGCCTTGTTAATGTGGCTTGTGAGGTGCATGTTCTTATGTTGATTTGCTGTGTTCCTTGTGCATTGCGCCTTGGATATGTTGTTTGTGAAGAGCTTGTCTTGTAAATATGGCTTGTGAATAGCGCCATGTGGTCATGACTTGGATAGAGCTTGTTATTGTTGCGTTAGGTAGGAGAGAGCTGGTTCTCTTTCAAATGCTTGGAGAAATTGTTTTGTGTTATCTGTAAACGTGGAGAGATGAGTTCATGATTTTCCCATGTATCTGCAGTCATTGGGAATTGATTGTGCTTGAGCTGCCAAAGGGTTAATATCTTGAATTGAGATGGCAGTCTTTATTTTTAACATGCTGTTTAACTTTCATGTTTATCTGAACTGACTATAAAAGTCAGTGGATTATTTTAATGATTGGTGGTTTGATTTTGACTTTTATTGGTTCCTGGGTCTGCCTACGTGCTTTGTCAGCTTCTTGACGGAGAGGTAACATCTTGTGCTTTGCGAAGGGCTCTGTTCATTTCACATTCTTTTTGAAATGCGTCTACGAATTTGTGTGGGTTTGCCTTGGAACTGATGACTTCATGTGTCTGACTCTTAGGGGTCGGTCGGTTATAAATCAACCAGTCGGATTGAGATAAGGGTTTGCACGGAGAGAGCTGTGTTCTTTTAAATGTGCTTTTAATATGCATCCACAGACGTGTGGAGAATTATTTTTGAATGCATGATTTAAAATCTGTGAAATGTTAAAAAGATGGCCCAGTTAGAGTGCACGCTACGGGGCTGTTTTCATTAATTATTTCTTTGAGGGTTTTCCATCTACAAAGGAATGTGCTGGCCGATGTTTTGCAATGATCACAGGTTGAGAATAATCAATCTTGCCCGACAGTGCATGGTAACATGTGCTTTTAATTAGTGAAAGGCAACCGTGTGCTTTTAAAATAAATGTGTTCTCATTATTATTTTCCCAAATGCAAACTGAACCTTTTTTTTCAAATGTGAATGTATGCAGCAAAACCGGCATAGGTAAGTTAACCAACTCAGTTAGAAAATAAATGGCTGTTTGATAATATATGAATGTGGCCCTTTTATTAGGTTGAATTGAAAAGTTTGCGCTATAAATTACGCTGTAATGCATAATTACATGTTGTCCCTGGTTGAACAAAATACAATGGTGAAATGTGTCTGCATTTTATGTTGTTTTACAATTATTTCTCTTTCAACAGCTGATAATATATATTTTTAATACCTTGCACGATAAACATGCTGCCTGATAGATATATGTGCAGAGAAATATTAAACCCAATAGTCCATGATAATTTGTTTTTTCAAATGCAGACTGTATAGTCTTGTGTGCAGAAGTAAATTGCCCCTTTTTGTATGTTGATCTGCATGCTCAATAACTGCTCATATTTCTAATGTCTTGCTTTTAGCTGAATTAGTTAGACAAAAGTCTTTTTAGAAAGTGGAGCTTTTAAGTAGCAGTAATTATTTTTAAAATGCTAGCTTTCGTTAGTTAGAAAATATAGCCTGCGAACTGTTATTACAAAGAATGTGTTTATCGACCTTGGCAGACCAGCTGGTTTGTGAAGACATGTTTTTTCCTCTGCAGGCTCCGAACACGGCCTGTCCTGTTAAGATTGGCCATAATCCAATTTTGTTCTGCGGACGGAATGTTTATGTAAGGGTGGGGTGAACTCGCTCTTCCTGGCTGTCGTCGCAAGCAGCTTCATTGCCTGCTGATAAGGGATTCTTGCAGACTCTTGGCCCTTGGAGTTAGTTAGATACAGTAGGCCTGGGCGGGCTTCCCTGATTGGGGAAAGTGAGGCTTGCAGCGCCCTGCTCCTGCTGTGAGATCATCACTTGGCAGTGTTTCAAATTGCTTCACACTGTAGCCTGGCTCCTGCGTATTCTGAAGGGAGGGGCTGTCTCACAGAGGATTAGGGTATGACTAGACCATTCTGGATGTGTTTAAAAATTAGATTTTGCTTATGTTTTTAATTAATCAGGATATTTTCTTTTCAATAATGAAAAGCACTTGGGGTGTTTTTTAAATAGAAAGTTTTATTTTGGCAAGAGTAATGATACTTGTTTTCTTGTCCTAGGATTGCTGGGTTGTGGTGTTGGTGTGTGGGTCGCCCCCCCCCCCCCACTTCCTTTCTTATTTTAGTTTTTTACTTTCATGTTTTTATGTTAGTTTGTTATTTTTGGAAGATGGAACCAGACCAGACCAGACCGGAAGGGTGGTGGATGGCCGCATCTGAGGAAGTGTCCGGATACCGAAGATGCCGGGTGGTGACCTACACTGATGTCCCAAAATTGACATTGGACTTATTTTTGAAAAAAAACAATTATACTTTTTTTATTTGTCACAGAATACGTCGTGATAAAATTTCCCGCAAAAGGATTTGGTTATGTAATTCCTTGGCCTGCATTATTCCCATGTTTTTTCTTTGCAATCACTACGAACAGGCCCCACTTTAAAAAAAAGAAAAAAAGAAAATGTTTATGTAGTTCTATCTTTGCTTTTTAGGATGCAGTCACCTATCATAGTTTTCCTGTTTTTTGCAGAACAGTTTTTGCCAATGAAGGACAATTTTTTTTTGGGATGGTGGTGCACACATGTGTTCCACAGTGTGAAGAAATTGGGTGCTAACTGTTTTATGATATTGTGCTTTTACATATACACTGCATTTATATATATACATCAATGCTTAGTGCTACACCAGCTATCTTGTAGAAATGGGGTTGTCTTCATTTTTCCTGTTATTACAATTTCACCTTATTTGATCAAAGGGTGGTTGCCCTAGACTTTAGGTTGTCCTGGGAGGTGTGTCTTTTAGTATGATTATGTATTAATGTTTGCCCAGACCTTGAAAATAATTTGTCATGTCTATTTCTCAGATTTCACCAAAATGTTTCCTTAAATTGACCATAGTAGGTAGGCCTCATTTAGGCCCATTGTTTTTTTCATCTCACAAACAAGCCCCTACACCAATACATTTTATGAGTCATCATTAGCTTAAGTTGACCATAGTAGGTAGGCCTCATTTAGGCCCTTTGTTGTTTTTTTCATTAGAAGTTGAAACACATTTAGTTCTTAAGTTGTCCGAAGTAGGTAGGCCCCATTTAGGCCCCTTGCTGTTTTCATTCAACACATAAGTCCCTACATCACTAGATTTCACCAGTTATCACTAGAAGTTGAGGCACATTTAGTTTGTGGATGCTTTGGTTAGTTTCTGTTGTTATCAGATCAAATCTTAGTTATGTTTCAGCATTCAAGTCAAGGGTGCTTTGATTTGTTTTCAGTTGGTTGTTAGGTTTGTGTTCCCTACATTGAGTTTCAGGTGGAATTTCCTTAAGTTGTCATTCTTTTTAGAGAGTTTTTTAGTTTTTGATTTGTTGATAGATTGTGTTGATGTTTGTTTATATGGATGTTGTTGTTTATAGATGTTCGCAAGATAAGGATCTAAGGGTGGAATGTAATGGCAGAGTTTTTGGCTCTATTTAGCAGTGATATAGATCTTAGTCTTGCTCACATCTAGGATAGGTATTCTTAGCTTGTGTTGGCCCTTTTAAGCCCTTTCTTCCAGACCTAGAAGAGGATAGCTGCTTAATATGATGATAGATCCCTTATTCTTGACTCTAACCTGTCTATTGCCTATTGGCTTTGACATACTTGACACATTGGTATGGTTTATGTAGGTATTCTGACAGAGCTAAGGGGTATTTGATCCCTTTCAGGCCTACAGGCCTAGAACTAGAGGGACTCCATCTTGAGGGAGCTGAGAGGCTTTTTAGAGTAAAGGTAAAGTTTATAGTTAAAGCTGTTGTTCGCCCTAAGCGAACCGGAGAGAACCGGCCAGAGCTGAATCTAATCAGGAATTGTTCCCGGGCTCAGGTCTCTAGACGAAACAAGCAGACTGGTCACTGTGGGAGCGTCTAGCGCAAGGAGCCTGGTGCATGGGATTGGTGGGAGGAAGCTGCTGGCTGGAACTTTCCATGAGAAAACAGCATTCTATATCAGTGAAGTGCAGAGGCGGAGTCAGTCAGTCGTGTTGAGGTGGAGGAGTGGTAGAGAGTCGAGTGGAGTTGGCAGAGCAGAGAGGGTTCAAGCTAGAGAGAGCTGACTTGAATTGAAGGAGTAGAGAGTGTTGGTAGAGGTGGAGGAGTGGAATTGCAAGAGTAGAAGAGACAGGACATGCTTGGAACAGAGAGAAGACAGACAGACAGTCAGTGAGCTGGAACTGAAGGAAGCAGTCAGAAGCAGTTACTTATCAGGAGGAGGTGTGAATAGCTGGAGTCTGAAGTAATGCCTTTTAAAAGAGACGGAGGAGAGATCGTGGACTAACCTGTGGGAGCAGCTGGAGTTATTTGGACATTGGCACAGAGATCGTACCCAGAATGAACAAGCTAGTGGAATGAACGGTGATCAGAGCGGCAGAAACCATTAGATTGAAGTTGGAAGGTGGAGACAGTTCGTGGGGGAGAGGAGTCCAGTGCAAAGTGATCAGCGCAGAGGTGTATCCAAGAGTGCAGGAGAGAGAGAGAGTCTGAGATGAGCCAAGGCACAGACGAGAGAGGAACCCAGATGACAGCTAGAACAAGACTTCACACTAATCAGGTGATATTGATTCTGTCACATTAGTTTACTTTACACTTGCATCTTAATCTTGTCTTTATTATTGTATTGCTAATCTTTTCCCTTTCAGCGGTGTGTTCTATCTATAGTCTTTGTCAGTTACAGATCTGTGTAGGTGTTTATATTGTTCTAATAAAACCCCCAGTTTGTAGCAAACTGCAATGTGCCTTGTATTCTTGTTCAATCCAGGTAAATGTATCTCCTAGGTAGTTATTATTTTTATGAATGGATGAGTAACCCCAATCAGGTAAGTGGTGATCACATAAATAGGGAGCGAGTGGACCTATGATGCCAAGAATAAGAGGTACATTATATTAATTGGCTAACTCCTAATATTGTAGTAGCAAGCCCTTAGTGAATAGGGAGAGAGAGACTTCCCAACATATAACTGAAGGTGCTCATAGGAATGTGGTTGTCGTTGATATACGGCGTTAGTGAGAGCGCTGGGGTGGATGACCAGCGTGTATACCCACAGGATTGTGGCTTGTGTAAGTGAGAGCGCCAGGGGGGATACTGGCGTGTAGGTTTGCCGGATTGTAAACCGTTTGGAAAAGAGAGCATTGGGTTCTGCAGGCCCATGTGTAGACGCACCGGATTGTGTGTCATATCTGCCCTGGGGTAGATTAGTCTGGGTCTGAGTGGCCGCGAGACTATAAGGTATCCTTAGTAATCAGTGAGTATTCTTAGTATCCCTATAAATTTAGTGGTGTTTCTAATAATATGAGCTTGTATATTGCGAGTTCCCCATCCTCAGGTAGGTACCCAGGTGCCTGGATAGATGGTCCTGAGGAGGGAGGTGGTTACGTTCTGGCTGGGTTGGAGGGGCCCCTAGGGGCTGATCCCATCTAATCAGAAAACTCGGCCATGACAGGGCTCATGTCATGTCTCAGTGGAGAAGGAGTGAGTGCGGGACTGTGGGTCCCAAGGTGCACGAAACCCAGTCTCAGGGCCTGGAGGGTCATTAAGGGAATGCCAGGCTGGGGACCTAGGCTGACCTTGCAGGCCATTTGAGGGGGACCTCCTACTGTCAGGAGAATACAGGAGCCACACATAGGGCAGGTCATTTATTGGATCCCATTATTTCTAACTTAAGGGATGTCAATGTTTTGCCGTCACTTCCACTTAGTTGGTCAGACCACTATCTTGTTGGATTCTCCATGCAGATTGCCCCTCAGAAAGTTATCGACCCATTGGACTATCTCAGACTGATTAAAAGCTGGAAAAATCTAGATCTTGAAATGCTGAATAATCATCTAGAGGCCCACCGCCCGGGCTTAAATGGGTCGGTGCAGTCTCTGTCAGAGATGAGATACAAGATTGATTAAGGGTGGCTACAGATACCTGTCTGCCACTCTCTAAAGCAAAGGGTAAGGGGAGGTGGCCACCCGCCCCTTGGTTTAACGAAATATTGATAAAGGAAAAATCAGAATGTAAAGTTCTGGAGCAGAAATGGAGAAAGCATTATCTCCCAGAAGCAAAAACAGAATATAAAAACAAGCTGAAAAACTATCGGTCTCTCTGTGATAAAGCGCGGGCAAACTAGGTCTGCTCCTCGATATCAGAGGCCTTAAACTGCTCCCAAATGCTATTTAAAATGGTCAAATAGCTGGCAGGGTTGAGGTTCCGTGACGGTTCCGTGACGACTTGAACCCGTGTTTTCAAGTTTGTCGGAAATACATAAAAATGGTATCAGTGAACCGCAAATGATCCATTTAGTATATCCTAGTGTTTTCGCTACGCTACGAGCAAGAGCACTCCTTCCATTGACATATTTCTGATATACCCACGGCATCCATCTTAGATCATGGCCGCCATTTTGTGTTTCCTTGCCCTCACATATGCAATAGCCTCTGATCATTTCATTTACTCCACTTTGATTAAGGACACGTAGCCTTAGCCGGAGATTCACCTCTTACATGACACGTGCACCTTAAACCAGATCACGCTGTAGCTGCATGACTCGACAAAGGCTGCCTCCTCTGCCCGAGGCCAGTCCTGCCAAACTGGTCTTCGTGTCCATTGTACCTGATCATGATTAGGCGGCCGAAGCCGGTAGCCTTGCCCATTTACGACCTACAAACATCTCTTATCCCGCTTTTCTATCTTCTGCACCTGGCTCTGCTCCTTTCCTTCTGGGCCTTTATTAGGGGGAGGTAACGAACTTTACGATGAGGCGGTCCGGGTCCTGAATGCAATATTGACAGGGGATTGTGATGAACTAGTGGGAACCCCTCTTCGTGATGTTTGGTATCAGATATTATCGACAGTTCCTGTGTAACGTCAAATATTTATTGTTTAGAGACACAAAGGTTTGGGAATGTACCGACATGTGAAATATTTGCCTAGAGCACAATTTTTGGTATATAAGGAGCAACCCACTTTGTACAAATCGAACAGGCTCCTAGTTTCTGCCCGTGCGTAGATTCTGTGACTTCTGTGTCCCTGCAGTAATAAACCTTTGGTCTTTGACGCCACCATCGAGAAGCCCGTGTTTCTGTTCATTTGTGCACCAAGGCAGGTGGAACTCCGGGGTCTTTGGGTGTTGTACCCTGACACCTCTGGACGGAACCAAAAAGTCCAGAACTCCAATTGGCGCCCAACGTGGGGCGACGTCATTCGGTACCGGTCCAAAAGCCTGAAGAGTTCGAGAAGCTTCGTGTGAAGATTCCTGAGGGAGGCGCCCCACTTCATCGATCCCGGCATATCGCAAAAGTGGCCCTGAAGTTCTCTTCCACGAGGGTTTCCCGTTCAGGACGGCTGCAGTGGGTCGTTGCCTTGACCGTCGCCCTGTCTTGGACCCGAAGTGGTGCAGTCCTTAGTACGGCGAAACGTGACGGGTTTCTCCTTGGTGACGTCTTCAGTGCCTCAGTTAAGTATTTAGTAATAGCTAGCTGGTTACTTTGTGAGGATTGTTAAAAATCCTTGATCGGTTCTTGGTTTAGTTTGGTTTTGTTAGATTATCATTGGTTGTTCTAATTACGATAATCTATTTGGTTTAGTTTTGGGTATCGATACATCAGTTCGTTTTGGTAGGCCTAAGTTCTTGGTTCGAGTGCACATATTTGTTCCGTGTTTTGTTTGTTTTGTGTTCCGGACTGAAAATGGTAAGTCGGAAAATGTTGTCTTGTTTTAGTTGCAACAGTGACTCGCGATTGGAGGACTCTTGTCTGGTTCCTCCGATTGGGACTCCCCTATATGATTTATATTGTAAGTATGGTGTGGGTCCTATAAATTATAATGAGATATGGGTCCGCTATTGTAAGAAGGATGGTGTCCTTAGTTGGCCACTGCATGGTAGTTTTGAGCAAGAGATTCTCGACAATTTAGAAGCGAAATTGTTTAGGAAGAAAGCCCGGCCGGCAATGTTTGATTCCTTTCGTTATTGGCGGAAAGAATCCAAACAGAGAGAAATGAAAAGGTTGAAGAAAGAGCAAAAAGAACAAGAAGAGTTAACTCTAGAGCAAGCGACTAAACAGTTGCAGGCTAACGAGTGTGAGAAGGCCATAGATGTAGCCATTAGAGAGCATAACCTAGCGATTGACAAGTGCTATCCTGCCTTGCCATCGAAAATGGCTAAGATATTGGAGGACTCCGAAAACGATCCTCTGCTATCTTATCTGTTACGGTCACCTCCACCGTATGCACAAGGTGCTACGGCTCCACTCATCCCGAATGTTCAATTGCCGGTTGCTGGACAACCTGGTGCTCCTGCTCCTGTTCCTCAGAACCAAGTTCCTGTACTTCCTGTGGTGAATGTAAATGTTCCTACAGATCCTCCTCTTCCTACACTGCCAACTCTTATACCTACCTCTGTACCTACTGCTCCAGAAACTATTTTCCTCAATACTCCTACTGTTTCGTCATCTATTCCTACCTCTACTGCATTCTCTATGTCTGCGAGTGTACTAACTCCACTTTCTGTTCGTCGAAGAATCACTGATTCCGTTACTAATATGCTGTCTCCTATATATAAAACCTTGATTAAGACTCCTACTCCTGACTCTGTTCAGAGACGGAGTCAGCTTCCAAGTACTGAGGAACGGGGAGTTTTAGACTCCACGGCTCTCAGATGGATTTCGAAGGGTAGAAGATATAGTACGAGAGATGTGTTAGAGACATTTATGCAATGGGGAGAGCCAACGCAACGGTACGTCTTTGATGAGATGTGCTCGTTGTTACGTGAAGAGATAGAAGAAGACGATGTCGAATCAGATTTGGAAGATTTAATTAGGGTTCAAAAGGAGTTTGCTGCTGGAATGATAGTGGGTGAGAAAATAAAGCAAGCGATGGAACTCATTTTAAGTTTTAGGAGTGATCCATCTCTTCGTTCACCGAGAGATTTAGAGAAAGGTAAAGTGAAGCTAAGTCGCCAATATCCTATGAGGGAAGTTCCTCCAATTTGGCGCGAAGCAGTACAACGTGATGATAATGCTGGTATTGCAGGTGCTCCAGCACAGTTCCAACGAGTATGGATACATATTCCATGGAAGCGAGCAGAAGTGTTAGCAGTGAAGCAGGCCTTGCCAGATCCACGTAAGAATCCAGCCGGATATTACAAGGAATTAACACAGACAGTTGAGGCTTGTATAATGAACTTAGCCGACATTGATATGTTATTTGGTAACATAGTTCCGCAACCAGTGTGGGCTAAAATTCGTAGAGAGGATCATCAGGCTGCTTTAGGTGGTGATTGGGCAGCTATCACTGCAGCAGATGGTCAACAAATAGGTGGTGCGAAACCCGAACCTTTGATTGCTAATCTGCCAGGTAGAATAATTGATTTAATGAAGACTCTGATGCCAGCATTGCGTGTTAATTGGGACAAGTTGTCAGCATGTAAGCAAAAGAAAGACGAAAGCGTCTCGGACTTCTTCACGAGGTTCGAAGAGACTTTTGTAGATCATAGTGGTCAGGATATGAGCACAGAAGGGGGACAAAGACTCTTTGTCGATAAATTTGTGCATAATTTGTTACCTGAATTATGCAATAAATTAAAAGACTCAGAAAGTGCGTGGGCTGTATCTACGACAGCGCAAATACTTGCGACTGCGCAGTACTACGAAAATAGGGATAAAGAGGAAAAGGAAAAATCAGAAAAGAAAACGAAAGATTTAAAAACTAAAGTTCTTTTGCAGCAGGCGTATCCGCCTCGCACGAATCAGACTAATACGCAGCAGAACTCATACCAAAGGACAGATTATAGTACATCAAGACCTCAATATCAATGGAATCAATGCGCGTACTGCAAGAAAGAGGGTCACTATAAAAATGAATGTCCGATCTTAGCGCAAAATAATGCATCAGCAGCTCAGAGAGGTCGTGGTGGTTTTGTGCAGAATTCTAGAGGACGAGGACGAGGTGCTATGCCTCCACAAACTAATGATCGTCCCTCCAATCACTTTGATCAACGAAATGGACAATCTGTTCAGCAAAATAGATCTCAGCAATATCTTGTTGAAGATTATTGTGAAGTAGATGAGGGTTTTCAACAAAATGGGTACTAGGACAGCCATGGACAGAGAGAGGGAGTAGTATCAGTTCCAGTGGATCAGAGTGGGCCTTATGTCGCAGTAGCAACATCAGGTGTAGTCGAACCGTTTCTGTTGGATACTGGTGCCGCAAAAAGTTCTATCATGCATGCGAAACTCCCTGGCGCACCTTTGTCTGGCTCAACAAATGTTTCCGTAGGTTTTTCAGGCGCCCCTGTGTACAACCCGATATCTGGTCCTTTGTCTATTTCTGTTGGACCGTGTCACTTGAAAGCACCCCTGATTTTGACGACAGGTTGTAATGAAAATCTGCTTGGTTTAGATTTGTTAAAACGACTATATGCGACATTGTACTGTTCTCCGGAAGGAGTACAGCTTACTTTGGGTAAAAGACTCACCTCTCCGATGTACTTATCAATGGACGCACTCCCGCCGGAGCTACGTTCACTCCCTGATTCTCTTTGGGCGACTGGTCCCAACGATGTAGGTCTCCTAGAAATTCCACCGTATGTAGTAACTTTGAAAGCGAATGTAAAATTTCCAAGAATTCCCCAGTATAAAATATCGAGTGAAGGTGAGCGTGCACTTTTATTGATTGTGCAAGACTTGATTAAGAAAGGTGTAGTTGAAGAAACTAGAGGAAATGTCTGTAACAGTCCTGTATTACCGATTCTGAAGCGAACTGATCCTACAAAACCTCCAGTTTATAGGTTTGTCATAGACCTTAGAGAAGTTAATAAGATTGTAATTCCGCAGTTTCCTGTAGTGCCAGACATTACTGCCTTGTTAACATTGATACCTGCTACAGCTACATGGTTCTCAGTTATAGACCTTAAGAATGCTTTCTTCAGCATTCCGATAGCCGAAGAGAGTAGGGATATTTTCGGCTTCTGTTTAGGAGGTCGCAGTTTCAGATTTAAACGCGCTCCACAAGGCTATTGTGAAAGTCCATCCATTTATAGTCAAGCTTTAAAAAGTCAGCTAGATTCTTTTGTCCTTCCTCCAGGTTCTGCCCTAGTACAGTACGTAGACGATCTTTTAGTGGCTGCCGATAACAAGGAAACTTGCAAAGCAGCTACGATTTCGTTATTGCATCATTTGTCTAATTTGAATCACAAGGTGTCACCTTCCAAAATGCAATATTGTTGCCAAGAAGTAACCTACCTAGGTCACCTCTTATCAAAGGAGGGAAGGAAGTTGACCCCAGAGAGAATAAAAGCAATTACGCAGATGAGTGTTCCACGCACACAGAGAGAAGTACGTGCCTTCCTAGGTATTACCTCTTACTGTAGGCAGTGGATTCCAAATTTTTCACTTTTAGCGAAACCGTTGGTAGCTTTGACTGGGAAAAATGTTCCGAGTCCGGTGCCATGGTCTGATGAATGTCAAGAGAGTTTTATTGAGTTACGAAAAGCATTGTGTTCAGCTCCTGTATTGGGTACACCTGATTATAGCAAGCCATTCACGCTCTACGTTCACGAAAGAGAAGGTTGCGCGTTGAGTGTTCTGACACAGAAATTTGGTGATAAACAACGCCCTTGTGCGTATTTCTCATCAACATTAGATCCGGTAGCCAGAGCATTGCCTAGTTGTTTGAGGGCTACAGCGGCAGCTGCAGCTTCCATTCGACAATCTGCTGGTTTGGTGATGAACAATATGCTAGTGGTCATGGTTCCTCATGCAGTGGATACACTCATGAACCGAACGAAGACTCAACACCTTACTAGTGCGAGATTATCTGGTTACGAGCTGACATTATTAGCGAGTCATATTCAGATCAAAAGATGCAATGTATTGAATCCAGCAACATTGTTGCCGACTGATCAAGAGTCGAGTGATTCTGAGCCACATGACTGTTATTTCAAAACGGAGGAAGAGACAAAAGGTCGCATCGACTTGAGGGATACTCCCCTATCCGACCCGGATGGTACGCTATATGTGGACGGGTCATGTTTTAAATTGGAGAATGGTGATGTGACTGCTGCCTACGCGGTAACGACTTTGAAGACGATTGTGGAGACTGCAAGAGTGAGTCAGAATTCTGCCCAAGCTGCAGAATTAATAGCTCTTACGAGAGCGTGTGTTTTAGCTGAGGGAAAGAGAGTGAATGTGTTTACAGATAGTCAGTACGCATTTGGCGTGGCCCATAGTTTTGGCCGGTTGTGGAGAGAAAGGGGTTTCATTACGTCCCATGGGACTAAGATTCAACATGGTCAGCTAGTTAACGACTTGTTGGAATCTCTAACCTTGCCGACTGAAGTTGCGATTGTGAAGTGCAGTGCTCATAAAGCAATCACGGATGATGTTGGTCGTGGAAATGCCTTTGCTGATGAAACTGCTAAACAAACAGCTAGAGACATGATGAGTAGAATGTATGTTGCTACGTCTGCAAGATGGATTGCTGAGTCTGGAATGTGTGAGGACACTATGGAAAGTGTGAAAGAGATTCAGAAAGAAGCGACTGAGGAAGAGAAACGTGTATGGAGAGAAAGTACGGGCAAGTTGGACTCAAATGGATGTTGGATTGATTTGACAGAACAGCAGCGTTGGATGTTGCCTGATGCGTATGTGCTTGCAGTAGTGACGATGACGCATGGAGTGGCGCATATAAGTTCTAAAGGGATATGTAAGATGTTAGCTCCGGTCTGGAAGAATGAGGGAATCAGTAAGTGTGCAGAGAGAGTGGTGAAAAATTGTATGGTGTGCTTGATGCATAATCCTGGCAAGGGAACTCCAACTCCAGCTGGTCATTTCGCTCCTCCTTCCTGTCCCTTTGAAGTGATTCAGTTAGACTTCATTCACATGGAACGCTGCAACAATTTAAAGTACGTCCTGGTGGTAGTTTGTGCTTTTTCCAGGTGGATAGAAGCATACCCACTAAAGGACAACACTGCCCTATCAACTGCCAAAATTCTTCTAAAGGAATATTTCCCTAGGTTTGGAATGCCACGGATTGTATGGTCAGATAACGGAAGTGAGTTTATAGGGAAAGTTATGCAGAGTGTGTGTGCTGGTCTAGGATTGAAACAAAAATTTCATAGTGCGAACCATCCCCAGTCTGCTGGTTTAGTCGAGGGTTACAATGGCACTCTCAAGCTTAAGATAGCCAAGATACAAGCATCCACAGGTTTAGCCTGGCCAGACGCACTTCCTTTGGCTTTGTTATCAACGAGAGCAACAGTGCATTCTAGAATAGGACTTTCTCCATATGAGATTGTGTTTGGCCGTCCGGCAAATATCTGGGGTGTGCCGAGGCCTAAACACTTTTGCTCCATTGAATATCCTATGTTGATAGACTACCTTTACGACTTGACTGCTAAATTAAGTCTTATTCATCAACAGGTCTTTGATGCTTTGCCAAAACCTCCGGAGAGTCCAGGGCATCAGCTGAAACCCGGCGACCACGTGGTGGTCAGAAATTTTGCGAGGACAAAGAATCTTCAGCCTCGCTACATCGGCCCCTTCCAGGTCCTGCTGGCAACGAGGACAGCTGTACGTGTTGCTGGTCGCAAGCACTGGATCCACGCTTCTCACGTAAAGCGTGTTCCACTGCCGCTGCCCTACGACGACTGGGTGAAGAAGGGAATTGGTGCCTCCGAATCTGAAACAACTCCGAAATTTGTCCCTTTCAGCGATGCCGATTTGATTACTGACACTTTGAAACTTGACTCTCCTCCTGAAAAGACTGCTTTGAACACTGAACATTTGTCTCCAGCATCAAAAGAAACTTTGCTATCTGCGAACTTAAACTCTGCAACAGCTGCTAGTAATACACTATTTTCCGATCAGACAGTACCAGCGAAGAAAAGATACAACCTTAGAAGCTATAAAAAGGACTAATAAAGCAGGCAACTGCATACTGTGATTTTGATATATTTATATATATTTTGAACTTTTGCCTTCAGTCAGGAAGTTTGCTATTGTTTATTGTTTTTAAAATTGCCTTGCCGTCTGGGTAGCCGTAGGGTCGTGGCTGTGTGCCTAGTTTGAATTTGCAGGGGTCTGACACAAGGTCGATCTTTCTGTTGGTTCTGGGAACTCCCAGGGCTGATAGAGGCATTTTCATCTACGTACACATCATCAGTGGTCGCGAGCGGATTGTAGAAGATGGAGCTTCCTGCGCTGCAACGAAAGAATGTGATTTACGTTCGCAGAAACAGACTTAATAGAATTCTTCACAGCAAATGTTTCTTGATGCAATGTGCCGTTACATTTTTGATTGTTTTAGCAACATTGGTGGGTGGAATCGTCTTTAGCATAAATTTGATTTTTGTGCCAGTTTCTACAGTACCTCCCCTTGATCCAGCTATTTCTACTGTTTCTTCTATACACTCTTTTCACTCATTTCCAGAACATGAGCAAGCTCGACGCTCAGAATTCATTAATAACACTTTTGTGCAGCTCTTACACCAACACCAACTGGTAGTTAACACTACAGACTGCTGGGTATGTGGCTTGATACCTCACACTATGGATAAAGGTATTCCATATCTGGTTTTGCCTTACAGCTATAATGGATCATTTCAGGCTTTCCAAACCATCTTTGCTTATGCCCTTGAAACCTATCCTCCACGTCCACCACGTTCCACTAAATATAACTCTGCTAACAAAGCTTTAGTCCAGGGAATTATTGATATGGTCAAGGACGTCAATAATACTCCATCTTACCCTAGAGACGAATTACGAGTATATTTAAGTTGGAATACTTCAGAGTATCGCCTTAGTTTAGGAGAAAGCAAGCGTAAAAGCTCAACTCCAATCTGGGTCGTACCTCACCGAGGTCAGGTCTGTTTGCAAGGTAATGGGAGAAATCCGAGAGCTCAGCTAGGGAGGAGTGAGTGCGTAGAGACTTATGTGTTTCCGGCTAACTCTTCCCCTGCCTTTCTTACTGCTAGGGGTACCTACTTCATTTGTCGAGACAGAGCTTATACATGGTTGCCTGCCGACTTCTCAGGATCATGTTATATTGCTCGATTGTTACCTCCGACATACACTGCTTCACCGGATTACCACAGAACAAGAGTAGCGAGAGGTGTCTTCAGCAAGGAAGATACAGCTGGTCAGGAAGCTGGAGACTTCTTCAAAGGCTTCCTTCCGTTCTGGGGGCCTATGGCCAATAGTAGAAACATACGTCAGCTAACACGGGTAGTCGAATCTACTATTACCGAAACTGCTGGTGCCCTTAGCAATCTGACAGCTGAGCTTCAGGCGGATAGGCTCATGACATTGCAGAACCGTATGGTTCTAGATGTTATACTTGCAGATCGAGGTGGGGTATGCAGAATGATCCAATCGAGCTGCTGTGTCTTTATTCCTAATAATGCTCCAACAGTTTACGAGGCGATCTCTAAGTTGCACAAGATTTCGGACTCCATTCATGTAGACAAGGGAAACTGGTCCTTCATGGAGTGGTTTTGGACTCTGATCTCAGCGTGGGGATGGAAAGTTCTAATGGTCATTGGTGTCATCCTAGTATTCCTATTCTCATGTTGTCTGATTATCCAGTGTGGTCCTGCTCTGTGTAGTCTTTGTGCTACGACTTGTCTCAGAAAACCACCTGCGTTTGGAGAAAAGACACGAGAAAGGATGATGATACAACAGCATGTCACTGACCTGATGAGCATAGAACTAGATTCAGACATAGACTGAGTAATTGCCTATGTAAGGGCAAAAGGAGGGTCTGAGGTTCCGTGACGGTTCCGTGACGACTTGAACCCGTGTTTTCAAGTTTGTCGGAAATACATAAAAATGGTATCAGTGAACCGCAAATGATCCATTTAGTATATCCTAGTGTTTTCGCTACGCTACGAGCAAGAGCACTCCTTCCATTGACATATTTCTGATATACCCACGGCATCCATCTTAGATCATGGCCGCCATTTTGTGTTTCCTTGCCCTCACATATGCAATAGCCTCTGATCATTTCATTTACTCCACTTTGATTAAGGACACGTAGCCTTAGCCGGAGATTCACCTCTTACATGACACGTGCACCTTAAACCAGATCACGCTGTAGCTGCATGACTCGACAAAGGCTGCCTCCTCTGCCCGAGGCCAGTCCTGCCAAACTGGTCTTCGTGTCCATTGTACCTGATCATGATTAGGCGGCCGAAGCCGGTAGCCTTGCCCATTTACGACCTACAAACATCTCTTATCCCGCTTTTCTATCTTCTGCACCTGGCTCTGCTCCTTTCCTTCTGGGCCTTTATTAGGGGGAGGTAACGAACTTTACGATGAGGCGGTCCGGGTCCTGAATGCAATATTGACAGGGGATTGTGATGAACTAGTGGGAACCCCTCTTCGTGATGTTTGGTATCAGATATTATCGACAGTTCCTGTGTAACGTCAAATATTTATTGTTTAGAGACACAAAGGTTTGGGAATGTACCGACATGTGAAATATTTGCCTAGAGCACAATTTTTGGTATATAAGGAGCAACCCACTTTGTACAAATCGAACAGGCTCCTAGTTTCTGCCCGTGCGTAGATTCTGTGACTTCTGTGTCCCTGCAGTAATAAACCTTTGGTCTTTGACGCCACCATCGAGAAGCCCGTGTTTCTGTTCATTTGTGCACCAAGGCAGGTGGAACTCCGGGGTCTTTGGGTGTTGTACCCTGACACCTCTGGACGGAACCAAAAAGTCCAGAACTCCAGGGTCAAAAACCACAGCAAGCCCCCTGGAATTAAGTAAAGGTCAATGTGAAGCCTTAGCATCGATCTTTATTCAGAGAGTGGACAAAATCCATCAAGGAATAGTGACAGCTAAACAATGTGACGCCTCCTCCTCGGAAGGGGCAAGAGTGTGGATCGGAGGTAGAGCGGCCTTTGAATAAGGGAAATGTCCTAGATATGTGGCCCAAATTGAGTACGGAAATTCTAATTAAACTGCTCAGCTCGATTAAGTCAGAATCCCCGAAAGACCCTCTACCTTGTTAAATTCTGAAAAAACTCTCTCCAGATGTACTGGATATTATCAAGAGTTTATTAAATAGGTCCTTGCATGAAAATACAGTACCGTCTGAGTGGAAGCATGCCATGATTCAACCTATTCTGAAGAAAGCAGGAACAGACTCTAATCAGCCTTCCAATTTTCGTCCAATTTCATTATTACCAATCTTTTCAAAAATTCTTGAAAAACATGTAAACCATATCTTAACTGAATTTGTCACCACCTATGAACTATTACCTCCCGGCCAATCAGAATTCAGAGCAGGCTTCTCAACGGCGACCACGCTCTTGGGGGTTACTGAAAATATCAGGAGTAGGTTGGACAAAGGAGAAACGGTGGGCCTGGTGCTGTTGGACCTTAGTGCTGCGTTTGACTCGATATCTCACACGGTCCTGATTTCAACATTACAATCACTAGGCATCTGTGGTCCAGCATTGGAGTGGCTTATTTCCTTTTTAAAGGAAAGGTCATTTCAGGTCTTTTCTCAGAACGCATGCTCTGACATCCACAATTTTGAACATGGTGTTCCCCAGGGATTGATTTTGAGTCCTTTATTATTTAATTTATATATGAGCCCTCTTATATATGAGCCCTCTGGCCAAGATTGTGGAAAAAACAGGATTAGTGATGTTTTCTTATGCGGATGATTCCCAACTTGTTGTTTCTCTGACTTCTGAGACAGTGGAAGATGAGTCCACCCTGACAAGTGGCTTGAAGAAAATTGCAAGATGGATGCAGGATAATTTTCTCCAACTGAATGGGGGCAAAACGGAGGTTATTATCCTAGGGAATAACAAAAATGTGTGGGGCCCCCACCACTGGCCAACTGAGATGGGCAGGATTCCTGTTCCAGTGGCTCAAGCACGCAATCTTGGAGAAATTATAGACAATGCGCTTAAGATGCATAAGCAGGTGGAAAAAACTGCAGGAACATGCTTTGCCATTTTAAAATGGCTGAAGAAAATCTGCTGGATGCTACCTGAGCCAACCAAGAAGACGGTGGTGAATACTTTGATTACCTCCCGTATAGATTACGGAAATGTCCTGTACTTGGGAGCAAATAAAGCATTAATTCGCAAGCTACAGTTAGTCCAAAATTCTGCAGCTAGGCTAATATGCAGAATTCGCAGATACACCTCAACCACTAAATATCTGCGAGATTTGCACTGGTTGAAGGTGGAAAAGCGGATCAGATTTAAGGTACTTTGCATTATGTACAAAATAAATATGGCCAGAGCCCCGAAATAT
The DNA here is from genome assembly GCF_964263255.1 of Lissotriton vulgaris. Taxonomy (NCBI): domain Eukaryota; kingdom Metazoa; phylum Chordata; class Amphibia; order Caudata; family Salamandridae; genus Lissotriton; species Lissotriton vulgaris. The sequence goes on from NC_141699.1 coordinate 278,286,560, forward strand.
CTAATGACACTGGTCCACCCATACCTTCCGTCTCGATCATTGCGCTCCTCTACCGGAAAAAAATTCACTATCCCCAGATTCAAGCTTTCCCGCGTAGGAGGCAGGTCTTTTTGCTATCAAGGCCCGATGCTGTGGAACTCCATGCCTCTTGCAGTCCGGATGGAAGATAACTACAGCAGATTTCGCAAAAGCCTAAAAATCTGGCTATTCAACATCTACATTTCATACTCCGCAGTGTTGTTTGCCCCTACAAATCTTCGCGCCAGGAAACCCTTTGTGGGTAGCTGTTGCGCGTAATAAATGCAATAAAATAAATAAAAACCGGGAGCGTCTGTTACCAGAGCTCCAGTGGTTCTGGTGTCTGGCGGTACCGCTCCAGTTGGGAGGGTGCAGAAGTCCAGACTGAGGGGTGAGAGGGGTATGTTCCCAAGTGGGAGAACCAGTGGGTCAGGGACCAGCCAGAAAGGCTGAGTCTCCCAGGAGTGACCATAGTGACATCATGTCTGTCCCGGGGAATCTTCGTGCACTGTCAGGTGGACAGTGGTCGTGAGATCTGCGCCAGGTAGACTGTCACAAGACACATGAGTCAAGTGTCACCCTCGGGGGATACTGTGTGAGTCCCCAGAAGTCTTGGTGTGCCAGGCAAGTTTTCAACCGCAGGGTTTAGTCCCTGCGTTGAGAGGCCAGGTTCAGGACCTTTTTCCTTTTCTACCCCTCCTGCACACTTCGCAATCCTAATAACTGACTAACATATCCACAACTCTAATTAATTTCATGTTTCACAGTACTAATTCAACACTAATACTTATGGGTTGCAGAGTAGGGTGCTACTCGCCAAAAAAGCACTTCAAAACCGCAAGTGGTACCACTCGCTATATAAATACAAACCTCTTTCCCTCTTCTATCCTGCAACCTACCCTTCTCTGTCCAAATAACTGAATAACATATCCACCACTCAAATTACTGCATATTTCACAGTACTAATTTTCAACACTAACCCTATATGGGTTCCGGAGTAGCGTCCTACTCGCCAGAAGAGCGCTTCAACACCCATCAGGGGTAACAGGTGCTACATGAATGCAAACCTTTCTTCCCCCTTTTCCCCTCCGCTATCCTTCTCACTCCAAATAACTGACTAATATCCACCACTCAAATTACTATCATATTTCACCATGCTAATTCAGCTCTAATCCTTTATCGGTTTCCGGAGTAGCATGCTTCAACACCCCATCAGAGGTAACAAGCACTATATAAATACAAACCTTTTTTTCCTCTTCTATACTTCTGCTATCCTTCTGAATCCAAATAACTGACTATCCTATCCACCACTAAACATGTACTTGCATGTTTCACTATACTATGCCAACACTAATCCTCTATGGGTCCCGGAGTAGCGTGCTACTCGCCGAAAAAGCGATTTAACCCCTCCTCAGGGGTAGTAAGCACTATATAAATGCAATTACAATACAATACAATACAATACTGTCAGCACACCTAAATTATACACTTCCAGCACACCCAGTTATGACACAGCCAGCACATTCAAACTCTACTCACCTCACAGACCTAAGAATCACCCTCCCAGCACACCCAAGCGCTATACTCTGCACAACTAAATGCTACCCTTCCAGCACACCCAATCATGAAACCGATAGTACATCCAACCTCTACCTACCTCACGGACCTAGGAATCACCCTCCCAGCACACCCAAGCACTATACTCACAGCACACCTAAATGCTACCCTTCCAGTACACCCAATCAAGACACCACCAGCACATCCAAACTCTACCCACCTCACAGGCATAGGAATCACCTTACAAGCACACCCAAGCAGTATACTCACAGCACACCTAAATGCTACCCTTCCAGCACAGCCAATCAAGACACCACCAGCACATCCAAACTCTACCCACCTCACGGACCTAGGAATCACCCTCCCAGCACACCCAAGCATTATACTCACAGCACACCTAAATGCTACCCTTCCAGCACAGCCAATCATGATACCACCAGCACATCCAAACTCTACCCACTTCACGGACCCAGGAATCACATGCCCTGTACACCAAAGCAATATACTCCCAGCACACCTAAATACTACCCTTCCAGCACACCCAATCATGACACCGCCAGCACATCCAAACTCAACCCACCTCACGGACCTAGGAATCACCCTCCCAGCACACCCAAGCCCTATACTCTTAGCACACCTAAATGCTACCCTTCCAGCATACCCAATCACGACACCACCAGCACATCCAAACTCTACCCACTTCATAGACCAAGGAATGACCCTCCCAGCACACCCAAGCACTATTCTGTCAGCACACCTAGATACTACCCTTCAAGCACACCCAATCATGACACAGCCAGCCCATACAAACTCTACCCACTTCACAGACCTAGGAATCACGTGCCCTGTACACCCAAGTACTATACTCTCAGCGCACATAAATGCTACCCTTCCAGCACACCCAATCACGACACCGACAGCACATCCAAACTTTACCTACCTCACTGACCTAGGATTCACCTTCCCAGCACACCATAGCACTATTCTCCAAGCACACCTAGATGCTTCTCTTCCAGCACACCCAATCATGACACCGCCAGCACATCCAAACTCTACCCACCTCACAGGCATAGGAATCACCCTCCCAGCAACTATACTCCCATCACACCTAAATGCTACCCTTCCAGCATACACAATCATGACACTGCCAGCACATCCAAACCCTACCCACCTCACGGACCTAGGAATCACCCTCCCAGCACACCCAAGCCCTATACTCTTAGCACACCTAAATGCTACCCTTCCAGCACACCCAATCATGACACCGCCAGCACATACAAACTCTACCCACTTCACGGACCTAGGAATCACGTGCCCTGTACACCCAAGTACTATACTCTCAGAACACATAAATGCTACCCTTTCAGCACACCCAATCACGAGACCCACAGCACATCCAAACTTTACTGACCTAGGAAACACCCTAGCACTATTCTCCAAGCACTCCTAGATGCTACCCTTCCAGCACACCCAATCATGACACCGCCAGCACATCCAAACTCTACCCACCTCACAGGCATAGGAATCATGCGCCCACCACACCCAAGCACTATACTCACAGCACACATAAATGCTATCCTTCCAGTACACCCAATCACGATACCGCCAAAACATCTAAACTCTACCCTCTTCACGGACCCAGGAATCACGTACCCTGTACACCAAAGCAATATACTCTCAGCGCACATAAATGCTACCCTTCCAGTACACCCAATCATGACACCGCCAGCGCATCCAAACTCTACCCACCTCACAGGCAAAGGAATCACCCTCCCAGCACATCCAAGCACTTGACTCTCAGCACACCTAAATGCTACCCTTCCAGCACACCCAATCATAACACTGTCAGCACACCCAAACTCTACCCACCTCACGGACCGTGGAATCGCCTTACCAGCACACCCAAGCACTATACTCTCAGCACACATAAATGCTACCCTTCCAGCTCACCTAGGAAGTACCACCCCAGCACAGCCAAACACTACCTTAGCAGAATACGCAAGCAATACTCCAATTGGCACACCCAGTTGCTCGCCTTATCCCCACTTACCCTAGCGGGCAGCCCTGTTGCTAATTTCTTCCACTGTTTTACTCTGCTTGGCGTTCTGCACAGTTTATCTGGCCCTTTCTGTGGACGTTTCTAAATCTGCTGAACAAACAAGGTCTCTTTGTGCCTGAGGTATGCACAGATAGACTTTAAAGAAAAGCCTGCAATGTGTCAGTGCTGGGTCAGCTGCTATAAGAGCCAACATTAGTGTTGTGATACGACTGGAGTAAAGTAGGCATCTGGCCGGAGGCTGGTGCCAGATCCGCATTCCGTTCTGTATGGCTTGGGTAACTGGAGAGAGCCACAAAGGTAACAAACAGTGTCAAACGCAATTGGCATAGCTCTGACTGCCTGACTTTTGGGATTGTGAATGCCTGTTTTGCTGAAGTGTGCTGACCAATGACCCCATGCTGTATGCTGTAGGAGGCAGAGAAAATGTGAATGGAACAACAGCAGACCAAGGAATGAAGAGGTTTAAAGCTCCTCTAAGCATGGATTATATGTGGAATTTTGGTAAAATCAAAATGTCTTGACTGAAGCCAGACCTAAAAAACATTGGCTAAAAGCAAAAACATTTTTTGGTCTCAAAAAGCACACGTTGCCATAGTAGCCCATGGCACTTTGTGTGAGAATGGGGCCCTTGGATGCTAATTTTACCTACAGTGAAGTTAGCTCATCGCTAAAGTGCGCTGTCCTTACAGTAAACTATGAATGGTAGCCAGATTAGAGAGTGGCGGATTCAGTAAAAAGAACAGAGGAAAGGATGTTGTGAAATGAAAGAGTAGCACGGATAGATAACAAGCATTGACAGAAACAATAGGTCGCGCCTTTGTGGCCTTATGCGTGTTTAGCCATGCAGCACAGGGATTGAAGAGATAAACAATTACTACACACTGGTGACTTTTTTACTCATGTGCGAATGGTTCTCAACGAAGTCTCGCAATCAATTTATGGTAAGCATTATTTCTTTCAATAAAAGTCAATTTGGTTTCTCTTACTTTGAAGTCAAATGGTGAGACCCACTGGCTTTGCAAATACTTATCTGCTTGTTTGCCTAAGGGAGAGCAGGAGAAATGGCTATGAAAGAGAGGAAGATGCCACATTATTACTCTACGTATTGAAAAAATCATACTTTGGTATTATTATTAGTGTAGTTGAGCCTTAATGCATGCAGAATATTTTTATTAGCACCGGTATTGCAGAGACCCAGATAAAAAAAATAGGATTTGACCATAGAAAGACCACTTAGACCACTTACTCAACTTAAGCTTGATGGACCATTTGATTGCTGGTTGGGCCGTAGAATACAGAAATTATTATGGATCACTGGGCTTCTCAAACCTTTGGACCCTGGTGACACTGCACCTGCTGCACTATTGCTAGCTGTGCACCCAGCCTTCGAGTTTGATAAAACATATTTATCTATACTTAATGAAAGGCTTTGAACAATATTCTCGCCGGTGAGGCAATCCATTTTGAGAACTGTAGCAGTAAATTTTGTTTCCAATTTCATTTGTTTACTTTGCCTTAGAAACTCTTCATTGCATTGCTAAGTTGAACAATTAATTAAGTAGCCAAGGTTTAATCATCTGAGGCGGGCAGCTGTTTCTGGTGTATTCTCTAAAGTAGGCAACAAAGACATACAGGATTTCCTTAGTTTGTTAATATCAGCTGCATTTACTACAAGGGTATGTCGACTAATAGTACAGACGTAAAACGTTTTGATACAACAAACATGCAGAAGTGCACAGGGGGACGTTCACTGTTGACCTTGCAGGTCAAACATCAGTTTTCACAATTAACTGCACGTCCACACGACCCTATATCCACACATCAGCAGACATTGGTTATTGGTACATTTCATAAATACATAATTTAACTTTCGCGTTGCCTGTGTGGCAGTTGCCTGGCATGATGATTGGCCAGGAGGTCACAACGGGTTTACTGCTGCTTTCATGAAGGTGCTGGGATGTTGGCGGACAGGCTCTGCAGCATTTTTCAAGTTCTAGCTTTGCCAACGAATCCCTTTGCAAACATTTATTACAGAGATGACTTGGGCACTGATGACAGAGATAGGGATTCATGAATATATGTCTGGGCCAGCAGGTTTTGTAGCTTTTTCCACCAGTGCCACAGTCAAAGTTACCGATTGTGGAGAAAATGACAGAAGGCTTTAAGTTGCACAATGAATTATTTGTGCCAAGTGAGTGACACTAAGCTAAGCACCCATAGTACCTACTAGCTCTTGCCTCATCCGTTAGCTTTCCTCTGGACTCCAGTGGTAATCGTGCCCTTTGTTAGGCTGCTATCACTTATTTGAGCCCTGAGGCAGCTGAAAGAACATTCATGGTCTCTGCTCTGTTGCAGATACTTGATATGCTGGGAAACGGGCAAGAGGGTGCCACATGCATCTGAACTGTAATGTGACGGAGTACAGTCAGAGTTGTTCGCTTCAAGCTCCCCTGAAACAGTTAACAAAAAAAATAATTAAACCATTAAAAGAACAAGATTCGGACCTGTGCAGGGAAACCCCATTGGAATTTTCGTCCGACGCCCTAACCACTCAGCTATCATTATAATAAATGGGGTAACCCAACAACAGTCCTTGGACCTGGGCGTTGTTTGATACAAAACACAATGGTCCTCGACCAATTTTTAACCCCTTCGATGCTCATGACGGAACGGTTCCATCATGAGCATCGGTCGCGCTGTGCTCATGACGGAACCGTTCCGTCATGACCACACCCGCGAATGGAATGTTCGCACCGGGGGAGAATCGGCGCCGCAGGAAAGGTGTTAAAAAATATATATATATAAATAGTTAATTCTTATAACAATAATAACTCCACAATTCTGAGCCTCCAACAGGTCAGCTCACGGTTACAGGAAACCAATTTCATTCAAAGACATTCTTTTTTCAAATTCTTCACACATGAGCACCTTCTTTGCACGTTCCTTTGGAGCAACCCTCCATTTTCTGATCTTCTCTGGTTTTCACTAAAAACTCAGTGATTGATTTTACCCTGTTGTATATATAAAAAAATAAATACATGCCCTTCTTCGAAAGTATTGGTTGGGGCACATCTTATGTCTTTGAATGAAATTGGTTTCATGTAACCGTAAGCTAAACACTCGGCCATTGTGACTGACGAAAGTAGCATGCGACTCTTCTTTAACAAGGTATTCACATGAAGTGCCAGTGATTTTACTGTGAATGACGGCTATGTGCGTTCTTTACCGTCACATTGCACTAGGGCTGGCAAAGAAAGCAAGAGAGATATATTTGATGCTGTTCTTTGGTCTCCAGGCGATGAACTATGAGGTGTGGAAGAAGAAATGGAAAGAAAAGACGGATATTTTAGTTGTAAGAACATCAATCCAAGATGGCCCCCTAATCAGACTTAGGCGCAGTGCACCAAAGAAGAAAGAATGTATACAAATAAATATTACATACAGAAGATACATAAAGTAGAAATTGTAAGACAGCTTGATGCTTCAAAAAAAGAAAACAGGCTACATTATTACAAAGTACAGAGTTATTTTTTTTTTAAAATGGTAAATCAGTGGAAATATATATCAGACAGATAGTCTAGTACTGGAAGACCAGGGTGTCCTAGAAATAGAAGGCAGATTGTGCTGCAGACGGGTCCATTGTGTCTTGTAATGGCACGCTTCTAGGGCAATGCTGCCAGAAATTGTGACAATGTCGACTGGGCCATTAAGAAAGGGTTCAGGTATGTGTGGTAGCGTACAAATTTCTTTAGGTACCCCGTGTCCAGAAAACACATAATTGTGCTCGCGCGATTACAGCAGGGTGCTGCTGGTGCCAGGACGTACCAGGCAAGCCATTAAACAGGGGATCAGTATGCCATGGCAGTGGAGTTTAAAACACCTGTAATCACAATACTTGGTATAACAGTGCCAGGCAAGCCATTATTAAGGGGGTCCAGTAGACGTGGTAGCATACAAAAATGATAAGTTTCATGCTACCTCCTCGGATGAATGAAAAATGAAACATAAAGCATGGCGCCCATCTGTGAAGCGGGCGCCCTGCATATAAATCAAAGGAAAGTTTGTTTGCATACACTACTGGTTGGAAAATGCAAGCCCGGCATCCATGAAGCAGGCACCGTGCTGATGCACAAGCCTGAGGCAGACCCCCCAAAAATATAGTGCGCACGAAGGATCATATATTAAAAAAAGAGTAAGACCACATGTCAACAGGGTCAGTCGCCTGGAAGGGTTCGAAACATCAAAAGGAGCAACTAACTGAGCATATTCACCAAACAAACAGAGGCATTTATGAACAGCAGCAGCAGGAATGAATGGAAAAGTTGGGAGGTGCTTGAAGCCTAGATTGTAGATCCGAAGCCCACAATGTAGATACAGCATGTCTTGAAAGAGACAGAGCATGCGCTGCCTAGGTGAGACCTAAAAAACAGGGAAAGTAAGAGATGGCCTCAAAATTGAAGAACATTTTGGATGAAATGAAAAGGGATGACGAGTAGGTAGCAGTGAACTGCATGAAATAATGATGACCTTGATTAGGATAAGACTGGGCAACACATGGAATAACGAGTGGAGACAGGACTTGAGAATGTAAACTAGTTAATCTTGATTGAATTCAGCAGTGTGCATCTACTGGTGCATAAAACGGGTGAGCCAAGGTCACAGGATTAAGGCAGATTGTGTAGCACAAGCTCAAGTAGTTGGTGGGAATTGGGTCCATCTTTTGCACTGCTCCCGAGACCACAACAAAGACTCATGTTACCATTTAAGAACACGGGGGAGGCTCTGGAGGGGGGCATATATCAGAACATTGAGTAGTATTTATCCTCCCGCAGGAATATCAAGTGCACAATGTCAACGTCCGATATACAATCAAGGTATATATAGGATAGGGTACATTTACTATTCTGAACTCCATATCAACTTACCTTAAAAATGTATATGTGCTGTCAAAGTACATAGATGTGGAATTAAGTATAGCAAGTCTATAATTAGCTATACATACCTATGTTGAGGATGTAGTGGTAGTCAAATATGCTGCACTCAAATCAATGTTGTTACAGGATGACATTAAAAGTAGGCATTGTGGTGCACACACCGGGAGCTGGCTAGAAGAGAAGTGAGCACTGCAACATTGACCCAGGTACTGCCCACCGTCGCCAAATACTAACCTCCTGACGAAGGTTGGCTAATCTTACACTACTATCAAATGTGAGACCCACGAGCAGACATTTGCACTATTTTACTCATACTCGGTATCCTACCCACATCGGTTTCCCTCTAAAAACTTTTTTTCCAGTGAGTAACCCAAGCCATCACCTATTAATGTTAGCTCCCTCAACAACCAGCGCCTCTAGAGAAACCCATAGAGCCAAGTACAATATTAGAAAGCAATACACTGCAGCTGATTAATAAAACAACAAGGGTAGTTGAAAGAGAGATGTGGAAGGCAATGGCCAAGAAACATAGCATTATTTCTCAGGTACAGGCAAAATAGCAGAAGTACTGGAGGCACTGTCATGGAAGGTTTGAGATAAGGAGGCAAAAGGGATAATGTTTGTGGGTAATCAATCAAGAAATAGGAACATAATCCTAATGAAGGCCTTAGGCTGTAGGAGAGAGGCGATAAAATAAAGGGAACAACTACGGGACCTGGAAAGTCCCCATAGATGAGAGAGTTAGAGCATGCATCAGTGAGGCAGACACCTTGTGCAACATAACAATTAAAGCATGCGTCTGTGAAGCATACACCTTATGAGAGATTACACTTAGAGCATGCAACAGTGCGCCAAACATTTTTTGCAAGATTAAAGTTAAAGGCTGATACATACACCTTGTGTAAGATTACAATTAGAGCATGCATCAATGACACAGTCACCGTATGCAAGATTACAGTACGAGCATGTGTCAGGGAGACAGGCATCATCTTATGCAAGATTACAGTTATAGCATGCATCAGTGTGACAAACACCTTCTGCAAGATGTTAGAGCCTGCATCAGTGAAACAGACACCTTGTGCAAAAGAACAGTTAGAGCCAGAGACAGACACCTTGTGTAAGTTTACAGCTAGAGCATGCATTACCGAGACAGACACTTTCTGCAAGATTACATTTACAGCATGAGTCAGTGAAATAGGCACATTGTGCAAGAGGATAGCTGGAGTGTGAATCAGTGAGGGCCCCATTATCTCAGAGAAAGAAGACACTGTGTGCAAGAGAACAGTGAGAGCATGCATCAGTGAGCAACACCTTGTGCACAAGAAGGTTAGATCATGCATCAGTGAGACAAACATCTGTGCACAAGAACAGTGAGAGCATGCATCAGTGAGATAAACACCTTGTTCACAAGAACAGTTAGAGCATGCATCAGTAAGACAAATACCTTGTCCACAAGAACAGTTAGAGCATGCATCCGTGAGACAAATACCTCGTGCACAAGAACAGTTAGAGCATGCATCCGTGAGACAAACACCCTCATGCACAAGAACAGTTAGAGCATGCATCAGTGAGACAAATACCTCGTGCACAAGAACAATGAGTTCATTCATCAGTGAGGCAAACGCCTCATGCACAAGATTAATTAGAGTATGCATCAGTGAGGCAAACACCTCGTGCACAAGAACAATAAGTTCATGCATCAGTGAGGCAAACACCTCGTGCACAAGAACAATAAGTTCATGCATCAGTGAGACAAACACCTCGTGCACAAGAACAATAAGTTCATGCATCAGTGAGGCAAACACCTCGTTTACAAGTACAATTAGAGTATGCATCAGTGAGGCAAATGCCTCGTGCACAAGAACAATTAGAGTATGCATCCGTGAGGCAAACACCTCTTGCACAAGAACAATGAGTTAATTCATCATTGAGGCAAACGCCTCGTGCACAGGAACAATTAGAGTATGCAACAGTGAGGCAAACACCTCGTGCACAAGAACAATGAGTTCATTCATCAGTGAGGCAAACACCTCGTGCACAAGAACAATTAGAGTATGCATCAGTGAGGCAAACACATTGTGCAAAAGAAGGGAAGGGCTCGGTTTTTAAGAATCCGAGCCTTACCAACCGCAAATTAGCTTAGTACAGGAGTTTGGAAGTCTCAACAAGAAACAAATGTAGCTGCCACCTTGGAATAGGGAGATTCCTGAAGGAGCACACGTCTTTTCAGATGAAAATACTTTGGCTTTTCAACTCAGGACCATGATTTGAACATGGTTGCCATAAAAATTAAACAGTAAGAGCCTGCCTAATGACTGCTCACATTGACAACATTGCTCACATGACTGCCATAAAAATTAAAGCGAAAGAGCTTAGTGACCGCTCTCAACATTACCTTTTCTTTGCTGCCACCTTAATTGCTACTTCGCGCATTTTGATTGCTAAGCATGCTTTTTCAGAAATAGATGGCGCATTCACTTGGATTTCCGGATGCCCATGTTCCTATTGCAAAATGCCCATTGCAGTTACACTGAATACCATTACAATTGGTAAGCGATTAGACCGCGTCAGAGTACCTTTATATATAAAAGTAATTGGCGACATAAATACCATGCCCCTGTATATTTTGAAAAGGTCAAAAATAAAGTGGCTTATTATTCCTTCTCTACCCTTTCCATGAGATAACAAGACTGTTTACCCAGATAGCACAGACCAATTTCCTTGCGTCCAAAAGTGGGGGAGTATAGCCACAATTTTGTAAAGTGGTGCTTTTCATTTTCGGGCACTGCAGGCACAGTGGAAACAAAAATACTGCTTGCGTTTTACAAGAAGTTATACATTTAGGGCCAGATGTATCAAAGGGTTTTACCCATTCTGTGTCTATGGGAAAATGTGTTGATACATATGGCCCTTAGGCTCTTACGGTTCTTCCGCTGTTGCTATGATTGAGGTACTATTTTTTCGTGTTGCTTTTTATCTAAAATGTTCTTCTTCCTGTCTTGTTGCTTTATGTTGCTTCTATCCTCCAACCCGAACCCCCCCAATGTTCATGTTGCATCTTCCCTGCCACCGCCACCCTCCGGTTGTCTCTGTTAATGACAAGAACAAAGGTCCTGTGAAGTGTAAAAAGTAGACATATTGCGTGTAGTACAGATCAGCATAAACAACGCCAGCCGTGCCAGGATCGAGTGTACAATGACTTCCCTAGCATCCAATCATGTCCCTGTCAGGTACAGAGGAACAGTATTCCGCACGTTTAACATTATAAGGAGGCATCAGAAACATCACGAAGAAGCGTATGACGCGGAACGAGTGATGATAGGCCTAACAGCAACCTCCAATATAACAAAAAAAGCTTAACTACAATTGTAAAGCAAAAAGAACTAAAAACTAAAACTAAAATGGCAAATACAGCAGAAACTTGAGAAAGAAGCAAAACTTCAAAAATAACACTAAGTCCGCTAGAAAATTAGGTCTCCAAGTAATCCTGGGAGATTTTCTGAGAGCAAATGACACCTACCTGATAGTTGCATGTTCCATATACTCAACACTATCATGAACCTTTGAGGAAATATTCCCCTTCACAGAGGAACATCCTGGCACACTCTGTACCGGGTGTTAAATTCTCACAAGGTAAGCCAATGTCAACTCAATTCCTTTCACGTGCTTTTCACAGTTGTATCTCTTCTCACTCTTTTTTTGCAAATGCTCTGTGTGTTTCCTTTCGGAAGACAAGTCAGCCTTTACCATTCTAGCAACATAGAAGAGAACTGGCTTTGAGACTGTTTTTTAGAGTAGCAAAGGTTTAAATGCGTTCACCCTCGCAGTAGAATTTTATGTGACATTGCAGTATCACATCCTATCCCTAAGTATCATTTCTAGCTCTAACTTAGAGGAACTGGCCAGTTGTATGTTGTACTTCAACATCTTATTCATTCTTTCTACCATCCCATTACTTTGGTGCAACAGTGTAATGTTCAATTCAAGTAACCATGAGATGCTTCCACGCTTCACTAGAGACAAACTGCACCCTGTTGTCAGAACATGCGTGGATATCCTTTAATAACAACTGCTTTCTTCAGAGAAAATAGATGACATCATCTGTGTCTGATTCCCTAAGAAAGGCGTAGTATAAACATTTTCAATGAAAATCTAGAAGAAAAATCAGGCTTCTGTTGCCCAAAGGCAAGTTTTCCAGTGGGCCTACGAAGTCTATTGCAAGGTTCTCCCATCCACCATTTGGAAATTCAACAGAAAACAATCCTTGCATATAACGCCTGCATTGGCACACATAATGCAGGGTTCCATGAAACATTCAAATAAGGCATCCAATGCTGGCCACTAATAACCTTTTTTAAGTGTTCCCTTTGTGGCTGTCATTCCATGGTACAAATTCATGTTTAACAGGGGTGGGCAGAAAAGTTGCAGATCTTGAATGCAGAATTCTGCAGAGATAAAAAAAAACTCCATTAGCGAGCGAAATTCGGCATGTTGCACTGCTCGCGCTGATTTTTAGCACTGGGAGCTTGTTCCGCTCTGCAAAATCGATGCAAATGGCACCACGAAGAGCCCCAGGGGGTGCGGCTTCTTGAGTCGATTTTCTACTTAAGCTGCAGCTTTCTCACCACAAACAGATTTGACCTGCCACAACCGCCTACGTTGAGAAAATCTCACCTGGTGCTGTTCTAGCACACGAAAATCGAGCTAGGTGATGCAAATTCTCGCTCACCAATAAAATGTTGGCAAGCTGAGCGCAAGAAAAACTTCCACCACGTGGCAGTTGGCGGAGTTTTGCTAGAACTCCACGTTACAAGCGTAACGCGGAGTGGGCAAAGCTCCGTGAACTCTGCCGGTGGAGAATAATTTATTGCCCACCGCTAGTGTTCAACTGAAATTAATCTATTGTGGAGTTCCATAGGTGGAGGAACACACTGAATTAAGTACAAACTCACCCTCAATGCTGAGCTCATCTTGGACTTTGGCATATGATTGTACATTTTGCTGTAAATAGCATATCGTGTACCACCCCAGTATAAGTCCCTCACCTCCTCAAGCACACTGCTGCACGTGTTTCAGTCAACCATCAGTTGGCAAAGGTTACCTTAGGGCTCCCCCTGCAAGGAATGGTGAGGGGGCACCTTGCAAAACTCATGCCCTCGAGCTGACAAGGGAGATCACTCTTCATGTCTAGATGACTGGGGGCCCTATCACCCCAGGGTGGAGGGGTTGTCCGTTACACCCCTTTCAACCATTAATCACAGGTGATGCCATCTGCAGACCCAACCTTACCATTCACCAAGCCAAGTACGCATTCAGTCTCCACCATTCGATGGCATCATTGGTACACTACAACTGATATCTTGATAAGAAATCTCCCCTCATATTGTTTTTTCCTGAAACAAAATTGACTTAATAGTTCATTTCATGCATATAAAGACAATATCCTAACAAGTGCCAGAGCTGCACTCGCCATACCATTTTCTTCAAGCGGGTACACTAGAAGATTGTGGTCAGTACATCAAATACATTTCTGACCCCATACAGATGTACAAACCTGTCCTGCAACCCAAACACATGCAAATGCCTCCCTCCATATCATTTACGCAAAGATTCTAACTAATGCTAAGTCCTCCAAAGTCTACTTGCTTTCCTGATCCCAGATAATTGTTGGTTTAAGCAAAGCGTATTGTGGGGGCTGTAAGCACTATTGTACTCTGAAATTCATTTGGCTTTTTCCTCCCACAGAGACTGTTTTTAATTAGATGCACTCTCAGACCTCGTAATTGCTGGAATCCCAGCGTTTGCGCCACCCAAGGTAGGCCATGTAATTTCTGTGCACTTTCTTAGCTCCATATTCGATGTTGTTTGAACTGTAGAACTGCTGTCCCTTTATAACCTCTAATAGCGTAGATGATGTATGTCCAGACTCTTATAAAATCTTTATCTGGGTAGTTACACCTACTTTAACCTTCATCCTTAACACCTGTTTTCATCCGGCATTGTGACTAGTGGATGTAAGAACGGGGTCCAAACTCCTTTTGAAGAAAACAAACTAGGATCATCGGGTTGAGCGAACTATAGTACATCTTTCTTTCGCCAGCAGTCACTAAATTTGCTGAAAAGTTCTTGCTCATTAGCATTCTAAATATCTTGAAGACCACCAGTTATTAGATTTTATTTTTATTTATTTAGAAAGTTTTATATAGCACAAACGTGACCCAAGAGGGTGTCGGAGCGCTTTACAAGCGTTCAGGAAGGAAAAAACAGTAAAACAAATAACAAAAGCAAGAGCGAAACAGGAAGGGTAAATCCCAACAGGAGGCCAAAACAGAGACTAGCCCACCCACTAAATATAAATATACATGATCCCATAAAATCCAATACTTTATACGGGTATAGCAAAGATGGCCTAGTGTGACCGGTTAATAGAGAACATGAGCCTTAAATACAAAAATATGTTCATTAGTAACTGTTTGACTTCCTTTTTAAATAATAAGGTTGAGGGGATCAGTCTGATTTCAGGGGGAAGGGAGTTCCAGATTCTCGGGGCAATACCCAAGAAGCCTCAATTCTAAGTTTTTACTTTATAGCATTTCTGTGGTTTCAGCAGTAAGGTGCTTGATCTTCTAGAATATCTACAGCCAGCAGATAACTCAAGTTTTTGAGCAAGGTACCTCGGGTGTTGAAGTTTCCAAGGTTCAAGGTGTCCAGAATATAGCAGCATGACTTGTTATTAACTTCAGGAAATTTGATAGGTTCTCTGAGGTTTGTCATAAGCTGCACTAGTTGCCAGTTTGCAGAAAAATCCATTATAAGGTATTTTGCCTACAAAGCCTATTATGATATAAGCGCCATGCTGCTATATGCTTTATTCCAAGTTTAAGAATTCCATTAATTTTGTCTCTTCACTCCTGCTATCAGACCCTCAATTTAGAAAGGCTCAATGGGGGGTAGGGCTTGAGGGGGTGTGGATAGTAGAGGTTTAGGTACATGTTTTTTTGATGCTTCTTCCATTTGGAATGCACTCCTTCTTGCCCTGCTCAAAATAGAGGGGGATTCTGTGTTTAGGAAGGCTCTTAAAATTCATCTATTTAATGATTATCTTTTCTGAAGGTTAGTCAGTTCTGTGCCAAGATGCCTTACGGTGTTTGTATCAACTCAACCTATATTTAGGGAGTGCCCTCAGGCAATAAACACAGGGAAGGTGTCACTTTTAGAAGACATCAAGCAGAAATCATGGATGGTGGCTCTTGTCCTATGGTGAAGAAGTGCTGTCACTCGAGGGATGCAAAAACAATAGTTGATGGACAGAATGCAGAACAATGTCATACATTTACTCCAATACAGAGATCTGGGCCTAAATCCATCGTTTTTTTGCATTCCACACCACCCCAGTTCAGACATGACCATATGCAAATCAGCCTTGACCTTGTGCCTTGTGGGAACAGTCCAGCCCGAACTGCCAAGCCATGTCTTTCCTGGACCGGAATCAAGCATCCTAGGACCGGTTTCTGGCTATCAGCCGTCTTCAGCCAGGATAGCTTGACTCCAGCGGTGTGGAAAGCATGGGACTCACGTCTGAGCATACCCATCCCACTCGGGGTGACAAATGAAAAAACAATAGTTGATGGACAGAATGCAGAACAATGTCATACATTCACCCCAGTACAGAGATCTGGGCCTAAATCCACCGTTTTTTTGCACTCCACACCACCCCAGTTCAGACATGGCCATATGCAAATCATCCTTGACCCTGTGCCTCATGGGAACAGTCCAGCCCTAACTGCCAAGCCATGTCTTTCCTGGACCGGAATCAAGCATCCTAGGACGGGTTTCTGGCGATCAGCCGCCTTCAGCCAGGATAGCTTGACTCCAGTGGTGTGGAGAGCATGGGACTCACGTCTGAGCATACCCATCCCACTCGGTGTGACAAATGCAAAAACAATAGTTGATGGACAGAATGCAGAACAATGTCATACATTCACCCCAGTACAGAGATCTGGGCCTAAATCCATCGTTTTTTAAAAACTCCACCCCACCCCAGATCAGACATGGCCATATGCAAATCAGCCTTGACCCTGTGCCTTGTGGGAACAGTCCAGCCCGAACTGCCAAGCCATGTCTTTCCTGGACCAGAATCAAGCATCCTAGGACCGGTTTCTGGCTATCAGCCATCTTCAGCCAGGATAGCTTGACTCCTGTGGTGTGGAGAGCATGGGACTCACGTCTGAGCATACCCATCCCACTCAGGGGTGACAAGTGCAAAAACAATAGTTGATGGACAGAATGCAGAACAATGTCATACATTCACTCCAATACAGAGATCTGGGCCTAAATCCATCGTTTTTTTGCACTCCACACCACCCCAGTTCAGACATGGCCATATGCAAATCAGCCTTGACCCGGTGCCTCATGGGAACAGTCAAGCCCGAACTACCAAGCCATGTCTTTCCTGGACCGGAATCAAGCATCCTAGGACCGGTTTCTGGCTATAAGCCGTCTTCAGCCAGAATAGCTTGACTCCAGTGGGTTGGAGAGCATGGGACTCACGTCTGAGCATACCCATCCCACTTGGGGTGACAAATGCAAAAACAATAGTTGATGGACAGAATTCAGAACAATGTCATACATTCACCCCAGTCAAGCTATCCTGGCTGAAGATGGCTGATAGCCAGAAACCGGTCCTAGGATGCTTGATTCCGGTCCAGGAAAGACATGGCTTGGCAGTTCGGGTTGGACTGTTCCCATGAGGCACAGGGTCAAGACTGATTTGCATATGGCCATGTCTGAACTGGGGTGGCTTGGTGAGCAAAATAACGATGGATTAAACCCAGATCTGTGACTGGGGGTGAATGTTTTGCCATTGTGCAACATTCCGTCCATCATCTTGTGTGTTTTGCTTTTCACCCTATGTGGGAAGGGTATGCCCAGACGTGGGTCCCTTGCTCACTAAGCCACTGGAGTCAAGCTATCCTGGCTGAGGACGGCTGATAGCCAGAAACCAGTCCTAGGATGCTTGATTCCGGTCCAGGAAAGACATGGCTTGGCAGTTCGGGCTGGACTGTTCCCATGAGGCACAGGGTCAAGACTGATTTGCATATGGCCATGTCTGAACCGGGATGGCTTGGTGAGCAAAATAACGATGGATTAAACCCAGATCTGTGACTGGGGGTGAATGTTTCGCCATTGTGCAACATTCCGTCCATAATCTTGTGTGTTTTGCTTTTCACCCTATGTGGGAAGGGTATGCCCAGACGTGGGTCCCTTGCTCACTAAGCCACTGGAGTCAAGCTATCCTGGCTGAAGACGGCTGATAGCCAGAACCCGGTCCTAGGATGCTTGATTCCGGTCCAGGAAAGACATGGCTTGGCAGTTCGGGCTGGACTGGTCCCATGAGGCACAGGGTCAAGACTGATTTGCATATGGCCATGTCTGAACTGGGGTGACTTGGTGAGCAAAATAACGATGGATTAAACCCAGATCTGTGACTGGGGGTGAATGTTTTGCCATTGTGCAACATTCCATCCATAATCTTGTGTGTTTTGCTTTTCACCCTATGTGGGAAGGGTATGCCCAGATGTGGGTCCCTTGCTCACTAATCCACTGGAGTCAAGCTATCCTGGCTGAAGACGGCTGATAGCCAGAAACCGGTCCAAGGATGCTTGATTCCGGTCCAGGAAAGACATGGCTTGGCAGTTCGGGCTGGACTGTTCCCATGAGGCACAGGGTCAAGACTGATTTGCATATGGCCATGCCTGAACTGGGGTGGCTTGGTGAGCAAAATAACAATGGATTAAACCCAGATCTGTGACTGGGGTTGAATGTTTTGCCATTGTGCAACATTCCGTCCATCATCTTGTGTGTTTCACCTGAGGGATAGCATAGCTGTCAGATGACTGACCTCTGGTTAGACTGAGAGATATATTAGTTCTGTGAAACGTGATCATATATTTTATGTCTAACCAGAGGCATACCTCTGCCACCTAAAGCAAGCACCTCTATGATCAGTTTCTCAGAGTGCATTGCAAGACATTTGCAGAATTTCCTTTAACATAATCATCGCGTGTTTTTCCTCAGGGTTGTGTTTCTGCAGAGACAGTACACCCACACTCTCATTGTTTAGACATTGCATCGCTGTGCCCTGTCTCTTCAAACTGGGGAAATTTAGCAGCAACATGCTTGTGAAACCTTATTCTGCTATCAATAAAGCCTGGGTCTGTCAACAGCAGCATAACTCGGGTACAGGCTATCATAGGTTAGAAATGCAAAGGCACTAAACAAGGAAAACACTGTTGTGTGCACTACTGTACAACGCAGGCTGTTAAGAGGTACTATTTCTGTTACTGCTGGGGTGATCTTTTTGTGGGACACCGCACACCAGCCACATAATCTATCTGTTCTGGAGGTTGAAGGAATACTTGCATTCTTGGCACACAAGAAAATAATTTGTTGCAAAGTTATTTCCTGGCAACTAACATTTTGGCAGTTCTTTTGGCTTGGTGGCTTCCTGCATGGATGTAGCTCAGTCATCTCATATGTGAACTGCTCAATATGGGGTGCTAACAACTGCTATTTTATTTTTTATTAGAATAGAACAGATTCCTGCCAGAGTAATAAGCGATAATATTGCCAACCGATTGGCACTCATATTTTCAATTTCAGAAGGGATGGAAGATGAATTAGGAATCAAACCCAAGACTTGTCAGTCACACATCTCAAAATCAGGTATGGTAACACAGCCATCTCAATATTCTGAGACAAATACACATGTGTAAAATCAATCAAGCGCATGTCACAATGTCCCGATGAGTAAACTGCAAAACGCATCATTGATCAAGAGTTAAAGAAGTGTCTTTGTGAAGGTAGAATTAAAAATATTTAACCAGCTCACTGTCATTTCATAGAAGGAATTTTCAGAGAAATGTAAAAAACTGTTTCATTGAGCTAAAGATGTAAAACAGGTTCTAAAGTGCATTTGCATTGAAAACTGTAGAGGCTGCCTTTTAATTGTCAAATTGCTCATTGCCTTTTTAAATATCTTTGTTGGTAGCCTGCAAACATTGTCAACATTCACTAAAACATGTTTGTTATAATCGTATCAGGTTTGACCAATATGTTTAAAATACACAATTTAGGACTCTATTTTCTTGTATTGGCTCTAAGGGTTGCTCCGCCCCTTCTTTAAAGTGTTAGCCACACCCCCTGTAATGTTTCTCTTTCCCTTAAAAGGAAGACAGGAGCCGCTGTTGTGTTTACGTTATTTATTCTATGATAGGCATCAGAGAGTGCCGAGCCATTGAACTTGCCGGCTCCGACACTCTCGCTCTTTTACTCGGGGTGCGCGCGCATCCCAGTATGGCCGCGGGCGTGCCGCGTCATCACGCTGCTCACGCCAGCTAGAGCGCCAACTCTACATATCTCCCCTTTTTACACATATGACAAAACTGAGAACTATTGTCCATCACCCATGTCGTAGTCCTGGAACCTGGATGGTCTCACCACTGTTCTCCCTCCACGGGTGCGTCTTACCGGGGTTGCAATGTCCTCTCTCTCCTGAGTCTCTCCACTACCTTCTCCTGGGCTCGGTTCAGCTGGGCTCCCTGTCGATCTCCTTATGCTCCTCTCCACTTCCGCGTGGTGGCCAACGTTGCTGCCTTGCTCCTCATTCAAGCCCTCTGCATCTTTGTCCACCTCCTGGTTGGAAAGTTCCATTTCCTGTTCAAACTCTGCTGCTCTTTCCTGTTCCTGTTCGTCAGCGTCCCATCTTACTATTCTATTGCATCTTGCCATTCTATCTTGGGACCATACGTTTCCGTCGCTCAATAAGGCAGCTCTGTCGTACACCTCCTTAACTTGGAGTGGTTTACTGTACTTGCTGTCCCCCTTCCTTTGTAATGTCGCCAGCTTGACTCTCACCCATTCACCTTTCTCCAGTCCTGTGTCTCTCACATTCTTGCGCAAGTTGTAATGTTTGGCATACACAGCTTGTGCTTTCTCCAGGTTGGCATGAACTACTGCAGGGGACCATTGGCTGGCCACTGTTTTTTCTTTCCCCACTCTGTTGTCCCTCGTAAAAGGGTCTCGGCCCCTCAATATTTGGAAGGGGCCATATCCTGTCCCCGTAGGTGTGATCCGGTAGGCCCATATCATTTTCCATATTTCCTTCTCCCAATCTTTCTTTCTCATTATGGCCGCCTGCACCGACCCCATCACGGCTCTATTGAAACGTTCTACTAGACCATTCCCAGCCGGGTGGTAAATAGACGTGTGTTTGGACAGAATTCCATTCCTCGTCATGAATTTAGTCCACTTCTCCGAGGTGAACTGAGGCCCATTGTCGCTTAGTATGGACTTGGGAATACCTTCTCTTACAAATGTGTCGTTCAGGAACTTTACAACTGTCTCCATGTCCATCACTTCTGCCACTTTCATTTCTGGCCACTTAGAGTACCTGTCTATGAGGACACAAACGTACTTTTGGGTACCCTGTCCATCCAAAATCGGGCCTAAGATGTCAATGGACAGTTCTTCCCAATGGTTCCTTGGGGACTCGGGAGGAAACACACAGGGTCCCTTAGGGTGACCACAAAGGTGGTCTTACCAATATGTGGGTGCCCAAACCTTATTCAGCAATACCAATCTCACAGTAGGTCAAAACCTCCAATGGTAGAGAGACATTAAGCTAGCTATAGGTCAACACATTAATATGGCTAATGGTCATGCGAATAACATATAGTTCTACTTTTGGTAAGGTTAAGCAAAAAGAGCAAAAAGTTTGGGCACCCACATATTGGTAAGACCACCTTTGTGGTCACCCTAATGGACCCTGTGTGTTTCCTCCCACTATTCCCCTGGTCCCAGACCCAGAAGATAAGGGGGCCTCCTTTATTTTATATGATCCTTGGGGACTCGAACTTCCCCAGCGCTGGCCTCAATGGTTTGAGTGTTTTGTCCGCTTCTTGGTACTGAGCACATTCCCTGACGTACCGTTCCGCTTGTACGTCCAAGCCCGGCCACCAGTACCCCTGCTTAGTCCGTAATTTCATCTTTCCGATCCCCAGATGTCCTTCATGGAGTATCGCTAGTAACCTCGGGATAATTCCTGCTGGAGGGATGACTTTATCTCCTCTGTATACAAACACTCCTTTGTCGCAGACAGACAGTTCTTCCCTGATTTGGTAATACTTCCTTAGATTTTCATCCATATGTCTTTTCTCCGGCCACCCCTTCACTATGCACTCCTTCACCTCCTGTAAGCCTCAATCCTCTTTATAGGCTTCGTGCCACTCTTGGTTGCTGATGACCCTTTCTTGGTCCTCCGTCAATGCCACCATTTCTCCTCCAATTTCTCCGTCCTCTGCTTCCTTCTCCATTGCTGCTGCTCTGCTCAAATAGTCGGCTACTTTATTTCGACTGCCCAGGATATACTCCACGTCGTATCTGTATTCCAGCAGCTTCAACGTCATCTTAGCTATTCTGGGCGTGGCGCTGGCATGTCCACATGAGGTTAGTACCTTTACTAATGGTTTGTGATCCGTTTTCAACTGGAACCGTGTGCCCCATAGAAATTGTCGAAATCTTGCCATTGCCCACACTACCGCCAGCATCTCCTTTTCTATGACGCTGAATTTTTTCTCGGTATCACTCAGTGTGCGTGATGCAAAACTCAACGTTTCCACCACTCCTTGGCCTCTGTCCTGCATCAACACTGCGCCAAGTCCCTTGTCGCTGGCGTCTGTCGTGAGCACCGTTAGTCCCTGGGGATCGTACCCTTGCAAGGGTACTGCATTCACCACGTCTCTCTTTACACTCTCAAACTCCTGCTGTGTTTCTTCTGTCCATCTGAATGGCGTCTTCTCTCTTGTCAGTTGCCGCATGTGGTGGGTCTTTGTTGCAAAATGTTGGATGAATTTGCTATAGTATTCCGCCATCCCTAAGAAGGATCTGACGTCTTCTCTGTTGGCAGGGGGCGGTGCGTCACAAATTGCTCTTACATTCTCGGTTTTTGGTTTGATTCCTTGCACCCCTATCTCATGCCCCAAGTATGTTACTGACTCCATGCCCAGGCGGCATTTTTTCCACTCTGCCGTCAGGCCTTTTTTCTCCAGTACACTCAGGACCTTGGTCAGCTTGGCATCGTGGTCTATTCTGTCTCGCCCCATGACCAGGATATCATCCTGAAAGTATTGGATGCCGTCCATGTTCTTGAACAGTTGGTGCATCAATTTTTGGAACACTGCCGCAGCCGATGCCAGTCCGAACAGCATGCGACAGAACTGATAACACCCAAAGGGAGTGATGAAGGACGTCAATCTCTTGCTCTCAGGATGTAATGCGATCTGGTGGTATGCGGAAGTTAAGTCTATCGTGGAATACACTTTATTCCCCGTGTTTTTGCTAACATCTATTCGATGCGGGGTAAGGGGAACTTTTCCACTACAATGCTCTTGTTGAGCTCGCGGAGGTCAACACACAGCCTTACCTTACTGCTGGGTTTCATTACCACCACCAGTGGTGCCAACCACTCTGCACACCTAATGGGTTCGATTATGTCCTTGTTCTCTAGTTCTCGTAGTTCTTCCTGCACCGCATCTCTTACGGCCAGGGGTACGTTCCTCACTTTGTGCGATACCGGTACCGCTCCTTCCTTGAGTACAATCTTGTGTGTAAACTTCTCTAGTCTTCCCACTTTGCCTCTGAATACTTTGGGATATTTCTTCTTCCACTGGTCTAAGTCCGGCCAACTGTCTTGTTCGGTGAGTAGTATCTGGACCTTTCCTCCCGGGTCTAGTTTGATGCCCAAGTCCCCTTGGTCCAACCAACCCAAGACTGAGGGTCCCTTCTCCGAGACGTACAGTTTGCAGATGGCGGTGCGTCCCTTGAATTCGAACTTCAATGGTCTGAACCCTGCCATGGGTATGCGGTCTCCGTTGTACGTGACCGGTCGAATGTCCAGTCGCTCCAGTTCTGGGCCCAGTGACGGCGTGAATGTCTCGTTCCATACCGCCCTCTGGACTATTGTGTAAGGTGAGCCTGAGTCCGCTACTATGCTTGTTGGCACTCCTCCTATCGTCATATCCAACACTGGTTTGGTTCACCTCTTGGTGTCAATGCACTGTATCTGGTCGTAAATGCATAGCACAGTGTCTTCTTCTTCGTAGTTGTCTTCATCTTGGTCCTCTTGCCCTTGGTCTACGAACTTCACCATGGTCCTGGTGGATTTCCTGCGGCACACCTTCTCGTAGTGTCCTACGATCCCGCAGAACAGGCATTTGGCGCGAAACGCCGGGCACTTCCTGTCGTGAGCCTCATGCGCCATGCTTCCGCATCTGTAACAACTCCTTTTGTTATTTCCCGCCTGTTTTCCTGGGGGTCCCGGATTGCCTTGCCATCTGTTCGGATTCTTCTGCGCCGTGCCTTTGTACTTGCCGTCTCTCCGGGGCCCATCCTGTTCACCATTGGTCTGGTCACCGGCTCCTTTTTCGCCACCTCGGCACAGAGCTTTGCGAGTTCCGCTTTCTTGACCGTCGCCATGACTTCCTTCAGTGTGGCGTCACCGCTCGCCCATAACTTCTCCTGCACAGCTTTGCTCGTGGTGTGCATCACGATCTGATCTTTGATAAACTCATCCTGGAATGCATCGTACCTGCACGTGGAGGCCAATTTCCTCAATGCCGCTACGTATTCCTCGACTGATTCTCCTATCTCTTGTTTCCTTTGTTGGAAATGATATCTGTCGATTGAGACGCAGACCGCCGGGCGAAAGTGTTCATTCAATTCCTCGATGGCGTGGGCGTAGACGTCATCAACAGTACTTGCCCGTTGCTTGGGTACCAAGTTCTTGAAAACCCTGAGCCCCTACGGGCCTAGGTTAAGCAGTAGTATTCGTTTCTTTCTTTGGCTTGTAAATTTCTCCTCGTTTTCATCCTCCAGCACTTCTATAAAGTTCTCTATGTATTCTCTCCAATCTTCCCACCGCATGAGGGGTTCCCCTGGTTTGGGTAGGAACGGAACCGGTGCCATAGCCGAAGAAGTTTGGGCACACATCCTTTCGCGCTTTTCTGGGGGTTCAGTCCCACTTTGGCTCTTGGGGCTGCCTGGCGAGTCGTTCTCCTCCTGTATCTTTGGCTGTCTATGGGGGCTTTTATTGTCTTCCCCTTTGCCTTTTCCCGGGGTCGCCAGCTCTCCAGCCCTTGGGGTGTGATGTTGGTGGGGTCCTCTTTTTTTTTTTTTCCTTATCCCCGCCTTCAGTGCCCTCTCACCTCCTTCAGTGGCTGTGGAGCTCCCTTGTGTGTGTGTGTGCTCTGCCACGCTCTCTGAGGTTCTTGTCCAGTGGTTAGAGGTATGTTTGGTTCGCTGAGCTCGTAGTGCTGCTCAGTCTGTGCTCCTGCCCAGGGCTCGGTGGTCGATCTTGCATCTGGTTCGATTTTTTTTTCACTTTGTAAATCCCGCACTCGTCGCCATTGTAATGTTTCTCTTTCCCTAAAAAGGAAGTCAGGAGCCGCTGTTGTGTTTACGTTATTTATTCTATGATAGGCATCAGAGAGCGCCGAGCCGCTGAACTTGCCGACTCCCACACTCGCGCTCTTTTACTCGGGATGCGCGCGCATCCCAGTATGGCCGCGGGCGTGCCGCGTCATCACGCTGCTCATGCCAGCTAGAGCGCCAACTCTACACCCCCTTTGATTAATTTGTTAGACCGCCCCATACCCCCGCCCTGAACTTCAGATCTGCTTGGCCCCTGGCAGGAGAGGGGGACACAGTAGATGAGGGAGAGCAACAAATGAGCCGGGAGAGAAGCACACTACCAAGAAAACATCAGGGAGCACGGGGAGGAAGGGAGATTGGCATCGGCGAGGCATGGGAGGGCTTGCATAATGAGGGAGGCAGTAACGCGGAGTATATGGGGCATTTAGCAGGGGGGAGTAACACTATGGGGAGGGCTGGATAACACACCTATTCTCATGGCGTTCTTATGCAAAAAGAAAAAAGTAGTTCCTTAAAAGTGAGCAGTGGGAGGATAGAAGCCGGTCAATCTGAAAGATTGAAAAGACGCCATGATGCACTGGAGGGGCAAACATAAGGTTGACAAGCTGTGACAAGGAAAGTCCTAGAATAAGAAGCAAGCAAATGAGAGCGCCAATAAAGTCAACCAACAGCAAGCAATGTGTGGGCTGAAGGCCCCTATCATTTTTTGGTAAGCCCACAATTGTTCTTTTATAACTAGACAGCTGGCGTTGTCTGGTAGGTGAGACTTAAAAAGGTAGATAGGCAAAGCGTGTCAGAAACTGAGACAGATGCAGACAGATGCATGCAAACAAATACACTCCCATGCTCACATACACACACTTGGGGAGTGCTATAATGCAAACATTGCTTCAAGGAATCCATATAAAGATGGTGAAACGTAACATTTACACACACATGCAAACAAATATACAGCTATGCAAAAAATACAGACACACAAGAAGACGGGTACACAAAAACACAAGCACACGTTTCTTGGAAGAAATTGAGGAGGAAAGCTGGAGCAGGGGTGTTTACGGCTTCCAGATTTCCCACTTTATTGTTGGGCTTTTCAGATCAAGAATAATAGAATGTTATTATCTTGTCCAGGCAAGACCTTAATTGGTGCCATATGTAGAGCAATGATCTCGGGTTTGTCTGATGAGGGCTTTACCTACAAATTTGGAGCGCCTAAATATTTTAAGAAAGTCAGATTAAAATGTCTCCAAACTGCAGCAAAAACCTGGTTCGAGGTCAAATCACTTTTGTGTAGTGCATACTACAGTAGGATGTCTCCCATCTGGGACTCCCCAGGCACCCTGGAATGCTTGTTGGATACTCTTACGGACCCCCTTACACAGTGTGGGCTAAATAGATAGGGCAACTGTTAGATGAGGGACGGCACTTAAATTGGGAAATGGAGTAATTGGACTGAAGGGAGAATCTCTAGGTTTAAAATCTATCAAGCGAATTCTCAGCTGAAGAGCCAAGATTGGACAGGAATGGAACCCAGCCAGATGGAAATGGACCTCTAAGATTGCCGGTTTAGGAAAAAGGAAGCAGCGCTGTGGTGCCACTATCTACTCACTGCTGCTAATGACAAGATAAGAGCTCCATTTTCTGAATGGGATAGTTACTTGCCGGATATCGAGTTGGAAGAATTATGGAAAGTATCTTTATGTATACTTTATTTGATATTTACACCTCTTGCATTAAGGAAGAACCATTTCTTTACTCTCTATAGTGTCTACTGGACTCCGAAAAGGCTGGCGATAATAAGGGCAATGGTGACCCCCATCTGTAAACGGTGCGGAAGTAACATGTCTGACGTCATGCATATGTTCGCTACCTGTCCAAAGTCAGAAGAATTTTGGCTTGCTGTGGGTACGACTATATCCTTCTCACTGGGTGTCACCATGGAGGTAAGCACTGTCCTAATTATGTTTAGGATAAGGCAACAAGATGTGGGGGGACCTTGTTTAAACACAAAGCAAAGAAAGTTTATGCTCTATTTGTTCTTGATTGCAAGAAGAGAAATTTGTAAGCTATGGATTCAAGCCTCTTAACCTTCTTGGCATGCTTGTATACAACTCAGTGCCCTCTTTGAGAAGATGCATAGGTGGCACAATAAGAGAAAGGATGACGGGGACATTTGGGATATGTCTAGGCTTTGATCAAATTTTATCCGTCCAATGATGGCATTTTCTTTGAGTAGTTGGGCTATGGAGTAAGATAGAACCGAAGGAGCCCAGTAAATTTGCTTGAAGAAGTGAATATCATTTTTGGAGCATTTAGGCACTAGAATTTGTAATTCCGTTTGTTTCCTTACTTGGAGATGTTATAAAGACAATGAAATAAAAAACCACACAAAGACAAATAACCTCTCAGCAAACATGCACATATGCACACATACGTACATGTGCATGTATGGATAGTTACACATAAACACATAAACCACATGCAGATAAAGAAAACCAAACACCGGCCGTTCTTTATAGTCATGGAGGTCAAGGGTTGCTGCAGGCGCCAGGAAGTCCATATTTTTAGGACATGTGGAAAGAATGCAGAGAGAGACTGAGAATGGCATCTGGGACAACCCACCGGGTGAGACTACCACCTTTGGCAGCTAGTCCAATAGATTAGGGGATCTCATGAGGGAATTTTCAACCATAACAACGACTCACTGTGGTTGGGCACGTTTCTGCCTCCTCTTTGATGACATTTTAGTGGACCAGTCTTTCAGGTCGTGTCACTTACCCATCATCCTCCTCTACGTTTCCAAAGGGAAGGAGCCGGAACCAGCCTTTGATGGCAGGGGACTTTTGAAGGGCATCCAAAGGAAACTCCACCTGTGGACAGTAAACACAGAGATGTGTGTGTTGTCTCTTGTTTTATTGGACCACATTTTCAGTGAAGGCACAAGTACGCAAATACCACCTCCAACAGCCATAATTCCTCTGCCTCCCATCACATTCATAGTGTGTATCTTGATCACTAAAGATGGGTGAACTTACATTCTTCTGATGTAATTCATCATCTCATAATACTGCAGACTTCCCAAAGTTATGTACTCAATTTTGACAATGGCAAATATATTGCTTGCAAGTAATTGTTGCAGAATTATATGTCCACATGCTGCTAAATTTGCTGTAGGCGGCGTGGGGGGAAATATTCCGTAATTGTGTTGTGTAAATAAACTATGAAGAAATCCAAGAACTATAATGTTTATGCAGGAAAAAATGTGCAGACTTAGATTTTTCCGAATATAAAGTATGCAGCATTACTGTGCAGAACTGTCACAAGAGTAACAGTTCCCACACAATCATTTACAGATTTCTGTGGGATTTCAGTTCCATTTTAACTGGCCAGACCAACAAAGGGACCTTAATTCTAGAGGCGAGGAGGATTTTTTTTTTTCTTCGCAAATTCCAAGTTTCCACATTGGGTAGTGAAGTGGACACTTCATCTCAGCTGCACGTGCCCCAGGTGGGCTAGAGCGGTCGAAGAAAATTGTCCTCATGGCTTGTCATTTCATAGACATTCTGCAGTTGTGTGGTAGAGACAGCTTTACTTTTCTGGAAGACATGATGCAGTCTTGCCAGTTTTTGGACACCACAATACATTTCAACCATTTCGGCAACATTTTACAAGGAGGCGTACACTAGGAGTAATGTGCCTATTGAGGAACCAGAAGACTTGAGCTCTAATCCAGGTTTCCCTGCTTGATCAAGATTCGATGATATTGAAAACATTACTTTCTTCCTCTGATCCTAGTTTCCATACCTATCATTCAAAACACATATTAGGCAATATATAAAAAGTGAATATTTCCATTTAAGGTGGTGCAAGGGGCAGGCGCGTGGCAGAGTTACTCAAATAGCCCACAGGTGTTAATAGTGTATACATGTAGTGTACTGCATCAGCTATTGAGGTTTCAACCAATGGTGTGGGACTTAGCGACACAAGAAAGGAGAGGTGGATCCTTGTAGGGACTAAAGAATCTGGATTTGCAAGCCAGAGGATGGATGCTCTGCAAGGCTGGGGCAGAAGCCCCAGTGGGCCTATGGTCATATGTAACGAGCCTAGTGCGAGAAGCTCAGCTCGACGTTCGGCAAGCGTCCATAGTGTCTGTGGGGATGAACAGCTACACAGAGAAGGTTTTCATCATGGAGCTCATCAGGGACGCAGGACCGCGGTGAACCAGTCTGTCCCCGCAATGCGTGCCCACACTGGTAGGACCACAGGGATCTTGAGGTGCCCGCGCTGGCACTGTTGAGTAAGTAATGAGATGCATGTAGTTCAAAACCGCAAATTAGATCCTCGGGATTCCTGACTGAACGGAATGGCCCCTTGATATATGTAGTGCTTAATGGTCATAGTGGGCATGTTTCTAAGCACTGCCACTTTGTCCTACCAGGAAGGCGTTGTGCAGAAACAGGTTTCCTTGGTTTGTAGGTTTGCACTGCAGCTTATAGACCACAACTCCCTCCCTGCCCCTTGGGGTGTGCCAGGAATATTAGGGAGGGAAGGGCACAGACTTTGTTTTAGTGTCAGCCAAAGGCCTTAATCACCTGCGTTTTTCACCACTCATGCTGACCCTCAGTGAACTCCATGTAAGATGGGGTATGGCTCCAAGGTGTGTGCCTGTGAGATTTGCGTATCACAGAGTACAACTCTGCTGTCAAGTGTGCCAAATGATGACTTTGTAACATTGCCTATTGCTCAGTTGTACTCAGCCTGTGAGAGCCGTCTATCATGAGGGGTAGCTCTTCCGTCAGAGATGTCACCCTGTGTGAGCCATCTATCATGGGGTATAGCTCTTCCATTACAAGTGTCATCCTGTGTGAGCAACGTATCATGGGGTATAACTCTTCTGCCACAGGTGTCATCCTGTGTGAGCCACGTATCATGGTGTATTGCTCTTCTATCACAGGTGTCATCCTCTGTGAGCCACGTATCATGGGGTATTGCTCTTCCATCACAGGTGTCATCCTGTGTGAGCCGTGTATCATGGGGTATAGCTCTTCCGTCACAGGTGTCATCCTGTGTGAGCCACCTATCATGGAGTATAACTCTTCCGTCACAGGTGTCATCCTGTGTGAGCTGCGTATCATGGGGTATAGCTCTTCCATCACAGGTGCCATCCTGTGTGAGCCATGTATCATGGAGTATAACTCTTCTATCACAGGTGTCATCCTGTGTGAGCCGCATATCATGGGGTATAGCTCTTCCGTCACAGGTGTCATCCTGCGTGAGCCGCGCATCATGGGGTATAGGTCTCCCATCACAGGTGTCACCCTGTGTGAGCCGAGTATCATGGGTTATAATTCTTCCGTCACAGGTGTCACCCTGTGTGAGCCACGTATCATGGGATACAACTCTTCCATTACGGGTGTCATCCTTTGTGAGCCGTTTATCATGGGGTATGACTCTTCCATTACAGGTGTCACCCTGTGTGAGCCGCGTATCATGGGGTATAATACTTTTGTCACAGGTGTCATCCTGTGTGAGCCACGTATCATGGGGTACAACTCTTCGATTACGGGTGTCATCCTTTGTGAGACGTTTATCATGGGGTATAACTCTTCCATTACAGGTGTCATCCTGTGAGAGCCGCGTATCATGGGGTAGAGCCCCTCTGTCACAGGGGTCCACCCTTGAGAGATGTGCATCATGTAGTATAGCTCTGCTCTCCCAGGTGTCAGACTGAGTTCTGTGTATTGTGAAACACAGCTCTGATGTTCCAGCTGTCAAGCGATGAGAGACGTGCATCATGTGGTGTAGCTCTGATGTCCCAATTGTCAGCCTGTGAGTTCTGTGTAGTCTGAGATATCTCTGCTTTCCCATGTGTAAAGCTGTGAGAGACGCGTATCAGGGGGTATAACTCAGAGATACCATGTGAACCCCTGAAGGCATAGTCCTAAATGTACTACTACTTTCCATAGGGAAAGCTGTTGTTCAGGGTCTGAATCTGAAAGATGTGTATTCCTTGGTAGGCCGCTGCTGAATATCTTCTGTCTATCACATCTCTCCTAATATGAGACCTAGTCCTGCTGTCTTAGGCCACTGTCTGTCACATCTTGTTAGCATGAGGGATAGCGCTGCTGTCTCAGTTCTGGTTGCCATTTTTTTAGCATGCGAGACAGTACTGCTAAGCCACTTGTCTGTCACATAGTTAAAACGTGAGTGATAGTTCTGCTGTCTAAGGTCCCTGCCTCTTGTATTTATTTGGAATGCGGGATGATGATACTTTCTAAACCTCCGGTCAAATATATCACTGTGAGATGAGAGTCTGTACTGCTAAGCCATCTGCTGGTCACTTAGTTGTTTCTGTTTAAATCTCCTCTGTCATATTTTTTTTGATGATCGGAAGCTTTGCTTTCCACTGTCCGTGCATAGAACACCTCTCTCACAGATTTAACATCAGAAATAACATCAGAGATGGTTCTGCTGTCTAAAGCCCACGTGTGTCATGTCTCTTTAGGATGATGGGTAGCGCTGCTGACTGAAGTTTGTATCTATAAAAATGGTGCATCCCCAGAGAGACCGCTTGTGCGGGATGTGGACATTTGGCAGCTGCATTACCACAGAGCAAAGATCTTCAAACGTTTTTGCTCTGAGCCCCACTAAGCAATATGTTTTGACGTCAGGCCCCCCTCCAAAACTTTATGGCAAGGATTGGGGGAGCGGGAGGGACATGGCTGAGCCCAGAGGGCTGGGCTTATGAGATCATTTCAGGAGTTAGTTTTCCATAACTCATAAACCACACTAAATATGACACATAAAACAGAAGATTCATCAACAAAAACGGTTATTGACCCAAAACTACTGCTCACTATAACTGGAATGTTATGAGCCTCTCACACTCCCCTGGACCCCAATGCCACTACACCTGCTGCACTAATGACAACTGCAGTCTTCAGTAGCAGACTAACTCCTCTGCCTACTCCGCCCGTTCCCCAACATGCCTAGCCATGCCTAGCCATCACTTCAATCTTGAAACATGTCCCTGTCACTATCAGGGAAGATAGAGCTCCTATATGTTGTCTCCCTTTTTATGCAAGCATGCCTTCAGTCCTAATGCTAGAAAGGAAAATAATCTCCCATGCCTCTGTTTTTTTAAAGTGAGACAGTCATAGTTGTGATGCAGTGGGCCCCTCAGACCCCTGGGCACCAGTGAGCGTCACCTCTTTCATTAATAATAGCTACTGCCTTGGGGTAAAAGGGCAGTCTCCCCTTAGACTCCCACCTTGCCACACCCCCCTCTATGCCATGTCTCTGAGGCAGAACAAAGGTGTCTTCTCTGATTTAATTTTCCCCTTCTGTATGCCATTGCTCTGAGACTCAAATCACCTCTGGCAAGGGTGCAGTGGGCCCTTGTGCCACTGTCCCTGCAGCACCCAAGATACTTTCTGCCCCTTTGTGTTAGAAAGCAAACAGGGTCACCCAGACTTTAATGCTGGGAAGTAAAATGGGCATCCAGTCTTCTTTTTCAAGGTAAGACAGCCATAATTGAGCAGTAGTGGCCACTAACACACCTGGCAGCAGTAACTGCTGCTCCAATATATATAAGACCATAATCCAGAACGCAGCAAAATTCAGAAAGCAGCCAAACTATTCTAAAACCTACTTGACTGCCTTTTACATTTGGTAAACACAGCCATTAACTAATCACCTACTAATTTCTCATCCGCATTATCGTGGTATACCACGAACTCACCACGGTATACCGAGACAAAATATATAACTACATTTTTTACAATATATAACTTTAACACTACTTACACTATTCACACATACTACCAGAAATTCCCATATACACCTCATAATGTATATTTCTGACAGAATACATCTAAATCCGCTCACACACTTTAATGCTACGTCTGTTTCAATAACCAAACTCCACTCTATGCCATTTCACCGTATGCCACTCCACTCTACGCTAATATACTGTACGCAACTCCACAGTAATCCCCCTACACTATGCCACTACAGTCTACACCACTCCACTGTAAGCTATTACACTCTATGCCACTTCATTCTAACACTCAAATCTACACCACTCCACGGTACACCCCTCCACTTCAAATTATTCCAATGCGCTCTATTCCTCTGTACGCAACTTCACTCTACCAAATTATGCTCTATGCTATTCTACTCTATGCCATGCCATTTTATGCAACTTCAATGCAATGCAAACCACTGACCTGTATGCTACTCCAGTGTACATCAATCCACTATATGCCACTCCACTCTACTACAATCCAATGTATGCTTTTACACTGTAAACTACTCCATTCTACGCGACTCCATGCCACTACACTTTACTACACTGTACGCGACTACACACTACGCTATTCCACTGTACAACATTCCACTTTACCCTACTCCACTATATGCCAGTCCACTCTGTGTCACTACAATGTGCAGCACTAAACTCAATGTTATTCCACTCTGCAATGCTCCAATCTACGCTACTCCACTGCACGCCACTCCACTCCACTCTGTGCCACTCCACTGTACACCACTCCATGCCGCTCCACAATACACTATTACACTGTACACCACTACAGGGTACCCCACTCCACTCTAACCCACTCCTCTCTACAACACTCCGCTCTATGGTATTCCACCCTACAGCACTCCACTGTACGCCACTCAATCCTACTCCAGTCTGTGCCACTCTACTCTACGCTATTCTACTGTATGCTAGTCCACTCTATCACACTCCACTCTACGCCACTGCACTGTACACCATTCCATTATATGCTATTCTATTGTATGTCGCTTCACTCTACGACACTCCAGACTACGCCACTTCACTGTGCGCTACTACCCTGTATGCCAATCCACTCTGCACTATTCCACTGTACACAACTCCACTATACGACACCCTACTCAATGGTAACCCACTCCACTCTACATGACTCCTCTATATGCCTCTCCATTCTACGCCACTCTACTATACACCACTCCACTGCACGCAACTTCACTCCTGACACTCCACTCTACACTACTCCACGGCACTCCCCTCTACGCTATTCTACTGCATGCCACTATAATGTACCTCTCTCCATTATATGCCACTCCACTCTACGTCACTATGCTCTATACTACTCCACTGTACGCTATTACATTCAACCACTTTCCATTCTACACCACTCCACTCTTTGCCGCTCCACTGTACCCTATTCCACTGTACCCCAATTTATGCAACTATGCTCTAAAAATCTCCACTTTACGCTATTCCACTCTATCAACTGTACTCTATGCTGATATACTCTACCCTACTCCACTCTCCATCACTACTATATGCCACTCCACTCTACGCTATCCACTCCAAGTTAATCCACTGTATGCCACGTCACTCTACTCCACTCCACTGTATGATATTACATTCTACACCACTTCTTTCTATGACATTCTAGTCTACGCCACTCAAGTATACGCCTCTCTAATCTACACTACTCCACTGTACGATGTCCACTGTATGCAACTGCACTCTAGGCTATTGTACTGTATACCATGATACTGTACGCAACTTCAGTGTACACCACTGCACTTCCAGTGTACGCCACTCAATGTTATGTCACTCCACTGTACACTATTACAATGCACACCACTTCATTCTATGCCACTCCACTCTATGCCCCTCTATTCTACGTCACTACACTCTATGCTACTACACTCTATGTCCGAGAGAGAGAGTGGAGAGAGAGTTCCGAGAGAGAGAGTGGAGAGAGAGTTAAGAGAGAAAGACAGTGGAGAGAGAGTAGATAGAGCGAGAGAGAGAGAGAGAGAGAGAGAGAGAGGGGAGAGAGAGAGAGAGTGGAGAAAGAAAGACAGTAGAGAGAGAGTGGAGAGGGAGAGAGGGAGAGAGAGAGAGAGAGTGGAGAGAGAAAAACAGTGGCGAGAGAGTGGAAAAAATCGAGAGAGAGACTGACTGACCGAGAGACTTACTGACTGAGAGAGACTGACTGACTGACAGAGAGAGAGAGAGAGAGAGGCTAACATAGAGACTGACTGACAGAGAGAGAGACTGACTGACAGAGAGACTGACTGACAGAGAGAAACTGACTGACTGGCAGAGACTCACTGACAAAGAGAGAGAGAGACTGACTGACTGAGGGAGAGAGATAGGCTGACTGACTGAGAAAGAGAGAGTGATGACAGAGAGAGAAAGAGTGAGAGTTTGAGTTGAGTTTGAGTTTAAAATTATTTGTATAGCGCACTTTCACCAGCGGTTTCATGGCTCTGCAACAGACAGACCCCCTGGGTGGGAATAACAGACATTAGGTAGGAAGGAAGACCGAAACCGCAAGTGAACTAATTAAAAGATTTCGCAAATAGATAAGCTTTGAGCTGTTTTCGGAATTGAGGGTAAAGAGGTAGGGCTCTAAGCTCTAGAGGCAGGGAGTTCCATAGGACTGGTGCCAGGGTCGCAAATTTCGATCCTCCCCATTTCTTCCTCCGAAAGCGAGAGACTGTAAGAAGGGATTGAGTAGATGAGCGCAGTTCCCTAGTAGGGACATAGGGAATGATTTCTGATGAAATGAAAGCCGGAGCCGTGCCCAATCGTGCTTGAAAGATGATGGAAGCAAGCTTAAACTGGACACGTTCACGGACAGGGAGCCAATGTAGGGACTTTAGGAGAGGGGTTACGTGGTGGGATTTTGGCAGATTGAACACCAGGCGCGCCGCCTGGTTCTGGATCAACTGCAGACGCCTTAAGCTATATGCTGGTATACTTGCATATAGAGCGTTGCCATAATCCAGGCAGGAGATTACCATCGCCAATGTGATCAATTTCAAGGCATCAAAGGAAAAGAAGCGGGATACCTTGCGTATGGTGCGTAGTGACACAAAGGAAGAGGACACCACAGAACTAACCTAAGAGTGAGCTGGGAATTGAGTTTAAGGCCTAATGTTTTGACTGAGGTAGAAGGGGCCGGTGGAGAACCAAGGGATGAGGGCCAAAAAAGTGGGGACCAGGGACTAGATGAACGAGAGATGGACTGAGAGAGACAGAGAGAGAGAGAACCCGCGGCCCTTTACCACAACAGGCCAGGCAGCACACGTGGGGGGGTGGGGGAGTGGGGGTGGCCATGCTGTATAAAAACTCTCTGAAGGCGGAGACCCAGCTCGCGGAAAACATCGAAGGGGCGGAAGTATTAGGGGTCAAACTCCACTCTGCCTCAGTGTGTGTCGCCGCCCTGGTTGTGTACCGTCCCCCGAAAATACCACCCAAGTTCGTTAACTGGTTGACGGAGCTGGCACACGACCTTTGCTCCCGCTATCAATGCCTACTTATATTGGGCGATTTTAACTTCCATTGAGAAGTATCTCCCAAAGAGAGTCAAGCCAACCTCTTAGACGAGGCGTTGACTGCTCTGGGACTGAGTCAATTCGTCACCGGCCCCACCCATGTAAAAGGTCACACACTGGATCTAGTGTGGGCCTCACTGCCTCTTATTGGCCCCCCAGTCATCAGACCCTGTTTATGGTCCGATCACCTAATCATTTATGGCACCATCCAACCCCCTAAACCAGGACTTCGACCATCTCCCAGCTGGCGAGCAATTAGAAGCTGGAATAAAATTAGTGCAGATGATCTTGCCC
Source organism: Lissotriton vulgaris (assembly GCF_964263255.1). Classification (NCBI taxonomy): domain Eukaryota; kingdom Metazoa; phylum Chordata; class Amphibia; order Caudata; family Salamandridae; genus Lissotriton; species Lissotriton vulgaris. The sequence continues at coordinate 278,323,253 of NC_141699.1, forward strand.
CTGCCCTTAAAAAGTCTAGCCCGCCAAACTACCCACCTGGAGACATTGATGCAAAAAATAGCGCCCTGGCAGAAAGACTTAATAGTGCTATTAACATATTAGCACCTGCACACAGGGAAAGGATCATAGAAAAGGGGAAGGGGGCCCTGTGGTTCAATGCAAACCTACGCAGTTTAAAACAACAGCTTCGCCAAGGGGAAAGTGCCTGGCAAAAAGCACATGACCCTACCGCCCTTTCACACTATCTTGAAGTATTTTCTACATATAAAAACGCAATACAAACTGGGAAAGCGGCCTTTTATGAAAATAAAATTGCATCGGCTTCTAACACGCAGGAAGAAACGTTTAAAGTCCTGAAAGAACTTCGACAGGTCAAAGAGCAGAAGCCTTCCTTCAACACTGACTGCGATAAGTTCCAAACCTTCTTTACCTCCAAAGTGGAGGACCTTTTGACAGCAATTGAGAACACTCCTAAGCTTATATGCCCGCTAAATCCAGTCTCCATCGGCCCTCCCTACGAATTAGCTCTTACTTCATTTCCCCCGCTTGCGCACAAGGCCTTGGTGCCGCTCTTCGGACGCGTGAAGTCCGGCTCCCCAGCCGACCCTTGCCCACCCAGGATCTACAAGATGGCCCTCCCCGAGATCGAAGGCGAGACCCTATCACTCCTGAACATGTCTCTTGAAACAGGAGTGGTCCCGAGTGACTTCAAGGAGGCGCGTGTGATCCCCCTCTTGAAAAAACCTGGGGCCGATACTAAAAACCTGAAGAACGTTCGGCCCATATCCCAGCTCCCTTTCCTCGCCAAAGTCCTTGAACAGCATGTACTCGCCTCACTCGCACATCATCTAGAGGCTAACAATCTCCTGCAATTCAATCAGGCTGGTTTCCGGCCGCATCACAGTACTGAACTAGTGATGTTAGCAGTTCTAGATGGTCTGAGACTGAGGGCGGATTCAAAGGATCCCTGCGCCCTGATCTCGTTAGACCTATCTGCGGCTTTTGATACAGTGAACCACGAGCTGCTCTTGTCGCGGATGTCTGACTTCGGGGTGCAGGGCATAGCTATGACATGGCTCACATCCTTTCTGAAAGATCGCTCTGCAGTTGGGTGATGCAGTGTCCAGGTCACTCGGGCACCCTTCCATGTGGAGTCCCTCAGGGATCCGCACTGTCCTCCCTCTTATTTAATGTTTACCTTCAGCCCCTGATAGCCGCACATCAATCAGCTGGAGTGCCAAATATACAATTACGCAGATGATACCCAAATCATCATTCGGATTGATAACTCCACACCAGCGCACCATAAAGTACAGAACATCCTGAAATTCACAATAAACTGGATGTCGGCCAACCTCCTTAAGATCAACCCGGACAAGACAGAGGTATTAGCTGTCACCAATGACGCCAATCCCTGGAACAATCTTTTCTGGCCACCCGAGCTGGGCAAATATCCCGAGCCAGCCACAGCAGTTAAAAGCTTGGGAATAAAAATCGACAACAGACTAACCATGGCCCTACAGGTATCGACCACAGTAGGGGTCTGCTCAAACATAATAAGGCAGTTGCGTAAACTGGCCCCTCTGCTTACCTTCAAGACCCTCAAACGAGTTGTGGTAGCACTTATCATAGCCAGACTGGACTATGGTAACTCGCTTTACCTAGGACTCCCAGACTATCAACTGTCCAGACTCCAGACCACCATGAACGACGCAGCTCGGCTTGTGTTTAAAGTCCCACGTCGCACTCATGCCTCCCCCCTTCTGCACCAACTTCACTGGCTCCCTATTAGACAGAGGATAAAATTCAAGGGCCTCTGTATTGCACATAAAGCCATCTATGGCAAGGCACCGATATACATCAGAAACAGTTTAACCAACTATGCCCCTACCAGAGCACTCCGATCCTCGGAAGCCAGGATGCTAGTCTGCCCCCGCTCTCGCCTGTCATCTGTAGGAGGCAGAGCCTTCTCGTCTATCATTCACAGATCTGGAACAGATTACCTGACAGCCTCCGAAAAGAACACTCAGAGAGAGACTGACTGACTGAGAGAGAGACTGACAGAAAAAGACTGGCTGACAAAGAGAGACTGACTGACCGAGAGAGACTGACTGACTGACAGAGAGAGACTGACTGACTGACAGAAAGAGAGACTGACAGAGAGAGAGAGACTGACTGAGATAGACTGACTGACAGAGAGACTGGCAGAGACTGACTGACAGAGAGACTGACTGACAGAGAGAGAGAGAGAGAGAGAGAGAGAGAGAGAGACTGACTGAGGGAGAGAGACAGGCTGACTGACTGAGAAAGAGAGAGTGGCTGACAGAGAGAGATAGAGAGAGAGATGGACTGAGAGAGACAGAGAGTGAAAGAGAGAGAGACTGACAGAGAGACTGACTGACTGAAAGAGAGACTGACAGAGAGAGAGACTGACATAGAGAGAGAGACTGACTGACTGAGAGAGAGACTGACAGAAAGAGCGAGAAACTAACTGACTGACAGAGAGAGACTGACTGACAGAAAGAGAGACTGACAGAGAGAGAGAGAGACTGACAGAGAGAGAGACAAACAGAGAGAGACTGACTGACAGAGAGAGACTGACTGAGAGAAAGACTGGCTGACAAAGAGAGACTGACTGACAGAGAGAGACTGACTGACAGAAAGAGAGACTGACAGAGAGAGAGAGAGAGAGACTGACAGAGAAAGAGTCTGACTGACAGAGAGTGAGACTGACTGACGGGGGGGAGACTGACTGTCAGAGAGAGACTGACGAGAAAGAGACTGACTGAGAGAGAGAGAGACACTGACTGACAGAAAGAGAGAGACTGAAACAGAGAGACTGGCTAACTAAGAGAGACTGAGAGAGCGAGAGACTGACTGACAGACTGACTGGGAGAGAGACTGATTAAGAGAGAGACTGACTGACTGACAGAAAGACTGACTGATTGAGGAAATGTACACCAATCAGCTCTATAAAACTCTACTGTACTGTAAAAAACTGCACTGTACATAACCCTGCTACGCTCTATGCCACATACTACACTATATGCCCACCACTGCACTGTACAACACTCAACTCCTCTCTATGCCATTCTGCAACACTCTACTCAACTCTATGCCCTTCTATACACTCCACTCCATGACACTCCACTCCACAACACTATAGTCAATGATACTCCACTGTACAACATACCATTACACTCTGCAAAACTCCACCCCATTATACAACACACCACACCACCCTACTATATAAGACTTTACTCCACTATACACAACACCACCCCTCTCTACTCCACTCCACTGTATTTCACTTCACAACGCTAGACTCTTTGACACTACATTGTATGACACTGTCCTTTACTATACTCTACAACACTACAATTAACAACAATCAATTAAATGGCACTCAACACTATGATTTGAAACACATTTTTATTAAACTATTAAAATGTATTAAAAAACATCTTAAACTATACAGACAATAGAAATAATTAAAAAGTTAAAGTTATAACCTAAATTCTAAATGCACACACACCAGTAACAACTCACATTTCTATTTTAAGCATTACCTTCAAATTTAATGTGTTGCAAACCTCTTACTCAGTCTTATCGACTCACTAGTCACACTATATTAACTATAACTTGCCCCTTCTCCATGCACTAGTTACACCCTGGCATATCACATCACTTACACTATGTGAAATCATAGCATACATAACAACACTTATCACATCTTAACATAATTTGTCATTACACAGTGTATGGTAGAGTGGCAAGTTATAGTTAATGTAGTGCGCCGAGTGAGGCGACAATACAGTCTACAGAGGTAAGCGATTTATATTAATTCGAAATGTAAGTTAGAATTGGTGATGCATACATTTTAAAGCTAAGTTGTAACTATAACTTGAGAATTCCTAATGTTTGCGCAGCTTAAATTGGGTTTGTATAGAAAGAATAAATGAAGTTTTCCTAATTATAATTTATTTTTAACCTTCGTTTTTTCATTAAATATATATATGTATATTCCATTATATTATATATATATTATATAATATGTGTGCATGTGTGAATAGTATAATATATTTATATTTGCGTTGAGTTGAGTGTGTTTATGTGAGAAAGAGAGAGCAAGAGAAAAAAATGACAAGAGAAGCAGATGGGAGTACGAACGGATCAATACTTCAATGGCTTCACGGATGAATGGATCAATGTTTACGCTGTTTAGACACATAGGTGGAAAGGTGGACAGGTATTTTGTTGTATGGAGAAATAATTGGTTGAACAGATACTTTGATGGTCGATATATGTGCAAATTAATGGGCAGATGGATGGATACACAGATAAATAGGTGAGTGCATGGATGGACATGTGCATCAGTGGGTAGATGGATTTCTAAATACATGGGTAGATAGGTTAATGTATAGGAAAGTGTCTGAGCAGAAAGGTGAGCGCATAGAAGGATATTTGTGGGGATTACTTGCAGATGCATTGTCAGATGGGAGTAAATGCAGGAGACAAAGCGTAGGGAGGGACTAAATAAGACTGATCACAGATAGACACACTGATCAATAGGAGGCAATCAAGATCCAGGGGAAGTTTCTCCATTAGGGCTCTGGTGCTGCAACCCTTTGAAATTCCTACACATTTATATAAAAACAATATTAAATAGATCTATTTTTTTAGAGATACGATTGTATTTCTAAACAAATCAATGCATTCAAGTCTGGGCTGTCTGTTCCAGGCTGCCTCCCCCCCACCCTGCTCTGAAGCAGGAAATGGAAGCAAGGCAGTAAATCTAAATTACTGCACTGTGACGCATGACACAGGGCTTTCCTTTCTAAAGCCCTTCATTGTCATTAACGTCTATGGTGGTATGCACCATAGGCCAGTAACGCCATTAGCGTCACGGTTTCAGGCTTCGGAGAATTCATCCCTGCGTGATTCCAGGCATCTGTCATTCACAGGCATAGATCCCACCCTCTCGCGTTCATCACACGTAGGAGTGAATGAACGCATGTGTGATTTGGTGCCTTGTCCTTGGTAATGGTGAGTGTTAGAATATTAATCTTGTGTTATGTATATTGTGCTGAGACCCCTCGTCACGCTCACCTCCCCCACTGTGGCATCCCAGGCCCTGGTTGTCGATCACTGCCCCCTTTAGAAATGGAGCTGCTGTATTTGTTCCACCATAAAATTGATCCAAAAAGATGAGCAGGGTTCTTATTACCTTTCAAAGATGATCCAAATATCCGAGTCAAAGGCCAAATGAGAAATATGTGCTTACAGTAGACAGTTATCTGCTGCATTGCATTAAAACCGACCCTGTCTTCATGCCCTTAACATTAATGCCAAAAATATGGATTGATTTACGAACATTGAATGTTAACAAGTTAAGATAATGCCATTCCCCAAGAGAGTTAGCTATTTAATTATTTTGTGTTTCTGTATTTTGTTTCCCTGTATCTTCTTGCATTGTGCATACTTTCAGTCGTGCCAGGTGTTTATGAGGGGCTTTGATTGAGACCTCTGGCACTAACTGAGGCTGAAGGCAGAGCAAGTACCTGTCAGTGGGTTGGCATCTCTGCAGAGCACACACAAAAATGTTCATGTATTTTCAGTTGCAATTGAAATTCTGTGTAAATGTGTGTGAAGGGGGTACACAGATGTCATAATATTCGCAAAGCAAAAGAAAATTCGGGGGCAGATTTACATAAGTGGCGCATCCCTGCATATTAGCAGGGATGCGCTACTTATTGTGCGCCATGCCTCTGCCACCGCATTTACGATGCGGCGCACCAATGGGCAAAAATGGCGCAGATGCGTCACCATCTGTGCCGTAAAGGCGACGCATTACTGGAGTTGTGTCGCAAGCGCAACGCAGCTCCAGCAAGGCTCTGGGGGGGCCCTATCTTGTTAATGCTGCGTCAATCCTTACGCCTGCTTCAAGCAGGTGCAGGGTTTTGACACAGCATGGGCCCCAAAGTGACTTAGTGAAATCTTGTAGATTTCACTCAGCCACTTTTAGAAGGCGTTCCTGCACCGGAACGCCCCCGCCCCCCCCTGGGCAGGAACGCCTCCTTCTTGCGCAGGGCTTTACAACGTGACGCATCTCCCAGATGCGTCACGTTGTAAGTACCCCGCACCATGGTGCATTTGAATGAGAGGAGGTTGAAAATGTGCAGATGGAAGAGATGTGCAGAGAAAGAGGGCATACATATCTAACATAAAGCACACATAACTGAAGATCAACACTCCTTCCATACGCCTCAATAATAATTAATTCACAGTCTCACAATTCCAGAATTAAAACATTTCCATTGTTAATTATTTATAACAAATCACTGTTTTTACTCCTGTATCTTAACCCTTTCTGTGCTGGTGACGGAACCACTCTGTCACCAGCCACGGACACGCTGTGCTGGTGACGGGGTGGTTCCGTCACGGCGCCTGTGCAGCCGTTTTATTAAGTGGGCGGGGCCATGACGGAACCACTCCGTCACAAGAACAGCGCGCCTGTGACTTGTGACGGAGTGGTTCCGTCACGAGCATGGCGGCGCCCTGCGGCCCCCCTTACCCCCCCGACGCCGTGGCAAGATTACCGCCGCGGCCAAGGGGTTAAACTACTAATAACCATTGACAAAGCCATTGCACTGACAGGTTTTAGGTGTATGTCAGCTGTTGTGTGAAATATCTTGGTGCAATAACATCTCAGAGAGAAACCAAAATACCTATTGGTTAGCACACTATGGGAATCACAGAAATGTATTTTACATGTTCCATTTTAGAGAGCCCCCACCTTTTTCATCCCACTTAAAGGCCTATTTGCACATATTTCTATATGACTGATTTCAGCCAGCAGCTGTGGGTGCTTCCTGAGGCCTGGCTACAGCATTTTCTTCCAAAGTTGATGCTGCATGCAGTGCAAGACATGTGGCAAGCACACACTTTAAAGACCCTGAAGTTGTCGCACTGTACAATTTGCACAATAAAGTAACTGTTGAATATATTAATGAAGCAAGATGTAGAGCAATTTTTTTTTTATTTATTTTATTTTTATTGAGCAACATACATTCACAATATACAATAATACAAATTATCAAATGTAAATAGACAAGCATATCCATAATTATTGTACAAGGGAAGAAAAAAAAAATATATATATATAAAAAAAAAAATTTAAAAAAGGAAGGAAAAAGAAAACAGAATTACTTATATTGTATATTGAATACTTTAAATAACAGTAATCCGCTCAGGTCAGACCGAGCCAAGAAGAGAAGAGGGCCTCATATTAGAATACCAATTAGAGATTGGGGCCCATATCTGAGCTCCAAAAAGTCTAATTTTTTTACCTCTAGTAGCATAGATTGAGGTCTCCTGTTTATAGGTGGCCAGAAATCGACTAAGCCACATCTGAAATGTAGGTGGCTCTGAATCCTTCCAACGGGCAGCAAGAATAATACGAAGAATTGCAGTAGCTAGAAAAATGGACCTTTGTTCCTCAATACTGTGACCGAGAGAGTCATCATGACCCATCAGATAGAGGGTTATTGAGTCTCGTATATTCCGTCCAAATACCTGGGCCCAAAATCCCATGATCAAAGACTTTAGTTGGTCCAATTTGGGGCATTCAGCGAACATATGAATTAAATTTGCTTGGAATTGTCCACATCTTGGGCATTTGTCATCAGCCCGTAAACCCCAGGAGTACAATTTTGCTGGTGTATAGTAGAGATTGTAGATAACTTTATAGTATTGGGCTTTAAGATTGGAAGCAATAAACAATTTTGATGAGAGGGCCAAGGAAAAATTAATATCGATATTTGGATTACCCAGCCTTAAAGCCCAAGCTTGCTCAACCCGTTCCAAATCATCCTTAACATTTTCAATCAATATCCGATATAGGTTACCTATACTAGTGGATCGTTTCCCAATGATTGAAAAAATATGTATATTATCCAATTCTATTCTGGGAATACAATTACGAATACTTGCAAGCACCTGAAAATATTTTAAAAAATCAGTAGCTGGAATTTTATATTTCTGCTGCAACCACTCAAAGGAGGTAGAAGTCTCTTGGCCAATAAAATCTGCTACAGTGTTAATGCCTAGATTTTCCCACCTCCGAGAGGTGCTATCGTTAAGGCTAGCCGGGAGGATGGAGCTATTCCATAGGGGGGAGTATTTTGTAAATTTCGGAATATTTAGTTGTTTAGATACAAATTTCCAAACCTTCCATGCATCAATAACTACTTTTATTTTGATTTTTTTATAATACGATGGTTCAACCTGCCTTAGAAGTAGCCCTTGACATTTAGTCCCCATACTCAACTCATAAATGGAGGGGATATAGCATACCCTGGAGGTTATATTGGGCATTTTACTAGTTAACAGAGGACCCATATGTTGAATAAGTGATGCCCAAAGATATAAAGCTAGGCTAGGAACAGCTAGACCCCCCCATTCTAGAGGTAAAGTCAGAAATGTTAAAGCTCTTCTAATCTTCCCAAAACTCCAAATGAATTTAGATATGGAGGAGTCAAGCTTCTTAATGAAACTACCTTCAGCCAATAGTGGAATTGCTCGAAACAGGTAGAGTATCCTTGGAAAGACATTCATTTTTACGTAATTAGCCCTACCAATTATAGAGAGGTGTAAGTTATCAACTCTCCTGAGATCATCTTTTATTTTATTAATCAGAGGAGTGTAATTAAGATGATTGATTTCATTCACATCAGAAGATATACAAATACCTAAATAAGTTGCCTGTCTTACTTTATAAGGGCTCTCAAATATAGTATTATTTGTACACAGGACCATTGTTTTATCTCTGTTAAGAGAGTATCCTGAGTAAGAGCCGAAAGTATGGGTAACATGTTCAATGTCCTGAATTGCCTCCGTTGGATTTGTAGTTAGGATAGCCACGTCATCAGCGTAAGCCAGAAGTTTCGTTGAAAACAGGCCCACGGTGACAGGTTGAATAATAGGTGATGAAAGTAATTTTAGAATTAGAGGGTTAATATAAAGGGCAAATAAAATCGGGGAGCAGGGGCAACCCTGCCTAGTACCTCTCTGTATTTCAATAAACTCCGACTCAGAACCACAGATGGAAAGTTTTGCCTTTGGATCTATGTACAAAGCCTTTATGGCTTTAATTAGTCTAGGCCCAAAATTATTAAGTTGCAAGATGTTCCACAAAAATTGCCAAGAGACACGGTCAAATGCCTTCTCGGCATCGAGAAGGATCATCGACATCTCGCCCCCCCGTGGCTCCCATGATGTCAAAGAGGGTAATGGCTCTCCGGGTATGATCTATAGTGCCCTTTCCGGGAATAAAGCCATGCTGCCACGGGGAGACAAGATGCTCGACGACCCGACTCAACCGATTAGCTAAGACCTTGGCATAGAGTTTTGAGTCGGAGTTTATAAGAGATATGGGCCTGTATGAGGATGGAAGGTGGGGGGGTTTGCCTTTTTTAGAAAAAATCGCAATATTAGTATATTTCCAGGACTCAGGCGGTGTTGCATGATATTGAACCCCTAAAAAGAGATCCAATAGATAAGGAAGTATTTGTTTACCCAGCATCTTATATAAATCCAAGGGAATTTTGTCAGGGCCTGCGGCTTTACCGTTTGCGAGCTCGGCTAATGCAAGCTCCAACTCTGTAATTGATATTTCTCTTTCAAGTTCTTCTTTAACTGACTCCTCAATCAGAAAATTAGGTTCCGTCTCCGCCATCCAATTAATAATGAAAGTTTTTAAATCGCTATCGGGGTATAGATCCTCATTTTGGTATAGCTTTTGATAGTACTTTCGGAAAGCCTCTGCAATATCATGTGATGAGGTGTATTGCTGGCCCTCGTATTCAATCATCTTTATATTATTATAAGATTGTTTTTGGCGTGTTCGGAGGGCTAACTGCTTACCTACATTTTCTCCAGATTCATATAAGCTGCTTTTGTTTGCTTGATAGGTTTCTGCGGCTTTCCGAATTAGGGAGCTATTAATTTCAGTCTTCAACACTAATATTTTATGAAGAGTGTCAGGGGCTAAGTCTCCACGGTGAATCTGGGTGGCATGATAAGCCTCAAGATTAGATAATTCTCGCTTAAGCCCAAGGTTAATATTATCCTCTATCTTTTTATTCTTAGCAACAAAAGATATAGTTTCGCCCCTTAATGCTGCTTTAAAACCGTCCCAGACAATCAATCTGGGCGCACTATATTGATTACAGTCAAAGAACCCCTGGGCCCAAGATGTTATATGCGTTATATATTCTAAATTGACAAGAAGCTTTCTATCGAAAGACCATTGTGGCTTAGGTCTAGTAAAACTGGGCAAGTCAAAAATAAGAGTAAGTGCATTGTGATCAGAGATTGTTTTTGGGGATTTAATTATATCCAGTAAATCCACGTCCGCCAAAGATGTCATAATATAATCAATTCGGACATATTTGTTATGTGGATATGAAAAAAAAGTGAATCCAGAATCATTATTTTTCATCAAGCCCCAAACGTCCTGTAAGTTATGACTATCCATCAATTGGCGTACAGCCCTATATACCTTAGGTTTACGTCCAGTATTTTTTAGAGGTAGTCGATTATTTACCAGGGTCCCTAAAGAAATGTTGAAATCTCCGCATAAAATAAGAGGACCAGGCCAAGATGCCAACTCTATGTTTAAATCTCTAAACAATAAAGGATCATCTAAATTTGATCCGTATATTGTACAAATAGTGGGACCTGATTCTAATTGAGCTATAGCCCATCTGCCATGTTTGTCAGCCAGTTTACGTCTAGGAACACCAAGTGCAGATTTTGCTAGGATAGCAACCTCCCTAATTTTAGATGTTTGAGAAGTAGCTACGATCATATTATACCCCGGTATCTTTAGCAATTCTTTATCAGATTCTGTAATATGGGTCTCTTGTAGACAGAGAATATCAGCAGGATCTTGCCGTAGAAGTTGAAATAATTGTACTCTTTTATTCCTATCGTTAAGTCCTGCGATATTCCAGGAGAACCGTGCTGAGGAAGAAAAGGAGTCACCATGGTGCATCAGAATTAACCTGGGATTACTCTCCAACACCAGCTCTTAACCCTCAGGGGCATGCTTCCGCTGCTCATCCTGATCTATCTGCCTCTGTAGACCAGCAAACCGCTACATTGACTACTGTAATGGACACAGTTCTTCAGGCTATCGCCTCTCATCGGGAGCAGACTTCAAGGGATGGTCGTAGGGCACAAGCAGCTCTGCATAAAGTACAGGGGGTAGTCCGAAAACTTTCGAAAACTGTAGCGGCCTCTAATATGAGAATGACTGAGATGGAAGACCGTATAGTGGTTAATGAAGCAGAAACCACAGTTATCCAGGAGCAAGTGGAAACCCATGAGGAGCAGCTAAAGGATGTTAGATGGAAGCTGGAGAAGATGGAGAATCGCCTACGACGCAATAATCTCCACGTCCTTGGAATTCCTGAAAAAAGTGAGGGCGAGGATATACGCTCGTTCATTATCCAGTTATTCAAAGACACACTCCCGGAGCTTGCCTCTTGGAATTGGGAAATGGAAGTCCAACGAGTCCATAGAGTTCCATTTACCCTGAAGGGCTCTTCATCGCAGGGAAAATTCCCTCGTGCAGTGTTGGTGTACTTCGGAAATTTTCTTCTCCGTCAGGCAATTGCTGATAAGGCGAAACCTGAAGCTCGGCGCACCAGAGACTCTATTTCTTACTTTGTTAGACCGGATTTTTGCCACTCTACAGTGGAGAGAAGATGGCGTCTTCGCCAGCTGATCAAACCCTTTATGGATAAAAAGGCTCAGGTTTATCTTAATAACCCTGCTAAGTTGAAGGTTATTTACAATGGCCAGGTGAAATTTTTTACCTCAGAGATAAAAGCTAAGGAATTTTTAGACAGTCTGACCTGATTTTCTGCCATTTTTATAATAGCCATTTAACTGATTGTATAAAACATGCGGAGATTGTTTAGTGATGGAGTTTCTACAATGAATCGGGGATGGCTATATGGTAGTAGTAGAGGGTCGCTTTGTCCTTATTCCTTATGTTAACATTGCCTTTTTTCAATTTTTGACTAGCTATTTTATAGTCGGTCATATAGTAATATGGCATTATTGCATTTGACAGCTCTACATTTTTTCCTGTGGTTTTTCTTCTTTCTTTTTTGTATTGCTTTTTCCCCCCTTCTAACTTCTTCTAACTTCTTCTAATTATTTCTAAATTCCCCTTCGACCTCCTTCCTTTTTTTTTTTTTTTTTTTTTTTTTCTTTTCTCTTTTCTTTTCTCTCTCTTTATTCTTCTTTTTATTTTTGATTTATTACTAGTGCATTTCTGTCATCTTTACCGGTCTTTGAATATATAAGGTTATTGTTAGAGGTACTGGTCAGGGAACGTCTCACCATCACCACAGACTCTATTAGAGTCTAAATGCCTCAGTGGTTGGCGTGTGGGGGGAGGAGGGTTGTGGGTAGGGGGAGGGTTAGACTTATAAAAATGTGTAGAGCAATTTTTAATGCATTTAATGTTTCAAGACTGTAAGTTCCATCTGCTTTCTCATTAAATTAGTTTGCTTTTCAAATGCACCATTTGTCAAACTTTATTCCTTTTTTTCCCGGGAGGAGGACCAGGGCCAGAGTAAGAACACAAATCAGCCCAGGCAATTTTATTGGACCGGCCCCTGGGGGGAGGAGGGCAGTGGGGGCTTGAAGGGGGTGGGCAAGGGTGAAAGTATGAAGCCCTGCTGCTTAACTAAACTGGCCCTCAGCACTGCTGCTTTTGTTACTGTGGGACGATATTGCAGTGCCGCTGCAAAACTGGCACCCAGTAACAAAACCAGCCCCTGCCCTTCCAGCCTCCTGGGGAAATCCCCGATGCCTGCTACGGTCAGTCCAGCCCTGAGGAGGACCCACCCTGCACCCCATGTTTGTCCATTAAGCTTGCTCGCTTTGCTCTCTACACAAAAGTCAAACCCAACTTTTATGCCCCGCCACTTTCAAATGTCACCAGCCATCACTGTCAAGGGCAGCGAATAATTGGATTGCTAAAACTGGGGGACAGGTGATGGAGTAGATGTATGGACAGGCACATGGATGGACTAACATACTGATGAACAAAGTCAAAACGATGGGCAGGAGGGTGGATGAATACACGGGTTGATTGAGAAGAAGATTGGAGGAACAGGTCTGCAGACAAGTGACCTGATGTACTAGTGGACAGATAGACATGTCGCTAGTAGCTGGACTGCTGAATAGACTGGCTGGTGTATGGATTGATGTGCTAATAAAGCATTAAAGATGGGCTCTGAGATGGTCGGAATGACTCGACAAGCGAATGGAATCATGCGCAGACAGACAGGTGTATTTCCTGAAAAGAACATGTTAAGAAAGAGATGGAAGCACAAATACATGAACAAAGCCTGTGCATGCATACCAATGTATTGATGAATTGGCATCTTAATAGGTGGAGAAATTGATATTCATAGGGCTAACTTAAAAATTGAACGAATAGGATGAGTAACAGACGTAGATAAAAGGATCAGTGCTGACTTCCATTAACAAAGGGTTTGTACAGAGCCAAAATGGCCCCGCATAAAGGATTTCCGAGCAACTGGACATTCGAGGGTTAAGTGAAATGTAAAGGCAAGGTAAGCATGCGCTTGAGTCTGGGCTACTGGTGAACCGAGTCTAAATTAGCATTTTTCCTGAACAGTAGGACCATGACCCAGTACCTTAGTTGAACTTACCTGAGCTTGGAATGCTGTTGAATCCAGACTAGGCTGTTTCCATACGAGGAGCATCATTCAGTCCCATCTTACACATGAAGAACAGTGTCTTGAAACAAATGTGTTGTACAGCCAAAACCAGCTTCTTTGCTCACTTATCTCCTGTTGGCCTCCCTTCTGCTGTCATAGCACCATGTCCGATGGCCCAAGGGACAGCATGTCTGATGACCTTAGCGAATGTCGATTGTTGAGAAGCAGTCAGATCACACTAATGGGCGTTTCTCAAGGCAGCATCGTGGGGCATATCTTTACGACAACCTTAAAGTGATGAGGGCCGGAAGCAGGAATGTCCAGACTCCAATCAGGAGTAATACAGGGCCTGGCCGACTGGAGAGATGCTCTTATGTCAATTGTTGCTCTAGGAGGTGAGCTGTGAGACCAAGTTCTAGGAGGCAGAAGTGCCTCACATAGTAAAGATATTGCCCAGAGGAGCTGTTATTGGAACCGTCCACAAAGAGCTCTACAAATCCCTTTTTCTCCACCTTTACTCCATACAGATGTGCTAACATATCTTCCTAGAAGCTTGCTAATTGATCACTGGATATTTGCTAGCTCTTCTTAGAGAAAAGCACAATTTCCCAATGGACTCTTTACCCAGGTAACATTTTATATGTTTATTTTGATTACCTATAAAGGCTGGCAGCCATTGTTTATCTCTGAACTAATATTCTTTCCCCAAGATTATTGGGCAATTGAAACAAGATCATTTCTTGATAACCGGCAAATCCTAAAAGATTGTGATCTGATCGTGGCTCAACGTGGAAACCAGTTGAAGAGCTTTCTTGAGGTTGTAGAATAGAGAAGGCATATTGCGTAAGCAACCCATCACACAATGGACTGAGGGACTGGTAAACAAGTAGTTAGAAGCTTATGGATCGAAAGATAAACAGACTTCGAAACAGGTACGGACATGGCAGGATGGGCAGAGTAAAGTGTGGAAAACAGGCACATGGGCAGGCAGGCAGAAGGACAGAAGCAGGATGGGTAGATTAAGGGTCGGACAAATGGTTGAATAAAACAGTCTTTTCTTACCCTGCCAAGGAAATCATTCTTGCCCACCAGGTCCCAGTCCCAGACCTCCACACTGATAACAGCATCCTCGGTCAACTCGCTTGACTCCTCGACCTGCCTGTCCATGTCAAACTCCAGAACTTCATCCCAGTGTGGGAAGCGAGTCTTCTTAATGATCTGCAACATTGGAAAAGGACAAGGAATAATCAATCAGCAGTAAAATAGGGATGAAGAAACAGCCTAAACTATCCCCCACGAGTGGAACTCAGGATTTCATCAAATAAAAATATTGATAAGGTTATTATTAACTAAAATGGCAACGTCATACTGGGGTATTTCCAAAAAGATGTCAGGAAAGTGGGAATAAAACAAGAAAATGGCAGGCTACTGACATACTAATCAAAAACACCTTGTTACATTCCTTCTTTCATAGCCTACAAAGATGAGAGAGACTCTGATACATACCAATTGTCACCTTACAAATATGGGAAAAGCCCTTTATACACCAAGTGTCACAGACTCTAGAGAAGGGTTAACTTAGACAAACATTCTGCTTCAATGCTGATCAGGTGGGAAGAACACATTGGGATACATGTAGAGTAACAGCAAAGAAAGAACATGGGGGAGAATGCTAAGCCTCATGGAATTTTGCATATCATAGACATTGGTGGTGACAACATTTGCAGACAAATTTAGTTGGACGAGGGCAGCAGAACAACTCCTGCCCTCAAATTCAGCACTTTCCATTTGAAATACAAAACAACCATATCTGTGCCCTATTGTGGCTGAAATTCATACCGGAAGTCTGCCATAAGCCAATTAAATCCAAGAGCTTGTAATTTGTTTCCCTGTTTAGAGATAGTTGAGGGCCCTACCGGCGATACCATGTGACACTGCTTGTATACAAATGGTAGAACAGCATGGAATACACCAAGTCACTCATTTCGAATTTGGATTTATTTTTTACTAAAAGTGCCAAAGAGTATTTCTCTTCCATGTTATTTTGTTTTTAGAGAAAGGAGATATTACTGCTTCAGAAATGCAGCTAAACTACTTCTCTGCCTGGGAAATGCATGCCCTTTAGCACCATCAAACAATACAGAATAACACACCAAATTAATGTTTACATCTAATTTATACTGATGTCGCGATTAGTGGTTCAGGTTACATAGTTATCAGGATTGCAGTATTACCACAAAATGGCTAACAGAGTCTAATGAGGATCTAATTGGTAATGCATGAAAAATGGCGACACTTTTGGTATTTATGCGGTGCTTTAGCTCACAGACATGGACTAGCCCAATGGGTTATCTTATGATTCACTAACTTCGAGAAGTAACTACTTGGAATACATCTGGGGCCAAATTCTGCAAAGTGGTCTAGGGCCTCAATGGGTGTGTGCACCCACTTTATGTGGCCCAGTGCACTTTGGTATTACAGAAGGGACTGCTCAGGCATCTTTCCCAGGACAATAGGTATTTTTCATCAAATATTGTGAAGCAGTCCCTACTTCATAGGGCATGTTCACCAGCGTTAGAAGGGGCAGCGGGTAAGGCCTCACAACCGACTACTGGCAAGGCTGTCAGATGCAGCATGTTTCACAGGGTAATTCAATGTAATTGCAGCTTACACTATGAAACAGGTGATGCCCTTGCTTCCAAGCTACACTCGATACTGACTGGTTGTAGGCAGTGGGCACGCATAGGCCTTGAGCCCTCAAACTATACGCCCAACAGCAAAGCATCTCTTGCCTAGCTGAAAGCACCAATAAGGCAGTGGTAGTGAGGCGGTGACCGCCAGACCCCATCATTTTCTGCTGCACCCCCTGTGTTACACCCTGTCTGGAAAATAAGAGCTGTGGATGCTTAAGGGAACAATTCTTGACAGAATATGGATCTCTCGCTCTTCAGCAAATGCCATTGAGTGCAGTACATATTTTTACATTAAAAACTTGTATTTTGTACATTTAACACCTTAAATGATATCACTGCTCTGAGCGACATTTACTAATATTAGTGAACCACACACATTCTACTGAGACACTTTTAATAATGACTCAAAAGGCAGGTCAATTGTTTTCTTTCCTCCTAAATAAGCCTTTTGTTTTTATAGCTGGAGGAACATTATGGTTGAATAAACCTTACACAATAGCGTGTGTTGTACAATGTGCATCCTGAACTATTCCAAGATTCTCTCAAATGTGGTGATTATGAACAAATTATGCACCGTGGAGAAAAGTAATTGACTAATGTCACGCTGTGTGGTCAGGCCTGGAAACTGGTATTGAAATCAGGTTTCTTGATTAGACATTGTGCAGTTCAGACCTTGAATGGATTTCACATTCTTTCCTTCTTCCGCACTGATGGAAATGTTGTTAGTGACCCAGGAGGCAAGTCGGTTGTCTTATGCCTTCTCCACAAGGACTCTCCTGTTGTTATTTAGATAAAGCAGCATTATGGTCCATTAAAAGATAAATAAGAGCTGCTTTTCTTTAGTGCACATTTTGAACTAAATTATTTCAAGTAGCTCACAAGTGTGATGATCACTGAAAGAAAGCAGAAGGAAGAAGAGTAATTGCCCAGGGTCACACAGTTTGGTCAAGCTGGGAATCTGTGATTGAAACCAGGGTCTCTGGGCCTGGGCCCCAAAACTAGTTTTGCTCTAGGCTCAATAAAAGCTTCTGAATGGCCTGGACATGTTATGCAAGGGCATTCAAATGATCCTTTGTTTTTTAATATGATCGGGCAGCAGCAGTGGAAGCACCCCTCTTCATAGAACAGCTACACCTTAGGCAGAAACAGTGAAAGCATCCCTCCTTCACAAGACAGGTGCAGCTAGGGTAGCATTAGCACAAGCAGGTACAAATCAAGCAACATAATTGCAAGCTTTAGTTCCTCACAGAATAGAGACAGCTATGGATGGCTAGAGTAAATCAAGTGTCCCTCTCTCATATAAGGCATAGAGTGCAATCTTCTATTTCTTCAGAACAGATCCAGCATAGTAGAGTTAAACAAGCTTTTATCACTGACAGAAAATGACCGGTTATGGCATGAGTGACAATTAGGTTACAGACAGATGTATGGAAGAGGTGCTTAGCTCACTGAGGAATGTACAGGTGGATAAGTGGGTGGATATGTGATTCCTGACACCATTCCCACTTAGGTGATATTTTACATTAGAGATCTGAAAATCCTGCTGCTGTCACTCTGAGACCTGCATTTATTGATTCTTTGTTTTCCCATGCATTGAAAAATGGAAGTACCCTAGTAGGTCATTCTAATTTAGAACAACCTCACCACAGGCAAAGTAACAATGCTCTAGACAGACACGACGGTGTAAAACTATTCAACAAGGGTTCGAATGTGCCTGCATCAGGCCATATGCAATCCCAGCCTCGGTGCTGCACCTGTTCAAAATATTGAAGTCCGCCGCCAGTGTTCAGAATGCAATGCTGCACTTTTGTTGCAAGCCCACATTAAGAAGTTGCTTAGTTTTCAGTTCAATCATTCACAAAAACATATGTATCAACTTTGCAACTTGTTGTGTCCTGTGCGAGAGAAGCAGTGTGTTAAATGGGCAGTTACTGTCAGGTAGTGAGTACCTGAACTTGTTTAATTTGAAAGGAAGAGTACCTGTACTTCTCAGCAATTGTGCACTATTTTGAACTGAAAAGTAAGCAGCAAACAGGTACACTTGGTTATTGAATATCTGCTTTTTTGGATTTCATTTTCACACTCTCAAAAGGAGTGCATGCACAACTTTACAACTGGCTCATTGCACCTCCTCATGGGAAGAGTTGAAAACGAGTAAAGAATGGACTGAATTGATGGCTTGAACAAGACCCACTGCTCTGCCAGGGTGGCAGCCCTGTACATGACTGTGAAAACATGGAGCACTAGAACACTGCCATACTGGAAGAGGAAAGACACCCTCAGAAGTAGAAACTTCAGCAGATGGAGTCAGAGGTCTAAGAAATATGCCAGCAACATAGTGAGGTTGAGTTGCACCTGATCACTGAATTGATACCAGAGCTTAAACTAAGACCACATTGAGGCAGCAAATAATGAAGCATTTTCTGGTTATGATTCTCTGCGACTCAGACATTAGCATCGGTAACTCTACGATCGATGTTGGGCACTGCTGCTGTATCGCACATTAAGCATTATCTAGGTACTTTTAAAGAGTAGTGCCCATAAATATCAGTCTATATATCAGGGTACAAGGCTTCCCACAAAAGTCACTTTAAAAGAAGAGAACCTCCATGACACAGTACAATCTCCAAATGTTGCAGGAGCTGTTGATAGCATACATGTACTCCTCTGCTGACTGTAAGGGCTAGAACATTGGTACCTTAATCACAAAAAACGCAGTACCTCTGCATCTATATCATGTATGATGATAGCAAATCATTGCATACACACTTACTAATAAGACTTGATGTCTGGGCATTCAAAAACAGCACATTCAATAAAAACCTAATACACTGGGACTTAGAATACTTAGTAAAGTTATCAGACCTCTTACGGTTGTTGTTGTAATAAGTCATCATGGTTTCACCTATGATCAACGCGCAAAGTAAAACCTTTTAAAATAAAAGATACAAGTCCAAACCTAACTACCTAATGGTGGAATAAGGCACAGCGTGTGAATCTAAAGCTCACACTACTAACTATTTCTTTTATTTTACACGTATAAATCATAAATGTCTATTTAAATCTTACCACAGGGCTGACACATGCCAACAAATTTTATGTGGTTTACCTCGTATTTATGATGATTAGACTTGCAATATACATGTTTGCACTACTGTTGGTCATTTTATCTATTGTTTCCCACTGACATGCATAGTTGTCGTGCATAGCTAATTTTGTGGGTTGTATGATAGAGGCATGCAAGGCTCAACCACGCGTGCCTCTACCAGGTAGCCCGAACCGCAAATGCGACTTAACCATGCATTCCCCTACCACGCATGCCTTTACCACACACTTTTGTGGTAAATGACTGAATGACAAGGTTGTATGCGCTGCTAAGTTCGCACTACTCTGGCCCCTGACCCCCGCCCTAAGCCCTAAATTACAACTTTCCTACCTGCCCCTGCCCTAAGCCCTCAATTACAACCACCCTACCTGCCCTTCTGCCTTAAGCCCTAAATTACAAACCCTCTACCTGCGCACAAGCCCTGTGCCCTAAAAATGCCCAATTCCTTTAATACTTCCCCAAATCGAGCACGTAAAGCTACCCCAACCCCCTCCACCTGCCCTGAGCCCTAAAAACGTACCCCCTCCTTTAAAAGTACCCTGACCCCCTCCCCTTCCCTGAGCCCTAAAAACTTGCCACGACCCTGCCCATAGCTACCCCCCGACTCGATCCATAAAACTTGCCCCCTCCTTAAAGTTCCTTGCCCCCCTCCATGAGGACTAAAACTTGCCACTGACCCCCCCCCCCCCCCATAGCGATCCCTCCCAAATCCAAACCTAAAAACTTATCACAGACTCTCATACCCGGACCCTTCCCCATTTACCTGTCCGTGACCGTGTTTGCTACCGATTTGATGCTCTTGTTCCTAGTCCCCATTCATACCGAACACTAGAGCGCATTTGCCTTAACCGCTTTGCATGGTTGAGTCAAATGCGTTATTCGGGCAAGTGTGGTTACGCTTGCGGACTTCCGGAACGCGTGGCTCTTGCTGCGTAGTTACGGATGTTTCCCAATTTTGTGCTGCTGGATAAAAGTAATACATGTAGGATACACCTGCAAACCATTCTGTCAAATTTCAATATGTAATGAAGGTGTTTATAATTTTCCTAACAAGTACTTTTGTGTTGGCTGGTTGTTTGGCACAGCCCAAATTTACTTTATGAAGTCAGGAATATCTGGTGCACAATGTCTAATGATTTACCACTGATCTCTCATGTGTTCACAATGTATTTGTCTCTTTAGGCCACATGTTCATTGCTACTAGTGTGAGTTAAGCCCCTGTTCTTTATTTGTTGTTGTTGCATGAGCACCTCTTTAGCATATATGACTTCTCACCAATGAATATCAACGTCTTTATCATGCATACGCTCACATTTTTTCTTATCCTCCTCAGTCCATTTGCAAACAGGTCATGCAAGCACTACACGAAGCAACCGTAAAAAACAAATGACATTTTTGACAGACTTAATCTCAAAAGTGATTATCACGCAATGTACACAGATCAATAAAAAGTACTCTCAACGATACCAGGGAAAAATCACTTATTTCAAATTGGTCGAAAACCTTTCGAGTGACCTTATAAAAATATCAAAAGGGGAAGCAGAGAGGCAAGCCACAAATCAGAGCCAAGCTCAGTCCGCCTTGTTCTAAATGCTAATGGATAGAAGTACTTTGGCAAAGCCTTCAAAAGGCCACCACTTGAACTTTGGGTAATAATCACATTTTCAAAAACGGATGGTGTCGGCGATGTGTATCGCCCCCACAAAATACTTGGATTAAAAGTTTAGAATAGGAAATTCTGGTATCTGTAGAGGTAATGTTAATAAAATCGGGTAATGAAAACATCTGTTATTTATAGCACCTAGAAACGGCTTAAGTACTGGTTCATAGCGCTATATGAAAGCAATCTAGTATAAATAGTATTATTATTACTACTGTAATGTCCTTCATATTTCAAATGGTTGCCCCTCCAGAGACCAGCAGATTTTTTGCTTATACATGTGTTGTTTTTGGGAAAGTGCCTTGAAGGAGAACCAACAAACACTGAAGACAATGCAACAAGGAAAAGGTCAAATGGGGGTAGTGTAGTGGACAGAGCACCAGCAATCACTCAGGCAGCACAGACAATGAGGTGGAAAGATGACCTGAAAGACAGCCATTGCCACCGTGCAGCTCAATTACACAGCAATGCTTTGTTTAGTATGAGAGACATCTAATGTTATTATTTTTACCTGTCGCTTATACAGAGAACAATCAACTATTAGCATGACCGTGCAGTTCTGAGTCATCCATCGCAGACTGGGGTCAGAGTAGGTTTGTGGAGATGTTGTGTAGGTAGGGTAATGGATGTGTCTTTGTTCAGTGAATCTATCTGCGCCAAATGCCACAAATGTCTGGTTTATTTATTTATTTATTTTTAAGGTTTTATATAGCGCGAACAAGATCCTTGCAGATATCAGAGCGCTTTACAGAAACAGGAGGAGGGGTAGACAAACTCTTGGAGACATTATAATATTCGGAAGTGAGAGGGTTGCAAGGTAGGGTAGCAATCGCATAAGAGTATACACACTAATAACAATCAGGAAACAAAAAAAATAGGAGCCGTGCAGTGTCTTTGCTCCAGTAGCGATCGAATAAGATTTTAGCACCCTAGCGGGTGTTAGTAGAGCAATCAGGTCATAGTATAAACCCTAGTAAACAAACTGGAAACCAATAATATAGAATCTGTGCAATGGCTTTGATCCAGTAGCAATCAAAAAGAGTATAACACCGATAAACATTCAGGTAGCCAATAATATATGGGCCGTGTAATGACAATGTTCCAGTAACAATAGTGTTCAGGTAAACTTAGCCATAAGGATGGCTTTTACCTCTTTCTTGAAGAGAACGGTGGAGGGAATAAGCCTAGTTTCTGGCGGGAGTGCATTCCAGATCCTAGGTGCCATTCCTGAGAAGGAGCGTTTGTATGTTTTTTCCTTCCGGAATCTGCGAGGTTTCAGGAGGAGGTTTTTTGTGCTTCTATTGGATCTTGAGCCTCCTGATACAGTCAGCTTGTTAGTGAGGTAGTTGGGTGACTTGTGGTTGGTGAAGCATTTTATTAAATAAGTGAAGACAAAGCTATCATTTAGGACTTTTGGTAATGCCGCAATCCACAGTCTTCACAGCATAATCTGTTGTGTTACTGATGTCTATACATACAGCCCTGCCACTTGTATGGCCTTTGATAGCGTCTTGTGCACATCATGGCCCACCGCATACAGGAGCACTGAAAGGATGTTCAGCACCAAAGGAAAGATGTCATTTTGATATCGTTTTATTTTTCGGCTGCTGGCTGAGCCAGTGAGGCGACGCTCCTCCGCCATTGCGGAAGAGCCGCCGCTGGTGATAATGCCCTGCTCCATGGCCTTGCAGACCCTTAAGGGCATTCTACACACTGCATTGTGTCTCATCCAGGTCCTGAATAAAAATGATCACATCACCTCAACTCGATTGGCCCCCATTGCTACAGCGCACCACATTCAAAACCAGTTGCATCATTTTAAAGCCCTCATGACCCTGCGCTTATTTTGCAGACAAGCTCACCATCGCAGCACACCAACAGCCAGAACACCATCAGACTGCAGACTAAGAATTATAAAACTAAAAAAAGCAAGGCAGTAGGCCTTTTTAGGTCGAGCAGACCTACCCTCAATGCGTGAGCATTGAAGGTGTCTGCTTCAGACCTATTGTGGCCCGTTAGTGAGAATGCTGGGAATGAGGACACCTATCTGTTACGAGCTCGCAGTTTTCACCGCGGGAGCGCGCGTCTGACCCGCGCTTGCGCAGATCAACTCACAGCCCCTGCTCGCACACAGCCAGCCCCCACCCCTCTGCATGCACGCATACACAGGCGCGCGTGCGCGCACACACACACACACACACAGGCGCGCGCATGCACACGCAGGCATACGACACACATACAGGCTCAATCACACACAGTCACGCATGCGCACACACAGTCACGCACGCACGCGCGCACACACACACTCCCCCCCTCCCCTCCCAGGCATACACACAGGCACGCACGCACTTCACTTCAGCCCTGGGTCCCACTCACCGACTGCGCTCTTCCGGCGGGCTCCTCACGGCGCGGCGCGGCTCGTCTCCTCTTCTCAATCGGGCTCGCGGACCTCGGGAGGCGGGACTTCCGGTTGGCCGCGACCTGATTCGCCGGCCGGCCAAGAGCTTCCGGGTCGCCGCGGGCAGCGCGGCGGCACTCCGTAATATGAACTTGTTACTTCATAAGGTAATACATAGGGTGTTCTCCAAAGAGACTTACTTTTTTCATCCGCTTTATTTGATCTAGTTGATTTTCTTGGCTGCATCTTTGAGGCTTGAGATTCACCGTGCCAGGTAGTGTGCTTTTTTCATTTTCAAATGGACGTAGGAGAAAGGTTTCTCTTTTGTTTAATAATAAAGCTTGTGGCCGGTGTGGTGAGAAGTACATCTTTGAGGACGACACTTGCACACACTTTGAAGTGGACGATTATCCAGCAACCTGTACTGGAATCGAATCTGCATATGTATGCCTACTGACGCCAGAAGGATTCTGGAAGACGAAAAATGGAGCCGACCTCCCATTCATGACCAGAGTCCTGCAAGCAAAGTAAGAACTAGTCGAAATGAAGTGATATGATCTGGTGGTACAACTGTAAAGTGTTTCAGATCCTCCTGGACATCTGTAGTTCCTTTAGTGCATGTCCTAGTGCTCTCTGGTGTCAGTGTCCCCGAGTGTACTGGTGCCGCTGCTACTGAGATCTCAGGGTTTTAATTCACAATCCTATCACAAGTGTGAATGAACGTAAGATTCAGGTACTTAGCTGTTGCCTTTCGCCTCCTATCAGCACTGGTTTGAGGAACACTACCGAGTCAGCACCCCAGATGAAAGGAAGCGGTTGTGTGGTGGCGCAGTGATTCCTCGTAGTGCAACGTCTTGTAGCGGATGTGGGTGCGTGCACAGGACCTCAGGTAGATTATGGGAGGTTTTAAGCAGCGTTGTCTTCAGGTGCTAGAGGACAGTAAGTTTAAGGGCATTTGTTTCTTATTTAAAAATACTATTAAGCAGAATCCTATTTAAAAAAGGCAAGGAACCATATTTTACTTTGAAAACATCGAGCAGTATAATCATTTACCTTGTGGCGCTGATCCAATCCTGTTATTATCCCTTCAGTTTTTAGTTCCATTGTATGGCCTCCGCTGGCGCCAGTTCAGCAACACACTTGCACCATCATATCATAAACTATTTTAAAGTTGAAACAGCCCACATGTAAAACAAATGTTGTGTGGTTTGGCTCAGCCTCCACGACTCTAAGGATACTGTGTACTTTTGGTTGCATTTGAAATATTTCCATTTCCTCGATTTATTGCTGAGAATAAAACATATAAACTTGTATTATATGTTGAGAGGATATGTTTACTTGTGCAGCTTGATTCAGCAGATGGACTGTTGGAACACTGCTTGTTAGATTTACGTCCTCCTCCTTCTCCCTTTCATTCCCCTTAAGAACCGTACAATCGGGTGTTCTTGTTTATTTTCGCTTCCAATCTTTTGGTGTCAAGTGAGGCGTGATTCTACATTGAAGTAGGATATTTCACCATGTTAGTTGCCTTTCTTCTGTTTCAGGTCCTTTACCTTATGTGATCTCTCCATGCTGTCACTGATTTCTACCTGTCAGGGGCCTGTATTTTAGGGTTTTGTGAATGTACTGCAGTGTTGTGACAATGGAATGTCTCAGTTGCATCCATCTAGATATGTCAGCTGCTTTGGGTTTTCTGAGTTAGCCGAGAGTGCTGAGGCATCCCTGAGGATAACAGTGGAGCACAGAACGGCAGACGTCCACACAGGTTACAATAATTGAGACTGAATTTATGCTACAAGGGACTTGATAGTAGAACTGTGCTCCTTCAGTGTGCATCGGGTTGGTGTAAATCTGTTGAGTAGTTCTAGAGAAGTAAGCATTTAGAAAAGTTGGCTGAGGGGTGAACACTTACATCATTGCCATTTAAAAGCACAATTCACAAAATTGCGAATCCTGTCAATCAGATTTTATTTTTTCAACAAGTATGTGACTCTCACACTGTGGAAAAAAAATGACACAGCCATGTGGAGCACCTGATAGGTGCCTGACCCCAGAGGAGTGCCTTGTGGCTACCGAGAGGTCAGAATTGTGGGCTAACATTTTTTTGTTTGTTTTCTGGAATACAATTGCAATTTTAAGGAAAATCGCAATCTCGCAGCTGCCATTTTATGAGCTGCACAAAAGATAGCATTGTGAGCAAAATATCAAAATTTTCAACAAAGTTATGAATTTTCACTAAATAGAAAAAGTAGTAGGGATAATAGTTTTCCCTTTAAAAGGGGGAGAGGGTAATCCCACTGTATGCAGCAAATAAATGACTAGCTGGATGGGCTCCATTCATGAGTAGCTACCAACAGGTTGGCTACCCAATCTCTGCGAACAAACGCACTACGGAAAGCAGCCCGTGTCACGCAGGATTTGGTGCCCGCAGTAAGAATACTGTAAGCAGTGGGGTTTGGCCACTGACAATGTGCTAGGCCTGGCCAAAGGCAAGGTCTACCGGCTACTGTACAGGTCTTAGTATTAATTATAAAAAAAATTAAGCCATTGTTATTTGTAATATCAATACATCTAAGTCACGTAAATACAACACACATTGCATTACAAATGCTATAGGTGTCACATTTGCGAAAGTTATAATTATTGGCAATGTAAATGACAAAGCTATTAATTTCGCTATTTTCAAAACCAACACATACATAAAAAAAATGTCATTTACAATACCAATAGCTCAAACTTTCCCAATGCGAGACCTATTGCATTGCAAATGCTTGTTCATCTATGCACCCAGGATCGGGAACAACATCCTTGTATCCCTCAGGCCCACACCAACATTCCCCCGATTTAGAAAAGTATTGAAGGCATGCCCCTTCATGCAGCACTATATCACAATAGATTTACAGTCCCAAACCCGCTACCTCTATTTCCAATCGTTGACTTTATACTTGTGTTTGACTCCATTTTGGAGTTCTCACTATAATAATCTCACATACATACACACAGACCTACCACCTTTTTGAACACCACATCAAAATGAAGTAACAGTCGATCTCCACTACCAAAACTCAGATTCCGCCCCATTCTGTCAATTAGCATATCTCTGCCTTTGATCGTGTGCAGTACCTCGCTGCCTTTTGGGGATGTTTGCACTATATAAATACATACTTAAAGAGATACATACATATATGCATACGTAGCAACTGGAACCAATAAAAACCATTATTAACTGGTCCAGTACAATTTTCACAAGGGACTCCCATTCTGTGGCAAAAATCCTTGTTACCTGTGCTACACTGTTCAACACAGTTCTGTGAAAATGGCTGCACTTTGTTGCCGGATGGAGAGGCGGGAGACGTGTCTTGGGATGCCTCAGTATCAGAAGGTGGAAAAACCGGATGAAATATTACTTATAAAGACATGTTTCTCTAATAGTTTTACCCATTGTGACACCCTATTTCAGAACAGATATCCTGAACAAAAATTACCTTGCACTGAATATTTTTTTTTAACGTTGCAATTTTGAGGACAGACATAGAAAACAAAAAGAACTCACTGATATGCCCGGACACTACTGAATATCTCCCCAAGAATACAATGCACGCGTATGGGATACTACTAGTTCTTAAAGGTCTCCTCCCCCAGTACGTTAACCTACCTCACTGCAGCAAGAGACTAATTTCATCTGTAACTTTGAGTGTGGTTTTGCTGTGATCCTCCCCACTGGAGGATCCTGCAGTCCCTCTTCTATGTTGTGCATAGAAGGAATGCCACACTGGTACACTGTGCAGTGTACGGTCAGTCCAGGCCTTTTGTTTTTATAAAGCATTGTTTGCAGGTTTGTAGTCCAATTGGTTGGATATGGTCCCTTAGGTCAAATTCCAAAATGTGTGCAAAACCAGTCCAGGAGCACTTGGCACCTGATTTCACAGGGGCCAGGTGCTGCTTCCTGGAAGGGCCGCAAAGGCTACTTCAGTGTGTTGTAGAATTACCAGCACCGAAGGAGGAACCTCTCCTATTCTAACTACAGGGAGTCCTATGAAAATGAATGCTGCCTGAGACGGTATTCAATCTTGAATCTCCACTGATCATCTTATAACAATAAATTTACAGCTGCAGTGCCCGGTCACAAAAATCAACAAGAAAGTAATGACTGCTCATGGATAAACAAATCTACACTAACTCTGATGCAGTGTCACAGTGGGGAAAATACCAACATTTCTCGTATTTTCTCTCTCACAAAATGAGAAAAACAAATACACACATTAGACTTTCCGAGCCAATAATATCAATGTAGCAAGGCAAATGGAAACTAACCAAAAGTGTGTTGTACTCCATTCTTGCACATAAGTGTGGCATGTGCCTGTAGCTGCATTAACAAACTGACCATTCCTAATACATGTTCTTCCATAACACACACAGAAAAATGATCCGTTGTGGGCAGCCTCAATAAGGGAATTGCATGAGGTCACAAGTCTGGCAAAATAAGGGAGCTCCAATCAAGACTCTAGACTCATATTGCTGGCGCATTCACCTTACTTGCGAGAGTTGACCATATCACACCTTTGCCACACTCAGCTGACTTTCTCTTACCTGATGAAGCCCAGAAAAAAGAGCACATTGTCCAATGTGTATTATAGAGTGGAAGTAGCCAGAGATGGGCTCACTGCCCTCCAGCACAATGTTATGTTTACTTTTATTAATGGTTTTTTTAAATTTTTCGCAAGGCTGGTATCTCAGACTTAATACTTAATTGTCCCTTGGGCATTGGATGTCCTTGCTTCTAAACATGAATACGAATTCAAGGGTAATGCTAGGAATAGTAAGATATTAAAAGAACCTAATGAGCCTTCCCCTTTACAACTCTATTATTCTAATGATCAAAATAGTCTCTAAATGTGTTTAAAATGCTTCATTCGACCCATTTCCCTCTAATATGTCCTTTAATGCTGCTTTAATGGAGGTAAGGCTAAACGCTGCACTGCGTGACATCTACGGCTCGTGTATTGAAAGTTTAATGAAAATGGCTCTCACTTCTGTGTTTTTTGCTCTTCAGTTTACCCCAGCTACGAGCTGCAGGTAAACCTGTAAAATAGAGGTTTGATCAGGCTGGAAAGCCGTGCACAGTCAGGAAATGTGCCTCGGGGTTTTTTAAGTGCCCGATTTATAGTGAAATGCCGAGAGACTAAAGGTGTCCCAGATCTGCCTTCTAAAAATATAATAACCTTGCACCGGGTGTCCTTCCCGCCTCCCTCCTGAGCAAGTCAAAGGTTGATGCAGGCGCTGCCTGTCACAGTTATGAGATTGCTTGCTCTTGCGTGGCCGCTGCTGCCTCGCGACCCTTTACTCCGTCACACAGCACGAGTGTATTGTGTATGGGGCATTTTGTGGGTTGGGAACGTCCGGTCATTCAGGTATAGGACAATCTTTGCAGTGGGTTGTGGCAGGACAGCTAAGTATGGGGCAGTCTTTAGGGGTCGTGGGTGTGGTAAGACAGCCAGTTATGGATGCTCTGTACAGACGTCTGATACTGGGTGATGGACACTGCCTGGATGTTTTGCTCTAAGTGGAAAGAGGTAGCACTACCAGGGGTGTGGAAGTAAGCATGGTGCTTTTGTATAGTTCTTGGCACAGGCTTAAATATGTTACGAGAAGGGGGTGGCCAAGCAACATGGCCAATGAGACTTTATTATCTCGAGCTGTGTGGCCCTAATATAAGTCCTTCAACATCCTGAACTTAGCAGATGCCACCCTGCACAACCCAATGCGCCTGCAGATGTACTGCAACGACTGCGACTCTTCCTGGGCCGTCCGAGGCCACGACAGCTGGAAAACATAGTTGGGGATGGGAAGCTGCTGCGCGGCCTAGGATAGACCTGTGTTGCGTTGGAGCCACGTTGTTTCGGAAGATAGCTGACAGCCCACTCCCGATAGTGAGAGAGGCTGTGGGGGGATCCCAGTTGCAGAGTGAGGCTCACGGGGATGGTGTCCTCCAGCTCTCCCTGTGTGGAGATGGTGTTGCGCTGTCCTGTGAGGGGCTGGGGGCTCGGGGCAGGGCCAAGGGCCCAACGACTGTGGGTCGGTGTCAGTGACACAGGTTGATGCCCCTCTAGCAGTGAGAGGAGCCATTGAGGGGTCTCGGAGAGTAGAGCACCGGCTGGGGCCGACAGAGTGCCTGTTGAGCCTGAGAGCACCAGAACTGACTGTCCAGGTGACGGGAGAGTCTTACGAAGGGAGGGTAGGGGAGAGCACGGGATTCGCCCCCCATGATGATGAGCCTGAGGTGCTTTGCCTGAGGGTCCTCCCTAGAGTGCTGTAAGGTGGGGCCTGTGGAGCGTCTGCCTGGGTTGCTCTGTGACCCTCCCACTGAACTATTCTACAAAGTGCAGTTGGAGGAGTTACCTTCCCTGCTTGTCCTTATTGCACTTGGAGACTTACCTCGTGAAAGGAAATTATGGGGAAGGATAAGGGCACATGAGCAGCTCAGCAAGCAAAAATAGGGTAGTTTGCCAAAGCCCCGGCAAAAACCATGCCGCAGTGAACATCACAATTGGACACTAGAGCACAAATATCAGCGGCCATTGAGAAATCCAGTCAAACGCTAAAGGGCAAAAATGGACGCTATCTCGTTAGAGATTAATCTCCGTGCCGAACTGTGCAAGGCTAGCGAGAGGGCCACAAAAATGAAGGGGGCTGTCCAAGTAATGCAACGGGAAGCTGCAGATCTTTAAGCTACGATCCGTACATTATCGGCACAGGGGCACTAACTTGATGCCAGAGTGGAGGATGTAGAGGGCCTGGCTCGGTGGAGCAATCTACGCTTTGTTGGCGTACCGGAGGGAGTGGAGGGCCGCCACTCAGAACTCTCCCAGAAAAAATTTATTAGGGATCCCCTCACCCCTATTGGTCTTTCCCCCTGTTTTATCATCCGAGAGACTGCATAGGGCGCTTGCACCCTGCCGCCCCTATGGGCACCCCTATAGTCATCACAGCGAAAATACTTAATTATAGGAACAAAGACATCATCCTAATGAGAGCTAGAGAACCCTCAGACATTAGACATGAGGATAAAAATTGTCTGAAATATTCCCAACTACATCCAATGAGTGCAGTGCCGCCAGAGGTGCACATTAAAACCAGTCAAACAAAAGTTTAAAGTAATGGGCGTGCAATATATGCTTCCGTTTCCTGATAAACTCTGTGTGACTTAGCAGGCAAGATGCACTCTCCGGCTCAGGAATGGAAGTGGCTGGAAATGGGTGACGGGGCTGGGATCCGTCACAAAGCGGCACCTTCCTTGATGGGAAAGGGGACCCGGATCTAGGTGGATACAGACTGAGCCATTGGTCATGTCTGCAGAGAGGAAGGAGGTCAGGGAGGCCGATGGTGGGCGAGGATGGAGCCCTCCGGCTGGGGAAGCATTCCCGGGAGATTGCTCATCTGCAGTGGCTGGTCTGGAAGCAAACTGGTCTCAGGATATGTCGGAGTCTTCTGGCTCATAATCTTGTTCTACCGATAAGATGCATTACATGTGACATGAGGGAGGGTGGTGGCATTTCTTCAACATATTATGATCTTGGTGGACATGTTTTGGCCCCCCTGGATCATTGGGTTGGCCCCCATATTTAACCACATGATAAGGTCACAAGTGATAACTGTACTCCTCTGTAGATAGGGCAGCTGGAACAAGGGGTTCTCCTCCTTTGACTCCAGGCGTGTTTTTTGCACATTTCGAGGGTTGGGGGGGGGGCGTTACTTCTGTGCTCCCGCATATGCTTCCAAACATAGTAAGTAGATCATTATTAGTTGAAGTTTTTTTTTTGGGTGGAAATGGGGGAATCTTCGACTCTGAAGTCCTGTGACAAGTGCTGCTGGCTATATACATTTGGAAAGACACTCCGATTGAGTTTAATGTTCAGGGTAATTATCCGACGTGAAGGGAGGGGGCAATTGTTAAACAATGTTTGTTTCACTGCATTTTCTAACACTGGCACAGCATGATACCATTACCAGTGGGTAACAGGCGCCTTGGCTCCCCATGTCTTCCTGGTGTCCCAGGGAAAAATCCAAAAGATTAACCATTATGGAGGAAAGGGATCATCACACTACATTACCCGCCATGACATACAATATACTGATGTGGAATATTAGAGATCTGACAAACTACACTACAAGATATAGAGTACTACCTACGGCAACACAAAATTGATGTTGCTTGCCTTCAAGAAAGACACCTTACTGACTCAGAGTCTCACAAACTGGCTAAAGAATGGCGGGGATAACTCTATTCCTCCACTTATTCCACTTACACTAGAGGGGTATAATATGGTTTTCACCCGGAGTCTCCTTTAAATTGATGTACTCAGAAGCAGACGTTGAGGGGAGTTACCTCTTACTGAATTGCACGATGGACCAGAGGGACATCACATTCCTCAACATAATTCCCCCAATACAGCAATTCTTCCAAAACCTGCAGAAACTTCTGAATGGACCCTACACTTATATGGGCAGGCGATTTTAACTGCATGCAGGACGTTACACTGCACGCCCCCAAGACAAAACTCTGTTCAGCCCACCTCGCCCTGGCTAACATCCCACGCTTCTACAGGAACAGAGGGGGTGGGAGGTCCTTCTCTTACTTCACAGCCAAAACCTGGAGCAGCCTCCCCTCTCCACCTCCGGCAAAGCCCCAGACTGCACCAGTTCAGGAAGGACTTCAAGACTTGGCTCTTCAAATGACTCCAATGGAACTGCACACCCCTCCCCCCCATAGAGCCTTGAGACCCCAACAGGTGAGTAGTGCGCTTTACAAACCCCTGATTGATTGACTGGTTCCCCCCAAGACTAGACATGGAACCAGGTATGACAAAGACATTACCTGAAGCCGTGCACAGCCTGCCATGCATAGATATATGGCGAGAGCAGCAGCCCCACACCATAGTATACTCCTGTCGCTCCATGACACTCCACACGTTTAGTAAGCTGGACCGAATATTGATTTCCGCCCATACAGTCCAAGTGGTTCAGGCTACTCTGAATCTAAATAGATTCCTGCCAGGTCACGTCCCACTCTTGATGAAATATGTTATGGGAAATGCTTCATGGGGGCTGCCCTTGTCGCAGCTCCAGACAGACTTATCCTTCGACCTCATTGTGGTGGAGACTGTGGGTACAGCACTGACAGACTACTTTATTGGGAACTGGGGAATCACTGCCTCCCATGGTAATGAATGCGACACCATGAAGGCGGTGCTCAGGGGGGAAGTGTATTGGATTGGTATGCGGAGTAGGGGAGCAATTGCAAAAGTTGGTGCTAGTACTAGAAGCATGCCTCACAAAACAGCAGCGGGTCTCCCCTACTGTAACCACATATGGGCAGGCACTCTTAGAAGCTGACAAGACACTTGGCGAAGCGTGGGACAGACTAGACAAATATACCCTTAAAGAATACCGGCAGAACCTTCATAGGGATGGAGACAAACCAAGTAGGCCTTTGGCCTGGATACTAAATAGGGAACAACAACAGGCCCGATACTGGTGCTGGACAACTCAGTCAGTACACTAGCTGTCACGCAATTTGTAGTCAATATTGCTCTTGCCAAACATCTATAGCTAACATACAGCAAAGTGCCACTGAAAGCGCCTGACCTCATTGCACTATACTTGGACGAACTCACCCTTCCTGCCCTGGTGGCCCCTTTGAGGGAGGAACTTGAGGAGGACCTCACCCTTAAGGAGCTCCGTGAAGCCCTCTGAGAATTACCAAAAAATGCCAGGAAGAGATGGCTTCCAGCCAGAAAAATATCTAATGTTTCCTGGCCAGGTACTATACCAACTACTGGATACCTTCCAGGAGGGACTCACGATGGGGATCCTCCCACCCACAATGAGGGAGGAGATCATTTGTATGCTGCTTAAGCCAGGATGGGGGGGGGGCTGAACTCTTCCTCATATTGTCCACTTACAATGATCAACTTTGACATAAAATTATTGTGTAAGACTTTAGTGACCAGATTAAGTCAGTAGGTGGGGGAAGTGGTGCAGGAGGACCAGTGTGAATTTGCATCATGATGTATACAGCCATGGAAATATGACGTCTGACACATGTATTGCACTCGGTGCAGGACAGATATGAAGCGATGGCCCTTTTGGAAACAGATCTCAAAAAAGGCGTTCAACATGCTCAACTGGGACTACCTTTGGGAGGTGATGAGGCACACGGGGTTTCGCCCAGGATGCAGTAAATGGGACAAATTACTTAATGAGCAACACACGGCCATGGTAAGAATGGGTAGACTGGTGCCCATGCATGGAACATAAAGAGGGGGACACAACAGGGGTGCCCACTTTCCCCACTAATATTGGGGAACCTCTATAAAACCTCTGGAGCTCCACATCCGGTTGGAAATGTCAGGGTGGGGAATTAGGATAGGAGATGTTACCCACTTGGTATCCCTGTATGCCAATGATGTGCTGTTTTACTTAATAGTCCCGTGGTTGTCCATTCAAATATTGTTGTGCTGCTTAGAACAATTACGTATATAAGGTATCGGGCCTTCGCACCAACATTCAGAAAATCCTCCTGGGATATTGACCTCCCGACCTCCTGTAGAGCTCCGAGATTTAGGGCTGAGATGGGAACCATAAAAATGTTGATATTTGGGGGTAGTGATAGCACACACTTGAGAAAAACAATGTGAATACAACATGGGGAGAGTGATTCGGGGACTCCAGGCATCAATTGGTTTCGGGATGTCGTTTCCACTCTCAATCATGGGACGGGTTGCGGTGGCAAAGATGGTAGTCCTGCTGCACTGTCTATATACCCTCCAGAATTCCATTTGCTCCCTCCATCTGTACATGTTTAAAAAAACTGGATAGTCTCCTGATTAAACTGGTATGGGAAGGTAGGCGCAGCAGAGTCTCCTTAGCCTTATTCAAACTGGACTTGGAGGAGGGAGGTCTGGGACTCTCGGATGTACGTAGGGGTCCAATTCACAGATGAGGTCTGAGACAAGGCGTACATACAGGTGAGAACAGTCTTGAGCAATGCAAGGTTTCAGATGATACAATTCAACTTCTTCCACTGCACATTACTCATGCCAGTGGTCCTTAGCAACATTTATCCCGGAAAGAGTGCAGCCTGTCTTCAGTGCCAGATAGAGAGAGCCCGATATGTCAACCTAGCCTGGGATTTACCCCAGTGAGAGGATATTGGGATTCCAACCTCTCCACATTAGAGACAGTAACTAGGATCCCATTGGATCCTGGACCGCTACAGGGCATACTGGGAGTTATTACCACGACAAAGATGAAAAAGATACACCATCAATTCTTGAATCTTGTGTTGGTATTGGCAAATAGAAGGCTCATGATGTGTTGAGTGAATAGCAGGAACTCCCCTTATCCCTTGTTAATGCAGAGACATGAGGGAATGGGCCCTTGCGGAAGAGAAGCACATTACATTGAATAGACATGACGAGAAGGGTCCGGGGGACTTTCAAACATGGGCGGACCTGCAGGACAAGTTTGTGGGCGGGGAGGAGGGAGGAAGCGTTTGAACTTTGTTGAGAAAGGACCTCCCCAGTTAGTGGACACACCGTGGCTCCTCCTGATATTCCCAAGTGAAAATGTGGAGGGAAAGAGTGGCACTCTGGAGGAAGACTTGTAATCCTGCTAGGGATACTGATGTTTTGTTGTAGGCATATAATAGTGGAGGTCGGGAGGTCCACAGAATAGTCAGAGATTGCTTTACCTGTACATTGGTAGGATTGCATGCTTAAGGGATTTGTAATGTAACGTGTACATAGAAATAGAGAGAGACCCCTTTCAAACACAAAGGGACTGGAGTACTGCGAGAGCGCAAATCTTAGAAAACGTATAAGTGCACCATATTTACGACCTTGATGCACGGGCTCAGCTAAAACAGCCAAAGTATTCAAATCATATAATCACATATGTATCTGAATGTTTGTTTAGTTAATATAGAAAATCATATAGAGTGTGAGACTAACGTAGAAACGTGTGAAATTTCTAAATTGATCAGAAGTGTTAATCAGAATCCATGTTATGTAGCTGCTACTGAAGTATATGTAATACTACAAACCGTGGAAATGTGCAGGCCTCATGGCAGTGTATAAAAATCGACAACGTGTACTTACATTTTTGACATAACATGGATTTACCATTATTCAGTAATTGATGCCCGCATGTAAGAATCATGTTTTATAGAAGTGTTTATATATATATATATATATATATATATATATATATATATATATATTTGTGTTTTATAGAAGTGTT
Organism: Lissotriton vulgaris; assembly: GCF_964263255.1. Taxonomy (NCBI): domain Eukaryota; kingdom Metazoa; phylum Chordata; class Amphibia; order Caudata; family Salamandridae; genus Lissotriton; species Lissotriton vulgaris. Next base: position 278,359,176 of record NC_141699.1, read on the forward strand.
TTATATAATCAGAGTGTATTAACAAGAATTGTTTTAGTTTTAGAAATAAAGGTTCATAGAGTACAGGCCGCTTGCAAGATAATTTAGTAGGCCTGGAAAGATAAAGTGGCTTCTTTGATCTGCACGTGTTAGTTAGAATCGAGTCTCGTTAAAGCATAAATTGTCATTCCTTTGTAAAGTTTATGGCCGGAGATAGATAACCGGAGAGTGGAATTTGGGGCCCTATTCATGGGTGTCTGTTTGCAGGTGCGAGGGGGTTCCAATCAAGAGGGTGATGAATAGAGCTCTGTCCAGGGAGACAGGCACAGGCCTGGAGGAGTGTATTGGAATGTTCTGGGGGGTACCGGCGAGCTGGAGAAAGAGCCTGGGAAGCAAGGTCAACGCTAACGAGAGGCCCAGAGGAGAGCCATCATGGAAGAAACCAGAACTGAAACCACGTGAGGGGCGTCTCAGAGGGGCGTTCCAAATTTCGATTGTGATTTTGTATTAGGGACAGCACCCTGGGGTGGAGAGAGCAGTGGCCTGAGGACCCTAAGAGAGCGGATGGGTAGGCAGAGAGGGCATGACTGCTATGCATAGGTTTTCATCTAAGACTAAGAGAAGTGCGTGAACTTCTTTGGAAGTCACCACGGCTGACACCTTTTTAGGGTAAAGACTTTGTTGAGTAGGGATGTCACCTAGTCCAGTGTAGGGACAGTCTAACCTGTTATATTTTTCATTCTGTAAATGTCTCGCAAGCTTCAGCTTGTGTCTATATTGGCAAATCTATTAATCCTTGAATTAGCATTGGTGGTATTTTTCTGTCGTTTAAGGTCATTCAGAGAATTCATGTTTCTGTTGATGCCAGTGTACCTTTTGAACCTGATATTGAGATGTTTATACCTTCAGCTAACTTTGGCCTTACAATAAAACTTTAAAACTGATCCGTGGTAAGTGGTTTTTCAGAGTCGTGCAGTTATTGGTTTGATTAACCTGGTAGTAGATTCCTTTTACTCAATGACAGGCAACAAAGATTCAGTCGACCTGATAGGGGATTTAGATCTAGAGTAATCAGATAAGAGATCAAAAATCCCACCCCCCCAGTTGGTAGCTATAGAGGATGGTTGCCTTCTTAAGAAAGGTGATCTAGACTAGGTTAAGATTACCCCGAGGCCCCTAGAGATCGAGAGATGACCAGCAGAAAAATCGCCTGCCGAAGAAGGTGCTGACGGTGCGAGAGAGAAAAGCAGCAGAGTCGGTCGAGAGTGAGTATAAGGGTCATGCGTTGTCAGATTGCGGTGTTTTGTGTTGTACCTGTGTTGTAATGTCAAGCGGAGTTGAATGCCTGTAGTGTGATTGTGAGACGGTTGTGAGCGCGCGCAACCTGGTGGAAATCTTAAGTTCAGAGAAGAGCTTAAGTGGTTCGGGTGTATCGGACATCCAGAGTAATTGTCAAACGTTGTGAAGGGGGTCATGAGGTACCATTGATCGCCCGCAGGACCGTGATAGGGGGAATGTAAGAGTGAGTGTATGAGTAACGGACGCTGGACGGACGTTTACTGTGTGTAAGTAACCTATCAGTTAAGACGATCGTCTGAACGTTTTACGGAAGACGTTTCGTCAGTTGAGGTGACAATTACAGCTAGACTGTGGACGTACAGTCGAGAAAAGTGATCGCTTGGTCGGAAGTAATCATTTTCAGTGTATGAATGGGACGCATGCATAACCGGGATACGAGCTGAGAAAGGAGGGGAACTGCTGCGAAAGGGAGACGAGTGACGTCAGAGAGAGCCGCGTTGTGATAGGCCGGTTGGTGTAAGACCGCGCTGGGATAGGCCGGTTGTCAAGAGCCGCGCTGTGATAGGTCAGCTAGTAAGAACCGCGCTAGGATTGGTAGATTGTCGTCAGGAAGTAAACAAACGTAACGAAGTAGGAAAATTGTGAATTGATGATGAAATGCTTTAGGCGCTTGAGAGCGGCCTTTAAGAGAGACGATAGAGAAGCGGTAGACGGGGAAGAGGCCCCGCCGGAGGGTACACCAGCTCATTACATGGCTACGAATGTTGGGTTGCATACTATACTGTGGATCTCTGAGTGGAGTAAAAGAACAGAAGGGAACGAGGAATTGGCGTTCCCGAAATACGGAACGTTTAAGTTAGAAGCATTGAACCAGTTGAAAGCAGTAATGCTTGCGACAAGACCTCTACCCAGACCAACACAGTTTGAAGCCCTTAATGCATGGTTTAGGGCGGCGTACGACCGGAGCTTGAACAGGCGCCAGGAAAGAGTAAAACGATCTGTAAGAGCAGTGCAGGATGCTAAATGGGATGAAGAAGCAAAAAGGTGGAGAATACAGAGAATTGAAGTAGATAAACTGTACCCAGTAATAGAAGTCACAGGAGAAAAGAAACCACTAGTGGAGGACGAAGAGAGTGACACAGAGGACAGCCTGATAAATAGGTTATTACTGGATAGACCACCCCCGTACAATAGAGAGATGGAAGGTGCCCAGCTCCAAAAGGGGGATGGGGCTGGTAAAGGGGAACATAGACCACGCCCTATAACAGATTGGGAACCCACCAAAGGTGAGGAAACACCTCAACCCAGTCCAGTACAGACAGTGGTCGGAAGGTTTGTGGTACAAAAGGTGCCGGAAACAGAGCGTGCTAAGTCCTACCAACTGCCGGACGCTCTCCAAGTACCTGTTACTATAGGTCCCGTAGTATCGATTTACAACCCAGAGAGAGAACGAGAAGAGGAACAGGTGCGGTTATATAGGGAGAGAGCAGAAATAGAGAATAGGAACAACACGATTAATTCCCAAAGGCAGTTGTCAGGTCCAAGAGATTGGAGCACTCCGTTAAACCAAGTAGGGGATCCCATAATAGACCAGGAGGGTCAGAGAGGGCTGACGGATCTAAGGGGACCACGACCGAAATCCTTTAAAGAGTTAAGGGAGTATTTGAAGGAATGGGATGCTGCCGTAGAGATACAGAATAATAAGATGGGAGTGGAAGCCGAATGGGGAAGCCAAGACAGCAGAACCTTGTCTCTCTGTGGGGCTGGCGAAAGCGGTCCAGAGTGGGACGGGAAGAGTCAGGAAAGTAAAGGAGATACCCGTTATACCAGTGGTGGAAGCAGACGAGTGCAGGAAGATAGGAGTACAGGATGTGGAGGGGTGCCTCGCCCCATTCACAGCGAAGGAGATCGAAGAACGCAGGAGTACAGGGATAGCTTTAAGTGCACTCACCATGCACCTGGCGACAGCAGGCCACACTGGGGTCGCGGGAGCATGGAGAGTCGCGAGGTGTCTCACCATGTGTCCAGCAATCACGGACAGGAACGGGATTGCGGGAACATGGGGAGTTGTGAGGGATCTTATCATGTGCTGAGCGACACCAGACAGCAAGGGAACCGGGAAATCATGGGAAACGGTGAAGGGCCCTACCATGTGTCTAGGGAAGTCAAGCAGAATAGACAGTACGAGACGGTGGGAAATAGAGCATTGTTTCACCACACGCCAAGAGAAGACGGAAAGGCATGGGACCTAGAAAGATGGGAACATGGGAAGACTCCCCATAACTCACCTGAGCCTAGGCGTAGGACTCGGAGCTGGGACGGGAGAGAGGCCAATGGACCCTGTAGGAATGATGTATTGAGAGCTGACATAAAAGCTAGGAGACTTGATGTGACCAGTCTAAAATCAGATCTAGACGAAATCATAGATGGTACGTTGCCATTAGAGAGGATTGACATGTACGAGCAGTATGAGGTACTGTTTATAGCAAAGGATATTACACGAAAGGCGAGAGCAGTACATGAGAAACTATCGGAATTAGCAGACAAGTACATGGTAGACCTGTCGAGAACAAAGGCATTACAGGAGAACCATAGGTTTCATTATTCAGATCAGGACCTTGACGAGAGGAGAACAATATGATTAAAAACACACATCAGAGAACTGATTACAGGGATAAGGACATGGAGAGATCTGGATAAATGGGAAGAAAGGTGGTCCAAGAAAGGGACCGTCAGGCGGAGCACGATTGGGATGTCGCCAGAGGGAGGGCTACAGAGGATGGAAGCATACCCTTTGCGAGAAATCGCGAATGGGAGTTATGTGCACGTACCATGGAGTAGGGGAGACTTAGCAGCATTTACCAATTCTTTTCCTAAACTGAGGGAAAATCCAGTGGAGTGGTACAAGCAGGTAGAAAGGTTCGTAAAGATCTCTAAGGTACTGTGGGTTGACCTGAACACCCTGTTTGACATCGTAGTGGGACTTGTGGACAGCATGTAAGGTTAGTGTCGAATGGCCCACGTCTGAACCAGAGAGGGATACTCACACGAACGGACCCTCTCCAAAAGTTATGGAAAAGTACGAAAGGGTAATGACATGGCTGAAGGAGAAGGTGCCATTGCAGGATATAGATTGGGTCAAAATAGATCGGACCAGACAGGAACCTAAAGAGACAGTTCATGAATATTATGAGAGATTGCTGAAAGCGTTCAAACAGTACAGCGGATTAGATGTAATGGATCCAAAGGATATAGGACAGTTCGTATCGAAATTTGTCTTGGGATTGAGACCTGATATTTGCTTGATGATTCAGCAACATTTGATTTGTTGGCAAAACAAACCATTAGACGAAATTTTGAGATATGCAAGGTATTGCAGTGATGAGATAGATTCCAAAGCAAAGAAGCTTAAGGAGAAGCTGATGTTGGTACAAATGCAGACAGCCGGAAAGGGTGGACAGCAGCAACAGGGAACAGGGACCATGGGTAGGAGACAAAATAACCAGAATAAAGGCAGCGAGGAAAATTCAAATTCGAGACCTAGGTTAGACATTGCGACATTGAAAAAGACGACTAGATGTCATCAGTGTAACGAGGTGGGGCATTGGAAACGCGAGTGTCCCTATAATATTGAGATTGGAGAACTAGGACCAGAGGAAGAGGACCAGAACAGTCTGGTAAAGGGGACAGCGATACACAATGGAAAGGTGGTCAAAGGGGGGACCCGAGCTCCTCGAGCCCAGTTCCCTCAACCACCCAGAATAGCGACAGGAGGAAAAACATATAGACAAATGCCACTTTTTGTAGGAGGAGAGGAATGCTATTACGTTGATCCATTGACTGGACGGCGTGTGAGTAACATGGAGGACTGTACCCTTGGGGCAGTTCTGGAGGTGGACCAAAGAGGACCATATGTAGAGGCTGAAGTTGCAGGGTGTCCTACAACCTTCCTGGTAGACACAGGAGCCACTCGATCCACTATAAGATCAGCAGTAGTCCCGGATTTGCCCATGTCAGGGCAAACCATTCAAGTGGTAGGAGTCGCAAACAGAAGAATTACCAGTTCTTTGACTGAGCCAGTATCAGTGAAAATAGGGAAATACAGAGATGAGCATCAGTTTGTGGTCTGTGACTCCAGCCCTGTGTGTCTGTTAGGAAGAGATTTGTTATGCAAACTAAATTGTACCATATATTGCACACCCCAAGGAGTGGAAGTGCAGACTAACGATGATGATGCCGATTTTAAGGTTGCAAACTCACAAGTATGCGTGGAGCTGTATCCTACCTTGACGGTGGAGGAGCTTCCATGGGACTTGAGAGGTGCGGTGTCGTCTGAAGTGTGGGATTTCACTGGGGAAGAGATAGGACTGATCAAAGGAGTAGAACCAGTGAAAATCATGGTAAAACCAAATGTTGAATATCCAAGAACACCACAATACAAATTGACCCCGGAGACGATTGCAGGAATAAAACCCGTGATCGAATCCATGATTAAGCAGGGAATACTGAAGGAAATCGTGGGTAGTCCATGTAACTCCCCGATTATGGGTTTGCAGAAGCCTAGTGGGAAATTCAGAATAGTGCAGGACCTCCGAAAGATTAATAACATAGTTGTTCCATGTTGTCCAGTGGTACCGAATCCATCAGTGATATTGTTTCAGATACCATTCCAAGCCGAGTGGTTCACAGTGATAGACCTTTGCCAGGCCTTCTTCTCGATCCCATTAGACGAGGAGAGCCAATTTCTTTTCGCTTTTAAAATAGAAAATCGCGTATTAACATGGTGTCGTATCCCACAGGGGTATACAGAAAGCCCATCGATTTTTAACCAGCTGCTGAAGAAAAATCTCGAAAGTCTAGTACTGCCACGGAACTCGGTTCTAGTCCAGTACATAGACGATCTACTTGTTGCGTCAGAAACTGAGGAAGATTGCAAAATAGACACCATCACCTTATTGAATCACTTAGCTGAGAACGGGCACAAGGTGTCCCCGAGCAAGTTACAGTACTGTTTGACAGAAGTGCAGTACTTGGGTCACCGAATTGAAAAAGGGAAGCGAAAGGTGTCACCAGACAGGATAGAGGCGATCATGAAAATGAATCCGCCCACGACACAGAGAGAAGTCAGGATGTTTCTAGGAATGGTTGGCTACTGCCGACAGTGGATAGCTAACTTTTCACTGAAAGCAAAATCGTTACAAAAACTGATGCACAAGGAGGTGAGTGATCCGGTACCATGGGACAAGGATTGTTTGATGGCATTCTTGCAGTTGAGTGAGGACTTATGTCGTGCCCCTGCTCTAGGAATGCCGGATTACGAACAGCCATTCTTACTGTACTGCTGTGAAAGAGAAGGTTGTGCTTTGTCAGTTTTGGTCCAAATCCATGGAAATGCCCGTAGACCAGTTGCATACTTCTCGGCTACATTAGACCCAGTAGCCACAGCGTTGCCCGGATGTCTCAAATCCGTTGCTGCAACAGGTGTCAGCATTGAGAGGTGTGAAAATATTGTTATGGGACACCAGTTAGTGGTGTATGTACCGCATTCTGTTGAACTGTTAATGACTAGGACCAAGACACAGCATCTGACGAATAGTAGGCTCACGCGCTATGAGCAAGTCATTCTTGCTGCAGAGAACGTGACCCTTAAGAGATGCTCTGTTTTGAATCCTGCCACTTTGATGCCACTTCCAAATGATATAGAGGATGATGGATGTTAAGATCACGATTGCCTTGATGTGACTGAACTATGCACAAAACCAAGACCAGATATCGTGGATGAGCCATTGACTGACCCCAATGAAATTTTCTTTGTTGATGGCTCATGTGTAAGGGACGATGTTGGTCAGTTGAGAGCAGCTTATGCTGTTTGCACCATTACTGGAGTTGTGGAAGCCGCTTGCCTGGAAGGAGTACACTCCGCTCAGGTAGCTGAAATCATTGCATTGACACGTGCCTGCTTGGCAGGTAGCAAAATTCGAGTCACCATTTACACCGATAGCCAATATGGTTTCGGGGTAGTTCACGACTACGGGCAATTGTGGTCTCAAAGAGGTTACATGACTTCTTCAGGCTCACCAATCCGAAATGGGGAATTTGTACGTTTATTGTTGGAAGCATTACAAGGTCCGGCAGCTATTGCCGTTGTCAAATGCACAGCGCACACTAGAAACACTGATTTTGTGTCACAAGGTAATAGGTACGCAGACGAAGTTGCACGCTACTTTGCAGAGCAAGGATATTCTTTCACAGAGGTGGAAGTGAGTGGGATACGGGAAAGGACAGAACTAACTATGGTACTGGAAACTGTAGACACTTGGGATGAGTTAAAAGGCATGCAAGAAAAGGCACCAGACATTGAGAAACAGACATGGGAAACTGCAGGTTGTGTGAAAAGTGAAATGGGTTTTTGGGTTTCCGCAGATGGGAGAGCAGTACTGCCAAATGAATTAGTTAGTCCAATGGCAAGGAGAATACACAGTCCAGCACATCTAGGTAGAGAAGCTATGTTGCGGATATTCAGACAAACCTGGTATAACCCTAAGTTTAGAGTGGCCGCAGAAGCAGTGTGCCAACGATGCATCACCTGTCAGCATTTGAACATAGGGAAAAGAACACCAGTTACACTGAGTCACATTGGAAGGTCCGGTGGCCCTTTCAATAGGATGCAGTTGGATTTCATTGAGATGCCAAGGTGCAATCGGCTTCGATATGTGTCAGTGGTCGTTTGCATATTTTCTAGATGGGTCGAAGCTTACCCTACACGCAGGTGTGACACACTCACAGTAGCAAAGTTATTGCTTAGGGAGTTAATACCACGTTTCGGGGTACCGACCTCTTTGGAATCAGATAGGGGAACACATTTCAACAGCGAAATTGTGAAAATGCTTTGCTCAGCTCTGGATATAGACCAGAAGTTGCACTGTAGCTATCGACCAGAAGCTTCGGGAATTGTGGAACAGATCAATGGCACGATAAAATCCCGGATTGCTAAAGTTTGTTCTTCAACATCCTTAAGTTGGCCCGATGCCTTGCCACTAGTCCTGATGAGCATACGTAGTACACCAGACAGAAGGACAGGACTCTCCCCGCATGAAGTACCAATGGGGAGGGCAATGAGACTGCCATCAGTTCCTACTGCTGCACTGTTAAATATCACAGATGATCTGATCCTGGACTATTGCAAGGGACTATCTGACGCCATTCATTCTGTGTCTCTTCAGGTGCAGGCTGCGGAAATTCCATCGTCTCAAGAATTGTGCCACGACCTGTGCCCTGGGGATTGGGTCGTGGTGAAGAAGCACATCAGGAAGAATTGCTTAGACGTGCGCTGGCGTGGACCCTACCAGGTCATACTGGTAACAAACACTGCAGTCAAGTGTGGAGGTCTGCCCAATTGGATACACACCTCGCATACTCGGAGAGTTCCAGCACCCCTGGAAGAAACAGCTCCTCTCTCGGATGAGAATCCAGCTGAGGACGGAGAAGCCACAGAGGGGACCAGCCAAGCTGTGGGGGTGCCAGAGGAAGCTGGGAGTGTGTTTGACCAAGCTGAAGACGGACAGTACACCAGTGACACTGACATCGCCACAGAAGGAGAAAATAGCTGTGAATACGAAACAGACACTGATCAAGCTGTAAGTGATCAAGAGTCGAGTGCAAGGACAAGGAGCAGGAGGGAAAGGCGTGGAGAGGCTAGCTGGCCAGTAAGAAGGAGGAGGCCAAGCCTAAGATCAGCCCCAGAAAGTACCCTCGCTCCGATATCCGAAGACTCAGACTTGGACGAAGGTGCATTGGACTCAGAAGCAGAGAGTCTAAGAAGGTCAAGGAGGGTGCGTGTGCCCTGCAGAAGATACACTACTCCTGAGTGGACCTACCTGGCAACAGATGTCTTGGGGACAGAGATCCGGGAGGGTGAGGGCAGTGATAGTGGTCAGCACTGACCCCATCATCAAAGTGGAAGTACAGTTGTTGGTGCCTGGAGTCAAAGCCGAAGGGTTACTGACACTCAATATCCCCAACCCTCCCTACCTAAGCAAAATAAAGGATATGGTCTTAAATGAAGTGGAATTTCCAACGTTTGGCACAGTAGTAACAGAACACGAAGAGTTCATACTTCGCATGGAAATACTAGAGTACGCCATTAGAGCTGCTGGAACCCGTATTGTAGTAGACTGCTAAAGACTTTGTAAATAAACCAGAGAGAGAAGATAACCTAGCGCCTAGTGGAAGAAGAGAAAACTTAGGGACATTTCATCTAGTTGATGGAGAAGGGCTAGGGTTGTCTGTTGCTGAAAATTAAAAGACTATGTTTGCAAAAGGGGTTTATCAGCTTCCAAGTGTGATTCACAGACTGAGTAAGCAAAAAGAAACTGATTGAAGAAACACACGAAAAAGAGACTTTTCAGAAACAATACTATTTGAAAACATGGAGGCCGGTAACCCGAACCGCAAGGCAAAATGCATAGTAGGCACACTATTAGCGGGAGTGATTTTTCTTATAGTTATAGTAGTTACCGTATCATACATAGTGGGACATGCGAGTGTAACAAAAACAACAGATGCAAAGCCTGTAGTGACATCGAAACCTGCTGCTGCTGGTAAGAAGGAGGACAATGCAATTCAGGAGAAAGCGTTGCTGGCAGCAGAGGCCCGTAGGTTACATGTAGATGAGTCGCAGGGCAACTTTAAAACCAACGCTTATGCCAAACTGTTATATGAATACATTGATGTCATGGAGGGCAAGGATTGCTATGTCTGCATGCAACTGCCTGCTTCTGTAGATGAGGGCATTAGATACCATCATCTTCCATTGACTTATGGCATTACCTGTAGTTTATTGCTTAGCATATTTTACGGACGAGATAGTTTTGAATATTACTTCTCAAATTATGACTGAGTATTACCAGAAGTCCCGAACTATAAGAAAATGAACAAATGGGACTATTACAAGAAGGAGGATAGATTGGCGAAATTCTTCATTCCTTGGGACCCTCTAGATACTTCACATGCACGTAGAAACAATCTAACTTGCAAAGTATCAGAGATTGAGAAGAAGTTTATGGGGCAAGTTGATGACCGTTACAGAAGGCAAAAGATTTTAAAATTGTCAGGACAGTGGAAAACAGATTGGACCGAGGAGGAGAAGGCACACAAAAGGAAGGGTAGTAATGGTCCAATAGCTTTAGATCGAACACAGAAAGGAAAGTTATGCCTACACCGAAGCAAAACTTACTATGAGAATGTGTTTGTAGGTGAAGTCAGTTGTGAGCATGCTTTTCGATTAGAATACTACACAAAGGATTTCTTAAAGGGAATGCAAGTGATTCCTAATGTATATTTTGTATGTGGAAGAAATGCCTATGTGAAACTACCTGACAACTGGTACGGTTCATGTTATTTGGCAATTGTCTTCCCCAAAATATATCATGCAAAAGATTTAGAGATCATAGAGGGAAAAGCCTCAGCAAGGGGGAGAAGAGACGTAGGCGATGCTGAGGTAGTTGGAGATGTATTTGGCACTATGTTCCCTCTTTTAGGATTAATACTTAATGATGTCAAGATCAGGAGATTGGCAACAGTTGTAGACAGATTGTCTGCCAGTACTGCAAGATCACTAATGCTGGTGGAAGGAGAGATGCAATCGATAAGGGCAATGGTTCTTCAGAACCGTCTTGCTTTAGACGTTCTGTTAGCCAAAGAAGGCGGAGTCTGTAAGGCTTTGAAGGTCCAGGAATGTTGCACTTACATTCCAGACAATTCAAAACCTCTTGAGAAAGGTATACAAAACATAACTAAGATACATCAAGAAATTGAAGATCTGACAAAAATGAATGCATGGGAAAAAGTGGGTCATGGAATGGGTAAAGTTGGAGGTTGGTTTGCTAGCATAGGGAGGAGCTTTGTTTGGTACATATTAAAGCCTATCCTCATAATAATAATCTGTATACTCATATTGTGGGGATTAGTGAGGCTGTATCAATGGTACAGAGCAAACAGGTTGCAAAGATCCATGAGAGAACAAGAACAGAGATTAGCTGCTATGCAAGATAATCAATACAGGAGTCTGAGGGCTCTGGAAACGATAAAGAGAGGGAACCTCGCAATAAGTGCTGTTTAACACGCCAAAACCGATGTGATAATGGTGATGACCCCTAGAGGTCATCAAAGGGGGGAACTGAGAGAGCGCAAATCTTAGAAAATGTATAAGTGCACCATATTTACGACCTTGATGCACGGGCTCAGCTAAAACAGCCAAAGTATTCAAATCATATAATCACATATGTATCTGAATGTTTGTTTAGTTAATATAGAAAATCATATGGAGTGTGAGACTAACGTAGAAACGTGTGAAATTTCTAAATTGATCAGAAGTGTTAATCAGAATCCATGTTATGTAGCTGCTACTGAAGTATATGTAATACTACAAACCGTGGAAATGTGCAGGCCTCATGGCAGTGTATAAAAATCGACAACGTGTACTTACATTTTTGACATAACATGGATTTACCATTATTCAGTAATTGATGCCCACATGTAAGAATCATGTTTTATAGAAGTGTATATATATATATATATATATATATATATATATATATATATATATATATATATATATATATATATTCGTGTTTTATAGAAGTGTTTTATATAATCAGAGTGTATTAACAAGAATTGTTTTAGTTTTAGAAATAAAGGTTCATAGAGTACAGGCCGCTTGCAAGATAATTTAGTAGGCCTGGAAAGATAAAGTGGCTTCTTTGATCTGCACGTGTTAGTTAGAATCGAGTCTCGTTAAAGCATAAATTGTCATTCCTTTGTAAAGTTTATGGCCGGAGATAGATAACCGGAGAGTGGAATTTGGGGCCCTATTCATGGGTGTCTGTTTGCAGGTGCGAGGGGGTTCCAATCAAGAGGGTGATGAATAGAGCTCTGTCCAGGGAGACAGGCACAGGCCTGGAGGAGTGTATTGGAATGTTCTGGGGGGTACCGGCGAGCTGGAGAAAGAGCCTGGGAAGCAAGGTCAACGCTAACGAGAGGCCCAGAGGAGAGCCATCATGGAAGAAACCAGAACTGAAACCACGTGAGGGGCGTCTCAGAGGGGCGTTCCAAATTTTGATTGTGATTTTGTATTAGGGACAGCACCCTGGGGTAGAGAGAGCAGATGGCCTAAGGACCCTAAGAGAGCGGATGGGTAGGCAGAGAGGGCATGACTGCTATGCATAGGTTTTCATCTAAGACTAAGAGAAGTGCGTGAACTTCTTTGGAAGTCACCACGGCTGACACCTTTTTAGGGTAAAGACTTTGTTGAGTAGGGATGTCACCTAGTCCAGTGTAGGGACAGTCTAACCTGTTATATTTTTCATTCTGTAAATGTCTCGCAAGCTTCAGCTTGTGTCTATGTTGGCAAATCTATTAATCCTTGAATTAGCATTGGTGGTATTTTTCTGTCGTTTAAGGTCATTCAGAGAATTCATGTTTCTGTTGATGCCAGTGTACCTTTTGAACCTGATATTGAGATGTTTATACCTTCAGCTAACTTTGGCCTTACAATAAAACTTTAAAACTGATCCGTGGTAAGTGGTTTTTCAGAGTCGTGCAATTATTGGTTTGATTAACCTGGTAGTAGATTCCTTTTACTCAATGACAGGCAACAAAGATTCAGTCGACCTGATAGGGGATTTAGATCTAGAGTAATCAGATAAGAGATCAAAAATCCCACCCCCCCAGTACTATCAACTCGGATTTGCCTTGGTTTGTTCAACAAACCAAAGGCAACACGAGTACGGCCAAGTTACTCCGCGTTGATTGAAGCGAGTCTTGGTAAAAAGCAAGAGGAGGCTTGTAATCTTCAGTCCCTCTTGATGTTAGATGTGAGGAGTTGGGAGCAGTGATACACTAAAAATCTCTGTCGAAGACCAATTAAAGACATATTAAAGCAAAAAAGGTCCACAACGTTTTTAAGACTTATTGAACATATAGTTAACCACGAAAACCTGTTGTGAACCTTTATTCACTAATGAGGTGAATTAAATTAAAGGCAAATACTGCAGTTTAAAAGGGGTCGATATACAGCTCAGATCTGCACCAAATAACAGTAGGGGATTAGTACTTATAATGATCAGGATGTTTACAGTGACTATATAATGGAATATTAACAAGAAACCATCAAAACGTGTCAACGCGATTGGTAGCATAATCTACGGGTAAACTTAGTCTTGTAAATGTTGTAAGATTAAGTACATCAAGGCCTAGTTACAAAGTTGTCCCAATCAATATGCTTTATGAATGACAATTGTATTGTCAAACCTTCTTTTCTCTCTTTGTTCATGAAATTTTGTATTGTATGATGTTTTAATTGTATTGTATTTTATATGTATTGTGTTTTTATCAAAAAAGATTGTGTCACATATATCTTGTGTCATTTTTATTTTAACACTTTGTGTACAAATGTTTTAAATAAAGTAGCTTTTGTGATAAATTTGGGTGTTGTATTACAGATATCCTCTAAGAATGAAGTAGGGGTCTCATATAGGGGATAGAATAATTGAGCGATTTATCAGGATGATCGAATTAGTATACTATTTGCCATAATTATATTCCAAGGGATAGTCTATTTCTAATCTAATGTAACGTGTACACTGCTATGTCATTGCTGTGAACGAAAATGAATAAAGTAAAAATAAAAATTATCAGAAAGGGATGCATAGAAAAATATGTTCCCGTTTTACTTCACACATAGTTATTTGAAAGTGCTGAAATAGCATCTTTATTAGGCTCATAATGTGGTAAAACCAATCAATTTGAAGTATAATAAGTATCACAAAAGCGTTAACTGTGTCCAAAAAAAGATGCCACAAAATCATGGAGGGGATCTGGTTTTTAAGGCAACAGCGCATAGCATTCTGGCATGAGTCCACCCAAAATTGCAATATTAAAAGTTACATTGCGACATGCATGTGGCCAAAAGCCAGGACTGGCTGAAAGTGTCACACATGACATAGACCCTATACAGAGATATCTAATAAAGATATTAATCTGGTTTTTAGGTACCCCCCCGTGAACAAGGGCACACCAGCATCCGCAGCGCAGACGTTAGTGCTTAGCAAAGTGACGAATCAGAGTAGCTATTCTAGCATCTTTGCTTCGCTCTCTTCTCTCATTCATCTATCTTTGAATCTTCAGTTAACCAACATATAACTATTGTCTGTGATTGACTGTGGATACCCAGAAGTGTTGAAAAGGACATCCCTCCTGCTGAATCCGCAATTCTGACAAGCATGCAACCTGGTAGTTGCTCAAGGGAAGATTCAATTTTGCCCAGAAGATCTAAGATAATGTCACCTCTTAGTACACATCTTTGCTTTATGACATTCTTAGCTTTCCAAACATTTTGCCCTTCTTTGGACTTGCTGTGCTGGTTTGCCTGGGTTTCTCTATTGCTGTGAGGAAAAGCTTCAGTCATTGTATTACTGTGCTGGCATAGCAGGGTTTCAGTGCATGTTTTTCCACAGAGCTCTTGATGGCATATTCTTTGCATCTGTTTACGTTCTGATGAATATTTCATGATTTTTGCTCATGTGTAATGTAGTGCAATATTATAATTACTTTTGAATACCTTTGCACTGTTTTAATGCATGTGTGATGCGTATTAGCATGCATTGGTGTGAATTTCACGCAGCATGTCCCAGCTTTGCACAAGGCTGTGGTGGCAGTACAACACTAAAATG
Organism: Lissotriton vulgaris; assembly: GCF_964263255.1. Classification (NCBI taxonomy): domain Eukaryota; kingdom Metazoa; phylum Chordata; class Amphibia; order Caudata; family Salamandridae; genus Lissotriton; species Lissotriton vulgaris. The sequence goes on from NC_141699.1 coordinate 278,374,184, forward strand.
GTTTTGTGTGCCTTTTAGGTTTTTTCAAATGTATGTGGAGAGATGTGTGCATTGCACACCATTTTCCGCTACAGTGTGATAGTGGAACTATACATCAAACCACAAAACCTTGGATATTCTCCACGGTAGGGAACAGGAGTCATTGGGGTCTCTAGGGTGAGCTGGCCTCCAATCACATTTGTGAAAAATTAGAAAAGTCACCTATATTGTTAATTTGTTCCTCTATAACTGATTGTCCACCTCAAGCCCATCTCTGAACACACAAACATTTGTGACGGGATGTAATAACACACTACCAGGTGTCATGCTTCTGAGCCAACAGGCAGAAACATGTTGACGGTCTAAGCGGAGATGGGATAATGGTTCACCTGGCCTCGGCATTGGTTTTTCATACCAAGTGATATCTCACTCAAAATAAAATGTAGTTTGGATTTATCACATTGGTTTTTACATATTCATATCAAGGGTTCAATAGTTAGAAGTGCCTCCTTTACTATAAATTGTAGGCCCGCTCTTTATCAAACAGGGTTTTGAATGGCGAGGGAGTCCTGTGATGAAGCATGATACCTGGTGGTGTTTGAAGACTTCCTGTCACAATTGTTTGTGTGTCCATAGATAGACTTGAGGTGGACAATCACTTATAAAGGATCAAATGAACATTTACTCGGGTGGCTTTTCTAGTGCTTAACATAATAGACCCATGCCCCAGCATTCCAACTCACACCATCACTCGTACAAACAAGCCAGTGAACACCAAGTGTATCTCCCTCCCAGGAACCTCTTCATGGACGCCAGAGCTCTAATGCCAACCTACACTTTCAAGTAAACGCCTCTGATATCCTCCTACCGCTTGCCATCCTGCGCTGAGCAGACAGCTCCCCGACTTCAGATACGTAGAGAGAGATTTTGAGGAAAGCTACCATTGGTCAGACCTTAAAACAGGGCCTTCAAGATTTTAGTAACTAATATTCTGCAAACTAGCTGTGACGTCACAGCTCTGCTGAGGTGGTCAAGCTGACATATCTCTTACCGCCTAACCAGACGCTATGACCCAGCTCTAGAGACACTCTAGTGCCTCTCATCTCTTCGTGATGGGACAAACAGGGATGCAGTGTAGCTGTAACACAGCCAGGTTGTGGGACTGGCCACTGCTTTGTTGTGGAAAAAGGACCAGAGAGGGCTCTAGGGATGTGAATGTCATAATTGTTTTGTTGTTGCTAGGGGAGCGCAGCCAGATATGTTATCTCACAGGCCGAGATGGAAGCTTCACAAATAATCCAGATGCTGCCCCGTTTGCCTACATCTCTTCCCCAGGCAACACCTGAAAGCCAAAATAGTCCAGTTCTGCCCATCATCAAGAATCAGCAAAAAAATTGAAACACTAAGAGCCTCCCGCTAAAACTCTAGGAACCTTCTCCCAAGATACCTTCAGCAATTTCCCGAGATTCTCTAATTAAAACAAATCATAAATAAAAATACATACATACACATAGTAGCTTTGCATAAGCCCTCTTCACCCATTGATCTGGTCACATATCACCTGCTTCTGCCCGCAACAGAATGCAGCACCGGGCAATGGGTCTGGCCACTTCAGCCATTAGCCAACTTGCACCGTGAGTGGTAATTTTTTACCTGATCACGTGTGCACATCTACCTAAGAAAAGTCAATTTCAGTGCAAGCGTTGGCAGGCCAATACTTTGATTTGTCAATCTTTTTCTCTGTCCATTCTTTATCCTCATTTATTTTTTATTGATCCTTGTGTATAAAAACTAAGTCCCATGTTACTCTAATTCAAAGCCAATAGCACCTTTGCTTTGCATTTATAAGAAATACAGGGACAGATTGATAATTTGGGGGACCGAGGTATTGAAGCCAGGGCAACAAAGTAACCCCAACTGCTCCTCCACCTGCCAAATCATGAAATGACCACCAACATGGCGGTCATTTCATAAGGGGTTGCGAGGAACCGCAGTCACAGCTGTTCCTGTCAATGCTTTTTGCAGTTTGGTGCAGCGCTTCTTCAACAGGATGGAGCCCTGCACCATACTGTTTTGTTTTTTATTTTGAAAAAGACAATACTGAAGTGCAATTTTATTTTTGAAAAGAAAAAGGAAAATTCCCCCCTCCCTAAGGGACCCATCTCCAATGGCGAAAGGACCATTCTTTGTTTTTTACTGCCCCTGGCACGATTAGGTATTTAAAAGCACCTCTATGTCTACCCATTTTAATGGGGGGTGGGGGGCATATATACAGCCATTTCTCTGACGGCCTTTAATCCATCTGAAAGTTGGAGCAGTTTGGCCTTGGCAGGGACAGAGTAGCCTCCGCTGTGGGCAAACTATGGTACACCTGCTTACACACAGGCGGACCATAATGTTGGCAATAAGCACACTCCATCGCTGTTGCAACAAAGTATGCTTATTACCAACATTTACATCGGGACCATAGTTCCCTGTGATGTGTATTAAAACTAAATAGGGTTTCTATGCCTGTCCCAAGTATATTTTCTTAATAGGAAGCACCAGCACTGTTATTTTAAAATTCTATGCATATTGTTTTGTATGTGGCACATGCTTCAAAATATAAATGAACAATTAGCAATCACACCAGCTTGCTATGGCAGAACCTTAGAGCTTTGCCAATGCTTATTGGTTTTGGCATGTACTTTGTCTCTATACTTAAGCCTTCTCCTTCAACATTAGTATAAATGATCCCATGTCAGGCGTAATAGTGACATCGCACTGGCACACTGTCCCACAGTGGTAGTAAACTCGATATCCATTGATGAAAAGCGCCTTTTGTTCCCAGAATTGGCTGTGTATGGGCGGCAGTCAGCCTTATGAGGAAGGCGTTCAGAGAGCTCTCTGTCAGAGTAGGCTTGACCTCTTAGTTCATTGCAATAGGACCTGCACTGAAAAAATGCTGATGCTGCTGTATTATTTTCCTAAAGCCATGGGACTTCTCTGCAAGATCCCTTAAGGTTACCTTACTTTACATTATATTACACCATGGAATGCAGGGGCGTAGCTACAGGGTGGGTGCTTGGGGTGTTTCAGCCCCCTTAATACATGTATTTTCTCATAAATAGTTGGGTACAGGTGCTTTCAGTCGGCTATGGTAAGGTGTTTGTCAGATTTCACCTTGAATTTATACAAAAACATTGACAAAAATGCACACACACTCTCTCCTTCTTTACTTTGAAAGTCTTCAAAAATGTTGGTCATTTTACATAATGTTGTGTTTTCTCTCACTTATTACCAATACCAATCTACATTTGTTTCCCTTTCCGACGCCCCTTTAGCCACTCTGTGCCCTGCTTGTTCTATGATGTATTTTAACATTATATGCCAGCGTGATTGTTGGAATCTCTGATGCTCACACCCCTCTAATCTTACTGACCAAGCTGGGCCCCTGATGGAATGGCATAGTTTGATATGGCATGGTGAGTTACATGTCACTTGAAAAGCATGACCTACCACTCTTCACTCCTGCTCTTTCCAGCTCTGGTCTGTTGGAGAGTGGAGTCTATATGCTTTATCCGTAAGGATGCAGGTCAAAACCTTCATCACTGTCCCATCAGTTACAAGCAGGAACTTTCACACATGGTCGGAAGAGTGTGTGGATGAAGAGTAGCACCCACGGGCTTCCTATGGGTGGTACCCTGGTAGGGATCAAGTGTACTCATCAAAGTAATGGCTGTCAGTGAGGGGCATTAGCAGCCAGAGGGGATAGATTTGAGCACCCATATTCAACCTGTTATTGGGTTCATCATTGCTTTGAGACAGTTGTTTCGATTACAAGTCTGTGGAAGGCAGACCTGTTGAGTTGTGTGAATGCTTGGAAAGATGCATACTTTGATTATTCGCCATTGTTCATACTCAATTACCATCTATGTTCTCTGTGCCTCAGCATATTGGGATGCTGAGGCACAGAGAACACAGATGATTGGCCATTGCCAGGACTTTGAAAGCGACCCTTTGACCAACATTACAGTCTTTAAAAAACTTTAGTCTTGGCATACAAACACTCTGCTTCAAGTCCATCTTGGGTTGGTCACTGGCTGCATCTGTTCTCATTTACCTAAGCAACCACATGACACTACCTCAGGTTGCATCAGTCACTGTGGGATCAGGTGTCTGGCAGTTTGATGCTCACCATCTCACCCTGCCACCAAGCAGTGCCACACTCCCTCACTATTTCTTCAGTAACAGTGACAATTAAGATCTACCACCATGAGACACCACACGACAAAGATAACCTCAAGCATGGCTACTAACCCATCCTGTGAGAAAAGGACTGGGTGAAAGACAAAGTGGTGGCAAAGAGTCAGACTCTCTTGGGTAATTCACGGTCAATTGGTTTGCTGGACAAGGTTGAAATGTTTGCTCTTAATCTTTGATTCTTATAGATGCACAAATTAAATCTGTGTTAGAGATATTGTCCTTTTGCAGTATGGTTGTACACAAAGTAACTTTGTAAGTATTCTGATGCTTATACTGGGGGAGAAGCAGTGCTGTCTTTCCCTTTTCAGGCAGGTGTTTAACGCATTCTGAGTTTTCTACCTGCTTGCCATTGCTGTCTGCCAATGAGCTATAATTTACATCCACCCCTGCCTGAAATTGATTATGGGGTGCAAGCTAAGGTAGCAGCGGACGTCCACCACATCCTGTGGAGCTGACCACCTCTGTTCATTTTTTGGGGAGAATGCTCCACAAGTTTTAGCAACCTGCACAGGCATGCCTATACTTACCTCTTGGGAAATGTGCATGGGTTTATTTAACTGACCTAAGAACTGCAAAGGCTTGAGCCGATTTTTGGATTCAGTCCTACAGTTGGCCAAAGATGTGATCACTTCGTGATAGAAGGCCACTACGCCACCCGTAGCCACACCTTGGGGCCAAGTGCTTCTTTGATGGGCCCAGGAAGAGAGAAAAAATAAAAGGCCTTCAAAAGGAAAGAGATCGTAGGCCTCGCAAACATCCAATAGGTAGAGTTTGGGGCGATATTGCACAGCCTATATGGGAGAGACACCAAGATATGACACTTTATCCAAATGAACGGAGACAATAGTGACTCAAAAGGTGCTTTCACTGCCACAGGTGAACACCTACCTAAAGTCCTCCCACCGACATAATATAAGTCTCCCTCTGCACAGCCCAATGTCTCAAAGACCTGATTTGGGGTTATCCCCGGTTGCAATTCTCCACTGTTTGTCCTCTGATGTGTTTCACACCTTCAACAGCTGAGCCACTGAGTTACAACTCCCCTCCACTCATCCACCCACAAAACACGCCTTTCGTGCTGTCGGTTTAGCGCCCTTTCCCTAAGAGATCCTTACATAGCCTGGTTAAAGTAGCCTTTCTCGTTTTAGAAATAAGTTAAATACCTGTTATGTTTCTTTCTTCTCTATTGCATTTGTCTTTCACTAACAGAAAATACAACTAAACGCTAATTGTACAATTTTACACGATTCCTGATGTCTCTCCCACTGTATTAAAAAGAGTCAGTGTCACAATTTACTGAACTAATCCTAATGCGACGCTTCCTTCAGAACGCTATTATCTGATTAATACGATTGGTGTTGTAATTTGTAACCAAGTGTTTTGGATGCAATTTTTCTATTTCAGTTAAACGAAAATGTTTCAACTAAGGCGAACCCTGCCAGTCGAGCTTTGTGCATCAGAGGTTAGCAGCATACATGTTGACCCAAACTAGGTCCCTGCGTAGGGCTGGTCTCCTGTCCACCTCTGGCTCAAATCTGAATATATTATGGGCCCCTTGACCCAAAGCATGAGTGAGTGTTTCATCTCTACATGTCCTACAGGAACTGTGCTAAGAAAAATAATTGTGCTCCCTTTCTCCCTCCAGCTAGGACTAGGCTGAACTTGTCTGCCAGCCATCAGCTAACTCCACACATGCCTGGAGTCACTGAAATATTTCCAAAATGAAGCCCAAAACAATCCGAGACCACCTGCCCATCCTTCAGCGACCATGGATGCTACCTATACTAGTGGTAAGCAAAGAGAGAAGAAGATCCAGTGTTACAAGGAGAGTGATAAACAATATTTCATTAAAGTGCTTAAAAGGGGCGAATGGTTGTGACCATGCTTGGGTAGCGTGCTTGCCCAACATCGATGAGGCAATATTGATATTGATATTAAATTGCTTAAAAGTGGCGATTGGTTGTGACCATGCTTGGGTAGTCGGCTTGCCCAACATCAATGAGGCAATATTGCCGAACACCTCAGTTGAACTCCCTTCATTCTCTGCACAGTTTTTTACCTTCTTGGGGCGCTGTGATGGAGTCTGGAGACAGATGGGGCTCCCTGCTTCCTCTGCATGATGACAATACTAGTCCCAGAATCAGACACATTTTGTTCACTTTGCTCCCCCTTTGTTTCTTGGGCTTGGAGTTTCAAAGGAGCCCTCCTTTGACATTGTGACTCCGACCAATGGTTCCTGAGATATCAAATGTTGATTTTTACCTGAAAATCCTGACAATCACGAACAGTTACTCTACAATCTCCCAGCACTTGGAGTCTGAAATATTTTGATTGCATCTGTGCTGTTACAACAAATCAGTTGTGAAGAACCAATACCAAGGAGCACCAGACCAAAGTAACCTTTGACCAGCCATTTTCCAGCTACTGTACCCTGAAGTTCACCCAGTAGCCCAATTAGTTGACCATGAGATGAGGGACACTAGTAGACACTAGCTTGCCTTCGAAAATGTTGGCTGCTCAAACTGAAAAGATGGATTTTTATAACCCATCTTGACGTTCTCAGTTGACAAGGGCTTACTTGATCCATTTTTTTCATGCTTAGCAATAGGGGTTCATCTGCTAAGTTACCTTACATTAAATAATGACATAAGAATGTGTGTTGGGTCCATATCTCCGCAACTGTAAATGTGAGACACTTCAGGTTGCTGATCTTGTGTTCTCTGTAACCTGAACTATTTTTCTAAATGTGAATTCAGCAAATGTTCCTAAACAAAGAAATGTCTCTAACTGGATATTCATCTTTAACCGTGATATTTATTGTGCTATATATTATCTTAGCCCACCTTCTAGAGTAAGCATTAACTACTGGATAAGTGATTTCAAAATTCTGTCCCCTTTCCAAGCTGAGGTTAAAAAAAAAACTAGCACCATCGATCAGGTCTTTCCCTTCATTCTATTGATATGGAAGACAGTGATTATCGGCCAGGGTACGGAGCTTTTATTGACCTAAGGCCTGCATTTGATCATCCAAGACACAAGCTTTGGAGCGTCTCAAAAGAGATGGGCCTCCCTTCTGAGGTCCTAGCGTTAGTTATTCACCTTCATGAGGCTAATTACCCAAGGGTTCGTTGGGCTAGTCAAGGCCAGCTGACAGACCAGATCACAGTCAAAAAAGGGGTCCGACAGGGCTGTCACACTCTTTTTGCTCATTGTAAATGGAGTCGTCCAGTACCTCATAGACATTCCTGCTGACGCCCCCACTTTGGGGGGAAACCAAGGTGGTAACATTGTTATTTGATGATGACACACTGCCAGTTGCCAAAACTCCCAGGGGGCTACAGTTGCTCCGGGATCACTTCGAGGCTTTCTGTACTATGCGGGGTCTAAAGGTCCAGAGGTTAACACCTTGAAGACAAAACAACTCATGTCGAACCCACATAAATCATACAAAGGCAAGCTTACACTAGGTGGGGTTCCTTTGGAGAGAGTGAACACCTTTGATTGTCTAGGGATCACTCTCCGAGGATATGTCATGGAAGCCTCACGTTTTGAAGAAGACTCTCCAACACAGACAGATTACCGGGGCCTTGAATAACGAGCATAGGACTTCCAATAGAAACCAATAGCAGCCCCACTCCACATATATGACTGTAAGGCAGTGGGTTCAGCGCTATATGGTGCAGAACTGTGGGGATTTTAAAAGTTGGACGGTCTCCTGACTACGGAGAACAAATTTGTGAGAGCCCTGGTCTCACTTCCCCTCTCTACTCACTTAGGCTGGACATGGGCAGAACCTCCATTATCGAGAAGGCCAAGCTACGCCCTCTCCTGTTTTGGTTGCGTCTAAGAACAACCCCAGAGCTGCACTCATACGCTGTTGCCCTCTCCGAAGTAATCACACTTGATCGCTCTAAGAAAACTGCACTCGATCGCTCTAAGAAAACTGCACTCGATCGCTCTAAGAAAACTGGATGGCTCTGCAAAGTGAAATCCCTGCTTACTACAATAGGACTAGAAGGATTGAGGGATGTTAAGGAACCAGCATTGCTGCCTAGCAAGGCCCTGTTCAAAAAACAATACTGCAACTCGGTGGTTCAGTCTTTATTAACATATCTGATCTTGGGCCGCCTTGCAATGGATTTTATGGAATTCAAATAGTTAGGTGTATATGAGCAATATCTGGAGGCTATTATGAACCCGCAGGACAGGGAGCTTTACATGCAATTTAGATTTGGCTCCTTCCCGGTGAACTCTTTCACAGTTTCCTGATGAAAGTCTGCCACTCCACTACAGTATTGCCCAGGCTGTCTCTTTGCTGCTGTGCCCATTGGTCACATACTCTTTGCTTGTCCTACGTACCGGTCCCCGAGAACAAAATGGCTTACCACTATTTGCAGGCGGATTGGCGCCCATTGTTATTGTGAAGCTCTGCGCATTTTAAAATCAGACACCAGCTTGCTCGCAGTCTGGGCAGTTGCCAAGTTCCTCGGGAAAATGTGGGGTATCAGAAGGTCTGTGACGAAAATGTAATGTGATCGCATATGCTATCGGGTGACCGTTCTTGTATTTTTAAGGTGTTTTTAAATGACATACAGTTCTTGTGTAATAGATGGTCTGCACTTTAGCCCCGATTATAGCACCAATCCTATTACCGAGGCAGCATGGCGGGCCATACTGCTCACTCTCAGTTCGGCATAGGCTTTTATTGACTCAGCTTTTTAGGCGCCCTAAATGATCATTTTAATTTTCCAGACCAACTGATAGAGCTAATTTCTTATTCGAGTCTTAACGTATTACTGCATGTATTTTAATGTCGGTTCGGATTGTATGCATTTGTACTTGTATGGTGTGAGGACCGAAATAAAGTTTTGTGAACTGAACTGAACTGACTGCTACAATTGGAGAGTCAACTAAAGCCAAAGGGGCAGATTTACAAGCCCCTTACGCCTCTTTTACGCCGCCATTGCGTTACTTTTGTGATGCAGCGGTGGCGCAAAACCAGCGCCATGTTGCGGGGTATTTAAAACGTGACGCATCTGGGAAATACGTCACGTTGTAAAGCCCTGCGCCACATGTAGGCGTTCTGGTGCAGGGGAGGGGCGTTACGGCGCAGGAACGCCCCCTAAAAGTGGCTGAGTAAAATGCTGCTTCAAAACCCTGCGCCTGCTTGAAGCAGTCATAAGGATTGATGCAGCATTTTAAGGATAGGGCACCCCGAGCCTTGCGACGCAACTCAAGGAATGCGCCGCGTTTACAGCAGCAGATGCGTCACGCATCTGTCCATTTTTCCCCCTTCGTGCGCCGCATTGTAAATGCAATCAATAGTTTGGGAGACCCAATTTACCCTTAAAGGCTTGGGCAATCATGTTTATGGTAAAAGGAGCCTGCAAGGGATTTGATGTGCAACAATCTTTTTGTTATTCACAAACAAATCAGGGGGTTTGTCCTACCGGAACAAACATGTTTGTTCCGGTAGGACTAACCCCCTGATTTGTTTGTGAATAACAAAAAGATTGTTGCACATCAAATCCCTTGCAGGCTCCTTTTACCATAGCATTGTGAATGCGGCGCATCCATGGTAGCGGAGCCGTGACGCACAATAACTGGCGCGTCCCTGCTGATATGCAGGGATGCGCCAGTTATTGTAAATCTCCCCCAAAGCGCCTTAGCCAAATTTTTAAAACAACACCATCCAGTGCCCTGGGGAAGTGAAACAACAGTTACACACAGTCATACTGTCCAGTGGTCTCCATCGAGAGAAAAGTCCCGACTGATCCCTAGAGGATCTGAAGTTCCCTTTCCCCAGACATTTCTAACCTTTTGAGAGGGTAACGTCTTAAAGGGTCCCTGGTAATAGAATATATTAAACGTGATCAGTGATTCCTGATACCACCTTCCTAACTACAAGTGTGATTGGACCCCAGGATACCCAGGGCAGAGACAAAGCTCAACCAGATAGTTCTTCTGAGATGCCGACACATGTTTTTAGCCCAGTACCCTGACCGATGGCACTGAGGTCTTGGAATTGTGAATGCCCCATAAAAAGTTGACCATTACCGGTTAAGCTAAAGATATCTGCCATCATGTCTATCCGGTAGCCCAGAGCACAAACCACGAGCCAAATAAACTATGGGGAACAAGCACATTAAACAAGCTGGGAAAGCAACATGCAAAGTACCACTTATCCCACAAGACTATTATTGAAATTCGGTGAACATTAATTGACGCTTATCCCAAAACCCCCTGGTAGAACCCAGCCTTCTTGAGCTGCCTTGGAATGCCACCCAGACATTAGAGACTGTTGTGCTGGTCTGTACGCACTAGCTCAAACATGGCACTTCCACCCACATCGCACTGTTGGCAAATAGAGATGTGTTTTGTCAACAAGCTGAGTGCTTCTGGACGAGCGTGGAGGATGGTCAGCAGGGTAGCAGTGATCCTTACAGAGGATGAACAGCAGATGTCGCTTTGTTTGATACCTGTAGTTTGAAAAAACGTCTCTGTAGTGGAATCTCAGGAACCATACTAGGCACTTTTGGGTTTCACTAAATACATCTAGATGGATATTGAACTTTATCAAACATGGTACCTTGGAGGAGGGAGGAGTACAGGCTCTGACAAGGGTTAAGTAAAGGCTCTGACCAGGGTTAAGCACAGGCCCTAGCATGGGATGAGTACAGGCTCGGGCAAGAGATAAGTACAGGGTCTGACAAGGGATGAGAACAGGCTCTGACAAGGGATGAGTACACACGCTGACATGGGTTGAGTACAGGCTTCGACAAGGGTTGAGCACAGGCTCCAGCAAGGGATGCGTACAGGCTCAGGCCAGGGATGAGTAAAGGTTATGGCCAGGGATGAGTAAAGGCTATGGCCAGGGATGAGTAAAGGCTATGGCCAGGGATTAGTACAGGCTCTGGCAAGATATGAGTACAGGATCTGACAAGGGACGAGTACAGGCTCTGACAAGGGTAGAGTCGAGGCTCTGACAAGGGTTGAGTCCAGGCTCTGACAAGGGTTGAGTCCAGGCTCTGACAAGGGTTGAGTCCAGGCTCTGACAAGGGTTGAGTCCAAGCTCTGACAAGGGTTGAGTGCAGGCTCTGACATGGGTTTAGTATAGGCTCTGGCAAGGGATGAGTACAGGCTCTGGCAAGAGATGAGTACAGGCTCTGGCAAAGCAGGTGAACAGGCTCTGGCATGGAGTTGTGTACAGTCTAGCAAGTGATGATTACAGGCTATTAGAAGAGATGAGTACAGGCTCTGGCAAGGGAGGAGTACAGGCTCTGGCAAGGATGAGTACAGGCTCTGGCAAGGCAGTGCATTACATTACACAGGTTTTGACTGTGTATGACTAATGTACAGGTTCTGACAAGGCAGACGTGCAGGCTCTGGCAAGTGATGAGTACAGGCTCTGAGAAGAGATGCGTACAAGCTCTGGCAAGAGAGGAGTACAGGCTCTGACAAGAGATGAGTACAGGATCTGACATGGGATGATTACAGGCTATGACAAGAAATGAGTACAGGCTCTGACAAGGTATGAGTACAGGCCATAGCGGAGGAGCCGCCCAGGCTTAAGTAAATATTTACAGATAGACACACTCTAAAAAATAGTGGAGGTGGGAGGGTGCACAACGAAATTGGATTGGTTCAAAAATAAGGCTTCAAAGTTCTGGGTGCACTCAAAGGGTGGTGTTATCCGTCTAAACACCTATGCAGCGACGGCTCGTGGAGGGAGTTACGGTGGGGCAGGAGGGTGGGGAGGGGGAGGGGCAGGGTGGAGGTTGCTAAAAACCGGCATATGGATGATTGCAGGTAAGTAAACAATTTAATTAATAAAACGAATTTCGTAGCTCGCACTGCATTGCATTTTGCGATGCAAGGCGCACTACGAAATTCGTTTTATTAATTAAATTGTTTACTTACCTGCAATTATCCATATGCCGGTTTTTAGCAACCTCCACCCTGCCCCTCCCCCTCCCCACCCTCCTGCCCCACCGTAACTCCCTCCACGAGCCGTCGCTGCACCTATGGATATCAGTACAGTAGTGTATGCGGGACACCGCAGATACATCCCCATGTGAGTCACACCGATATGGATCACAAAAAGTGGTTCAATTTTCGTTTGCAGGTTTGTATTTATTTCATTTTCGTAGTTTTTTTCACATTATTCATTTTTAGATAGTTCAATCTGATATTAACAGCATATCAGAAGACAACGTGTGCTGGTAAGCGTTAACCAATGAACTTTCGACTCCAATGCATTTCGGGCGTGGATGCCCTTGATCACGGAGTGCTGAGGAGGAAGAAAACAAAAAAACGAGTGTAAGGGGACGGGTGGTAAATGAACGGGTCAGGGAATTTATCTTGGTGCTATGGTGTGCGGGCTGTCGGACGTAATAGAGTGCTCGAAGCTAAAGTGAGGTAAAGGGTATGTGAAGGAAGTATTACCGCCGGTGAGGAGGTCTAAACACAAAAAATACAATCTCGCTGTTAAATAAAGTCTTACTTCAAAGTTACGCGTGGCGTGCAGAGACGCTGTCTCTCGGTCATCCGCTCGTTGTCTCAAGTGCTCATGAAACAAGCCGCTAAATATTTACGTAAACATCGATGATGGACTCGCGCCCAGTGGATACGGGGGCCATCTTAGAGTGGTGAAAAAGATAAGCAAGTGCATGAGATGCTGGTTAAAAAGTGCATGCAAGGTGAAAAAGGTGAAAAGGAGTATAGGAGAACAGTAAAGCAGCTAAACAGTACATCATAATTATATCACAGATAACAGCTAAATTCAGTACGATCATTAAGCCCGTGGGGCTTCAATGTTTGTAGTAGGTAAATCCATTCAAGTTCTCTCTTGAGTAACAATTTAGTGTTATCGATGCCTTCTTTCTTCGGTACAATCTCCAGAATTATGAACTTCAGTTGGGCGATGGTATGGCGTGCATCGATAAAATGCATGGCAATATTGGATTTTTCCGTTCTCAGTCTGATGTTCGACTTATGCTCATTCAGACGGGTTTTGATTTTGCGTTCCGTTTTGCCAACGTATAGTTTGCCACATGGGCATTTGAGAGCATAAATCAAGTTGGTGGAGTCACAAGTAGAATCAACTTGGAGTTTAATGTTGTGCCCTTTCATGGAATGTTGTATCTTGTTGCCTTTGATGACATTGTTGCAGTGATTACAGTTCAAACACGGCTGAGTGCCACGATGATGTTTGGGTGAGTCAGTGGGTCTGGCCAAAATTTCTTTAATGTTTCGGCTCCTAGTGTGAGCGAATATAGGTGGTTCATTGAAGATGCCCTGGAAATCAGGTTCATTCTGCAGTATTGGCCAATGTTTCCATATGATCTTTTTATACGCTGCACTCGCTGTGGAAAATTTAGACACAAGTACCATGCGTTGCTCTGTGTTTTTTAGGGTCTTAACCAGGCTGTCCGGCCTGGATATGTTGGCTACACGTGACTGTGCATGTTGGAGGACGGTGTCGGGATAGCCACGTTCCCGAAATCTATCTGACATTTCCTTGATGCGTTTGTCAACCACCGTGTCATCAGATACGATGCGCTTAACACGTAACATTTGAGAGTAGGGAAGATGTTTTTTCAGAGAACCTTGGTGGAAGCTGGCAAAGTGGAGGGCATTGTTACGATCAGTGCTCTTTCTGTGAAGATCAGTAACTAATCCATCAGGGGTGTTCTTGATGAGGACATCTAATGGAAGTCAATAGTAAAGATCCCCGCATCAATCTAACTTGGCAAATCAGTGAAACTGACATCGCTTTTCTGGATGTCCTCATCAAGAACACCCCTGATGGATTAGTTACTGATCTTGAAAGAAAGAGCACTGATCGTAACAATGCCCTCCACTTTGCCAGCTTCCACCAAGGTTCTCTGAAAAAACATCTTCCCTACTCTCAAATGTTACGTGTTAAGCGCATCGTATCTGATGACACGGTGGTTGACAAACGCATCAAGGAAATGTCAGATAGATTTCGGGAACGTGGCTATCCCGACACCGTCCTCCAACATGCACAGTCACGTGTAGCCAACATATCCAGGCCGGACAGCCTGGTTAAGACCCTAAAAAACACAGAGCAACGCATGGTACTTGTGTCTAAATTTTCCACAGCGAGTGCAGCGTATAAAAAGATCATATGGAAACATTGGCCAATACTGCAGAATGAACCTGATTTCCAGGTCATCTTCAATGAACCACCTATATTCGCTCACACTAGGAGCCGAAACATTATAGAAATTTTGGCCAGACCCACTGACTCACCCAAACATCATCGTGGCACTCAGCCGTGTTTGAACTGTAATCACTGCAACAATGTCATCAAAGGCAACAAGATACAACATCCCATTAAAGGGCACACCATTAAACTCCAAGTTGATGCTACTTGTGACTCCACCAACTTGATTTATGCTCTCAAATGCCCATGTGGCAAACTATACGTTGGCAAAACGGAACGCAAAATCAAAACCCGTCTGAATGAGCATAAGTCGAACATCAGACTGAGAACGGGAAAATCCAATATTGCCATGCATTTTATCGATGCACGCCATACCATTGCCCAACTGAAGTTCATAATTCTGGAGATTGTACCGAAGAAAGAAGGCATCGATAACACTAAATTGTTACTCAAGAGAGAACTTGAATGGATTTACCTACTACAAACATTGAAGCCCCACGGGCTTAATGATCGTACTGAATTTAGCTGTTATCTGTGATATAATTATGATGTACTGTTTAGCTGCTTTACTGTTCTCCTATACTCCTTTTCACCTTTTTCACCTTGCATGCACTTTTTAACCAGCATCTCATGCACTTGCTTATCTTTTTCACCACTCTAAGATGGCCCCCGTATCCACTGGGCGCGAGTCCATCATCGATGTTTACGTAAATATTTAGCGGCTTGTTTCATGAGCACTTGAGACAACGAGCGGATGACCGAGAGACAGCGTCTCTGCACGCCACGCGTAACTTTGAAGTAAGACTTTATTTAACAGCGAGATTGTATTTTTTGTGTTTAGACCTCCTCACCGGCGGTAATACTTCCTTCACATACCCTTTACCTCACTTTAGCTTCGAGCACTCTATTACGTCCGACAGCCCGCACACCATAGCACCAAGATAAATTCCCTGACCCATTCATTTACCACCCGTCCCCTTACACTCGTTTTTTTGTTTTCTTCCTCCTCAGCACTCCGTGATCAAGGGCATCCACGCCCGAAATGCATTGGAGTCGAAAGTTCATTGGTTAACGCTTACCAGCACCCGTTGTCTTCTGATATGCTGTTAATATCAGATTGAACTATCTAAAAATGAATAATGTGAAAAAAACTACGAAAATGAAATAAATACAAACCTGCAAACGAAAATTGAACCACTTTTTGGGATCCATATCGGTGTGCCTCACATGGGGATGTATCTGCGGTGTCCCGCATACACTACCACACTCTAAAAAAGACAGGCTAAAATGTCAATCTCTATCAACCGTGATGAAGGACCTAGACATGAGCTGGTCGAAGCAGAACAGGCTTTGAAGATGTCAGATCGGGTGGGGTGGGGAGGAGTCATAGCTATAATACGTCATAATCTATAATTACGCCGACGACTTGCAACTCATCCTTTCACTTAACTCTCCACAGGCCATTAATACGTTCCACGCAGTCATGACTCATATCCAACTCTGGATGAACCAGAATCAATTAAAACTGAATCCCGGTAAAACCGAGCTCCTTCTCCCCGGACTCAGTCATGCCCATTGGGGCCCACAGTTCTGGCCTCCCGAGCTCGGCACGCCCCCTATCCCAGCAAAAACAGTTAAGAGTTTGGGCGTGATCATTGATGCCGAACTCTCCCTCAAAGCCCAAGTTGGAGCGGTAGTTTCTTCTTGCATGGACCAACTTCGGAGGATCGCCAAAGTCCGTCACCTTCTCCCCCCGCGGCACTCTTCCAAACCGTCATCTCACTTGTGCTCTCCCGCTTGGACTTTTCTAACTCCATCTACCACTGTCTCCCACAATTTCTGTTACACCGCCTCCAAGTCGTACAGAATCAAGCTGCCCGCCTGATCCATGGAACCCCTAGATGGCAATCAGCCAAGCCTTTGCTTCACAGTCTTCACTGGCTCCCAATAGACCAAAGGGCCGCCTTCAAGGTGGCTTGTCTCACCTTTAAAACCCTTCATTGCTCTGGCCCCGGGTTCCTCAAATCCCTCATCCTTCCTCACTGCCCAATACGAAACCTCCGATCAGCTCACCGGAACCTGCTAGTCACTCCCAAAAACAAAACTAAGAAATTCGGCGGCCGCCGCTTGTCCTACCTAGCTCCTGTACTCTGGAACCTTCTCCCTCTCTCTATTAAATCTTCTTCTTCCCTTCTCAATTTCAGAAAATTGTTAAAAACCCACCTCTTTCCCCCTCTTAGCTAGGTTCTCGCTCACTGCGCTTCCCCCTCACCTACTCCGTCTCTTAGCGCCAGGAAGCTTCGGCGTCAGCGCGCTTTACAAATAGCACCTAAGATAAGATAAGATAAGATAGCTCTAAACTCCTCACCTGTGGGTTAGCAGTACCTTGTGGCACTTTCATCTGTGAGCTGCGATGCCTCGTCTCTGGGTCCTGGGCCGGTCGTAGGGTGCTGGGCAGTAACCTGAGTTGGTTCCTATTTATCACTGATGTCTCATGGCCACAATATTGGAGCATCCCAATAGGCAGCCAAGTTACTCTCTTTAGGCAAGATAGTGAAATCGATCAGTTAAGTCTTTTTAAGGTGGTGGAGGAGGTTACAAACTCAGACTCAGGGGCTTATTGATGAGCCCATTGCAATATTTTTGCACCGCTATTTCGTCACTTCTTGTGACGAAGCAGCAGCGTAAACAATGTGCCACGTTGTGCCATATTTACAAAGTGATGCATCTAGGCACTCTGTAAACCCCTTCGCCACATTATATCTGCGTCAGGTACCAAGTATGCAGGGTGGGCGTTCTGACGCAGAAAAGCCTCATAGACATGCTGCAGTGAAATGTATCAGATTTCACTGTGCCACTTCTAGGTCTGCGTCAAAACCTTATGCCTGCTCACAGCAGGCATAAGGGTGACGCAGTGCAATAGGTTCAGGCCTACCCCATTCATTGCAGGAGTTGCGTCATGCTTATGACAGAACTCCAGCATCCATGGTGTTACAAGGAGGGATGCAGTGAAAAAAGTTGGATCACTGTTTTATTGGAGCGATGCAACACTTTTCATAAATGAGGCCCCCAGTGTGGCACAGAAAATAGCAGTCAAAAACATGAAGGTCCAGTCAGTACTTTAGGAAGCAGGTAACTGTATTGAGTATGTTAAAAAACAGTATAGTTAAAAAGTAAGCTAAGCAAAGCTGATAAATCAATACTATAGTGAAAATTAAGCTGAAGAAAAAAACAAGATTTGCAAGCACCTTCTGGGGCAGAGTTGCCATGTCAAATGTTTTTAAAGTTTTTTAAATATTTAACAGTGGCATTTCGGCCACTATTCTCCTGGGAAGTTCTGGGATCTTCAGAAGTGTTCTCTTGTGTCTTTTAAGTGGCTTACAAGGATACAGTGAACGATACTGGTACCCAAGTTTATTTTGATGTGATATCCTTGAAAGCAAGAGACCCAGGAAAGAAAAATAGTCTATGTCTCGTATAACAATGCAGCCACTAATAAAAGACCAAAACTCAAACAATAAGATCTCTGTTCACAAGTCTTAGGTGCTTCTGGTGATGTCTAGGTGACCCGGTGACGGGCTACGGTGTCCAGTTGGGAAATTAGTCCAGCTTTCTGGTGTTCATGAACGAGTTAAAGGTCCGCCTGACCTCTTCACTTGTGGTTGGGAAAGACATAAAACAGTGGACCAGCTCCCACTGCAGTGTGCCATGGATGGCTTAGGTTCGAGTGTCTGTAAATGAATATTTTCATTAGCAGAGCATCAGTGGTGATCAGGGGCACCCAGGGCAGGCCGGGGTAACATCAGTAGCCACTCAATACTAGAAAGAATAGGGTTCAAACTGGTCCCTCCAGTGCCATAAGACCAAGAACAAATAGCTGAAAGGGTTCTGAGATCTGGACCTCCTCTGACAAGTGGGGCCAGGATCAGCACTTGGGATGTGACAAACAAATGTCTCCTCTTACTTCTTCTTGGGTCTCGCATGGGCAACTGAGCTGTGGTGTCCTAGCGGATCCTCTGCAGTCACCGTCCACGAGCTCCAACCACACAAGTCCTTCCAGTATGTCTTGTTTATATCTTCTTGGAATCACTCTATTCCTACTGGCAATTACAGTGGAGCACTTCTAAGTTGTTCCATTTTAACCCAGGTTACATCAGTAATGCGCCGCAACAGGCTTAAGGCCAAATGCGGGGCAAAGCCTGGTTCTGTTGTCCCTTCTCTGACATTGGTGTGCAGGCATTCTCAGTGCCAAGGAGACAAAGATGAACCATGTACTGTAAGAGGGGCCCCGCAGCTATACTCTTCTGGTTACCACCAAAGGGCCTGCCACATTGGAGGATTGGTGGGCTCATCCAGACTTGGAGGAGCATCCTTGAGCTGACTTTATAGGCTTCTGTGCCCAGTTTTCACAGTCAGAGCTGTTCTGAGTCATGTAGATATGACGTATGTTCGCCTCTGCCTAGAAGCTCACACATGCTCATGTTTCCAATTGAGACACAACACAAGAAATGGGGGTTGTGTGTGAGTTACCCAATCAGAGGAGACTTTCACTAAGAAAAATGAAATACATTAGAATCCTCCTCCACCCACTAAGTAAACAGATTTTAGGGTGGCGACAGAGTGATAATGCACGGGTGGGTCCAAGATGGACTCCACCCGCTCAGCCAACAGTAAAGACCATTTCAAGCTGCACATATATTTAGGGTCAATTTGAACCCACACTACCCAGTGTGTTAATGAACCACATACACACAACAGATACATTTCATACATGTCCTAGACATAATGAAGGTGAATGATCCTAGTTAATGAAATTTAAAACACAGGAGCCCCTCCCGTGAGGTGAGCAGAGCAGAGGGGCACAGCTTTCCAAAGCAATGCAGAGGATTTTTGTTCCAACATTAGCAACCTTCCTAATGCCTCAGTCCCTCACCATGCGCTGACGGAACATGATCTACTGTACCAGCTTATCAACATAGCATCACTGCCTGCGAAGGGAAAATTAAATAAATAAATAATTTTCCCTCGTGGTTGTCTGTCGAAATTGTCCCCCTCACCTCCCACCCGGCCCCGCAGCTCTTACCTGCAGCGGCAGCGGCTGGTTGCTTGGAAACGTCATCGGGGCAATGAGAGTCAATGCAAGGGTCAGTCAAGGATTGGGCAGGCATCTACTTCAGCAATTTCACTTGCCCGAGGAATTGCTTCCTGGGCTATATCTTGCGTCTTTTGTTTAGGCTCATTCAGGGAAAGTTTACAAGCAGCTGTGTGACTGTTATTCAGAACATTGTGCCCAAGCTTGTGAATGTAACTTCAGAAACAAACTAATATATTAACAGAATGGTATTTTTCTTCTATTGTATTCTATTCCTGAGGAATCTAACAAAATTGATAAACTTATCGCTGCAGCTTTTAGACAGGGAATAAATACCCAGAACAGGTAGAGAGTGAGCAACAACAGACTAAGCTTCCCAAACACAAAGAGAAGATGCAGGAGAGGTGACAGCAATATTAAATCAGAGCATGTGTTCCCCACGAACAAAACATATACTCCTTATGCAGCACAGCAAGCTTCCTTCACATGCAAAAATTATTTTCCCAACTGGGTAAGCAAAGCAAGATCAAGCTTCATTACTATGAAAACTCAGCAACATATCTTCCCCCAACTAAGATTTCCAAACAAGGTTCAAGCTACTATCTCTCTCACATATCACTGTCCTACCATTGGGTTTCTTCTACAGACCTCCCACGCCATTAAGATCTGTGGGCCATTTACAGTTTAAAGAAGGACAGTAAGGGGGTCCATCTGGGGGAAATAGTGGGAATATGGATTGGAGGCTCGAAAATAGATTTGCTCCCCTGTCTGAGCTTCACGCTTGTGACTGACTACAGTCAGTACATACAAGCTCACAGATGAGCCAGGAAAGGCAACCCCCCCAACTTCGGTCAATAGTGAGAGCTCACAGCCATCTTCTATACAGCAGCAGAGACAAAGAAATGTACTGAAAATAGCCTCATGGAATGTGTCTGGTATTGCCCACAAACTGAGTGCCACTAACTGGCTAAAGATGTGGCAGGACCAAGAAATAGTATGTTTCCAGGAAACATGGGCCACGGAGCCAGTATTCATCAAAGGTTACTGATCCTTTAAGACCCAGGCAAATCCATCTATTTCTGGGAGGGTTAAGGGGGGCCTCCTGACCCTAATCCGGAACGATTTACTAGTAAAAGTAAAGATGAATCCACAATCAAACCATAATTTTCACATTTTGGTAATGGAGATACATCAAGAAGGGACATGGGTACTAATACATTTCTACAACAACAGATTTGGTCCAAGATGCACACGATTGTGAGGGAAGTCGACAAAGCTATCTCTGACATTGTATGTAACAACAAATCCTCGAATATAAATATCATATGGTTAGGTGATTTCAATATACACCCCTGTAATTACAATATACTGCCTGTTTGTGGGTTAGAGGACATGAGGGGTAATCCTGTACATCACTTTACACATAGTGAGTATGGCAACGGTCTAAAAAACTTATCAGCCTCCCTAAACATGGACATAATTTGTGACCCAGACCTCATAACAGACACTTTGCCGAAAAACTTTCAACTAAATGGGGTGGAGTCAACGATTGACTACATACTTTTGACCGCTCCTCTTATTGCAAGGGTTGTTAAGGTAGGCAATTCCTTCACTACTTTTAGTGACCACGCCATAGTTTCAATGGAGCTAAAGATATTAGCACTTGAGCGACAATAGTGCAGCAATGTCGAAACACCAATTATGGCTAGGAAAAAAGGGGTTCAGCTCAAATTGGCACATATTGATAAAATTAAGTTGGTTCCAGAAATCATATTAAACACACAAGATGATATACAACTATGTTTAGACCCAGAAGCTGAAGCAGGGGAAGTTGTGCCAGCTTTTTGTAATATCTTAGGAAATATAAATGCGTCCTAACAAGAACAAAAGCGCCAAACAGTGGTAAAGGCAGGGACTGATTCGATTCTCCATGCACAAAAGCTAGGAAGTCTTTGCTGTATGCTCTAAAGGCTAAGTCTAGAAATTATGAACACATAGGAACATTGCGGGCCTCATACAAATCTGCAAGGAAAATCAGAGAAAAGGAAATTAGGGAGGACTTATGGGCCGACCTGGATAAGGCAGCCAGCTCTGGAAATAGTCGCAATTTCTGGAAACTAGTAAATGCACCATATTTTAAAAGCCCTAGTGACCCAACACTGGACATGAATGTCAATGAGGAGGCATGGGTCTCTCATTTCGAGAAAATCTTTGCTCTGAACCCTGATGTTACAACCCACTATGTGGCAACACAGGAAATGCGTCATGTCCCAATAGACTTTTTTCAAGCTAAGAAAGATTTATGGATACCACTCCTATCTAATGTCCTGAATAGTATAGCCTTTGGTTTGTTATTCAGTTGCGTCATTCCTATGGGCCTGTATGAGGAAGAGGAAGGGGTCGATGTATAGACTATTGAGTTTACTAAACAACAATACAAGTACTTAGATTTAGAATATGAAATTATTTTTTAACACCTTTATGTATCTTTGTCTTTATTTTAGAATTGTGATGAAATATTAGTAATTTTAAAGATAGAATTTTGTAATAATTTTTACGATGATGTATATGTGCTTTTATGATGATTTTTAACTTGATCGAATAAAGATGATTGATTGACTGATACTATCTCTCTTGTACTGTATAAACTTGATTACACCAATGGCCTCTACCACGGATCATCTTCACCTACTATGAAAGGACTGCAACAAATTGAGAACTCTGCTGCCAGACTACTTCTACTTGTAAAGACATAAACCCACATCTCCCCTGCCTTGAGGGTGCTACATTGGTTACCGGTTGCCAGAAAATCCATCTTTAAACCGTTTTTTATCACCCACAATGCAGTACCTGGAACAGAACGACTTTCTATCAGGAATAAAATCACCAAATACATACAACAAAGGAAGTACCACTCCAAATTGGCACTTCGCCTCAAAATCCCAGCATACAAGAAAAAAATCATGGATGGTACTTTTTTCTCTGTTCAAGCAGTAAAACTATTGAACACATTAATCCAAACATAAGATCTACAGATAAACTATTTTATCTTCAGAAGGCTATTCAAGAGCTGGCTCTTTCCTACATGACCAACATACTCACAAAACAAATGTACAGCAAATGCCTGTGTATGTACACATTTATAATTTGATAAAATGTATGTATTTAGATATGTGTATTTCTATGTACAAATATATATACTACGTATGGTTTACAAATATATTGATAGTCTTATAGGTCTGCTTAACAAATGTACATATTTCTTATGGTTAAAAAAATCTATATATGTGTGTGTATATAATTGTGTATATATATTATATATATATGTATATATAGTTTCATGCTTAGCATGAATATAGGTATCTGCACAGTTCACATATATGTTATTTGATTATATTGTTATGGGTCTCTGCTTTATTTATTGTATCTGTCACAAAAGCGCTACGCAAAGCGATCACTCGTACTAACATATGGTGTTCAGATTAAATTCTGCAAGGCACCTCCCGGCACCAGTGGAAATCGGGTGTCTAGAA
Organism: Lissotriton vulgaris; assembly: GCF_964263255.1. NCBI lineage: Eukaryota > Metazoa > Chordata > Amphibia > Caudata > Salamandridae > Lissotriton > Lissotriton vulgaris. The sequence goes on from NC_141699.1 coordinate 278,397,222, forward strand.
ATGATTAACCTGAAGAGCCTAAAATGGTCACACCAATTGCTCCTGAAGCTGGCCACCAAGGTGAAAGCAATACTGGAGTCCGACACCTTATCCCACCCCTTCGGCAACAGTGGCAAAAGTGATCATGGGAGGACGACGTGATGGGACTTCAGGAACAAATGGCATTCCACAGCCATTTATAAGCTGTATCCTGAATATTGGCCAACCCACTAACAGCACTATACAACGAGGTGGTATCTACTGGTTAAATTCCCAGCAGCTGGAGAGGGTTGATAATAAATGTAATCTTTGAGAGAAGGGACCGAATCAATCCAGCGAACTGTAGGTTAATTGCGCTCATTGACCCAGAAGCCAAATACTAAGCTTCACTAATCCTGGAAGATCAAGTTGAGTGGCCCAATTCCAAAAATCTGGTCCCTTTCAACCAGACAGGGTTTCGGAAAGGCTACGGCACCATCATCAATACATTAGCAGTAACAACAATTGTGAACAAATGCAAGGGCTTAAAGAAAAAACTGTATCCGTGCTTCATAGATTTTAAACCCGCATTTGATCGGGTGGAAAGAACTCTCCTGTGGGGAAAGCTATGGTGGTGGGACCTCCGCAACAAAACCCTGCAAGCCATTTAGCAACTCTACAAACACCCCTGGATCTAAATCAAGCTAGCTGGTGGAACAAGGCTGTCCAGGAGAAAACCAACGGCCATCGTTCTTAAACAAGGTTGTGCTCTTGCCCCCCATCTGTTCAACATCTTTATAGCTGACCTATCTCCCAAGCACGACCAGGTAAAATCACACTCTCTGAGACTATGACCACTAATTATGACCCACCTCGCATACGCGGACAACATAGTCCTATTAAGCCACACAATGGTGGGATTACAAAGATCAATTGCAGAACTAGCAGAATATGTTGTGCCAATATATTGGAAATAAATTTGACCAAGACGAAAACAATGTCTATCTGGAAAGGACCTGGCCTCTCCCTTAAGATCAAGCTAGGAGTTGAAGGTTTAGAAGAGGTTAGCAACTACAAATACCTGGGTCGCTACATTGATAACAAATTGAACTTCCAGACCATAAACAGTATATGGTTAAGACAAGGAAGGTTCTGACCTAGGCCTTTTGCATTCTTGCTAAGAAGTTGGACGGCCCCTCTTCCAAGCCACTACTCGCCATTATTGCAGCAAATTTTATTCCAACAGTGGCTTTTACTAGTCCTGTTATCCATGGGAAAGATGCCTCAACTCTGGACAAATTGCAAACAAATATTTACAAGCACATTTTTATGCTTCCTCTGTGCAACTCTCCCGCATAAGTTCACCTTGAATTTGGGCGCACACAGCAAATCATTAAGAGGAGATATCTCACCATTAAAACCTGACATAAAATATGGTCAAATCACAGCAGCCTGCTGGTCAGTGCATTGTGACAGTTTTTGGAAAGCGACCCCCATTCGATCTACAGCAAATACTTGAGATCTTCATTGCTAGCAACAAACACAATTGATTGATGACACTTAAATCTACTGCATTCTGCTTTTCAGTTGTGCTATTAACAAGGTCCCTACTCTGCATTCTCTCATCGACGACCAGCACAAACTAATGGTTCGGTCAAGCGCCTGGATGGTACTGCAATCCTATGACAATTTAAAGCCAGCAACATACCTCAGCACAATATATCCAGCCTAGTTAAAGAGAAAGCTATTGTCCATTCGGTTAGGGGTCTTGTCATCTTTGGCTGACCCACCAACATGGAAACACAAAAGCTATGATACATGCAGACTAAGTGGTGCTTAGAAGGAAGACACCATACATTTGGTTTGCTTATGCCCAGCCCTAAAATATTACGTATTTTACTTTTGACGAACAGGGTATTCGAACCTGTCGGACAGCCATAAGAGCCTTGATCCTTTGGACCACTAAATCAATTGTAAACTGCTAACATTTCTGATATTGCATGGCAAACGACTTAAAAAATGCTAAGTCTCTAAGGGAATAGCATAAAACATGGCTGTGGCACCTTACCAACCAAGAACCCAGATCATTATTATGACTTGGTTTCTGAATTGAATGATATACATTTATGAATTTATAGCACTCTAAAGTCTTCAGCAGCTAGAGCTGAGATTTTTAATGACAAGCATTTTACACTAATTTAAGCGAGGAAAACATATTTTTTGTGTACCTCACTGTAGGAAGGTAGGATCCTTCTAGCATGGTAACCCCCAGTTTTTGCATTGTGTCAGTATGTTTTTTACTAGTCTGACTGAGATCCTGCTAATCAGGAACCCGGTCACTGTGCTTTCTATCTAAATTTCACGGTGTAAGTACTTCTGTACTTCCACAATTGTCTACTGGTGTAGCCCTGTAAATTGCTATTATATGGTACTAAGGTGCCCAGGGCATAGGTACACCAGGGGTCAACCATGGGCTGCAGCATGTATTATGCCACCCATGGGAGGCCACCCAAAATGTGACTACAGGCCTGCCATTGCAGCCTGTGTAAGCTGGTGCAAGCACCTCGTACGACAGATATGTTTCCTTATAAATTAGGTCAATACACTTGAAACCTATAAGTCACCCCTAAGGAAGGCCTTTCAATCCTGAAAGCAGGCTGCTGGGCTGTAAGTGTGAGGGTGTCCCTCCATGAGCAGGACACCTCTACAAACCCCGGAGCTGATTCTTCAGGCATTGTAAGCACGGGCAGCCATTTTGATACATATAGTGGCCAGGCATCATTACATGATGACTAACTATATAGTGGCTGTGCCGAGCCGGCGCATGTTTGGTATCATACCTCAACACTGTTACCTGTGTTGGTGGTATGATTCCATGCACTGGGGGGCTTCTCCGGGAAGCCCCAGTACTCCGGTTAACAGCCTTCCAGGGTATGCGAGCAAACTAGTGCTTCTGCCGAGCCCAGACACAATTCTGCCCTCCTGTGCTGCTGAGCTGAGCTCGAGCAGGGGAATGCAGAACAATACGTTTCCCGTCACAGGGAGGTGTGACCACCTCATACACAGGACTTAGTGCATTGGGCTGTGGTGGGGGTGCTTCCCAGCACCACCAGACTGCTTTGAAGGCACCTTTGGTGTCCTCCTTGCATACTCTAGTTAGAACCAGGTCTGGGAGCCCTTGGCTCCCACTCTGGGGCAAAACTGGACAAAGAACAAGGGACTTTCCTCCCCTATTTCCAGCCCCTCTTCTGGGAGGGACCCCTGGGTCATCCTAACCCCTTTCTTAGGGTATAAAAGGGCTTACCCGTGGGTGGGTCCTCAAAATCATTGTGGGAATGGACTCAGGCCAGAAACTACGTCACTCTCTGACCAACTGGACACTTGCACTTCATCTGGAACTGAGACAGCATCAAGGAAGACTCCATCTGCTCCTGGTCTCGCCGTTCTGCAAGTCTTCTTCGTCGTCTGTGTCTATGCTTCTTCCAGGATCTTCAACAGACCTGTGGGCATCAAGGACACCCTAAGTAATTTCCCTTGGAGTGAAGGAGTCACTGCCCTTCATCTGCAGGCACCTCAATGAAGATAACCGGCCTGCTGCTCCTGAAGTCCCACAGACTTCAAAAAAGCTCAGCAACACATGTGATGGTTCTGCAACTCCCTTGAACCTGACCAGTCCTCTCTGCAATTTTGAGGACAGTATTCCTCATTGGAACCGATGGGACCGAACCCCTGTGCACAGCATTGACTTGCCGTTGCCAATGCTTTTTGGCTCTGTACTCCAGAGATTTTGGAGCTAACAAGAAACTTCAACCTACAGCATCTCTTCCTGCCAAGATCTTTGTCCTCACTGCATCCCCTGCACTGTGGGCTTTTGTCTTTGGTGAGATGCTCTAGGTCCTCTTGTGACTCCTGTGTCTTCGACCTGTGGGTCCTCTCGAGGGTCTTCTCTTGCTTCAGTAGGCTCCCCTGCTTGCTCAGGCCTGCTCTGACTCTCCTGCACTTGGTGAGTCCCTAGGATCTTGCTGGTCCCAATGTTGCTCTTTCATCGTTTTCCACATCTGTTGCTGCTTCCAAGGCTTGCTGGTGCTCCCGCTGGACATCGACCCCCTGGTTCTCGACTTCCGATGTGGGACAGCTCTTGTATGGCTCCTGGTCTTCCTCAGCATCGCCTGGTCCTCACAGCTGCAGTGACAGGGTCACCATCATCACTTCTGCATATTCCGTCACCAGTGGGAATTGCTATTCTGTGCCTCCTGGTCACCTAAGAGTGGCATACACTCGATCCCCTCTCCTTGCAGGTTCTTCTCTTCAAGAATCCACCACTGGATTCCACCAGTCTCATGCGCAATCTTCGCCAGCAGCATCTTTACTGAGGTCCTACGTTGTGGTCTACGGCGGTTTCCAACGTCACTTTGCACCTATGCACCAGGCTTCCCTGTTGTAGGTGTCCTGGTTCCTGGGGTATGCACGGGTGGGGTGACTCTCCAACCTTCTGTCTTCCACTGGGTTTCTTTAGGGTCCACTGGGAAGGGTCCTTCTTCAAAACTGCAACCACGCCTTTCCAGCTAACTTTTTTTGAGTATGCAGCTGTGTTTCCACTCTGCACACAGCCTCCGTGGGGTTCCTGGGTACTTACCTTGGGTGGTTTCTGGTGCGCTGTGTAATAAATGAACATATTTTTTTCTACACTGTGTGGTTTTAACCTACACTACCTGATTAGATCTGGTAAAAACAAGCTACTTAACTCTCCTTCTAAACTAAGCATGAAGGCTGCTCTCCACAGCTACCGGTTAGAGAGCTTTCTATAGTTTTCTAAGACCACTAAACTCACCATAAGGGTTTTCTAGATTACTGCAAGGTGCTTCACTTAAATAACTGCGCACCATATACTGAGCCAGCCTCCTACATTCACACATATAGATTGCCTGGGTCAGTCGCAGTGTTGAATATTGATAGGTATTTTATGAAAACTGGTGAAAATGGTAATTTTCAGGATAACTAACAACTTACCAGCCCAATTTTATGTGTTTATGTTTATGTGTACGGTAACATTTTGATAATTTTTATTAACTTAAAACAATAAACAATTCATTTATTCATTCACAATGTGTGATAAGTTATATACGTTATTTGATTAGAAGCTTGTGGGTCCCTGTTTTATTTTGACTATTGCAATGTGTAAATATAATCATAACAATTGTATCTATAAGTGCTTCACTATTAAGCTATTGGGGAAAATATAAAATTAAATAAACATAATTAAATAAAAGAAAATTATGTACATAAACACTTGAAAGTCTGAGTTTCAAACTATTTATTTACACATGCATATATGGGACTTCATATCGCTATATCTTTTTCCATACAGATGTACACATTTTTATGATGTTTTGTACTTATATATTTACTACTTTACTCCTACCATAGAAATAAAAAACAGCCTTGAACTCTCTCCAATGCACTACTCTACTATATCCTTTCCTTTTCGTCTCTCAATATATCCTCTACCTCCACTCTGACTCATTGCAAAGTCATTGTACTATTATAGACTCCCTCCTCTATCCCTCCTTTGACTCATCCCAGACCTCATTTTGCTACTTTGACCCCCCTAATAACCTTCTCTAGACCCATCCCTCCTTTACCTCTCCTTTGACTCAACTCAAACCTCATTTTACTATTATGATCTCCCAAACAGCACTTTCTAGACTCTTCCCTCCTAACAGAGTCCATGACCTCTGCTCGAATTAGCAATTTATATTTCCCTATACTAATCCACCACTAACCCATTTTGGGTTCTGGAGTAGCATGCTACTCGCCAAAATGTGCTTCAATGCTTTGTCTGGGGTAGTAAGCGCTATATAAGTGCAATTACAATTACAATAGCCTTTAGAGCACAGTGATAAGCAGCACAAGTTTCCTCATACATAAATAAACAAGCATTTGCAATGCAATAGGTCTCGCATTAGGAAAGTTTGAGCTATTGGAATTGTAAATGACAAATTTTTTAGTTAGGTTTTGTTTTTGAAAATAGCGAAATTAATAGCTTTGTCATTTACAATGCCAATAGTTATAATTTTTGCAAATGTAGCACTTGTAATGCAATATGTGTTGTATTTACGTGACTTACATGTATTTATATTACAAATAACAATGGCTTTTAATTTTTTTTACATAATTAATACTTAAATAAAAGGTATTGTAATTTATAATGGCAATAGCTTAAAGTTTTGTAAATAACTTGTGAAGATTATGTTCTGTGTCTTTTATTGTTACAAAACTCCTAGAACAGAAGTGAAATATTAACATTGTTTTGTTACATTTGTAATAAAGCTTGAAACATTGAGAGAACATATTTGAACTAGTTGTTGAATGGTTGCACAGATTGATGTTGTGGTGGCGAATGAGTGATGCGGGGTGAGGATGTGAGAGGGTGTGTGAGGGTAAGTGAGGGTGAGTCAGGGTGGGCGAGGGTGGGTGAGAGGGGGTGAGGGGGTGAGAGGGGGTGAGAGGGGGTGAGAGTGAGGGTGTGTGTGAGGGTGAGTGTGAGGGTGAAGGGGTGTGTGGGGGTGTGTGGGGGTGTGTGGGGGTGTGTGGGGGTGAGGGGGTATGTGGGGGTGAGGGGGTATGTGGGGGTGAGGGTGAGGGGGGGTGTGTGTGAGGGTGAAGGTGTGTGCGAGGGTGAGGGTGTGTGCGAGGGTGAGGGTGTGTGTGAGGGTGAGTGAGAGAGGGTGAAGGGGTGTGAGGGTGAGTGAGGGCGTGTGGTTGAGGAGGTGTGAGGGTGTGTGAGGATGAGTGAGGCGTTGATTGTTTGAGGGTGAGTGTGTGATGGTGTGAGGGGGAGTGAGGGTTTGATGGTGTGAGGGTGATGGTGTGAGGATGCGAGAATCCATCACTCCCCCACTTTTCAGTAATATTTTCTGTTCCCCTGTTGTGTTGTGTTCGCTACCTTGTCGGTGCGCCGGGACGCTCCTTCGCTGGAGCAGCCGTGCGCAATACAAATAGCACTAACATAACATAACATAACATAACATAACATAACATGTGAGAGGGTGGGGGATGTGAGGGTGTGTGAGGGTTGTGAGGGTGAGGGGGTTGAGGGGGTTGTGAGGGTGAGTGAGGATGAGGGGGTGAGGGTGGATGAGGGGGTGTGAGGCTGAGTGAGGGTGTGAAGGTGAGGAGTTGTGAGGGTGTGCAAGGGTGAGTGAGGGTGAGTGAGGGTGGGAGAGAGGGTGTTGAGGGTGTTGAGGGGAGGTGAGGGTGTGATGGTGTGTTAGGGTGTCAAGTGACGACACGTGGCAAAGGTCTTTCAGTGGAAGCAATTTTTAAATATTCAAAGCATTTTTCTCCTTTAAAATGTGTGTCCATCACCAGACGAAAGACAAAAAATAGCAACCAGACTCAACTGCCCTTGAAATGTAAATGTGGCACTACAAAGGAATGAAATATCTCCCTGCTGAGTGTTTAACTTGTACACAACGCGAGGTCATGCACAGCCCACTTCTGCCAAAGAATAAAAAAAACCACACGAGGCGTGTTGCTCTCGAGCCGTGAACCAACAGAAGAGAAGCGCATATTCATGCAGCTAAGAGGCCGGAACTTGGAACGCATACATGAGGGCTCACCCCAAATACCGAGAAGCCCAAAAGAATATTTCACTCACGAGGACATGTAAAGATTGCGCGATGTACGGCACAGAATTAAGCGCTTCGACGCCTCGTCAGGGGTAGTAAGCGCTACATAAATGCAATTCCAATGTGATTGCGCCACCTTGCCATAGTGTGAAGTCGTCTGTGCTCCTATCATTCAAGTGACAATGAAGCGCGTCATTGGAACCCACTACAGGGTGTGACTGTTGTCACTGCGCAGAGCACGCCTGCTCTGTGGGGCCAACGGACCATGAAGTCACCACTGCATGGCAGCACTGTATATTCGTCAGCGGCGCTCACTTGCCACCACCTATGAGGCGGATGATTCTCCTCGTGTGTTCCCGCCTAGCTCGGCCCGCAAACCCTCGGGGGCAGGGTTCAATGGCACACCTCTGCCGACTGCAGCCCCTCAACACCTGGCCCACGAGGGCTGCGCAGCCAAGGACGCTGCAGCAATCAGCATCACGGCCATTCATGACCTCAGCACATGGCCTCTAGTGAGCATCCGCGCGTCCTTGTCTACGGCGTTCTCCCTGCCAGATATCAGCATCCCCCGTGCAAATCTGGTGGCCCATCGCCATAAGATATATAGCCCCTTGCCAACCCTGCTTCCCTTATACAAGCACCAGCAACCCGTGCCAAGACATGCATCCAGTAGCTGACCCTAGCAGCCCTTTCCACCAGAAGCACTAGCAGCTACATTTTTATAACATGAGCAATGCTAAATATTATACAAAGGTAGTAACTTACAGTGTGCTCCGCTGCCTTTGAAACTCCTCATTAACTAGGTTTTGTTTTCTCACAGCCAGGCAAAGGGACAGAAGTTACATCAAATAACATGACGCAACAAGTTGTATATGATTTGGCTGCCTCCTGCCTTAGTTTCTTGGTAACAAATGAGCCATGTCAGTTTCTTTCAGTCGATTAAAAAAAAAAGGGGACTGCGCATCGGAGTGCCGCCGCGCTGCCCGCGGCGACCCGGAAGCTCTTGGCCGGCCGGCGAATCAGGTCGCGGCCGACCGGAAGTCCCGCCTCCCGAGGTCCGCGAGCCCGATTGAGAAGAGGAGACGAGCCGCGCCGCGCCGTGAGGAGCCCGCCGGAAGAGCGCAGTCGGTGAGTGGGGCCCAGGGCTGAAGTGAAGTGCGTGCGTGCCTGTGTGTATGCCTGGGAGGGGAGGGGGGGAGTGTGTGTGTGTGCGCGCGTGCGTGACTGTGTGTGATTGAGCCTGTATGTGTGTCGTATGCCTGCGTGTGCATGCGCGCGCCTGTGTGTGTGTGTGTGTGTGTGCGCACGCGCGCCTGTGGATGCGTGCATGCAGAGGGGTGGGGGCTGGCTGTGTGCGAGCAGGGGCTGTGAGTTGATCTGCGCAAGCGCGGGTCAGACGCGCGCTCCCGCGGGGAAAACTGCGAGCTCGTAACAGATTGGTGTCCTCATTCCCCAGCATTCTCACTAACGGGCCACAATAGGTCTGAAGCAGACACCGTCAATGCTCACGCATTGAGGGTAGGTCTGCTCGACCTAAAAATACCGGCAAAGACAGGAAGAGTGCAAGGTTCCCTTGTTCTTGGACACTTATGAGTTGCCATAATAGATAATCTCAGAGAGAACACATGATGACGAGCGATTGATGTGTACAGTGTGCATGTTACTCATAAAGCCTCATCTAGACTTCTGTGCACAGTTCTGAAGGAATCATACAAGAGATTATGTCCAGATCTTGCGGCTTCATCTGGCTTAATGTTGCTACTTTCTTAGGTCCCCTCAGTTATATGATGCAGGATTGGCATTAGTACTGGTGGCGCCCGGTGCGACAATCTTTTTAGCGCCCCGCCCCATGACCTCCTCCTCAGATTCTCTCCCTACCACCCGGCAAAAGGACCTCTTATCTCTCCATAGCCCCTCTTTTGCATACATTTCATTTGTTTTAAAGCGCTGGTAAAGGCTGACTTTACTAAACCACTCAACTATCCATTTTAAATACAGATTTGTTCTTTGCAGCAGGCATATTAACCCAGCTGTGCTACTTTATGGTGAGTCAAAACTGCCACTAGATAAAACTCCAATCTCTCCCTCTATTGCAGAAACATTAATCCCAAGAGTTATCTTGACATTTTTATTGCTGTCTGAAATTTGGATGCAAGGAACTCTGCATTAGCTACTTTTAAACTGCAATTTATTGCTAAACACAGCGCCGCCACCTGGGGTCAGCGTCCAACATTCCAATTCAGCGACCAGTGCGGCTGGACCGATCACACTGCCCTAAAGACGGCCTGGATATGATCTCCCAATCTAGAAGCTCAATGTCTGTAGACTTATCAGTGCACTCTCGTTTTCAATTATATGTGATTAACGATTAAAGTGCTTAGGATGCAGTTGTGGTATCACCTATCAAAATATTCATCAATGCACTATACCCAACTTGGTGAAGTGCCTCCCCCTCACTCCTTGTGGTCCCTTGTGGGTTCCTGCCAATTGTTTATCAATTCGCCATGTAAATACATTGAAAGGCATAACAATAAATCTGTTGACAAAATAATATTTCAGGTCCTTATCTCAATTTTATTGACTCAGTCTCATTCATTTGATTAACGCCTCCCATGCTCATGACGAGCTGAGCTCGTCGTGAGTCACGGTGGCCGTGTGCTCATGACGAGCTGAGCTCGTCATAACGGTCAGAACGCTCGCCCGCAGGGCTAATTCCCCTACTGTGCTGAACGTTCTGAAGAAACGAGTGTGGCTCTGACGTTACCTGATTACAGATTCATTCATGACGGTACATCATATAATCGTCTAAAAGATAAAGCGTGGTATAATCATTCTAAGATTTATGCAGCAAATTCATTAACTAAAGCCTTTTTGGGAGGTAAGTGCTATATGTATTTATATATATATATGTATATACATTTATTAAGTTATATTTACTCAGTATATATAATCAATGAAAACATAAGTTTATTCATCTGCCTTATTTTCTTTTGCGAGAAGAAGAAAACAGGTGAGTGAGTGTTGATTGCGCTAGGAAGAAACACAAGTGTAACTCAATATCTGTTAAGCTCCAAGGATAAGGTCCTGGTCATCCACCATGGACCAAACAATGTGACCAAAAGGCAAACCACAATTTTAACAGGGGAACAAATGGTATAACCTGAGCTAGAAAATCAATGTCGTAGTCCATCAATTAAATCCAATGAATCAAGTTTTCTTCATATCATCTTCATTTATTTTCCAGTTCATTAATTAATCCAGTCTTCACCAAGAAAACAAGACATTAGCCGCTGCCAACACTTGTTTCGTCTTGGTATGGTGACCAAAAGACTTCTTCTGGGCTATGGCTAGAATCAAAACAAATCAGAGAAGCAAAAGGTGTGCCTTCACTGATCCACGGCATCCACCAATAAAATTATCACAAAGTGTTTCCACGTTCCAGACGGTATTTCAAGGTTTCCAATTATATGGAAAACAGCCGATCTTCAAAGTCAAGCGGTTGTTATTGTACCACAAGTTGTTTAATATGTTAAAACGACCCGTAATGGCGAATGCAGTCACGCAGTGTCCTCCGAGTACAGAGAAAGACCGCTCGTAATCCGGTGCAGTCGGCGTCTGGAACGTGGAAACACTTTGTTATAATTTTATTGGTGGATACCATGGATCAGTGAAGGCACACCTTTTGCTTCTCTGATTTGTTTTGATTCTAGCCATAGCCCAGAAGTAGTCTTTTGGTCACCATACCAAGACGAAACACGTGTTGGCAGCGGCTAATGTCTTGTTTTCTTGGTGAAGACTGGATTAATTAATGAACTGGAAAATAAATGTAGATGATATGAAGACAACTTGATTCATTGGATTTAATTGATGGACTATGATATTGATTTTCTAGCTCAGGATATACCATTTGTTCCCTTATTTTCTTTTGCCTTGCAGTACAAATAATCTCCTGATGAAGGACCTGGGGTCCGAAATGCATTGAGGATTATTCTAAGAAGTATTTTCATGTTATGCTTGATTCATATGATTATATTAAAAAACTGAAGATTTCTCAAATGAATGAGACTGAGTCAATAAAATTGAGATAACCACAATAAATATCATTATGCCAACCGATTTATTGTTATATGTTTCAATTTATTTACATGGAGAATTGAGAAACAATTAGCTGGAACCCACAATGCACCATAAGGAGTGCGGGGGGAGACACTACAAAAAGTTGGGTATAGTGCATTGGCGAACCAATCTGGAAGCTGCCTTTTTGTGCTGTGCCTGGTACTGGAGGGCAATGTCCTGCTCTTGAGGCTTCCCTCTGCATATCGTGTCCTGCACTAGGGATCACATCTCGTGTTTTGTGTCCAGTTCTGGGGTCCAACAGAGAGTCAGCTGGGGCAACGTGTCAAGTGCCTGAACCCATGTGCAGAGTGGTGAATCTATGGAAAATGGATGGTAGTAAATGGATGTGAATGTGCGGATGGTGGGTGGATGGTATTTGGAATGTGGATAAATAGATCTTGAGTGGATACATGCTGAAAAAATGGATTGCAGATGGATGGTTGGTGAGTGGATTATGATTTTAGAATAGAACGTAGAAGGAGGGCGGATGGATGGATGGTTAACAAATGGTGAATTAATGCTGAATAGAGGATGAATTGATGTCAGATAAAGTAACAAGGTGGAAGGGCAGCAGCAATCACTACCAGATCCACCATCCCCCCCCCCAAAAAAATTTAAACAAATGGACAGCGGCATTGGGGGTTACAAATGGGGAGGGAGTGAGGGGTGTAAAATAAAGTCAGAAGGAGGGAAAAAGCAGCACACGAGGGAGAGAACAACAGCAAGTGAGGGAGGCAGGGGCTCATGTGCTTACGTGAGAGGCATAGCAACATTGGGCACAGGGAGGGCAGGTGTGCACGGTAGAGAAAGATGGCAAGCAGCACACTAGAGAGAGACCAGTATGGAGCACGGTGTGGGGTGAATTTTGCAGGGAGGGAGGCACACGAGGAATGAAGCAGGAACACACAGGTAGGTTCAATGAGTGCTTCACCAAAAACAATAAAATAGTTCCTTAAAAGTGAGCAGTGGAAGTTTACAAATTCCGCCAATGAAAAGGATGCTAAACAGACTATGTTTCCAGAGGAGGGACAAACACAAGAAGAAGGTAAGACATTGACTAACATATTAAATGAGAGTGACAATAAAACCAACCAATATTAAGCAAATAGGTGGGCCCTAAGCCAACTGTATGTTTCTAGTAAGCCCACAATAGGTCTTTTACATCATACTCCTTGACCTAACAAGCATTGACAAAGACAATAGGTCTAGTCTTTGGGACCTATTGGCTTTACCATGGTCTTTAGCTATGCTGTGCAGTATGGCTAAAAGAGAACAAAAGCCTCTGGCAGGGCCTTGCCAGTCATTTTGTAGGTCGCAGCCCACACATGCAAGCACCTATAAAGTGACAAAAGCACTGTTTTTAAACCATTCTGATAGGAGAACAGGAGGGTGGTAGAGGCAGATTCTTTGGTGGTGGAGGAACCAACAAGACCTCCCCACACCCACAGACCACACACAAGGCCTCTGCATTATCCTGGACTCCTCGCTCACCATGACCTGCCAGATCAATGCCGTCTCATCATCCCACTTCCACACGCTATGCCTGCTCTGAAAGTTCTTCAAGTGGATCCCCACTGAGTCCAGACAAACTGTCACCCATGCAAGCATCATCAGCAGACTCCACTACGGCAACACACTCTATGCCGGCATCACCCAGAAACTCCTCAAGAAACTGCAGAACATTCATAACGCCTCCACCAGACTCATCCTCAATATCCCCGCTGCATACACATCACCAGCCACCTGAGAGACCTCCACTGGCTCCCATTCAACAAAAGAATCAACTGCAAGATCCTCACACACACCTACAAAGCCCTACACGAGGCGAGATCTGCATACCTCAACCACTGCCTCACATTCCACGCACCGACCAGAGACCTATAATCTGCCCAACTGGCCCTGGCCGCCATCCCACATTTCGGCAAGACCACAGCCGGAGGTAGATCCTTCTCCTACCTCGCAGCAAAGACATCGAACCAGTAGGGGCCGGCACATGTAAGACTGGTGGAGCGGTGGGGCAGGGCGGGGGCTGAGTGGGCTGGTGGGGAAGTCATCAGATGATGGGTAGGTACAATTAAATAAAAAATAAAAAAAACACTTACCTTTGCGCTCGCTGTATTGCAGAGAACCTGATGTGGCGAGAGCAAGGTAAGTGGTTTTATTTATTTTTTTATTCAATTTTATTGACCCCGTCGTCTGTCAATTCCCCCGTTCACCGCTCTTACCTGTGCCGGCCGCCACTGCCTGGACATCCCTGACTCTCCACCTCAGGAAATCACCGTCACTGACTCAATTCAGGAAGGACCTAAAGACCTGGCTCTTCGACTGAACCACAGTGTCTTAGACGGAAAAGCAGTCCCCACTCAGCGCCATCAGACCCTTACGGGCGAGTAGTTGCGCTCTACAACTCCCTTTGATTGATTGATTGGGAAAAGCAACGCAGGTAGGAGTGGTTGGGGAAAAGCAACATAGAGGATAGCAAATGGGGAACAAACAATGTGGAGTGGGAGGGAAAAAGCAAACAGACGAGAGAGAACACTGTGGAGCACAGAGAGAAGCATACAGCTGAAAAAATAAAGTGTAGGGAAGAAGCACGGAGTAGGGCAAGGGAGAAGCACTTAGGTGAGAAAGAGCAACGAGAGCGCCGGAAGGGGCAGGAGTGCACTCGGAAGACAGTTGGAAAAAAATATATGCTCTCTCCTGGAGTGCTTAAACACAAAGAAGTGCCTGAAAATTGAGCAGTGGAAGGACACAAGCAATGGGGCCTACTCCAGTGGAGAGATTGCAAAGCCCACATAAGACAATGAAAAAAAAACATGCAAATGAGTGACAACAAATACAACCAATGGAAAAATCTAATGTAAGCTGTCAATAGGTCTTTTCATTTACAAACAGCTAGTGCTGACTTGTTGGAAGACCTTAAAAGCGAGTCACATGGGCATTGATGACCCATACCATCTTTCTTTTTCTCTAAAAAACGAGCTAGTGTGAGTCTTACAAATCTCTACATTTTGTGGTTTTGCGAAATATCCATATTATAGACTTTGTGAAAGTTGCTGTGTTGTGGAAACTTGAGGTCATTAAGCAGTGTCAGACAATTCTCCCTAGTAGTAGGAGGTAAGAGGTATTCTGTCACAATCTATGTTTGCAGCATATTCTTTTGTATTCAAATGTGTACGACTTTTGTGAAGATGATAACGACTGCAAGTTTGGGAAATAAACATTTCAAGAAGTTGTGCCGAGGAAAAACGTCACACCTGCACACACCCTTACTTGAAAGTTGAACAAAGAGAGCAGCATTTCAAGTAGGCAATGCGGGTAGTCAAACAATTACCGACCATGCAGCCAATGCCCTCAGCTCAATAGCTGGGAAGAAGAAAAATAAATCATAATCATGGCAAGTACAAAGTATTGTTTTGTACCTCACTGCAAAGCGCCAAGCACTCCTAAAGATGTGCCTTCCTGCACACACAAAAGGGTGGGGAGCTGGAAGGGTGGAAGCAAGGCAGACTGGGCATTAAGTGGGCATGGAGAATGCCTGACAGTGCAGGTTGAATTTAAGTCTTTGAGGCCACATCAACGCAGGTGTCCACATTCTGTGTTAGCATCTCTTGAGGGAAACTAGTTCGGCAGGGTATTGTTTTGCTGCAGCGTCCACTTCCTTCCCGCCAGCCACCTTGCAAAGAAACCCTGGGGGCCTGTTTCATCATACCTCATGTTCACAATATGTGCCAAGGTAACTCTAGAGACATCTAGTCCAGACCGCTTTAGGGACAACAGCACAGGGTCGATGAGGAACAACCGCCCAAGGACACTCAAAGGACATCCAGACTGGACCATTCGAGGGACAACTGCCCAAGGCCCGTCAAGGGTCACCCGGCCCAGGGCTGATCCAGGCTTCTCACGTCACCCCTGCAATGCGTCACTTACCTAGACAGAAAGAACTGGCTCTCAGATGGCCAAGTACTTCCTGTCGCACCACCTGGCAACCACGGAGGCTGCACATGCATGCTGATCGCCAACCGGAGGATGGTTCGTGAAGGGATACATACCCTTGCAAAGTCTCGCTCTGACAAGCGGCTCTAATGTGTGGCCAGCAGGCTAGGCTAGGAGGATGCGCAAAACATGTTTCCTCGTTAGGGTCAATGGCGGCAGCAAAGACGCCTTCACATCCATGTGCAGAGGTGAGCAAGCCGCAACATTCAAAAGAAGAGTCAAGCCAAGTCTAGCAATGGGCTCGGGATGGTTCTAGTATTCAAAAGCACGAGCAGAGCCAACCTACATCATGTAAACAGCACAATGTGCTAAAAATGATGCCTACAATTGAAAAAAAAATAGGTTTTTTTGGTAGGATTAACTGTGCGGATTTAGTTGTATGTTGCAAAGCGGTTTGCCCAAGATCACACAATTTCGCTTACGGTAGGTGCCAGGATTGCAGCCCAGGTTTCTGGTAATGCAGGCTAAAATTCAGCCACTGGAAGTACTGTGTGTGTTTGGACAGTAGGGCACTCTGTGTATATGTTAATATTACTGGCCTTCCCACACTTAGCGCGCACTAGTTCAGAAGAAGCCTCACACCTCTTTAAGGGCAGTGCACCAGACTAACAAGACTTTATAAAGTCAGACAAGGCGACTTTGAGCTTGCTTTGTATTACAGTATAGTATTGCCAAGTTTGGCTGCAGTCTGTTTACATGACGACGTATTTTCATTCTCTTGTTTTGCAAGTAATTAAAACGACATGTTCCCCGGATCCCCGGAAGAAAAAAAATCAAAAATTTAATATTTCGACTTCATTCTGCAGATTGTTTGTTTTCTTCTGCAACACTGCATAAGATTGAGGGGGGAGGTGGCGCTCTGGTGCGTCAGTAGACCTTCTGTCAATTGGGCTCCATCCCATCATCCACGAGCACTTGACAGAGAAAAAGGACTAGACTCCAACAATTGCTTGGTCATTTTTGGCAAGAATCATGGTTGATAATGAGTGGAGTGCCTCCCGTTCCAAGATGGCAAAGCAGGCGTTTGCAAAAAGACAATCAGTAGGCCACTGTTATGCTGAATGAATGCTTTACCATAAATGCAGAGCAATGGAAGCACTCCTCTGTAAAAGCAATAAGATGTGATGCACTTAGCTCCTTCCTACCCTGTAGTCCAGCCCATTAAACTTTTCCTGGCGTACAATAAAGCGCTATTAGAGCAAAGCATCACTTGAGAGTAATATAGGAGATGATAAAGCCCGGAGGACTTCTGCACATCTTGGGGGTCATTAGGATGGCGGGCGGACTTTGTCTGCCCGTCATCCTATCGGGAAATGGGCTCGCCCCCCATAAGGGCGGGGGTCCTGTGGGGGCCATTAGGATGCGCCCACCACAGTGGCAGGCGCATCCTGCATACGTGGTCGAGTGTCCTTGGGCGGTTGTTCCTCATCGAACGTCTCCAAGGAATGTACTGACATCAGGATCCAAGAGAACGTATGCCTAGGTGCAGATCTTCTCCAAGGAACATGTTGACTGCAGGATCCAAGAGAACATGTGCTTTGGTGCAGATCATCTTCAAAGCAATACTGACAGCAGGATCCAAGAGACACCCAAGATACCCTGTGCCTGGGTGCAGATCATCTCCAAGGAGTATGTTGACTTCAAGATCCATGAGATCCTGTGCTTCGGTGCAGATCATCTCAAGGAAAATGTTGACTTCAGGATCCAAGAGACCCTGTGCTTCGGTGCAGATCGTCTTTAAAGAAAATATTGACTTCAGGATCCATGAGATCCTGTGCTTTGGTGCAGATCGTCTTAAAGGAACATGTAGACTTCCAGATCCAAGAGACCCTGTGCTTTGGTACAGATCGTCTCCAAGGAAAATGTTGACTTCAGGATCCAAGAGACCCTGTGCTTCAGTGCAGATCTTCTTCAAGGAAAATGTTGACTTCTGGATCCATGAGATCCTGTGCTTTGTTGCAGATCGTCTTCAAGGAACATGTAGACTTCCGGATCAAAGAGACCCTGTGCTTTGGTGCAGACCATCTCAAAGGAAAATGTTGACTTCAGGATCCAAGAGACCCTGTGCTTTGGTGCAGATCATCTCCAAGGAAAATGTTGACTTCAGGATCCAAGAGACCCTCTGCTTTGGTGCAGATCATCTCCAAGGAAAATGTTGACTTCAGGATCCAAGAGACCCTGTGCTTTGGTGCAGCTCATCTCCAAGAAAAATGTTGACTTCAGGATCCATGAGACCCCGTGCTTCGGTGCAGATCGTCTCCAAGACACATATTGACTGCAGAATCCAAGAGACCCTGTTCCTCTGTGCAGAACATCTGCATTGAATGTACTGGCTGGAGAATGCAAGAGACCCTGTGCTTTGGTGTGGATGTTCTCCAAGGAGCATGCTGATTGCATGATTGATGGGATCTTCTTCGTACAGATCGGCTGCTATGAACATGCTGAGTGCAGTTTTATGAGGCTTTCTCCCTCAGTATATTCTTAATCCCCCTATGTGCAGGATGCAATAGCTCACAAAAGAGCGTGCGGTGGCGGCATGGAGGCTCCGGAACACTGACTTGCATGAGTGAATCTTTGAACCTCAGAGCAAGGATTTTCTCAATGCTAATTTTTTTATCCTTTAATAATGACCCCACTTTTTTATGGCGTTGGCCTTACATAATAACTTCCTTTATCCTCTAATATAAATACATGATCTTTCATTCATAGCAACCTGGAGCGCTGTGGGCGTCCCATCACCTTAATACTGAAGACCTTGACAGTCTTAAAACAATGTCAATTGCACTTCATTTTTTACAGTCTAATCCTCACATGGGTAGAATGTGCATTCTATGGCAGGACAGAAGGGGAAGTGAACTTAAACAACAGAGTGGCCAGGACCAATGCTTGCTTTGGCATCAGGTCCTTTTTTCGCAATACCTATTAAAGGTTAATCTATAAAGAAAGCAAACCTATAAGTTTCAAGTGCTAAAATCTGCCCTTACATTCTAAACACATTATACAGGGAAACACTATCAGGCACAGAATCACTTGGAGGTGAGTAGGAGCATGCTGAGGGCACCAGTGGGGTACATGTTGGAAGATGACGGTGGGGTGCCTTTAGAGGGCCCTACTAGATAAAGGTAGCAGGGAAGAACAGGAAGGAGCAAGGTGCTTGGTGGAACCTAGATATTGAGAAGGGACTGTTATCCCTGGTATATATTACATCAGTGGCCTAAAAGGCAAGGAAAAGAGGACAGTGGCAGGGTCTAAGGGGTCCTTTAGAAGGCGCCTAGAAGATAAAGAAGGGAGGTTGCGCATAGTGTTCTCTTGGCTGGCTTGGATAAGAGGCTTCCCGGGACAGGCAAGGAAGTACCATAATGCAACCCACCCACTGGATAAGAGGCCTAGGATCTTAAGACGGGAGGGGAGAAACAGGCTCCAGAAAGGGCAGTCCATATAAAGACTAGGAGATCAAGAAGGTAGGGTATGGAAAGGGTTGCCTAGTGAAGGTTCAGAGGTATAGGAAGGGAGACAGAAATAGTGCTCCCTCCTAGGGGGGGTGTCAGAAGGTTTAGAATATAGGGCAGGACTCCCAAGAGGAAGTCAGAAGATTGGGAAAGAGGGTCAGTAATATGGGCTCCCTAGGAAGATACCAAAAGATTAGGAATGAAAAACAGGAATAGGGCTCCTTAGGGAGCTGCCAGAATATTACGAATGGACAACAGGAAAAGGGCTCCCCCCTAGTGGAATGGCAGAAGAATTTAAGGACATAAGGCAGGATTGACAAGGTGAGGTTAGAAGATTAGTAAAGAGGGTCAGTATTTGGGGATCCCTGGGAGGCTGTCAAAAGATTAGGAAGGGAGAACAGGTATAGGGCTCCCCGGAGGAAGTAAGATTAAGGAAGGAGGTTAGGGAGGGGGCTCCCTCCTAGGGGGCTGTCAGAAGATTAGGGAAGGGGGTAAGGAATAGGGCTCCCTAGCAAGCTGTCAGAAAATTTGAAAAGGAGCAGAAATAGATCTCCGGGGGGGGGGGGGGTAGGTGGGGGTAGGGGGGGGTTGTTAGAAAATTGGGAAGAGAGGTCTGGAAAATGGGTCCCTAATGGAATGTCAAGAAGATCTGGAAGGGAAGAAAGGAAGAGGTCCCCTACAGGAATGACAGAAGATTAGGAAAAGAGGGCAGAGATATGGCTCTCTTGGGGATGTCACAAGAACAGGATGGGTGGGCAGGGCTCCTCGGGGCGACGCCAGAAGGTTAGGAAGGGAGGCCATGTAGAAGAGACAGAGTTTTCTTGTGAGAGTCCTGACTGAGGAGTAGCTGGGGCTCAAGGAGTGAGAGGCGGGCTGGGAGTCTGGGCATATAGTACCCTTCAGGCGTGTCACACTCCCCCCCCCCCCCTCCCCAGCTCTACAGTCAGCCTCACTCCAGCTCGTCCTTCTAACTCCGAGAACAAAGTGCATCCTGTTGTGACCCAAAATAAACAGCTATTCAGCAGTCACTTTATTTAGGTTTGACGACAAATACCTGGTATTTGCACCATAAACAATACATGCCTTTTGGCGTGAGAGCAGAAGTGGGGAGAAGGTGGTGAGCTGTCCAAACATCAGGAAGTGCAGGTAGAACAATCTTTGTTGCAAGAATCTTTAAAATGACAAATATCTTAGCACGCTGGGGGAGGTGAGCAGGGGTTTCTGCACAGCCAATAAGGATGCAAAGTTGCTGTCACTCCGCACCCCAGGGCACCAGTAGTGCTTGAAATGGAATTCTAGGCATGCAGGTCTACTGTACCAGAGGACATGTTTGCTAGAGAGAAATGCGGGTACTTTCCCATGAGAAGTACTGAGACTATGCTGGGAAGTTCAGACAGTTACTCTGCCTGTGAACTCAAAAATAGGCACCTACTCATACCTGACAGTGCTATCACTAGCACCCCGGTAACCCCTGGGATTGCCTTCTGCAGGGAGTGTAAGCGCACCCTAGCGAAGCTGCATTCATGGGCATGTGCAGAACCAATAGGGACATGCATGGTACATTCTCTTTTGGCAGGGTGGAGGTACCCTGGCAAGGTAACTCCTTACCCTGGGGCATACCTTGGATTTACCGATGCTTTGCGTGTGTTAAATCAATGTAAAGGAGATGTACATTTGTAAGAGTCACATATCGCCCCTACTGGTAAGCATTATACATTAGGAGTGCATTTTCTGGAGAAACATATAGTCGGGAATTAAAATGTAATGCAGTGGTTGGGGTTGTCTTTATTAACAACATTTCATTACTACCCTTTTTAGCATCCTTAGCCTAAAGACAGATTAGAAAAGCCAGGTTCTAACCCCATGCCTTGCAGTTTGTTTGCAGCTTTTTGATTTCGATTCATAGCTCACTGTGCTATATTAGAAGTATTGCAACTTAGGAACTGCAATTACCAAAAGCCTCTGTGTCAAAAGCAGGAACCCACCAGCGGCGAAGCCTTGGGGGTCATGGGCCCCAGTGCAAGTAATGCACGTATTCGAATGCTAATATAAATGAGTTACAGTGCGCCTATCACACCACTGCACCCAGTGTCACTGCACCTGCTACACTAATTGAATTTACGGGTCTCCAAGTTCCTCATTCTACTTGTCTTTCTTTCTCGCCTCCCTACCTCCACCCTGCCCTCCTCTCATCTCCTTCATCCACTTAATGCTCTCTTCTCTATACCCTTCCTCAGTCTCTCTCTTCCCCCTCTTCTCTCTCTCATTCATCCTCATCTCCTTCCTCGCCTTATTTCCGGTTCCTTTGTTTTCCTTTTGCCATGACCATTTCACTCATCCGTATCTCCTTTCTCTTTCGCGCTCAACTTTATTTCCTTCTCCCATTCTGTCACCTTTCCCTGCCCCCTCCTCGTTCTTTCACACGCAGCTTTCCTTTAACCCCGTTCCCTCTCTTCCTTTTTGCGACTTTATCCTCTACTCCCTCTGTATCCCTCCCCTGAAAAGTAAACATAGTGGAGCCCCTCACACGCAGTGTGGCTAAAATACATCAGAGCAGGTAGCCTCCGAAGTAACATCAGATGGTGATTGGCTGACTGGGCCTCCTCCCTCTGAGGGCCCGGTGCACTGCACCAGTTACACCACTGGTAGCTACACGCCTGAAACCCACTTACCTATCAGCATAAAATACAAATCTCTGATCAGCATCTTACACAACGTGCTATGCAGCCGGCACATTAAAGCTTTATGCCACTTTACGAGTCAAAACTTTGACTATACAAAACACAGATCTGCCCATCAAGTTCAGTAAATACCAAAGTTATCTCACCAATATTGAACATTTCTGGGACCATAAAGATCTCTGCAGCCGGCACATTAACTCCAAAAGATACTTTTAAATGCAGCTTCTTTGCGACCAATTAAGTGTGAAAAGATTTATTGTTAGGTGTGTCCTTGAATCCAATTTATTTGCTGAAATGTTTAAAAAAAGAAATGTATACATTAATTGTCAGATTCGTGACTCCAATCCCTTTTGATTGCCATATCCTAACCACCAACTTATGGGTTCCAGGAGTATATGCTTTCCAATTCCAACATTAAACCCAATCAACATGGCATATGTCCTTAAATAAGAAAAAGAGAGGCCTCCCGCGAGGTCATTTCCTCAGTACGGCTTATCGAAGCACTTATTTGTGTGCAGATTTTTATAGCGCTGCTTATCACCCGTGAGGGTATCCAGGCGCTGTCCATGGGCATGGGGAGATTAAGTGATTTGCCCAGAATCACAGGATGTTGCGAGCCAGAGACTTGAACCCGGATCGACAGCCCCCAAGTTAGCAGCTCTGTCCGTTGCCCCACATCCTCTTTTAATATCTGAATAACTTTGAAAACTTCAGCTTGCTTTTTAGAGGTACTGGTCTGCTGGAAATGTATCTAATTTCCGGTGGCTAGTCACATAGCGTCTGTCCCTGCTGCATTCAAACACGCATTCAGCTTTTCCAAAGTTGTTTCAGTAATTGAAAAGTTTGCCAATTTTACCTGAAAATGAAGAGTCCTAAGTTCATAGGGCTTGTTCTGCTTTAGATTACATTCCATCCGAAGTTATTATTGCGCGCATGCAAGTCTATATATTGGCATTGGCAAAGTGCACGCCTAGCTAGGGAGCGAAGGCGCACAGTGCAAGCTACAGTGAGTGGATGGAGGGTGACAACTGAAGATTGAGGGACTAGGGAAGGGAATGTGGAGGCCGTCCAGCGATTGAGGCTCTTAAAAGGCCTTAAAAGTAGAGCAGGGGTGCCTTGATAAGAAGTGTCTTCAGACTCCTCCTGAACTGCAGGTGTAATGGGGCAATCCTGATGAGTGGTGGAGTGTTACGCAAGAGGGACACGGTCCTTCACCCCTTTATTTACTCATTTCCAATGTTGTGTTTTCCTGGCTCATAGTGGTTTGTTGACCCTCAGTGATTTCATAATTTTGGTCAAGCATGACGGGTGCTCTTCATTAAAGCTTTGCATGTGATGCAGAAGAAGATGTGTGCTTGGACCGAGGGAGTCTGGAACCACTTCTGCCTTCCATTATTGGAAGGATTCGTTTTAAAAGTGTTATAAGTCCCAGATTATTTATATTGGGTGTCTTTCTTTAATGTTTATTTACCAAAACTATGGCCACCTCTTTCCAGCATTTTTGCAGGAGCAGCACAAAGCATGTGCCCCATAGATGGTCTGGACTGACTATTCTGCCCCAGTAGTCTGTAGGCTAGGGCGCTGCGTTCAGAGCAGCATGGCCGCTGACCCGAAGAGCTGTTCGGTTGAAACATGTGACCGCATCGCCAACTATTTTTCCACCAAAGTCGAGAAAATCTACTCGACCTTCCCCAATCCGCCTCCCACGGGGGCTGAGTTTGAAGCCACGGCAGTGGGGATGGAGACTCTGGGATCTCTTACAAATTTCATCACGCCACCCCCTGATGAACTGGTCAGGACGTGCCTTTCGGTAAAATCTGGCTCCCCTATGGACCCGGTGTCTCCTAAGCGGTTGGGGGACAGCCTGAGTGTCCTGGAGCCTTACATAAGGCACGTCTTGGATATCTCCTTTAAATCGGGCATGCTTCCTGAGGGGTGGAAACAGGCGGTGGTACTCCCCCTTCGAAAGAAGTCTCACATTGGTTTTGAGGTGTTGGAAAATCTGAGGCTCATCTCACTCCTACCTTTTTTGTCCAAAGTGGCTGAGAAGGTAGTGAACACCCAAATCATGAAGCATGTAGAGGAGGTGGGTTTGCTCCATGATACGCAGTTTGGTTTCAGACCGCGCCATTCCACAGAGTCCGCCCTTCTCATGGCAACCGAACATCTGAGACAGGGCGTAGACGAGGGGCAAACCATGGCCTTGATCCTGCTTGACCTCAGCGCGGCGTTCGACACTGTAGCACATTCCACCTTGCTGCAGTGTCTGAGCAAAGGTGGTATCGCCGGTACCGCGCTGAGGTGGATCCAGTCCTTCCTTACAGGAAGGAGCTTTCAAGTGAGGCAGGGGGACCATTACTCTAAAGGGGTACCTTTGGGCCAGGGCGTGCCTCAGGGCTCGTCCCTGAGCCCGACCCTTTTCAACTTGTATGTGGCACCTGTTGCATCGATTGTGGAGAGCCATGGCCTCCAATTGGTAACCTATGCTGACGACACGCAGCTGGTCATCTCCCTGTCGCACGCACCCTGTCTTGCTGCAGATGGCTTCCAATCGTGCATGAAAGACCTTGCCGATTGGATGGCCATGAATTGTTTGAAGCTAAACGGCAGCAAGACAGAGGTGCTGGTGGTAGGGAGGGCCCAGTCAGCCTGGTCGTCAGCCTGGTGGCCATCCTGTCTTGGACCAACTCCTGCCCCCTGTCAGGAGGCCAAAAACCTGGGCGTCTGGTTCGATGCGGCTTTGACCTTCGGGCCTCAGATCAATCGGGTGGTAGGAGTTTGCTTTGGGGTCCTGAAGAGACTAAGGAAAGTTCTAGACCTTCTGCCAGTGGAAGCCCGCCAAACCTTGGTGCATGCCCTGGTGACCGCAAGGCTTGACTATGGGAACCTGCTGTACCTTGGGGCACCGATTAAAAGCGTGGCACGCCTTCAGGTGCTGCAGAATGCGGCGGCACGCCTGATTCTTAGGCTGCCCAAAAGGGCGCCCTCGAAGCTGGCACTCCAAAAATTACACTGGCTTCCAGTAAAGAACAGAGTTGAGTACAAAGCCCTCTGCACATGTCATCGGATTCTGCATGGTAGGGCGCCCCGACCTCTGCGGAAACTGATCGAAGCCTATGAACCGTCTAGAGCGCTCAGATCTGCGGGAGGAGGACTGTTGATGACTCCCAGGATAAAGAAAGCTCGTATGGGAGGTAGGTCCTTCAGGCACCTGGCCCCCAACTACTGGAACAAACTCCCAGTGGATCTTCCCCTGGAGCCAGTAGAAATGAAGTTTCGAGCTAAGCTAAAAACTCACCTCTTTACGAGATAATCCTGACCTGTCAGCACTGTTTTCCCTGTCTTATGTTTCTCTCACTGTCAGCGCGGGGACACGCCGGTGCGCGTAACTCAGCGCTCTACAAATGCCCCTATTATTATTATTATTATGGGGCGCTAGAGGGCGCACTGCGGGATGGCTGGCTGAACTGTCGGCTCCGCCGGATGGACGCCACCATAACGGCCCTTTCGCCCTTCTAACCCGCCGACCCGGCTAAACTGTGGCCAGCCCCGGGTGTCGGAAGGTAAAGCCGACGAGATGCTCTGCTTTTGAAGGCATTTAGCGAGCTGCATGGTGAGAAAACAGCGGACACACGAGACGCCGCCGGGGCGCTATCAAGATGGCCGCGCCTGACGGCTGCCGCTTTGAAGCGACCAACTGACCAGCGGAGCGCTGAGGGTTCCTGCAGCATGGTCCCAAGACACGTCGGAGCAGCTGTAAGGGCAGCGTGGCGGCAAGACAACGGGGGCCGATAGCGGTGGCGAGAAACGGAGAAGTCCGGTGTGCGTTCCACTGAACCTAAGATGGCGGCGGCGCTGGAACGCACGAGACCGGCGGTATCGGCGGCCCCCAGGACAGGCGGCATGGAGCCCCAGCGGGAGCGGAAATAGCGGACAACGAGGTGAGCCAGCCCAGCGCTAAGCACCGCCTGGCCAGACCAGCTGACCCCCCCAGATCGGCAGGCTCACTGCGTTGCGCGCTCAGCGGAGGTGCGCGGGGCTTCCCTTGAAGCTGTAGACTCCAACCCCCACATCCACAACGTGAGAGTGCTGAGCCAGATCGCGACGCGGGATACTGCCCACGGTAAACTCTGCCACCAGACCGATATCAAACTCTACAACGTCCCCCTCCTGCCACACCAGGGGGTAAATGAGCAGACGCACCCAGAGGTGGGGGGCCCAGGCACCAGCGGGAAAAAGCACGCTACCGGCCGGCAGCCCAAAAGCGGCCGAACACACCTCGCCACTACCACTGCGGACTATGGGGAAGCCGGACAAACAACAGTCCAAGCTCCCCTTTGAAACAAAGAAGCAGCCCAAAACAGTGTCAGCCACCCCTGAAACCGAAGGTGATGTAGAAATGGCGGAGGGGTCTGCCATGGAAGCGGTGCTTCGCGCAATCCAGCAGAGTCTGCAGGAAATGAATGGGAAACTGGACAGCGTGGTGCAGAGAGTGGACAGTATGGCGGCTAAAATAGAGAAACATGACGAGCGCCTGGAGGAAGCAGAACAACGGATATCCCGGGTAGAAGACGAACATGCAACCACGTCGAAGGTATGCGGAGGACTGGAGAAAACGGTGGAGACCCTTCGAGCGAAGGTGGAGGATCAGGAAGCGAGGTCCAGGCGGAACAACATCCGAATTTCCGGCCTGCCGGAATCCACCAACACAGGGAGGATGGAAACGTACATAGAGACCCTCCTAAAAGAAATCTTTGGCGCCGACAAACTATCCTCAGTGTTCCTGATCGAGAGAGCGCACCGCTCCCTGGCGCCAGTTCCGAAGCCAGGGGCCACTCCACGAATGATCATAGCGCGTACACTCAACTATAGGGACAGGGACACAGTCCTCCGACTCGCCAGAGACATGGGAAAAATCACACACCAGGGTAACACGCTGGAATTCTACCCTGATCACACCATGGCGGTGCAGCAAGCACGGAAGGAATTTGCGCCGGTGAAGAAGAAACTGCGTGACCTTGGTCTTGAATATGCCATGCTGTACCCGGCCAAACTTAAAATCACGAACCTGGGTAAACCGGTCATCTTGCAATCAGTACAGGCGGCGTACGATTTCATCAAGCAGCAGGGGAAGCGACGGAGGGAGCAGAACAGAGCAGAATCGACCAGCGATGTGGAATGATAAGTAGGGTGGCAAGGAAGCCTTGATGAACATGAAACCACCCAGGGACCACGCAGAGGCATATGGTTGGCACACATTGGCTCACCCCGGAACACTTGGCCTGGAGGTGCACTGCCACAGACTTTTCTTTTTGGACACTGAAGCAGCGGACCTGAGATGTCTGTCCACGCAGTGAGTAAGGGGGGAACATGGGGCCACCAATGGCTGCACGAAGAGACATCATGGACAGGGGGCCGAGTGGCTCCCATGACAGTAGCGTTTAGTAAGGGTGGTACAGACGCTAGCCCTAGGACCAGCCCTCATTGCTAGCACTGTAATGAACCACAGCTACTGAGTGTCCCTGGGGTATATCAAATCTTTGGTGGGAGGCACTGCTCGATGGCGCACGACTACTTATTGTCGGTGGTTGGTGGGTGGAGGGTGAAAATGTTCACACACGTCATACTAAGTCGACATGGGCGTCCGTCCACGTCCACTACGTGGATGGAGATGTGTGAACCTGGCGATACCCCCGAGCGGGGGCGCCCCACAATGTGTTTTCAAGTTCAGATTCAGTTAGTTCAGGGATGGCTTTGGCAAAGTTCGGGCGCTAAAGTGGGTGGGGGGGGAAAGGGGGAACTGGGTATGTTTGATTTATTGACTCTGTGTCTGAGAAGCATGGCGACCTCCATGACCATACATGAACATGCACAATGTAGTAGCGGCTTCACCGACCCGGCGGGGATTACGCATCCAGCACTTCACTGTTTACTGCCTGTTTGGAGCCGTACACGGCTGCCGCATCTCGAAATAGACGCCGAGATGAACACATATACCAATGTCGAGAGTTGACACGTTAACCCTGCTCACGTGGAATGTACGGGGGCTAGGGAACCCGAGAAAGATCAGGCAGATGTTTGCCTATTTTGACAGATTACATGCGGATATAGTGTATTTACAGGAGACACACCAAGATGCCACGCACATATCTACACTGGGGGCACGGTGGGCTGAATCAGTCACAAGCTCTAACTACTCAACGTACTCCAGAGGGGTTAGCATCCTCATACGTAAGGGCACACACTTTGACATTACAAATGTGAACAGGGACTCGGAGGGCAGAAGTGTGATGGTAGAGGGGAAGGTCAGGGGACAGAGACTCCTGTTACTGAACACGTATGGCCCTAATGTGGATGACCCGGGGTTTTACAGGAAAATCTGGCAGACACTCGCAGATACACATATAGACCACATACTGTGGGGAGGTGATTTCAATGTCACACTACAGGATCAGTTGGACCGGGCTGCACACACCACGGAGCACCATAGCAATGCAAGACATATGTTGCGGGACGCGATAGAGGACCTCCAACTGACTGACATTTGGAGGAAGTGTAACGCCGGGATCACCGCTGCAACACACATTAATGCTGCAAACAACAGTTGGGCGCGGCTAGATTATTGGCTTGGTTCCCGAGAGATCCTAACATGGGTTCGACACATCTCGCATCCGCCCAGGACACTGTCAGATCATAATCCAGTTTTGCTACAGATAGAGGTCCCTAAATATGAACCGCCGCCCTTCACTTGGCGCTTCAACGCGACTGCCCTGAAGGACCCGCTTTATGCCACCGCGATACATGAGGCAATCATAGATTACTTCGCAATGAACGGCCCGTCCACGGACGACCCCTGTCTCTTGTGGGAGGCGTTTAAGGTCACAATCAGGGGGGTATGCATTAGCACGTCCTCAGGTATACTGAAGGACATCAGGCGGCAACTGCGCACGCGCGAAACAGCGATACAGGAGCTGGAACACATGTACACACACACTGGGGATACTAAGGTGCTAGGAGACATACAAACCCTTCTAACAGAACACAGACAGTTTGCCTCGGACGAACTCAAATACGTCACTAAACGGGCGACGGCCAGGCGCTACGGGGAAGGAGGTAGACCGGGTAGGGCACTGGCAGACAAAATATGCTCGGGGAGGGCCCCACAGAATATAACAGCCATCACTAAGGTCACGGGTGAAAAGGTGAACGACATCAAGGGAATTATGACAGAATTTATGACACACTATGGTGCCCTATACCAAGCACGCCCCACGCCCTCGCAGGAAGACTTGCTAGCATACATGGAGGATGTAGAATTGGCCTGGCTGTCAGACGGGCACAGAGCATACCTGGCACGCCCTGTCACGGTCGAGGAGGTTACGGACACAATCAAGCGACTGCCGAACAACAAAGCACCGGGGCCGGACGGGTACGTGACAGAATTTTACAAAGAATATGCAGATCTACTTGCACCTCACTTGGTAAGGCTGTATGGGGCGGCTCACGCAGCTCAAACCCTACCAGGCACCATGAGGGAAGCCTTACTCATTGCGCTCCTAAAGCCGGGTAAGGAGGAGGATAAATGTGACTCATACCGCCCATTGTCCCTTTTGAACGTGGACACAAAAATAATAGCCAGTCTACTGGCGGACAGACTGAAACCGCTCATGCCACTACTAATCAGGCCAGACCAATCTGGGTTCATACCTGACAGGGCCACCACGCATAACACCCGCACACTCTTTGCTTTGGCCCATTACCTATCACCAGACACGAAAGCAGTGGCAGTGCTACTAGACGCTGCCAAAGCATTTGACACAATAGGGTGGGCCTTCATAAAGGCAGTCCTGGTGCGCATGGGTTTCCCCCTGATGTTCCTGGGCTGGATTTCCATGCTGTATACCAATCTGTCGGCACGCATCAGAATAAACAAACATGTCTCGGCACCCATTCCGATATGCAGAGGGACGAGGCAAGGCTGCCCGCTTTCGCCGATGCTCTTTGCATTGATCCTGGAGCCATTGGCATGTAAAATAAGACAGCACCATCACTACTCAGCCATACAGATGCCATCACGCCCCATCCACATATCGTTATACGCAGATGACATGGTGCTTTATGTCAAAAACCCGGCACAAAACCTAAATCCGCTAATGAGGGAGTACATAAGGTTTGGGAGCCACTCCGGATTACAGATTAATTGGGATAAATCACTCATTCTAGCCCTGACAGATAGCACACGCCCTATACCCTTGGACTACCCACTCGAATGGCCGGAGGAACCCACGAAATATTTAGGTGTGTGGTTCCACAGGGACCTAGAACTTGTCATACGCACCAACTATGGGCGAGCGATAGCGGACCTGGGGGATAAAATAAAAAGATGGAATAAGCTCCCATTGTCCCTGGCGGACCGCACTGCAATCGTGAAGATGGTGATACTGCCCAAATTTTTGTATTTGTTCAACAACGTCCCAATAAAGCCGCCGGCGGCGGTGTTTCGCAATATCAACTCCTTAGTACTTAGTCTGATATGGGCAGGGAAACATGCACGACTGGAACTACACACCATGACACTTCCATATGCCCAGGGGGGTTTCAAGGTGCCGGACCTCTATCTCTATTATTTGTGCGCCCAAGCGCAATTCGCACATTATTGGCATCACGAAGTACCCTTCTTGACGCATGTGGCGGTAGAGGCGGGGGATACAGACCCGATACCGCTGGTAAACATACTGCTACATACACGCCCCAGGCTGCATGACAGAGACATAAACACGGTAGATACCACCACGGAAGCATGGCGATTGATGGGCAAAGCGGCTAAGACACTACCACTGTATGCTCCAGCTCTGCCCTTGGCGCACAACCCACATATCTCAGTGACACAAGAACAGGTGGGCATGGATCTGCTACGGTGGGCGGGCATAGATAAAATGGGGGACTTGTATCTCAATGGGGTCTTCCAAACGCTAGACAAACTACAGTACATCAGCAACCCGTCCCTACTATTCACCTTTAACTATTATAGGCTCCAAAGAGCACTTAAGGAGCATTATCCGACGTATCCGGAGGAGCCGACCCAGCTAGCACCCCTACAACTCCTTCTCACGACACCCACGGCATCACACCTGGTGTCTAAATTATATACTAGTTTACAGGGAGCGATAGGAGGTGGCACAGATAAAGCTAGAAGCAGGTGGAGCGAGGGACTAGTGACACCACTAACGGAGGAGGAATGGGCGTCTGCATGCATGCTAACAGACATGCTGACACCAAACGGTAACCTGCGAATCATACACTACAAATACCTCCATCAAGTGTACTACACACCACGGAGACTACAGAGATATGGGTTACAAGAGGATTCAAAGTGTAAAAGATGTAAGCAGGAGGGGGCGGATTTCATGCACCTGGCATGGCATTGTCGCAAGGTGGCGGGCTACTGGGTACAGGTGGTGCAAACACTGAATGTCATGCTAGAAACTACTTTAATGTGCAATGCCAAAATGTGTCTCTTGGGTATTGAACCAACATTAAGGGCGACGAGGCGAAAGTTCTGTGCAGTGGCGTTGTTGCTGGCGAAAAGAAGGGTATCACTGCACTGGAACAGTACAAAAGGCCCAGAGGTTAAGAGGTGGCTAGAAGATATGGTGTACTGTCGAGACACTCTGAACACCTATGAGGAGGAACTGCCAGCTAGATCAAGGCCCAAAGACTATTGGGAATACCTCAGAACCTACTTATTGGAACAGGGTAATGAAGAGAGGATGAATGTGAGCAATTAGGAATGTTACATGAAGTGTAAATAACAGGTGAACGAGAATAATGTGATATGGGCAGGGAGGGAGGATGCTGTGACACAGAGTATACGTTTCTGATGGACACTCCGAGTTAAATTAGGGGTGTTACCATCAAGTTTACAGTTGGGAGAAAAAGTAACCAAAAAAGTGAGAACACTGGCAAGAATATACATTGCTGAAGCACTGTATTTGATAGTGAGTGTGATGACGATGTAAAACGCCGCCGGTCCTACGGATGTCGGCTGATGGGCTGTGTACATACCAGAGAGAGCCCGATTGGGCACGTGCAACTGTAGCCGGCCACCACTGGATGTAGGCGAATCACTTGTAATGTATTTTCAGATATGCTAAGTGCGAATAAACTTCTTACACCAAAAAAAAAAAAAAAAAAAAAATTATTATTATTATTATTATTTCATATGCAAAGCATGTCCTCCATAGCGCCATTCTGGTTGTAGACTCCTGCAGTGTGGGGGTGGTTTGACCAATATTGTGAGGACTCATTTTGGCTTCTAGTTAGGCCCTGTGTCACTGCCTTGCCCCGGGAAGGGTGTATCTCGGATATTTCCCATGATGGTTTGCTGGGTCTTCAAAGTGGTCCATAGAGTGGGAAGGCTCACAGCATGACCTCCAGCATTGTCAAGGACAAGCTCATCTTAAGCACACAGGATATTAAATATTTAAAATAGCTAAAGTCTGAGGGTTTCTGATGCCCTGTGACATAGGATTCATGTGTCACAATGGTGAACATCGAAGCATGCTTCTCTGTAATATTTTAAATCTGAACAACCATTTAGCATTATATGTATATATATATATATATATGTGGCCCATTACAAGTGATAAAAAGTAAAGGAGGCCCCCTTATCATCTCAGTCTGACCCCTGTTCTTGCGAACATTTTAACCCTACATTGTAAAAAAAAATTCCTTGTGTATGTTCTTGATTCCATAATGTTTTTTAATTGATTGTATAACAAATTGTTTTTAATTTCGAATCTATTTGATATCATTGCAACAATTTTACTATTTTGAATAAATGCATAAACAAACTTTTTAAACATTTCTCCTGTTTTCTTG
The DNA here is from genome assembly GCF_964263255.1 of Lissotriton vulgaris. Lineage (NCBI taxonomy): Eukaryota > Metazoa > Chordata > Amphibia > Caudata > Salamandridae > Lissotriton > Lissotriton vulgaris. The sequence continues at coordinate 278,429,934 of NC_141699.1, forward strand.
AAATCTGATTATAAGTGAATATTATGTGTGATATATATGTGTAATAATGTTCTTTTACAGCTTTACTATATTGTTGGCCTATGTCTAGTGAATTTTTGAGGTTTTGATTCATTGTGTGATTGGTATCGCCAAAAAATAGGACTTTGGGCACCACCAGAATAATCATAACCACCTTTGTGGTTAACCAGTGGGACTTTCTTTGTTCCCCATTACAAGTGAGCCAGGAACCATCTGGAATTGCAAGATTAGTGGGAACACTAAAGTTGTATAGCTTTTCATAAGTACGGAAAAGTGAAAAAATGCAGGCATTGGTGAGCAAACATCAATTCCTGCATTTTATCCACCATCTGTAATCAATTCGCACCCGGACCCCACATACACCATATGGGTCCATGAACGGCTTCTCAAGTTTGTGATCCTCCTGTTAAAATGTAAAAGTTCCCTTTACACTATTGTACTACTCCTCCTTGCAGCTTTATCTTCACTTTATCGAACACCTTAAAACTATCCAGAATGTGACATCTATGGCAAAGTCAATGGACGTCCCGAAACAAAACAAATTCTTTAATTTGATGGGTTAGTAATACTATTTCTGTACTTCATTTTGTGTGACTGAAGATACTGCACTGCTTGGTTTTATCTGGATTCAGACATGCACCTAGCAGGTGAATGTGTTTCTTGATTAGCAAAATCTTGCATATCCAAGTTAACTTTGTTCAACAAGGTGGAACAGGAGGTGTCTTCAATTTGGCTGCAAAAACAGCTGTCACAGCTGAAGAGTTAACAAAAGTCTCTTGTTCAGAAGCCATCACTGACGAGGTTTGGCATCACAGTCCTCCATCCAAAAGATGCCACAAAGGTTTTGCTATCGCACAATCCATCCTCCTATGATAGCCTTTCTCCTTCTACAGGTTGTAGGTTAGTCACAAAATAGAGAGCAGATTAAATAAGAAAAAAAGCTTAGAAAAAGATTACAAATAAGGCAAATGTAAAGAATGTTTGATTTGCGAACCTTGCAGAAGGTGAAATATTAACCTAAGAAACTACTTTTTTCATTTTTGGAAGAAGAGTGTAGGCCTATTTGAAAGTGCTCTCTGCTTGTGTATATTTGTGCCTGTATGGATAGTACAGAAGAGCAGCAAGTAGATACTCTTGTGTACTACCTGAATCTAATGTATGGGCAGTTATAAGACATCCTGTGTATACATTTGCAAGTACTGGATTTTACACAAGGGCAATGAAGATATGAGCAGAGTTTTTTTTATTTGCTTGAACTTGGAGCAGCATAATTCAAGCTCCATATTTACACGTCACAGTGGCGCAATATTTAAGTGCATTTAGCACTATATAGTCTGTGTGCCTTAACTTTATTAATGTGAAGTGAAGTATTCAAATGTACCATTTGAATGTTTCACTGTAGAACACTAGAGATTTATAAACACGTGTATATTAATGTTTCGCCTAACCATGAAGATATGTAGTTCTTATAAATATGTACCCATATGTTTCAAGTTATGCTGCATTTATTTGAAAGTGCATTGCATATGTAACCATCATTGATTTACTTAAATTACATTTGTATTGCTGTAGTTATTTTGAAGTTATATGTACACCTGTAATCATGTTACTGAAATGCACATTATAGTGTTTAACAAGCTCATTCATCTAGGCCTGAATTCCAAAATGCATATTTCTGTTTGCCTTGCATGTTCTCTCCCCTGCATGTGTCGTTCAAGGCTTTGGTGGTTAGAGAAAAGAGTATTGGGTATTAGTAATAGGAAGGCCTGAGAGAAACTTTTTGGCGGAGGTGTGGAGACTGAGAGCTAACACACTGAAGACTCCAATCATTGTATTCAAGGTTGTTTAAAGTGTCCAGGTTTCGTGGGAGGAGAAAATCTAGAGATTTTGCCATTGCATAAAGTGAAGTTCAACACCATTGGTCCCCATGAGGGGTGGTGTGAGTTCTGGGGGAACGAGGAAGTATCTGTGTGCTAATTAGTGTACACACTGCTAGACGTTAGGAGAGATCCCTTGGTCTTTGAGAGGTACAGACCTCTCTGGTTCCCTTTTATTCTTACATAAGTGTGGCTTTCTGCTAACACTTCTTTCCCTGTTTAGAAGACCTCTACTAGAGTTTTCACTACGCTGACACCTTCCTACATTTCTAAATTCCCCTAGAGATCTTTTATTCCAAACTATCCTTATTTTAGATGTATTTATTATTCTGACTGTCATTATTCTATACTTTATGCTATCGAGTCGGAATCTTCTTCAACGGCTTAATTTGCTGGTCATGATTCTTTATATTTATACAATCTTCTTTATTTTTGCATCTTTTGGACTGATTATAAATGTATAATAAACCCACTTAACTTTAGTTATTGATTTCTGGCCCTTATTGTATGGCCAAACGGGTTGCACGAGTATTAAATTGGATATTTGATTCTAGACTTCCTTTTGCCTATCAGTCAAACAAAAAATATCCATCAGGTGAGAAATGGTTACCGATTCCTGCGCGCCAGCAAACTGAATCAAATAAGTGGGTAACAAAAATATATCCAGGGTTTAAATCAGAATTAAATAAACAAGTAGCAGAATGTCATGTGGATATTTCTATATGTATGGGGTCTAAAATATAGTCTGTGACCAGGCACTTTTGAATGTCTGCATTGTAGGAAAGTAGGATCTGCTTCTTATGGTTACCCCCACTTTTTTGCTTTTTACACCCACTGTTTTGACCAGCCTGGCTGGGATCCTGCTATTCAGGACCCCAGCCTATCTGTTTTTTTCCTTAAATTGATATCATGTACTTTGGTACAACTCCAGATTGGATACTGGGGTACCCTTATCAGTCCCTAGTATATGGTTCACCTGTACCCAGGGCATAGGTACCCCAGAGGTAAAACAAGCTGCTTAACATTCCTTCAAGACTTAGCCTGAAGGCTGCTCTCCATAGCTACCTCTAGGATAGTTTTCTATAAAGGTTATCTTTAACCTAATCACCATAAGGGTTGTTTGGACTGGTGCAAGGTACCCACTTTAATTAGTGGACAGCATATACCAGGCCAACTTCTCAAATGCATGTACTGAAATTTACAAATGGGCATTGGTTACATATCCTGTGTAACGTATCCTCATGTACTGCATATGACAGATGGGCAGATGTTAGATATTTGTGTATATTTCTGTATGTGCTAGAACTCACACATAGGTACTATAGAGATGTTTGGAGATTATTTTGCTTGAACTATCCCTGACACCTTGCTAAAGAGATTATGAAAATGTTACTTACCTTTGGTTACCATCTTTCTGTTTGATACTTTATCTAACTGCATTTTCCTCACCTTGTGAATATGCCCCCAGATATTAATCAGGATCCAGAAACTGAAAAGCAGTACTCCTGTGCGCTGGTAGCTGGTGTTGCACAGCTCAGCATCAACATCCGTCTGTTCTGGAATCGACAAGCATGGCTGCTTGTAAGCACCACCCGAGCCCACTGACATCAGCTGCTTTTGAAGGCTTGTTCTCACCCTCAGACACTGAGGCCATCAGTAAATTGACTTGAGCAGTGTGTAGATCTCTAGATAGGAACCATTTTAGCTGAAAAAATGATCATCTCACAGAAAAGGGAGGTAGGAGGGCAGTGAGAAGTCTGCAGTTAGAGAGAGTATACAGAGAAAGCTTTACTAAAAGTAATTTTTTCTTCTGATGGATACTCAAGCAGAGATTCCTCATAGTCTCTCCCATTGGTAGGCCTGTGGAATGAGTTAGACCAAAACTTCCTGCAGGACAAAATGGGCAAAACGTAGGAGTCTGACATACAGCCACTGCAGGTACTTCGCATGTCAATGTAGTAATAGCAACTTTAGCTCAAGTTTAACTCTTTGGAGGGGCTGCTTTTTAGCTAAAGCATAGCACATTTTAATGCCAGTTATCACTCTAGAGATAGCTCTTTTCTGTACTACCATGATCTTTCTTACCCCCAAGAACCTCACTATGACTTGATCATCCATATGGTCAGGAGTCCATGTTATGGTCATCTTAAACACTGAGGCTCTCTTGGGATGCAAGCGATGCAGTCTCTCCTCCTCTTTTTAGGGATGGACTTGGCAAAGAATGCTGTAAGAGAAATGCCTGTCTGACATGAAAAAGTGTTACCACTTTAGGAAGGAATGCAGCTGGTGTCCTCAAAACCAGTTTATCACGAAAAGATGATCTGCAAGGCAGGTGAGCTGACAGTGCCTGAAGCTCATTCACACACCAAGTTGATGTTACGCCTACTAAGAAGATAGTTTTTTTGTGTTAAGTGACACAGTGGACAACTGTACATCAGCTCAAAAAGAGTGCACATGAGGAAAGTAATGACCAAATTTAATTCACACTGTTCCATCCCAATGGTTTTGGCAAGCAAATGCAACAAATCTTTGAGGAATCTCATCACAGGTGATTGAAACAAAGAAGGCTGATCCAGCAACTATAAAATAGCTGACAAATACCTTTTAATAGTGCCAAATCCAAGTCCATGCTTGGCCAATAACAACACAAACAACAACATTGCAAACAGTTTTACTTTGCAGTGGGTCAATCTGGCAGGTGCTGCACCAGACCGCAAACTTGTCTCAGCACCCAGCGTGCACTGACTTTATAGATAGGCAGCCAGAAGAACATCAGTGACCTTGGGAGGAAGATCAAAGGAAATTAGCTGCCATTACTCAGTCTCCATGCATGGAGATGCAGATTGTGGAGCCCTAGGTGCAGGACCCTGCCCAGTTGCTGCAACGGTAGAAGACAGATACTCATGTCAAAGACGTTCTGGTACCACACCCTCCTGGCGAAATCCAGAGGCACTAGAATGACCTGGGCCTGGTCTGCATGAGCTACTTTAGGACTCAAGCTAGAAAAGGTAGAGGTGGGAAGGCATTCAAGTGTCCCAAAGTCCAATCCAGGCTGAATGCATCTCAGAAAGAGGGCCATTGTAGAAACTCTAGCATGTGTAATGGCAAAAAGACCAAGCCAGGGTTCTCTGCATAGCAAGAAAAGCCCTGAACAACTTCTGGGTGTAATTCCGATTTGTGATCCATGAGGTGTTGGTGACTTGAGTTCACCAGCCCTGACGTTTAGAGATCCATCCAGGTGGTTTATTACCAGAGGTAATTTCCTGGAGAGTCACCACTTCCAGAGGCACACAGCTTCTTGCCACAGGAATAAAGACGCCACTCTGCCCTGCTTGCTTCAGTTTCACATGGTGGTGGGCTTGTCTTTGAGGGTGTGTACTGTACCTCCCTTTGGTAGTTTGTAGGAAAGCCTGCAATGCTAAGCAGATCAGTCATAATTCAAACACCTTTATGTGGAGTTTCTACCAGAAACCAGAGTCCTCTGATCCCCAATGTTCCCAGTTAGCCTCTGGAGCCCAGTAGTGAGGCATTCACCACCACCATCAATACAGAGTGGGAGAAGGAGAGGAGTCTGCCACTTACCCAGTCACTGTCTAGCAGCCACCAATGCAGATCTTTTGCAGCCTCCTCCAAAACTTGGATTGAATCCAATAGGTCCCCCTGGTGCTGTGCCCATTGGGACTTCAGATCCACTGCAAAGCCTGCACTTGCCATCTGGCAATTTTTACTAGAAGGATGCAGGAGGACAATAGTCCCAGCAGCTTCACTGTCATTCTCAGTGTGATCCAGGAAAGAGGCTGAAACACCGAGATCATAGCTCAAATGTACTAGACTCTCCGCTCCAGTGGGAAGGCACAAAACTGCACGGTATCCAGGATGGCTCAGATGAATGTGAGAGTCTGCTAAGCAGTCAGGTGTTACTTCTGGACTTTGAAAGTGAATCCCAACAATGTTCAATTTGCTGTATTTTGAAGGTGGTCCAGAACTGCAAGTCCTCCATCAGCATCCAGTAATTGAGGTAGAGTAAGACTGGCACACATGATCTCTGAAGATGTGCTGCAACCACCACCATCAAGTTCAGGAACACCCAAGGGTACAGGTGAAGCCAAAATAGACCACCACATACGGAAGATGCTCCTGGCAACTGCAAATCATAAATAACTGCTGTGGGCCTGAAGGACAGGAATGCAGAAATATACATCCTGTAGGCCCAAAGCTACTATCCAGTTTCCAGGATCCAAAGCAGACAAAACCTGGGCTAGTGTGACAATCTTGAATTTGTCCTTCCTCTCGAAGGCATTTAAAAGGTGGAGGTCTAAAATAGACAAAGGTCTCTATCTTTCTTTGGCCCAAGGTATTAGCTGGAGTAACTCCCAGTTCCTTATTTATGAGGGCAAAACACTTTTTAGGGCCCATTTGTCAAAAAGGGCCTTTAGTTCCTCCTGCACAATGGAGATGTGCACCTCCATCAGCCACCCTGAAGGAGGTGGAAGGTGCGATGGGGATGAAAGAAATGGAAGGGAGTAGCCCTTTTGGATAATTAGGAGACCAATGTGACAGACATGATTCTCGCCGCCCTTGAAAGAAATGTTTGATTCTGCCTCCTGCATGGTTGGTGTGTGTCGAAACAGAAATATTTTGCCACAAAGGGGCTGAGAAGTTTGTTGTACAGGCCAGGAGGTCTGGCACTGGTGATATTTAACCCCTTCGCTGCTCATGGCGAGCTCAGCTCGTCATGCAGTACACTGGTCATGTGCTCATGACGAGCTGAGCTCGTCATGAACCATGGAATATAACAATTTCCAGCACAGGAGAGGATTCAGCTTAGCAGTCATGTGGTTAAGACCCCTGGCGTGACCCTGAAAGGTTGTAACTGTTGGTGAAGTTGCATTGTAGGGGCAAACAAAAAGGAACAAACGGTGACCCGATGTTCTTTAAATTGTTCCAGGGCAGAGTCCGCTTTCTGACCAAAGAGGCGAGAGCCATCGAATAGCATGGCCATCAAGGATGCCTGTACATTACTTGAGAAGCTTGTAGGGCTCATCCAAACATGGTGCCGGAGCACCACACTCATACTGATTGCCTGGCCCAAGCAATCAAGCATGTCCAGGTCAGATAATAACCAATTTTGCTGCATCCAGGCCATCCTGGATGATTTGGGCAAATGATGCTCGTAGGCCATTCAGAACTGCCAGTAAGATTTGGCTTACTATGTCCCACATTGCATGGGGGTTGTGACCCTGGAGGCAGCTGGTGTTGATGGAATGTAGAGTAAGGCAAGCAGAAGAGAACATGTGCTTGTCAAATGGCTCCATGCATTTGGATTCATGGTTGAAGGCATTGTAGGAAAGGAATTAGGGTTTAATTTGCATGCAGACATGTGTAACATCAAACTTTCCAGCGTTAGGTGTTGAGTCAGGAAGTCAGGGTGGCCCAGCACTGAACTATGGAGACGATCAACCTGGCTATTGCCGGTGGCCCAGAACATACGTGTTCCCAAATGCCTAAGAGGGTATGTGCAAAAGCTTTGTTAGAGGGCAGGAGAGGTTCAGTAGGTGCCTGGACAGCCTTTAGAACCCCGTGAGGATAATGGTCTTTACTTCCATGGTTGGGAACTACATGCCAAGAACCTCAAACGGACAGCAGCAAAAGAAGCACTCTCTTCTGTGACAGGACCCGGGGTAAGAGACAGGTTCAGTGTCTGGGTAGATTTCAAGACCACTGGCATCTGTAGTTCTTCATATCAATTGCCTTCAGCATACTGTGGGGCAAATCTGTCCCCTTCATCATGCTTGTCATTGTTGTCTGAATCAGAACCAAAGAGGTGGTGTAATGTGTATGCTCTGCCACTTGGTAAAGGCAATGTGTCAGAGTCAGAATGGATGCTTTTGGCTGCGCTCTGGTGGGATCATAACTTGGCCTTGGCCGAGGTCGAGATGAGTTCAGTTCGGAATCGAAAACCACCATGTGATGTGGATCCCCTCTGGTGCCAACTACGTTAGAAACAGCGTTTATGCCAATGGAACAGAAGTTGGCACTGAAGCTGGTGCAAAACCAGGAGCAGATTCAAAAGGCTCAGATGTTGCCAAGGGCACTCTTGCAGACAGAACTTGGACTATAGGTACCTGCGGCTCCTTGGGGCCCAAAGATAGGGGCCCAAAGCCGAGCCAAAGTGAACTGGAAGTGTACCAAATATGTACAGCATGCCATTCCTTAAGGCCTCCTGAAAGGACTCGATGCCTCGATCTTCTGTGTCTTCCCCAACAGGCCTGGAAATTCAATTTGCATCAGGACCACATTTAGAATTGGCTCTTCAGCAGTTGGGGGGCATTCTGAGTGGCACATTGACGTACTTGTATCCTTTCTGGAGTTTCAGAGTGGACCTCTTGGGCTTTTCCTTCGACTTGCCTGAAGACTTTGACTGCCAGGAAGATCTGCCTTGGAAATTACTTCAGGAGTTGAAATGTGACCTTCCTTTTGACTTCTTCAGATCACAGCACATGTTTGGCGATGTAGAGTCCCTTGTTTACTAAGGATTTGCCTTGCAAATGGACAGCTGGTGCGTTGCCTTAGTGTATAGTCCTCCTACCAGTAAAACAGGTTTTGTTAACCTATTTGAAACAATAGTTGCCCATGCCCTGGCCTCTGAGAATTTCATCCTATTGGGTGATTTTAATTACCATTGGGAACTTTCTGGTGACCCAGAGACGGGTCTCCTAATTAGCACTATGGCAAGCTTGGGTCTTACACAAAGAGTTATGGGCTCCACCCACTGTGCGGGCCATACCTGTGACCTAATTTTTACCAGCTCTTCTAAACTCAGTACGGAAGATCCTCTCCCCATGATCTGGACGGATCACTATCTTTTAAAGTTTAGTTTCCCGTATAAGATTTTAACCTACCCTGCGAATGACATTAGAGTGCGGATCCGCCCATGGCATAAACTTACACCGGAAGCATTCCTGGCCTACTTCAAACCTGGAAATTGTTCCCTTCTTTATTTAGAGCAAATGGTAACTAATTTGGAGTCCTCCATCTTACAAGCCTTACATCGAACCATTCCTGAAACTGCAGTTAAAGCAAAATCGACAGCTTTCCCAAGGTTTACGACCAATCTAAAGAAAGACAAATTAGCTAGCAGAGCTGCAGAGCGCCACTGGCGGATATCCAGAACGGAGGTGGATAGAGCCAAGTATAAGTTGCTCCATCTTAGTTATATGAAAAATATAAAAATGGCAAAGAAGGCTTATTTGACCCAGTGTATAAACACTTCGGCGAGCTCCAGTAAGGAGCTATATAAGATATTGAAGGAATTTATGTCCCCTCGCGCTGAGCAGTTTTTGTTCAGTCCATCTCAAGAATGGGTTGAGTCAATGGCTGTATTTTTTTAGAATAAAATCAAAACAATATATAATGCCTTCTCTATCTCAGACCCGGATCAACCCCAGCCACATAGTAGTCTGGTGACGCTGTCACCCGAGGGGGTCTGTAGCCAAGCCTTTCATCTGACTGAATTTACCCCCATTACTGTCGAGGAGACCATGAAAGGCCTTAGTACAATAAAATCAGGATCGCCTATGGACCCGTTCCCTCCCCGCCACTGTACGAAAATCATGCTCCTGCTAGCCGAACCCCTTACGGCCATATTTAATGCTTCGCTTGAGCGAGCGTATGTCCCCTCCAAATGAAAGCACGCTCAAGTAAAGCCAATTCTGAAGAAACCTTCGGATGATCCTACTCTGCTATCCCATTATCGGACAATATCGCTGTTACCTTTCTTTGGAAAAGTGTTGGAACTTCTGGTTAACAACCGGCTGGCGGCCTTTATAGAAGCGTGTGGTGCTCTTGACCCCTCTCAGTCCGGCTTTCGGGCCGCACACAGCACTGAGACGGCTGTGGTAGAGATAGTGGATAACATCAGACTCGCGGTGGATAGGGGCGCCTCGGCTGTCCTCATCCTCCTGGACCTCTCCGCGGCTTTGACACCATTTTGAAACAAGGGCTGTGGGAGATAGATGTCAGAGGGGGGGGGCCCTGGGGTGGATTGAGGACTATCTGACTGGTCGCCTTACCACCGTTTGAGTCGACTCCCTGGTCTTCGGCAGTCGCCCTGTGACTGTGGGTGTACCTCAAGGGTCAATCCTGAGTCCGTTGCTCTTCAACCTGTACCTGACCCCCTTGGCTAAAATCATCAAATCATTCGGCTTTGAAACTGTGTCATACGCGGATGACACCCAGCTGCTGATCACGTGCTGTGTAGATTCCGCTGACACCTGCACTCGTTTTAAAAACTGCATGGTCGAGATCAGCAGCTCGATGCGGGGAAACAAGCTCCAACTAAACGCGGGCAAGACAGAAATTATTTTGTTTGGCAAGGCAGAGAGGTGCTGGACTCGGGAGTGGTGGCCTGCTGAATTGGGTGCATGCCCGACCCCCAGGCCGGCAGTCCGCAACCTGGGAATCATAATTGACAGCACTCTGTCTATGAAAAATCATGTAGCCAGGGTGACGGGTACCTGCTACGGTATAATGCGCCGCCTCAGAAAGATCTTTAGATGGCTCCCCATTGAGGCCAGAAAACCTTTGGTGCAGGGCCTTATCATTAGTCACCTTGATTATGGAAACGCCCTGTACCACGGCTTGAATGGGGACCTACTGGCAAAGCTGCAAATTTTGCAGAATACCGCAGCCAGACTAGTGCTGGACATGTCGCCTAGAACTGCTTCTTCGCCGTGTCTGGAAAAGTTGCATTGGCCTCCCATCCGGCAAAGAAGCCAATTTAAGATCTTGTGCCTGGCCCACAACGCGCTGTACAACAAAGGGCCCCGCTACCTCCCAAAAAAACGTAACCGGTATGGTCCGAAAAGGCCCTTAAGGTCTAGTAATAAGTCTTTACTGACTCAACCCCGTGTGCGTTCCTCTAGGTATGGCCAACGCTCTTTTTCCTACCTTGCCCCGACACTTTGGAATAAACTGCCCTCTCATCTTCTTTCCATTGTGGAACACCAGCAATTCCGTAAAGCACTGAAAACCTGGCTTTTCCCAAGTACGACCCCCTGTGTTCTTTAAGCTCCTTGTCTCTTTTGTCACTTCTCTTTCTGGTTTCTTATGCTGCAAGCGCCTTGAGACCTCACGGTGATAAGCTGCGCTATACAAGAACTTCTGGCATTGACATTGACATTGACATTGCAGAGACGCATGGCCTTGGGATTCATCTTGGCACGGTCATCACGGGCCCTGGAGTTGTGTTCCGATCCCAAGCACCACAAGCATACCTTGTGGGGGCTGTCACAGACATTTGTTTGTGACAGTTCCTACAAGGTTTAAATCCGGTAATTTTAAATTTTCTTCCACACTGGTAAAAGAAAACATTTTGTGAAGAATCTTGTCAAAAGACAAAAGGAGTAACGCTCTGGATCCGCATTTGTAGGCACAAAAAGAAAGGAACTATCATCAGCAATCCTGGGTGGTGTTCATATACAGCCCCACTCATCAGTACCGGAGCAGACCACCGTAGCTGCACAGCCGCACGACGCCGACTTCCGGCACGCAGGAGAACTGCTTTTGAGTTCGGGATCCAGTCTGATACCTGGGGAACATTCACAAGTTGAGGAATCTACAGTTAGAAGCACCCATCAGAAAGCTGAAGTTTGTTTCTGAAAGAAAAGACTTGAACTTGGGTAGCAAGGGCATGACTAGCAAATGTATATCCAGACACGCAGGCATCGGGAAGATGTCCTCTGTATACTTCCTGTATGTAGGGAAAGGACAAAATGGCAGTGAGGAAATGTCACGTGTATAATTCTCTATTGCGGTGGATACAACACATCAGCAGCCAGGAAATGCACTGCATATATTTAATGTATTCATGGATATGAAATGTGGGCAAAAGGGAGATGTCCTGTGTATATTTGTTCATGAGCTAGATATTAAGGGGCTACAGGACATGACACACAGGCAGCAAGAAGATGCCTGGAGCACATTTCTGCCTGTGCGGATATGACACATGAGCAGCGAGGAGATGTTCTGTGTGTATTTCTGTACACATGTGTATGACAGATGTTTAGTGATATGATCTGTACAGAACTGCATTGTTGGATATGACACATGAGCAGTGGGAAATTCAGTGTTTGGTTGCAGTATAATGGTAACAGTTGAAAATCCTCTTCTTCGTTTTCTGTCACCAACCCCTTCAGAGATGACTAGGTTCTTATGAAGATTGTAATGCCTGGTAAAACCCAGCCCTCTAAGAATGCAAGTGATGACATTGATGGATTTCATGTTATGTTATGTATCAGCAACTGTATGGTGCCTCCTACCATTAGTATAACACAGAAGCACTTTATCAATCTAGGCCCTCTTCTTTGCATAATTGAGAAGACCTGGAAAAGGGGCCTTTATTGCAGACTTACAAAATTAAATATGCTTTATTTTGCACATATTATAATGTTGCTCATAGAAGGCTTGGGAAGTGTATTTCTACTGTCTGCAGCATTCAGCACACTGCAGCTACAGTAAACAACATTGTATAGTCCTTCTGATCAGGAACCAGAGAAGATACAGCACATAGGAGCATCTACGTGTCTCCTGAAAACATCAGAGGCATTATTTAACTATCATGAGTAACAAGTACTGAAGCTGAGCAGCAAACCCCCCATATATGTTAAAAAGGCATGGAAGACACTGGTGTTTGGGTCAGGCCATGGCAAATGGACCAGTTGAAGGATGCTAACAGGTGATTCTCTGACTTCAGGTCTAATGGAATAAAGTATGCAGAGGCCATATATTTCTCAGCATATAAATATAGAAATATAATGGCTGGAGACATCTATTAACTTAGGAAATTGTTAGATTGATTGTATAGGGATTTTGATGAAATCGCACTGGAATGTACTTCACAATCAATGTAATAATCATTTTGTTCTTGAACTATCGATAATAATTATGGTAGTTCTTATTCATATACATTTGTAGAAGGATGCATAATACATAATATGCGTATTCTAAAATACCAATCCTTGTGTGTGCACTAATTTTGGGGTTCGGGTGGGGCTCCTCAAAATCACCTGCAGATGTGAGATCTCTGACAGGTCAGCCTGATGCCTAAGGATCATAACTCATTGGAAGGGGTGAGAGACGCCTCTCACATTTCCTTGTCTTCCAAAAGGTCACCATTTCCTTTTGAGGCTTAGGAAATCTGCCAGGTGTGGCCCCAATCATTTCAGAAAACACATCAGTTTGGTAGGCGTTGATAGTGTATGGGCAGAACAGATGTGTTAGAGCCTAGCTTAGAAAGGGTTTGTGTTGCTAAATGTAAAAGTAAAATGGTTTGAACCTGCCAAATATATTTGTAGTGTGTTATGTGTACAGATGGGTTGCCAAGGGACTCAGGTGTATTTTTGTTGAGCTGGGTCATCGGTTGTCTGTTGCCTTACTTATGCATCACTTACTAGTTAAATACCTGTAGTATGATGGTTTGTGTGTAATCTAGGTAAGCTAAATTTCTCTGTATAATTCAAAGATGTCTGCTAGTGTTGTGAGTAAGGGGTTCTGTCCCGGTTACAGAGCTTTGCCAACTATATGGTTTTGGTGCCTTGTTGTATGTATGATGATATTTTAATGTGACTGGAAAGGTGTTGCAAAGTGAGTATAGTTGGGCAAAAGTTGTGATTGCTGTTTGGTGCCGAGACAGCTTCTGCGCGGCATATCTGACCTGTGCTGCATGTGTTAGGAGTTATGGCCAATGTTATTGTGTATAAAGAGATACAGTGATTGCCTTGGAAAATTAATTTAAAACTTAACCCCCTGCCCGCGGCCGGAATTCCGCTCCTGTGCGGCACATTCCGATCGCAGGCGTGACGGCTCCCGGCCGTCATCAGCACATGAGCACTGTGTGTCATGACGGATGGGAGCCGTCACCAGCATGCAAGGGGTTAAGGCAAACGTCATTAAGTATTTAAGCTAATTTCCAATGGAAGCTGCAGTTTCTCTTTATGTTGATTACCAGGGTTCCTTCTTGGTTCACTTAGGATTTGTCCTAGTCATTTTTATTTCCAGTGTGCAGTGTGGCATGTGATGGCTACAAGTGTGGTTGAAAGCATGGTGATGGCCCACTGGAGGTCATATACCTGTTGTGTTGGATGGATGTCAGGTGGTTTGTCTCGCATCTTCTATTGGAGGTTAGTGTGTTTGTTACTACCTGAACCAACGCAGTCACTACTAATGGCGGCAGGCGTTTGGGCTTCTCGTGTGCTTATAGGCATCCACAATATGAGGGATTACTTAGAGGGGCGGGGTCGCTATGAGTTCACACTAAAAACAGAGTAATCACAGTAATCTCGGTAATCCAAATGGTAAAATGCACCTCCTCCTTAAAGCAGGGACACTGACAGCTGAGTTAAATTATAGATGAGCAAAATAACAGTTAATGCAGCAACCAAAGTCTATGTAGATGCGTCACTCTGTTAACCCCTGCGCCACATTATACCTGCGTCAGGTATAATGTATTTATGGGTGGGCGTTCTGACGCAAGTAAGCCTCGTAGAAGTGACTCAGTGAAATCTATATGATTTCACTGCGTCACCTCTAGGATGCAAATGCGTCAATTTCTTACGTCTGCCTCACAGCAGGCGCAAGACTGACGCAGGCACATATGAAATTGGGCTTGCCCATATAAAATGACCCATTGATGGAGTTGCGTCACTTTCGCGATGCAAATCGTAATTTTTACGCCTACAGATACGTCAGAAATACTGACGTATCTGTAACTCCTTGCGACATGATGTGTCATACTGTAAATATGACGCATCCAGCATGTCGCAAGGAGAGCGCAATTAAAAGTGAAGCATCGCTGTTTTCACGCAGCGATGCGTCACTTTTCAGAAATGAGGCCCCCAGAGTTTACCTACACCCCATAAGCCGTGGGAGGCTGAATTTTAAGCAGGGGTCAATACCCCTAGATGCTCTCATACTCCCAAATACTTTTAAAACTGGACACAATAAAAAAAGGAGAGGCCTAGTGGGGTCCAGAAACTTATATGGCCCACCTCTGCAAACTAAATTTCCTGATTCTATTGTTACATAGATATGCGGGTCCAAGAGGAAATCAGGTCAGATGTGCTGAGTGTTAATTTGCTGGTGTGGAAGTTCATCTTGGTACAGATGATCACCAGAGGTACATTCCATAAGAAGGACCACTTCGAGAAGGAGCATGTTGAGAAAAAGTGCAGTAGGCTATCCCTGGATAAACACAGAGTTCTTTATGTTATGCTGAACCTTCTGGGGCTGTCTTGTGTAATCCTGTGAGGGCAAAGCAGAGGATGAGGAAGGACATTTAACCCTTGCGCTGCAGCGGCTATTCCGCCGCAGTGCTAAGGGGCGGGGGGCCGCACGGCGCTCTGACCCTGGAGACGGAACTGCTCCGTCACGCCCCTCGGGTGAGCTGTGCTTGTGACGGAACGGTTCTTTCATGGCCCCGCCCACTCAATAGAACGCGCCGCGCAGGTGCGGCTAGCGGGCCATGATGGAACCGGTCCGTCACCAGCACAGCCCACCTGAGAGGCGTGACAGAGCGGTTCCGTCACCAGTGTGGGAGGGGTTAATAGAATAGCCGGTGTGACTACACGCATTTTAAAGTAACAGATTTGCACTGCCTTAGACAGAGGGAGGTGGTGGAGTTGGGAAAGGAGTATGGAAGGTCTCACAGGTACGGTCGGCCAATTATACGGATGAGGAGGAGGATGTACTGAGGTGATGGTCAGTTGTGCAAGAACCACGGATCCGATCCGGCTCAAAAGTGACTTTTCAGCTCAATTTCCCTCCTAGGCGTGATACCTCTGGAGCTCAGCGCTTCCTCTGATTCCCTATAGTAAGCCTCAGTCCGTGGGGAAGGCAGTGAGCACAGCGAAGGTCACCCTGGAAGTGAGCATCAAGATGGAAACCTGCACAGCACGAGCAGAGCCCTCCCTGGGGGGCTGGGGAGAATGCAAGCGAAAGAAGTGCAAATGAAAGAAGCCGCACTGATTAGAAATACGCTCTCAATCAAGAGTGAGCTCCCCTGGGACAACTCTAGAGATAAGAAGCAACTCCCCTGAGAAGAAAAAACGTCTTGAGTTAAATTAGAAGAACGAGCGAGGAGTGGGATGTGTGTCTCTGTGGTTTAAAGCCTGTACCACTGCTGCTCAGATAATGACAGTGCAGACGGAGCATGCGTCAGATGATGCCAATGGCAAATGAAGAGTGCAGTGTTTGGCATGTACACCAGTACTTTCACATGATGGCTGTTGGAATTCCCCTTTGCTAGGTTGTGTTGTCTCTTTTGCAATGTCACGTCTGTACGTTTCTCGTCATGGACTTTATTCCTGCATCACTCCCGCATATGCCCACTGGTGTGGTGGTGGGAGAGGTGTGTGTTACGGTTTGTTCACTCAGGGTGCCTGCTTTAGTAGTGTGTTTGGTTTTGGGGGTCAGTGTGAGGTTTTTCTTGCTTGCCATTTGTTTATCAGTGGTGCAGCAGTCATTCATTCTTCTGTATGGTGTATGTGCAAGACATGTACTGCAAGTAGACACGAGAGTGTAGTATGCCAGCAGCAGAAGTGAGCCTTATAAGTCTGAGAGAGTTTGTGCGTGCCTCTGTGCAAGTTGTTTATGTTTGTTTACTTTATAAATCACATCTTTCAACCCCATGTGGCACCATGGCACTAAAAGCAGAATTCATAAAACACAATTCATATTGCCGCTGTCACATACCAACCTTAAGGACAAGGAAAAAAAACAGGTCTTGAGCCTCTTCCTTAATCTACAGTGGTCTGGGATGTCCTTGAGAACATCTGGAAGAAGGTTCCAGTTTTGCACAGCAATGGCCAAAAAGGCCCGGCTGCCTATTGCCTTCCATCGAAACTTAGGAATCGTAGCATTCTGATGAAAGGCTGACCTCAGAGTGCATTTACGCGAGTACAGTTTAAAATGAGCCCTAAGGGGTGAAGTATTGGGCAAATAAATCGCCTTGTAACCAGGCAAAGCGACTAATTCACTCCTTTACAGGCAGCCTGTGCAATTGTGCTAACATTGGAGAGATGCATAAGCTGCAGTGGACACCGCTAGCTAACCTTGCTGCAAAGGTTTGCACCATCAGTAATTTCCTGAAAAGAAATGAAAGTAACCCTTAATAAGTAGCGTTAAAATAGTCAGGAAGATGTAAACGCATTTAGGATTGCAATTTTCTGGGGCAGCGTAAATAGGGAAAGCACTTGCAGAGCATTTATTATAAGCAAGCCTTCACCACTGCCATCACTTAGCCAGGTAAGGTTAGCGCAGTGTCGATCTTGAGGTCCATGTTTTTTACCACTTGGACCAATGATGGCATGGACCTAGATCGGCGACCCAAAACCAGGTCGGACTACCACTTCTGGTTTTGAGGGATCCTGGATCTAAGTTATGGATCCATTTAACTTAAGAAAGTTAGAATTGATCATGTGTTGTACGCTGACTAGATTTAGACAGTCGTGCAAGTAAGTTACCGCCTGGAAGTCGCCTTTCTGAAAGCTTGCTAATATTTGGGTGTCATCAGCATAAACTGGAATACTCAATCAGATGACACAGAGGGATTAGGCAGAAATTAAAGAAGAGTGATGAAAGGATAAAACCATGAGGGACGCCACAGGAGTATTGCCGCAGATAGCTAGTCTTACGCAAAGGGCTCTGTTGGTGAAGAAGTCACTAAGACTATGCCTCTAATACCAGTATCTTTAAGTCTGGAAAGGAGAATGGAATGGTTCACAGTGTCAAGTGCTGTCATTACATGCATCAACAATAGAGCCTTAGCTGCCAATGGCTTCTTATCATCCATGACTGAGACAATAGTGATTTCGGTATAGTGCCCCACTCGAAAGCCCAGCTGAGCAGAACGCATAATATTTTAGGCCGCAACAAAACTGAACAGTTGATGAAACATGACTCTTTCTAGCACTCTACCAAGCAAAGGCAGTCGCGAGACTGGTCCATAGCTGGAAAAATCATCAGGATGGAATCCTGTTTTCTTTTAGTAGTGGAACAAATGATGCAATTTCAATGGTTTAGGCACCAAGTCCTCTCCCAGTGAAGCATTAACAACAGTCTAGTCCAAATCGGATCAAGGGGCTCAAAAAGTAGATATTCTTGATACAGGCTAGCTGGCAGCAACTCTGTTGGAGAGCCCGAGGCTCTGCATTGTGACAGCAGAGACAACATTTCCTCATTACCAAGAAGAGAAAACTCCGACAGCATAGGATGTTCTAGACTACTGGTACAAGAGGCTACATCATAAGTGATGGTGGACGAAAAAGAGGATTTGATGAATTCAAGTTTTTGGCAAAAATGGTCTGCGGCCTGATTACATTTTCCTTTACATATTGTTTAGCTCTTGTACGGGAGGATTATGTAGACTGTTAATAACATAGAATAGTGCCCGAGAAAAGTTGGGGGCTTTTAAAAGGTTATCAGAATAGAACTTGGATTTAGCTGCTTGGATTACTCATTTATAGAGGATGTTGGCCTTGGACCATTTGTTTTTACTGCCAAGTGCATATTCTTGTCTCCACCTGCATTACAGGTTTCTCAGAGTCAATTTCCTGATTTTTAATTCTGATGAGTACCACATATTTGAAAGTTTATGACATCTTTATAAAAGTCTGACTGGGACCAGTTTGTCAGTCGCTTTCTGAAGAGATGCATTATGTTCGGCGACCACTTAGAAGAAGATTCAATACCTACAGGGCTAATGGTCTGGTGTACCCTACATCTTTGAAAGAACTTTGAAAGTTGCTAGTCAACTAGCAATACACAACGTTAATATCATCTCAAAAATATCAAGAGACACACATATATTCAAAAAATATTGGGCTTGCATGAATATTGTGGTAAAGAATATATTGGGTAAGAATATAATTTTTTTTAAACTGTTTAGTGTAGTTTATTATTGTTTAGAGTATCGATTTAATGTGATTTTGTAATGAATTACAACTTTGTGTGTTATAAGTTATTAGCATGCTAATTTTAGTTTGCAATTGTTTCCGTAGTTCTTTTGTTCTAGTAATATTTTTAAAGTGTTGTTTTCAAGTTCATTGTAAATTTGTTGAAATTGTTGGTAGGTTGCTGGGTATCTAGGGCAGAAGGGTGGGAAGATATTTAAATACAGATTTACAATTTTCACAAATTTCTATAGTTTGTCAAATGTAATTATCAATTAAAGTAATAATTATGTAAATTATGTGTTACCATAATGTATATTAAAATTAACTTATTTAATTGGTTACTATTATTAGTTATGTAATTTTCACATGAATTAAATTGTTTTCAAATTAATCGATTTTGAATTTGAATTGTCTAATTATGAACTTTAAAAATTATTTAAGTGATTAAATGAATAATGTAATGTTATTTTTTGTTTCCTAAAATATTCACAATTTATCTTTTTGTAATTTTTTTGTTGATAGTTTGTTTGATATCATTTCAAATTTTTGTAGGTTGGTAGTGGATCAGGGTGGGAAGTGTTTTATTGTTAATTGATTTAGCGTGTTTTAGTCGGAAATAATATTTATATTGGTTATTTTTAGGCCAATTTTGTACATAATTTAGTAGAGGTTTAGGTTGTTTATAAAAAAAGATTTTTTATTTTAATGATTTTGTGAAATACTTTTTAATAACCAAGTTTCTTACCTTTGCTAAAGTTATTTCTGGTGGATACTTAGGGCCTTATTACGAGTTCACCACCGAACCAGTGGTCTGACCTCCGCTACACTGCGGGCAAGCTCGCAGTATTAGGAGTTTGGCGGCGGACCGCCACAGGACCATTGTGACTGCCGGGGATTAAGGATCCTGTGGTGGTCGCGCATCAGACAGGAGCACTTATATGATGGTGGTGCCGCTACTGCACCGCTAAGCATATTAGGAGTTGCCTGTCCACTGCCCTTTTCATGGCGGTGAGCCCACCATGAAAAGGGTGGCAGAGAAGCAACAAAGGGGGCCCTGGGCCTTGGATGCACGTGGGTGGGCCCATGCAGTGCCCCCCCCCCCCCCCGGGTTGGCACCCCCTGTACCTGCACAGTGTGGTATGTATGCCACACTGTGCAGGAAGGTGCAGTGAGAGCTCTGAGAGTGACGGTCTGCATGCCCTTCCATGAGCCTAACTGACCACCACTGTCAGACCACCACAGGACCATCCGCCAGACCAGGATTTAACTCCTAATTTTGCGGGAAAACGTACCACAGCTTTGGCGGCCCTACAGCAGAGGGCGCATTGCACCATCCACTGTAGGACCGCCAAAGTCGTAACAAGGCCCTAATTTCAGATTCGTCACCTTTACAATATCTCAAGGGGCCAGATTCTGGAAGATTTTTCAGCATAGCCCCTGCAAGCTGGTAGGTGGTATTGTTCAGCTTCCCACAGACCCTGTTCCAACACGAAAATGATGGCTGGAGCCACATGTAAGCACCATCCAAGTGCGCAGATGTTTGTTTTCATCTTGACGCTGCCCGCTCCCTCGGACACAGTGCTTAAAAAACAGTTATTGAAAACAGTGTGCAACTCTTTCGTTTTGGACCTCTTCAGGTGCAAAAGGGTCAATTCAACAGAACCGGGAGGCAGGAGGGTGGTGAGGAATATGTGGTTAGATAGAGTATCCATGGGAAAGGGCATTACTGAAGGTAAGTAACTTGTTTTTCTAACGGTTACTTCTAATTGCAGATTCTTCACCGTTAGAATGGATACCAAAGCAGTACCTCCCCAGCGGAATGACTTAGACTAAAAAGTCCTGCAGATTCAAATGGTCAAAATGCCTACCCGTTGGATCCGGCTGTCAAGGCAATTGTGTTTCGTGAACATGTGCGCTGATGCCCACATTGCGGCTTGACAAATATCTAGGACAAGCACTCCAGTTGTAGCAGCCTTGGACATGGTGGAATGGGTCCTCAATCCTTCTGGAGGCTGCTACTTGGCCAACGCGTAGCAGATCTTAATGCAGATGGCTACTCACCGTGATAACATCACCTTCAGCACTGTCTTACCTTGCCTTTCATTGCCTTAGAGAACCCCACAAAGAGTTGATTGTCCACCCAATGGTCTTTAGTGTGATCAATGTAAAAGCTTAGTGCTCTTTTGGGGTCCAAAAGGAGGCGTTTCTCCTCCTCTTTTGCGGTATAAGGTGGAGCAAAGAACATCAGAAGTGTGATGGACTACCCATCATGAAAGGGAATCACAACCTTAAGTAGAAAGGCCGCGCTATGCTTTAACACCAATCTGTCTGGAAAGACAGGGCAGCTGGACTGACATAGCCTAAAGCACACCCACATGGTAAGCTGAGTTTATTGAGATGAGAAAGGCTGTCTTCAGGGTCAGCAGACATGGAGGACAGCTGTGCAACAGCACAAAAGTGGTGAACATAAGAAAAGTAAGGACCAAATTAAGGTCCCATGGTGGCATCACAAAGAGGAGGAAACGTGGACTTATCATTTGAGAAATTGCAGCACAACAGGTGATTTGATCAAGGACGGTTTGTCCATTTAATGCAAAAAGGCCAAAAGGGCAAACAGATAACCTTTAATTGTGCCCACTGCATGTTCGTGCTGGGCCAAAGTAAAAACAAACAACTCGACATTCAACAGTTAGGCCCGCAATGGGTCCTTATTGTAGGTGCCATAAAACCAAGCCACACATTTGTACAAACGTTCACACCAAATAGACTTTGTAAAGGGATGCCTTGCTGCAAGGATGATATACACTACGCAGGGAGGAAAATAGAATGCAGTCAATAGCTGCTGCTCAAACTCCACACATGATGATGTGGATTGCACAGGACTGGGTGCAAGAAACTGCTGTGCTGCTGAGACAGAAGAACCTCCCAAAGCAGCAACCTGACCGAAAGGCAGATGCTCATGCCCAGAAGCTCAGGGCACAACACTCTACTGCCCAATCAAGAGCCTCTACGATGACTTGGTTTCCGTTGTTCTTGATCTTCTTTAGAAGTCGGGGCAGGAGAGGTAAAGGTGGGAAGGCACACACGGGTCCCGAACTCTACTCTATATGGAATGCGTCTATGAGAGAGAGTCTTCTTGGGAACTCCAAAGCATAAAAGCTTTGACATTGTAGCGAAGAGATCAAGCCAGTGGTCCCCCTATTGCTGGAAGAGCCTGCATCATCGCTGGGTATAATGCCTGTTCAAGGTCTGCAAGGCATCACTAGTTAGGTTCCCTTACCCTGGAATTTTAGGATCCTGCCAGGTGGTGTTTGTTTAGGGAAATTCTTTGATGATTTAGCCAGTTCCAGAGGTGCAGGGCATCCTGTCACAGGGCCCTGGAGTCCACCCCATCTAGCTTGTTACAATACCAAATGGCGGTGGTGTTTTCTGTGAGAATCTGAATCAGCCTTCCCATGCTGGATGGCAGGAAGGCTTTCAACCCCAAGTGAATGGTTGACAACTACAATATATTTATTTGGAAACGGTTCTCTGCCGGAGACCATAGCCCTCTGATCACCACCCTTGCTGGATGACCTACCCAACCCAGAAGTGATGTATCTGTTACCACCGTCAGCTCTGTGTGGGATTTTGAGACAGGTCTACCACTAATTCACATTGCAGGTGAGGAGCCAGTACAGCATATCTTTTTCAGTCTCCTTTGAAACTTGGATGGAATCTGGCAGTTTCAATTAGCACAAATTCCACTGCAGACCCCGCGTATGCAGCCAGGTATGGTCGACCAGCAGGATGCCATAGGACAATAGTCCAAGAAGCCTCAGAGTCATCCTCACTGAGACCCAGGAACAAGGCTGAAACATCGGGATCATTGCCCTAATGTTCTGTACTCTCTGATACGAAGGGAAGACCTTGGAATGCACTAGATCTAAGATGGCTGTGATGAAAGGGAGCCTTTGCAAAGGGGGCAGGTGTAACTTTGGCATGTTGACAGTGGACCCCAATGATGTCAGGAGGTTCACAGTCATCTGGAGGGGGCCCACAATTGATTGTGGTGAGCCCATCTTCAACAGCCAGTCTTCGAAGTAGGGTAAGACTGGTACACCTGACCTCCAAAAGTATGCTGCGACCATCACCGTCACCTTCATGAACTTTTAAGGGGCACTTTGAGGCCGAAAGAGAGCATGGTAAACAGAAAATGTTTGTGAGCCACCTTGAACAGCAAGTAACGCCTGTGGGTTTGCAGCCGGGAAGATGGAAAATAGTGTCCTGCAGATCCAGCACTATCATCTAGACCAGTGGCTCATAACATTTTCAACTCTGTGGAATCGCTGTGTAATCACAACTGGTATTCAATCATTATCAGAATCCTGGGACCCCAGCCTAAGCACTTTCGATGAATTGAACCGCAAAACAATACACAAAATTACTGAAAGAAGCTTTCATCAAACAAATACACAAATTATGAGAAATATTTGATTTAATTCACAAACAAATAAAAAAAAATCAAAGTTTTAACTTTAATGGGAAGATTGGATCTTTTCTAAATTCGTTTGAACCCAGCCATTGTCCATATTATATTATGTTTGATGCCCTTGCACTGCTCCCATCAATCAATCTGAGTATACCAACTTAATTATTAGCCTGAAAATTCTAATTCCTTCAGATTTACAGAACATTTTAAAACATAAGTCTTCAACTTTGTTTTTTAATTAATATACACTTTATTATTCTGTTACTATCATTTTATTTTCTTAGCAGTCCCAAAGCCCTTGAGTAGACGTTGTGGACCCCAAGGGTCTCCAGAAAACAAGTTAAGAACCACTGATTGAGACTCCTGGGTCCTGGGCAGATAGAACCAGGATAATCATGAGTATCTTGAATTTTTCCTTCCAGTGGATAAAATTGAGAGGTTGAAGCCTGAGAAGCCTGTGGATCTCATCCATGCATGACGCCAGCGCATGATGCTACTCCTGAATCCTCTGTCTAAACAGTCGGTCATGTTTGGGCCTGACAGTATGACATATATCGCCAAGCTATTTCTGGCAAGCTGGCGTAAAACTTCACTGGGACTGCTGGCACGAACCCTGAGACCATGCCATGGGAGTACCTACCCAGCAAGCAGCTGGCATTGAGTGACCAAAGGGGAGGCGAGCTCAAGAGAACACTTACTTCTCAAATGCTTCAATTCTCTCCAACTCTATACCTGGGTTTGAGGAAGTTTTGTGGAATAAGCTTGGATTGATCTTACTAGTGGAAGCCTGAACTACCAGGCTCTCTGGACTAGGGTGTTGAGTCAAAAAAGCTCAGTTACCTGGAGCAGGTCTGTGGATTTGTGCTGTCTATTTACAGGTGGGCAGGAACCAGTTGTGACCCAGGTACCCACGAAGGTGACAGTCAAGGCTTCACTGAATGGCAGCAAGGGCTCAGACCAGGTCTTACCAGGCTGCCAAACGTCAGTGAGGACATTCGTTTTCACTTCAGCCGATAGCAACTGTAAGTCAGAGATTTCAGCTACCCATCTGACGAACACAGCAAATGAGGCTGTCTCTTCCATTGAAGGACCAGTGGGGAAACCCAGCCACATTTCAGGAGAATTGTGCAGTCTACTGGCCTCTTGCAGGTCAAAATAAAAATTATTGTTGTCTTACTGTGGGGAAAATCCATCTCGATCATTGTCAAAGACTGGCTGCCTATGGTTAGAATCCTACCCAAAAAGTTGTTTGAGTGCCGGAGGGTGGCTCTTAGGCAAAGGTGCTGCTTTGTCTGAGTCAGACTGAAGAGAGGCCGGTCACATCAGGGATGTTCTAGGATGTGACCTAAGTCGCGAAAAATTTGGTTTGAGTCAGACAGAAAACTTGATCAGCATCCTCGTCCATCATCTGCGGCTTCAGGCCACACAGTATCAGCTGTGGGGTCAGTTCTGGAGTTGCAGCTCAACCAAAAGCAGGTTCAGGAGCCACAGACGGTGTTGAGGATGGATGCACCGGAAGTAACTACCCTAGAGGCCTCGGTTCATCCGTTGGGCCCAAAGGCACTCCAGAGGGAGTCACAGGATGCTAAATAAATGCAACATGGCTTCCTTGATAACCTCAATCTGTTTTGACATCGTCAACGTCCTCCAGAAATCTAGGATGTGTCGGGATCAGCTGGATTTACCTAGAGCAGGTTCTGGGAGAACCTTGACATCCTTGTGATTTCTCAGAGAGTGGCAAGACTGGGACAAGTTCCGCTTGTACTTCTACATTTCTTTTTGGATGTCGATTTACCCGAAGACTTAGACCAGGGATTACGCAATTTACTGCTGTGTTCAGCCACATACAGCTTAGCTCTATGATTCTCAATCACCTTCGGGTATGTGAGGGCACAATCCTTGCACAACTTGGAGTCATGGCCGGAACCAAAACACAAGAGACATAACTCATGTGGATCTGTCACAGACATCTGCTTGTATGAGTCCCTA
Source organism: Lissotriton vulgaris (assembly GCF_964263255.1). Taxonomy (NCBI): domain Eukaryota; kingdom Metazoa; phylum Chordata; class Amphibia; order Caudata; family Salamandridae; genus Lissotriton; species Lissotriton vulgaris. The sequence continues at coordinate 278,455,238 of NC_141699.1, forward strand.
CAAGGCTGTACTTTTTGGAGGGTAGATGTTCCCTTACATACTGAAAGTCTTTTATTATAAAAACACTTGTCAACTAATGATAAAAAGTCCTGCGTATGAAGTAGCAGAAAGATAGGAACTGACGTCAGCCGGCTTGGGCACCACATATATGCGGCTCCAGCTGTCACTTCTAGGGTGGAGCAGGTAGCTGTGGAGCAGCAGAACACTGCACAACACTGCACAACACTGCACTCCAGATCACATGGATTATGCTGAAACTTCTTCCCAGATCCACTCTGCTGCTTAAGGCTATTCTAAAGGTGAAGAGTCTGTCGTAAGAAGCATCCATAAGAGATTAATTTGTAACTTTGTGATTTTTTAAAATATATTTTTAAATAATTATTAGATGTTTTAAACACATTCCCTACTGTTGCATAGATTGGAGTGGGAATAGTAATTCGGACCCCTCCAAGTCCAATGATTTCCCTACTGTTGCTTGGATTGGAGTGGAGATAGAAAATGGGACCTCTTCAAAGCCCAACATCCTGTTAGCTGTTGCTTACATTGAAGTGCAAATAGTAAATGCAACCCCTCTAAATTCCAATGCTTTCACTACTGTTGCTTAGATTGGCGTGGGAATAGAAAATCCTGACCTCTCCAAATTCCAGTGCTTTCCCTAATTTTGCTTATGTAGGAATGGAAGTCATACATCTGCCCCTTCAATGTCCAAGGCTTTCTGTTTTCTTGCTTGGTTGGAGTAGGACTAGAACATCTGGCCTCCTCCAGCATGCAACACTTTCCTTTCTGTTGTTCATATTGAAGAGGGTGAGGCAAAATCTAGAGATTTCTCTACTGTTGCTCAGGTTGTAGTGGGAATAGTAAATGTGACCGTTCCAAAGTCCAATACATTCACCTATGTTGCTTAGGTTTAGTGGGAATAGTAACTCCGCCCCTACAATGTTCAATGCTTACCCTAATGTTGCTTAGGTTGGAGTGTGAATATTAAATCTGACTCCTCTAAAGTCCAACACTTTCCCTACTGCTGCTAAGGCTGAAGTGGAAATAGTAAATCTGACTATTCTAATGCCCAATGTTTTCCCTACAGTAGTTTAGGTTGCAATAGAATATTAAATCTTACCTATCTAAAGTACAATACATTCACCAATGTTGCTTAGGCTGCCGTGGGAATAGTAAATCTGAGCCCTCCTTCCAAAAGTCAAACACTTTCCCCACTGTTGCTTAGATTTGAGGTGGTATCAAAAAAAGTGTGGGGCTAGCCGTGCTATAAGAAAGGAAAGGTGAATGCCACCATTGTTGAATATAAAGCACAGCATGCCACTCTGCTTAAAAATGTTGGCGAGCCGTGAATAAGAAAAATAAAAAGGCACGCAGCCGCCTTAATTAAGCTGAAGCCCGGCATGACGTGCTGGTTAAAGAAAAAATGCAAACATACTATATAGACGGCGGCTGTGGAGTGGAGAGGGGAGGAAGTGTCTTTAAAAGATTCCAGGAAGGAGTAAAAGACGTCGCAGCTTGGATGAGCAGCAGCTGTCCGAAGCTCAACTCAGAGAAGACATAAGTCCTCTTCCTTGGACCCAGCCCCTCAGCTTGGGAGAGCACCTGGTGGGCCACCGCCCTCAGCAACCCCCCACTCCCATGGACAATGCCCAGAACCTCAGCATCATACTCGACTCCTCCCTCACCATGACCCGCCAGATCAATGCATTCTCCTCCACCTTTTTCAACAAGCTCCACATCCTTAGTAAGACCTTCAAGTGGATCCCCCCCGAAGCCAGAAAGACTGCAACCCACACACTCATAACAAGCAGACTGGGCTACGGAAATGCCCTCTATGCTGGAATCAGCAAATCCTTGCTATGCAAACTCCAGACCATCAGAACACCACGGCCTGATTCGTCCTCGGCATCCCACGACATGAGCACATCACCCAAAACCTGCAAGACCTCCACTGGCTCCCTGTCGAGAAGAGAGTACCCTTCAAGCTACACACCCATGTCTACAAATCTCTCTACAACACCAGACCCAAATACCTCAACAAAAGAGTCTCCTTCCACGTACCCAAAAGAATCCTCCGCTCCGCCGACCTCGCCCTAATAGAAACCCTGCACATCCGCAGAACCAGAGCGGGTGGAAGAGCCTTCTCCTAAGTCGCAGTTAAAGTCTGGAACGAGCTCCTGGTTAACAGCAGACGCTCCACTACTCTGCACAACTTCAGGAAGTAGCTTTAATATTTTACCATAACTCCATGTCTTCCTTTAAGTTTTCGTTTCCCTTTTCTCTCCCCCATTGTGGGATTGAATAGTCTAAAAACGAGTTTATTTTAAACCATGTCGAGATTAGACAATTGTTTATATTTTCCTCCAATGTGAAATGGAAGGTTAACCTCTCAAGATATTAAAACTATATATATTTCTCCAGGGCCGTATATAAAATAATGAGATGTCATTCAGATAACCAAAGGAGATATCACTGCTCTTTTAAAAAAGCCGGAGGACTATCTAGCCTCTTTTGAGAAGACTGCTACAATCAGAGGTATGTGGACTGGATCCATGATCCATCATAATCATTAGGCTTTATGAACTAGAACAAATTTAGGAACATGATACTTATGATCCTTTCCCATATATTTCTTATAGGATAATCACATCTTACTATTGCTAAAGCAAAAGAATTTTAACTTTCAACGATTCATTCTTTGGTCCATCATCTATCATCAAAGTTTGAGGTGGGTCTATAGTGTGTTTTAGCAAAATAATCTGGAAATATCTCTTTAACAAGATCATTCTTGAATCCAAATGCATTCTATATATTTTTTTATGAACAAGAATTGACATACAAATTTCTTTTTACAAAACAGAAGATATACCATTTTCATTATGAAAAAGGATTGAAAATGTATCCCCCCTGATGGGATGGTTTCATTGTCAGGTATACCCTATCAGCATAACAAAAGGTACATCAGATTAATTTAACTAAAGCATTTAGGGCCCGATGTAGGTAATCCCTGATTACCGATTCTTAAATACCGAATCATACCGTTTCGGTATTTAAGAACAGGCAAATGGGATGTAGGTAATTTTACCGAAAGAATTCCCGAATCGGTAAGTTTCGGTAATTAGGAATGAATGGCAATTACCGAATCGGTACCGATTCGGTAATTGCCATTCATTCCTATGGGCCTGGAGGCCCATAGGAATGAATGTCAATTACCGAATCGATAAATACCCATTCGGTAATTGGGGGAAACATTGAAGGGTGGCAGGGTGTCACTTTGACACCCTGTTGCACCCCTCAATTGTGTATGGGTGCACATGTTGCAGACATACATGCCCTAAGGGCATGTATGTCTGCAACATGGCACTGTTGGAAAAGCAAAAAAAATGCTTTTTCAAGGGTTTACATTATTTACCACCAACTTCTAGTTTGTGGTAAATAATGCCGAATGCTTAAAAAATGCCACCTACATCTGGAAAGCCCAATACCGGTCGGTAACGGCCAAAATTCAGTAATTTCGGCCTTTACCGACCGGTATTTGGATAACTACATCGGGCCCTTAATATGTTTTCAAAGTCTGTTGCATAGAACTCATTTTATAAATGCAAAAACAACAATTGATGGACGGAATGTTGCCCAATGGCAAAACATTCACCCCGCTGGGGTGGCTTGATGAGCAAAATAACGATGGATTAAACCCAGATCTGTGACTGGGGATGAATGTTTTGCCATTGTGCAACATTCCGTCCATCATCTTGTGTGTTTTGCTAGAACTATTTTCCAGTCATCCCCATTATATCAATGATAGTTCCAGGGTGACTGCTTAGGTTGATTCCCCAAATATATGATATATCTGAAGACGGGGAGCACGCTGTATATGTGTATCTATACTGAACAACTTCAGTCTGGAAGATACATTGCATATCTCCCATTATAAGAAAATTGAGTAATAAAGAAAAACGAAAGAATGTAGAATGAATGGAAGTAACGAATATCCAGTAGTATGAATTTGTTGATGTATAGATATTTGGGCCCTTAAAACAGTTATAAACAACATAAAGACATTGTTTGTCTATGAAATGTAAGTTCTATAGTGTGGTTTATATGTATTGAGAAAAACATTATTTTAAATTATGACGATGTTATATATGCTGTTTTGATGTATTCTCTACAGAATAAAAGTGTGTTATTTGATATATATTTTAATATTTTCTGTTTTTAAACAGGTGTTATGAGATTGTGCCAAATTTGGGAGAGACCACAAAAATAAAGGTCCTGAAGAAGGTGGCTTAGAAAAAGATAGAGTCCACCGAAACGCATCACCGCCCCCTCCCCAGCACTAATAAATTCGAGGAACATTTCAGCCTAATCATATTAGAGATGATAGACTCCAACACAATTGATTCATTCAAATTAACTCAGCCATGATGATTTTTAATGTTTCACTTGTTTCTTGTGTCTCGTATATATTGATATAATTTTCTCGTTTTGTCATATGTATAAATTTGTTGATATACATTTTTAACTGTCCTTTATTGGTTCAAATTATGGTTTTTAATTTTATTAATTGTAGTTTTGATAAATGAATTTCTGTGATATCCCAAAAAGTTTTCTTGTGTGTTTATAATTGATTTACGGGTTCCAAATCCCAAGTGGATTTAGTACACTTGAATGTTTTATGTTTTTTTGTATGGTTGAATGTAGTGAATTTTGACCTTTTGCGATTCATTACCCAAGAGAAACCCTTCTTTTTACACCTTCAGGAATAGCCTCAAGACCTGGCTTTTCGACTGACTCGGAGCTGCACCCCAAACTCCCCCCACCGTCAGCAGGTAAGTAGCACGCTTCACAATTCCCTGATTGATTGACTGATTGAAAAGATAATGGCTGGTGTTCATGATTGCACACCACGCTCAGCCAGGAAAACATATGGACTCTCTTTCTGGAAGCAAGAGAGAGAGTGTTGTGCCTGCATCAGCAACTCGGAAAAATTAACAAAATAGTGCTCACAAACTGTAAATAACAGATCCTGAGTAACAACACATGTAACAGGGGCAGTACTTATGGGAGGGTACAAAAGGAGGAAAGGAGGGACTACTAAAGACATTACCTAAAGAAAAGAAGCCTTTTCAAAAGACAGTCAAAGGAGCTAATTAAAAGCGTGGATGGGATATAGGCGGAGCTTAAAGCCCAAATACTGAATACAGCACGTCTCAAAGAGAAAGCGCAAGTGCTGCGTAGGCACGTCCTAATAATTGCACACATGTTTCATGGCTCATATTGTATCAGATACACATGCATTTCTATATAGTATCAATCTCCAGCAACATTCATGCAGGGGCTACAAGTCCCAGACTGCCCGGGACTCCAGGAGGAGGTCCCTGGGACCACCAACACTTGCTGCCATCAGTGCTATATACGACGACCATTACTCCTGCAGCACATTCCTGCAGGGACAATGAGTCCCAGACTGCCCAGGACCCCAGGGAGGGGGTCCCTGGAACCGACATCATCTGCTGCTATCATTGCTATATAAACCGACTGTTACTACTGCAGCACGGGATGCGCACAGGCAGTGCCCGCACAAAGCCTGGGTCAAGGTCGGGCACATCCTGCACCCATCAGCAGCAGGAAGAGGCAGGGCAGGGTCACCCCCTTGGCCTTATGGTACGGCACTGTTTGCATTTCTGACAAGTCATTCCTAGACTCTTCCGGTACACCATACGCATCTTTGTTTTACCTTTGCTGACTTTCAGCTGGGGAGGGACGGCACCAGCCTGCTATCTAGTCTCATTGTGAGGACTGAATCAGGTTTTTTGGGTGAGCGACGGGTACTTAGACCCCCCAGAGTTTGAGTGTATGGTTGTCCTACAGGCAGTGGGTGGGCATTCTTTCTGTGTGCTAGCCTCTGTTGTGGGTCTCGTGGTTTTTGAGCGTGGTGGATCTAGGACAGAAGCAACATGGGGAAGAGGAAGGTGGCCTCTACAAATACTCTTGATAGAAGCCCAAGAACCAGTAAATCTAGCCTATCCTTCCTCATCAACTCAATTGGAGTACTTGCTAAGGAAATAACCTCCATGGAAGATGAACTGGCCACAATTCATTCGCAGCCCAACATAGGCTCAAGCAGGGGGCTTCCTCTTTGCAGTTTTCTGGCCCTATTGACAGCTCCTCCACTCTCCAGAAAGGGATTCATCCAGGGCCCCACTAGTCAATTCTTAACCAGACCTGGACTATGAAGGACACATAAAGGCGAATGCTTGTGCGAAGGGGTAAAGACTAAAAATAAAGAATTGAGGGGATATATAAAATCGAAAGTGGGCACTAAACCATCTAGGTGTAGCAAAAAAGGAACTTTGCCCCCTGAAATATTGTCTGTTGTAGACCTATGTGCCCAACTTGATTCTTTTATGAAATTGGAACGGCTCATCACAAGGGCATTTGATTATCTGGTGACTAACGCTTCTAAGGTAGAAAAGTGTATGAGAAATCTGGGTGACTCTGTGGCCGCAATTTGATCATCTTTGACTCTTTCCAATTATTCTGGAGGATAACTTGGCCAATAACCCCAGTGTGCCCTATCATGCTAAAGCCAATGGCTTTTGTCCCCCTCACCTAGGGGTTATTGGCCAGGGACCAAGACCCACTGACTCCACTGCTAATCATGCCCTTTTCACCCTTCCCCTGCCCCCTACTTTACTCTCTGTCTCCTAACCAGGCATGGTGCCCAATTTTAACGATTATCACTTGTATTCTGTATATAAGCCATCTTCAGCCCACCAACAGACAGGGAGGGGTTGCCTTAAATCTATCATTCCTTTTGTGGGGACTTTTCCCAGTAATGTCGTCATTCAGGTCCCGTCAGGCGCCACTCCTTATGTTTTAGATATGGCAAATGTTCATCCTCTTAACCCGTTTACTGCGGCCCCGATTTTCCCGCAGTGCGGCACTTCCGCAAAACGGGCGGGGCCGCATCGGCCATTGGCTGACAACAACACTGGGGAAGTAGTGCAGCCGTCGGCCAATGGCCGACGGCAGCAAGGAAGGGGTTAAAGAAGAGGCTACAGAGTGCTACCAGCAGCTCAACAATAAAGTAACTCATTGGCTTTCTAGCAAAGTCAATTTTAGACTACTTCTTTGTTAATTAAGTTATCATAGTCCGGAGATTGGGCTGGACAGGACATTCTCCCAAAACATTTACTGGTGACTGTATAGTGAATAATTTCTCTAATACCTGGCAGGTGGGAAACATTCTAGGCAGAGCTGCGAAATTAAGGGGGGTGTCACACAATCTCCCCACATTTTGGGCACACTCATGACTTTCTCAAACCATCTCAGGGTTTTAGTTGTGAATATCTACAACTCAACCTCAGTTGGAGGGAGCACGTTGTGGCAAGTGAATTGGCAAAGTTGCTAAACTGGGAGATTTTACCTTACACCCTTATTCTTACTGCGTTTTGTATGGGGATCATGAGAACGACCCAGTGGCTATGGACCAGGCACATTTGAAACACACCAGGGGGGTTTAATTCAATACTCTGAATATAGAACACACACTTGTGAATCTTCTTAGCAAGGAAGATATAAATAGCACTGGATGAACTCCTACCTTTACGGAGGCAGGCTTCAATTTGAGTATTATTTACATTTGTGTTTCGGAATACCCTTATGCATCCTTAATCAAATTCAAAACAGTCTGGCGTGCTCAGAGTGACAATAGCCCTTTTCTTGCCAACTTCAGGTGGTCACAGACCTTTGACAAGGCTGATAGTTGTTTATACTAGGAATCTGTGAATCTTACAGTACAGGGGAGAAGACTAAAATGGACAAAGGTGGTTCCAGCTGTTTTAATCGCCTTCTCTTATCCTCCTGTCAATCAGATTTTCATACCTGCCTAGATGAAGGAATTATTGACACTAACATTTTGGCGACCTTTTCTAATCTTGCTGGGTACATCACAACAGCTCTTGCTTTCCCTAATGCCGTGCCTTTGGTAGTGCCTTCTAAATGGTTCAATAAAACTTGTTCTCAGGCACATAGAGCACTTATGGCATCCCTGCAAAAGCAGCCTCGCAGTCCAGAGGAGATGAAAAGGGCCAAGGCTACCTACTGTCAAGCACACAGAGAAAGAACGAGGACTCTAAAAAGGGAGTTATGGGACAATTTATTGGGGGCATGTGCCCTACGGGACAGTGCAGCATTCTGGAAGGTAGTGAACCATCCTTCGTATTCTCCAGACCAGGTGTCTGTACAGGCCATCATTACCAGGCCTGATTTGATCACTTTCAGGCAATTTATAACCTTGAGACTGGTGAGGACACGTATATTGAAGATTGGGAAGACAACTGGTCTTTCTTTTCAGTGGGAGGAAGTCACGAAAGCCATCATGTCCCTCCCAGATGGCAGGGTCCAGGGCCCAGATAGAATACTGAGGTACCTATTTAAATCCAAGGTAGATCTTTTTGTCCCCATATTGACTCGGTATCTAAATCCTGCCACTCTTACTTAGTTTCCCAGTAGTTGCTGACATTAGGTTATTGTCCATATTTTTAAAAAGGGAAACAGTTGACCCCACTTGTTACCGACCTATCTCCCTGGTGGCTGGTGAGTTCAAAATTCTATGGCGGGTCCTTCTGAATCGCCTTACCACCTGGGCAAAAAAAAAGGAACCATTTCTTCAGATGCTCCAATATGGCTTTTGGGCATGCAGGGTACTGTTGAACAGAACCTGAACCTTCATATGCTGATCTCGAAATACACCAGGGCAAAAGAGTGGGGAGTTCATTTGTCCTTTATGGACCTGAGCTTGGCTTTTGACAGAGTTAACAGAGCCAAGCTCTGGCAGGGCTTGGGTCCATAGGGGTCGAAACAGCTCTGGTTTCCTTTCTCCGCAACCTTCATGAGGGCCTCACTGCCTCTGTGAGGTACGGGGCAAATGGTGAATGCATATAGACTTTTAATTTGAAGAGGGGGTGCACAAGGGGTGTATTATGGCCCCTCTTCCCATCATGCTCTATATTAATGGCCTAGAATCAGTTTTATTGGATCATGGGCTAGATGTACCGAGCCTGGGCGGTCATCCTCTGCCTGTTCTTCTATACGCGTAGAATGCGGTTTTAATTGCACAGTTGGCTAAGGGCCTGCAGCATCTTTTAGATCTTTCTGTTACTTTTATGGATGGCCTTGACTTGAATTATTCTAAGTCTTGTGTAATGGTGGTTGGTCCCGAAAACGCCAGTTCTAAAAGTTTTGTGATAAAGGGTCACCTTATTAGCAGGGTTGAGCATTTCTGCTATCTAGGAATCCTACTGGATTCCCAGTTCACTTGGCAAACCTTGCTGCAAATAAATGCCTTGAGTTTCAAAAGAGTTATTAATGGCCTTGACGTCTTCCCAAGGCATTTAGGCCACACACACATAGGGACTATGCTTAAAGTATACAAGACTAAGTGTATTCGCTGCCCAATTACAATTTATCGAGATTTCTTTCCCGAAAGGCCTCCTAAAAGTCCCCCAGGGCACACCTATTGAGATTCTCCACGAAGAAACAGGGTTGGGGTGCATCTCTGATCTGATCAGGTTATGACACCTGCATTTATAGTTGTCCATGTGGTTAAAGGAGGAACTGAATCTTAACAGATCTATAGTACGAGATTGTTTGAACCTGGATCATGTCCCGTATTCCAAGGTTCTCATATACTTAACGAACTCTTTACTTTATTGGGATGCCCAGCACTTTTTGTAGAACCTGAACAATGTGAAGGGGGGAATATTCCTTGGATAACGCAGGCTTTTCTCTTCAGGGAGGGGGGCAGCAAAGCGAGAGGCCGCAGCCCTGTGCAAGTGCTCCATGTGCCATTTTATTATGGCCAAAACAGTCCCTGAGATGGAACCGTATTTAAATTTGGGGGTGTCTAACTACCATCGCAGGCTGCTAACATTTTTAGATTTAATCTGTTTTATCAGCTGTTGTTGCCCAATGGGGCTTGGTCAAAAGTTTCTGAATTACAGGCAAGTTCCTGTGATAATATTTCTGCCCCCCATCATTTTCATATTATTATGACCTCCCCAAGATTTAACAGCTTACGTCATCAGTATATCTGCCGCTACTTCTTCTGCTGAAATGTATTCAAGTGAGACCAGCATTTTTATTCCTTCAACTGTTACAGTCTCCTACTATGGGCCTAGCTACAAGACCTGTGGTAGCACGGCGCTGGTGGTCCAGCCACCGCCACATCGGGGGTCTGACCGCCCTATTATGAGTTGGCTAGTCAGACTGTAATTGTACAGCCTGCTCTGCCAGGGAACCCCTGTTCCCTGGTGGTGGCGCGGCGGTCAGGGCCATTGTGCATTACAAGTTTCAGGACTGCCAGCAATTTCTTGGAGGCCTTTCCTTCAGGAAAAGGCTGGTGGCGCTGAAACAAAGGGGTTCCTACAGGGCCCCCTGTACCTCCTCAGCCTGGGGATGCATGCCCTGTGTGCATGTGCCCCAGTTGCTACACGGAATGGACTTTACAGTCCATGCTGTGTAGAAACCTGTGTGGCGGTCCCATTGCGGTGTCTTAGAAATAGGCACTGCCGTAGGAACCGCCACGCCACCCGCCTGCCAGGCCACAAGATTACTTGTAATCTGGCAAGCGGGTCAGTGGTGTAACCATAATTGAGGGGGCCCCCCTACAAGGTACGTGGAGGGGCCCCCTCTGGACTTTATCAGGAGCTCTCCGGCTGAAGTTCTGTGCTGAGGGGGGACCCTGGAGCTTGGGCCCCCGGCACTGTGGGGGCTGCAGGCAGGGCCGGCTCTAGGGCAGTGCAGTCGGTGTGCCCGCACCAGGCTTTGACTTGGGGTGAGGGCGTCATTTTCGAAAATGTGTATTAACATTTTTAAAGCACCTGCTGCTTCATTCCTGGCCTCCAGCAACTTTCAAACATCAATTATAATGTCAAGAGAAGACCTGTGATTAATCGTCTTCCTGGAAAGAGCTTGGAGGTTTGTCCAGTGAAAATTTTGACACATCCTAAGGTCGTGCAGAGGGTTAAAATGCCTGCTGCTAAGAACATGTACCATGCAGATAACGAAGTGCATATAATGCAAAGCGGTCAGTGGGTTACTGCTTCTGTAAGAAAGCTCCTTTTGTTAATTGTCGCTTATAAGTCAAAATCCTAATATAGAAGATTGAGCTATTAACTGTCACCCTAAAGCTGCTGCAAGCTGCAAGGTATATGTTAGAACTATATGTTTTTTTGCCCAGTCTTTCATTATCCTAATCTTGTGTAAAAGGTTCATTTGGGTAGAAAACAATTAGTATTATGAAAGAGAACCCCTAACAATGATGTTAGCTTTTAAATTCTGAATCTGTGCCTTTCCTGAATAAGAACTTTAACTATATTGCCTACCAGTATTGATGACATGTCACTCCTATACGACACCATGTAGTATTGTCTGATATAACATTTCCTATACACTGATTTACACACATATGATTGTGTGTGTGTGGTGTAACTTTGACACTGGTATGAGTGGTGCTATAAAGCTAAATGAATCAGAGAGACAGTGGTTATGGAGACTTGAGGGGCACTGTTAAAGGGTGCTAGTGAGGGAATCCATGGCAGAAGTGCTAATTGGGGGCAGGGGGCAGCAACAGACATTGTCGCACAGGGTGCCACTAGCGCTAAAGCCTGACCTGGCTGCAGGGGCCTGTGTAACGCCCCTGGGGCAGGCAGCAGCGACTTATGTAGGTGTGGGGGCAGAGCGGTGGCGGACTGCCCGCCCCTGCACCGCCAATAGCCGTAATCGGGCCCCAAATGTTTGTTTATGTTTCACTTCTTATCTGGGATGAGCACTCTTTTTGTGTCTAACTGATTGTATTTGCAATCACATATGCCCTGCTTATAACTTGGATTTTGTATGAGAAATGTACTATGTTTTATATTGTGCACGTTTAAGAGTACTTTTGTATTCATATCCCTGTGGCAATTAACCTGCTCTCTTTTAACTACATTGGCTTTTATTCAGGGTGTTTCACTCGTTTTTATGACTGTATTGTTTTATTGTGTATACTTTAGTGATGTTATGAAAAACATCTTATTTAAGTTAATACTACTGCTACAACATCAATCATATTAATTTGATGCGATCCATAATAAAAAGAAATGGAAGCATAAGAGTGCATAGCTTGTTATACCAATCTTTGCATGCCATAATACCTCTTTCGTTATATGGCAGGTACTTTACTTCTCCTTCACAGTTACATCAACAAGCATTTGCAATGCAATGGTTTCGCCTTTTGAAAAGTTTGATCTATTGGCATTGTAAATGACAAAATTATTATTCATGTGTTGGTTTTGAAAACATATAAATAAATGGCATTGTTTTTTACATTGCCATTAGCTTAATCTCTTGCAAATGTGAGACCTATTGTACCCTATAAATGAGCTCAGCAGACAGCAATTACAGCCACACACACACACACCCAGAGTCAGCCACACACACACATCCACTAACAGCCACACACACACACCCATAGCCACATACACACACCCTGAGCCACACACCGAATGACATCCGACCTCAAAGAATTTCAAATATAAAACGTAATGATTTGTAGAGCTGTGCAATGTTTGAAATTTTAATTGCAAACTATCGACTACTGGTTTCCGTCAATACGCTTAGCCAATCGCATATTTCGACCCTCCTAGCCTTTTGGAAAGGTGCCCCCCTTTCTAGATGAAACACATGGAGTTATTTAAAAGTGTTACACAAAAACGAATAAAATTAATTTTTAGAGCGAACGCAGAAACTTAATTCCTTTACAGATAGTTTGTTATCATTACCTAACTTATGATACAAGTTATCCACTGCTGAAGGATGAAAGCCTGAATCAGCTACCTCAGGGTACCAAGCAGATCTTTGCAGCAGGCGCATTAACTCGCAGATGTAAACATGCAACCTGCAGGCAAATTTCACTGATCACCTGAATTGCTACAGGGATTAGAACCTGCGTAGTTTTACAGACCACAGCACATATTTCCATGATCTACAAGGAGTTACCGCGGAAGAAGCCTTCACCAGCTAGCAACATAACTCAAAAACGTTAAGATGTGCACTTGAAGGTTTATGCACTATGCAAATAAGCACACATGAAAAATAAACAAGCAGCAGACGCTTAATATGCCAAAGTGTTCCTGTCTTTTAGAAGCTCTCTCGGACCTTAAGTTAAAGGATCCTCGCAGGAAGTGAGAAACGTGAAGGCCCCATAATCAAATGCAAGCATTATAGACAAACGGGCAGATGGAATTATTAGGCACTATTAAGCATTGCGTTTGTACTGGTGATTACAGTACTGTGGAGAAACCTTATCTTATATCTTTACAGCACCGAATGACATCTGACCTCAAAGAATTTCAAATATAAAACGTAATGATTGTCGGCACATGCAAGTCTCCAAAGAAGGTTTTTCTAGAAAATGTAAACTGCTGCTGAAGAAGAGGGCTGCAGAGCGTCCCGTTCGCTCCAATATTTAATGCTTGAAGTAGTGAGAGACTCTCGTCAACCACCCCTAATACCCCAGTCGTGTAAATGTACACAACGATGTTCTGTAGCATGCAGAGAGAGGCAGACAAATGTTGATCCTCTCTGCTGAACCTCGAACCGGGTTCCCCAGCTTCGTGGTCCACCGCTCTAGCCGTTATGCCACACCCGCTCCCGTAACTAAGGCTTTAATGCTGACCGTGTATTTTAAAACGTTCTGTAAGGGCAAGAAAGTACTCGACCAAGAACATTGAAACAGCAGGATGAGTTATGTAATGCACATAGGCACTTTAGCAAAATGTCAGATTTTAATTGTATGCCCAGCCTTTACTCCCATGCAATATATTCAGGCGGTCGAAATGTCTCCTATTGCACATTCTTTTGTCTCCTTTGCAGAAGAAAGCTTCCTATTGTTTTCAGGTTTAAATAAGGTTTAATCGGTCGTACAATTGATTGTGAAGTATTAGGTGTTGCTAAGGATTAGGAACGAACTATTTTTATAAGGCACAATGGCACTTTAGTTATGTAGGAATGCGAAATCAAGAATGAAAGGTCTGAATATATTGTGTTAAGGCTAGTCAGGATCATGTGCATTCAAAGTAATCTGTTCTATCTGATAAATGTAGTTGAGATCGGTTTTCTTTGCCACAAATGTTATGGTTTTAAATAACTAAACAATAAACTTAAACTTGAAACTTGGGTGCATGCTATATAAAAAACACACATGTGTGGTTTGATAGATAATGTTCGACATATAACAGCGGTGGCCATGTATACAGTGCACATGATAAATTGACACCTCGGTTCGCTCGTAGAGTTAAAATGTTAACCTGAAAGTCTTTATCGCGTTTTTACAAGACTTTTGCTGTGTATTTTACATGCATAACCTTTTATGACTTGGCTCGTGTTTTGGCTTATAGAGTCAAGCCAGCCCCCTGGCTCTGCCTCTGCTCTCTCTGTGAACTTTCTGTCTTGACAATCGTATGTGTCCTGAGAGAAGCTTGTACCGTGGACAGCTTAGCCTGCGCCTGTTCAGTGTGCCTGAGGGAAGCTTGCTTGATGTTTGCAATAGGTGGGCCCACGTAAAGCAAGCTCCTTCTGCCTAACCTTTTCCAAGGGTGGGAAGCTTGCACCTCTTCGCTGTACCTGTTCTTTGAGCACTGGTGACGTGTGATAAAATCTTCCGAGTTCCAACTTTACAACCGTCCGGACTAGTGTTAACTTTGACAATGGTTGTCATCAATTTACATACGTTATAGGGAAGTGCCATTTCTAAGTGATTCAAATGTTCACAGAATACACCTAGTGCCTTCCGTGATAATCTTACAGAGCAGTCCTGAATCACACAGTGCACTCATGTGAAAGTGAAGCCAGATGCCGATGGACACACGGACAGCGGGAGGGGGGTGGGCACACGGACAGTGGGGGCGGCGGGCAGGCACACGGACAGCGGGAGGGGGGCGGGCAGGCACACGGACAGCGGGAGGGGGCGGGCAGACACACGGACAGCGGGAGGGGGCGGGCAGGCACACGGACAGCGGGAGGGGGCGGGCAGGCAGACACACGGACAGCGGGAGGGGGCGGGCAGACACACCACACGTCCCAATAGCCTGTTGTGATGGAGTGCTGGCCTGGCGTTTCTGGGAAATTCTTTCCGTGCTGGGGAGAAACTGGGGACATGTCACACTGGTGAGTGCCCTGCGGTGAGGAGATTATTATGTTTGACTGTTCAGAGACTGCTGGAAGTTGGCAGGGTGACATGCTTATTATGCAGCGTTTGTTGGGCGATTACGAGGGCATGCATGATGATCGCTTTGGGTAGCTGAGAGGCATGTCTAATAAAAAGGAGCATCTCTGTTGAATTTTAGGCCTAGCAACGGGCTAATTGTTTTTGAGTGTTAGGAGAACGTGAAGGGGGGATTATGTCAGCGTCCTTACCACATAACGTTGATGATCTCTCGTGAGGGCTGGTCTTACAGAGCAGTCCTGAATCACACAGTGCACTCATGTGAAAGTGAAGTCAGATGCCCATGGACACACGGACAGCGGGAGAGGGGCGGGCAGACACACGGACAGCGGGAGGGGGGCGGGCAGACACACGGACAGCGGGAGGGGGCGGGCAGGGACACGGACAGCGGGAGGGGGCGGGCAGATACACGGACAGCGGGGGAGGGGGGCGGGCAGACACACCACACGTCCCAATAGCCTGTTGTGATGGAGTGCTGGCCAAGCGTCACACACCAGGAGAATTCGGAATTTGACTTGCTCACGGACAGTGGGAGGGGGGCGTGCAGACACACCACACGTCCCAATAGCCTGTTGTGATGGAGTGCTGGCCAAGCGTCACACACCAGGAGACTTCGGAATTTGCCTTGCTCGGTGATCAGGGAGGGAGGGGGGCGGGGGAGGGGATAGGAGGGAGTGAAGATGGTGGTTATCTAATCTGAGGCTCTCTTTAAGCAGAAAACTATAAAGCCATCAGCTGCTTTTAAAGAGGGAAAAATACAGGGACGTTAGGGTGGAGTGCAGAATGGGGCAAAAGGCTGTGGGCAAAAAAAGAAAAGGATGAACAAGCACCTACGGGCACATGGACAGCGGGAGGGGGGGGCGGGAACGGACAGCGGGAGGGGGGTGGGAACGGGGACACGAACAGCGGGAGGGGGGGCAGGAAAGGGAAGACGGACAGCGGGAGGAGGGTGCGGGAACAAACGGGCACATGCAAAGCACTCACCTGGACCTGGACTTCCTCCGGCGGCGGTCGGCCGCGGAATGACGAAAAGAAACCTCTACGAACAAAAAAATAAACCCCGCCCACCGCCGCACTGACGTGACAAAAGGGGCCGGAAAAATTCTCAGAAACGCCCACGAGTCGCCTTGCAAAATGACTGACGCCTCTGTTTTCCAATGGCTAGCCTCCATTTATGGAGCTAGCCAATGGGAAACAGAGGCGGGACGAACAACAATACTGGTAAACAAAAGTTTTCGCCCTGCCCGAACGCTGCTGCGCAGCGGATCGCGAGGCGAAACCTAAAAACATTATTGAAAGATTACAGTACAGATATAAGATTCTTCCTAATGTTCAGATCGGAGACTCTTCAAATTGCAGCTCGGTCACCTGCTGCCTGAAGGGATAAACCATTCTCTCCACTTTGCTGACATGACACAGTTACTCATTATAGACTTTTAAAAAATACTTTTGTTGATTGAAGAAAAAATGCCTGGTGTCCATGGTTAAGAACAAAAGCACAAGTCAAGTAAAGGAGGTTATCATAGTAATATGGGGTTGTCCAAATAAAACAAACAAATAAATGATTGTGTATATTTTATGGTAAAGCTGGAGGGATAAATTCTACTCAAAGCAATGAATGTGATGGATAGTTTCACACTTAGATGCTAAAATTAAATACTAATTGCTCTACAAATCCTAGAAAACTACAAGAGCTTCTCCCCTCTCCGCACCATGATTGTTGAATGCTGCAGGTGAAGTATGTTCACATTTTGACTTTGTACACTTCTCCCTTGCCTTCATGCTACCGTAACTAATCTTATGAACAAGTACTATACGTACACCCTTTTTTCTGACTTGTTGTGTTATGAGGAAGTGTTATATTTTTATATTTATTTTGTGATATCAAAGGGCTCTGTCGTCAATAAAAAGAGACTGCATTTAGAAAATATATATAGAGGTTGTATCTAGTTACAAACATATTGTATCAAAAGGTTGCAGACAAAAACTGCTCTGACAATTGCAAGGTAAGTTTAGATTTATTATTCTTTACTCCTACTTCCTCCTATTCATGTACCTATATATATATATATTGTGATCAAGTCCGGGTTCCCTGGACGAAAGGTGTCATGTTGCCGTCCCCATCGATGGAAGAAAGCACTTTATTCACCTGAAAAAACCCTTGTTGTGGTCTGTACCTGATCTGTGTTTGAGCTCGGTTGCTGGCACCTCAGGATTGTGAATTCATATATATATACATATCAGGCGCGCAACACCCATTGGGCTCACCGGGCTTCATCCCCCCCCCCGTCGCCTCCTCTGCCCGGGCTAAGATTACACGCACTGAAATGGTGCAAGATAGCATCCGATCGGAGAATGATTTTTTTAATGCTTTCTGAGAGGCCCAGCAGCCCGAGCCAGCCAGCCTCTGCTTCAGTGAGTGACCTCCTGCCCCCACCTCTTGTTTTCCTTTACGGTGGCGCCGCGAGGTGAAATCCTTGCCTGAAGGCAGGGATTTCACCTAAGCACTTGATCGCTTGTGAGCATGGGGTGTGAAGTGCACAGCAGGGGGAAAGGGCTGGCCAGTTAAGGTGATGCTTTTCCTTTGTAAAGGAATTTCTGCTGGCGTCATAGCCCATGGGGTGCTGTCTGTGCACTTGTATAGATGTGTATTTCATACAAGTGCGCAGACAGCAACCCCTGGGCTATGACGCCAGCAGGAATTAATTTACAAAGGAAAAGCATCACCTGCACTGGCCATCCCTTTGACCCTGCTGTCTGTGTACTTGGATGGAATTCACATATCCAAGGCGCTGCTCACCAGATAAATGGTGAACAGGGCCATGGATCTTTCTATTTTCGCATCCAAGGGCACCAGGGAAGAAGCAGAGGAGGCCCAGGCAAGGAGAATCCAGGAGCCATTTGACCCCCACCTATCTACTCTGAGACCTTCGAGGGACTGGATGCCAGGACACAGTGCTGCTGATCAGCCAGCCTCCACAGTATAGTATCAGAGGAGCAGGCAGCAGTTTTTTATTTATGTAAGTCCCAGTAACTTTAATGCATTTTTCAGTACAGCATTACCTACTGCCTGCATGTCTAGGTTACTTTGAATGTTGTTCTTGACTTACATACATAGAAACGTCAAAGAGGACAGTTCCCTCCAAATATGCAAATGTAGTGTAAGTTTGTAGTGTTCATTTTTTTTTTGTGGTGGTAGTGGGTAATTTTAGAGTTCAGGGTGGGTGTGGGTTTTAGGGTGCCAGTAAGCATGGGCGAATTTTGCGGATCTCGCGTTCGCGAATTTTGCGGATTTGCGAATTCGCAATCCGCAAAATCCGCGAATTCCCACGAATTTGCGGATTTTTTTTTTTTTGTGTTCGCCCGTGTTTCTGCCAGTTCGCGAGGGTTTTTACAATTTCGCAATTTGCGAACTTACCTGTCGGGTCGCAAGTTTCGCGAACTTGTTGTTTCTACGTGTCCAGCCTGTTTGGGACACTCTTCTTCATCACTGCCACTCTCTGTCACCACTGCCACTCTCTGACTACTCATGCCACCCTCTGGCCCACCCATGCCACCCTCTGTTTCATCACCACACCCTCTGGTTGTCCAGTGTACATTATTTTCGGCAAAGCAAAGCACACCTTCCCTGCCTCAAGTGACCTGAATTAATTTGGGGCTGATTAATGTGTCACAGAATATTTTTTTAGCTGGCACCTGCTTCCTTAGTGCGCCCTGATTAGTGATCTTTTGCACTTGCTAAGTGCTTTCATTGTTGCAAAATTAGTTACAACACCTGCCCTGCCCCAACTGACAATAATGAATTAGGGGCTGATTAATGGATTTTAACTTCCAGCCTGGCTCCTGCTTGTCTCCCTTAGCTGTAATTCAGGACCTTTGTGGCATATGTGTAACTATTCTGAGGTTCAGAGCAGGGTCACATAATAGTTGCAACTGGCAACTGAACTCTGGAGGGGCCCCTCAGGAAGCACTACAGGAAATGGCTACTAATGATGAGCCTGAACTTTTGAACCTGGCAAGTAGTTTCAGTTTTGCTAAGATCGTATTTCTGCAATTTAGCACTTATTCGCGGGGCGCGAAGTTGTACTGGGAAGCCGCGAACTCACGCGAACAGTGCGAGCAGTGCGAGCAAAATCCGCTGCTCGCGGATTTGCGGATTTTGCGGGAGATTCGCGAATCTCGCGGATTGCGGATTTCCCGAAAATCCGCAAAATCCGCGAGCAGAACGGATTTTTCGCCCATGCTTAGGTGCCAGTGAGTACTTTTATGGTTCAGGGTGGGTTACGGTTTGGGGTGCCAGGGGGTAATTTTAGGGTTCTGAGCGGGTATGGGTTTTGGGGTTCCAGGGGGCAATTTTAGGGTTCAAGGTGAGTATGGGTTTTGGGGTGCCAGGGGACATTTTAGGGTTCAGCGTGGGTATGTGTTTTGGTGTGCCAGGGGTAATTTTAGGGTTCAGGGCAGGTGTGGGTTTTGGGATGTCAGGGGGCTATTTTAGGGTTCAGGGTGGGTATGGGTTATGGGGTGCCAGGGAACATTTTAGGGTTCAGCGTGGGTATGTGTTTTGGTGTGCCAGGGGTAATTTTAGGGTTCAGGGCAGGTGTGGGTTTTGGGGTGTCAGGGGGCAATTTTAGGGTTTAGGGTGGGTATGGGTTATGGGGTTTCAGGGGGGAATTATGGTTCAGGGTTGGTATGGGTTATGGGATGCCGGGGGGAATTTATGGTTCAGCATGGGTATGGGTTTTGGGGTGCCAGGGGTAATTTTAAGGTTCAGGGTGGGTGTGGGTTTTGGGGTGCCATGGGATTATTTTAGGGTTCAGCGTGGGTATGTGTTTTGGTGTGCCAGGGGTAATTTTAGGGTTCAGGGCAGGTGTGGGTTTTGGGGTGTCAGGGGGCAATTTTAGGGTTTAGGGTGGGTATGGGTTATGGGGTTTCAGGGGGGAATTATGGTTCAGGGTTGGTATGGGTTATGGGATGCCGGGGGGAATTTATGGTTCAGCATGGGTATGTGTTTTATAGTGCCAGGGGTAATTTTAGGGTTTAGGCCAGGTGTGGGTTTTGGAATGTCAGGGGGCTATTTTAGGGTTCAGGGTGGATATGGGTTATGGGGTGCCAGAGGGGAATGTATGGTTCAGCATGGGTATGGGTTTTGGGGTGCCTGGGGTAATTTTAAGGTTCAGAGTGGGTATGGGTTTTGGGGGGCAAGAGGGTAATTTATGGTTCAGCATGGGTATGGTTTCTGGGGTGCCAGGGGTAATTTTAGGGTTCAGGGCTGGTATGGGTTTTAGGGTGTGAGGGGGTTAATTTTAAGGTTCAGCGTGGGTATGTATTTTGGTGTGCCAGGGGTAATTTTAAGATTCAGGGTGAGTATGGGTTTTGGGGGGCAAGGGTGTAATTTTAGGGATCACTGCGGCTATGGGTTTTGGGGTGCCAGGGGTAATTTTAGGGTTCAGGGTGGGTATGGGTTTTGGGGTGCCAGGGGTAATTTTAGGGTTCAGGGCGGGTATGGGTTTTGGGGCTCCAGGGGGTTGATTTTAGGGTTCAGGGTGGTAATGAATTTTGGGGTGCCAGGGGGTAATTTTAGGGTGTGGGGTGGGTATGGGTTTTGGGGTGCCGGGGGGGATAATTTTAGGAATCAGGATGGGTATGGGTTTAGGGGTGCCAGGGGTAATTTTAGGGTTCAGGGCGGGTATGGGTTTTAGGGTATGAGGGGGTTAATTTTAGGGTTCAGCGTGGGTATGTGTTTTGGTGTTCCAGGGGTAATTTTAGGATTCAGGGTGAGTATGGGTTTTGGGGGGCAAGGGTGTCATTTTAGGGATCACTGAGGGTATGGGTTTTGGGGTGCCAGGGGTAATTTTAGGGTTCAGGGTGGGTATGGGGTTTGGGGTGCCATGGGATTATTTTAGGGTTCAGCGTGGGTATGTGTTTTATAGTGCCAGGGGTAATTTTAGGGTTTAGGGCAGGTGTGGGTTTTGGAATGTCAGGGGGCTATTTTAGGGTTCAGGGTGGATATGGGTTATGGGGTGCCAGAGGGGAATGTATGGTTCAGCATGGGTATGGGGTTTGGGGTGCCAGGGGTAATTTTAGGGTTCAGGGCGGGTATGGGTTTTGGGGCTCCAGGGGGGTGATTTTAGGGTTCAGGGTGGTAATGGGTTTAGGGGTCCCAGGGGGTAATTTTAGGGTGTGGGGTGGGTAAGGGTTTTGGGGTGCCTGGGGGGGGTAATTTTAGGGATCAGGATGGGTATGGGTTTTGGGGTACAAGGTGTAATTTTAGGGTTCAGGGCGGGTATGGGTTTTAGGGTGTGAGGGGGTTAATTTTAGGGTTCAGCGTGGGTATGTGTTTTGGTGTGCTAGTGGTAATTTTAAGATTCAGGGTGAGTATGGGTTTGGGGGGCAAGGGTGTAATTTTAGGGATCACTGCGGGTATGGGTTTTGGGGTGCCAGGGGTAATTTTAGGGTTCAGGTGGGTATGGGTTTTGGGGTGCCAGGGGTAATTTTAGGGTTCAGGGTGGGTATGGGTTTTGGGGTGTCAGGGGGTAATTTCAGAGTTCAGGGTGGTAATGGGTTTTAGGGTGCCAGGAGTAATTTTGGGGTTCAGTGTGGGTATGGGTTTTGGGTTAATTTTAGGGTTCAGGGTAGGTATAGGCTTTGGGGTGCCAGGGGGGCAATTTTAGAGTTGGTATGAGTTGAAGGGTTGTAGGGTTTTAAGGAAATGTGGGTGAGGGTGTGTGTGTGTGTGTGTATATATATATATGTATATATATATATATATATATATATATACATACATACATGTTACAAAAAAAATAACCCATTTACAGGGATATATAAACCTATATACATATATATATGTAGTGTTTATACTGTAACATAGTTATATTTTAAAACAAACTTTCACCACGCATATGCTTTTGTTTGTCACCACATTTTTTTCTCGGCTTGACCTGAGCATTAACCGATCCTGATTATCTGCCATTTTAGCTCCGCCCCATTGATTAACATTAGCCACGCCCCTTCACCTGCCATGTTAGCCCCCCCCCCCGAAATTAAGACCTAGTTGCGCCCCTGATACATATATATATATATATATATATATATATATATATATATATATATATATATACTAATATAATAAAGAGAGAGCCCAAACCTTTGAGACGGGTAATCTCAGGAACCACAGCACCAATCACAACACCCAATACAACGTTGGAAAGGGCAGTTGCAGCAGAAGGACATAGGCTATGCAGACGCCCACCATATACATTTAAAAGGTAAAAGAACCGTGCCAGCAAAGTAGTTCCTTGTGGGTGTGTCTGCGTTGTGCTGTGGGCGTGTGCTGGGGGGCGTGACAAACGCTGGGGGCGTGTGGTGTTTAAGCCCATCATGACATGTCTCATATCGTGTGCTGTGGGCGTGTGCTGGGGGCATGGGCATGTGCGGGGCGCAGGATTACGGAAAAAAAAGCGAGCGTTGTGCCCAATATTTCATTGTTTTTTCTTCCCAGCTCTGGGTGTGCTTGCCCCGCGCTCCCAGTGACGTGCACCTGCTTTACTGTATGGAGGTCAGGCATGGCGCTATTCCCAAGGGCCGGAAGGAGCGCAAACAGGGGCCATTGTGCAGGAAATGTAATCTCGCCTTAACTTCCGGTGATGACTGAAGCGCACACTGGAGATTTTCCACTTCTGTTGCGCACAGGCCTTGCGCCACAGACATCCGGACACAAGGCCCGCCTCAACGGACATAGCAAGAAAGGGACTATCCCTCCCCCGGGAATATGTGATGATATTCCACGAACCAACATCCCGCATACCATCATTCCGCAATTTTTATAACGCAGGACTATTACTCCGCAAAGACATCATTTCTAAAGATTTTACAACGCATATGACTTCATCACGCATGCCATTATAACGCAAATGCATGTGTGGTAAAGTCATATACATTGTAAAAGTACATTATTAAAACATCAAATATATGTTTGTATATATATATATATATATATATATATATATATATATATATATATACACATTTTTTAAATGTAATTAAAACATTTATTCTTTTAAATTGCATTATTTATATTATTTGTATTTATTATTTTATTTTATTAGCCTTTACACCCTAAAAACGAATCCCACACTGCTCCCTTTAAATACCCCTGCACCCCATGAACATAACCCACCCTTACTCCTTAAAATACAGCAAAACCCTTAAACACTAACCCACCTTAACCCTATAAATATACCCTGTACCCCAAAACCCAAACCTATCCCTAAACCCTAAAAATACCCCTGTACCCCAAAACCCAAACCTAGCCCTGAACCCTATAAATACCCCGTACCTCAAAATCCAAACCTACCCCATAACCCTAAAAATACCCCTGTACCCCAAAACCCAAACCTAGCCCTGAACCCTAAAAATACCCCTGTACCCCAAAACCCAAACCTACCCCTGAACCCTAAAATACCTCTGTACCCCAAAACTCAAACCTACCCATGAACCCTTAAAATACCCCTCTACCCCAAAACCCTAACCTACACCTGAACCCTAAAAATACCCCTGTACCCCAAAACCTATCCCTAAACCCTAAAACTACCCCTGCACCCCATAACCCAAAACTATATCTGAACCCTTAAAATACCCAAACACCCCAAAACATATACCTCAGTACTCCAAAACATATACCCCTATACCCATACTTACCTTATCCAAACATTAAAAAAAACTCATGCATTTACAACAAATTTCGTTTTAAATGTATGCGTGGTAAAAGCATATAAAAAGTAATGCCATGCGTTATAATGGCATTGCGAAGTCATGGTACTTTCGTACAGTATGCGGAGTGATGGTATGCGGAAAGAAAGTTGCAGAATAATGGGTGTTTACCCTCCCCCGGTAAGTACATTGGTGGCGCGGTGGCCCACATCTCCAGCAACATACTCATATTTTTTCACCACCCATTTGAAAAATGCACAGGGCTCTCTCATTGATGGCCAGCACCGACATACACTTTTAGACTCACCTCCTGCCAAAAGTTCTAGAATTGCGAACTTTAGAGCTCGGGAGCTACGTTTGAATCTCAGCATCAGCTCAACATCCTGTGATTCCAGGCAAATCGCTTTGTCTCCCCGTGCCTACCACAAATGAATGTGTTCTTCTGTAATGTAAATTGTGCTCATGCCATGTTGTCGAGTTCGCGCTATGTAATATTGCAAGGAAAAATAAAGTAGGGAAACTCGAGTTCACACACTACTAAAGTGCATCAGCAGTGCACTGTGAATCGGAGCGTTTCACAGGCCTGTCACAGATAAGAAATGCTATCAAAACTAAATCCTACAAAACAATATACTACTGGCCGTCAGCAATTCATACCCGGACAACGTCGGGACGGGCTGCTAGTATATATATATATAGAGAGAGATCGAGAGAGAGAGAGAGAGAAAGGTAGATAAAAAAAAATATATATATATATATATATATATATATATATATATATATATATATTTACATTCACAATATTTTGGTTGTCAGTATTTCTTTGTTATAATAATTTTGGGCACAAAAATTACGAGTTGATAGTGTAGTAATATGCCTAGCTGGCAAAGTGGGTATGCCAATTTTCTCTGGAAAACAGATCCAATCCTATTAAAGTGAAGGTTTGATACAACTCTTCCTGTGACAAACCAACATCATTATACATTGTATAGGCGGCTTAGCCCTGAGCTATTGTTTAAGGCTTTCACATGCTTTTTGGGGATAAGGAAAGGCAGCAAGGTTATACAGCGCTGGATGACAGGAGCCATGTGTCAAGTCAAGTCAAGTCAGATAATTTATATAGCGCGCTACATACCCAGAGGGTCTCAAGGCGCTTGAGGGAGGGTGGGAATTTACTTGTCGAATATCCAAGTTTTAAGTTGCTTTCTGAATGCTAGGTGGTTCTGAGTGAGGCGAAGGTGAGTGGGAAGTGAGTTCCAGGTTTTAGCTGCCAGGTAGGAGAAGGATCTTCCTCCCATGGTGGTTTTGTTGATGCGAGGTACAGCAGCAAGGGCTTGGTAGGAGGAGCGTAGCTGGCGGGAAGGGGTGTAGAAGGAAAGTCGTGTGTTGAGGCATTCGGGTCCAATTTCGTAGAGAGCTTTGTGTGCGTGGGTTAGGAGGCGGAATGTTATCCTCTTATTGACGGGGAGCCAGTGGAGGTTTTTCAGGTGACTAGAAATGTGGTCTTTACGTGGGATGTCTAGTATGAGTCTGGCTGATGCGTTCTGGATGCGTTGGAGTTTTTTCTGAAGTTTTGCGGTGGTACCGGCGTATAGGGTGTTGCCGTAGTCAATGCGGCTCCTGACCAGTGCGTGGGTGACCGTTTTTCTAGTTTCGGGGGGGATCCAGCGAAATGTTTTTTTGAGCATGCGAAGAATGTTGAAGCAAGATGATGAAACGGCGTTGACTTGTCTGTTCATCGAGAGTGTGGAGTCTAGGATGACGCCCAGGTTCCGTGCGTGGTCCGTCGGGATGGGTGCTTTTCCAAGGGCCTCTGGCCACCAAGAGTCATCCCAGGCGGAGGGGGAGGTACCTAAGATAAGGACTTCTGTTTTGTCTGAGTTCAGTTTCAGACGGCTGTGCTTCATCCACTCGGATACTTCTTTCATTCCTTCATGTAGGTTGGTTTTGGCGGTGTTCGGGTCTTTGGTGAGTGAGAGGATCAGTTGAGTGTCATCAGCGTAGGAGATGATGTTGAGGTTGTGTTGGCGTGCGATGGTCGCGAGGGGGCTCATGTATACGTTGAAGAGGGTGGGGCTGAGGAGGATCCTTGTGGCACGCCGCAAATGACTTCAGTGGCCTCTGACTTGAATGGTGGAAGGCGGACTCTCTGAGTTCTTCCGGTAAGGAACGAGGTGATCCATTCCAGTGCTTTTCCTTGTATTCCTATGTTTCTGAGGCGTTGTAGGAGGGTGCTATGACAGACTGTGTCGAAGGCTGCGGAGAGGTCAAGGAGGATGAGGGCGACTGTGTCTCCATTGTCCAGTAGAGTTCGAATGTCGTCTGTTGCTGCGATGAGTGCGGTCTCAGTGCTGTGTTTGGCTCGGAAGCCGGACTGTGAGGGGTCGAGGGACTTGTTTGTTTCGAGGAAGGCGGCGAGCTGGTTGTTGATAGCTTTCTCAATGACTTTGGCCGGGAATGGTAGGAGCGAGATGGGGCGGTAGTTTTTGAGTTCGGTGGGGTCAGCTGTGGGTTTTTTCAGGAGGGCGCTGAGTTCGGCGTGTTTCCAGCTTTCCGGGAAGGTGGCGGAGTTGAGGGAGCAGTTGATGACGTCTCGGAGGTGTGGTGCTATGATGGAGTCTGCTTTGTTGAAGATATGGTGAGGGCATGGGTCTGTGGGGGATCCTGAGTGAATGGAGTTCATCAGGCGGATGGTGTCCTCAGTGGAGATAGGGTTCCAGTCATTCATGTAGTGTGGACATTTTTCTAAGTAGCTCATATGACGTGACAAGGGCCCATCAAAATGCTGTTGAACCTGTCTCCTATAATGGCAGCATTGAGCGCTACTGGAAGTGGGTGGGTGGAAGTTACCTCCGACTACAGTCTAATGTCCAATTATCCAGTGATGATTGAGATGTCTGTGCACTCACAAAACAACATATTCAGTTTTGTCCTTGTTTTGTATCCCTTCATGCTGCACATTGTGATGACACTCAGAGTTAGCGCCAGCCTTATATAAGAAACAAATACATAATACAATGATGGCTGCACCTGCATTCCACGTTACCTTCCATCTACTACTCTCCCTATGCCTCTCCAATGGGATGGATGCTTCCCATGGCCATACATGTGCCTCGTTGGTATGCATGTGATATAGGCAGGGGAGACCCAATAAACCCTTGTAGGCTTGGGCACTGGATATTTAAGGTCAAAGTATGCTACAAGGGATTTGATTCAGATTTATATCCTGTGGATACACTGGAGTGTGATACGTTTGTACGACTCGTAACTGAGACTCGTTGGTATGCAGAGACACTAAGATTCCTGCACAGCATGAACATAACAATTAAGCTGCTTCTCTCCCTCATCTTGCCTCTTCAAAAATGATAGTCATATTTACAGAGCGTGAAAATGATTATGCTATGCCTCGCTGTTAAAACATTGCTTTGTACCCATTGCACAGCGCTCTGAAATAGCTCACCACAGAAATCCTTAAATAAAATAGCTAAGACAAAATGTCTAACTGGGACCAAGAGAGTAAGATGCACTGGTGGATGGGTTTGTCGGTCGACACTAGCCTCCAATGTAATTTACAGTATCGTCAACATAACTAAAACTACAGATTTGCTATCGCCATCATATATTTTCACATATTTTTGTTATACGCTATAGAGGTATTTTAATATTCTGAGTTCTGAAAATCTATATATTGCAATCAATGTTCAGTGAAATGTGACAGTGGTACAGGACATTTAATGTACTACATTTAGGTTTAAATTAACTGTGCTTTCCAAAGTTCTAACATTTTCTAGGGATCCATAAATTATTTTGTCTATAACAGGACACAATTGCTCATCAAAGAAAGCAAAGAGATTATGGAAAATGCCAGACTGCAAAACCATTCAAGGGTGCTGGGGCTTCCAGAGGGATATCTATGCCTTTTCGTGGATAGGTGGGTGGTGGAGGTAATGGACCTGACAGAGAAAAGACAGGAGCTATCTTGCCGACATTTGTCACAGGATCAAGCTACACATCGCTTCAAATGCCAGAAGGAATTGCACTGGGCAGACACAGACTTTCCGAGTTACGGATTTATGTGACCAAACGACAATTGTAAAGGTGGTGAAAACGAAGAGCCATATGTACAAAATCATTTTTGCGGTCGGTAACAGCCTGATTCGCAGAATCGGGCCCTTTCCAACCGCAAAAAATGCTTTTACATGTGTACGAACACAAATTGTGATTTTGTAACATGTTAACAAATCAGAATTTGTGTTTAACAATTCTGTATTTGTGAGGGCAATGATCCAGGGTACGGAATGGACCGCTGGCTTTTGCCGGGAGGGAACTACGAGGCGGCGCTGTATTCTAGGCCTGGCAGGTACCCACTTACCGGACTCACCAAGCATTCAGTACAAATATGGCACATAGTGCAACGAAAATTGGGCTGGGCTGACACTCTCACCATGGCCACCCCGCTATGGGCCTCCGAGCGACTGGGTACCCTGAACCGCACTAAGGGGTTCCATAACTGGGACTTGTTGGTATCTCCCACATTAAAGATCTTTGGGGCTACGGAGGGTTTTGTCTTTCGCCTCCCTCCAGCAGACATATGAGCTTGCACAAACAGAATATTACCGTTACCTGCAGGTCCGGCACTCCCTCCAGTCCAACATCCCCACAGGAACTCTCCCCCCACCCTCATCCCCCCTGGAGGACAGATTACTGGATGGCCACCTCCCCGAACACGCCATTTCCCTTACGTACAAAAAAATTATTAACAACTCCGTGACTTATTGCAATCCCTTAAAAGAAAGTGGGAGTCGGACGGGTTGGATATAGACGAGGAAGAGTGGAATAGTGCGCTAGCGTCCCCTAAGGAAGTAGCCATATCAGCCAGACTTCGTCTGATCCAGCTAAAAATTCTTCATCGAGTCTATCTCAGGGACCAGATTGCAACTTATGGGCCGCAGTGCTGATGGGCTTTGCCGGAGGGGGTGTGGAGAGGTGGGGACATTCTTCCACATTATCTGGGAATGTCCACTGCTCCAGGTTTACTGGCAGCGAATACATCAATGCATGAGGGAGGTGTGGGAGGTGGAGCTGCGAGAGGAGGCGAAGAGGTGTCTCTTGAATATATGGGAGCCCACTGATTTGTCATCTCATGGGAAAACTTGGGCCACGCTGGGCTTTGCCATTGCAAAACGGAATATTGCTAGGCTGTGGGGAGCTGTGGGTCCTCCAAAACTTGGTTCCTGGAAAACGGACATGGACTGGTGCATGCTCCAGAAGAAGACAGTTTATGTAGTGAGGGGTTGTCCACAGAAATGGGTTGGTGTATGGTCCAGCTGGAATGAATACAGGGGCCACATTTGCGATCCCCCCACTACTGCCCGGGTTGACGAACCACTGCACTGTTGAAAGTATGCTGTTGAACTGTATTTAATGAGGCCTAAGGTATACAATCTCCTGTTTTTTGCTTTGACTTTCCTATGGTACAATTGTAAGTCCTGCACTGTATAACTGTGATGTACACCACAGTTTTTTTTTCTTTCCACAGTTAATAAAAAAGATTTTTTTTAAAAAATCTGTATTTGAAAAGGGTATGTTCATGTCATCCCTTCTAGATACCGAATCGCAGTGGTATGTATGAATGTTTTGAGACTGAATTGCTGTCGCAAAACATTCATTTTTTACCGACACCTCAAGGGTGGTGGCATTCTTCAAGAGCAGGCAGTGGCAAAATGGTCCACTGCCTACTCCTAAAAAATGTAACTTTAATATTTTCAAATTTTTAAACGCATCCCATTTTTCTTTAAGAAAAAACAGGCTGCATTAAAAAAAAAAGATTGCTTTATTAAAAAGCAATCAGAGACATTGTGGTCTGCTGGCCACTATCCCTGTGATGGCAGCGATTCTTAATGAGCCGCAAATTGCGATCTACCTCATTAATATTCATCAGGTAGTTCGATTGCGACCCCATTGGGAATCGCTATTGAAAGCTTGTATGTTTTCTTACATTGGGAATTGCTATTTCCTAACTGTGATTCAGTAAGAATTGCAATTTGGAAATCGCAGTTCCTAAATTTTGTACATGTGGCCCGTAGGGAGACCTTCAACATAAAAGGCACAAAATCCTGATGTTCCAGAACACAGCACTAGATATTGTATGGAAAGAGTATGCCTCGACCAGACCAAATATTCAATAATGGGCACAGAGCAACAAAGCAGGGCTTTACTAACAAATGAAATTCCATGCCATCCATGGCCGAAAACACTGGTACCCCGAGGGAGGACAGAGGTCCTGTACAATATCAAACATAAGTCTAGTGCAGGTAACATAAATTAAACTAAAGCTATACGAGGTGGGTCTCTTGCGTCGACTTCTGAATTTCTCTTCTCCTAGTGGTCTCTCAATGCCTCTTTTTCAGTTTGGCAAGTACTTGTGCTTTTCTCGTATTTTACCAATGTGGACTTCCGTCAGCCGCCAGGATTGCACTCAGTGTGACAAAATGACAAGATTATATACATGTTATAGGGGTTTTTAGGTTATGTTCAAGCCTATTGTAGCAGTGTCATTATCTGTTTCTATAAGCCAATCAAAAAATAATAAATAATAAAAAGTCTATAATAGAAAAGGCAAAAATTGTGAATTTAATTTATTACTTACTTAGACTTATGGGCTTCCCACTGCTTTATATTTCTCAAAGTTTTTACTATGCATTTGTTCTTCCAATTTCACTTTGCAGGCCTGAGTAGTTTAGTGAATTTGCAAATTGTAAAAATCACGGACGACTGCAAGTGCTTTCCGGGTAAGATGGCATGTTTGAACAGTGCACAACTAATGTACATACATGTAGAAGTTGCCACCTCAATTCAACTTTTGGTGCACATTTTGGTACTGTGATACCTGACTTTTTACTCACGATGAAGAACCTTTGTATATAACGAATACTTACTTACTGGTGGGAAATTTGAAACATTTTAACATTTTGATACTGCTTAACGAGGCACGTTATTTTACATTTTCATGCAAAAAAGAATACGTTCTTGTTGTTTTAGGAGTCACAGACAGCAATAAAAGACGCCCAAAACATGTTACTTTAGTTATCCCAGGAAATTAGTCCTAGCGGAGAATATCTTGGACACACCTGCATGCTTGAAATGGAAAAGACCCTCAAAATCTTCATTCTTATGTAGCCCACCAATGGTGCAGCTCGTTAGTAAATATACTTTCTCGTCACACAAGACCTAGATTAACTGCACACGTACTAGCATGACACTATGGCATTTGTTGCTGTGTCCATGGACCTTTTAAGAGCAACTAAAGTGACGCACTGCTTTGCACAACTTTGCACCACATGAGCACACCCACAAAACGTTAGTATAACCCACACAACTCCTTCTTCTGGGTCTTAAATGACTGCACCTGTACAGGTGCACACAGCAAGTTTTTCTAACCAACCAAGGGTGACATTACCATAAAAGGGCAGAAAGGTGGTCATTTTGGGTGCTCAAGGTTGCCAATTCTTTTTCATTAGTTATAGATAATCTGACTTCATTCAGAAGACTGGCTTTGACTACCTGGAATCCCTATGTGGTAAGGACAGGTGTCCCAGTCAGATTATCTCTGCCTCTGGTACAAGAAAAGATTACTCGATGCATCCTTAGACGCTCCATACTCACTGCTGTTTCCAGTGTTTGGCCGTTGCAGAAGACACGTGTGAAAGGGTCTGATGTTCCGGAAATATCTCGTGGGGCAAGGTCTCTAGTAAGAAAGGGATACAAAAGAACATGCAAACATCAATCATGAGGACAGGATGGTCCAGAGAGGCCCAGTCCAACATCTCATAACACTGTCACACCCGCAAGAAGGTAATTCCACTTTCCCCTCCAGCAAACTAAGACCAGAGCTCATCCCAACAGCCCCATCCTAGCTTGCAATATTTATGTATTATTGTATGGACTGTGAGGTAACAGAGCACTTTACAAATAGATGTGATCAATAGCTAAACAACCAGAGCAGCACATAGCATAACAAAACAGGCCTCAATTAGTCTAGAAGGTGTGGTCTGTGGATCTTCATGTCTTTTCTGAAGGTTAAAAGATTTAGCTTTACTCTTATTTATTTTGAGATCAGAGTCTGAAATCTAAGGTCTGTTGGATAGAGAAAACCTGGTTTAAGAGTTTTGGTATTTTGGTTTAAGAATTTCTAAGCCAATGGGATTTGATTCTGGTGCTTCTTATGCCTCATGTGGCCTGGAGACTGGTTTTAGGTAGGTCCACTATCATAACAGTGAACCAAACAGCCCCATCTCCTTCCCATTCTGAATGAGGGACCTATCCACATCGTCAATCCATCCCATTCTACCACCATAGCGAACAGCTCAACTCTACAGTGCAGGCAGTGGACCGTAGATCCATTCCACTGCGCCTTCATGTAACCATCCACAGATCCAGTCCATACTGGTGTGATTGACCATTAAATAGCTTCATCCCATTCCCTACTGTTGTGGCTTCAGTGACAAATTCATCTGCCAACACAGTTACCCATTCACAGCTCCACCCCACAGCCCTTCGTCATCACAGTTCTACCCTACCCTGACATCACAGAGAAAGTCTCATCACTTTACTCCATCCTGCCATCAGGTGCCCAACTCTATTTTACCATGCCATCAGTAAACCATAGCTATATTCATCCCTATCATCACAAGTCCACCTCACAGCTCCACTCCATCCTGACATTATATGGCAATCTGCAACTCCATCTCAACCATGCGAGTGAAACAGACACAGGTCCATTTCACCATTCCATCCTTCCCAGTGATCCATCGTACAGTTCCATCCCTCCAGGCCATACCAAGTGATGGTGCTACACAGTTATTCCCACACAAGGTAAAGAATGCTACCAAACACCACTGGTGAGATGTTCTATGATAGATTAGACAGGTGTGCCTATATTTCAAGAACATGGTTAAATATGGAAAAAGTATCACTATAGCCACTCATTTAGGAGCTGGCAACCTCTGTTTGGTTTACCAGCGCAATTCAAAAATGATATCCAATAAGAAAAGAGGGTAAACTTCATAAGAAGACATAAAAAATGTGTCATCCAAGTACCAGGTCAAAGGGTGATCGTTAAACTTAAACGCTCCCATGCTATGTGCCACAGTTTTAATTAAACAGCCTGCAGATGTATTCACATTTCTAGCAACAGGTCGTAGCATGGTGGACAAATAGTGCTCTGACTCCTATCTTCACAAAAAGAGAAAAATGAGTCCCCTCCAAAAGCTTACTCTTATAAGAAGGTTTTTTTTCTAAGATGCAGTAATATTGCCCAATGGCAAGGGTAGAGAAGAGCATTATTCTCAGACAAACTTCCATAAGAATAAATCCACATTACCCAACATCCCCTTAGGAGAGGTCACTTCGGCAGCACCTGCACTGTTGAATTCTTCAGTAACTCTGAACTGTGCATTTATAGATTGCTTAGAGGCCCTCTACCAATCCATACTAGTCGTGTGTAGTGACATTTGATGTGCCCGGGGGGCATAGGCCTTTGCAATCTTTGATCCACAATCTCTAAACTTTATGTTGCAAATTTGTCAAAAGTGATGTAAGGATAAAGAAGATTTACCACGGATCCGAGGGAAACATCTTTGCGGGGAAACATTGTGATGCTTTGCTCACACTAAAGCAGGTCTACAAAAATCCCTTGATTCTCACCAGGAAAATTGTTGAAAAAATCAAATAGCCATTTTGTTCCGAATATAAAACAAGAATGTAATTTGGTAACAATGGAAGAGCTAATGATTGCTTCTTGGTGGCCAAAAACAGGACCATGTCATGTCAAATAAAATTATATACAAATCATTTTGGATAGCTTATTGGAGTGGACCTCTTTTCAAATTGAAAACTTTGGTTGTGGCTAAGATGGGTGGTCGGAAGAGTTTTAATAGGATAACAGTAGTTGGTCTATAGCAGTGCTTAGAACATACTTATGACATACTTGTTACAGAAGTCTCATGAGGGGTCACAGCGTGGCTTCAATAGCTGAAAGTAAGCTGGTATTGCATTGAAGTGTTAATTTGGAAACCATCCCTTAAACCATGCATTATTTCTGGTAAATCAAGAGCATTTACAGTCAAAGAATGACAATAAGATCTGTCATATCAAAAATGTTTCACTAAATGGGTGCAAAAAAGATAAAATAATCCCAAATGGACACTTTCTAAGAGAGCTCCTGCAGTCACCTATGGTTCTCACAAATTCTCTGCAGTTTTCTTTGTCAGAAAAGCAGCCAATCACGGTATCGGTTGCAGTTGTAGTAGATGTTTCCAGTGATGGGGACAATTGCCCTTACAAACCTAAACTCCAAACCTCACCTCATTATTATAAGCCTTAAAGGTAAACAATAATGGGGAGAGGTGGGAAGTTAGTACACCAACACCTTAAGGGCCATATTACAATGCCGGTCGGAAGAACGTCCGACGGGCCTCGAGGAGGAAATGATACCACACGACAAGGATTTGGAGGTCTTGCATTCCGAATTACGATGCAGCCGTCTTCACTGCATTCGTAAAGTGTATGTTTTCTATTGCGGTTTGTGCTGATGGCCGCAGCACAAACAGCAATAATAAACATACACTTTTTTAACTTCCCTGCACCATGTGGCAGGCATATGGGGCAGGGATGTTTAGAGGGGCACCACAGGTGACCCTCAGGCCTCATAGTGGAGGCCGCGGAGGGACGGAGGCCTTGCTAGGGGCCCCAAAAGTCTGTTTCCGCCTGCCTTTCTATGGTAGTTGGACTGCCATATAATAGAAAGGCAGACCATAAGGGACATTGTAAACCCTACGGCAGTACCGCCCTTATTGTAGGGAATGCATTCTGACTGCTGGGCCACAGGTTCCTTGAGCCCTTAGGAACAGCAGTAGTCGGTCTCGCCGCCTGCTGCCTCCGACCCCCCGCATAGTAATGCAGCGGTTGGACCGCAGGGGCAGAGATGTTGGTAAGACCACAATCGATGGCCGGTTGGTTGCGGTCCAACCGATATCGCAATGAGGCCCTTAGCGTTCATTCACTATGAATTGTGTAGAGAATTTGTTCGGATTTAAGAATTTTGGGTTCTATAACAAAACATCGAAAAAAGAAATATTGTAACAAAGAAATATCAGTAAAAAAATCGGGACCCAAAATATCATGTTTGTATACTTTGTAATTAAACTACAAAACGATCAAGACAAAAATAACATGGACCAGAATATCATCAAAAAACAGCTAAGTATATTGAATTTACTATATATAGTATTACATTTAACGTAATTAGGAATTAAAGTTTAAAATTATAATATAATTGCAAATAAATAAAAGTATTTACAAATTTACAAGGCAAGTGAATTAAAAATAATTTAAAAATTACTAAAACAATAACAACTATTTAAATTACAAATATTAACAATATGAAAATGCTAATAAACCTATATATAACAATAATATAGCAAATTATTTAAAACAAATAAAAAAATTATATTCCAAAAGAATGAAAATATTAAATAAAAAATTACACATTGTATAATTCTAGAAACAAATTTAGAAATAGAAAAAAAACAATAAACTTGTAAAATAAATATTAACAATTCTAACTAAGCAACAGTATGGAAAAGGCTGGAATTTAAAGAAGTCAGATTTACTATTCCCACTGCAGTCGCGCCAAGTGTAGGGAGAGTGTTGGACTTTGGAGGGGTCAGATTAACTATATGAACTGCCAACTGAGCAACAGTAGTGAAAATGTTGAACTTTTAAGGGCCAAATTTACGATTCCCATTCCAATTTAAGTAATAGTAGAGTATGTGTGGGCTTTGGAGGGATCTGGCTTACTATTTCCTCTCCCAAGTAAGCAATAGCAAAGAAAGTGTTGGACCTTGGAAGGGTCAGATTTACTATTTTCACCCACATCAGTCTAAGCAACAGTGGGGAAAGTGTGGGATTTTGGAGGAGTCAGATTTACTATTCCCACTCCTATTTGAGCAACAAAAGGGAAAGTGTTGATTTTGAAGGATTAAATCTGACTATTCCCACTCCAACGTGAGCAAGAGTAGGGACATGTTGAAATTTGATAATCAAATTTACAATTCCATCTCCAATATAAGCAACAGTATGGAAAGTGTTAGACTTAGAAGGGTTAAGATTCACTATTCTCCTTCCAATCTGAAAAATGTTAGACTTCGACAAGGTCATATTTACTATTCCCATTCCAATCTGAGCAACGGTAGGGAAAGGTTTGGACTTAGGAGGAGTCTATATTACTATTCTCACCCCAACGCAAGCAAAAGTAGGGTAAGTGTAAAAATTTGGAGGGGTCAGACATATTATTTTCATCCTAACCTGAGCAACAGTAGGGAAAATGTTGGACTTTGAAATGAAATGAAATGAAAATGGTTCTTATAGAGCGCACATAGCTGCCCGGAGGCGTCCTAGCGCTGAGACTAAGGATGCTGAGTATATTTGGAGGGTCAAATATACTATTCCCACTCCAAAGTGCACATTACTATGCAAAGTGTTACATTTTAGAGGTGTCAGGTTTACTATTCCCTGTCCAACCTAAGCAGTAGTAGGAAAAGTGCTGGACTTTGAAGGAGTCAGATATGCTATTCCCAATTCAAAGTAAGCAATGGTAGAGAAAGTGTTATACTTTGGTGGGGTCAGATTTACTATTCCCACCCACTCTATTCTAAACAGCAGTAGGGAAAGTCCATGACTTTGGATGGCTTAGATTTACTTGCCCTACTCCAACATAAGCAAGGTGGACTTTGGAGGGGTCATACTTCCTATTCCCAACCCAATCTGAGTAATAGCAGTCAAATATACTATAAAAAGCCATTGTGGTAGCTCGGATGGGCTACTTTTGTCTTGGAACATGTCCGGGCTGGACATAATAAGATAAAAACTACCTTTTGAAGTCCTTTAACCCATTCTTTTGAGGGGACTGGGGGTAGAATTTTCCACAAGATATGTGGTCTGAATACGCTTGCAGCCTCTCATGGTCCTCTTTTGGAGTTTTTTGGGAGAGAGTTTTATGTAGCGCAAACTCGACCCAAAGGTATCAGAGCGAATCACATGAGCACCGGTTGCATTATAGATGGACACATTCTTTTTTGTTAGGCACTGGTAGAGTAAGTGATTTACCCAGAATCACAGGATGCTGATAGTACTTGCAGAGACTAAAACCCAGTTCCCCAGCTTTGAGGTTGACCACTCTAGCTGTTAGGCCACATCCTCTGGTTTATTGCCTTCTTATTTATTTTCTTTGGCTACTGTCTTATGGTGGGGAAACTTGCTCTTGTGCAGAGAGGAGGGAACACTGGGGGCAGTCTTGTATGTTAAAACTTTTTCCCTCCAAAAAGAAAGGAGTGTCGTTTTCAGGTATTTTGAGCAGGCTAAAGACACTTTTGGGCTTGATCTGAATGCGGATTCTTTTATGCTCAAGTCCACTCTACAGAGCTATATAAAATACATCCTGTTAAAATACGTCAGGGTAGAGACATCACCCTTTGCCAGTCAAATCAGCTCAACTAAATGGTCCAGGACAGCAATTTTGGGGGCAAAACTCAGCCTTATTTAACTTGGAATGTGCCTCATGGGGTTGAAGATGGACCCTTTTACTGTGAATGGATTTGCTCTCTCTTCGTGTCATTTCTGGTATCTTGTGACAAACTCCAGAAAAAGGAGAGCCATGTAGCTCTGCCAGTTCCATATTCAAAATCTCAACCATATAATCTTTGCGTGTCCGGCGTAACAGAATGCACAGCGTTACTTTCTAAGCCCTCTTTTTCTCAAATATAACTTATGCTTTGGAGGCTCACAAATCTATAAGGTTTCCACCCAATGAAATGTTTTGTAGTAAGATCTATCATTTCTTCAGATACTTTTTAAACATTTACTAGTTATTATGGTTGGATTTCTGGCAGATCTGCGTTGTTGCTCCACTGTCTTGCTATTTGTCATTACTGGTTTTTGGGATAAAGCACTGAAAAAGGAGAGAATGTTCAAGCTTTTTATATATTCAAGATCCTAACTATGGGTAAGATTATGATGGCGGTCGGACCGCCACAGTCAGGCCATTAGTGGTAGTCAACACAAGGGGATCTGTGCAAACGCCTAATTTAGTAAGACCTAAATGTCAATATTCAATAACATTCCACCACTGCAAACAATAAATCAGTGCACATGTAGTCTTGATTGTTGTTTTTCTTCACGTATTCTTTAATTTCACGCCCAGCCAACACGTGTTTCGTCAGGGTAATAAGCCCACGACTTCATCAGGGCTCCAATCGGGCTGAAAATGTCTCCCTATGCACTGCAATATTATAATGTGCTCTCTGCCGGTTGTAATTTCGTCCCGGCTGCCGGGAAAATGTATAAAAGTTGCTGATATAGTTCAAAGTAGAGTTAGTTGGTGAGCACCAATGAAACAAACCGAACACCGAATTTGTGTTCTAGTTCCCAACTATGGAGGTGTCTCCGACTTCAGTGGCGTCCGCGTGTGTATGCGGAAGTGGTAGTCTCACCGCCATTGGTCCCTACATGACTGCCCACAGCATTAGGATGAGGCGGGCGGAGGCATCGGGACCGTCCGCCTTGCATCCAACGGGGTCAAGGAGAATGTTGGACCATCGGAGGGACTGTAATCCCTACAATAGTGGTGGTGACTGCTCAGGCACCGCCGTAGGGATTACAATGGGCCTTTCTGCCTGCCATTTCATAGCGGTATGCCCGCCATGAAAAGGCAGGCGGAAAGTGACTTTGGGGGCCCCTAGCGAGCCCCCCTCACCCCCTGGCCCTCAACTATGGGTTCCGGGGGGCACCATAGGTTGCCCCTAAACATCCCTGCACTGTGAGGAAGGCACTGCATGGTGCCTGTCACAAGATGCAGGGCTGTTTACAGACATGCCTCATAGCAGTGAGGCTAGTGCTGCGGCCCTTTCTCGGGCCGCAGCACAAGCCTCAATGTTAAAGCGCATGTTTCTGACCACCTCCACGGCGGTCAGACCACCCACTCCCTGTCGGCCGGTCCCGTTCCAGACAGTATGTCCGACCGCCATCATAATGAGGCCCTATGTAATCTTTGTTTGACCTGCACTTACAGTATGTACATCGTCACTTTATAACGCATATATGTTATGCTTTGGAGGCTAGCAAATCCGTAATGTAATGTTTCCACCCAAAGAAACACATTGTAGTAGTGACTGACCATTTGTTCTTTTATTTTATAGATATTTTTTAACATTTAGTGAATCAGTTTGTGCTAACTATGCACAATGTCACTTTTTAAGGTTCGAAAATGAATTAATTGAACGAAGCGGGTTGGTTGAGTTCATGCATTATTTGTACATCTTATATTGCTTTACAAAAAGTCACTTTTCAAAGGTTGCATGTAGGTGATTTGTAAATATGCTATATGTGTATATCTTACGTTGCATTATGCACAGTCAATTTTTAAAAGTTTGATAATGAAAGAACTGAACGAAGGTGGTTAGTTGCGTTTAAGCGTATTTATGAATTGACTTGGAGGAACTATATCTTACACTGTATTTATAATGTATTATGTATCACTGTTTGGTATAATTATTATTCGTTATGTGGACCTCAGTTGTAGTTCCTTATCATAATAATGCAAATGTCCAAATTGGGACCTCGCAAGACTGCCTTGTCTACTCATCTGGAGAGGATCCTTTCTATTCTGCTTTATGCACATGCCCAGAGTGCTCACCAAGACAGGTTTGAGTTTGTTCTACATACATGAACAGATGCTAGTAGCATCCGAGGCTGCATTAGTGAGGCGCATGAAGGAGCAGAGGCACTAAAACGATGCAACCTCCTCCCAGCAAACACAAAAGACGTTAAAGACTACATGGAATTCAGGAAGTCAACACAGAAAGCTAACAATGGGCATATTGTAGTTGAATATTCACTGTGCATGTATGTATCAGCCTTCCAGGTTAATGAAGTTGGGCTTAGATCCTATGCAGAGTTATATTACGCTCTTTGACAGAGTTAAAATGCAATGCTAAAGAGGAACCACTAATCTGTGTCAACAGATGGCCACAGCACCGGACGGTATTGTCTGTTGTAAGGTAGTGTGTCAACCTGCACGAAGCTCTATTTACTTATTTTATTGCTTTGTATAGTGCTGGCTTCTGACTAAAAGGCAATTTTACTCAGGCCGTTATTCCAAGCACACACATACCAGATGCATATCTTGGGTAATGCCAACGTAGATTTGTAATCAAGAGCTACTTATATTTAAATAACAGCGTAAACATACATTTGGCCTGACTAATAAAGTTTCAGCTTTACCAATCAATGAGTACTGAATTGCACAATTGGAGCACTATCCTCATACCCTGGCTGAGTTTTCCAGTGTAGTACGAAGGATGTTAAGGTCTACTCTGTCATGTTCTGTGGAAAAGTAAAGTACGGTCAAAATCTGCATTTTGCCGTCATCTAGGGAGAGGAGCAAATTGCTGATGTCAGTAATTGCATTTGACATGCCTCTGCTCGGTCTGTCCCCCCATTGTCTGTGGTGTAGTAAGTTATTGGGGTTTTTATGCTTTCTCTTGAGCGTGAGCATTGCAGTTTGTGATATGTTGGAGTGCACGGGAGGTCACAGCATGTTATGATGGAAGGATTCCATCATGCTCAATCATATCAGTACTGTTTTAACACTATGCAGCCGCAGCCCATGCAGGTAAGAGCGGTGGCGCAGTGGCACCAGGTTGGAGAGGGCATTCGACAGACGACCACGAGGGGGAATTAATTAAATAATTGATTTTCCCTCGTCGTCATCTGTCGAAATCCCCCCCGCCACCCACCAGGCCCCACCGTCCCACCGCTCTTACCTGCGTGGGCCGCGAATGACGCTCTGTCCTCTTATTCATGATCACTTAAAGTGCTACCTCCGCACTTAGCTTCATATGGGTAGATGCAGCTCTGCGGCCCTTTCATCCACTGTACTCCACACTGGCAGGGAAATGGAGCAATGACACTGCCCACACCTCCACACTGAAGCAGACGACATTGCCAACACCTTCACAGTATTATACTGCCTGCTCCTCCACCCCATGTACTGTCATACTGCCTACACCTCTGAACCCTAGGCTTCCACGCTGCCTACCCAGTCTGCATATACTAACGACAACTAGTAATAATACAATGCTCACTTTTCCACGCCTTGTATCATACAGCGACACTTCCACACCCTCGCCTATCATTCGGACACGTTATCACCAGCCATTCTAACACACTGACCACACCAGCACTCTAGTTGTATCTCACTGCCCACAGTTTATCACCCTGTCTTATTGTACAGCCTATAATTCCACAACAAATCATACCCCAATGCATACATACCCAAATTGTGTTGTAAAGTACTGCTCAGACATTCTCATTGATTCCTTCCACACAACCCACACAGACCTGCCAGACTGCCAACTCTTTCACAACCAAATCTGTCACAATGCCATCACTTTGAGATCCATGCTTACCACATTACCTGCACTCGGAGCCGGCTATAGCGCTGGTGGTGCCCCGTGCGGGCATGTTTGTTGGTGCTCCCAATGACCTCCTTACCACCCTTTACCAGTGACCCTCAAGTCTCGGAAACCCCTCTCTCACAAGCTTTTCTTCTGTTTTATAGAGCTACTCATACCAGTGTGGGGTAACATAGCACTTTACATCGCACACAGACAATGAATC
The DNA here is from genome assembly GCF_964263255.1 of Lissotriton vulgaris. NCBI lineage: Eukaryota > Metazoa > Chordata > Amphibia > Caudata > Salamandridae > Lissotriton > Lissotriton vulgaris. Next base: position 278,496,954 of record NC_141699.1, read on the forward strand.
ACACGTGTGTAAATCAGTGTATAATAAATGTTACATAAGAAAGAGGTCTACAAGGTATAGGAGTCACATGTCATGCATACTGGGTATAGTTTAAGCAAAACGTGCTTGATCAGAAGAAGCGCGCATTCATAATTTAAAACGTACCATCATGGTTGAGGGTAGTCTTTACTAATAAGAATTGATTCTAACCAAATTAACCTTTTTGCAACATTAGGATAACGAAGGACTGGGGGAGAAATAAATGTTTTAACCTACACCCTGCTTTTTCCATGCAGCTCTTTGATGACCGTTAATAGCTCGCTGCTCTATATCAGGAATGTAATTAATAAATTCCAAGTAATAAAAGGATCTTTCCGACAAAAGCAGTACTATTCTGACCTATTTACATTATATGCACTTCTGTGATCTGCATGGTGCGCGTGCTTTGCAGCAGGCACACTAACCCTCTGCGCTACTTTATGAGTAAAAACTTCCACTAGACAAAGCTGATGGATCCCTACCTAGCATGTCCATCAATCACCAGAGTTATCTTGGCATTTTTAATGTTGCCTGAAAATTGCTGGAGGAAAGGAGCCCTGCAGCAGGTGCTTATAAATCCATTATATGTGTGACAACACAGCGCCCCCTGACGTCAGCGCTGCACTTCCACACCCTTTCCTATCCCACTGCATCTTCCACACTGTTCACTTTTATGCTCAATCTTACCACACAGCCCAGATTCAATGCTATCGCAGTGCCCACACTTCCACCCGCAAAGACATCTCGCTGCTAGAATGTCCGCTCCCAGGCCTCCCTGGGTCCCAGCTGGGATCTGAACCTCATTGCCCTCGCTCCACCTCTCTCCCACCCAATAAGGATTGTCAGGTGGGAAGGAGATGCAAGGAAAGGCCTTGTGGAGGCAGCTCTGCTCCATCCCTCGCCCCTCCTCCTCCTCCTCTTTCATTTTCCAACCCCTTGTCAGAGGACCACTATGTTGCTAAGCTCTCGGCCTCGTTGCTAGGTTACCGCCATGCCGTCTTCAGCTGGTACTCCACACGTTTTCTCTTTTCTCTTTTGTGTTCACTAATCGAGAGTAAAACGATCGGAATGTTTTACTGTGGAGTCGGTGTGTTGAAGAGACATCAAGGTGTGTGTGTAATTATAACACCCACAGAGGAGCGTGTGGCAGTGCAAGCCGAACCAAGGTGAAAGTGATACCCACAGAACAGAAATGTCAGTGTCTCGCCCACAGTGGATGACCTGTTAGTGTTGGTGTGTTTGTGCGACTCACACAGACCACACGTTTCAGTGGAATGAAAGCCTCAGTGCGTGTGTTTAGGCAGCCACAGTCCATGTTGTGACATTATGTCTGAAACCGTAAGAGGAGGGCAGACAGTGAATGGTAAGCCATGGCCCAGAGGGAGTGACGTGCACAGTGCAAGTTGAGACACTGAATATGACGACGACAATGCAGGTTTGTCTGAGTAAAGACATAGGCCACACGACGCGTGTAAAACACAATATGCGTGGCAGCATGTATGAGAGTGGTGACAGTGTGTCAAGGCACATATGGGAGAGAGTACGGTCCATCCTTAGTAGACACACGTCACAAAATGCTAGTTGCAATTTGCGACCAGTATTTTTGCGACCAGTGTTGTATTTTGCAAGCCAACCTATTAATAGGTTGGTTTGCCAAATGCTGAATTGTAGTGGGTCGCAATTCGACCTACTTCACGAGGGGAAGTCGCAAATTGCAACCGAATACGACTTGCTCCCAAAATTACAGGTATGGTGGCCTGCTGGGCTCAGCAGACCACAATGTCTGTGATAGGTTTTAAATAAAGCAATCAGTTTTTTTTAAATGTAGCTTCTATTCCTTAAACCAAACACACCTGTGTTTAAACAGAAACGTTTCTTATTTTCTTTTTGTTTGTGACGTCAGAACTGGACTGTAATAACCCTATAATAGTCGAGTGCTGTTGTCTTTTCTTTATAATAGGCAACGTGGTTTGTCACAAGTCTCCGATTATAAAGAAATTGACTGCCGTTTATATAGGAATGACAGAATCCCATGTATTATATTTTTATAACTGAATAAAGTATCTTTGATTGATTGATGGATAATGGTCTATGAAGTAGGCAGCACATTTTATATAGCCAACAGTTTTCTGGAGGAGCTGGTCACTCATTCATGGATATGAATGACCCAAGTGAGAAAGCAAAGCTCCTGAATAACTGAGAAGATACTGCTTGGCAGCTTTTCAATGGCTGGTTAATTTCTTCCTTCTGTAATCCTTTGGGCTTTCTGGCTAACTAATTGTGACAAACATCTAAGAGGCTTTGTTTTTTGTCACTCAGGGCTCTTCTAGGTGTGCAGTGACAGTAGTGTGGTCTTTGAGGCTTAGCAGAGATGATCCAGAAGGATTTGAGCACCAGGCATGTGATCCTCAAGATTAACCTACAGGGAACTGACAGCCTTCGGAGGGATTTCCTATATTTCTTGCATTTGCAAGTTCCAATTAGTACAACATTTCAGCTATATGTAAGTGACATTTGCACTTATTGAACATGGAAAAACATTATTTTTCATGACTAACTAGAGGTAAAATGCAAACATTAAACCTTACAGTTATAGCACCAGGACATCCTCCAGGGTAAGTTGTGTTCTATAATAACACATAGAGCATAACAAACCATAGCAATTGCAATTTTTCACTGGTTGCATCTAGCAAATATTATTTTCACATTGATCAGTTGATTCAAATTCATCATCATCATCATCATCATCATCATCATCATCGTACGTCTTTATTTTGAGTATTTCATCATAAAAGACCAGCATTAAAAATAAATATAACATCGTCCTTTAACACATGTCGCAATGATTTTTTTAAAAAACATTTAAGCATAACAATAAATGCTTAGGCATAACAATGAATGCTTAGGCATAACAATGAAAGCTTAGAAAACAATTTATATCAGAATAAAAATGCGAAATCTAATGTACAAAAAGGGTGCAACAACCAAGATAAAACAGCAAATAAGTTATATAGGGATTAATAGTGGGCTCAGAAAATTTATTAAAACAATTCAAGTGACTACTGTTTGGCCTCTATCTATGTGGTTGGCTCTGATTATCCAGGTCCAGCCCAGGAACTTTGCTACTGCAATTACCATTGATTCCCTTGTATCAGCCCTCATAATCCTTACAGCCTCCAGCCCCACGCGTTCCCATATTTTTACAGATAGGTTTAAGCCATTTTATCCGGGGGGCTGAATAGGCAGGGCATGCAAAAAATAAATGGCCAAGTGACTCTTTCTGGTCCATACACCAGGGGCAAAACTCATTCACCTGTCCTTTCCATTTTTTAGTGAACGATCTTACTGGGAGCAAGCCAACCCTAAACTGGTGATATAGCCTCCCGTCGCTACTCTTAGTGATGATATCCCAGTAATCTTCTAAGGATGGATCAAGTTTGTGTTCCAGGAACCCACCGGACAGGGAGGAGGTATTTATCTGGTCAATATATTTTTGTCCTACTGTGAGCCAGTATAATGCCTTAAAATCCTTTTTTAATGGGAAGGGGTTGTTCGCCGGATTAGTCCATAGGTTGCTCAGACCCATATTCTCTAAGAGTAATCTTACTTTTTTGAATCAGGGAATGTTACCCGAGCCCACCACGGATCTAACATCCAACATTTCTTTGGCAAAAAGGGCCAGTTCTGGGGTAGTCCAAATTCTACTCCACAAGGCCACTAGTTTGAAACTTGCCTTATCATCAATTACGTGGCATCCCACATCCAATACCAGAGGCTTTAAAGGACTAGAACGGGGAGGCCTACTAGGTTTCTAATAAATTTACTTTGAAGTCTAACTATCGGGGAAAGATCCGCAAAAGCCCAAAGGTCCACGCTATACAAGATCGCTGAACTTATCTTGGTGTTATAGATTTTAAGAGCAGGACCTATCCTTTTAGTCAGAGAGGTTCTCTGTTCCTTAATTAGACACCCTGATAACTGCACAAACTTACGGGAGAGAGTATCAATCTGGGGTTTCCAGGTAAGCCTACTTTTCAAAACAACCCCTAGATATGTCATGACATTTACCTGCTCTAATTTGGAGCCATTCATAGTAACATGTCCAACAAAGGGTCTATTTTTTGTTAAGACCATGAATTTTGTTTTTGTTACATTGACCTCTAGGTCATTAGTTAGGCAAAATTCCTCAAATTTATTTAGGGCAGCCTGGAGGCCCTCTGGGTTTTTGACATTATTAGTGTCGTCCGGAAACATGAGTAGCGGAAACTTGGTGCCACCTAAGGCTGGGGCATCAGTTGGAAATGCTGCAAAGTACTGCACAACCCTGTTAATGAACAACAAAAACAGCGTTGGTGCTAGTACACACCCTTGGCGTACACCACGAGACACCGGAAATCTCTGTGTAACCTGCCCTTGTGTGCCCCATCTGACCTGTGCAAAATTTGCTTTATATAGCTTAATTACCAATTCTAGAAGTTCCTGGGGCATCCCCATGTTTCTTAATATGCCCCATAGCTTGGCTCTGGGGACTAAATCAAAAGCAGACTTGAGGTCTACAAAAGCAGCATAAATAGTGCCACCTCCCAAACTAACAACCTTCCAATAAATTAGTATAAACCTAAAGACCTGTTCAATCGTACTAATAAAGGATCTAAACCCAGCTTGTAGGGGAGATAAAACATCCTCTAATTCCATCCAGCTCTGGATCTTAGCAAGCACCATCCTAGCAACAATTTTCTGAATAGCGTCTATCAAACTTATTGGGCGATAGTTCCCCGGGACGGAACGGTCCCCCTTTTTTAATATGGGCAAGATCTCAGCCCCGTGCCAAGAATCGGGGATGCATATCCCCCTCGCAATAGCATTAGCTAGAAAGATAATGTAGGGCACCCAGTTATTTAAACAATGGGCTTTTAAGCTTTGAATGACAGGCCCGTGGAAGCTGCATTGATAAAAATTAATATTCCATGTTTTTCATATTCCAGCCAATGGAGAGTAACGTTTAGTGGCAGTTGTTTCATGATCTCAAGGTCGGTGAAGGCGGCAGAGAGGCAGCAGCGTCGGGTTTAGTAACATATCGTCCATTATGGCTTTCAGAGGATGGAACAGAGTGTATGTGCTTCGAAACTTACACAGCTGATGTAATCTCACATGCTGTCTTTCTTTGACCGTGACACCGTGGCACCAGGAGAACCTCTATCTATAGGCACTCCCGGCTCCCTTCATATAAGGTAAATGTGGGCTCTCACATTACTCTCATGGAGGACTCAATTTCCTCTTGAGTTTAGTTGTCATCTTTCCATGATCTATGCTTTCAAATGTAAGGTGTGCACACCTGCGGTGCTGTGTGTGGTGGTCATTTCAGTGTGCAAAGATAATGCAGGCAGACATTTGTTGTGGCTTGGTTCTTTCTCTTTAGTTCACAGAAATGATTTGATATTATGTAAGCGGGATGCCTGGCTTTCACCTTGGGGATGCCCTGTAGGGGCTATCTCACAGGGAAAAGCCAGTACGGGTTCCGAAGGCAAGCGCGGAGATACCCCTTCGGGGGTCGATTCAGGTGCTATATAAGAAACATAATAATAATAATAATAATAAACGAACAACCAGGGTTCGGGTGTGAACAGGCCATCAGACAGTCACCTCCAAAATCTTCATTGATGGCGGCTTGAAGCAGGGGTGCGTGCTCGCCCCACTCCTCTTCAACCCCTACACAGCAGATTTGGGAAAAATTCTGGAATGCAGCAGTCTGGCTCCTACACACATAGCCAAATCAAACGTACACATTCTCCAGCACGCCGATGACATTGTCATCATGGATCATACCAAAGTTGGGGTTCAGCGAGCCTTGAGTAAAGTCCAGGAATATAATGACCCGAATTCCCTTACATTCAACAAAGGTAAAAACAAGGTTCTGGTCTCCGGGCATTACAAGAACAAGACATTTCTAGCATGGGGGCTGCTGTAATTAAAGCAACAACGAAATACAACTACCTGGGGGTATGGTTTAATCCTCCAAACGCTCAGCACATATAGTTGTTCTAAAAAAGAAAGACTGTGCTATTATTTACAGCCTCACTTGTCTCAACAAAAAGTTGAATAGTCCCTCGGCGGAATCAATCCTGAAGGTTGTGAAATCTTCCCTTCTCCCGGAAATACACTATGGCCACCAGGCCTGCCCAGGGACTTGTTACCCCAGCCATGACCATATACCATGCAGGCCCTACAGAAAGGTACTCCAACTTCCTAGATATGGGGCATAATATCAAGAACCGGGTTAAAAATTATCGCCGGTTTAGCGGCACAAAACTGCAGCTAAATCGGCGATAAAGGGCTTGATAATATGCCCTGGAGAATTCTAATAGAAGTCCATGTTCTGGTGTGAACATGGGCTTCTATTGGAAATCTCCAGGGCATATTATCAAGCCCATTATCACCGATTTAGCGGCAGTCTAAACTGGCGATAATTTTAACGCCGTCCTTGATAATATTTCCCCAAATACGTTCGGAGGACCAGACTCCGCCTGTAAATTGGCTTAGCTAGCTAATCTGTGAAGCCAACATTTTAAAATTCTATATCAGGGTCCTGAGAGCCCCCCTAACTCACTCAAAGCCTGTCTGAAAGATATATCCGAGTCTCCTTGGAACCCATGGCAACGACAAGTCCAAAACGCAATCACTTCCCTACAAATAGAACGAGCCGCTTTAGAGTTGGGCGCGATTCCCTACACAGCTTGGAAAAAGGCCATAAAGAAACAGCTGCAAATTTCTTCTTACAAACAGGACATTTGCTCTCTAAAATCCTCCAGCATCTTTGCCCCTCTGAAGAATGTCTATGTACCTCGCAGATACATTTTATACATGCGCCTATTAGTGCTCCCAGTGGCGGAGTTCAATCCATGGGCCGGTCTGGGTATGGAGGGCGCCTGCAGACTCTGTAACTACATGTGAGAAACTTGGCTTCATCTTGTATGCTGTTGTGTATCGCTGGATGCCCACAGGAGGCTCCTTTTGAAACCGACGTACTTGATGAAAGCAGTCCGTTCTTGCCTGGAGGCCTCGTCACCGTACTTCTCCAAAACTGATGTAAGGAACCTTTTGAGATGTAGTAAATTTATTAAAGCTCTCAGTGATCTCCTTCGGCACCCGCTGCAGAACTGCAGCCCAGCGCTTTCCCTCAAAAATGAATCACAGACTACTGCAAGAAGAATCCTTGAAACATGAACACTGCAAGCACCTGAAATGTATCTGCAGCTAGGGCAAGAGTGCCTGTACCTCAGCTTTAATGCACTGAGCCCTTGACAATTACTCTTATCCATTGGATTCTTCACTCTGCACCTTAATCCTGACTGCTGATTTTGTTTTTTATTTTTAACCTTTTTATATATTGAAGGAATCATGAATTCTGCATGCTGCACCTCAATGTCCGACAGTCGACATTTTAAAAAACTTTTATGTGGGGTTCTCCCAATCCCTTTTTATAAAACGCAACCAACGTCGTTCTTTTATTCATGAATCCATTTCTATGAATGGGTGTTGTTATTTATTTCTTTTCTTTTTTTTACACACTTAGGAGTAAATTGTTATGGTTTTTGTAATGCCCAGCACAAGTCAGCAGTCTAGTGCTGAAGCCTGTATTCACACTGAACGCCCACCCACCACTGATGTCACTGGTCATGTGACACAGCATCAATAAAAGAGGCCGAGCGCACGTGCTCTGGGCCAGTTGCACCATACCTCCAGTGTGTCCTGCGTCAGTGCATGAGTGCTTGCCAGCATGAGGGCCTAGGGCCCACCACAGCCCTTTACAGTTTTTGTTAACGACAACAATAAAGTAAACCATAACCTTGCAAATGAACAACAAAAAAATGGCTTGACAGAAATATAAGAGTATTTGATTGATGGAGGTATGATGTTGCAAGAGCCGCACCTTGCTGTGGAGACACAAAATGATTATTTGCTGCTTCTGCCTATTGCTTGTACTCACTTTTTGGACCAAGGTTTAAAAGGGTTTGGGGTGCATGGCATGACTGCATGAAATCTACCTCCTACTTGGCTCTGTCTTTATTAGTACAGTGCTGAAACTCTTATACAATCATGAATCAGACTCCTGTGTTTGATGGAATCCTCAACATTTGAGCATGTAGTACTTCTTACCGGGCATCCTTCTGGAGCCAACCGCAGTGCATGAACAAGAAGTCATGCAGAGTTTCGGCTAGTAACACCATAGCCAGAGGCTGTTCTACGTTTCCCTCTTTGACTAGTTCCTTCAAGATGGACACATTACCTATTCTTTCCCTGATGCCATTCCTCAATACGTCCTTGTGTTATACTTGTGTGACCACTTAATGCTGTATTGTTCAACTATGACTCTTAGAATCAACTCATGTACATCTTGTAAACACGCACCTGCTGTTTTGTAAAGAAGTACTGAAGGTCCACAAATATGTCCCAGCAGGCTGGGTTCAGACCTGCGCATTCCACAGAAGCAGTCATCCTCTCTGTGATGGACGAACTACGCAGGGGCGCCGACTCTAACACCTGTCAGGCCCTGGTTCTTCTAGACCTGTCAGCCGCCTTTGACACGGTCGACCACGATATTTTGGTCGACCGTGTCAGAGAGGCTGGCATCCAGGGCACTGCCCTGGATTGGGTGCGCTCTTTTCTGACTCACCGCCATCAAGCTGTCAGACTGTCCCAGTTTTCTGCCTCTCAAGTCGAGCTGACCTGTGGTGTCCCGCAGGGATCCTCCTTATCCCCTCTCCTTTTTAATTTATACCTAGCCCCGCTTATCCGTTCCCTCCGCCAATTCAATGTCTCCGCGTTCAACTACGCGGATGACATTCAACTGGTCTTCACTATCGACTCCAGTGACCAATCCATCTCCACTTTCCAAAACACCCTCTGCTTCATCAGCGATTGGATGGGCACAAACCATCTGAAACTTAACCCCGACAAGACTGAGCTGGTGCTTGTCGGGGGGCCCTCTAATCCCTGGCACTCTTCCTTTTGGCCTGCCAGTCTGGGCAGCCCCCCTTGCCCTGTCAACTCAGCAAAAAGTCTGGGAGTTGTCATAAGCAACGACCTTTCTATGACACCCCAGATCAGCGCTGTAGTCTCCTCCAGCCATTTCCAGCTCAGGAAAATACGCAAAATCTCCCGCCTACTTACCACCGATGCCCTCACTTTGGCCCTGCTTGCGTTAGTCATGTCTAGGCTTGACTACGCAAATGCACTTTACGTAGGCATTCCTGCATACCAACTTAGGAGACTCCAGCTGATCCAAAATCAAGCTGCCCGCTTGATCTATCATCAACCTAGAGATCAGCACGTCCAACCTCTCCTAAAAAGTCTCCACTGGCTTCCGGTTTCTGCCCGCTGCAACTTTAAGCTTGGTTGCATCATTTTTAAATCCCTCACTGGTCATGGTCCCTCCTTCATTTCTTCTTTGCTTCATCCTTATGTTCCCTCCCGCACTCTTCGGTCATCTCAATTGGCCTTACTTTCTGTCCCCAGATTCAAGCGGAAGAAACACGGTGGCCTCAGGTTTTCTTTCTTAGCCCCGTCTTTTTGGAACACCTTACCTCTTTCTCTTAGGTTGCCCTCCCCCTACACCACATTCAGATCCTCCCTCAAAACTCACCTTTTCACTGTAGCTTATTACTAGCCGTCATTCTGTGTTATGTTATCTTCTGTCTCTCCTCCCTGCTCCCTCTGTATAGCGCCAAGAAACCTAATGGTGTTAGCGCGCTCAATAAGTTAATTTAACATAACATAACATAACAGATGCAATGGTGATACCAACTAATGCCAAACCAGGAGGCTAGCACCTGCTGTTCTGTAAAGAAGTACTGAAGGTCCGCAAAGATGTCCCAGTTGCAGTGGTGATACCAACTAATGCCAAAGGAGGCGGCTAGCACCTGCTCTTCTGTAAATAAGAACTGAAATTCCACAAAGATGTCCCAGATGCAATTTTGATATCAACTAATGCCACACCAGGAGGGATACACCTGCTATTTCTGTAAATAAGTACTGAAGGTCCACAAAGATGTCCCAGATGCAATTGTGATACCAACTAATGCCAAACCAGGAGGCAGGCACCTGCTCTTCTACAAAGAATTACTGAAGGTCCACAAATATGTCCCAGATGAAATGGCGATACCAACCAGGAGGCATGCACCTGTTGTTCTGTAAAGAAGTACTGAGGGTCGACAAAGATGTCCAAAATGCAATAGCGATACCAACTAATGTCAAACCAGGAGGCTAGCAAATGCTGTTCTGTAAAGAAGTACTGAAGGTCCACAAAGATGTCCAAGATGCAATGATGATACCAACTAATGTCAAACCAGGAGGCTAGCACCTGTTGTTCTGTAAAGAAGTACTGAGGGTCGACAAAGATGCCCAAGATACAATAGCGATACCAACTAATGTCAAACCAGGAGGCTAGCAAATACTGTTCTGTAAAGAAGTACTGAAGGTCCACAAAGATGTCCCAGTTGCAATGGTGATACCAACTAATGCCAAACCAGGAGGCATGCACCTGTTGTTCTGTAAAGAAGTACTGAGGGTCGACAAAGATGTCCAAGATGCAATAGCGATACCAACTAATGTCAAACCCGGAGGCTAGCAAATGCTGTTCTGTAAAGAAGTACTGAAGGTCCACAAAGATGTCCAAGATGCAATGATGATACCAACTAATGTCAAACCAGGAGGCTAGCGCCTGCGGTTCTGTAAAGAAGTACTGAAGGTCCACAAAGATGTCCCTGATGCAATGATGATACCAACTAATGTCAAACCAGGAGGCTAGCACCTGCTGTTCTGTAAAGAAGTACTGAAGGTCCGCAAAGATGTCCCAGTTGCAGTGGTGATACCAACTAATGCCAAAGGAGGCGGCTAGCACCTGCTCTTCTGTAAAGAAGAACTGAAATTCCACAAAGATGTCCCAGATGCAATGGTGATATCAACTAATGCCACACCAGGAGGCATGCACCTGCTATTTCTGTAAAGAAGTACTGAAGGTCCACAAAGATGTCCCAGATGCAATAGTGATACCAACTTATGCCAAACCAGGAGGCAGGCACCTGCTCTTCTACAAAGAATTACTGAAGGTCCACAAAGATGTCCCAGATGCAATGCTGATACCAACTAATGGAAAACCAGGAGGCATGCACCTGCTTTTCTGTAAAGAGGTACTGAAGGTTCACAAAGATGTCCCAGATGCAATGATGATACCAAATAATGTCAAACCAGGATGCTAGCACCTGCTCTTCTGCAAAGAAGTACTGAATGTCCACAAAGATGTCCCAGATGCAATGCTGAAACTTACTAATGTTAAAACCAGAGGCAGGCACCTGCTTTTCTGTAAAGAGGTACTGAAGGTCAACAAAGATTCCCCAGATGCAATCGTAATACCAACTAATGGCAAACCAGGAGGCATGCACCTGCTTTTCTGTAAAGAGGTACTGAATGTCCACAAAGATGTCCTAGATGCAATGGTGATACCAACTAATGTCAGGCCAGGAGGCATGCACCTGCTCTTCTGTAAAGAATAATTGAAGGACCACAAAGATGTCCCAGATGCAATGGTGATACCAACTAATGCCGAGCCAGGAGGCATGCACCTGCTCTTCTGTAAAGAATTACTGATCGTCCACAAAGATGTCCTAGATGCAATGGCGATACCAACTAATGTCAAACCATAGGCATGCACCTGCTCTTCTGTAAAGTACTACTGAATGTCCACAAAGGTGTCCCAGATGCAATGGCGATACCAACTAATGTCAAACCAGAGGCATGCACCTGCTCTTCTGTAAAGAATTACTGAAGGTCCACAAAGATGTCCTAGATGTAGTGGTGATACCAACTAATGCCAAACCAGGAGGCGGAGGCAAGATGGAGGCCGCACAGACGGCCGAGTGAGCTGCTCTATCCGCTTTCCACCGGTGACCTAACTGCCTGAACGTAAGCGTGATCTGCTTGAGAGAAGCTCTCAACGAACGAGGGTTAACCGGGCACAATTACCCACACTTACTCGGATGAGCTGGCGCCTGTGGTTTTCGTTGTGGCGCACTTTGCTCCCTTGTCATCTGGCGTCCTGTTCCCAACCTAATCCAGCACTTGCAATAGTATCCGCTCAGCCTGCGGGGCGTCTCACTATAACCATGCCGTCAAAGGGTTCTACCGCAGGGGCCGCGGCACAACAATGCCTGCTTCAGGAGCTGCGGGGAAGATCTCCGTAACTGTTTCTAGTTCCAAGGGTCTGGAAGCCGACATTTCACAGCTTAAGAATGCGGTTTCAGCCGGTAAGAGTAGCATTGATGGTCGCAACAAACAGACTGTACCTGCATTGTTTAAAGTTCAGTCTTCTAAAACTGCGGCATTGGTTAGCGCTCCTGCCGCGACAAGGGGCTCTGGCTCCGCAAAATCTTTGCCTTCTACCACAGCACTGACAGCTTGCACGAACGGGGGCCTCTCCTGCTCCCTCCACCTTTGTGCCTTCATCAGTAGGTGAGTCAGCACTTCGAGATGCAGCGCTCATTTCTTCCATTTCTGGGAAGCTTGTTTAAGACCTGCCTGAAAGCTGTGAAATTGACACTGGTGCTGCTCAAAACTAGCTGCATGCTGGGTAATGGAGTCCCTTTGGCAAAGAAACAGGATTTAAAGGGTGCAGGGTTATGTGAAACTGCACTATCAACTGACCAAATGGATCAAAAGCAGGACTTAGACCTCAATAAGGTGGACGACCCAGCAGACAAATTTTTCTCTCTATCAGATGTGTCTAACTCCTCTGAAGAGGATGCCCAAGACAAGGACTGGGCCGGTGATGACAGCGATACCAGCAGCTTTCAACCGTCTCAGTTGAGGACAGAGACGATTAAAAAGGCTAGTACAATCTCTGCTTGCCCTATTCAGAACGGGTTGACCACGGTAAGTATGTCTAGGGATTACTCGTATTCATCGAGCCTGGTGGATAAAGGGGACAGTGTGGACAGTGCAGTGTCTGGCAGTAATGCCGCAGCCTCCGCCTCTCCTGAAGAAATCACGCTTTCCACCATCTATCAGGTCATGATGATACATAGAGAGGAGTCAAGGGTGGAAAGCTCCCGGACACAAGCAGCCTGTAGGGAACTGCAAAATTCCATCCGCAGGATTGAGAAGACTTGCTCAGACTTCTCCTCCAGAATTACAGAGGCAGAAACTAGGATTTCCCAACTTGAGGATGACTTTGCTGCATATCAGTCTAAGGTGGAAAGCATACAATCAATTAGGGATGACACTGTGTTCAAACTAACTGATTTGGAGAACAGGGCTAGGCGTAATAACCTGAGGATTCTAGGTATCCTGGAGAGTCAAGAAGGTGCCAACGTCCGCCAATTTGTAATCAAACTATTCGAGGAGGCCTTCCCTGATCTCCCGCAATGGGACTGGAAGACACAAATCCAGAGGGCTAACCGCTTTCCTTTTAACCAACGGAGCTCGGGTGTTCAGTCTGATAATCGTCCTCGTGCCATCCTGATCTCTCTAAATAACTTTTTAGCCTGGGAATCCTTCTATGATCTGGCGAGGGCTGACCGCAAAAGAACCGGGAAAGGCCACAGTTTCTTCGTGCACCCTGACTTTTGTCAGAAGACAGTTGAACTGCATTGGCACCTTAGGCAATTGATCCCGGAATTTCAGGCAAAGGAGGCTCAGGCTTTTTTCTTCAACCCGGCCAAGCTAAAGGTGATCTGTAAGGGGCAAACTCAATTCTTTCATACAGAGGTTCAGGCCAAGGAGTATCTACTTACTCTGAAGACAGGATAAACGGCCACAGACGGGATCTCCTTGGTCTATGATTACTGTGTATACTCTGTGGGATCAGACTGATTCTGTTCTAATGCCTTTGTAATTAATTTTCAGCTCCCTTTCCCTTATACCTGCTCTGTGTCTGATTTTGGCTGTTTTGCAGCTCGGCCGGTTATAATCTTATTTGTTTTTTTTCTCTATATAGATAGGCTCTTCATTGTTTCTGTAAGACTGTTTTGAGTATGTTCTGGGTGCAGGGGTGGACTGAGCGGGGGGTTTGCCGCTCAACATCACCAGGGACAGTAGGTCTCCATGCCTTTGAAGGTGGGGGGAAGTAGGGTGGGGCTCAGGGGTGGGAAGGGGCCAAGGAGTGGGGGGTGAGGGGTGGTTGGGGTTGGGGCTGGTGGTGTGTGGTGGAGGGGGGTTCAATCTACTTTCTTACAAGATGGTTATGGCAATGTACATAAAAGATTTTTCAAGTCTGCTTTTGTCAATCTCATTTTAGGTGTTCTCTTAAGTAGTGACACAGGATTACTGGGTCCGGGTAATGCCGGGGTGATCAGGATTGTTTTTAAGGATCGCGGGTAGGCACAACTTTATTCGAATCTGCTCTCTAAACTGTTGTGGTTTAAATGATAGGAGAAAGAGGGGCGTGCTAGCTAAACTTGTCAGACATTGGGATATAGGTGTATTGTGCTTGCAGGAGACACATGTCCCTTGGAATAACCGTGCTTGGCTGAGGGAAGTGGGTCTTGATTTGGTTGCCTGCCCCCGGCAAGCTACTACTACTAGGGATTTAGCTATAAATGTCAGGCGAGGTGCCAGTACCGTTAAGCAAGGGAAGGTGGACGATTTTGGACAATGGGCTCTTGCTGGTATAACGGTTAGGGGATCTCCATATACCGTCTGCTCATTGTACAGTTCTAATTTGGATGACCCCTCTGTTTTGCATTTTTAAAGTATCGAATTCGCCCAATGGCCATCCCCAAAAATTTTGTGCAGTGATCTCAATATTCATTTGAATTCAGACTTTGACCTAAGTAGCAAAAAAGCGGAAAGACTGTGGAGGAAAGACTGGCTACATAGCAATAAAGACACCTACAACATAGCGGTAAGACGCTACAAATCGGCCATTAAACTAGCCAAGACCACCTTCTACGACAACAGAATAAAAAATGCGGCCAATTCGGCCAAAGAATCCTTCCTGATAGTTAAGGAACTGCTCAACATCCCCTCAGCTCCCGCTGCCTCTCTTCCCCCTCCGGACAGATGCAAGGACTTAGCCTCACACTTCGATTCCAAAATCACGCGGAACTTGGAGTCCCTTCCCCCAATCAGCCCCCCCATCCCGGCTGTTTCAGACGCCTGCTCCACCAGCCCGCGGCTGTCCTCCTTTAGAGGAGTCTCCCTCGATGAGGTTACCACCACGCTGGCCAAAATGAGAAGTGGATCCCCCCTGGACCCGGCACCCGTCAGATTCTTAAAAAACGTTTCTCCCAGTAGCTCACCTACCATTAGGGATCTGATTAACACATCTCTTGCCCAAGGCATAGTGCCCTCCTCATGGAAGAGCGCAGTTGTCAAGGCCTTGCTGAAAAAGCCCAACCTGAACCCGGACGATATGGCTAACTATAGACCCATTTCGCTCCTTCCCTGCTTCAGCAAGGTGGCTGAGAAATTAGTCAACGTGCAACTCTCCCAATTCCTCGAGACGAATAAAATTCTACGTCACTCACAAACCGGATTCCGGCCGGGCCACGGCACAGACACCGCACTCCTTTCCGTCATCGAGGAGGCTAGGTGTATCCTGGATTCAGGAGGATCAGTGGCAGTGATCCTCCTGGACCTCAGTGCCGCATTCGACACGGTGGACCACTGTGTCCTCCTCCATCGCCTGGCCAATGCAGGAATTGTGGGAACCGCACATGCTTGGATCAAATCCTTCCTCTCGGGTCGCTCATTTCAGGTGTGGGACGGCAACTCCCGCTCAGACCCCCTTCCGCTCACATGTGGTGTGCCCCAGGGGTCCTCGCTTAGTCCCACCCTGTTTAATGTCTACATGGCCCCGTTAGAGGATGTGGTTACCCCCTATGGGATAAAAATAGTCAATTATGCCGACGACACCCAACTCGTCGTCTCTCTTTCCCAGCTGGACAATAACCCTGAAATCCTACTTAACTGCCTGCAAGACATACATACCTGGATGTGCGAATCCTCGCTGAAGCTGAACGGGACAAAAACAGAAATCATGCTTCTGGGCAACAAATGGTCCTCCGTCCCTCCTTCAGTCTGGCCGGATTCCTTCGGTGACATCCCTACGCCTAAGACAGAAATTAAAACACTGGGCTTCTGGTTGGAGCAGGACCTCTCCTTGAAGACCCAGGCAGTCAAGACCGCGGGGACCTGCTTTGGCCTTCTCCGTTCAATTCGCAAGATCCTCCCCCTCCTGCCCCCCCTGTCCAGGAAACTTCTAGTTCAAGGGCTCATACTAGCACGTCTGGACTACGGCAACGCCGCATACCTCGGCGCTCCTGAAACCACCCTGGCCAAACTCCAGCGTGCACAAAACGCCGCGGCGAGACTCATTCTCAACCTTCCTCCCAGAGCCCCTACCACACCGGCACTTAAATCTCTGCACTGGCTTCCGGTCCGCCAGCGACTGGAGTTTAAGGCCATGTGCATCACGCACAAACTCATCAATGGGGCGGGACCTGCCGCCCTCAAAGATATGATTACACCTTATAAAGCCCACAGAAACCTTCGCTCGGACAACGAACATCTGGCCACAGTCCCAAGATTCAAGAAGTCGCGTACCGGTGGCCGCCGCTTCTCGGTCAAGGCTGCCTCTAAATGGAACGCTCTTCCTCGCCTGCTGTGCCTGGAACCTAGCCACGCACTTTTCCGCAAAAAACTCAAAACCCTCCTCTTCCCCAAATAGTTCCTAGTTTCCGCCTGTCCTGGATTTTACATTCTTATAGCGCAGGGATGCCCTCGGGTCACCAGGCGCTCTATAAATCTCAAAATAATAATAATAATAATAGCAATGACCTGTACCCCGGGAGAAAAAGCAAGATATTTAAGGCTGTTCAGGGGCTTTGCCTGGAACATGCCCTGGTCGATGTCTTGCAGAAGCTGCACTCGGCCGACCCCGGTTACACTTTTTATTCAGCCCCCCACAGCAAATCTGTTTGTTTAGATTATTTTCTGGTGTCAGATTCGATTCTCGAACGAGGTGTGTGTGAGCTGCATCCTAGAGTAATTTCGAATCACAACCATTTGATCTTACAACTTCCGTCTAGGGAGATAAAATCACTTTGGTCAGCTTGGACATTTGACCGGAAATTATTGCTTAACCAGAAGTATTGCAGTCATATGTCAGAATAGATAAAATATTTCTTTCAGTGAAATAATGGTTCAGCCCCAGTGGTAATTGTTTGGGATGCCTTTAAGGCAGCAGTGAGGGGTGAGACTCTCAGCTTTTCGCTACACCGCCAAAAGGCGATCAAAGAGAGGATCAAATGTTGGAATGACCAGTTGCAAGAGGCAGAGGAAGCCTTAATTAGAGTTATTACTGATCAGGAAAAGAAAGAGGAATGTCTTAGGCATATAGCTATCTGCAGGAATAGAATTTACCAGCATTTTGGGGAGGAGCTTGCGGCTAGCTTTATTCAGTATAAAACAGATATCTATGAGTTTGGCAAGAATGCTGGCAGACTGCAGGCTAAAAGGTTACAGCACAAGGGGGTTCTGAATCGGAGATGTCGCATTGAAGACAGTACAGATCAGATTCAAGACCAACCGGATAAAGTCCTTGAAGTATTTTGGGAATTTTATAAGGCCCTTTATTCCTCTGAAGAGGAGGACGAAGGTGATTCAGGGAGGAATATCTGGGTGACTATGTAACTGCGAAGGTGACACCGGAACAATCGGATGTCTTTTCTTCCCCGATTTCTAGGGAGGAGCTAGAACTAGCTCTAGTGTCACTGGCAGCTGGTAAGGTGGCTGGCCCCGACTCGTTGCCCCTTGAGTTTTATCGAACATTTAGGTATACTTTACTCGGGTAGTTAGAATCGCTATTTACACTTGCCCAGAATGGTCAGACCCCTGATTCTTGGCATAAGACCACTATTGTGGTCTTTAGAAAGAAGGACAAACCAGAGCTTAGCCCCTCTTCCTACCTCCCAATTTCATTAATCTGTGCGGATAGTAACATTTATGCCAAAATCATTGCACTTAGGCTAGGAAAGGTGATTGCCCCCTAGGTTTCCAACCGCCAAAATGGTTTTATACCTGGCTGGGACACCACAGATCACATCAGGCGGGCAATAGCATTATTTGACTGTGCCCAGGTCTGCAAACAGCCTATGCAATGATCCTGTTGGATGCCGAAAAGGCGTTCAACAGGGTCCCCTGGGGCTACTTATGGCAGTTATTAATAATGAAGGGATTTCCACAAGATTTTATTAAGTCCATACAAGCCTTATACATTTCTCCAGGAGCCTCAGTTCGCATTTCTGGTCAAGAATCACTTCCCCTTTCTATTAGCAGAGGAACTCGACAGGGGTGCCCCTGTTCTCCGCTTTGATTTTCAATTTATATAGATCCCCTTCTGAATAAACTAGATAACAGTCTAAGGATCAAGCCAGTTTTGGTTAACGGTGTAGCTCACAAAACACTAGCATACGCTGATGACGTGGCCATCTTTACGAAGGAGGTATGCTCTGCTCTGCCGGCAGTTTATGACCTACGTAAACAATTTGGTGTCGTTTCTGGTTATCGATATAATGTCGATAAAACACAGGTTATACACTCAGATTTTTTTAAACCTGCAGGGATCCCTGCCACCTGTCTGGGAGTGAAGATCACACTGTCAGTGGAGGATATACCAGAAATCAATATGTTACCGATTATTAAAGAGGTAAATCAATCATTGGAGAGACTGGACCATCTCCATTTCACACTCCATGGTCGCTCCAATGCAGTAAAAATTTTAATATTGCCCAGATTCCTACATTTATTTTGCTCTATCCCTATTGAATTTCCAATGCATTGTATTTTGAGTGCCGAAAGGGCTTGTTCAAGATGTTTATGGAGCTATCATAAAGCAAGAAGAGCGTTGAAGTGGTTAATACTCCCTAGATCAAGGGGTGGCTGGGGTGTGCCTTCTTTGCTTTTATACCATTGGGCTGCACTGCTGCAGCATATAGGGGTGTTAGTATCAGGAGGGAAGACTGTGGTGCCAGAGTTTGCCAGACCTTCAATCTTTGAGGTACTCCTTGGGACAGAGGCTTGTAATTGCTTGGTTAATAACATTGAACCAAGCTATTAAAAGAAAGTCAAATTTAAGATTATACAATCCGCGTTTTCAGTCTGGAAAAAACTTTGGAGATGATCTGGCATTCCAACTATTAATGCATATACTCCTCTGACCTCCTATGGCCTCTTGCGCTCGATTTTTCAGGATTTGATTACTTTTAGTTGGGTTACTCACGGGATTAAGGTTTTGGGGGATTTTTTAGGGGGGGGCAAATTGTTTCTTTTTCTGACCTAAAAGACAAGTATGGCCTTCCCACCAGACATTTCTTTATTTTTTTTACAAATTAGGAGCTATCTCTCAAAGCTTGTAACAGCTAGAGCAGATACTTTTGAGAATATTCCGGAGAAGGGGCACATTGAGAAGAGATCCAGGATTGGGTCAATATATCAAACACTCATTTTTGATCTGCCTGATGATTTAACTGCTCAAAATACCAAGTGGGACAGGAAATTTGGTCAAGAAGGCACCGATCTGGCAGCCTCTTTGGAGTTGGCTGGCCAGACACTAATTACTGGCAGCTTGTGGTCCTAACATTATATGGCCATCTTAGATTTATATTATATTCCCGGCAAAATCGCCAAATGGTCTAATCACCGAGGGAATCTGTGTAGCAGATGTGGAACCTGGGCTGCAGACACAAAACAAATGTTTTTCCCCTGTCCCAAGCTAATTAAGTATATTGAAGATGTTGAGCTGTTTCTTGTTCAAATCACTGGTAAAACCCTGACTCTTACTCCTACTTTAGTTATCTTGGGGGTCGATCAATCGCAAAATGGCGCCTTGCGCAGTAAACCTGAGCAGGGCTTTCTGTTCATTGCTATGTCTATTTTTACGGCATGTATAATCTTGCAATGAATTAGTCCTAAATCCTTTATTAATTGGAGGGCCCGACTATTGGCCTTTATTAATTGGAGGGCCCGACTATTGGCAACATACAATATGGAGTTAGCTGTGTATAGAGTAAAAGGCCAGAGGAGACAGGAAATGGGTCGCAGAATTTAGGCTCCTGTTATGGATTGGCTAGGATGAAGTCGCTGTGTTTGGTCAATGTTTGTTTTTATTATTGTTTTTTATTCTTTTTTTCATAAATGTCTTTATTGTGTACCAACTCATGCTAGTTATCTGTATAATTCTTGAATTATGTATTGCTATAACTTTCTGTTTCTGTTTAAAGACAAAATAATAAAAAAATGAAAAAAATGCCAAATCAGGAGGCATGCACCTGCTCTTCTGTAAAGTGGTACTGAAGGGCCACAAAGATGTTCCAGATCCAATGGGAAGTACTGAAGGTCCACAAAGATGTCCCTGATGCAATGGTGATACCAACTAATGACAAACCAGAAGGGTAGCACCTGCTGTTCTGCAAAGAAGTACTGAATGTCCACAAAGAAGTCCTAGAAGCAATGGTGATACCAACTAATACCAGACCAGGAGGCTAGTGCTTGCTGTTCTGTAAAGAAGTACTCAAGGTCCACAAAGATATCCCAGATGCAATAGTGATACCAACTAGTGCCAAACCAGGAGGCATGCTCCTGCTCCTCTGTAAAGTAGTACTCAAGGTCCACAAAGATGTCCCCGATGCAATAGTGATACCACCTGGTGCCAGAACATGAGTCACGAACCTGCTGTTCTTCAAAGAAGTACTGAAGGTCCACAAAGATGTCCCAGATGCAATGGTGATACCAACTAATGCCAAACCAGGAGGCATGCACCTGCTCTTCTGGAAAGTAGTATTGAAAGTCCACAAAGATGTCCCTGATGCACTGGTGATACCAACTAATGTCAAACCAGAAGGCATGCACCTGCTCTTCTGTAAAGAATTACTAAATGCCACAAAGATGTTCTAGATGCATTGGTGATACTGTTAAAGGTTAGGCTGCAAACGTCAACATTATCGGCGCCATCTTGCCCTTTCTGAGCTCATTTGTGCGCGTAAGCGGCAGCCATCTTAAGCGATATGGCCTCCCTGCCCCTTCCCTGATAGCCAGCACGTCTCTCGCTCTCCTATCCTCGCAGGTATCCCCCGCACGCTGACAACCCCCTCGCTCTCACATGCCTTGGGCCATAAACCCCTCTTCAGCGCAGCTCTGCCACAGAATCCCATCCTGTTCCCAGCGCGACACCTCCCTTCATTCCTTTCATGGTCTTAGGTCCTTTGATACAAAACCCCTTTTCCTGTGTCCCCGTTTGTCTTCCTTGTTCCCAGGCCGCCACCTGGCCCTGCGGATACTGTTTATTACCCCGTACAGTAGGAAGCTTCCCCTGCCCATCAAAGGGCCCTCGAGTTGATCAAAGCCCCCACCCTATGAGATCCGATCAAACTCCACACATTCCGTGAATCGGCGGAATGTCCAGCTGCGCGATAATCATCACCTGTTGTGACCGGGGTGGGGAATTCAACTGCAAATATATGTGGGAACGGGCCCGAAGGGGAGATTCCGAGGATGTTCTTTCACATGCCAAAATGTTACAAGAATGTGTTACATGTAATAAAGATCCTAATCCTATGTATAAAAGGCCAGGCCTCCGAGATGCGAGCAGAGCACCTCGTGACGATACTTGCTGTCCGAATTGATGTGTTCTCCTCTGGAGAGAATAAAACCCCGTTTCCTGCCTTTCAGTCTCCAGCGCCTGCTTCTTCATTGATTAATATTGGTGGGTCATAGAGGCGATACCGCCGGGCAACACAGAGAAGGGTCTTTGGTTACTGGTTGTCTTTGCACCCTTCTTACAATTGGCGTCCCAAGCGTGGGGCCCATCAGCGACTCGTGGATCCAGTGGGAGAGGTCCTGACGACAGAGTGAACGACTGCAACGATCGGAAGGTACCCTGTCCGATAGACCCTCGTCTGACAGCCGATCATCCGAACTTCACTGGTTCCGAACAGACCTCTCTCGAGTGATCTACGGTCCTGACTGGGAACCATCAGGAGTGCCACGAGGAGTACGAAGAGAAGAGGACGATCGGGCGCTGGATTCGGAAGACAAGAAACTGTCCATGCGGTCCGGGTAAGGTCGTGTAAACACGACGAATTGCGAAAAAGATTGATAATTGATGAGAAAATACTAGTATTACTTTTTGTTAATTTATTTGGAGATTCACTGTCTGCAAACGGAGAAACAACAGGCTCTCCCTTTACAAACAGTGAAGGATAGGTACGCATCCGTCGGACCTATCTTTCTCCCCCACTGAACAATTGCCCCTCCCCATTGATTAACTGTTACAGATTGTTTTCTGGAGATTCTCTGTCTGCAAACAGGGAAGAATAGGTCCCCTCTTTGCAGATAGTGAAAGGGTAGGTGACGCAGACCTTTGCGAACCTACTCATTCTCCCCATTGACCATTTTTATTTATTGACCTAACATTGATTGCCCGAAATTGGTTCATGAGGTATTCACTGCCTGCAAACAACGTAGAATAGAAATATTCTGTCTAGTCTTTGCACGCAGTGATAAGATAGGTAGTGCTGACTATTATCCCCATTGTGATCCGTCATGCCTGTCTTCTCCCCACTGGTTAGTAGCCTGTTTAGCCCGGACCGCTTATTAGAGATGAACCATCCGGCTCCGCTGGAAGGCACCCCTAATAAGGACATGTTCATGAAGCATGGATTGATCGCTATAGCCTATAGCCAGCTGTGGCATAAATATACGAAAAAGGATCGAGAAAGTCAGTGGCCACTGATAGGATCCTTCGATGACGATAAAATAAATACACTAGAAACAGCCCTTGGTAAAAACAAGACGACACCCACTATGCTTGATAGCTTCGGCATGTGGCGCAAAGAAACTGAACAACGTAAAAAGAGAACTGAGAGTAGGCTGGGGAAGGAGCTGCGGAAGGCAGCCCATCTAGCGGCTCAGAAACTAGAAAAAGAAATAAAGGAAAGAGAGGAAGCCAAACAGAAACCAGAAATAGAAACGTCAAGCCAGTGTCCGGTTAGAACGCCCTCCACACTCTACCCTGAATTACCCTCGAAACAACGGGCCAACGATGATCTGCTGCTAGGTCCTCCGATCATCTACATGCCCCCTCCATATGCCCCTTCCCAACCCTTAGCACAGCACCCACTACCCCCAGGTACAAGCGAGAGTAGCACCACAGCTTCGGCCCCCATGGCCTCTGTGCCGGCCGAACTCCTTGTATTAGATGCTACGCAAACGACAACGTTGGGCGACCCAGAGGCCCGAAGGGTTGGTTCTGCAAGGACATACAGACTAAGCAAGAATGAGCGAGCAGGAGTTGACAAGATAGCAAAGATACTGGTAGAGAAGAGGGAAGATGAAGAGTCCATCACGGATGTGTTTAACTCTTATACAGGGAGTCACAGGCGACACTTTACTGTACAACTGTGTTACCACGTCTTAAACGCATACGAGGACCGGTATCGAGACAAAGGTCCCCAGAGCCTAACGACCCTGTACCGGAAGGTCGATATCGGGGATGAGAGTGAGAGTGATGTGACGGACCTCCTTACGCGTACGCTTGAGGTTTTCCGCCACCTCACTGAACGAAAGCCGAAAATCGAACCCACAACATCCGTAGTGACCGAACCACAAACTGAACAATCTAACACCATGATGCCGATACGAGAGGCTGCCCCTTACTGGGTTCCTCCACAAGGTGAAGGGACTCATGATGACGCAAACAACAAAGATGCAAAGGGAAGGGTAGTGTACAATTGGGTCTACCAACCATGGGACCGGCAAGAGATTCTGACATTCCGAAAATCTCTGCCTGACCTGCGTAAAAACCCCACTGCCTTCTATACTGAGTTGGGTACAGCCCTAGGATCGACGATTATGACCCTGGCTGACATCGACTTGTTTTTCGGGTTATGTCTACCAGCTGATGTGTGGAAGCAAATCCGGAAAGTCGACCACTCTGAGCTGTTTGGACATAACTGGTCACAACTCGATGGCATAGACAGACAACGAGAACCCGGACAAAAGCCTTTGAAAGCCATTTTAGACCTCCCGGATAAAATCGTACAGAAATTAAAAACCCTGATCCCAGAAAAGAAAGTGGACTGGTCGATAGTAACGGCCTGTCGCCAGAAACCTCAGGAGGATGTATCGGAATACTTCTCCCGGTTTGAAACGGTGTTCTCCGATTACAGCGGCCAGGACTTGACCACTGCAACCGGACACCATCTGTTTGTCCAGAATTACGTTAAGGGTCTATCACCAGAGGTCTCACAAAAACTGCAGGCCAGCGAGAGTAGCTGGGCAGCCTCCAAGGCTACGGCTATCCTCCAGATGGCCCAATATTATGAACATCAGAAAAACGAAAGCGATAGAGCAACAGAGAGAAAGAAGAAAGACTTAAAGGAGAGGGTGATGATTGCTCAACTGCAAGGGGTGACTATAGGACGAGACCAATACCGGGGAAACCATCAGATGAACGTCCCTAAAACTGCACCTCCCAAGGACCGCACTTCGACTCCCCACATTGGACGTACAGACATTAGAGAGGACCAGTGTGCTTTCTGTAAAGGAACGGGCCACTGGAAATCTCAGTGCCCAGTTCTTTTGGAAATCATCAGAAATAGAGATCCTAGGGATATAGCAAGTGGACCAAGAAACAGGGGACCACAGCGAGGGCCCCCAAACGACGCAGCTAATGATAGATCAGGCAGGCCAAACACATTCGACCGACCCCGACAGAACCAATGCCAGCAATCTGACTACGATGATGTTCATGACTTTGCATAGGACTGCCTAGGGCAAGGGAGGGATCCAGTTGAGCTCTATGTTGACCAGCAAGGCCCTTACGTCACTGCTAAGGTCCTGGGTACAAAGTCTCCATTTCTGGTAGACACTGGCGCAACACGTAGTGCGTTATCAAAACGACTGATTCCAAGGGCACCCTTGTCTGGCTCATTGATAACATCGACAGGTTACGATGGAACGCCCTCCACTAACCCTTTGTCCGCCCGATCCTCTTTGACTTAGAAAACAACACCACTGACACCACGTTTTTGCTTTCCTCCAATAGCCCTGACGCAATTATGGGACTTGACTTATTGAAACACTTCAGAGCAACGATTAGATGTTCCCAAGACGGAGTCCGAGTTTTTCTTTACGACAATCCCGTTCTGCTTAGATATTGCCCTCCCAGACACATGTTTTCCATCACCGACGCTGACACCTCCCTGCTTGACACTCTGCCTCCGTATCTGTGGGCCAAAACGGATTCGGATGTAGGGCGCATGATGATTGACCCAGTGCACATTACTGTCCGGCCAGATGCAACACTCCCAAAACTTCCACAATATCGGATATCGCCCGAGGGCGAGAAGGCATTGGTAAAAATCATCCAATCACTGATAGACGCAGGAGTGGTAGAGGAAGTAGTTAGCAACGTTTGCAACAGCCCAATCTTGCCCATCATTAAGAAGCAGGGAGAAGGAGACGAGAAAGCATACCGCTTTATCATTGACCTTCGAGAGATCAACAAAGTGGTGGTACCCCAGTACCCTGTGGTCTCGGATATTACCACCATCCTGACGTTGATTCCCTCCACTGCCACCACCTTCACTGTCATTGACCTCAAAAACGCATTCTTTTCCATCCCCATCCACCCAGACAGCCGATATCTCTTCGGTTTCACCCTAAAGGCCCGCTCATATAGGTTCTGCCGAGCACCCCAGGGCTACACAGAAAGCCCTAGCATCTACAGCCAGACCCTCAAGAGACAACTGGATCAAGTCCAGTTACCCGATGGAGTGGTGTTAGTGCAATATGTCGATGACATCCTTTTGGCAGCCGACACCACTCCACTAGCTGTCACAGCCACCATTCAACTCCTGCACTTCCTTGCAGAAAATGGCCACAAGGTCTCCAGGAAGAAGTTGCAATTCTGCCAACCCCAGGTCACTTACCTAGGCCACCTTTTGTCCAAAGACGGAAGGAAACTGACTCCTGACCGGATCCAAACCATTCTCGACACCCCCATCCCTAAGACTCAGAAACAGGTTCGCTCCTTACTAGGCCTCACCTCCTTCTGCCGACAGTGGCTACCCAACTTTAGCCTCGTAGTAAAACCACTGTTTTCACTGCTAGCTAAGGATATCCCTTTCCCACTCCCTTGGACCCCTGAGTGTCAGGCTTCCTTCATGCAACTACGAGATGCCCTTTGTTCGGCTCCTGTGTTAGGTACCCCCGATTACACAAAGCCCTTCTCCCTTTACACTCACGAAAGGGAGGGGTGCGCTTTATCTGTCCTGACCCAATCCATTGGCTCAAAGCAACGACCATGCGCTTACTTCTCAGCCACTCTTGATCCTGTAGCCAGAGCCCTGCCTGCTTGCCTTCGAGCCGTAGCGGCTGCTGCGATCTCTATCCGACAGAGTGAGGGGATCGTGCTCTCGAATCCCCTCACGGTACTGGTACCCCATGCAGTTGACACCCTCCTAAACCAAACCAAGACGCAACACCTGACGAGTGCCCGACTGACTGGATACGAACTGACTCTGCTCGCACCCCACATCACTCTGAAGAGATGCACCACACTGAACCCAGCAACTCTGCTACCCTTACCAGAAAACGATCCCAATGTGCACCCTGTACATGACTGCGTGACCCTTACGGACGAACAGACTAGAAGCAGGGTTGACCTCAGTGACACGGCTTTTCCTGACCACGACGGAGAGCTGTGGGTGGACGGTTCTTGCATCAAACTCCCCGATGGCACCACTTCAGCTGCCTATGCGGTCACCACGGCTCGAACTGTAGTCGAGACAGCCCGCATCACACAACGATCTGCCCAGGCAGCGGAACTGAT
The DNA here is from genome assembly GCF_964263255.1 of Lissotriton vulgaris. Classification (NCBI taxonomy): domain Eukaryota; kingdom Metazoa; phylum Chordata; class Amphibia; order Caudata; family Salamandridae; genus Lissotriton; species Lissotriton vulgaris. The sequence goes on from NC_141699.1 coordinate 278,523,859, forward strand.
TGCCCTAACACGAGCCTGCATTCTAGCCGCAGGAACCACAGCGAACATTTACACCGACAGCCAGTATGCCTTTGGGGTGGTTCACCATTTTGGGCTCCTTTGGAGGGAGAGGGGATTCTTGACCTCACACGGCACCCCCATTTTGCACGGGGATATAGTCTCCGCCTTGATCGAAGCCGTCCTTCTCCCTAAGAGGCTTGCAGTCATCAAATGCCAGGCACACAAAAGAGTGACAGACATTATAGGACAGGGAAATGCACTAGCTGACATCACTGCCCGAACGACAGCTGAGAGTAGGACAACAACACATATGTACGTGACCAGGTCACAAGCAGAAAAATGGACTGATGCTAGGGACACTATTAGGGACATTCAAATGGCCAGCACACAGCACGAACTAACAGAATGGACACGGGTGGGATTAAAAGATGACGAAGGCTGCTGGCGGACAAAAGACACAAACAGATGGTTGCTACCTGACTCGTACCTGATTCCCATACTGACTATGGCACACTCCCCTGCCCATATAGGATCAGCCCCCATGATTGAACTTGTCTCCAGAGTTTGGCACAACGATAAAATCACAGACTCCGCCAAACGCCTGGTTCAACAATGCTTGATATGCCTGCAACACAACCCCGGGAAAGGAACTGTAGTACCCCGGGGAGGGTTTGGAGTCCCAAATCACCCGTTTGAAGTCCTGCAGATGGACTACATCCAACTAGACAGATGTCAAGGCCTGAAATATGTATTCGTTGTGGTATGCGCATTTAGCAAATGGGTGGAAGCATACCCAACCCGTGACAACACTGCTATGGCCACAGCAAAAGTCCTGTTGAAGGAGTTCTTCCCCCGTTACGGCCTTTGTCGAATTTTGTGGAGCGACAACGGCCCCCACTTCGTAGCAGAAGTTATCCAACTTATTTTGAAAGGGTTGGGTGTAAAACAAAAATTCCACGCAGTCTTCCACCCCCAATCTGCTGGTCTAGTCGAACGACATAATGCCACACTGAAACTAAAATTGGCCAAAATAGTGGCTACCACAGGACTGAAATGGCCGGACGCACTCCCACTGGCATTGCTCTCAATGCGTTCCACCCCTACCAAACACCACTTGACACCATACGAAGTTGTATTCGGCCGACCTATGAATGTCTGGTCTGCACCGAAACCAACTTCCATTCATGACGTCCCGGACGTCTTAATGTCTGATTACTTATGCCAGTTGACTAAAACACTGTCTGTTATCCATCAACAGGTGCTGCATGCCATCCCTGACACTTCCAGGGGTCCCGGACACACCATCCAACCTGGGGAGTTCGTCCTGATCCGGAATTTCCAGCGTACCCAGAGTCTGGAACCCAGGTGGACGGGCCCCTGGCAAGTCCTCATCACCACCCGAACAGCACTTCGAGTGGAAGGAAAACGCAACTGGGTGCATGCACACCACTGTAAGAAGATCTCCTCAACCCTGGCCACGACAGAACACATCGGCAACCAAGAAGAGCTCCTGAACAAAGACCGACCGTCACTAGCCTGCTATCCTGATACCGAAGCACTTGAACTCTCAAAATTCTCTGATCCTACTGTACCATCCAGAGAAGGGTATTTCCTGCGCCGAAGGGAGGAAGCTCCAGTTAAGCAGACCACGGACTAAATTGAATCTCAGAACGGTGACCTAAACACAACCAAGGGTTACCGGGAGAGAAGCAAAACGAAGTCTGAGGTTCTGCCCACCACCGAGCACCTTGAAGATGATGGAAGCGCCAGATAAGAAGATGATGGAAGCGCCAAATAAGAAGATGATGGAAGCAACAGGAAATACCCACTACAGAAACCCAAGAGCAGACAAACTCCACAATTTAAAGACAATTGCACTCTTCATCACGATCCTTTTCTGCTTTCTCCTCATGACCACACTCTGGATTGTGGAAGAAAATGCACCTGCCCACGAAACATTCCTGACCACTGCTCAACCTACCACCATGAAGGAACATTATCTGATTTCGCTCTCTCCTCAGCTCAGAGAGAGGCGAAAGGAGTTTTGGAATAACTCTTTCGTACAACTACTTCACCAGCACAACCTCGCCACCAATGCCACCAACTGTTGGATCTGTGGGTTGCTGCCCCACGCCACTGGACACTCGATACCATTCATCCCTTCACCTTTCTCAGTTCACGGCTCCTGCCTTGCTTGGCTGATCCTCCTGCAAGAAAGCTTTAAGGACAATGCCACCTCCAGCAAAACCGTAGCGCATTTCTACCACGGGGTCTGGCGGAACGAAACAAAGACACACTTCTGCCCACAGACCACCAACAACACAATCCACTTGGACATTCCTGCTAAAGAGCAAATTGAAATGCAGGTGTTCAACAATCCAACCAGACCCACCTTCTCCTACCTGCGGAAACGAACGGCCGCCACCCTGACCGTGGCCCTGTCAGTCATCAACGTCACAGGCCACCTGTGCATAGAAGGGCTTGGGACACAGCTGGTAGGCCACAGTGCTTGTCGTTTTACCAGAACTTTGGACTCCGCCGACCCACCTTCCTTTGTGTCATCCCCTAACATGTATTTCGTCTGTGGCACGAAGGCTTACACTTGGCTCCCCAAAGGCTGGGGGGGCACCTGTTTCATCTCCTTCGTCCTCCCCCCGACTTATGTGGCTCCAGCGAATCATCATAGACAAAAACGAGCCAGGGATCTTGGACAAGCCGACTCCACAGGAGCGCAATTCCTCGATGCTATGAAGGGACTCGTTCCCCTCTGGGGCCCGATGGCAAACAGCCGTGCCATCCGACATCTAACTCAGGCAGTTGAGACCACAATGAACATCACAGCTGGTATCTTTGCTAACAACACCGCCGAACTCCAAGCGGTCCGCTTGGTGGCCCTCCAGAACCGCCTTGTCCTAGATGTGGTTCTTGCGGACCGTGGTGGAGCATGCCGCATCATTGGGTCTAGCTGCTGTACATACATACCGGACAACTCACCCTCAGTGTACAAAGCCATCGAGCATCTCCACAGACTTTCTTCGGAAGTCCACCAGGAACAAGAGGAATGGTCGCTTGGTGGTTGGTTCTGGAACACCATTAAGAACTGGGGCTGGAGACTATTCACCATTATCCTGATTCCTGTGGTCATAATATGCGGTTTATGCTTGAAAATTCAATGCCTGCCACCTCTGTGTTCATTATGTGTGAATTGTATCTGCCCTAAGACTGTGGACTTTGGAAACGAACGTATGGGAGCATTATATGATGCCGAGGTTAAGAATTTGATGAAGATTGACATTGAGTGAGCAAGTTGGCTAGGATATGTTGAAAAGGGAGGACTGTTAAAGGTTAGGCTGCAAACGTCAACATTATTGGCGCCATCTTGCCCTTTCTGAGCTCATTCGTGCGCGTAAGCGGCAGCCATCTTAAGCGATATGGCCTCCCTGCCCCTTCCCTGATAGCCAGCGCGTCTCTCGCTCTCCTATCCTCGCAGGTATCCCCCGCACGCTGACAACCCCCTCGCTCTCACATGCCTTGGGCCATAAACTCCTCTTCAGCGCAGCTCTGCCACAGAATCCCATCCTGTTCCCAGCGCGACACCTCCCTTCATTCCTTTCATGGTCTTAGGTCCTTTGATACAAAACCCCTTTTCCTGTGTCCCCGTTTGTCTTCCTTGTTCCCAGGCCGCCACCTGGCCCTGCGGATACTGTTTATTACCCCGTACAGTAGGAAGCTTCCCCTGCCCATCAAAGGGCCCTCGAGTTGATCAAAGCCCCCACCCTATGAGATCCGATCAAACTCCACACATTCCGTGAATCGGCGGAATGTCCAGCTGCGCGATAATCATCACCTGTTGTGACCGGGGTGGGGAATTCAACTGCAAATATATGTGGGAACGGGCCCGAAGGGGAGATTCCGAGGATGTTCTTTCACATGCCAAAATGTTACAAGAATGTGTTACATGTAATAAAGATCCTAATCCTATGTATAAAAGGCCAGGCCTCCGAGATGCGAGCAGAGCACCTCGTGACGATACTTGCTGTCCGAATTGATGTGTTCTCCTCTGGAGAGAATAAAACCCCGTTTCCTGCCTTTCAGTCTCCAGCGCCTGCTTCTTCATTGATTAATATTGGTGGGTCATAGAGGCGATACCGCCGGGCAACACAGAGAAGGGTCTTTGGTTACTGGTTGTCTTTGCACCCTTCTTACAATACCAACTAATGCCAAACCAGAAGGCATGCACCTGCTCTTCTGCAAAGAAGTACTGAAGGTCAACAAAGATGTCCCACATGCAATGGTGATACCAACTAATGTCAAACCAGAAGGCATGCACCTGCTCTTCTGTAAAGAATTACTAAAGGTCCACAAAGATGTTCTAGATGCAATGGTGATACCAACTAATGCCAAACCAGAAGGCATGCACCTGCTCTTCTGTAAAGAATTACTAAAGGTCCACAAAGATTTTCTAGATGCAATGGTGATACTAACTAATGTCAAACCAGGAGACTAATGCCTGCTGTTTCTGTAAAGAAGTACTGAAGGTCCACAAATATGTCCCGGATGCAATGGTGATACCAACTAATGTCAAACCAGGAGGCTAATGCCTGCTGTTCTGCAAAGAAGTACTGAATGTCCACAAAGATGTCCCAGATGCAATAGTCAAACCAACTAATGCCAAAGGCGGAGGCTAGCACCTGCTCTTCTATAAAGTAGTACTCAAGGTCCACAAAGATGTCCCAAATGCAATAGTGATACCAACTAATGCCAAACCAGGAAGAAGGCACCCGCTGTTCTGTAAAGAAGTATTGAATGTCCACAAAGATGTCCCAGATGCAATGCTGATACCAACTAATGTCAAACCAGGGGCATGCACCTTATCTTCTGTAGTGAAGACCTGAATGTCCACAAAAATGTCCTAGATGCAATGGTGATACCAACTAATGTCAAACCAGAGGCATGCACCTGCTGTTCTGTAAAGAAGTACGGAAGGTCCACAAAGATGTCCCAGATGCAACGATGATACCAACTAATGGCAAACAAGGAGACTAGCACCTGCTCTTCTGTAAAGTAGTACTCAAGGTCCACAAAGATGTCCCAGATGCAATAGTCAAACTAACTAATGCCAAACCAGGAAGAAGGCACCTGCTGTTCTGTAAAGAAGTACTGAAGGTCCACAAAGATGTCCCAGGTGCAATTGTGATACCTGCTAATGTCAAACCAGGAGGCTAGTGTCTGCTGTTTCAGTAAAGAAGTACTTAAGGTCCACAGAGACATCCCAGATGCAATGGTAGCACCAACTACTACCTGGAATAGGAAGACAAACCACACTGGTCCAGATGAATCTGGGTGAAAGCAAGAACAAGACTCTTCATGTTGAATCTATGCAAAGTGAGAAAAACAAGTAAAGAAAGACCCTAGTGGAGAAGTGTGGCTCACTGGTTAGAGCAGGCAGACCCTGAAGCAGAGGTCAGACCCGGGACCAGGGTTCAATTCCCGATGCGGCAGGGTCTTGAGCGCAAATGTCCACGGACTCGATAATTCTCGCTTCGGTGCCTGACCTAATCATGGGTTCACACTCTGCAACTCTGGGCATTAAGCTTGCTTAATCTCCACAACGGCACCCCGCGGCGGGATGCCTGGCTTTCACCTTGGGGATGCCCTGTAGGGGCTATCTCACAGGGAAAAGCCAGGACGGCTTCCCAAGGCTAGCGCTATATAAATCCAATATACAATACAATACAATACAAAAAGAATGCCACATACCAGAGACAAAGACTCAAAATAGAGAGAGGAACAACAATCTGTTGCTGTAAAAAGCATACAGACTACTGGAAAACCCACATGCTGCCCAGCTATATTAGAAAGCAGAGCTGCTATTATAGGGAATTCAGCAAGAAGAGCAACCCCTTACCAGTGCTAAATCACAGAACCAAGGCCCTTAATTGTTAACTCATTTCCCCGAAGACAGACTGAGTAAAACCCTTGGGTATGTCAGGCCTAGGCTCCTAATTCTACTAGGATTATACGGAGAGCTGACGGCAAGGACAGTAGAAGATCTATCAGGCAGTGAGTGAAAGACTTCTGTGACAAACTGTGACAATGCTTCCCAACCTGAAGGACATGCCTATAAAATATTATTGCAGTGCAAGAGATAAAGAGAGACAGACAAGATATTGCAGTAAAACCCTTTGATACATCAGGCCAAGGACCCCAATTCTAACAGGATTACATCCAGAGCTGACTGTATAAACAGCAGAAGACAGTGGTGCTGAAATCATTTTCAGAGTGGGGGTGGGGGTGCTGCCATCAATGTTACTTCACTGACGTCATAGGAATAATAAAACATCCAAGCGTCACACAAAGAGCAAGTGTAGCAAATGAACCACGCCCATTCAGCAGGAGAGTGGTATGGATTTGGGGGCGCACTGTCACAAACATATTACCAAAGCATGGCGTAGTAACACACTCATTTAAATGCAGCACATTTTGCAGTGAAATGGCCACTACATTTTCACAAACATGCAGTTGTAGTGATAAAACGGTACATGGAACAAAAGATAATGTGTGAAAATAGGGGTTCAGTGAATATTTATCATTTGTGCATCACCGAACAAAGCGCCTTAATTTGTTTTGATCCTATTAAAATCTGTTTCCATCACATTATCAGAATTACAAAAAAATTGAGCTTCATTTGTACTTTCCTAACTATTAAAATATATTATGAAGTACGTGGCCAAATCGTTCACAGATATTAAAATATTGTTGCATGTTAAAATAAAAATTGACGTCCTACAGTCGATTCTTTCTCACCTGTGCCCTAGCACGATTGTCATATAGTTTACTTTACAAATGCCTCTCAATTTGCAGTCAAAGAAAGGTTTACACCAATCTCCATGTTAAGTATTTTTTAGGATTTAGGGTGGGTATGGGTTCTCGGGTGGTATGGGACTTTTTAGTGTGTGTATACGTTTTGGCTGGTAATGGAATTTTTAGGGTTTTGGGTGGGTATGGGTTTTAGGTGGCAAGGGAATTTTCAGGGTTTAGAGTGGGTATGAGTTTTTGGGTGGCAAGGGAATTTTTAAGGTTTAGGATGGGTATGTGTTTTTGGGTAGGAGAGGGATTTTTAGAGTTTAAGATGTGTATGGGTTTTTTGGGGGGCAAGGGAATTCTTAGTGTTTATGGTCGGTATTGGTTTTTGGTTGAAAGGGGAATTTTTAGGGTTTAGGGTGGGTGTGGGTTTTTAGGTGGCAAGGACATTTTTAGGGTGGTTATGGGTTTTTGGGTGGCAGGGGATTTTTTTAGAGTTTAGGTGGGTATGGGTTTAAGGGTAGAGGGTTGTTATGGGTAAATATATACATACATGTATTTTTTTTACATATAAATATATGTATATGTAACAGTAAGTATGTTTTTACACACACACACATATATATGTAAAGATATATAAACACATACATACGTTTATGTATGTGTGCACATACATACTTTTATATATGTGATCAAGCCTCGTTTGGGAGGTGAAACGCGTTATGGCGGATGGCTGGTGTGATTGGAAAATAAATCACCGATGAACTTTGCACGTATTCTGGGCTCACTCTCGTTATTCTTGAGGAATTGGCGATGAATGGCGTTTTCGTAACTTTTATATATGTGTGTATAAAAATACATAGAAATATATATTTATTTATAAGCGCATATACTTTTACCATTCATGCCTTTTCAAAGAAAATTTAAGTATTTCGCTGATAAAAATTAAGCTATCATATATATATATATATATATATATATATATATATATATATATATAAACGCTCCAAATTCCTTTACAGCAGCAAAACAATGGACGGCACTCCACAACTCAATTTACAAGGCTCTAGGATTTATTAAACAGTCAAATCAAAACAGAACGCGTTTCGGCATCGCGCCTTCGTCTGCTGTGTGTATATATATATATATATGCCCAATGTTTTTACTACAAGGGGTAAGGGGCAGGTTGCCAAGTGTCTAGTTTAGCAGATGCAGTGACCCACTAGCATTCCACTTGCCGTATCTAGGGATCAGCACCCATACCGCTTGGATTTTCCCTGAAAGAGCTTGCGGTTGCACCAATATGGTGAAAGCACTTTTGTTACATTTCACATTACTGGATAACCTGCCATGCAAAGCGATATGACAGATTTGTATTTTTCTAAGAAAATTTAGAATCAGTTTCCCTAAAGTGCCAGGATTTTTCTCTGTTTCAAGTGTGACACTGATCATTTTTTCCAGCTAATGAAGGCCATGTTGTGCATGGCAGCCTCTGTACAAAACAAAATGGCGTACGTGGCATGGGAAGATCTATCCTGGAAGGGGCAGGCCTTCCAGCACCTTGTCAGCGAGAATACCAGCACAGGTTGTAGTGTTTCAACAGCAGAGCTGGTATTATCTTCACTGTAAGAAATTCAGCGATTCTCCCAACTCTAGATGATGCGGGCGTGGAGAGTTGAGTGAATACAGCATCTGCAGCCTTCACGTGGATGCACCATTATCTCCTAACCCTGCACTGGTTGCAGATTTAGTTGCAGTTAAGATACCTTAGAACTTTTCATGGCAACAAAACATGTTCAGGGTGAATTTTCAACAACGTTTTATTTGAGGCTGCACTAACTTGAAGGAATTCTATGGACGTCAATATCCACCTGCTTCCTGGCTTTTTTTTTCGCAAGGTCCCTAAAACACAAGTGCAGAGGTTGGCGCATCTTGCCCTGATGAATTGTTGCCAAATTTTTCAAAATGGTTGCAAGCCCGCTCTTTTTCTCTATGTTTGCTATTATTGCCTTTTTTAATTCTACTTGTTTGTTTCCTCTGGTCGTCCTTGAAACGCTCTTTTGATTATTGTTTGATTTTTGTTTTGTCTTTATAGCTCCTTGTCCAGCACCAGCCCCCCTGAATGTGCCCCTTGGATTTGCTGATGTCAGCTCAGCTGAGAGATGGACAGACCACTGGGCAGAAGAGGGCAAAGAGGCATGAATCGTAAACAAGCTTGAGAATGAAGTGCGTACAACCCTACCTGGCTTCCAGCACATGGCAGTGCAGGGTTCGCCTCTGCTGATTCTCCACCACGTGTATCTCAAGGTGAATCTCCCCTTGCACCTCCTCATCTGGGTCCACGTAGGTCAGGTTGATCCAGCTGTCAATACCTGAGAAGGAAGAGACCATCAGTGCACATCACAGAAGACGTCTCTCAGCCCAACCCCTGAGAGGAAGAGAGAGATACAGACACTTAGGGGCATGTTTACAAGGAATTGCATAGGGCAGCGTTGCAAACCATTTTACTGCGTCGCCCTATGCCAATTCGAAAGGATAGGAATGCACCCTATTTACAAGATACTGTGCATTCCTGTCCTTTCAGCCAGTTCCGGCCCACATATTGCAACCGTGCGCCAACGCAGGTACCTTTGCTCCGTGGTACAAGGGTGGGTGCAAAGGTGTCTGCGTTGTTGATTGTTTTTGTGCAGGAATGGGAACCTTCCTGCAAAAATAATCACAAGAGGAGATTTCCTCTTTCTGTGATGCAGAATGCAGTACACGTGGAAAGAGGTAAAAACGAGGAGATATGTAAACATTACATACACCTGCTCTAGGGGGGCGCAAGATTTTGGCCCTGCCCCAGGCTTGTCTGATGTTATAAATCTGGGGCAACATCAAATTCCATGGGTGTTGAGTGGGAAAACCCACAGCAACACTCATGGAACGCTTCTTTCAAGCGGAGTAGGGCATGGCAGCCATTTGTGGTGCCTGGCCTTACTTGATATCTACAAGGCCATCAAAAGCCACGCAGAGGGGCTTTACCAAGCCGTGTAGACATGGCTAAGCCATGTGCCCCACCGAAACTTCACAAAAAGTGGGCTTGTAAATTTGCCCCTTGGTGACTTGTGGCCCACTGCAACATGAAAGTCAGATATACTGCAATCTAGGGAAGAAACAAACCGTTATAAACAATGTGCTTCCTCTACAGCCCCCCATGGTGTTAGTGTTGTGCTGCTGCTTCGCAGCCTGGATGTGCACTGCCTGCAGCCCACCTCTGCGTCAGTACTGTGCTAATGCAGGTGTTGTCCTTCACACCTAGGTCATACTCTGCCCATCGGTGAGTCAATGTGTTCATATATGAGGCGTAGGGTCCACCCTGGAACCTTTACATTGGTATGTTCCCCATGTATATTTACATAGGAATGTATTCTTTGAATCATGGGGCAGAAGATGCTGTTAACTAGAGGACGTGCTGGTGCCCTGTGGACTACACAACAACAAAAAGAGAGATAGGGAGAATGAGGAAACACTCTTAGTCCCCGGTTATACTTATTTAAACAAAAAAAGAGTGTCCAGAAACACAGCTTGAATACAAATGGAGCAAAAAACAATGAGTCATATACTCATTGTTTTTTGCTCCATTTGGACGCCCTGTGGACTACACCTGTGCTCTTTGCAGTGTTCGGTTATTACCACAATAAATCTATTAGAAGTGATCAACTTGAGCAGTACATCTCTTTATACAACAGAAATTTGACGACAAGCATTTAAGCACTGTTTATTATCTGCAACTTTACAGGCATAGTGAGGTTTCATACCTACTGTCTGGATGTTTTCCGAGTCTCGACAAGTGAGTGCACACTCAACAACGTTACCGGCCACCCGACCTCGCGCTTTCCTTGCGAACGCCACAACAAAACGAGCACGTGCTACCAGCATCATCATCCAAGCATTGATGGACCACATCACCTGTGCATCAACTACACATCGGAGTACGTGCTCTGCGCCTACGAGTCACGTCACTGGCTCCAGTTTCATTTTCTTTGTTGTCAGGAATACACTTTAAGCCTGATTGGTGCATTTGATAACAAAGTGAAACCTGGAATTTCACTTTATAAAGATTTCATTTCACAATCCTTCATTGACTAATTTGACCCTGCAGAGAACACAGACATTTCTCTTACCTTTAACATTTGTGTTTATATATACTATGTTTAACCTAATGTGTGACAATATTATGGTTCAACCATTTTACCTGAGACATCCACAACCATTCTTGTCATCACCTGGTGAACTGGTGCTACAGTATCAAGAATGTAAAAATGTGTTTCAAAATTAGCTCTTCACATTTGAAGACAGGACGGTAGATCTATCTGCTGGTAAGATCAAGAAGATCTTACTTAAATCACTAGGTCCTGAAGGATTGTGCGTTTTTAACCAAGTACCCAGAAAATACTTGGGGCCGGTGGGAGAAATTATTTTCTGAATGCACCAGCTGCTCTTGATAACTATGGTGCACCAATAGTTTGTGTTTCTATAAATTGTAACAAAATTGTCCATCGAGCACAGGGTAAAATTGAGACGGTTAATGACGATGGACCCAGTTTACATCTTGTCGATAGGCATAGTCCACCTCAACAGTGGTGAAGTATGCTTACCACCAAGATAATGGTCCCCCACTCAATTTAGATGTGAGCGGACTAAAGGTTTAATCATAGCGAACACTACTATTTCTCTGCCATAATTCAACACCTCCGCGGTCCTGTGGAGTCAAAGGCAGAACTCAAATTTCGCCCACTTGATTTAGATGAGCGGAATTGGAGGTCAGTTTTCACTGCTTGTCATCACCAGGAAAAGCCTAACGCTAAGAGGAAATGAAAACTGCTAAATGCTCCTCTCACCGTGGGAAAGTGCTCCCATGGTGAAGGGAGCATTGTCTTTTTTATTTTCAAAAAAGAAACCTCATAAAAATAGAAAACTGTTTAGTGCAGGGGTCTTTCATATTGACGGAACTCTGCATCAAACAGCAAAGTGAATTGACAGGAACCAGCTGGCAATGCTTTATAAATGACAGCACGCATGGCAGTCATTTATAAATCTGGGGGTGATCCTTTCACTAGGGTGACGGAGTAATTTACTCTCTCACCCTAGCGGAATAATGGGCCATCCGCAAGGAATTTAATTGGCCCCTACATCTCTGCCAAAGAACAAATACCAATTTACTGATTTTGTAGGTAAGATAAATTCTTGAAAGGAGAGGAACAATTTGATTTAGTAATACTCTAACTGCAACAACAAGATTTTGAATACACTGTTAAAATGTTTTAGCTGTGGGAGTGAGAGTCACTTGACCCACAGCAATAAATGCCTGGCGAATATACTGCAGCCTGAAAGGACATTTTACTAAAGTGAGCGTGTGTAGGGTGTAGAAGTAAATCCAGGCATGTGTTGAATGTGAAAGAGCAGAAAGGAGTGCATCAGAGAGCGAATATGAGGAGAGCATCAATTTTTGCATTGCTAAGGATGAAAGAAAGGTGGGTTTGAATATTAATGATTATGTCAACTCCAGAGGCAAGCAGCTAAGGAGGTCTAGGAGAAGAAATCTGCTGGCGAGCTTCAGAATTTCGTACAACCTATTGATATTGATTGGTATAGTTATATAGATGATACCTATGAAATGATTGGCTTCAGAGCACTGAAGTTTAGGTTTATTAAAAATAGGCGGGCAAACTCTAAACTTTAAGAAGCCAAGGAAGGACCTTCAGTTTTCGGGGCCATGAATGCTGGATCCAAATAGTCCAAAGCAAGCACTTGTTATCTACAAAGGCGAAACACTGGGGAAAGCTGTTCAGGGTAAGTATCAAGGAATGTGACAGAAGGTTTAGGAAGGCTCAAAGGCTTTGTACATAAGATTGTTTTGAAAAAAGATGCAGTACCCACAGTACAAAATACATGTCAAGAACATACCCTGAAAGAAAGGAGGTAGTAAAGAAAGAACTGGGAAATCTCCTTAACACAAGAATCCTTGAAAGACTGGAATCCTTAGAGTGGGTGGCCCTTCTTGTCATCGCTCGGTGGTCAAAGGGTCTTTATGGTTATGTGTGGATCCAAGGGACCTCAACAGTAATATCTTGGTTCACCAATTTCCTTTGCCAAAAAATGATGAAATGCTGGCCAGAACTGTGAGTCTTAACTGGTTCTCCTTAGCGGCACCATACCAACAGGTCATTTTAGATTTTAGGAGCAAAAGTTTAAGCATATTTGTGATACTTTTTAGGATTTTAAATTTCTGCTGCCTGCCTTTTAAGTTAGCCTCTACTGCAACACTTTTTCAGAGATTGATGACAGGATTATTTGGAGAACTGTCTGAGGTCTTGCACTCCCAAGGTGATGTACTGATAATGGGACAAGGGAGGAACATGAAGGCATTCTGCATGAAGTGCTGGGCATTGTAGAGAAGAAAGGTTTGGCTGCAAAACCTAAATTAAGGGACGTTTTAACTTTGGAATGTGCTGTCTGGTGAAGGCATCAAACTGAGGCTGAAGTTAAATGAAACCCTTAAATTGTCTCTGCTCTGGAGCCCTGGGATACTTTTTTGGGGCATACGGAGTTTTACTCAAAATGTATACTGAACATTTCTGATATAAGCTAAGTTCTTTCACATGTACTTAAGAATCATACCAGTATTTGTGGTCACCAGAGTGTCACGAGGCATCTGAGGCTTTGAAAATGAACCATTTGCAATTCAAATCCTCCTCAAGGTTTTGATGCCAAGGCATCCAGCACAATCATCACAGATACTAGTGGAAAAGGTTTCAGAGCAGTTTTGTCGCAGAAGGACAAAGAAAGTAAAGGAGATAATTTGTGCATACACTTCAAGATCACTCACTCCCTCCAAATAAAAGAACTCTGTCATTGTTAAAGGGATTCTTGGTTCATTTTAGGAAACTCATGTGGGCTATTGTATTTATCTTAGCAGCGATCACAAGCCGCTAACAAAACTCCTAAAAACAGGAGGCCTACTCAGAGCTTCTGCCAGAATAGCTAAGATGTCAATGGACTTGCAAGATTTTAACTACAGATTTGAGCATGCAGTGGGTAGCAAAAATACTGTGGCAGACTGTCTGAGTAGGAAGCCATAGGCCTTGAAGGAGAGGGATATGAATGAATGGAACGAGTATAGCGTTGACAGAAGTTTTGAACTACCCGACAAAGATCACAGAGGTATGTCATGGGAGGAAGGGACCGAAGGATATCTCCAACGCGAAAGGGAGTCATGGCCTTTGGCAAGAATGCCGCCCAAGTCCTTATTACCAACTTGTCTTGGAAAAACAAAGAGTATGCCGTTTGCATTGAAAGTGTTGGGAGTTCATTCACAAGATGAGCTGATGTAATCGCAATGTGGATGATAGTCTTTAAAGTCAGGAGATGCAACAACCAACTATGAATCAACTCAAAGAAAGTGCTAATAGGAAACATTAAGATCAAGGTAATGTCCAACTGTAGCATCACAAACAGTGTGGGAAGGAACATGTGAGTCAAACCTTTAATAAATCTCATCACAAAAGTTAATTCAAACAAGGACGGCTAATCTGGCGAAAGGACAAAAGGGTAGGCAAATAACCTTTAGTAGAGCCCACTGCAAGTCCTAGGTAAGAAAAACATCAAAACAAACAAAAGAATATCTGACAGCTTGGCTTGTAAAGGGTCAGTCTTGCGGAGAGCACCCCAGCGCACAAATCTGTCCCAGTGTCAGACATAAATGGACTTTGTGGAAGGATGTCTAGAAGCGAGGATGACACCCACCACTTCTGGGGGCAGATCAAACGCAATCAACTGTTGTCACTCAATGTCCATGCATGGAGTATTAGCTTGAGAAGATTCAGGTGAAGGAGCCTTCCCTATTGCTGAAACAGGAGAACATCCCAAAGCGGATGCCTGATCAAAAGACAGTTTTGGATTCCATTGTAGAGCCTGCATATGCCACCTTGCTCAATACACTAGGAGGATGCCGGAGGTTACAAGGCCAAGAAGTCACAAATGTACTCTCATGGAGACCCAGGAATGAGCCTAAAATATCAGAAACATAGCCTGAATGTCCTGATTTTGTGTCAAGGGTTGTAAAGCCCTGACCTGACCGATCCATGACAGCACCAATGAAAGAAAGCCTCTGCTAACTGTTGTGTTTATGCCGTCAATACACAGTAAATGAGGAAGTAAAAACTAGCACCCTGCCCTCTGAAGATAAGCAATGAAAACCGTCATCACTTTCAGGGACAATTTAGGGGTACTGGTCAGGTGCTGAAGGGGAGAAAAGTAAACTGAAATGTTCATTGCCGCCTTGAACCACAGGTAACGTCTGTTGGACTGCAGGATGGGTGTATGAAACTATGTGTTCAGCAGGTACATGGACATCATCCAGTCACTCGGGCCAAGGCATTGATGATCTGGGTCAGTGTGAGCAGCTCCAATTTGCCCTCCCACAGGAAGGCATTTAGAGGTCAAAGGTCTAAGATGGGCTGAAGAATCCAATCCGTCTTTGGCACAAGGAAATTGCAAGAGTAGCAACCCCACTCCATTTCAGAGTCCAAACCCCTCTTGAGGGCTCCTTTGGGAAGCAAAAGTTGAACCTCTTGCAACAGAATGGACAGGTAGGTGTTCCCCCGAGAGTCACACTGCTGTGGGGAAAGCGTTGGCAGAGCAGAAAGAAAGGGTAGAGAAAAGCCATGCTGAACGTTTGATGGACCCATCTGTGGAAGGTGGTGGATTACCGTCCTGGAAGATAATTCTAGATCCTGCCTCCTACATGGTAGTTGTGTACCACAATTGGCAAGCTCAATCAGCCTGGTAGCTATTGTCTCTGGCGAAAGGGACTCTGAGGACTGATGCCCTTGCAGGCCTGCACGCTGCCTGCCAGATCCATGCAGCAGTAGCTGGGGAGAGTGACACTGCCTATATGCCAGCCCCCTAGAATAGCCCAAGAATTTCCGAAACTGGTGAGGAAACTGCTTGGTGGGGGTCAAACAATCAAGAGATTGTGCTATGACTTTACTTTCTTTGAAAACTTCCAAGGAAGAATGTGCTTTTTCGCCGAACAGGCATGAGACATCGAAAGAAATATCCATAAAAGAGTCTTGTACATTTCCAGAAAATCCTGAAAAGAGCATCCACACATGGTAGAGAAACACCACAGTAGTGCCAACCACAAATTCAAAACAATCAGTAGTATCAAGGTCAGCACACGTGTATTTGTCTACATCTTGACTATCCTGAATAGTTTGAGCCAGTGAGATCCTAATGTCTACCAGAAAAGTTGGCAAGATCTAGCTGGCCTTGTTCAAGGGATTATGCACATATCGGCCCAATAAGCAATCTGCATTGACAGATCTCAGTAGTACGCTGGCCGAAGAGAACATTTGCTTTCCAAATGTCTCAATCCTCTTAGACTACCCATCTGAAGAAGGTGTGGGTTGTAGATTGTGTTTCACCTTTCTGGTTGAAGACTAAACAACCACACTCTCTGGAATAGTATGTTTAGTGAGAAAATCAGGGTCTCTAGGTGCTGATCTGTGACATCTGGCTAGTTGCCTATTCACTGATGGGCAAAAACAGGGCTTTGACCAGGTGGCCATAAATGTGTCAGGGAGGGACTCACTAAAATGGAGTAATGGTACAGATGTGACTGGCCCACATTGTAAGATTTCCTTAAGGATATTTGTCTTAATCTCAATAAAGGACAGTTGTATGTCCAAGACCTCAGCTGCTCTTTATATTACCACTGTAAATGATGCACTCTCTTATGTTAGCAGTCCATATAGTGAATTCCACACTTTATCGGGGGAAGTAACAAACTCACTGGCCTCTTGTAAGTCCAGGTAAAAATTGTCACCACCATAATGAGAGGGGTAAATCATCTCATCCCCACCATCATCATCTTTGCGTAGATGCAAGCTCTGGTCAGAATCGGAGCCAAAAACATAATAGATCTTCTAATGGCACTGCTGCCCTACTGCAGGCATAGGATTATAGACAGGCTGTATGGAGAACAGTTGTGCTTTAGTAATTTTGCAGCATGACATTTGTCGGGATCAGGCTGAAGTTAGTTTCGGATAAACATCAGAACCAGCACCAGGACCTTCTCCTGCGCTGGTGGCACCAGTACTGGCAGTTCCAGCATTGACGAGGGAGGAACTTACATAAGTCCTGGTACCTCGGTGGAAGTCTGTACCAGAACCAGTATGGATCCCAAAACTGATCCAAGGGAGTCAGATGGCACCGAGTAGGGGTCCATCATTGGTAATGCGACTAAAGGACTGTGCAGATCCTAGGGGTCCGAGCGTGTGGTTGAGGGAGCTGCAAGAGTACCATAACCTCCTTAAAGGTATCAATTTGCTGCAGTCACCCATGGCCTGGGGAATTTGAGGTGCACTGAGATCAACTGTGGAACTGGCTTGGGATCCGGAGATTTGGGAGGAGATCAACCCACTTTGTGATTCTCTTGTGGTGATGTTGGGTTGAGTTCGGCTTCGCTTTCTTGTGCTCGCATTTGGACTTCAATGTTGCCTTACCTGAGGACTTTAACCACACTGTTGACCTCTCATTGATGCGACCTTGGGGGTAGGAATGAGTCCACACCCTCGACTTGGAGTGGGACGTACGTGAGGCCGGCAACCTCTTCGGTTCAGAGACATACAGCTTTGCTTTTCGGTCCCGATCACCTTTGGGTGCATGAGGACTTTGAGTCATGTACCGAGCCCAAACACCAGTGACACACTTTGCATGGGTCAGTGACAGACATTGTTTTCTACAATCACAGCATAGTTTGAAACCTAGATTCTTCCGATGGGACATTGTTTCCTAGCAGACTGGATTTCTGTTTTAGGAGTCGTTTAAAGACTAACCAAATTGAGAGCGGGGCTCCAGATCAGTGTCAGAAGGCACTTAAAGAAAGGAACTGATGTTAATATAAAGGTGGCACATATTCTGCTCTCTCCATCACTTCCAGGGCAGTGTGGAGTCAACACGGTTCTGCACGGCGCAACCCAGCAGCACATGAGAAAATTCCTGTCAAAAGCTTTCTTTCCAGATCCAGTCTCGCACCTGGGGAGTAGGTGAGGAATCTGCTGTTAGAAGCATTTACCAGAATCAACTGGACAAAATGTTGTTGGCTTATCGCATCATGGAGAGCACAAGACACACACCCTTTGGTGTGATGAAGGGCCACCCTCCCAATTCAAAGGCTTAACCTGGATGGTTAGGCAAATCTAAGGAGTGTTACTGGAATGCTGAAGAAAAAAGAACATGTGTAGTTTGCTATCACGTGCTCGGGATTATTATGACAGTAAGCACAGTGTGGATGATGTGATTGTGAAAGTGGGGCAATGAGTGCGAGTTAAATTGGGCAGAAACCTAGCCAAGGACACCACTATGTTTTCTGAACCCAAGAAAGTGGCACAAATTTTGAAGAATTCGGTAAGACTAAATGATGGCAAAGTGTGGCATTTGGGCAGGGTTGTGCTGGACTGGCACTGTCATGCTCAAATATATAGAGCAGCTTGCGGTAAGCTAAAGTTTGATTGGCTACAAAAAGTTACCTTTGCAGGATGTAAAGATGGAGCAGAAGAGCACAGTGGTGAGAGTGGAGTATGTGAATAAGGCTATGGGTGGCATAACGAAGGTGGAGCGATTGGACGTCAAGCGCAGTGATGTAGTCCCTAAATGTCCTAAAACGAATATAAAAACCTCCAGGAAGATTACAGGATTATATTTGTATGCAGTTTTTGTAATAGTTAATTCAATCTTGTGTGGGGTTTGTTCAGGTTTCTATTTCTGTGTCCCTGTAGAAAAGGGAAGGGTGTGTAATGTTCTCCCTGTATCCTGTACACTGGTATGTTCTACTGCGTTTATCCAGGCACTGCTTTATGCCATTGGAACGTATACGCCAATAGCGGGGCAGTCGATGCTAGATGAGCTAACTGCAGGACGTGAAGATGTCCTGTGGACCATATCTGTGTTCCTTTCATCATTGGAGTATTGTTGCAATCAAGCTATTTGAAGTTGGCAACTTGAGTGCACTTAGCACTGGGAAATACATTAAATCAGGCTTAGCATTTGTTGGGGATAGATTGGAAAAATTTGTGGAAGAGAGGTTCGTGGACATGCCTGTGCCTTGCTTTGAACAGTACTCCGCCACTATATTGCATACTTTGTATTGCATGTACAAATACTGCATTTACTACATCGATGTATCTACTACCTCACACGGTAGGTATAGTGTGATTAAATATGAAGTTCAGATAGCAAATGTATAGGCAATGTAGTTGCAGTGGTACTTATCTATGTAAGTCAATATATAGTATCATACGTCCCCTGGGACACAAAGGATTTGTGAACAGGTAGTTGCTCTCAGTCTCCAGACATCTAGTGCCAAGAATTAAGACTTTGTGGAAGGAAAAGCTTTTAGTTTGTTTTTAAAAGTAGGGCGGGTGCCCGTGATATCCAGACAGTCATGGAGAGGCTGTATCTTGCAAGATCAGAAAAGCATCTGTCATCACTGGTGACCTATTTGAATGTGGAGGGACCAGCTGTGTGGATCACAAAACGCTGCAGGGGACAATAGTGCCTTCTATAGTACCCTGAGGCGGCAGACAGACCGCCAGTGAGTCTCTGTAAAGTCATGTTGAAGGCACCAGAGTGCACTTTTTACAGAGGACCATAGATACTGTTTGGGCATGCCTTGATGTTAATTGCAAACAATGTGTGGGGTTGAGAGGGTGGAGGAGGGTGTGGAGAAGGCGGTGAACGAAAAGTTTGTCTAAAATAGGTGGCATGGCCCGGTAACCAGCGGGACAGCGTTTCTTTGTGCTCCGCTTGTGTTCAATCATTGTGATGTTAGTACTGAACAACTATGGGTTCGGTCTACATACCCCAGACATGCTCTTTCTTCAGATCACCTTGGTGTTTTTTAGTTTGTTGCTGCTGGAAAGGCTGGATACTCTATACGCTGGTCTTATGTAATGTCTCATCGCCTTTCAAGGTATTTTCAAGACTCCTTTCCTCAAAGTATCAAAGTAGAGTTTACAACACCCTTTACATAGGCTGTCCCCGACCCTGAGAAGAACATTAGGGGGTATTCCGTAGCTATCTAATATCTTTGGTAAAGATTGGTCTCTATATTTTTTTATTATTGTTCTTTCATGTACTTACCTCGAGGATGAGACGCAATGTATTCTTTGCTGAGTGATATCTTCCCAATAACGTCATCATGCCTGGAGCGAGAGAAAGTGGAAGAAATTAGCACTGAAGACCGAGCACAGACAGCTGCTGAATAATGCAGTG
The DNA here is from genome assembly GCF_964263255.1 of Lissotriton vulgaris. Classification (NCBI taxonomy): domain Eukaryota; kingdom Metazoa; phylum Chordata; class Amphibia; order Caudata; family Salamandridae; genus Lissotriton; species Lissotriton vulgaris. The sequence goes on from NC_141699.1 coordinate 278,543,983, forward strand.
TGAGCAACCATGAAGCAACCGTCCCACCATGTAACGCTGCTGGTGCCGCAAACCACCCAACAGCACAACATCCCAGGCTTCATTCAACGCAGTCAGCATTGACCCACAAACGAAAGTCAAACACCTCTCTTCACAACATGCCATCCTCCACTGTCACATCAACTAATCTGCCATAAAATACCATTGTAAGTGGCCAAGCGGCTACAACTGCAACCTTTGGAACTGAAAACCAGGTTTGTGTCCCGGCTTCAGCCCAAAGTCCTGTGAATCTGATGTTTCAATTCTCTATTGAGTTTTCAATTGCTGAGTGGTACATTTAAATAGAATACACAGCCAAATCGCCGTGCAGGGTGAGTAAACCAACAAGGTTAAATGCAAGCCCATAATCCGTCTGTAGACCAGGCCTCCATGGACGACCCATAAAAAAATGAGGAGAAAAACCAACCAAAAACAGCTGAGTATAAATCTCCAAGAACAGATACAGGATCTAAAAACATAGGCAACACATATTACTTAACAACTTAAAGGGGGGGCAAAAAAGAACACAACAATCAAGAGAGGAAAGGGAGACAGAACACCCTCTCCCACAGTGGGTGGAAGGAGGGGAGGGGAACACCCACACGTGAGAAAATAAAAAAAGATTCAGGGAAAATAAAAAAAGATTCAGGGAAAATCTCTTGACCTCCAGTTAGTAATGTAATCTGCTGCTGTAATGCTCATGAGTCAAGTTCACAATATGTACATCTGCAAACCAAAAATATGTATAGTTCTTCATGCACACGCTCTGCGGCCAAGCAAACTCGCGCTCTAAAAGCTTGTCTCCAGCAAATAATCTAGATTCTAACCAGGCTCACACAGATCAACAAAGCAAAACATTCTTTCCATGGAGGGCACCGTGCTCACAGAAAGACCCCAAACTATGACAGAGCTGTGACTGGAGAGAGGAGGTCTGGCTAACCAACCATTCAACCCTTAGGTCATTCTTTGCCCAGGGAGAAGTGCTTATACCTCATATGAAATACCACCCCCCAAAAAACAACCAGCTCCCTTCTGAATTCTGCATTTGCTACAGTCTCACTGGAGAGTTCATCCAATAGGGCTGTGTCCTGCCACCCTCCATCTCTTCCCTGATCTGCCTCTCTATACAGACTCCGTCATAGCACAGCACCTCCGAGACGTCATCAACTGCTCCTTCAACTCCGCCACCTTCCCGGAAGACTGGAAACACGCTGAACTCACTGCCCTTCTGAAAAAACCCACAGCGGACCCCACCGAACTCAAAAATTACCGCCCCATTTCGCTCCTCCCATTCCCGGCCAAAGTCATCGAGAAAGCTGTCAACAACCAGCTCGCCGCTTTCCTCGAAGCCAACAAATCCCTTGACTCCTCACAATCTGGCTTCCGAGCAAAACACAGCACTGAGACCGCCCTCATCGCAGCAACAGACGACATTCGAACTCTACTGGACAATGGAGACACAGTCGCCCTCATCCTCCTCGACCTCTCTGCAGCATTCGACACAGTCTGCCACAGCACCCTTTTACAACGCCTCAATAACATCGGAATACAAGGAAAAGCACTTGAATGGATCACCTCGTTCCTCACCGGAAGAACCCAGAGAGTCCGCCTTCCACCATTCAAGTCCGAGGCCACTGAAATCATCTGTGGCGTACCACAAGGATCCTCACTCAGCCCCACCCTCTTCAACGTATACATGAGTCCCCTCGCGGCCATCGCCCGCCAACACAACCTCAACATCATCTCTTACGCGGATGACACTCAACTAATCCTTTCTCTCACCAATGACCCCAGCACCGCCAAAACTAACCTACACGAAGGAATGAAAGAAGTTGCCGAATGGATGAAACTAAGCCGTCTGAAACTGAACTCAGACAAAACAGAAGTCCTCATCTTAGGTACATCCCCCTCTGCATGGGACGACTCTTGGTGGCCGGAAGCCCTTGGAAAAGCACCCATCCCGACTGACCACGCACGGAACCTAGGCGTCATCCTGGATTCTTCACTCTCAATGAACAGACAAGTCAGCGCCGTATCCTCATCCTGCTTCAACATTCTTCGCATGCTCAAAAAAACATTTCGTTGGATCCCCACTGAAACCAGGAAAACAGTCACCCATGCTCTGGTCACGAGCCGACTGGACTACGGAAACACCCTCTACGCAGGTACTACCGCTAAACTCCAGAAGAAACTCCAACGAATCCAAAACGCCTCAGCCAGGATCATATTAGACATCCCGCGCAACGAACACATCTCTGGTCACCTGAAAGACCTCCACTGGCTACCCGTCAATAAGAGAATCACTTTCCGACTACTAACCCACGCACACAAATCACTCTACGACATCGGACCGGAATGCCTCAACTCACGACTGTCCTTCTACACCCCCTCCCGCCAACTACGTTCTTCCAACCAAGCCCTCGCCACTGTACCTCGCATCAACAAGACCACCATGGGAGGCAGATCCTTCTCATACCTGGCTGCTAAAACATGGAACTCACTCCCCGCTCACCTTCGCCTTACCCAGAACCACCTAGCATTCAGAAAGCAACTTAAAACGTGGATATTTGACAAGTAATCCTCCTCCCCTTCCTAAGCGCCTTGAGACCCTCTGGGCATGTAGTGCGCTATATAAATTCTCTGACTTGACTTGACTTGACATTTCAAACCTCTCTTACTTCACCCCTCTCTCATTCTCTTGCTGCTTGTTTCCTTTTTTCCTTTTTTTTCTAAAGTTTAGCATTGTTTTTTATTTCTAAATCAAAAGCATCTTATCAAAAAAGAACACATAAACCAGCCCTAAGACATCTTAAAGTGTTAGCTTGCTACAGCAACTCTGAGATTTTATAGTTTTCCATGCTTGATTCATCTGGGTCCATTGGGCTGTGGTCAGCCAATCTCAACGTGGTCTCAATTCTGGACTCGTGTCACACAAGCATAGGCACTGCTGATCAAAGGTACGCCTGCTACCGTTTTCCTAAAAACATTAGGCTTGACTCATTAGCAGTGTGAAGACTGTCCATCAGGTGTTAAATCAGCTTTCTTATTTCGGCTACAATGTTGACTACTTACCTAGGGGTATTGAAAAGTTGCCTAATGGGTCTTCCTTTGGAGCCAGGCCATGTGCCAGCACTGGAACAAATGGTGGACTAATGTATGCCTGAAACTAATGCTGTGTTGGCACTGACCATAAAAGGAGTTGTTTTTCTCCCTGGCCATCCAGCCTCTTGGCTGGGACCCCCTCTGAAAAACAATGGATTCCTTTGTCTACCACATGCCCATCTAGGACTGAGTGGTTGACTAGTTTCTGGGACACATACCTTCCCACCTCAAGACCCTCTTCTGTTTTACTCAAGGCAAGTGAGAATGGAAGATGCTCTTGGCTGTGAGCAGCAAATATGTTTGAAACAGTCCATTTAGAGCTGAGGATTGAGAATTGTTTGAACCACAGTCACAAAAAGGGTTGTGACCAATATTCTTTGCATATCCCTGCAGTATCACAGGGATATCTGTAAATATGCCAAAGTGAAGCCAGCCGTGACGCTCATTTCTGAAATCAGAAGTAACATTTAGTGACCCCAGCACTTTTTGACTCTGGGACCAGCACTTGATCAATCCAAGAATGGATCATCGCAGCAGCAGGAGAGCTTCTACTATAGTGAAATGATGTTGCAGACCTTTTGCATAATGTATAACATATCCCTGAGTAGCTGGACCCTAAAAGGAGTGAGCCCTGCGATCCAAGGATCCAGGGACAAAGTCAGAGAAAAGGAGATACACCTACTAAATTTCATCCAAGGCCGTACTCTGCTCGACTGCCCACATGCCATCTGATGTTTCCTAATACTTTGAAAAGTACCCCGGTACCTACACTCGATCCCATGGATTGAGGGAAATGGGCCACAGCGTCCAAAAGTGGTTGGTTCTGTTCGTTGTTGTGGTGTCCACGGCTCCTTTGTGTTGTGGAATTTGGCTTCACTAAAGCTACACGATGACATGGGGCTCCCAAGAAGTTGTCCCTTTTCGTGACTACAAAACACCCTTTTCAAAATGCTGTCAGATGTTTTTTCTCCTGCATAGAGCATCCCCTCATACTACAAACAAGAAAAAGGCATTCACATTCACTATTTCCTTCGAAAAGTGTAAGAGGGATGTGAAAAATCCTGACCAACAGAGCCAAGAAACAAAGCAGCACCACTTGACCTTTTATAAACATCTTACACCTAACCATAATTCTCCCCATTGGATAACATTGAGAGGAACCTTCATGACCAAGGAGAGAGAATGAGCTATCCATCGTTCTAAATCTGCCATACCATAATACTGAAAGGGAACTTTAGGCCCAAGGACAAGTAATTTGCACTCCATTATGTTAAACCTGCCTTTTGATAATATTGAAAGGAGAATTTAGGGCCACCAGGATCTCAACTCAACTCTGGAATCCCAATTGCAGACTTTGTCATCCCCCTGATACTCTACTTCAGCACCCTAATCCTTTCAAGCAACCTCTCAACTACCACCTGGATGGCCCTCAATGACCTCAACACTCCCAACTTTCTGAGGACTTTACAAACCTCAAACTCACCCAGTGTGTGGAAGGCCCCACCTATGCCGCCAGACACCTACTGGACCCCCTCTACACCAACTTCAGCGAAATCACATTGGACAAGCTCACTCCATCTCCTGGTCTGAACCACGTGCTCATCCATTTCAACATACCCATCCCTCACCACTGCAGAAATGATATCGGCAAACCCTCTTAACCATTTTGGAGCAAGAACAAGAATTCTGGGTCCCAGAGTTCCTACACCACTGACCACAACACCTCAACAACAACCTCCTCAGATTCAACTACAACTTGAACGTCTGGATCACCTCCTGCGCAAAACATTCAAGACCAACAAGGTGAATACAAGCTAGTTGGTACACAGGAAAGTACAAACTCACCAAGCGCCACTGTAATCAGCTAGAATGCAGATGAATGAAGACAAAGCCAGGATGACACCAACAAGAGCAACTACAGTATGTTGTTATGTTATGTTACGCCGTTCTTTTAGAGCGCACGGCTACCCCAGGGGGTGTCCCGGCGCTTTGACAAAGACGCCTGAAAACCAAGAAACACAAAGGCTGCAAAACGCCACGATCTCAGGATTTAAACAGAAAAGAGCATGGTCTTAAGCTCCTTCCTGAAGGCTAGGAGGCTGTTGGCTTTACGAAGAGTGAGAGGGAGCTCATTCCAACGGCAAGCCGCCACATATTGTAAAGACCGTCCTCCCATCTGGGCACGTCTAATAGACGGTACATCCATTTTAGCCAACTCAGCTGACCGCAACATCCTCCGCGGCGCATAAAAAGCCATGCGCTTCCTGATGCCTTCAGGTGATACTACCAACATATCAGTGATACCAAACTCTCCATCCTCACCAAGTGCATCAAAAGCAGTGCCAAGCAAATCTTCGTCATCATGGAAGATTTCACTGGTCCAGCTGCAAACTCCATCAGTGACACTCCCTCACAAGACTTCTTCCCCAGCTGTCCCTTTTCTTCAGCAACAAGATCTCCAGCAACTATGACAACTTTGAGCCCAAATGGACACCTCCACCCATGCAGTTGACCCAACTGTCACTACCAACATCCAGTGGGCTACCCTGACCACCTGGCCCACCATCAACATTCTCAAGATGGCAGCGACCATGCACACTATACACTCTGGAGCACCATCTGACCCCTGAACCCATCAAATATTCAACACAGCCAGAATCCTGAATGCCTAGAAACATTCCACAGTTCTCACTCTCCTAAATAAACCCTACGCGAACCCCAAAACAATAGCTAAATACCAGCCCATTTCGCTTTTACCCTCCCCGGTGAAAGTCGTTGAAAAGAGAATGAACAAACATCTAGTTGCCCACCTCTACGATAGGAACCTCCTCAACATCATCCCAATCTGGGCTCAGACCCAACCACAGCAATGAAACCAACCTCATCACCACCATGGATGTCGATATCATCTCCCATCCCATTCTCATTCAACGCAGATATGATGCTGGCATTTAGGCTCAGTGCTCTTTCCTCACAGACCACACCCAGTCTGTCAGCCTGATCCCTTTCACTTCAGCAGCTCCAAAACTCATCCGCAGAGTTCCACAAGTATTCACTGTCGGTCCCACACTGTACAATGCCTACACTGCATGTTTTGCCACCATCATTCTCACTCACTGAATCAACAGTATATCCTACAGAGACAACACCCAGCTCTTTCTCCTCCATACTGGAAAAACATCGAACACCCTGAGCAACTTCTCCGCCTGCGAATCCAAAGTCATCAGATGGATGAAAAGCAACTGCCTCAAGCTCAAAACAGACCAGACAGAAGAATTAATCTTCGGTGAAGACACCTTGCTATGGAACTCCACCTGCTGACTCACTGATCTCCGTCCCTCCCCCAAACCAACCACCCATGCAAAGAACCTCAGAATAACAGTCGACAACCAGCTCATTTGACATTCCAAGTGAATGCAGCCTCTGCCCCCTGTTTCCACACACTCAAGCCCCTAAAAAATATTTTCAAGTGGCTTCCCTCCAACACCCGTAGAACTTGCACACATCCCCCACATATGCAGAAACAGATACAGTGGACAGGTCTTCTCCTACCTCTTCCAAAGCATGGACAACATATCCCTGCACATGTGATGTGTGTTGCTACAGCACGGTAATCACCCGTTAGGGTATCCAGCTGTAGTGTGAGGCCAGCCCTGAGGACTTACTTCAAGAGCCAGGTCTTCAGCTTTTTGCATAAGTCATGAAGAGAGGAGGAGGCTCTGATGTGTTATCGGGGGTTATTCCAGGCTTTAGGGGCCAGGTACATGAAGGCGCTGCACCAGCTCTGCTTTTGTGTATGCGTGGGGTTGCGTGCTAGTGAGAGACCAGCAGAGCAGAGGTGTCTGGAAGGATGGTAGAAGTAAATCCACCTGTTCTGGGAGGCAGGGCCAGTTTTGCGTAGAGCTTTGTAATTGTTAGTGAGGAGTTTAAAGTGTGTGATTCAGTGTATCAGGAGGGTATGGTGTTCTGTGGGCTTGCCGTGGGAGGATGAGAACTAATTTGGCTACTGCATTTTGTATGGACCACAGTCTGCTTTTGAGCTGGTTGGTAACCCCTGCATACAGGGTATTTCCATAAGCTTGTCTCTTGGTGATGAGAGCTTACGTGATCATTTTACTGGTAGCCACTCCTCAGTTCTTGAATTTCACAAGAAACAGCTTTTCACCTAGCCTTGCCCTGACTCATCCATCACTGCTCCTGCTTTTCCGTTCCAGGATTCCTTCCCAAGTCATTTGTGTGCTTTACAAATATCCAGCTGTGGCCCAGGCAGGTAAGAGCGGTGAGGCAGTGGGGCCATGTTGGGGGGGATTTTGACAGACGACGTAGAGGGAAAATTAATTATTTATTTAATTTTCCCTCGTCATCATCTATCGAAATCCCCTCCCCACCCAGCCCACCACTCCACCGCTCTTACCTGCACGGGCCGCTGCTGTAAATATCCATAACTTAACAAACAGCTATCCACTGAGCTAAACCTGTGATAGAACTATGCTGAAAAGAGACGTGTGGGCTAATCACAAGTGATTAACTATCCATGATGCTGAAACTCTCCTGGAGTAATGTTGAGAGGAGTATTAAAGTCCAAGGACAGATTAACACTGAGAGGAAACCTTAATACTAATGACAGATAATTAACTATCCGTGAAGCTGAACCCTCTATAGAGTAATGTTGGGATGAACATTTAAGAACAAGAATGGATAATTAGCAATCCACATTGAAAAACAGGCCATAGGATAACAATGAGATGAAACTTTAATACCAATGACAAGTAAGTAGCTATCCACGGTGCTGTACCTTCTATAGGATATAATTAAAGTTTTCCCCTAAATCCCTAAGGGTTACTGTAGGTTACAGTTTATATGCAGTAAGCATAAAGTAAATGACCAGAGACACTGACATGAATTGACTTTGGTAACAATAGTATCTTGTAGCACAACTTACACCAACTACTGTAGAGCTTAGACCATGATGTTGTGATCTATTTTCATGTTAGCCTTGTTGTAGTTACATGCACTTCAGCCCTCCTGCTCTTTCTCTCCCTCTCCCCTCCGCTTTCCTTCCCCTTGGAACCTTCCGTCTGTAGAACATTGGCACAAAGCTTCCCTTAGAACGCTGATGTCATGTCAGTTGGTGCTGGAGGATCGTAGAATAAAGACGTTTACTCACCTCTCTGGAGTCTTTATTCTTCTACAATTGGCGATGAGGATGGGATCCCCTAAGAAAAATAAAGACTCCAGAGAGGTGAGTAAACGTCTTTATTCTACGATCCTCCAGCACCAACTGACATGACATCAACATTCTAAGGGGAGCTACGAGCCAATGATCTACAGATGGAAGGTTCCAAGGGGAAGGAAAGTGGAGGGGAGAGGGAGAGAAAGGGCAGGAGGACTGAAGTGCATGTAACTACAACAAGGCTAATATTGATTCTGAGGGGTTTGGAGAAAACGGAAACTTTGGAACGATTAACGTTGGGTCTCTTGATCACCACCCATTGACACACTTGCCATTCTCTGCTGTTCGTTCCCCATTTCTGGTCGTACCTGGATTTGTACCCAGCTTTATGCTCTTTAACTCTGTCTGAAATAGTTGTTCTATCCACGCACACAGGACAACCACCATTGAGCCAGTTGGGAGTCAATTTCGAGCCTGGATTCCTTCCTTTTAAAGAAGTGAAAGGAGAGACTTCAGTGACACTGTTGGGAGTATTGCGGTAGAACCACAACATTTTTCTTATGGCATCGTCAATGGGATACTTAGAGACACAAGCTAATTGTATGGTATCCTTTATCATCCTGTTGGTCCTCTCAACCAACCCATTAGCTTTGGGACAATAAAGCGGAGATTTTACATGAGTGATAGATAAAGTCCCAAAAAACAGTTTCATCTCATCAGAAGTGAATTGAATTCCATTGTCAGTGACAAGGGTGTTGAAAATACCTTCTCTAGCAAGCATGTCTTTGAGGAACTCAATAAGTGTTGACGTGGTGATAGATGTGACAGACCTGGTGCAAATCCAACGAGAGTGGTAATCAATTAACACAACATGAATCTTTGAGAAGGACTAAGTAGATTGAGTGGGCCTACAGTATCAAGTCCTAACTTGTCCCATGGTTTGGAGGGAATGGGGATGGGCAGGAGGTGAGCCTTGCAGGTGATTTTAGTCTTTTCATTGGATCCGCAAGCTAAACAATCCTTCCCTGCCTTTTCTGTCATAGAGTCCATACTCGGAAACCAATAACCAGTTCGGATTTTGCTCTTTGTCAAACTCCTGCCAGGGTGACCCTCCTGAGCTACTTGAATAATTTGCTCATACATTCCTTGAGGTGGTACAATGTTGTTGCATCTATGTATGTGGTTATTGATAACCGATAACTCATCTCTTACACTCAAAAAAGGTTTAAGGTTCTCAGGTACATCGTTGTGGTTCTTAGGCCACCCTTTACTAATGAAATCTTTGAGAGGTACCCAAGGGTCATTGTCTTGAACACATCTCTCCCACTCATCTTTACTGATGGCTGGAATGTCAATAGAAAGAATGGGGTATTCAGAGTTGCTGGTGTTAGAATCTTTTGCCTCAATAGGGAGTCTAGACAGACAATCTGCAACTTGGTTCTTTTCACCTGGTACATATATAATGCTGTAATTAAACCCTTGTAGACCCAAGACCCATTTAGAGATACGAGGGGTGGCTTTTTCAATGCACTTGGTGGAGAACAAGGGTAAGAAGGGTTTGTGATCAGTTCTTAAAGTGAAGAGGATCCCCCAAAGAAAAAACGTAAAATGATTCACTGCCCAGAAACAGGCAAGAGCTTCCTTCTCTATGGTGGAGTAGTTCTGCTCAGGGACACTTAATGTTCTGGATGCAAAAGCTATTATTTTCTCTTTCCCTTCATCAACTTGTGTAAGGGATGCACCTAATCCCTTCATACTGGCATCAGTGGTTAAGGTGGTTTTGGCATTGGGGTTAAACATGCTCAAAGGAGGTGCGTCTGTAATGGCATGTTTGATGTGTGAGAATTCCTTTTGACAATCAGCATTCCATTCAAAGAGAGTGCCCCTTTTCAACAGAGATCTGAGTGAGTGTACACAACCCGCAACATTTTTTACATATTTGGACATGTATTCAATCAGACCCAGGAACGACTTAAGTTCCTCCTTGTTGGAGGGTGCTGGAGCTAATTTGGCAGAATCTACAAGGCTGGACTTGGGACTAATACCCTCGCTGCTAATGGTATGACCAAGGTATACAACAGATTTCACTCCTATCTTACTTTAATCAAACTGTGTGGTAAATCCTACCTTGCTTAGCTTCTTCAGGACCTCCTCAAGAACTCTGTTGTGTTCTTGCTTGGACTCACCATACATAAGGATGTTGTCCTGGAAACACAGAACTTTGTCAGTGCCCTGTAGTAAATGCTGCATGACACGCTGGAAAACTGCCTCAGCGGATGCTAATTCGAAGAGCATTCTGCTATATTGATATGCACCAAATGGGGTTATGAAAGACGTGAGAGCCCTTGAGTCAGGATGTAGGGCTACCTGGTGGTACGCCGCTGAAAGATCCAGATTTCCGGGGCGGTGTAGAGGCAAACGTAGATGTCCTGGCTGTGGATGGCTCCCTGGTAATTCCTCGGTGAGCGGGGTTTTTAGCCCGAAGTCCATTGCTAATTACAAGTGTCTTTTGCTTAATACACGCTCCTTGGGCAGACATGCGCCTGATATTTTTGAGCTGTTAACCAATGAAAAACCTGTCTGTTTAATGCTCACCGAAACTTGGTTGGGTGAGTCCTCCAACCCTGATATTGCGACTGCTATCCCGCCTGATTATGTTATTTTCAGACATGATAGACCTATTGGGAGGGGTGGAGGGGTGGCGATTGTGGTTCAGAGATCTGCCACATGTGTGGTCCCTCCCATGGCACCCATCTCTGGTTGTGAGTCCTTGGCTTTCTCTATTGCCCTATCTTCCCATCAATCTTTCACTGGGCTCCTGGTCTATAGACCTCCAGGTCAGCGAGGGCCCTTCTATGAGGAGTTGCAGGCATTAATTACGGCACTTTGCTTAAAGACAGAACATTGTATTGTTCTCGGGGACTTTAACATACACATGGAGGATGGGCGAGACGGTGAAACGATTAAAATCATGGATACCACCGCCCCCCTGGGCCTCATTCCCTACTTATCAGTTCCGACCCATAATAGGGGCCACACGCTAGACCAGGTGTTTTCTACTATTCCTCTGGTTATGGCCAGCCCCCTCCCTGTTCTCTGGTCGGACCATTTCCTGATTAGCTTCCAGATCCAGGGTGTTAGTAAACTCCTGGGTGCAATTTCTAATCATTGTAGGCAAACGAGTAGGGCTTATCATCGGTTGACCCCTGAGAGTCTTGCACAGGCCTGTTTGGAGCATCCTTGCCATCTCTCGGGTGATCATGAGAGGGATCTCGACCTACTACAGAAGTGGCTAGTGGGGCGGCTAGATGATCTCGCTCCTCCTATTGCGCCTCGGACGACTGCTAGGCGGACCTCCCCACCTTGGTTTACTGATTCTCTTGCACTTTCCAGGCGGAACTGCAAGGTAGCAGAGAGGCTCTGGTGCAAGCAGTATGATCCCGAGGCCAAGGCCGCTTATAGGGCTACTATCAAGATATATCATGCTGATATTTTGGCCAAAAAAAAGAACTATTATGCAGCAAGAATCGAGACCGCCTCCAGTTCCTGCAGGGTAATTTTTTCTATTGTCAAGGAGTTTGTTACTCCGAAGGCCAGTGCTTCACATCATGAGTTTTCCGAGCCATGGGTAATCTCGATAGCTAGTTTTTTCTCTACTAAAATTAAGAAGATTCAAGAGTCCTTTCCCTCCCCGGACCCTAGTGTTGTTACCATCCCGAAGGACCAGTTGAATTTGATAACTGAACCTGGATCTTTTCTTTCTGAGTTTCCATCCATCTCTATGTCAGTCTCCCGGGACCTCCTGTCCAAACTTAAATCAGGCTCACCATCTGACCCCTACCCTGCTAGTTTTCTAGCTAGGGCTGGTGAGGCTTTGAACCCATTAATTAACCCCATTCTCAACCTATCTTTGTCAAGTGGTGTAGTCCCTTTGGTTTGGAAACAGGCGATGGTTGTTCCATTACCTAAAAAGGCGGGTCTTGACCCTGTGATCCTTGCCAACTATAGGCCGATTTCCCTCTTGCCTGCTCTCGCTAAGACAATAGAAAAGCATGTTCATACTGTGCTCTCCACTTATCGTGAGACCCTTTGCCTGCTGCATTCCTCCCAGTCGGGCTTTCGCTCCAATCTAAGCACCGAGACAGCACTTTTGGAGGTTAATGAGGCCATCAAGAAAGTGCTGGATGAGGGAGGAAGAGCTATGTTGGTAATGTTAGACCTGTCGGCGGCTTTCGACACCGTCCCTCATGAGGGTCTCCTCAACAGACTCCATGAGATCGGTCTGAGAGGGACGGTGTTGAACAGGTTTAGATCTTACCTAGCTGGTCGCCGACAGGTGGTCTGGGCTCCCCTCATACTCAGCCGAAGTGCCACCTTTGGAGGTCGGAGTTCCTCAGGGGCCTGGGCTTAGCCCGACTCTTTTTAACATCTTTATGACCCCTTTGGCGGTGCTGGCTGAGTCATTTGGGGCTCAGATAGTATCATACGCTGATGATACGCAGCTCCTCTTCACGTGTGGGAAGGGGGCTGAGTTCAACGAGGAGAGCATCCGTGGGTGTCTTGAGGCTGTGTTCGAATGGTTTCAGCGAAACAGCCTCAAATGTAACCCTGGAAAATCTGAGGTGCTTTTCTTCGGGTGTCAGGCTGACCCAAAGTGGCAGGATTGGTGGCCAGTGAACATGTCCCCGCCCACGTCCTCCTCGCAGGTTGCGAAGAATCTGTGGGTCAAAATTGATAACTGCCTGTCACTTAAGTCCCAGATCCTTGGTTTGACGGGCACCTGCTTTGGTCTCCTTAAAATGTTGCGCAAGTTTCTTCCCCTGCTCCCGCTTGCGCATAGGAAAACCACTGTCCGGGCTCTCATCTGTTCTAGGCTGGACTACTCAAATGTTTTGTATTTGGGTCTTCCCGACTATCTATTACAGAAACTTCAGGTGGTCCAGAATTCGGCGGCTCGGGCAGTCTTTGGTCTGCCTCGTCGCGCGAGAGCCTCGGACCTTTTACATTCCCTACACTGGCTCCCTATTCGCAAGCGGATTGTCTTTAAAACACTTACGCTGGGGCATAAGGCTCTCCATGCTGTGGGAGCTGAATATATTCAGAAACGCCTTGCTTTTTACAAGCCAGCTAGATCCCTAAGATCGGAATCTCTTGGTCTGGCTACGGTTCCTTCTGTTAGGAAAGCAAGGGTGGGGGGGCGTTCTTTTAAACACCTGGCTCCCAAGCTCTGGAATGCCCTCCCTCTGTCGCTTCGCGGTACCTCAAACCTGTTGGCCTGTAGAAAAGGCCTGAAGACGTGGCTCTATGGACAGTGATCTGCTGTTTCTTTTAAGTTCCTCCCTCTGCCTTCTGTTAGTCTGCTGTGGGTTTGAAATCGCCGGGACACTCCTCGGAGTAGCCGAGCGCTATATAAGACACCCATAACATTAACATTAACAGAATGCTACAGCACTTAGCTCCCTGAATGACACTAAGCATCTCATTTATGTTGGGGAGGGTATGTCTCTCCACCCAGATGTTTGCGTTTAGATCTCTCAAGTCAAAACACAACGCTTTTACCCCCCTCTTTGGATGCTATAACGATGGAGGCAAGCCACTCAGAGCATTCAATCCTTTCAATACTCCCATTGGATTCTAGTTTATCCAATTCCTTTTTTAAAGTGTCCCGTACTGGTAATGAGACTGACCTTGCTTTGTGTACAACTTGTTTGTAATGATCTTTCATTTTTATTTTGTGGATGTAGCCCTTGAGTAAGCCCAATTTGTTGGGAAAAACTTCAGGACATTTTTTACAAATATTTAACCCAGTCATGGATTCATCTACAAGATAGACTGACTCGATCGTGGGTGTCCTGTGTGGGTGGCTAGAGCAACTATTTCAGACAAAGTTAAAGAGCTTCAAGCAGGGTACAAATCCAGGTACGACCAAAAATGGGGAACGAACAGCAGAGAATGGCAAGTGGGTCAATGGGTGGTGATCAAGAGACCCAACGTTAATAGTTCCAAAGTTTCTGTTTTCTCCAAACCCCTCCGAATCAAATGTGTCAATAACAATTCTTTGTTGTTGAAGAATGGTAACATGTGAAGCATGGACAATGTGGCACCTTGCCCCAGGGTGTACACACCTGAGTTCAACCAATCTGAGGGACCTGATGAGTTCTTTCCAAATACTGAATCACCCAAGGGTGTCGGAGATCGTCTTCCACCCAGGTGGCAAGCTAACTATGAGATGTGACTGTATTTATAGGACATTCATTACCCCATTCTCAGTTTACTTACTGTATTTATTTTCTTCTCTATGATATTCCCTTTTAAGGGAGGTGTGTTGTAATCTATTTCCATATTAGCCTTGTTGTAGTTACATGCACTTCAGCCCTCCTGCTCTTTCTCTCTCTCTCCCTCTCCCCTCCACTTTCCTTCACCTTGGAATAGTCCATCTGTAGAACATTGGCATAAAGCTTCCCTTAGAACGTTGATGTCATGTCAGTTGGTGCTGGAGGATTGTAGAATAAAGACGTTTACTCACCTCGCTGCAGTATTTATTCTTCTACACATGAGTATTCGACCAAGGCAACTAAAGGTGAGCCAGGAAGCTAAGGAGTTCTTTGCCTACATTCTTACATTTATAATGTCCAGTATCCAATCCAGAAGAAAGTGCAGCAGGATCACCTTTCCATACCAGCCACTTCACCCTATGTACTACCTGTATCTGGGGCACCGTCTGACATGCAAAGCCTTTGTGAGACAACAAATATTGACAGTGAGGAGATGTCAGACCCAACCAAGTTCGTAGTTTCACCTTACCCTATTGTGTCTTCATCCATGATGTAGAATGCCAGGTTGTGAAAGCCCATGGGAAGGTGCAGTGTGTACTCTTCGCCCCAAAATGGATTTAGATCCCGCCATATTGTTGCCGTCCTGAAAAGAAATAGAAATAGTGATTTAGATCCCAGGAGTATAGCTTTCTCTTTAAAGCACTGCAAAGTTTATTACGTCATATCATCATTGGCCTGTAGCCAAAGGATAAATCAGGACCCTCCTCACCAACATCAAGTCACCCTATTCAGATTCAATGACACGAGCTATCTCACACACACATGGACTCAAAACAACAGAAATTTGAGAACAATCTGTGCTCGAAAAATAAGCGAAAGTGCCTCATTAGCAAGTCATGGCTACTGTTAAGAGATGGCACCTTCTCAACTTTTTGAGCAATTAACCAGCCAGGGTAATTGTATTGCATGATAGACCAGAAGCCACCTTCTAGCTGCCAAGACGTCACAGCTGTTCCAAATCAGGGATACTGAAAAAACACCAATTACCTCGGATCATACAGGGGACTGGGGCTCTTAACTTCAGAAAGTGCACAGAAAATGCCTCCTTTAGAACGTAAGGACACCAATCACAACATAAACATGCTATATATGTAAAAAAATTCTACTTTGACATACTTGAGGGCATAAATTACCTTAGTAACTACTTCAAAGTCTGGGGGTTGAGCATAACTTAGAAGTAAGTGACTGTGCCTGCCTAATCGAAGTCTGCATGAGCTCTTAGAGAACAGGGGGTATGAATGCATATCGAAGATCTGAAGGTGTCATGTCATGTCATGTCAAAAGTTTTTATATAGCGCAACTTATCACCGCAAGGTCTCAAGGCGCTTGCAGCATAAAAAAACAATTGATCATATGAGGGGCTAGACCAGATTAAAAAGAACTACTTGGAGAAGAGCCAGGTTTTTAGAAATTTACGAAATTGCTTGTGTTCAGCAATGGATAGGAGGTGGGGAGGCAGTTTGTTACAGAGAAAAGTGGCAAGATAAGAAAAAGAACGCTGACCATATCTGAAGGTACGGACGCGCGGTTGGGTCAAAAATAATTTGTTACTGGACCTTAAGGATCTTTTGGGGACATACCAATTAAGTTCTTTTGGGAGATATTTGGGTCCATTATTATACAGAGAGTTGTGCGTTATACTCGGGATCTTAAAATGGCTTCTCTGTCGGATGGTAAGCCAATGGAGCTTTTTCAAACATGGCGCTGAGGCAGTTCTAGGAGGCAGGTCCAGGACTAGTCTGACCGCTGCATTCTGGAGGGTCTGCAGCTTTGCCAGCAAATCCTCGTTCAGTCCAACGTGCATGGCATTGCCATAATCAAGATGGCTAATGATCAGGCCATTTACCAAGGGTTTTCTAGCTTCTATAGGAAGCCACCTAAAGATCTTCCTAAGACTGCGCATTATTCCATAGCAAGTCCCTGTCACTTTAGCAATATGGTTTTTCATAGACAAGGTACAATCAATTATTATTCCCAAGTTACGAACTGCAGATTTAGGAGAGGGACATACTCCCAATTCCAATGGCCACCACTCTTGTGTCCAGCATTTCTCTGCTTTACCGAACAAAATGATCTCAGTCTTACAAGCGTTCAATTGGAGTTTGTTGTTCCTCATCCAACTGCTGATCTCAACCATGCAATGTTTAAAACGTGCTGAAAACGACACAGGGTCGTGACTCCGAACCAGTAAGGCTGAGTCCAAATTACCTTAACAACAACACAACTGCCAGTTCTGGATATATTTTAAATGATTTTTAGAATAACCCCTATGGGCAAAACATAAGGGTCCGGATTTTTATTTGCATCACTAGTTTATTCATTTGTTTTAGCACTAGTAGAAACAATTATTTTCATAAACAAGATGATTTTCCTGTGTATATACAAAAAGAATAGAAAAACATTATAACAACAATGTACTTATACAAAACAGTTTATACAATATTTACAACACATCCACACTTTCACTTTGGCCAAACACATTCATCCATCTACAATCATACTACAACGTAAAAAATACTAGGGGCCTAGTGTCAAACAATATAGCTTCATACAGGTTTATAAACAATGAATACAAATAATAATCAATATACTGGGCACCTATGCATTAGTAATGATAATATTTAATAAACACTATTTGTATATTAATTTTAGTTTTGACACAAAGACCCAAAAGAACAGGTCGACGCGTTTCGAAATCCCCAATGCGGATTTTTGGTCTATTGATAAGATTGTTGGTCCTGAGGAGAAATCTGCATTGGTGCCCAGTATATTGATTATTATTTGTATTCACTAGTGGTGGAATCAGAGAATGAGAGAAACTGTGAGCAGTGGCAGCACAGGCGTTGGTATGTAATGCTGTGAGTATGGCCTGACTGCTTTCTTATGCTGCAAACAAGAGTTTTGAATCAGCAAACCATGCAGAAGCTGAATCGGTGTCCAGTGGTCCTCAACTTCAATGTCTAACTCTATATTTCTCCACTGATTAAGAATATAGTACAGCAGACACCAGCTACCAGTGAGCACTTTCTATAGTATTTTGAATATGATTCCAAGGGGGACGGTGATGGTTCAGTAAATGAAACTACAAAACTTTGAAGTTAACAGTGAGAAAGGACTGTACAAGGATCCCTATGGAGCAGTAACATAGGCTTATTTCAAGAAATGCTATTGTAAAGTCGATGGTTATTAGGTAAGCTAGACCTGATTGCAACTACTGTTATGTCCCTGTGCTAGTATGATAGCTCCCTACAGGAAATAAACAGTCTAGAGGATTTAACATTTACAGAGGAGTCATAGCATGATTTCATATGGCAGAAACAGGGTCAGTTCCATGGACAGAAGGAACATGGTCTGTCTGGTCCCCGAGGAGAGGAGAGTTGGGCATCTTGTGAAGGTGCTGGTGTGGCCACTGCACGTTTGTGGGTCGGAAAACGGTATTAAAATGTATGCATCTGCACTGCAGCATCAGTTTCCAAGGCACTCTACCCCAGGAAGCTCCCCAGTAAAACTCCTTCTAAATCCAACTCCGTACAAAGAATTCAAGTTAGCTGCGTTTCTCACCCACCGCAAACCAGTCTGGGGACGAAGAACTGTAGAAAAGACATAAAGCAAGTCACTGGCCTTCTCGCTATATTTGGCTGCTTAATTTGCTAATACGCAACAGGCGTTAAGTATGAGTGGATGTGTATCAGTTAAATAAATCTTGAAATATAGCATTTTACAACTCCATTTATTCTTAAAAACATAAAAGAAATATGGATTAATGCCAATAAAATGGCCCAAAAATATAAATGGATAAATACAGATGGAAATTTTAAGAAAATGAATAACATGAAACCGGGGCTCTAAAATTCGTGATTCAGAAATGGCCAATGCTGAGTCAATTGCTGGGGGAAAACCTTGCACTTTGTCCAATGGTAACCTGCATTCCCCGGCTACTGTGTCAATCTCAATTCTCAGGAAGTACATTCATGTGTCGTGGCCTACAGTTTTGCCTGGAGCCAAAGGTACTTTAAATTCTTCAAACATTGCGACCAGTTGACCTAACGCCTGAGCACACTCATCTGAAGTTGCCAGGCCCATGACCATAAAATCATCCAAGTAATGCACCACGTTCCTGCACCCTGTCCTGTGGGTAAACACCCACTGCAGCATCGAGCTAAATGTCTCAAAATATCTGCAAGATACCGCGCAACCCATTGGCATGCACATGTCACAGTAAAACTGGTGATTCAGCTGGAAACCTAGCAAATGATAATCCTCAGGGTGCACAGGCAAGAGCCGAATAGCGGACTCAATGTCTGTTTTTACCATAAAGGAGTTTGGCCCTAGGTTGCGCAGCTTTTGCAGTGCCATATCAAAGGAGGAGTAAGTCACAGAACACAAGGAAGGGTCTATGGCATCATTCACTGACGCTCCCCTTGGCACCGACAAGTTGTGAATCATCCTGTACTGGCCTGGCTCCTTCTTAGGGACCACTCCCAGTGGTGAACACACATAGCCCGGCAACGGGGGAGCAGAGAAAGGGTCAGCCACCTGACCCAGAGCCCGTTCCTTCTCAACCTTCTGGAACACTACTGTGGGGTGCATGCGTGCTGATAGCAAATTATTGCAACGATCTACAGTGGGCACGCCTTGTGCTGGAATGCAAAAACCCGTAGCAAACACCTGATACAAAGTCTTGGCTGCACTTCTGACTGGGTACTGATTCAGCCAAAAAATCAGTCCCCCAATATCAACTGGCGTGGGTAAACTATGACTGTGGAGGCTTGTTCTCCCTGCCCTTATCCTTTGATTTTTTGATGCACTTAAACTCGGGGTGAGAGGAGTGACCACAAAATGCACAGGCATGCTTGAACGTACATTGATCGGTGGGCAAGGTACGCGCTTTTTTGTTAAATGCCCAGCAAGTCCCCCACTTCCCCCCTGGTCCACCCTGAGTGGTCCGAAAGGGCTGCTTCGTGTGGTGTGTCTTGTTATTAACATTCTCCAGCCACGCATTCACCTCTGTCTGATCACACCCAATGTACGGGTCCTCCACTTTCTCCCATCTGAAGTCCCTATCATAGTCTAACCATGCCGTGCTCCCATGTGATGTGTGGGCCTTCGGAATCTTATTCGCGTAATACACCAAAGGTATCGCCAGTTCCCGTTTTTTCTCCAACATCACAGTTGTAAACACATGGATACCGAACAACCAATTAGTAATAGATTCCTCCACCCTTGGCCTCCTATCCTTGAAGGAACTTTCCTTCCCAACTTTCCCATTAAATTCTACCTCCCTCCTCTTGGGCCTGATTAACGAGAAAATATCCACAAACTCCCCCTTCCAAATTTTCTCTTTTGTGTCAAGGCGGACGTGCGTTGCGATTTTTCCCGGCTTTGCATAACACAGTATCGGGCACCCCCACTGTTTTAGACCTGCCATCTGGGTCCTTGTTCGAGCTCCCCTCTGCCTTACCTGTTGCTGTCCCAGGTGCCTCTGATGCGGCAGGGGCCGCTTGACCCGCCGCCTGAATGGGAGTGCCTAACTTATTGTCCTGAATTTTTCCAAGAAGTGCCACCTATTTGCTGATTTCACTAAGCGCGCTCTCAGCCGCTGATTGCGGTGCCCAAGGTGCCACTGCCCCACCAATGGACTAATTTCCCCCACCCCCCGCCGGTGTTGCCAGCTATGCCAAAAGTGTATCCACTGAAGCAGAATACTAGCCGTGGGGTCCTGAGCTCCTCCCGCTGGTACCTCTGGTTGTGCTGGGGCGGGTGGAACTCCTGCCGCTGGAGCCGTCCCCTGCGCAGGCAAAACTCCCCCTTGTCCCACAGGTATGGGAGGCACTATGACCAGCACTACTTCCAACACTACAGGGTTTGGGTGACTGGGCGCGAGCCCTGACGCCTTAATTGCCTCCCTGATCTCCGCTAATATAGCCCCCACATCGTTCCCCGGGTCGGTTGTGGTGGTGCAGTAGGAACCGGCAGGGGTATGGGCTGGGGGGCACTACAGGCACTGGCATTGGGGGTATGCTAGGTATTGATGGTGTAGTAGGAACTGGCTGTAATGGCAGGGGGGCACTTTAAGCAGTAAGGGTGCGCTAGGCATGGGGACGCTGGGGCCCGGGACCACTGGTTCTGACTGCGAGGGAACCACAAAGGGTAGGGGGGCCTCCGGCACTACAGATTGCCCCCCCTCAACTCGCCTTTCCTATTCCTTTTTGCCCCACTACTGCTCCCGCCTTTCCTTTTTTGTGGCTGCGCCCTAAGGCCTCTTAACCAGTGGAGGGAAAGCAGCTTTGGGAGGGACATCATTTCTACGATGGCGGTCCCCTATACCTGTCTCTGGGGCCTGTTCCTCATCAGACTCAGGGGCCTGCCTCCCCTGATCATCCTCGCTCTCCTCTTCTTCCCTGCTAAGCTTCACCAATACCAATTTGAGCAATTGCGCAATCTCGGGATCTTTGTCCTTCCTCTTATGGCTGCGCCCCCTTGCTGGCATCCTGTAGCCTATTGAGCACTACCTGCTCTAAGCCTTGGCACTTGGCACACTTGAGCCCTTGCTCGGGCCTGCCCCTGCTACACGCAGCCGCGCTGGCCCACCACTTTTCTCCTGTCCTTAATTAAAGATTCTGCCCACTTTCGAACAATCCACCTAATTGTAACAGCGCGCCAAGCCCAATCCTAAGCACGCTACAACTAAACCTGTTAGGCAGGTAATCTTGCCTTCAAAACACAAGCAGCGCTCGATGCCATGGAATCTCTGCCGTGCTCCCACTGCCCACAACGCTCCCCCTCTGTCCCCCGGGCTCCAGGTCGCGAGTTAAGGCGCCAGTCACCAGATGCGTGCCAGAATCATGCAGGACACCCCTGGCAGCCGCGGGCGGTAGGAGACGCCCTCGCAACAGCGGCCTACTTCCCCGCCCCTCCCTACCTCCCACGGCTGCTTAAGGACCCACAAGGCACCCGACACTTTACCTCATGAGCCGGCCCGCTCGAAAGACGCTTCTGCTCCCGCCAAGCCGCAACCAAATCCAAGGCAGCTAGCCTCCGATCTGGGTCCCCAAATCCGCCTCAAATTGGGGAAATAACTGCTCCCACGCAGGTCCAATCTGCGACAGCTGCCTCCAGATTCCAATGCAGGTCCTGGAATCCACCAAGCTGTTCCCTCCACAAATCCTAGGAAACCGCACCGCAGCAAAGCTCCCGCTCCAACTTCAAGGAAAACCGCCCCACAGCAAATCGATCCAAGATCCAAGATGAGTTGATGAAGGCAGTCCTGTGGTCCGGCGCAGGAGAGAAAGAGACCGGGCATGGTATCCCAGGGGCCTAAATTGGCCTCCGTCTCCACCCTCTCCTATGCCGGAAACACGTCACCGTCTGCCACGGAAGGGATTCCCCCGGCCAGTCGCCCATTGGGCTGACCCGGCCGCAAAGAGTAGAGGAGGGGCGTGGCGAGGAGCTGGGGGGCTGGGCCCTAAAGGCACGCTCTTCGAGCCTCGCGCTTTCCAGAGTTCTTGTCAGAGGAGGTCAGCGTTTTCCAGTCTTGGTGGAGCTTCTTGGCACACTGTGTGATTCTGGCCAGGCATTGGCATAGAAAGGGTGTCATGGGCCCAATTCAATCAAAATGTACCACTACCTCTAATGTGGCAGTAAAATACAGCCATAATTGGGGTCCAGTTGGCTCCTCGGATCCATGGGCCCGGTGCCACTGCACCTGCAGCACTACTGGCACGTCTCCCATTCCTGTCGGGTAGCACACGTGACACACTTACACCCCTCCACCTTTCCACCTCTGATGAAACACAGTTTACTGAATGTGATTTTAAATGGTATTTAATGTGTGAAATACAGACACCTGATTGAATACTGTGCAGAGGAAGCACTAAACCTTTATAGCCGTCGTTTTCATCACTGCAATAACTGTGTTATCGGGACCACGCACACAATTCAGCGAAGCCATCGCAGACTTCGTCAGTCCGCACGCCCTCACCTCCACAGACTACATCCTCCTAGGGGACCTCAACTTCCACCTGGAGAACAACAAGGACTGCAACACCACCGCCCTGCTGGATAACCTCGCCAACCTCGGACTCAAGCAACTGGTGAACACCCCCACCCACTACGCCGGCCCCACGCTCGACCCCATCTTCTCCTCCAGCAAGCACATCCCCTTCAGCCATTCAACCGGACTACACTGGACAGACCACAGCTGCGTCCACTTCAACTTCAGGAGAACCACGACCCACCACCACCCACAACAGGTTTCCCGCAGAAGCTGGAGCAAGATCACCGCCAACCAGCTCACCACCGCCCTCACCACCGCCCTCAGCCAGAACCCGCCCACCAACACGACGGACCCCAACGAAGCAGCCCGCAACCTCGCACAGTGGCTCACCAACTGCACCGACGAACTCGCACCACTGAAGAATCCTCCCAGCAGACCCGGCAGCAGGAAAGCCTCGTGGTTTACCAACGACCTCAAAAACTCCAAGAAAACCTACCGCACCCTCGAGAAATCCTGGTGCCACGACCAGACAGCAGAACACATGACCGCCCTCAATAACGCCACCCGCAAACACCACCAGCTGATCCGCACCACCAAGAAGACAACATTCAAAGAACGACTGGACAACAACACCCACAACAGCAAGGAACTCTTCAGCATCGTTAAAGAGCTCTCCAACCCCAGCGCCTGCAACAACGACATCACACCCTCGCAAGACCTCTGCGACTCACTCGCCTCGTTCTTCCACCGCAAGATCGCCGACATACACAACAGCTTTGGCGCGCTGACCATGGACCCAACCACCGAACCAGCGCCCTCCACCACCACCCTCTGCACCTGGACCCCGGTCAGCACCGAAGACACCACCCGCCTGATGAACACCATCCACTCCGGCTCCCCTACGACCCCTGCCCACACCACATCTTCAACAACGCCGACTCCATCATCGCACCCCAACTCCGGAACATCATCAACAGCTCCTTTGCATCCGCCAACTTCCCGGAGAGTTGGAAACATGCCGAGTTGAGCGCCCTCCTGAAGAAACCCACCGCGGACCCCACAGACCTGAAGAACTTCCGCCCCATCTCGCTCCTCCCCTTTCCAGCCAAAGTCATTGAGAAGACCGTCAACAGACAACTCTCCGCCTTCCTCGAGACCAACGGATCCCTCAACCCCTCACTGTCCGGGTTCCGAGCAAACCACAGCACCGAGACCGCCCTCATCGCAGCCACCGACGACATCAGGTCCCTGCTCAACAACGGGGAAACTGCTGCCCTCATCCTCCTGGACCTCTCAGCAGCCTTCGACACCGTATGCCACCGCACCCTGATACAGCGCCTCAGCAACTCCGGAATCCAAGGAGCGGCCCTGGAGTGGATCATCTCCTTCCTCGACGGAAGAACCCAGAGAGTCCGCCTCCCCCCGTTCTGATCCGGGGCCACCGAAGTCATCTGCGGCGTTCCGCAAGGATCCTCACTCAGACCCACCCTCTTCAACGTCTACATGAGCCCTCTTGCAGCCATCGCACGCCAAAACAACCTCAACATCATCTCCTACGCCGACGACAACCAGCTGATCCTCTCCCTCACCAACGACCCGCCACAGCCAACCTCCAAGAAGGATTGAAAGACGTCGCGGAATGGATGAAGATCCGTCTTGTCTGAGTTCAGTTTCAGACGGCTGAAGTCCTCATCCTCGGACCATCTCCCTCCACCTGGGACGACTCATGGTGGCCCCCTGCCCTGGGCACCGCACCCAAGACAACGGACCACGCACGCAACCTGGGCTTCATCCTGGACTCCTCCCTCACAAAGACCAAGCAAGTCAACGCCATCTCATCATCCTGCTTCAACACCATGCGCATGCTCCGAAAGATCTTCCGATGGATCCCCACCGAAACCAGGAAGACGGTCACCCAGGCCCTCGTCACCAGCCGTCTGGACTACGGGAACACCCTCTACGCTGGAACCACAGCCAAACTCCAGAAAAGACTCCAGCACATTCAGAACGCCTCAGCACGACTCATCCTGGACATCCCTCGCCACAGCCACATCTCTGCCCACCTGAAAAAACTGCACTGGCTCCCCGTCAACAAGAGGATCACATTCAGACTCCTCACCCACGCACACAAGGCTCTCCACGACACGGGCCCGAAGTACCTCAACAGCCGCCTCACATTCTACACACCCACCGCCAGCTCCGATCCGCCAGCCTCGACCTCGCCTCTGTCCCACGAATCCGCAAATCCACCGTCGGAGGAAGATCATTATCCTACCTGGCAGTCAAGACATGGAACTCCCTCCTCACTCACCTACGGCTGACCCTGGACCATCTCTCCTTCAGGAAACAACTCAAGACCTGGCTGTTTGAGCAGTAGCGACCCCCCACCCTCAGCACCTTGAGACCCTAACAGGTGAGTAGCGCTGTACAAATTCTGTTGATTGATTGATTGTTTGCTTTTCCTGGGGCAAATATTGCTTTTGCTGAGTCAATTGTTTTTTCTTAATTGTGTCCCTTTTCTTTATCCAACTCGAAACCGACCGTCCCGAGCAAGGAGCAGGTCGCCGCCTTCTCCGGGGAAGCTGCGGGCGTCTCCCTGCCCCCATTGCCAGAACCAGGGTGCACCTCAACCCTCTCATGGCAGATAGGGGACCGGTTCATCTGGTGATTCATGGGTATTTACAGAAACACCTGATCCAATAGGCATCAGCATCCATAATAGCACCCTAGGCACTCGGGTTAAGTGGCCCCACATTCTGCAGCTGTGGAACTCAGTGGAAGCGCTTCAACATCCATCAGGGGTAACAAGTGCTATATGAATGCAAACCTTTCTTCCCCTTTTTATCCCTCCACTATCCTTCTCACTCCAAATAACTGACTAATATACAATACCGAAATTACTTTCATATTTCACCATATTAATTCACCACTAATCCATTATGGGCTTCCCGAATAGCATGTTTCAACACCACATCAGGGGTAACAAGCGCTATATAAATACAAGCCTTTTTTTTCCTCCTCTATCCTTCTGCTATCATTCCAAATCCAAATACCTGACTAACCTATCCACCACTTAAAATGTACTTGCATGTTTCACTATACTAATTCAACACTAATCCTCTATGGGTCCCGGAGTAGCGTGCTACCCTCCGAAAAAGCGCTTCAACGCCTCGTCAGGGGTAGTAAGCGCTACATAAATGCAATTACAATACAATTACAATACAATTACAATACAATACAATACAGTGACTGTGTCTTTAACTTGGACCCTGTAAAGCACTCCACTACCTTTTGGCTAAGTTTGCAATATATAAACACTAAAACACATATATAGATATTGTATAGTCTCCGCCAGGAAGCTGGAATATCCCCACAAGACTATTAGTTTTTACTCAGGAATTTTCAAGTGATGGGGGGTGGGCCATAAACCAAGGGATCCCCAAGCGAAGCAAATGTCTCTCTTTCCTTGTCCTCGGCGACAGGCTCATTACAAGTGGACTAAAAATCGGTTGGTTACTCCTCTCCTGCAGGTACCAATACCTGGGGTACCAGTAAATCCAGAGGGCAGGGGTACTGCCCGAATATGAGTGAGACCCTATTGAAATGAAGAATTACATGGGGAATCGTTAATCCAGCATCCAATTCCCAAGTAATTCCTTATTTCTCTCAGTTTTTCTCCTGGGAATTATACCATTTGGAGTACCTGAAATCTCCAGGAGAAAACTTGGTGCAGGATAATCTGTGTACATTGTGTTTCAGACAGGGCACAAGTCCTAAAAAAAGAAGTGGGGGTACGCTGACGTCACAACCGGAAGTGACGTCACGAAAGGAGGCCAAAGAGTGAATGTGTGGCTCCATTTGCTCCAGTTATTGAGCTCCCTGTAAAATAAGTGGGGGGACGTCGTCCACCCGCGTGGTACCCCGACTCGAGCCCTGGTTTCAGATGGTGCCGGTAACAACAATTGCATATGTTTGGGAACTAACATCAAAAGAAAATCCATTGCAGAATTGCCTGCATGTGTGCAGATGCACCTTGAAACATCCATTTGCATGTGGATGCCAAAAAGCATTGGCAAAGCGAACGGTGAAAACAAGACCTATTTACTTTGCCAATGCTTGTTTATACCTTGGTGAACGAGTGCTTTACAATTATGGCGTCAGGGAAAGAACAGGAATACTTGCGTAAACCAACAGCAAGGACACAGCCTCACATACACAATAATGTAGGGAACATGGTATACATGAGAATAAAGATGGGGTCATATTTATACAGCTGTAGTACCCAAGGCCTTCGCCGAGGCGAGAACGCAAGTACTTTCGAGTTAAAAAGAAAAACAGAGTACTCTGGGTTTAGAAATAAATCATTCATCTTGTATTGGAAGATCTGATCCTAGGAGCATGTTCTATATAGAAACATCCAGGGCCAGTTCCAGGATTTTTGGTGCCCCGGGCAAAGGGGAATGTGCGAGACTCCTCTAATTTACATAAGTGACACCTTCAAGGCTCTGGAAGCTCCTTTGTGTAGACTCCTCCTGGGCCACAGCTCCCATCTCTGCCACCTACAGCCTCATTCACAGCTCATATTGGGCTGAAGGTGTGAGAATAGCTTGGGGGCAGAGAGTTAAAACTGTGCAGACTGTAAAGTGCTGACAATGGGCGTCCCGCAGTGTCTCTCAATGGGTAGGCAGGGAGGAGGCCTAATTGCAGGATAAAATGCATCTCCTTGCAACTGGCACAAGATGCAGTGTCCCCCTCCCCTAGGCTTTCCCCACCATCGACGTTTAAGAAAGAGTGGTTCTGTCGGGTTGAACAAGCATAAGTTGGGGTTACATTTAATGTAATCAGAAGGAAATCTCTGAAACACACAATTCTTCAAAGTAAGTATTCTTAAAGAATAAAACCTGAGATGAATGAGGTTAGGTTAGGTTGCAGTATTTATCAGAATTACTTCATTCAATGATAAGTATTACACGTATTTCAATAATAGACTGTCAAGGTCAATTATGTACAAGACTAAAAAAGGAGCCTATGGGTGACAGTTGTGCCAGGTGATCAAGTGGTGAGCATTATATACAGTGTAAACATATTTCTATATACAGGTTATTTTACAAAAGGCCAGAGGTTGATTACAATCCAGTAGTTTCTGTTTGTTCAATACAGAAACCTGGTGAAGCTGAACCTAGATAGAGCGTCGACGTTTCGACCCTGTGGTGCCCCAATCGGTGGTCACAGCGGGTCTTCCTCAGGACAAAGTGGAATGTGGGGGAGGATTGTATGTTGACAGTCCTCACGTAGGCCGGATAAGTCGAAGCCTGAACCTGAAGGCGCAGTGGCCAAAATTCTTCACTCGTAGGTAAATCTAGATAAGTCAGAGAACAGAGGGAAGGAACTGGGTCTCATCCGTCTGGTGCACAAATGCGGAATGCTTTTGCAGTGAAGAATTTTGGCCATTGCGCCTTCAGGTCCAGGCTTCGACTTATCCTGAGCCAGTAACAATATGGCTGTCTGACCCAGAACTTTCAGTGGCACACACATGAAATTGCAATACTGTTAAAGTGTCTTAGATAACTAGATAATGTAGGTGTTTGTTTTTATCTGACAGCAGCACAGATGGGAGGAGAGCAGTCACAATGAATGTATGACAGTCCTGGGAACACACACCTTCGATCTTTAATTCTAAACATCAGAGTGCAATTTTGTGTTTGGGAGCAGTTGCGGATGTCCATGGTTCAACCAACGTACATGGATTTTTGGATCTTACTTGGTAATGCAACTGTTTTATGTCTTTGTGATGAAAAAAAAGAGCTTTCAGAGTACTACTTACAATAGCCTAGGCTCCAGCCACATGTTGGTTCCGCTGAGTCCAGGATCTGATTGGGAAGTATTTGTGTGCTTCCACTAACAGCACTACTTTTGTTGCACTTTTTTGTTTGTGGTAAAGCTTATACTTGATACAGCAGAACTGAGTTGGTCATGGTGGCAAGCATGACTTAAGACTTATCTGATGGGGGTTACATATTTATTGTGAAAAGCATATGATAAAGTCAATAGGTATTTAAATGGGGATTTTTATTACTCTACAATAAAGTCTACAGAAAGGAATTTTCTTACATGGATCTCACAGATTACCTACCGTAGTAGGGCAATGGTTTCGGTGCTGGTTATCCCATGTGACAAACTGTGCATACAGAATCTTTGTATTGTGAGAATCCTTGTTAGACCCTTTTAGGACAGGTAGTATTTTGCTTAGTCACTTTTAATTTTGTTTATCTTTCTAATTTTATTACTGTCTTTCTGATGGTTGCCTTATGGCAAAGTTTGCTCTAAAAACTGTAAACCTGGTGACAAGCTATAGGCTGAACGGCTTATTCAGAAATGTTATGTCTGATGCGATAGGGATGGTCTGCTTATTATGAGATATTATGACAAAGGCAGTTGGTCTAGTTTGTAAATCGTGTAAAGCCTTTGTTAAGGACAGTAAGCCTTTAACAGTTTGTTGTTATCACACTGTTTTAGAGGCTACATATGTTATTACTAAGGCTCCCTGTTTTCTGTTTTTACTGTATTTTACAGATAAATAGAGACAGAAAACATTTTCTTGTCTGTATTTATTTTTAAATGTGGATACAAATCAAAAATAGGGTTGCTTTCTGAGTAATTCTAAATACTGTCTGCCAGGCCAAAAGCTGTGTGGATTGATAGGTAAGGGGACTAATAAAGAAATTAATTTTAGTAAAGAGGATTTTACAGCAGTAGATAGGCACAAGGTTGATACTGAAATTAGCATATTTTCTTAAAGGTGCATTAATTTATCTTCTGAAGGTGTTTACAGCACTGAAACCTATAAAGCATTCGAGCATGAGTTCATATTTACCGGCTAAATAAATGTGGAAATATACTAATTTCAGCGTCATTTACCACAAAACCCAAAATAAATGCGCATAAGTACAGATAAACTTAGCAAAAAATAAATATGGATAAATACAGACGGAAATGTCAAAAAAATAAATACCATAAAACCGGGAGCCCTAGTAATTACATGTAATCTCACAGATTACCATAGAAGGAAAGGATTAAGGTGTTGTCCACCCAATCTGACAAACCCTGCGGGTTTTCACTGTGATACTTCTTTTTGGGTCTTATTAGGCCCTGTTCAGAGGGGTTGATTATTGTTTTGCAAATTGTATTTCTCTTTTTGTAATTTGTAATTTTATACTGTATGCATAATGGTGCAAATTGCTGCGTATTTGAGAACGCTGGTGTTGGCTAACGTGTAAAACCAGTAGTAAATGGTAAAGGCTTCCTCTGTTTATTGGGAACACTTATGTCTGAATCTTAAGGTATGTTCTTTTTATAATGAAAATGTAGGCCACATCAAGTGGGGCTTACTTACTTGTTGTGAGAAGCATGGGTTAAAGATAACAGTCTATTAAGGATGGATTGTTATTGCACTGTGTTAAAGCCTGTGGGAAGGTATTTTGTTACATGGAATTTCACAGGTTACCTTAGTAGGCAAGGGTTTTGAGGTTGTTGATCCACCCAAATAAACTGGAAGGATAGAAGATAGGCACTAAAACACTACTTGTTAAACTCTCTTAGGAGGGATAGGGTCTGAATTAGAGACTGGCGAACGGATTGAGTACTGTTAATATGGTGGAGTACTTTACACCCCCCATGGTGAGGGTATTCCACCTGCCAAATTTAGAGATGAATGCTGACCCAGTGGACACCTCTTGCATGTCCAGGAACCGCTGTCCCCACAATTCCAGTAGATTAATTAAAAGTTTGGCGGACAACTCTGTCAACATGATGGTGCCAGATGCCAAACTGTCAACTTTCTTTATTTTCAAGAACAAAATCCAAAAGCACAATTTTGCTTTAAGAAATAAAAAACAAAAAACAATGATTCCCTCGCAGTGGAAGTTATCTCCCATGGCTCAGGGGTAATTTTCCAGTTTTCACTGCCCCTTACTGCCAGGCTCTACCTGGCGGTGACAGACAGCAAAAACTGGCCATGTGTTTACCCACTTTAAATAAGGCGGACGGACACATGGCAAATGGCCAATGACCCTTTTTCCACCAGGCCATTGAAGGTGTATCTAAAGCCGTGGAGCCAGAGTAGTCTCCGATGCCTACATACTGAAGTACATGCCGTACTCTAAATCAGGCAGGTGGAACTTTGCTTTTGTAGAAACAGTATTGCGTTGCCGTTGCGATGGAATACCCTTTCCGCCAAACTCTAAATCAGGCCAATAATATTGTGTTTTGCCACTTCAACTGTAGCTTTGTATTTATTTGTACCTTTATGACTGCATGCCGGAAGGTTTTCTATTGGAAAGCTTACGCTCAGTACAGAAGGCTTGAGTTGGTTATGGTCAAACACACAAAAGGTGATGGGAGGAATTCCACTGGCAACCGATGGGGTAGCATTCCAACCCATCCTTCTTCTGTCCACCATGCCATCTCAGTTTGGACCCCTCATATGCAAATCAGTCTTGACCCTGCTCCAATAGGAACAGTACAGCCCAACGTGCCAGGTCAGGTGCTTCTTGAACAAGAGCACAAAAAAGCCAAGACTGGTTTTGTCCTAAGTGAGGCTCTTCAGTCACATGTAGCTAGGTTCCAGTGGCAAAGCAAGCACAGTACCATTTCTGGGCATAACGGATGCCACTAAGGGCATTACATCACACACACAGAAGGTTATGGAAGGCATGCTTAAAATAAATCCATCCACTGGCAATCACCTATGGTGGCATTCCAACCCATCATTCTTTTACACAGATTCCACCTCACTTTGGTGGCAACCATATGCAAATCAGTGTTTGCCCTGCTCCAACAGCAACAATCCAGCCTGTGCTGTCAGGCAGGGTGCTTCTCAGCACCCACGTCTGGGTATACACTTGGCACCTTAGTGCATTGCATCATACACACAAAAGGTTATGGGAGAATGCTTACAATAACTCTAACCACTGGCAACCACTTGGAGTAGCATTCCTTTTTTTTGTAAAATATTTTTTATTGAAGTATTTTGCATTTATATACAAGGCACGGCATCATTAATACAAACCACAGATTGAAGGAGAAGAAGTGTATATCAATAATTCATAAATCAAGATAAAAAACAATCACTAAGTCATCAGCAGGCGAGGGTGATATTACCAGAAATAAATTAGAGCACAAGTTAGGTCACAAAAATAGCATAAGTAGAAGCAAAATATACTTTCATATTGTACAGCATCGATATTATAATTGCACCAAGTTGGTATTTCTTATCTGCAGGCAATCCAACATTTCTCACTATTATTCCTCCTTCCATCGAGTTATAGGATCCCATATTATATTACCTAGTTTCCTGCCGCTTTTTCCCTTCCTTGCATATATCTCCTTCTCCATTTTATACGTTATTAGTAACTTAGCCAGCCATTTATGGAAGGTAGGTGGTACAGGATCTATCCATGCAGAGGCTATACATAATCTCATTGTAGACATAGCGACAAACAAAAATTCCCTCCCACGAAAAGAACGTATATCCTCAACGTTCACTCCTAATAGGATGGTTCCTGGGGTTAGAACAATTTCGCTTTCTAAAATTTTACTTATAAAACGTTCGATTTCCTTTTTAAATAAATCTAAACGGGGGCATAAAGCAAATACATGTTCCAAATCAGCATCCGAGCTTCCACACCTATAGCATGTAATACCCACTAAACCTCCCCATTGAGCTATTTTAGCCGGTGTATAATACAGGTGATAAATTGTTTTGTAGTGTTGAGCCTGTAATGATGCTGCACATAGTAATGAGTTCCCCATTTCTAGGGAAATACCAAAACTTTCAGAACTGATTGTAAGATTATCCTTCCATTTTTCGCTCCACTTTTGATAATCATCTTGTTTTACTTTCATCAGTTCAGCATACAATCTTTTAATTGTGCAATCCTCCCCCTTTTGAATAATTTCCATAATAGCATTACGCCTGAATCCCAGAACACCACCTTTTTTTCCCAGGAGAAAACTCCTAATCTGGAGGAATTTGAAAAATTGCCTAGCTTCTAGGGTATATCTGTCTTGCAGATCTTTAAATTGGAGAAAACACTGTTCCCCCCTAATATCTCCAATGGTTCTGATTCCCCTGTTTTCCCACTCTGCCATTATAGGTCCCGAGAAGATATCTTGTGGGAGGGTTGGATTATATAATAATCTCGTATAAGAATTAAATTTTCCTAAGCCAATTTTTTTAGCAAAACTTTTCCAAATTTCGAATGCTGCTGCTATTATCTTGAACTTTGTCCTCTTGTAATAACTAGCCTCTGTATATTTCAGGAGAACATCCTTCGCTTCCGTTCCTAGAGTTAGGCCATAGATTGCTAATGATCCAAATTTACTCCACTCCTCTACTCCACTGCCCTGTTCACCTCCCATTAAACCAGCCATGTTCTGTAGAGCCGCCGCCCAGTAATAAGATTTTAAATCTGGGACTCCCCAGCCTCCCCTTTCTCTTGGCAATGTCATGTATCTAAGAGCCCTTCTCGTTTTCCCTTTTGCCCAAAGAAATCTATTTAGCATACTCTCCAATTTTTTAAATATTTTGTTATCAAAGAATAGCGGTATTGCCCTAAATAGATGGCTGCCGACAGTCCGTAGGGGGTAGCTGCACTCGGCCACTCTCCTGCAATTACAGCTATCTTATGGTTAATCGTACTGGCATGGCTCAGTTTTTTTTTTAAAAAACCTTCTCTAATTGACCCACGAGGACACAGAGGTTGGAGGTCTATCTGGATGCTGGATTTCTGGATGAGCTAAGAGGGAGTACGTATGGAATATACAATTGTTTGGTTGGCTGCACCAGAGGAGATAGACACATGCTGGCTGAAAAAATTGAACAAATCGAACATATTAAGTGCACCATCTGCACCGAGATGTAGATGGCAGGCAGTACTGTCCAGAGCATTTTCCAAGACATTATCTAAGGCGCTCTCAAACGTTAAGGAGAGGCTAGCATCGTGTCAAGAGGTTTGGAGGGCTGTTAAACGTGTCATGGCCCCCAAGGTGCCGAGGACTACCCAGAAGAAGAGACAAGAAGAAGAAGTGGAAGTATTCAGTGAGCCTGGTACACCAACTGCGAAGCTGCAAACAAAGGCACAGCAAAGGGCGCAGACAAGAAGAGAGGCAGCTAAAAAACGGGAGGAAGAGCGACTCCTAGCAAGTTTGAAGAGAAAAGAGGAGCGACGCAAGGACTTACCTGTACTGGATATTGCAACAGAAGCAATACTGCGGCAGCCTCTGATTTTCGAGTCATTTCAGGCAAGGGGGCCATCGTCTTTTTCATCTTCATCAGCAGCTGCAGCAGTAAGAGTATCGACACCAACCGATCTTGAGGGTGCCGAGATGGAGCCCACAGCGCTGGATACCGGGACTGCTGCAGGAGCGGACTTGGAGCAGAGGGGGTACGGATCCGGCTCTGACGCGACACATGACGATGTAGCAGAGGCAGGCAGAGGCCTCCTGACCCAGCAAACGCCTGAAAACGGATCGAGTGGAGCAACGATTGGATCGACTGCGATGCACTCACTCGCTGCAACGCATGGGGCGGAGATCTCTGCGGGAGTGCAAACAGAGGCTGCAGAAATCACGGCGGACAAGGAAAGGAAAAAGGCTCAAGCGCATGGAACATCGGCGCCCACTGAAGTGCTCACTGAGCTGGAGATCGAGGCGGAGGCGGAGGAGGAGGACAAGCGCGACCATTCTGCTCTGACGGAAGTTACAGAGCGTCTGAGCCGGGAAGCCTTAGTAGGCGGAGAGTCTGGCAGAGGCGGAGAGTCTTGTGGGGGCGGGGCTAAATCTGCAGATGCAAAGGAATCGGAGATAATCCCTCACAAGGAAGGAGGTGGCGCTGGAATTGGAGGTGGAGACAGCGAGTGCAGAGCAATGCCAGGTATTGGGGGTGCTGATGGATTAGACAGCAGGCACAGGGCCTGCGAAGGAACTGAAATTGTAGCAGTAACTGAGAACAACAAGGAAAATGATGCATTCGAAGTTGGTGCAAAACGCAATAAAATAGATGCTATGGATATGGCTGCTATGGATTTGGATATGGCTCATGATAGTAATAGGGTAAATGAAAAAGATGTATATGAAGCTAGGGATATATCCAATAAAATAGGTGCTATGGGGTATGTCTTGAGTAAAAAATTAGAGGACTTTATAAAAGAGCCTATAACAGCGCCAGAAGTTCCTGAAGCCACAAAAGCCACAAAAGGTCCAGAAGGATGTGATATTCATGAGTCTACTATTAGGGTCACAGTAGGATCAAACGGCATTGGCATTGATATAACTAAACCACAAATGGCAGAGGCAGAGGCAGTAGCAGTCGTAGATTCTGAGGTCTCTGGGGTTAAGAAAGCAGTATTAGCTAACCAAGGAGCAATTCCCAAGAAAAAGAATAAGAATAAGAATAAGGACAGAAGTAACAGCCAAATAAAAAATGTATCTCTGGTAAAAACCCCACTGAATAACGAGGATAGTGAGGGCAGTGACTATAGTGACAATAGTGAGTTGTTGGAGGAGGAGGAGGAGGAGGTGGAGGAGGAGGAGGAGGAGAGTGAGGAAGAGGAGGAGGGAGAAGGGTCAGACTCACTATCCACTTCTTCTGCAGAGATGGAAGATTATTCAATTAGCGACTCCCAAGAGACGGATGATGATCTTTTATGCTCAAAAAAGATGAAGGTAAAAAAAGATCTAAAATCTAAAACTAAAAGTAAAACCCACAAGGTCAAGGGTAAATACCGAGGAAGAACCCTAGTAAGCAACAATAACAAGAGCAAAAGTAAGAGTAAGAGTAGGAGTAAGAAGGGAATGATGCCGCCAAAAGAAATATCTAATACAATTGAGGGGGCCGAAACTGACCCGAACAAGGACAGGTTTGACATCTTACTTACCACAATGAAACAAATTCAAGGAGAAGCACGCCAGGAAAGTCAAAGAGCCAAGCGGGCTAATACAAAAATACAGAAATCTCTCCATAACTTACAGGACATGTACTCTGAAGTAACAGGTAGACTAGCAGAGGTAGAACAGAGAACTGGCAAAATGGAGGATGAAATGGCAGAGATACAGGAATTCAGACAGACCCAGGGAAAAACTGAATCTGATATTTTATGGAAACTGGAAGATTTTGAAAACCGCCAGAGGAGAAATAATATAAGACTCTTAGGAGTGGAAGAAGGCAAAGAAGGGGGAGATATGAGAGCCTTTGTCATAGAACTGCTGAAAGGTGCGTTCCCAGAAATGGACGCATGGGACTGGGATAAGGAAGTGCAACGGGCACATCGCTTCCCCCTCGTACAGAAAAAAGGCAATGCGGGTGCAAGATCGAGGGAAATCCTTGTCTATGTAGGAAATTACTTGCTAAGGGAGGAGGTGATTATGAAAGCTAAACCTACTAAGAAACGCACATACAAAGATATAACTTTCTTTGCCCGTCCAGACTTTTGTCACACAACAGTCGAGAGAAGATGGCGGATGCGGCAACTTATAGTACCATTCCAGAATCTAGGCTGTGAAGTTTATTTACTGTTCCCGTCTCGCTTGAGGGTGGGGCTTAATGGACAGTTCAGAACTTTCTTTTCGGA
This sequence comes from Lissotriton vulgaris, assembly GCF_964263255.1. Classification (NCBI taxonomy): domain Eukaryota; kingdom Metazoa; phylum Chordata; class Amphibia; order Caudata; family Salamandridae; genus Lissotriton; species Lissotriton vulgaris. The sequence goes on from NC_141699.1 coordinate 278,580,235, forward strand.
AATTGTTGCCCAAGAATACTTGACCTATCTTCGAGAAGAAAGAAGACATAGAGACCGAAACGGACAATTGGATCGTACAGAGATCACAAAACAAGTAGCTTCTATCTCAAAGAGATAACTGAGCCTTTTCTATTTTTTTTTGAGATGATGCGATTATATTCTGAGAATGTTCTAGCACGGGGGTGGCCGGGCGAGACTCCCCTGGGAGGGCACGGCTGTCACACATAGGTCAGGATTGACCTATTTGCCAGTAAGGGAAAGGGTGGGGAGGGAGGGGAAAGAGGAGGGGGTGGGGGGTGGGAACCACAGGGGGGACAGGGCACGGCAGGAAAAAAACCAGAGGGGAGGAGCTTAACAAAAATATTCTTTGGTCACAGGGAACAGGCGGGGTTGAGAAAAAGGAAAGGAAGTAATACAATAAGCAATGCTGATTCAAAGATAATGAAATGGAGGATTACTAAGCAGATAATGTACAGTAGAGAGAGTAGTAGGGAAAGGAGATGGGAGAACATGGATAATGGGGATTAGAATTATAACCTGGAATGTTTGTGGGCTAAATGACGCCCACAAAAGAGCGAAAATAGCGTTAATGCTGAAACAAGTGAATCTAGATTTCGTATATATCCAGGAAACTCATATAATTACAACACAAGCTTATGTTCTGTCACAGCTAGGATTTAAGGTACTAGTTCACTCAAGCCAAGGGGTCAAAAAAAGAGGGGTAGCTATCCTAGCTAGGAACAATAATGTTCTAACCAGAAAGAAAGCACAAGACAAATGGGGAAGATGGGCTATGGTTGAGTGCTGGATTGATGGAGAGTGGAAAACATTGGTAAATGTATATGGATCAACAGAGGACGATCCCGATATATTTCAATTCTTAGATGTTGAATTAGCAACCTGGGCACCAAACATTATATTGGGAGGTGATCTTAACATTAATGGTGCAGACGGATTAGGACTGGGTTCTTTTGGAAAGTATAGCGGTAGGAAAAAAAAAGTATTTCAGGCACTACACAGTCTGGTGTTAAACAATGCTCTTTCAGATGTATGGGGGAAAAAGATATTGGATAACAAAGGGTACACATATTACTCGGCACCGCACCAAACATGTGCAAGATTAGATTATTTTTTTATTTCAAGTACTAGTATCTCTGACTCGAAGATTGAAAGGCTGCCACGGGTCCTAAGTGACCATAACCCTCTAGTACTTACTATAACAACAAAAACAAGTACTAGACAGCACACGAACTGGACTTTTGAAAGAGAGCTATTGAAAGATGAGAACTATATAGAATACATGAAAAAATGGATTACTGACTTTTTTTCGTTTAATAAAGATACAGCAGAAATGGGAGTTGTTTGGGACACTTTTAAAGCTGGAATACGAGGTGAAACAATGAGTTATAATTCTTATAAAAGGAAACAAGTTCAGTTGAGGAATGTAGAATTAGCTTCGAATGTCTTGATGGCAGAAGAAAATCTAGAAAATAGTGTGGTGTCGGGGCGGGATATCGAAAAAGCTTGGGTAGAGCTAGTAAAAGCCAAAGGTGAGGCAGAAGGCGAAATTGCCAGCAAAGCGGCGAAAATTTATAACACTAAAAGGGAGAAGTGCTATGAGCTGAGTGAGTCAGTGGGTAGGATACTGGCTACTAGAGCAAGACAACAAGAATCTGTAGGCATAGTGAGGGAAATTAGGGACTCCGCGGGTATGATACATACAGACTCGATTAAAATAAGAGAAGTCTTTAGGATATTTTATGAGAAGTTATATGATGACGAATTACAGGGTTGTGACCCTCTAAAAGATAAGGAAGAAATGAGGGAGTATCTCGAAGATATCCCTGTAGAGCCAATAGAGGAAGAGGAAGCAGATGGGTTGGAGGAAGAGCTTCAGTTAGAAGAAATAAAGCAGGCAATATGGAACCTACCTTCTGGTAAAGCAGCAGGTCCTGATCAGATACCCATTGAATTTTATAAAGTATTTTGGGATTGTTTGAGAGAAGAAATGGTGAAGGTGATGCAAGGTGCACAACTGGGCACAACATCGCCTAAATCATGGGGGGGGGGGCAGAGGTGGTCGTAATATTAAAAAAGGGTAAAAAACCGGAGGAACCAGGCTAGTACAGGCCTATAACCCTACTTAATGCAGACGCAAAAGTTTTCTCTAAAGCCTTGGCATCAAGGCTGGCAAGAATTATAGATAAAATCGTTAGCAGCTGCCAACACGGTTTTATACCAGGGAGAGGAACCACCCACCATATACGGAAGGCAATAACTTTATTTGACGTCTCGGCAGTTACAGGGGACCCGATCGCAGTGATGTTACTCGATGCAGAAAAAGCATTCGATCGGGTCTCCTGGAGCTACCTTTGGTATGCTCTAGCTAGAACAGGAATTAAACAAGGTTTTATCAAAGCTTTACAAACTCTCTACTTAGAACCAGTAGCGACACTACGAGTGAACAGTGGAAACACAGGACAATTTCGTATAAAAAGAGGTACCAGACAAGGGTGCCCTTGCTCACCCTTATTGTTCGCTATATATATGGACCCGCTTATACGTAGAATAGAGGCATCAGTGATGAGAACACCAGTTACAACGCTTATTGGGCAATGTAAAATCTTAGCCTACGCAGATGACATCGCTGTTATTTCTCCAAACCCATCTGAAGCTATTGAACACCTTGAGCTAGAGGCGATGAAATTTGGAAGAATCTCGGGATACAAATTAAATACAACAAAAACACAGATAATTAAAAACTCGTATACCCCATGCTTAGACAACCAAGTAACACAAGAAGGTACATATCTAGGGGTTATCATAATGGCAGACTTGGATAACTTGGTGGAAAGGAATATTTCCCCTTTAATCAAGAAAGTGGAGAAAGACCTGGATAGATGGGATAATTTACACCTCTCAATAGTGGGAAGGTCTAATATAGTAAAAATGATTATCCTTCCAAAATTTCTATATCTATTTGGAGTAGCATTCCAACTCATTGTTCTTTTGCCCACCATGCAACTTCAGTTTGGACCCAGTCATGTGTGAATCGGTCTTGCATCGTGAGAATTCCAGTTAAGCCCTTTTGAGATTGCATTTTGCCTTGATAACTCTACTTTTGTATCCATTCACAGTTTTATGATTGTGGTCCTGGTGGTAGCCTTGCGAGAAAGCTTATGCTCAGCACAGTAGGCCTGAGTTGGTTATGTTGACAAGCAAAGGATACCAGCAATAGGCATAATTGGTGTTAGTGTGGAGGAAAATGGTATGCTACATGCCCTGTTTGTTATGAACAGTTATTACAAAGGTCATAGTCCTGGCTTATTTTATTGTGAAAAGCATATGGTAAATAGACCTCTAACAGTGGATTGTTATCAAATTATGTTAGAGGCCAGAGAAAGGCATTTGGTTACACGTAATCTCACAGAATACTATATTAGGCAAGGGGTTTAGTGTTTGTCACCCACTCTGACAAACCATGAGAGCAGAATTTCACTGTAATGGTTCTTGTTAGGCCCATTTGAGAGGGGTTGTAAATGGTTTTGCCAAATGTAATTTTGTATACATTTGTCATTTATTTAATATGGAAAACAATAGTGTGAATATGGAAAACAATACATTCATTTATTAAAACAAAGTCATGTCCCTATTAACAAAATCACCCGTCATGAACTCCACATCAACCTGGCCCACTAATACATACTCAGGCAAGGTCCGAGACCCAGGCACAGGGTTACTGATTTATAGGTCACAGGTAGTGTTGGGACGGGAAGTCTCCTACATGTCTCTGGAGAGAGTGCTTCCCCTGCCTTATGCTAATCTCCAGGCAAGTCGCTTAAAAGCTACTGTATAGTTTCTAGATCCCTACCTCAGTGAGCATTTCAATCATACATGTCCACTGAGGGTCTATCTGTTTACATGGATTGAGACCCTATAGCTTGGCTCCGAGGTTGAGGGGGCATGCCAAGTGCACCCCTATTTTTCAGAGAGTGGCTACTGCCCTCTCTATTAAGGCTGTGGTAGACTGACAGTGGTGGCAGCAATAAATCTATAGTCAGGAGGGGTGAGTCCCTAGGCACCCTCCTGACCAAGTCTGTGCAGTTTGCCATGCCTTTGGGCCTGTTGCCTTTGTCTGACTGAAATATGTTTGAGAGCCCATGGGTGTACAGGGGAAGAATGGGGATTTGAGCCAGTGTGAGGAATGCGAGCTGTCCTGCTGGACATCCCAGCTCCCCCGTGCCCCTCCCTATTTCCTTGGAAAGGCCTGGTGGGCTGGGGTAGACACTCCGCTCTTATCTGGGTTTAGTTGCACTCACTTTGTGGAGCGGTCCCTCCCCCACTGGTCAGGGCCTCCTGGGCTGGAGTTAATTAAAATTCCTCTCTAGGGAGTTGCACAGCCTGATACCAGAAAGGGACCTGGTACATGCTTTACCCATGCATTGAACACGCGGTGAATGGTTTGTGATTGGAGGTGTATTCAGGATGCAAAAGTAGCAGACCCTCTAATTGGATGAGCCTATCAATCAGAGGTGATAAAAGTCTGGCCTGAGTGGTCAGCTGTTCTTCAAAGACTGGTCTATGACGGAGAAGATAGCCAGGCATGGACCCGCAGTGTGAAGACAGGAGATAAGACTCTGTTTACTGTGTCAGAAAGGAAGGCATCAGCAACATTAAGGACCAGCTGTTCTGTGAGGCACATCACCCAAAGTGTGGAAAGAAGCTTGCGGCACATAAGAAAAGCTGGTGGAAAGAAGCTTGCAGCACATGATGAGAGCCAGAGAGGAGAAAGCTTGATTCTAGTCTTTGAAGGTGAGATCAAATCCCCTCTAGGCTCCTCCCTTGCGCTGTGGGAGCCTGTACATGCAGTAACTGAGAATAGAGGCCAGTGAAGCAGGCCCCCACCTTTCTTTTTGTGATCTCTGAGGGTATCAGGGTGAACTGGCACTCTGTCCAGCCACTACCCTCCTACAGCTAGCCAGTGGCTACTGGACTAGTGGAACTCCAGTAAACTGTGCCAAGACATCCGGCACCTGTGATCAGATTCCTGACACCACTAGAGCCGTGTCCTCACTCACAATGGGAGGGCACTTCTGTTGCTTTGGGTGGGGGGGTTATGGGGCTGATCACGAACATTTGACTTCACATCATATGCTCAAACTATATCCTTTCAATACAAAGTTTGGTATCAAGGCTCTAGTGAATGAGAGCAGCCCTGTGTAACATGATCTGTAATGTGCAATGCTTACTGTGTGTTTTCATGTTAACTGTGTTTTTATAGTGCTTGGCGTCTAGGCGCTATAATACTGTTTGGGGTCAAAACTCTGTCCCAGAGGGTTGTAAAGACTTCTGGTTTTCACTGTTTATCCTAGTTTTATGTGTAGTATAATTATCTTATGTGTATTAAAGTACTTTTCTTTTATAAAAAGTAAAGCACTGACTGGACATTGAGTTTATCAGCTGGTGGTACGGTTTACACTGTATTCTGAATGTCTAACCCCACCTCACCTCCTTGAGTAAGCCTTGGACTGCTCTGTCTCGCTACCCTGAGAGAGTCAAGTGCTGGAGAGGAGTACTTGGTTATCCAGTTTTGGGTCCCTAAGTACTGAGGCCCCAGGAAACCAGTGAGGGAACACTCCAGTTGATGCGATTGTAGCGCAGTTACCCCTGAGTGCCCTGGTGCCCAGGAAGCCGGGTCTAACAGGTAGGATGGCACATTGCTAGCAGAGAACCGCACAAACAGGAAGGGGCCACAAGCGAGCCCGAAGCAAGATGGCTGCACATTAGTGCAGCTCTGCTGGTCAGGGCTATTATCCTGCATTTATCCTGCTCCGGTGTTGGACATTACGGCGGACTGGTACGCTTCTGTCCCTCTGAAACATCTATTTGGGAGAGTAGCGGCTCTTGGGAGACTGTGGCCTGTTTGTGCTGGTCTCGATCGCCTAGCTGCCTGCGTGGGTGGATGAGGCTGCAGCCTGGGACGGGACCCACTGCTGCTGGACACGGCACTGCTGCCGGTGGAGTGCCGAGGCTGTGTGGCGGCTTTCAGAGGTAGCGGCCGGTGAAGAGCGCTGTAGCTGTGGTGTTCGGCGGCTGTGGCAGAGGAGGGGACGGTGCCGTGCGGCCGCTGAGCACTTGAGGGCCGGAGTGCAGCTAGGCCGCGGTGCAGCCTTTGGAAGAGCTGAGAGGTTCGTCGCGTCTCTGTGCAAGTAAGCGTGAAAGCTGAGATGGAATCTGAGGCGGCGGCGGTGTGGACATACATTGCGACGGTGAGTGGAGATGTGCCCGGGGCTGGATTATATCTGCAGCGTGACACTGGGGCCCTGTTTGCTTGACCTCCGCGCTGGGATCTGCCGCCATTTTATGGTCGCCAACGCCGGAGCCTCCCTGCTGCTATATGCCTTGATGCGAGCGGATGGAAGTGTCACTGTGAGACCGCTGACGCCTCTGCCCTGCTTATAATTGTCACGGAGGTGTAGCTATCTGTGATTCGCTGTTAGGGTGTTGGGACCGAGTATTGTGCCTTTTCAGAGTGGTTTGAGCTGAGCCACGCAGCGATGTGGGAGCTGCTAAGGTGCCTGGCGCCCTGTTGGTGTGATTTTGCTGCCACTGCTGTCGCCCGTACTCTGCGCATATGCAGTGTTGAGGCGCTGTTCCCTGTGAATAGCTGTGGGAACGTGGGGCCTGAGAATTGCGCTTTTCCAGTAGCCGTGCCACAAGGAGTTCGAGGGATTGCTACAGACCCTGGTGCCCTGCAGTTGTACTTTTGCTGAGGCTCACCGTGTAGGAACTAGTTGGACTGTGCAGGTGGAAAGCTGTGGAATACTGTAAGTAGACGCCGGGCAGCAGTGCTGTTTGGGCTAGAGTGCTGCGCTTGTGTGGTCTGGGGCAGCCAGGGGTGGTTGGTGTGCGGCTACCATGGGTAAGACAGACTGGCTACTGCAATCTAAGCAGTCCTTTGAATCAAAGCGTCAGAAAAAGTCCACCACCCCTGCGGCGTTGGACACCGAACAGGAAATGGAGGCTGGCAGCTGTGGTAAATTGGAGGGTATGTTGTTGGCCATACAACAGAGTCTGCGTACAATAGATGGGAAAATAGACAATCTAAATCTTCGCATGGACACTATGGCCTCCAAGCTGGATAAGCATGGTGCTCGCTTAACGGAAGCAGAACGACGTATATCCACTGTGGAGGACAGGGTGGAGGCGGTTACTACCTCTTGTGCGCAAATGGACAAACTGCTGGCGGTAATCCAGTCCAAGAACGAGGACTTGGAGGCCAGATCGCACCGGAATAATTTGCGCATCACGGGAGTGGCGGAGACAACCAATATGGGGAAAATGGAGCTGTACATGGAAGAAATGCTCAAGTCTATGCTTGGAGCAGAGCATTTTTCCTCGCTTATGGTGGTAGAGAGGGCGCATCGTTCTTTGGCGCCGCTGCCTGTTCCTGGAGCTCCTCCCAGGCCAATTATCGCCCGGCTCCTTAACTATCGAGAAAGGGACACGGCTCTTCGGCTGGCGTGAGAAAAGGGCACGACCACATACCAAGGAATGGAGATTGCATTATATCCAGATTTTACTACAGCTGTGCAGCAGGCCCGGAGGGAGTTTCAACCAGTTAAGAAGAAACTGCAAGCACTACAAATCCAATACGCAATGCTCTATTTGGCGAAATTGCGGATCCAACACGGTAGCAAGCCAAAGATATTCACCACACCTAAGGATGCCTTACAGTTTGTCAAACAGCTGGAACGTAAGGAGAAGGCCAAAGGGACGGGGCCAAGGCGAATGCTGAAGACTGATGTGTTTATAGGGTGGACTGTTCTAAGCTTTGATATGATTTGAAACTGTGACTGATGTAATATGTGTGATAACATTTTTTTTTCCCCTCTAGCAAAGTGTATGTGCCCTGTATTGCAGGGTCGTCTCCTTATTGCAACAGAATATGTTATATGCATCTCCCCAGGGCGCATTGTCGGATATGTTACTGCCTCAGATTGACTGTTGTCTAGTAGACTTTTGTTGGTCAGAATTATCGGGGAGGTGGTGTTGGACTGCGAATGCGGGTATTTACAGTATGACTGGACATCATTTTTGAAAGTGAGGTGCCATAGTACTGGTTTCTGATGGCTGTGCTACATCTGTTCTCTGAGGGTGGCCTCTTCTAAATGGTTTGAGCTGTGCACACGCATACCTATGATTTTGGCTGGGTGGGGGTATGTCACTGGAGAGAAGCCCCGACCTCCCCTCTTTCTCTTGATGGGATGGATGGGCCGCTGGTGTCCTTCATGAGGGAGCACCCCAAGCTGTTTTGTGTTGGGGGTGGGTTTGGTGAGTGCATTGGTGACTCAAGGTGGGTGGGATTATTTTGGGCTCTGGGTTTTTTGTTGCATGGTTGGTATTGTTTTGGCCTGCCCGGGAGAGTGGGGGGAATGGGGGGGAGTTGAGATGTCCTTGGCATGGTTGAGGTGCTGGGGTGGGAGGGGGGTGTTTGTTGCAGGGGTGTTTTTATGTGCAGCTGTGCAATTTGGGCTGTGAATACACTGTCTCATATGCCTGGTAGTGCAAAATATGATCTTTTACACTCTGTGCTGTTTCAGTATCACATATAATGGAGGGGGCAGGGACAATTACTTGGATAACTTGGAATGTCAGGGGGTAAAATAACCCGAAGAAAACTTGGCAGGTACTGGCATATTTGGACCGTCATAATGTTCAAGTTGCGTTTCTTCAGGAAACCCATCTCAGTCGGCACACAGCCTCAGCTGTGGGTAAAAAGTGGGCTGGTGCACATTTTGCCTCTTCATATGCAAGGGCAGTAATGGTGTTAGTTGAAAAAAGCAGTCACTTTGAAAGTTGATAGATTGATGATGATGGCAGGTATATAATTGTGCAGGGGAGGTTATGTGGTACTCTTCTTACAATGGTGAATGTTTATGGCCCAAATACAGATGACCCGGAGTTTTTTAAAATGCTATGGAACAAAGTTTATAAATTACCACCATCTGCCATAATCTGTGGATGGGATTTTAATGTGGTGCTCAACCAAGGGTGGGATCAGAGTGCGAGGATGTCTGTCACGCTTAAAAAGGCTGTGCATGTGGTACACGATGGAATGAGCGACCTGGGACTTCTGGATGTGTGGAGGTTGCGCCATCCTGGGGAAAGGGAGGGAACATGCCATACATATGCACATAACACAAGGTCCCGTTTGGATTATTGGGTTGTGTCGCATGATGTTAGTAGATGGGTGTCCCGGGTGGCACATTTACCCTGAACTTTGTCAGACCATGCCCCTGTATTGCTTGTTATGCAGGTGCCCCCTGATGCTCCGGCCCGTTTCACTGACACTACAGCCCTCTGCTTTATTAGATCCGGTGTTTAAAGAAGGTCTGCAGGAAGCAGTTGAAAATTATTTTAATGATAATACTGGATCGGTGCAGAGCATGGGCACTTTGTGGGAGGTATTCAAAGTCACTATCCGGGGAGCATGTATAGGCCTGCAGGCGGGTGTGCTTAAATCTTTGCGCGGATCCATGAAACGGATAGAGCAAGACCTGGTGAGGCTGGAGCGACAGTATGAGGAAGCGCAGGATAGTGCGACCTTGGCACACAAGATTTCCTGATGGACCCGTTGACTGCCGATGAAATTTAATATGCCATTTCGTCATTGCCTGATGGGAAAGAGGCGCGCACTGATGGGCTCCTGCTAGAGTTTTATAAGGAGTACGTTGATGTGTTATTACCCCATATAATGGCTATGTATGACGAGGCCTTTGAGCAACAAAGGCTGCCCGATTCGCTTCGAGAAGCTTTAATTGTTGCAATGTTGAAACCGGGCAAACCACTAGATCGGTGTGAATCGTACCGGCCGCTCTCACTCATGAACACTGATGTAAAAATACTAGCAAAGGTTTTGGCGACCTGACTGCACTTGTTGCTGACAGTTATGGTGCTTCCATATCAGTCTGGGTTTATTCCAACCCACTCCACGGCGCATAATTTGAGGGCACTGTTTGCGGATATACATCTTTTAAAACCTGATTTGCCGGTGGCTGCAGTCCTTTGGATGGCGCTAAGGCATTTGATTCCGTTGCCTGGACGTATATGTTCGCCGTAATGCATCCTATGGGGGTGCCTTTCTTTTTCACTAGTTGGATACATTTATTGTATACTGAGCCGGTAGCCCTAGTGCGCATAAATGGACATACCTCAGAGTTGTTTCCGATTAGGGGGTACTAGGCAAGGCTGTCCGCTGTCACCCTTGATTTTTGCGGTTGTGCTGGAACCACTTGCATGCATGCTGCGGCAGAGGCATGCAGGGTCTGCATTGAGATTTTATCAAAAAACATTGGCAGTGTCCATGTATGCTAATGACATGGTTCTGTATGTGAGGGAACCGGCGCAACATCTAGAGCCGGCTATATGGGAATATATCTGTTTTGAGTGGTATTCTGGGCTAGCCATCAATTGGAACACGTCTATAATATTCTCTCTTACAGATTGTACTGAGCTGTTTGTGTTGAATTACCCCCTGGAGTGGGCTACAGATCTGTAAAGTATCACAGGGACCCACAGGTTGTTATTAGGACGATTTATGGAATGGCGATCTCGAAGTTAGAAGATCAGGTGGCTAGATGGACCCGCCTACCCTTCACCTTTGCTGATAGGGTAGCATTAATCAAAATGGTAGTGCTACCAACATTTTTGTATTTATTTGTTAATGTTCCCATCACTTTAACGCAGCATTTTTTCACTACATTACGCTCACTGATGATCACTTTGGCATGGGGGGGCAAGAAACCCTGCATTAGTTGGGAAACTCTAACGAAGCCGTATGCACTGGGTGGGTTTGCTGTGTCAGACATGCACTTATATTATCTATGTGCTCATGATGAAAAGCAGCGAGACTCCCAAGACTTTCGATTCCGCTTGGTGCAAACCACCTCTAATTCACTCTAAGATTAGCGATCAAAATAACAAGGCAGGCGCTGGGAACTGGATGGCGAAGAACAGGTTTATTTCTCCAGAGGAGAACACATCACATCAGACACCGGGGCTACCGTCAGGAGGTGCTCTAACTGCATCTCTGTGGCATGGCCTTTTATATGCTTTTTCGTCAGTTTATTACATGGTCAAACATTCCTGGCATCAGTTTATTGCATAGTCAAAAATCCTTGGAATCCCCGCCTCAAGCTAGTTCCCACACAAACCCAGCAGCAATCGTCCCTCCCCCCAGATCTCTAACAGATGATCGATATCTTGCAGCTGCACATTCCGACAGGATCTAAAAGTATGTGGGATCGGTCAGATATAAGGGTTTATGTCCTTGATTAAATCAGGCCCCTTTGTTGGTGAAACAAGCCCTGCCGTGTACGGGTAATAAACTATGTCCACAGGGGTTGGTTAGTGCCTGGGACCGGATTGAGTGGCCAGGTGCAGGGAAGTGACTCCAGGGCATTGTCATGCTGACAAGGTTTTACGACCCTGGTACATGTGTTCAGGCTTGGTCAGAGCACGGGGGATGATAGCAAGGTCGGAGTGATTCACAGGTGACCAGCAGAGTATGAAATGGCCGCGATGTCTAAAATGGTTGCTACTTACGCGCACGTAAAGGCCCTCACTAAGCAAGATGGCGCCGGCAATGTTCATATTTGTCGTTTTATTTTCTACACTCAGGCACAATTTGCTTATTACTGGTAGAATGCACCGCCCTTCACGCCGCATGTGGCGGTTGAAGCTGGTGCTGTTCACCCCTTACCCTTGAAGGCAATGATTTATATCCATATTCGGTGTTTGAACGGGATGAGGTGGACACAGTTAAGTGCACGGCTCGGGCATAGCATATGCTGGGACAGCGGGCGAAGCGGCTTCCATTGTATGCTCCGGCTATGCCTTTGCTTTATCATGCCGCACTGTCTGTGACGGGGGAAGCGGGTGCCCTTAAGGTGTTGCAAGCTGCGGGGGTACTAACTAAGGGTGATGCATTTGCGGGTGGGACATTTATTTCTCTGCAGGATTTTTTTAAGGATGTGGCGAGTGAGGTTATGTCCACATTTATATATGCTAGGCTTCGTTCTGCTATGCGTAGCTTATATCCACGCTTTCTCAAGGAACCCTCAATGCTGGGGGCTTTGCAGCTCATTTATACTACGCAAACTCAGACTAAATTGGTTTCATGATTATATCACATCTTGCAGCTGGATGAAGGTGAGACACTGGTTGCCTCCAGGGTTAAGTGGGATGCGTGTCTATCACAGCCGCTTACAGATGAAGAATGGGATGAAAGTTGTAGAATGACTGGGAGCTTTGCAATCAATGATAATTTTAAGTTCATTCATTACAAGTACATTCTCATCAGATGTATTATACACCTGCACAACTGTATAGATATGGTTTGAGGGACTCGCCCTGCGGCAGACGATGTGGTGTGGATAGCGCAGACTTTCTGCACTTGGCATGGGTATGCCCCAAAGTGTCTACTTTCTGGGATGGAGTGGTAACGGCGTTAACTGAAATGGTGGGTGTTCCGATTGTAAGTGATGTGAAGGTGTGCCTTTTGGGTAATGTTTCCAAGCTTACATCGGCGTTCGCAAACTGGTGGCGTTGGCTATGCAATTAGCTAAACGTAGAGTAGCATTAAACTGGGATGTTAAGCCGGCACCTCTGCTGAAACAATGGCTGTATGATATTGCTTATTGTTGTGATCAACTTCTTTGTTACGCAAAAGAACTACCAAGTGCATTGAGACCCCGGGATGTGTGGGGTCCGTACACTGCATATATGCTGACTCGCTCTGTAGAGGACCGAACATTATTGTATGGACAATTTGCTACTGATGAACTGCTTGTACTTCCTGATTCCATGTTTTTAACCAATCTATGTATTGTTTCCGTTTGACACTACTGGCATGACTAAGATGTTGCTTGACTGCATACTGATCAACTGCACTATGTTTCTGTTTGAAAATGTATCAATAAAATTTCAACAACAAAAAAAACGCACAAACAGGAAACCCTAGATCAATCCCAGATATAAGTGCAGCAACATTACAATGTTCAAGAGAGAATGGACCCAATAAAGCACACATGGCCAGAGGAGGTACTCACACTCCGAAAACACCATAAAGTCAGATGCCACATGAATTAGGAACATTTAGCCCAGGGGTCTCCAAACCGGTCCTGGAGGGCCGGATCCATGCCAGATTTTTTGGATATCCCCATTGAGATACATGTAGTAATTTTAAAAATCTGGCATGGATCCGGCCCTCCAGGATCGGTTGGGAGACCCCTGATTTAGCCAATCAGAACACAGCACATGCAGTGATCATGCACTTCCCATGCTGGACATCTGGACACATAACCCACAGGCCACATTGTGTGCACGTAAGGTCGAGGCCCACCAGTAGTAACCATTTGACCAATATTTAACTAATTAACTTAATTAACTCCAAGGCAGTAACCAACATTCCTCACAAGATTTGGCTCACCGGAGAACTTTTACAACTTGATGAAAACTGTATTTAAGAAGACTCTAAACTGAATATAAATTGAGACAGTCCTCAGAAACTGCTCCTATAACTGTTGTCCCGGATGCTATTTTTAATTAAACAAACTGTTCCTGTGTTACCAAACGCCTCTTACCTCTTATTTGTTAAGGTATTTCAAATTCGAGCTACAATTTTGTTAATGTATGCCAGTGTATGTGCACTTCAGTAGGCCTGTTTTGCATGGCTTGTCAAGTCGCTGGTAAAGGCTAGCGGCCTTATTGGTTCACGGGAAAGCTTATGTCAGATTCCTAAGGTGTGATCTTTTTATAATAAAAAGCAAGTAGACCGTACTTCCTTATTATGAAAAATGTGTTTTGGCAATAGGCTTTTAAGGGTGGATTGTTACTGCATTCGGCTAGAGCCTGTAAGAATGTTTTTTTCTTAAATCGAATTTCACATATTAATGCAGTAGGCAAGGATTTCACTGTTAGTGACCCAATCAACAACCATGGGGATAGTCCTCGGAGCAGCACGGGGGTAGGAATAAGGAAACGTTCTTATGCCGGTGATTCGACCGCGCTGAACACCCTTCGCCTGCAAGCTCATGGGGCATTGAACACTCATGAAATGAAGGCCGCAATAGGTCAATATTTTTGGTATTCATTGGAAATTACCATGCTTTACTAGGGCCAGCTCATGCCCTGAAGCCCAAACAGTCAGCCTATTTTTGCTGTATTGTTTGTAGGACAGTAGGCATACCACTGTAGAACTGAGCTATCAGTAGTAGGGATCACTATATGGTCCTGATGAGTAAGCAGTAGGGGACTGCTTACGAAACATGTCGACTAGGTAGCAAGCTATTGCTCTACCTCACAATCCCCTTCTTAATGTTCCCAGCTAGAGAAGTGAATAAAATATATTTTTTCTACTAAGCCAGGGAATTTTTAATTTTTTGTATTTTTTGCACTCACTTGTTAGGTCCCTACACTTCACTGACACCCCTACACCTACACATAGCCTCTGTCACAACTTAAGTGCTCCCGCGTAGTTTGTTTGGTCGTAGCACGCCCGCCCCGTTATAGGGACGGGAAGACCCCTATGATGAAGCAGGACACTAAAGGACTTTTTAGTGTGTGAGGGGTATTTTAAAAAGCGAATAGTGCTCTTGTCTTTCTAGACCTAAGAGAGAGCCTAGTATCTCACTAGACCCCATAAGAATCAAAACACCTAAAAATTATCACCTCTTCTCATTGATAGAATCTCATTGTTTACATGATAGACAATTTGCACCACAATAATCCTTTTCAGGCTATACTAGTAAGGATTTTAAATTATTGTGACAACTATATTTTGTATATATTTGTAACTTTATTACAGTATACCAGGTGGTTGCCTTTTGGGAAGGTTTACCATCAACAGATAAGGTCTGAGTTGGTTATGGTGACCAGCCAAGGTTAAAGCTATTAGACCTGATAATTTATAATAAACACTTGTGCTAAAGGCAGTCGGCCTTACATACTGATTGTAAAACGCATATGTTAAAGTAAATAGGCATTTAAGGGTGCATTGTTATTATTCTGTATTAAAGTCAATAGATTGGCATTTTGTAACATGGAACCTCGTACATTAATAGGCATGGGTTTTGGTGATGGTTACTCCCTCTAACAAACACTGGGTACAGAAGATTTGCACTGCCAGAATTCTTGTTAGACCTTCTTGGAAGAGATAGTATTTTGCTTTGCCAAGTGACATTTTGTATACTATGTACTTTCATGGCGGTATGCCTGATGGTTGCCCTGAGGGAAAGCTTAAGTTCAGTACAGGACACCTCTGTTTGTCATGGTGACAAGCCAATCATAACAGTTATAGGCTTGATTGGTTCAATGGGAAAAAGAATTCTGATGCCAGAGGTCTGATCTGTTTATTATGAAAAGTTAGGATAAACACAGTAGGCCTGACATATTGATTGCGAAAAGCAATATGGTAAAGTCAGTAGGCATTTCAGATTGGCTTGTTAGTGCTATGTATTAAAGCCTATGGATAGGTATTTTGTTAAATGAATTGTCAAAGATTACCTTCGTATTGAAGTATTCTTGTGTTGGTTACCGCTTCAGAGAGGGAGAAGATCTGTACTGTAATAATTCTGCCTTGAATCTCATCTTAGCTGTCTGGCAGGATCTTGTGATAAAAACAATCATTACATTCAATCTCTTTCTACCGGTCAGCATTTAGTTTCTGGCTGCTGCCTCTTTCTCTCTTTACCTTGTGGGTCTCCTTACCGCCCTTATCTCGCTACTTCATGTCTATCTTTACGCTCCTTACACATCTACTTCAACTCTCTCACAACCCTTCTCTCTTATGTCTGGCCACTGTCCCAGCCATTTCTCTTCTTCAGCAGAGCTTGAGGTCATTTTCTAGCCAGAGAAGTGTACACATAGGAAGAAGAGAGGAAGACAAAGAAGTGAGAGAAGTAAGGAGGAAATAATCAGATCTCACTGAATGGAATGGTGAAAATTCCTAAAATGCCAACTTTGAAGGGAGCTCTATTTTTTATAACGAAAATTCAGCAATTATAGTTACAATTTCAGGTGCACATGCATCAGTCTTATTTTAATATCATGCACTGGTTCCCTAAACATCAATTACTGTGTCCTTCCTAAAGTGGGGGGAAAAAAGGCTGGTTAGGCCAGGAATCCCATGTAAAATATTGTTTTTGCAAAACAGAAAATCTAGATCCAAGCACAATAAGAAATAGTTTTATCAATGCCTGCTCAAGTTTTCTTTTGGTACTATTTCCCTGGAAGACATGGTACAGCTTGAGTTTCTTGCTCTTTTTGCATGACCCTTTTCTGGAATTTTTTTTAATGTACAATTCATTATTGTTTGGCATCATAAGGGCTTGATTTAGGTACCAGGGGGTAATAAATTCAAGTTGTTCCTAAAATTAGACCCCAGAATACCGCTTGCCCAGGCCGCAAAAATCCCTATGGTGGCACTGTACATTTTTACTTGACTTGTCTAAGCTAGTTCCTTTTTATAGTCCCGTGTTGTGTTTTTTTTTATTTCCTAAGTGAAAATGATGTTATAATCTTATCTCTGACATACCTTCCCTGCTCCACTCGAGGTAACTGAAAGTGGTGGATTTAGTATGTGGCTAGGATGGCCCTTGGCATGAGTGGATGGAGCGCATGGTGGGGCGTAATAATAAGTAATCTGGCTGTAATCTACCTTGCACACTAAACCTACAACTTGTTTATCTATGTGAAGCACCTACCTTACTCATATTTACTTTGGACTGAGTTCTGTCTACAAACAAACACGCCCTCTGTGAAACGCCCAGAGAAGTATTTACTTCCCTATATGGACCGTTATTCGATGGCCTGCTGGCTGGACCATACAGTGCTAAAATGTCGAGCAATGGCTATTGGGCGCTAGAACGTCAAAGGTAATGTTCTCAAACTTCAGCTAGGAAGGTGCAGACACTTTGGGAAAGTCTGCTCTGAACAGTCATCTTGCTCTGGCTGGCAAACAAAGCTGCACATGACTCTAAAGGCACCACCGGTAGGACAGAAGCGTCACCCTGCAGCGTGAGCCGCTGCCCTGAGTTCCCCTCCAGCACATCTCTGCTGGGCTTTTAGTTTACATCTCAGCATACAGAATAACCATGCATATGCGCTGAGACCTCTGTGCACATGGTACAAGGTACAGGGTGGGGCCTGTGTCTAACGGGACTCACAAAGTGTATACGAGAGTGACTATAGGCATTTCACCAATCTGGAAAGTACTGACATTGGTGGTAGCAACTGACTGTGGTCAGAGGAGCATGCATATTCCCCTGTTGTCTTCAGTGGGAGAGCTGTCCACCCACCTCTACTGCTTAACAAGCATTTACAAGGTAATGGTCTCGTCTTTGTTAAAGTTAGAGCTATTGGCATTGCAAATGGCATTTTTTTAATTTTTAATTTTTTTAAAAAACAAATAAATTGTATTGTCATTTACAATGCCAATAGGTGAGCATTAGAGAGTAGTAGAGAGTATTAGCAGACACAGAGCCCCACACACACACACACAGAGCCCAACACACACACACACACAGCCCAACACACACACACACAGAGCCCAACACACACACAGAGCCCATCGCACACACAGAGCCACACATACACACACACAAAGAGCCACACACACACGCAGAGCCACACACACACACAGAGTGCTACACACACACACAAAGAGCCACACACAAACACAGAGAAACACACACACAGACACACACAGAGCCACACACTCAGAGCCACACACACACACAAAGCCACAGAGACACACACACACCCTCACCCCGGGGACTCTCCTTATTTACAAATAGGTTATTTGATGCCCCCACCAACTCCCAGAGCTCACCCGTTGCTTCCCTCAGTCCAGGTCAGCTGGTGCGCTGGCATCCATGCCCTAGGCACCCACTGCCCCTCACCACACGCCCACCTCTGCCCAGTAACACCCCAGGGAACAGAGGCAAGAAAAGCGATTACAACCAGGTAACAGAGGCAAGAAAAGCGAGCACAACAGGGAACAGAGGCAAGAAAAGCGAGCACAACCAGGGGGCAGAGGCAAGAAAATGGGCACAACCAGGGAACAGAGGCAAGAAAAACGATCACAACCAGGGAACAGAGGCAAGAAAACGGGCACAATCAGGGAACAGAGGCAAGAAAAAACTATCACAACCAGGAAACAGATGCAGGTAAGGAGTCCACGACCTTTACAAAGCCGCCCAGAGGCGTAAACACTGTGGAGGAGGCGACCGGCAAGCTCAGCTGGAGTAGGGGCCCAGACAAGGGGCCACGAAGAAGGAAGGAGGCAAACCAGCAGCGCAAGGCACAGGCAGGAGCTGCAGATGAGGGGCACGCCAGGCGAGGTACCAAAGCAGCCAGCATTTACTCAATACAGAGCCAGGTTTCCGTAGAAGGTGGCTGTCAGTAGAGAGGAGGAGGAGCAGGCTCGGTTCCCACTCGAGAAAGAAATGGTGAGGGAGCATGCCCCCGGGCAGTGAAACAAACCGGAGGCGCCCTGAAGGCTTGAAGTGGCCAGAGCGGCACCCCGGTAAGGAGCTAGCAGTCACTGAGTGGGCCCCCTGCAGTGATTGGAGAGCCTGAGGGCCCCGATGCAATGAGGCCAGGTTATCAAGGCTGCAGCGTAGGGCTCACACAACGGGGGGCAGAGAGCAGCGGGGAAATGTGGGGAGTGTGCCGCCCGTGTCGTGGGGCCCGGGTTCAAACGAGACAGGCAGTGAGGGTATTAGTGCCAGAGCAAGCGCTCACCAGCAAGGAATGCGACCGCAGGCCCCACCGTACGAAACACGCACTCTCAACCCCGCAGCTAACTGCAACACACACCGCACCGTCCTACCAGGCCGTGACCTCCGACGGGCATCAGGAATCGGCGATGAGACACCCCAGCGTCGACGAAGCAGTCCTGGCGGGATCGCGTCTCCACAGCACCGCGCTGGAGCCCCAAGCCGCACACCACCAGGAAGGCCCGGCAGACACACGCTGGCTGATGTTGCAGTCCGTTTCTTTGCGCCTGTGAGAGCGCGGCCGCAAGCAAAAGGATCAGCAGGTGCCCAGTGATTCAGGGGGTTAGGATCAGCAGGGTTGGAGGGTCAGCGCCACCCCAGTCCGCAGGATGATGTCGGAACAAAGAACCAAACAGAGTCTTAGGGGTAACACTACCATGTTTCTCTAGGAAAAATTGTTCGGAAAAAGGCCCCGTCATCTTCCCACTGGGGGCGTGTTTTTCTTTCTCTCCTCTTCCCATTGGCTGGAATGTAAAATTCCAGCCCATGGGAAGAGAAAAGAAAGAACCTAAAAAACACACCCCGAATCCAAAAAAGACGGGGCTTAAATGGACAGACGCCCCTCTTCTCCAATGGCTGGCCTCCGTTTAGGAAGCCAGCCAATGGAGAAGAGGGACGGGTTCAAGCCCCACTCTGGAAAACATAAGATCTCGCCAGCGAGGCTGCGCAAGCGCAGCCTACGCAGGCCGAGACCTAAAAAGGTCTTCCAGGTGCTTCAATCAGGTCTACTCCGTCCATTTGGGACATGGATGGCACCAGTACATTTGCTCTCTAAGGCTGCGACACAATTGGCTTGGAGTATGCATTTGGTGCTTTACTGTAAAGGCAGGAAGCCAATATGAAGACTCTGTATGTGTGTGGTTGGCAAGATGGGGGTTGAAGCTGCGCCTACCAATCGGGAATGCAAATTGGTAGAAAACCAATTCCCAATAGCTCAGAGGTGAGCCAGACTCACATGACCGGTGGGTCGACTGAATACTGCCCATTTGAAGTCCAGGGACAGCCCTTTATCTGGCTCGTTCTTATCCAGTGAGATGCTGCAGACCCTCTTCAGCAGTAGCTAGGCAGGGAAGAACTCTATATTTTTGAACAATGTTTTACAGCCCTCAGATGGAAACACTCAACTCCAAACACCCCCCTTCTCCAACCACCCCCATCCCTCCACCCCCAATCCTGCATAAATCTGCAAATTATAGAAACGTGACCCAACAGTCTGTTTCAAAGTTGGGTCACTTCACTGATAGAAGAGTTGCCCAAAAACCTAAGTGGACATTGAGATTCGCCTCGGCATCTGTAAAATGAGGATACATACTGCGGAGAAGTCCTAAGCCATTGTGCCAGAATTCTCATTGACTTTTGCAAGAGGCCCCACAGCAGTGCAGAAAGAGAAAAAAACATCTGAATACCAGAGCTGGGGTCCTTTACCTGTCAACTCCCCTTAGACAGGTTCTGGAGCAGGAACCTGGAAGTTCTGTATTTTGCTACATTATGTTTTTAGCTACACAGATAGAAGGAGCCCCCTGACTACAAAAGGATACTGGAGGTATCTATACGCAAAGGAAAGGCTGACGGAAGGGGAGGGCCTCGAGAAGCTGTCCTGGAAGCAGTGGGCATTGACCCACCTTAACCTAGGAAAGGATCCACACTACCACGTGTGTGGTGGGGCCTTGTGACCATGCTCTCCTGGCCTAGCAGTTGCCTTGGTGCGAGGTACCTTTCTCCTTAGATGCATATCGCAGAAAGCCTGAAATCATTTTTATCAAATTCAGAGAGACATCAAACTCAAAGCAAGAGTAGATAGGATAGGACAAACAAAGCAATATATGATAGGATGCCTAGATCATCTATAATTTGGATTAAGACTATGAAACAAGAAAACAGATTGGTTTTTGTATCAAGATATTCTACAAAAAAGTCCTAAAATCAAGAATTCAATTTTAAACCATTGGCATATTTTCCGGATGAACATAGATGTTAAAAAAGTATTCAGTGAGCTATCTTTGTTTGCGTATTACATGACACAACAATATAAAGGAAATGGTGTGCAACATAGAAGCCACCAACCAGAAAATGTGCAGCCCAAAAAAAGAATCCAAAGCAAAATACCAAATTGTGCACACTGTGCGGAGATAAACAAATGTCTTGTGATACATCATCCCTACATCGGTCAAAAATTTTAAATTAACAATGTTTACACCGGTCACACCAGAAGTTGTACCCATCTTGAAAGATGTATTGTGGAAAAATCCATATTAGCAAAACAAAAAGGAAAATGTAACACTAGACTGCGTGAATGCAAAAATATTATGAGGAACAACTTCGAGAAGTCAACAGTTGCTACCCACTTAAATTATCATTTTCATAGTGTTTTCCAACGGATATACAAGAGGGTGAAAGCAATTGAGAAAAGACAAGATAAAGAAAATAATAAAATGCTTCTAAAATTAGAGAAAGTGTGGATCAACAGACTGTCGAGCATGGAGTCGAGGAGTTGAATTACAGAAAGCAAATGCCTTGTTTTCTGTCATCGGTTTTATTATTTATATTGTTCACCTACTTCTGATCTCTCTGTTATGCTACTTAGATGGTTTATGCATAACTCAGGGTAACTTGCTACATCTATATTGAGGTAACTTTTAAGTGGTGTTAGCCTTTTTCGTGATTTATCTTCACTGTCTAATCTCTTCCTGGACGTTTTTGAGTTTGATTAGGAGGTTTGCTTTGATTCCCGTCCCTCCTTTGGGTAGTTTATTTGCTTATCTTGTTTCCCCTTCAGTATGATGTCCTCCTTAACCCCGGCCTATGATCACTGAGCCTTTCATGGGCCCCTAATATGCAAAATCCATACACAGTGTCCTTTTTAGGTCTCCCCTAGCGAACACAGCGCAGCTGCTTCACTTGGCGAGCCTCTATTGTCGTTGCTTTGGTTTGCGAAGGGAGACAAACCATGTGCGCGCACAAACAAGCAATGTGCACGTGCATGGCGTCTCCTCTCTGCAAGCACACAGCGCGCATTGCGCGCTTTCACTTTCCGTTGCACTAGTGAGAGGAGCCAGTGCCTCGGAATGATTTCTGATGGTGGTTAATGACCAGAGACTGATGGAGCCCCAGCAGTGGGAGCTGCGGCTTTGCAGTTACTCTGAATATCAAAGCCTTCTCTTCAAAACAAGCTGCAGGAATGGTCTCTCTGCAGGCACAGGGCCCGCCTCGCACCATAATCAGGGGGCTCGCGCACAATGTGATGCACTAATGAGTTTGGAGTGGAATTTAAGAGCATTCTTCGGTAACAAACCTGCATGCAATTGTGAGGCTGGGACGCTAGCGTGGCTGGCTTTAATTGTCTGTTGTTTTTACTCTGAGAGGCTCTGGCCGGGCACGCCTGCATGCTGGACATTTGGTCCTTAATCATGGCTCCTGATGGACAGATATGCACCAGGGGGCAGTAAATACCACATTGGCTCTGCATTGTTGCACCGACTGTCCCGTGGGCGTCTCTGTTTCCATTGGTCAGGCACGTGACCTTGTGCTAGCACAGTCCACGCTGGCGTGCTCAAGCTGTAAAGCGCCAAGAAGCTCGGTGAATGGCAGGGCTGTGCTTTGTAAATGCCACCGACGTAACACTCACGGAACAGACATTAGACTAAATGGGCCGTCCAGTGAACGAAAAACAGCCTCACAACAAGACACCATCAAGCAAAGAGGCTCCATGAAGTCCAAAACACAACCTCATGTATCTAACAAAAGCACAAACTGGAATGAAAAATATAAAACCCAATTAGACATAAGCAAACAGGTGGCATTCTGAAGTCAGAAACATCACTAGATATTAACAAGCATTGACAAAGCTAATATCTCTCTCTTTTGGGACCTATTTTCTTTGCTAATTGTTTTAGCCATGCCGCACAGCTGAAGAATTTAAACAAAAAAAATTCTGACTCGCACAGCTGCGTTTCTTTGTGCGCACACGACGCATTCCAAGGATGATAGTTTACCAGGGAATTAGAAGTTAAAAACAGAATTCAGTTGCACGGGCCCACGAACAACAAGGCTTCGCGGTCAAACTTCATGCCAGAGGCCTTCACTGAATTAATTGGAAAGGTTTCCAAAGGAATCAAATGACAAAACAAACCCAGCTCTCTACATCAGAACATATGACAAACAAAATGAAAAAATAACTCCAAGGCTGAAGCGGGAAGTCTCTGCAAAGAAGACTTCAGAAAAGAACCATGGGAAAAAGAAACAAGCTTTTGAAATGCAATAAGTAAATTTATAAAATGTAAATTGATACTTGTATAGTGCACTACTCACCCGCAAGGGTCTCAAGGAGCTTGTACGAATACCGCTGTGGAACCCATCCTGGCTTTCCCTGTGAGGCGTCCACTCCTGGGCACCCGCAAGGTGGAGGCCAGGCATCCTTAGCGTTGTGGGGGTCGTTGTGGAGATTAGGCAAGCTATTGCCCAGAGTTGCAGAGTGGGACTCCATGATTTGAATAGGCACCGAGGCGAGAATTATCAGGGCCGTGGAAATTTGAGCCCAAGACCCGCCGAGGCGGAGAATTGAACCCTGGTCCCGGGCTAGATCTCTGCATCAGGGTCTGCCGCTCTAATCATTGAGCCACACTTCTCACATTTGCGAGAGATTGAGCGGTTGGCATTGTAAATGACAATGCCTTCTATTTACGTGTTGGTTTTTAAAATATAAATGAAAGGAATTGCCATTTACAATGCCAATAGCTTAAACTCTCAAAAATGCGAGACCTATTGCATTGCAAATGATTGTTCAGTTTCCCTCATACCTTAATTTATTTCTGTCTTATGGCACTTGTGATTCTCACACTCCCCCATTTGGTTTTTCTATTTTTTCTACATGGGATGGTTTTCTTCATGCTTTCTTTCAATTTTTCCTAATTTATTCTTGCGTTTTTCTTACGTCTGTGTTCATATGTCCTGTACATACATTCTGACATGGGGCCTCTTTTTTCTCATTTCCCTTAACCTCATAGCTGCTATTACACATTCCTCCCCAGTGCTGCGCTGTCCATTAGAACTAGTGCTGAATGGACGTTCAATGGTCGTGCGCAGCACTGGGGAGGTAGTGCTGCCGTCGGCCAATGCACCGAGGCAGCACTTAAGGGGTTAAGATGAAGTTACGGTAATCTTTTCTCTAAACTGTCCCTGCCTATTTTATCTTTAACATATAATTCAATATTGTTTAGCTTCATCTGGCTTAAGTGAGCAGAAAATGGTTAATAAAATTCAAAGTTGTTCTGAACAGGTGCCCCAAAATATTTCTTGCCTAGAGTCCCAAAATCCTTAAGGTGCAACTGTATTGTCTGGCACCCAAGTGTGCACTTGCCACAGTCTTCCCTGAGCTTTTCTGTCCTGGCCCCTTCCACCTGGAACTCTCTGCCACCTTCACTCCGTCTCTGCCCAAAGTACGACTGTTTCCGCAGACTGTTAAAAACCCTGCTCTTTCAATCCGCATATGAATAACCCTCCCACTCTGGTTCACGTTACCTGTCAATGAGCGCCAAGAAACCGATGGTGATAATGCGCGTTACAAATAATTTTGTTTGCTATTTTTCTCTAGTTTGGTCTTTCAACTAGCCAATGTCTTTTCCATACACTATATTTGACGCCCTTGGGACACTTGGTTTATCATTTTAGGTTTGCACTCTGCACAATTTTTTGCTTAGCTATTCCTCACTTGTATGTTTTTTTACTTTCCAATAGGCGTTTTCCTCCACTATCTTTACTGGAGTTTCTCCTCTGTTGTTTTTCATACAGCCCAGTTTATCATTCTGTGTATACAATGTATCCAATGTCCTCTAGGGCTCTTATTTCTTCTAACTTACATTTAACTTGTCTTTTTGTTGAACACATTGAATCTTAGCAATTTCAGTTTATCGCTGAGCAATGATTATGATGTCATGTGCATTTTTCCACCTGTATATTTTTGCCTTCCGTGCATGTACTTCCTGTTTTTTTCAGGGATCTCGCCCCAGATGAAGGGCATTGCCAATCTGAATTTGGGTCTACAACAACATATTTGGATAAAATACAAGTGATTATTTGATCATGTTAAAGTATCACTTTATGTTCATGCTTTTAAGATATGTTTTTATCGAAATAAAGCCTTTCATACTCATACATACAAGTGATGAATTACTAAAAGAAATAAAATATTGTTTTAATGATATAAACCACCCAACCATGTTGATATCATGAAAGAAATTAAATTGTGAATATAGTTGACATGCTCACTTTTAGTTGTTGATGGTACTGGGCTCATCATGTAAGAGAATCTTCTACACTGAATATATCACAATTCAATACAGAGTGCGTATTTCAGAAAGTTCAATCATCAATTTTCATCTTGGACAATGGACTAAAAAGTGATATCCCCTCCTAATTGGGCAATTGGAGAGACAATAAAACCACTCTGTCTTTCGTCACTCGTCTCTAAAGGAAAGTTGCATATAGACTGCTTAGTGCTGATTGGAATTGGTGCTTATTGTTGAAATATCATCTACTTTAGTTGCCAAGCTTGACCCTCTTAGTAAGCTCTTGTAGACATCTCTCTATATAAAGTTCTATTGTATGTAGCCCCTGCTTATAACCTGTAATCTGTCCTTGAGGAGTGGGACATCTTAGAGCTCGATTACTATCTCGCTAGGAAAGCCCTCTATACGACTCTGATCCGGAGGGCTATACGAGTGAATTGTGTAAGTGTGATCTCCACATAAAAGTGATTTTGTTTGCCAGGATTAATATCCGTTTTCTTTCAGCTCATAATATGAGGACCAGAGACAATTCCGTTTGCAGCAAGGTATCTTTATTTTTTATCAAATAAAAAAAAAAAAAATAAAGATACCTTGCTGCAAACGGAATTGTCTCTGGTCCTCATATTATGAGCTGAAAGAAAACGGATATTAATCCTGGCAAACAAAATCACTTTTATGTGGAGATCACACTTACAACTTCCAGAATTTGTTTCCCCAAACCTGAAGCCCAAGAGGTCCAGAGCTTCGAGTGTGTCTCCATCCACCAACTAACCTCACTTATCTAAGTGTTGTTTAAAGCCTAGAAATCCTTGGGCCTCTGCTACCTTATCCACGAGTGAATTGTGTGCCTGGAGTCCGAACGAGCGAGTAAGATGCACCCGTATGCTTATGAACTCGGTTCGCTCTGACTCCCACTGAACTGTATGGGAGCCTTTATACTGGACACGGATACAGGCTCCCACAGCAAATAAAGGGGTGGGTGGGGAAAAGTGTACACCCTGTGGCAGGCACTCGATGATGCCCACCACACTGTGCATGCTTGGATCAGGGGTACCCATGGGCAGCCCCCGTGACAGATTAGGAGGGCCCTGGGTGAAGGGGGGCCGGCTATGGCCCCTCGAAGTACAATTCTGACAGCTGTTTAATCTTGCTGAGAACGAGTCAATGCGGCTGTCCGAATTGTGCAACGTACTCACTCGGTCAGAATCCGGCTCCGTTGCGCGGCACAATTAGGCTACGAACGAGTTGTACGGACAGGATTGAGTTGGGAAACGATTCAGTCAACGTGTACGCAATCTTCGCATCGTACTTGATTGTTCGGTTCTGTATACAATTTGGTCGGAATAAAGGGCTACGAATCTGATCCGGAAAAGTCAAATCAGATTCGGAGGCCTTCCTAACGGCATCATAATCAGGCCCTTAGTCTTGAACCTGCTGATTTTTTTCTCACCGTGCTGCTAGTGGCATATTCCACCTACTATCAAAGACATCTCAACCCCACACCTGCTCCGATGTATGCCATCATAAGGATCATGAATTGTACTAACTGTGTAAGGGAACCCTTTACTTCATCGCGCATCAAAGACCATGCCTGAGCCCCCTCTCAGATTATTACCTAAATCATTCAACATTCTTCCTGAGAACACCGTATGTCGGAGCATCTCCAAAAAGTTTCAATCTCCCCATTATTAAAGAAACCTTCTTAGAGCCTTTGGACTCAGCTAGTTACCATCATGATGTCACAGCTGCCTAAACGCCTTGAAGAACATTCTTTGATAGGGGATAAAGGGCCTGGTTTCCTCCCAGTCAGGGACAATGAATATGTCTGGCAGACAGACCAGGGCCACCGCCCACAAGAAGTCAGCACCCAGCACGACCAGTGCCTCCGCACTCGGTGCTGACTTCGCGTGGGGGGGGCCTGTTTGCTAGTTTATATTGGTTTTAAGAGCATACACTGTCACGTTGATGGCCTCCAGCAATTTTCAACCAACAATAAAAGCGTCAAGATAACTTGGGTGATTAATGTTCTTCCTGGAGGGAGACTGCAGTTTTGTCAAGTAGAAGTTTCGATTCATCATAAGGTAGCGCAGAGGGTTAATATGTCTGCTGCAAAGAATGTGTACCATGCAAATCACAAAGTGAATATAACGTAAATAGGTCTGTAGGTTATAGCTTTTGTCAGAGAGTCCTTTTGTTACTTGCAGTTTAAAAGTTAAAATCCTAATATAAAACAGTGAGCTTTTAACTGTCATCAAAGAACTGAAATGCAGACTTCAAGTATAGATTAGATCGTATTGATTTTTCCCCAGACTTTCATTATCCTAATGTTGCACAAAGAGTTCATATGTGTAGAAATCAATTCTGATTATTAAAGAGAACCCCCCAAACCATGGTGTTACGTTTTAAATTCAGAGTTTGTGCTTCTCCAGACCAAGCTCCTAAAGCTATACTGCCTACCAGTATAGATGACATATGTCGTCATGTAGTCCCCTGTCTTATGTAACGTTTCCTATATGTTGATTTACACACATATGATTGATTGGCTCTGTAATGTGTGTGCAATGGAAAGTGCTCTGACACCCTTCGCTTTTACGAGTGACACTATAAAACTAATTAAATGTATCTGAGAGAGAGTGATCGTGGAGACTGTTAAAGGGGGGAAGTGCAGGTATCCGTTGTGGCGGTGGCCATTGGGGGGGTGTCAAAAAACATTGTCGCCCTGGGTGCCACCAGTGCTAAAGACGCCCCTGAGACAGACGATCTGGCCACGTTGGTCCTCTTGTCCTACTCTTTGATACTAGATATCTTTGCTCAAGATCATTTTCTGGGCATGTTATCTAAAGGGGTGGTGGTTGCTGGCAGCGTCTTTGGCTGGTTCAAGGTATTTCTCAGGTGCAGGCAGCGTAACTAACATCTGGCCTTTTGCTTTTTACAAGGCCTGCATCTAACCCTGATTTTCTTTACTATATTATCTCCATGAAGCCTTTATGAGGGTTTCTAGCTCAACTTCAGACATCCTTGCTTTTGCCATTATCGGTTTACCATCGACCATTGCTGCCTGTGTAGATAACTCTGCCCATGTACAAAGGTAATGTTTGTGCAAAATGCACATAAGACCGAAAACTGAATTGAATAGTGTTCCAGTTGGTTTTAAGAGATCCTTTGATAACTGACCTGTCTGGAACCAAAACATCCAAACCCATGTGGCAAAAGCAGCATGATTGAGGTACGGAGAAACTGCACCATATCTGGCATTGTGAGGTCTTTGCACCGGCGCCCTAAGACCCTACATTGAGCATGCCGGAAGCAGTAGAATAATTCTTTACAGTGGTACTACTGTTCCAGGACCGCAGAGATCCAAACGCCCTTCCCTGTCGTGTAAATGTCATTTGCCCCTTTTGACGCAGGTGCCTTGATATTTTGAGCTTAAAGTGCTACACATGATTTACATGTGTAAGTGCCTATCTATGTTCACCCTCAATGTATGCATGATAATGCATTCACAGCACAAAAGCCAAATCGATTTGCTTTGTCAGGGATTGTTAAGTATTCGTTATTATTCCCTGCAGCCGACTCTGTCCTGTAGCAGCTTTATCCTGAGCCATTTTCTCTCAGTTCGTCTTGCTTGCGGTCTCAGAGGAAATTACACGGGTGTGCCACTTACTGGCTTGCTGTTTGGCATTTCAAGATCTCTGACTGGCATGGCACCAGTAATGAAATGTGTGTGTGACCTGATAACTAAAATCCCTCCGTCTGCCCTGCAAGCGAGGCCAGAACATGGAGGCAATCAGCGCGTGTCTCTCTAGCTCGTCAACCACCAGGGTGCTGGCTGTCCCCTGGTCCCCCACACATGGCGCCCAAGGTGGGTGCAGTGATTACCTGCCCTGGGAGATCGGTGCCGAACAAAGGGAACATTCAGTGGGAACGTGATCTGGCGGGGCACTAACCACTCCACAAAGACGAAATGATGGTTTGAAAAAGAAGACGGGAAAATTGCCATGCTGAAATAAAAGCCGCAGATAAAGCCGGAAATGTTCGCGCGTGGATAAAAAGGCTCTGCGAATCTGTGGCGGCGCGCGCGCCAAACGTGATAACGGCTCGATTCTTTCACTTCACACACACTTTAACCACAAAGGACTAACAAGCATTTACAATGCAATGGTCTCGCCTTTGGAAAAGTTAGAGCTATTGGCATTGTAAATGACAACATTTGTATTTATGTGTTGGTTTTGGAAACAGATAAATAAATGGCATTGTCATTTACATTGCCATTAGCTTAATCTCTCGCAAATGTGAGACCTATTGTACCCTACGGACGAGCTCAGCAGACAGCAATTACTACCAGCCACACACACACACACACACACCCAGAGACACACACAGAGCCCCACACACACACACACACACACAGAGCCCCCCCCACACACACACACACACCCAGAACCATATATATATATATATATATGTAAAGTAATTATCCAAATGTGGGCAATGCATGCACCTATGCTCAACAAGAGCTTTATCAAAGAACTGGTTGGTGGTTGACCGTTTTGCATGAAGCACAAGAAATGTGCTTTATGGCTCACAGGCACTCATAAATGTCCTCTGAAGGGTAGACAGGTGCAAAGTTTCCTGGGAAGTAATGGAAGAGGAAAGGAAGAGAGGAAATGGCAGGATGAAGATTGAACCGAGGGAAGGAAGAAAGGGTCAGGGAAGAATAAAAAGAGGAGACGTGAATAGAGAAAGAATGAGGGTGAACACAGTGGTATAAACTTGGAACACAGCTAAGTATGGTGGCCAGATTTTGAGAAGCAAAAACTGGGACGCAAATACCAATACAACAGCTGCACTGTGTCCAAGGTAAAATCGCATGTATTGTCATTACTCTGCCATAAATATTTACTTGTATGCATGTTCAATAAACACATGAGCACAAACACAATCATAACCGTATAAATGTATTCCCATCAATATAAATGACAAATCGGAGCTGCTCTTTTTTGGCTGTACACCGGATCCCAGCTGGAAGGCCTGGGAGCAACAGGACATGTTTCCCCCGGACAATGTCTCCTCCAAAGCAAAAAATCTTGGAATTTTGATTGACTGTGACCTATCTTTCAGACCCCATATTATTGGGCTCTCAGGGAAATGTTTTGGTATTTTAAGGATGCTCAGGAAGTTTCTTCCTTTGCTGTCGCTCCAACACAAAAAAAACATTGTGCAGGCTCTTATAGGGTCGCATTTGGATTATGCGAACGCCCTCTATTTGGGCCTACCTAAATATCTTTTGACCCGCCTGCAGGTGGTGCAGAATTCGGCAGCTCGTGCCATCTTTGGGCTCCCGAGACGGGCCAGTGCTGCTGAGTTGCTTAAAGCATTGCACTGGTTGCCCATTCCCACGAGAATCCTATTTAAAAGCCTGACCTTGGCTTTTAAAGCCCTGCACGGTGTAGGCCCCAAGTACATTGGCAAACGCCTATCTTTCTATCTGCCTAACAGGGCTTTGCGGTCAGCCTCCCTGGCCAAAGCGGTAGTGCCTGCCATCAAGCGTTCTAGAATAGGTGGCCGGTCTTTTCGCTATCTGGCTCCTCGGGGCTGGAATGAGCTACCTCTGTCTTTGAGAAAGGCAAACAGCCTTCTAGCTTTCAGGAAAGCATTGAAGACCTGGCTCTTTGTTCAATAGTAGCTCTAGGTTTCCCTCAGTTTTTAGCTGTTGTGTTGTTACTCTGCACTTAGTTCTCTTCGCCAAAGCGCCGGGATGCTCTTGTGAGTAGCTGTGCACTATAGAAGAAAATAAATAACATAACATAACATAACATAAATAAAGTGGTAGTACCATATCATATACTTCGTCCTTTAATCACGTTACCGGTTTGCTTTTTCGTATTTTCGGATCCTATCAGGCGGCGTTAGGACAGAAGGGCGCAAAGTTTTCAGAAGCTCTGAGCCTGGTTCGTTTACTGCCGCCGCATCAAAGTACACGAGAAAGAAACAATCCATGAATTCACAGTAGCAGGGCTGCTGCTAAACAGCAACAAAACAGAAGCGCAAGCTACAAGTTTTGGTGTTACAACCTGTTGCAGCGGGTGTTGTGGGGCGAGGTGCTGACCGATGCCACGGTATTCTACTTTGGAATTATTGTGCATTACACAGCGGTGTTGATTCTTCTCCAGGCGGCTTTGTTCTAGACTGGTTACAAAGGATGAGCAGTTAAGAAGATATGCGGCACAAACTTTCCTGTGAAATAATGGCCATGAGAGGGAATCAGGAATAAGAAAGAGGGAGAGATGCGTGTCATTAAGTGTGAAAGAGGGCCAGTGAAAGAGAGGGCGGAGAAAAAGAACAGAACATAACGAGTGAGACTAGGGAGAGGCCAGGAAAGACAGGAAGAGAAGCAGAACATAACGAGTGAGACTTGGGAGAGGCCAGGAAAGACAGGAAGAGAAGGCTAAAACGAAAACGACCCACATCATTAAAGCGAGAGCAGGACAAAAGTGAAAGGGTGCAAAGAAATTAAGAGAGAGGGTAGTGATAAAGCACACGAGAAAAGGGAAACAGAGCAGGGACAGGGATGAAAGGGGAAAAGAATCTCAAGCCGCGGGGTCAGGGGCGTGGAGCCCGGACTCAGCACACACGGCCATCGGAGCAACCCCCGCCGGAGCGCACCGGGAACGGCCGGCAGCAACCCCAGGTAGGCAGCCTGGCACCTCTGTCTCTGAAATAGGTAGGAGTCCAAAACAGCAACAGGTCGCCTCTCTGACCTATCCTCAGAGCAATCATCTCTCTGCAAGGCTTTAATTCGTCATTAATGATACCATATGGGGCTGCAGTATAATCAGTGACTCTAAGGCAGGCCAGTAAACAAACATCTACGAAGCAAATGATAGCAAGCAGCCTCTTTAAAGAGATCTCTTCCTTACAACAGTCTGCTGGAAAGGAACAAAGCGCCGAACTGGGTTAGCCTAAGAGTAGATAAAACTTTTCATATCAAAGCAATTTGTGCGCGTCCTTTTATCTCAGTCCCCAGTGACCTTCTAACCACCTGGCATTATGCATGTTAATGGGTTTCTGAGTCTGCCACAAGCGCTGCCTCTGGGTATAAATATCCAGGCCCCTGCCCTCAATTTATACCACAGCAGCTGGTATCCTTGGCTGCTCCAGACATCGGCCCCTGGAAATGGCATACAAGTTTGAGGTTCAGGGCGCAACTGCACAACAGCAAGATTCCGGCATAAACAGAGCACAACCAAGCATGTGCCTAAAAGTTAGTGCTTAGACACACAGGCATGGTAGCACTAGAATACATTGTCAGAATATCAACTGACATGAATATCGTCTCCTAGAAACCGTTTACTAAAATATCACACGGAAAGCGGGAGGGGGCGGGCACACGGACAGCGGGAGGGGGGGCGGGGTAACGGGCTCACGGACAGCGGGAGGGTGGCGGGTGAACGGGCTCAGGGACAGCGGGAGGGGGGCGGGTTAAAGGGCACACGGACAGCGGGAGGGGGGGCGGGCACACGGACAGCGGGAGGGTGGTCAGGAAACAGCCAGCGGGAGAGGGACAAGACGAACAATGAACACAAACATCGGTGTAAAAAAAAAAAAAGTACACGCCCACAGTGGCCACGTCTTCATGACGTTGCGGAGAGGGAAAGAATCGGTGGAACGCCCACCAATCGCCTCGGGAAATGACGGACCGTTCTCTCTTCCAATGGCTAGCCTCCATTTATGGAACTAGCCAACGGAAGAGAGAGGCGGAACGAAGGCCAAACTGTTCTAACATTAGATTTCGCCTGCGCCGAAAAGCTGCGCTTTCGACTAGGCGAAACCTAAAAAGCAACGGAAAGGAGACACTCGGGCCCACAGTACACGTTCCCGGGTGAGGTCTCGCAAGAGACACCTTAAATACACCACCTCCCCCGCCCCAGCACTATGGACATGACAAAATGGCCCCAAACGTACTTACTCCTGCTCAAAGCAGGTAGCAAATGAATGCGGATTTTGACCCGTTTCCCTCAGAAGGGGTAAATATGAGGCGGGGTGTCTCGATGTTAATCCCCATTCTGGAAGACAATAATTTACAATTTGTGACTATGGGGGTGAAGACACGCTCTGGAAAAGGAGTTTCGGGTGCGTCCTGTTCTCTATTCCTGTGAACACTTTGTGAGACCTATAGTACTCTATAAAAACTCCAAATTAATAAAAACGCTGTTGGTCAACAATCTACCTCACCAGCTGACCTCAGACCTGGGCTGTCCCCCTGGCATCCCCAGTACCGCTCTCTAGGTCACTCCTTGGATATTGGCCTAGACTGTGCAGAGCCCCTCGCAGGTCCCGGTTCGACTCATCTTGGTTGTTTTGACTGTCTCCTGAGAAATGATGGAGATTATGTTCATGTAAAATCTGGGAAAATCTGCAAATCAGTAATTGTGTTACCTCCTTTACTGCATTCTTGAGCAGCAGTATTCTCAAGTTATTATTTTTCGCACATGAATGAGGAATAGCTTATCATAACTCTTATCACAAGATTTATGTAGAAGTTATCAACTACTTTTTTTACTGACTGTTACAGTGTTTTTATCTCGTGGGTGATAGGTATTCTCCAATGTGGTGTGCTTAATTTGAACCAGTGGTTTTAGGTGTTCAGCTCGGCATTTAATTGTTGACAACGGCACTTATGTCAATGTGCCACCTGGGGGCGCTGTTTGTCTAATTTATATATCAGCACATAAACGGTTGTCTATTAATTCAATATACATTTAAAATGATTAATACCTGCTGCCCACGCCATTCTTATATCTTTGGATGCCTGGAATAGTGTGAATTGTCACACTTGGAGGAGTGCGAGGGTTAGTAGTTGTGTTGGTGCCGTCACTGGCAACACTAATAGGTGGTGCAAGCTGCAGTGGCCTCTTGACAAGAGCCCTTGCGCTTCTGTTTTTTACAAATTAGGCACTGCGGCCATGTGTTGTCCTGCTGTCTTTGCCTGCAGTCGTGATCAGCTCCCTCACTGTGATGCTATTAGTCATGTTCTGTACTCGAACGCATGACTTAAGCCCTCGCTCATCGTCGCCTACGATTACAGAATATAGCAAATGTAGGCGCTTAATAACTTCTCAAGCAGTATGCACCACTAAAAAAAACATATAGAAAAAGAATACATCTGATGAGCAAAGTGCCCCTGCAACCCAGCCTTCTTTAGAAACGAATGAGAAAAGGCTCTAGTGGCGAAATAAATAGTAATGTTTGGACCCATCTGTATAACAAACTACTGAGCTTATAGCATGGGTCAACCCCCTAAACCTTCTCAAACACACACGTGTCACAACTATGTTCTGTATTCAGTTTGATATGGTTGAGAATGGTTTATTGGACCCAAACAGAGGGTTTGAATTTTCAAAGATATAAATAACAGTTGAAAAGAGAGGCTGTTGCACTTCAGTCCCAGGGGCGGCTCTAGGCTCATGGCGGCCCTGGGCAGGGAGCATAGGTACGGGGCCCCCAGAGGAACGCAGGCGCAGAGGCCAGTGAAGAGTGGCGGTCAGGGTGTTTGGAAGTGGAATAGAGCTGGAGGCCGCCAAATCCCTGCCAGGGGCCGCCAAGCAAATATGTATCCATCCTCAGAGGATTATTATATTAAGGATATATTTCGGCGTGGCGACCCCTGGGGTTTGGCGGCCCTGTGCAGGTGCACAGCTTGCAATGACTAAGGCCGCCCCTGGCAGTTCCTTCTAAGACCTTAAGGGCTTCGTTTCCCACCTACAGGCTCAACTACTGTGAGCAGCAGAAAAGAGAGTAAAAAAGGTGCAGCTCTCATATCTGGCATGAGCCTAGGCGGCTATTACACAAAGTCGTCCACCATCTTGAACGCCGCGCAAGCGGAGCTCAATTACTTCCACCATGCACTCAATCAGACGTTCTCACAGACGCCACATGCAACCCACAAGCATACACACACATTTGCACTCACCCTACTCACACTTCCCATGATGGAGGTAAGCGGGTTGAAACAGGATGGATCTTTTACTTAGGGAGGCCAGTTCGCATCTCCCCCAGACGGACACAGGTAAAATGCCTGTCCTGTCACTATAAACATCGCTGTCACCACTGTTAGCCTATATTATTACAGGTAGAAACGGTAGTAGTGCTTAATTTGTAAAGAATAAGTGTAGGAGCCCCCAAGTTTTTCTTAAGAACTTGGCACTGACACTAAAGAATTACATCGCTGTTGAATAACAAGTTACCTAGACTTGATTCCATTGCCTGCCTCTTTCTTCCACCACTTAAGACTTCCTGCATCATTATCCAACTCTTGCAGGTGATTTTTGGACACAAAAGACCACATATTTGTTAATGAACATATCTCCAAATCGATCTGGCAGACTTTTTCTGCCTTTGCACATTCGGTGTAAATCCCCTCTACCTTATCCATTCCACATGAGGAAGGCATAAGGCAGTAACATGGACACTGTAAAACACAGAAGATATTGGAACTAACAGAGTCTTCACAACAAAGCTATTACATTTCTCTTGTGCCGCAGTTCTTTTCAACGGAACAACACATTTCATCAGTAAACTGAACCTAATGGATTTTCTGGAGCATCAAGCAATGCTAGAATCCTTATGGCTAAATTTAAAGAGTAGCATATCTACAATGACCAATAGTGTCAGCAGGGTCTGGTCACTTATCTTCAGTACAGCAACTATTCATCATTAGGATGAGTGCAGAAGAAACACCCATACCGAAAATCATGGAACTCAGCCAAACAAAATACACAGATTACATTCAGCCACGACATCAGTCAAACTGGCGTTCCATTTCTGGATGTTTTATTGGAAGTAATTAACAGCAAAATATAAACTAGCATCTGTTGCAAACTCACAGAACCATTTATTACATTTCAACATTTCCACCCAAGAAAGTAAAAAAACATTATCTCACTCTCCACTCAACAGAGTAAAATACTTACTTCAGAAACCAAGGGGTATTTACAAGGAGTTAATGCCACCAGAACGTCACTTTTTTCTAAAGTTCTGCTGGCATTAACTCCTTCACCTTATTTACAAGGGGGCGTTAAGCCACTTAATGTGGCTTAACGCAGCCTTGTAAATAATACCCCTATTCCCGCAGAAAGTGTTAAAGGTATGTATAATGGGTGTTGCAGTGGGCGTCTCGCCCGAACACCTATTGCTTTTTGACGCTACCCCATATTTACAAGGTATGGGGCCGCGCCAAAAATACCGCCAGGGAATACCTGTTCTTAAGCAGGAGATACAAGAATAAATGTTTTATTTCTCCTCTGATTTTGCTCTTTCCACGTGTGCTGCTGTTTATCTGCAGGAAGGTATACTTCCTGCACATATAAAATTGCCCATTGCAGTGCAGGCACCCTAGCAAAATGGTGTTAGGGTGCCTGCACTAGGCAGCATTTTTAGCCTCAGCACCAGGGGTAACAGAGGGGTGCGCCGCATTCATGTGAATACAGATCATCCCTGCATTTGAAACTGTCAGAGCGTGGCGTTGCCAATTCTGGCGTAACACCGCACTCCACTATTTTCTTGTAAATATGACCCCTAGAGTCATAAAAGATGCGAAGTAGACTTTTGCAAAAGATTCCAGGCCCGAGGTTATTCTCGTGATATTAAACAGGCACCAGAAAGAATAAACAAAAGACCTCAAAATTTATTGTTTAAATAGACTGAAAAAAAAGAGATTTGAAGGATGACATTTGCCTCTAAAGTTTTCACCAATGATCAGATTTTCAAAAGAAATATCAACAAGAGATGGGAGATCATTCATGCAGAAGGGGACTTAATGGGACTCTTTTCACACAAACCACTGTTTGCCTAGGAAATTTCAATTCAATTCAATAGTAAAGGTCCAACAATATGACAGAAATAGTCACAAAGGACAAGACAATTAAGTCCACCTCATGAAACACCAAAGCAATATTTATTATAAAAACATCAAATCAAGTGTGGTCACACACTTTTTAGAAAACAGACACAACATAAACCAACTCAAGTTTAAAGTCTTCAAGATATATCAGCCACAAATCGATGTCTGAAAGCTCTACACCAAACAGAAAACAAATGGAAAAAAGAAGCAAGCCTTCCAAAGGCATTTAATGACAGGGTCGAAACGTCTTGTTAGGTCGAGCCTATGCACGCTGCTCTGCGAGACTTATTATAGAGGAGTAGATGAATAGAACCTCAGCCTTCTCTCCGCCCATATTTGCCATTGGCTTGGGTCATTGTCTGTCCTAAACGCTGGCTTTTGATCCGTCAATAGGCTTGTTAGTCCATCCTTAGTACAGCCTCCTCTTCATTTGTCACCTCCCATGGCGACTGGCCCCTTTACTTCAGTTGTTACATGGTATGTGTTATTTAGACTGTGAGCACTATTTTCTTTAATAAGGTTCTCCTCCTGCACGCACAACATGCTTTGGTGCCTTCTTTACTCCCACCCTCCCGTTGTCTGCGCCTTCTCGCCCTGCCCATCCTCCCATTGTCTGTGCCTTATCCCCGCCCACCCTCCCGTTGCCCGTACCTTCTCGCCCTCCTGTTGTTTGTGCCTTCTACCCTCCGCCCGCCCTCCCTTTGTCCGTGCCTTCTCCCCCCCTCCTCCCACCTTCCTGTTATCGTGATACCTACCATTTGCAATACAATAGGTCTCGCGTAAATGCAAGACCTATTGCATTGCAAATGCTTGTTTTTTATAATGCAATGTGTAAATAATTTTTCTTTATCTTTTATCAAAGTATCATATTCTTTGTTTTCCGCTACAATAATTTTACTTCACCGTCTCGCTCATTTGTCTAATTGTAACACCTTTTCTCATCACACACTGAACCGTGTTCTTGGTTTGAGGGTTGCTTTTCCCATTACTCCCATCTACTTCTGCTTTTTCGTTTTAACCAATTTACTATCATTCCTTTTCTTACCTGTTTATACCTATTCCATCCCATAGGGATGATAGGCGAGATTATAGTAAGCGGTCCGAAAAGTCTCCCCAAACAGCGGATTCAATAGAGTTTATGTGAGCCAGGCGTGTGCACATCACATCACGCACCATTTGTTATCAGCTTGTGAGCCTGGCATCAGACTTCAAAGGATCTGCTCCCCCGCCCCCCCATCAGACTTCAAAGGAATCCGCTCCGCTCCCCCCCACGCAATGCCGAGAGCTTGTTTTTCACTGCTCCGAGAGGCTTCTTTGTATAAGCCTGACTGCATGCTTGTTTAATGTGGTGGATACTCACTGCCATCTAGTGGCCATGTTTTATTGTGAAAAGCTTCAGCCTCCTGCCCGTCCCCGAGCCGCGTCCTCACCGCGCGGCCTCAAGCGCCATCGCTCCAGGGCTTTCATACAAAGTACGTCAACAAAAAAAGGGGCATATGTTTGTTTAATCACAGTGGGAAGGAGCAGCTCTCTTCCGATGCCCTCAGAGCTCAGCAGAAAGGCACCCACGGTCTCCAACTAGGCGATCACCATCAAAACAGGTTTTAACAAGAAACAAATTTCTGCATCAACCACAACTGGACCACAAGTTTTAATACTCCGCAAAACACAGGCATATATTTAGACAGTACAGAAAATACACACTCACATTCCCTCACCCTCACATCCCCTGACCCTCACATTTCCTTACCCTCACATACACCCTCATCCTCACCCTCCCTCACCCTCACACACCCTCTCATCCTCACCCTCCCTCACCCTCACACACCCTCAACTCACACCCCCTCGCAGACCCTCACCCTCACCCCATCACCTTCACCCTCGTCACCCTCACCCTCACACAACCTCACCCTCACCCCCTCACCCTCACACCCCTTACACTCACAACCCCACCCCCTCACCCTCACACCCCTCACACCTCCACACACCCTCACCCTCACCCTCACACCCCCTCACCCTCACCCTCACACCCCCTCCCTCACACCCCCTCACCCTCACACCACCCTCATCCTCACAACCCCTGACACACCCTCCCACAAAACCTTACCCTCACTCCCCCTCATCCACACACCCCCTCACCCCCTCACACACCCTCACACACCCTCACCCTCAAAACCCCTCACTCACCCTCACACACCTCACACACCTCACCCTCACACACCCTCACACCCCCACAACCCTCTCATCCTCACACCCCCTCACCCCCCTCACACACCCTTACATCCCCTCACCCCGACACACCCTCGCACACCCTCACTCACCCTCACCCCCTCACACTCACACACCTTCACCCCCTCACCCTCACACCCTCAAACCCCCTCACCCTCACACCCTCACTCTCACACCCCCTCACTCAACCTCACACCTTCACCCTCACACCCCCTCACCCTCACAACCCCCTCACCCTCACAACCCTCGCACCCTCACACACCCTCACACACTCTCACCCTCACACCCTCTCACCCTCACACCCCCTCACCCTCACACCCCCTCAAACCACCACCCCCCTCACACACCCTCACCATCATACACCCTCACCCCCTCACCCTCACACCCCTTCACACCCTCACACACCCCCTCCCTCTCACACCCCCTCCTCCTCACACCCTTCACCCTCACCCCCTCACACCCCCAAACCCCCTCACCCTCACACCCCCTCCCCCTCCCCCTCACCCCCTCACACCCCCTCACTCACACCCCATGTTGGAACCAGCCTCGTGGCGTGGTCCGCCCCCTCCCGCATGGCGGGTCCCGGACTACCGCTACCTCTGTTCCCCGAACGAGAGCCACACCTTCCGCCCTTCCGGACCACCCACGGCTCTTCCCCGACAGAACTCAACCTCAGAGCCACCACCTTCTCGGCAGACCTGGGGCCTTTCCCGAACCCCCGCTTCCGGGCCAGCCGCCATCTTGGACACTCCACGACCAGGCCTCGTGGCCTCGGGTCGACCTCAGCCTCGGGCCAGCCAAGCCCCGACATTGAGGCACCACCATCCACCCAGGGGATAAAGAGACCACTTGGCAAGTCAATGGGAGAAGGAGTTTCGATGGCCCCCATCCGCCTGGTTTCGATCGCCCCCGGCCCCCGCCCCCGGCCTCCCTGCTGGGTGTCTGGACTCACTCATCCCGGACCCCCCGACCTCCAAGTGCGAGGGTCCGGACATCAAAGGGCACCAGGCCTATAACTGGGGCAGCTCCAGAGAAGGAAGTTAGTTGTATCCTGGAGTCGAGAGACACCGAGACAAACTCATCTTCTTGAACCTTCCTTGGAGTCCTGCTGGCGCTGCTGCGGCTCATCTTCGTGAACCATCCTTGAAGGCCTGCTGGCGCTGCCGCGGCCCATCTTCGTGAACCATCCTTGAAGGCCTGCTGGCGCTGCCGCGGCCCATCCTCGTGAACCACTCTTGGAGTCCTGCTGGCGCTGCCGCGGCTCATCGTCGTGAACCGTCTTTGGAGTCCTGCTGGCGCTGCCGCGGCCCATCCTCATGAACCACCCTTGGAGTCCTGCTGGCGCTGCCGCGGCTCATCGTCGTGAACCATCTTTGGAGTCCTGCTGGTGCTGCCGCAGCTCATCTTCGTGAACCATCTTCGAAGGCCTGCTGGCGCTGCCGCGGACCCTGCCAGAGAAACCACCCGCTCGAGGATTGAGAGCTGTGCGCCAGATATCCTTGTACCCGGCTGGTACTGAGACTGTCCCGCTACCCCCTTCCCCCAGAGACTAGAATTGAAGGGATCCCGGTATCCTGCTCCTTCTGTAGTGTGAAGATAACCTGCTTAAGAATACCGATAAAAGTGTTACGAACCTATCTTTGTGTGGTGTCCAACTGTGGTGGGGGTGTTGCTCGTCCGTACGATCTGAGGAGAGGACCCTTGTCAGGAGGTCTCTCCCCCTTGCTCGGCCGACCTTCCGGGTACCCGTCTAACACCCCCTCACCCTCAGATCCCCTCACTCTCATAACCCCTCACCTCACACCCCCTTACCCTCACACCCCCTCACACTCACACACCCTCACCCTATCTCACACTCTCACCCTCACACACCCTCTCACCCTCACACACCCTCACCCTAACTCACCCTCTCACCCTCACACACCCTCTCACCCTCACACACCCTCTCACCCTCACACACCCTTACCCTCACACCCTCAACCTCACACCCCATCACCTCACACACCCCTCACACACCCTCTCACCCTCACACACCCTCACCCTCACACACCCTCACCCTCACATACCCTCACCCCATCACCTTCACCCCCGTCACCCTCACCCTCACACACTCTCACACCCCTCACCCTCAAACCCCCTCAACCTCACAAACCCTCACCCTCACATTCCCACCCCCTCACCCTCACACCCCCTCACACCCCACACCCTCACACCCACTCACCCTCACACAAACCCTCACCCTCACACCCCCTCACCCACCCCTCACCCTCACACACACCCTCACCCTCACACCCCTCACCCTCACTCCCCTCACACCCCTCACCCTCACACACCCTCACCCCCCCTCACCCTCACACCCTCACCCTCAGACCCCCTCACCCTCAGATCCACTCACCCTCACACACCCTCAACCTCACACACCCTCTCACCCTCACACACCCTCAACCTCACACACCCTTACCCTCACACACGCTCACTCTCATCTCCTTCACCCCTGTCACCCTCACACATCCCACACACCCTCACACCCCTCACCTTCACACCCCCTCACCCTCTCCCCCTCACACCCTCACACCCACTCACCCTGACACACACACTCTCCCTCACACCCCCTCACCCACCCCTTCACCCTAACACACCCCCTCACCCTCACACACCCTCACACCCCTAACCCTCACTCCCCTCACACCCCTCAAACACCCTCACCCCCCTCACCCTCACACACCCTCACCCTCACGCACCCTCACCCTCACACCCCCTCACCCTCACACCCTCACCCTCACACCCCCTCACCCACCCTTACTCTCACACCCCCTCATCCTCAAACACCCTTCTAGGCCCTCACTCACCCTCACCCTCACACCCCCTCATCCTCACAACCCTCTCACCCTCACTCACCCTCACACCCCCACACCCTCACCCTCACACACCCTCACAAACCCTCACTCACCCTCACCCTCACCCCCTCACCCTCACACCTCATCACCCTCTCACACCCTTACCCTCACACCCCCTCACCCTCACACACCCTCACTCACCCTCACACCCCTCACCCTTACACCCCTCACCCTCACACCCTCTCACCCTCACACCCCCTCACTCACCCCCTCACCCTCAAACACCCTCACCCTCACACCCCCACTAACCCTCACACCCTCACACCCCTCACCCTCACACCCTCTCCCTCACACCCCCTCACCCGTACACCCCCTCACTCACCCTAACACCCCCTCATCCTCACAACCCCCTCACCCTCACAACCCTCTCACCCGACCACACACTCTCACACACCTTCACCCTCACACCCCCCACCCTCAC
This sequence comes from Lissotriton vulgaris, assembly GCF_964263255.1. Lineage (NCBI taxonomy): Eukaryota > Metazoa > Chordata > Amphibia > Caudata > Salamandridae > Lissotriton > Lissotriton vulgaris. The sequence goes on from NC_141699.1 coordinate 278,622,810, forward strand.
AACCCTCTCACCTTCACACACCCTCACCCTCACACCCTTCACCCTCACACCCCCTCACACACCTTCACTCACCCTCACTCACCCTCACACACTCAACAGCATATCATAACAAAACATAGCATAGCATAACAAAACACAGCATAGCATAGCATAACATAACAAAAAAAGCATAGGATAGCAAAACATAGCATAACAAAACACAGCATAGCATAGCATAACAAAAAAAGCATAGGATAGCGAACATAGCATATCAAAAAAGCATAGGATAGCAAAACAAAACATAGCATAACAAAACAAAACATAGCATAGCATAACAAAACATAGCATAACAAAACAAAGCATAGCATAACATACCAAAGCATAGCAAAACAAAACATAGCATAGTAGAACAAAACATAGCATAGCATAACAAAACATAACAAAACATAGCAGAACAAAACATAGCATAACATAACAAAACAAAGCAGAGCATAACAAAACATACCATAACAAAACATAGCAGAACAAAACATAGCATAACAAAACATAGCATAACAAACCATAACAAAACATAGAAAAGCAAAGCATAGCAAAACATAGCATAGCATAACAAAACACAACAAAACATAGCATAGCATAACAAAACACAACATAGCATAGCATAACAAAACAAAGCTTAACCTCTTAAGTGCTGCTGACGGCCAACGGTCGTCACGAGCGCTACCTCCCCAGTGCTGCGCACGACCATTGGACGTCCATTCAGCACTAGTTCCAATGGACAGCGCAGCACTGGGGAGGGATATTTGCGAAGCAGCTAAGGTGTTAACATAGCATAGCATAACAAAACAAAGCTTAAAATAGCATAGCATAACAAAGCATAGCATAGCAAAACAAAGCATAGCATAATAAAACACAACAAAACATAGCATAGCATAACAAAACATAGCATAGCACAGCATAGCATAGCAAAGCACAACAAAACCTAGCATAGCATAACAAACCACAACAAAACATAGCATAACAAAACAAAGCATAGGATAGCAAAACTAAACATAGCATAGCATAACAAAATAAAGCATAGGATAGCAAAACAAAACATAGCATAGCATAACCCCTTAAGTGCTGCGTCTGTGCGTTGGCCGACGGCAGCACTACCTCCCCAGTGCTGCGCACGACCATTGGACGTCCATTCAGCACTGGTTCCAATGGACAGCACAGCACTGGGGAGGGATGTTTACTAGCATCTATGAGGTTAATAAAACGTAGCATAACATAACAAAACAAAACATAGCATAACAAAACACAACAACACATAGCAGAACAAAACATAGCAAAACACAACAAAACATAGCATAGATGAACAAAACACAGCAAAATATAGCATAGCAAAACAAAACAGAATAGCATAGCAAAACATAGCATAGCATACCAAACACAACAAAACATAGCATAGCATAACAAATCAAAGCATAGGATAGCAAAACATAGCATAACAAAACAAAACATAGGATAGCAAAACAAAACATAGCATCACCCAACACCACCACAGCATCACTCAGAGCCACCACCGCATCAATCTGTGCAACCATTCAACAACAACTGGTTCAAATATGTTCTCTCAATGTTTGAAGCTTTATTACAAATGTAACAAAAAGATGTTAATATTTCACTTCTGTGCTTGGATTTTCATCACAATAAAATACACTGAACATAATCTTCACAAAAGTTATTTATAAAAGTTTAAGCTATTGCCATTATAAATTACAATAACTTTTATTTAAGTATTAATTATTAAAAAAAATAAAAGCCATTGTTATTTGTAATATCAATACATATAAGTCACATAAATACATATTGCATTACAAATGCTATAGGTGTCACATTTGCTAAAGTTATCATTATTGGCATTGTAAATGACAAAGCTATCAATTTCGCTATTTTCAAAAACAAAACATAAATACAATATTTGTCATTTAAAAAACCAATAGCTCAAACTTTCCTAATGCGAGACCTATTGCATTGCAAATGCTTGTTCTATTTTGAGTTTATGCAAGACAGATTTCTTTTCATTCCAACTGACTCAGTTCTATCTTACGAACATCCAGACATTTCAGTTCACCACCTATAATATAATGGTATGTTTAATTCAGTTTCCTTCAATTATTAGTACATATTCAAAACCATCTTGTCCAAAAGTCACTTTGCGCATTCATCCAAGTTTCACCATTTCACTAAGCCTCCCTCAGTTTCGTAGCATCAATATAGTGGACATCGCTAACACTCATGCTGTGGTTTTGTGTTTATGTTGCTGTGATTCAGAATCAAAAATTAACTCCACTCTAGGTAGCTGAAAAGCTGTCTGTCACCTTTTGATTCTCACATCTCTTAATATGACATCAACCCTCGCATCTAATTAGCCTGTTGTTTTGTAGTGCAGATGTAGATGCAATGCATTGCAGTATTTAGTTGTGCCACAATTGTTCAGAAATACGTTTGCATGAGGCGTGATTTAAAAATAGTGTTGTATTAAGTACCACACTTTGATTGTGCCAGATTTTGTGTTTCTACTTCCTTCAATGATTACATAAAATTTTTGTTTCAAATGACATAACAGTTGACATTAAATTGGTCCGAAATGTACTTGTGTTTAAAATAAGGGCATGCATAAAGATGTGTTCAGTTAAGATTGTTGACATAGAGTTAATGGCATGATACTGTTTTCCCCTTAAATAAGAATTCATCATGTATCAACTTTAGGATGTTATTCAGTAACAACAATAAAACGTGAAAAACAAGCGTAGAAGGAAGTAATTCATTAACAGCACGGATTACAGAGCACAGACCCTGCATACCCGTTGTCAATTTTGTCCAATTTTTCCTTTCTTCCTTTTCTGCCTTTTGGCCCTTATTCTGTTTCACAGTCTGATATGGAAAACAAGTCCTGGTTCGTAAAAATGATTGCTTGTGACCACCACCTGCAATCACTTGCACAAATTAAGCACCAGAAAGCAATAGGAACTCTCAAAAAAGCGTGTGCACTTGGACGCATGGAGTGATTCTGAGGTCGCAGCCCTGTCAAACACGAGTATCCTCAGTGGCATGATTATTGATCGCAGTGAGGGGAAAAATAACAGGGTCAACAGAAAAACGACACAGAGCACGGAAGGCAGCTCTCCAGAGCCAGGCTGGGGACTTTCCGTCACAACACAAGTTTAGACAAAGTCCATATCATGCACTGAATTATTTAAGGTATAACATTTCCCTTTTCTTTAAAAAAAAATACATGTTGTTACTAAACCATTATAATCCAGCTGGAGTTTTAGTGAATTCTAATGCACTTCTGAGGGCCTAAAAGATGAACTAGAGACCAGAGACCAAGATAGAGCATTAAAATATGTGCATTATTGGTTATCTATATTAACAAGGCTGGAAATAAAAAATTGGACTTAAGCAAACCACACACACACTCAACACTGCAAACATATGCCATAACATTGTGTTTCATTGTACTCACAACAGCACACTTCTCGAAACACAAATCACAGCGACAGTATCCAATAGTACACATTAGGTAGAACATTACATACATACCCTTCACAATTATGCAATATAGTCTGGGGTTGCCAAGCATCGATGTATGTATCTATGTGGTAGTATGTGGTAAAGCATGAGCCTAGGTGAAAGGCCCTGGAACACTGTACATCACCCTTGGAGTGGCCAACAGTGTAATAGGGCACCGCCTGATGGGCTGGTCTAAATATTAAGTGTGTGGGCAATGCTGTTCGTTGTCTGTGGGCCTTTATGGTCTGTTGGGCCAGTTTTTCTTGATGATTTTCCTGATATTACAACAAACGTATGCAGTCTTCCATACCCTGAAAATCAATACTACAGCATGTCTCTACAAGTTTAAAACTGCCCTGATTTGCAAACATGAGTCACTTTTTTATCGATATAATTCATTAATGGGGTGACTTTTATTTTGGTGCCTGGGACTATTTTCTCAATACAAAGGGTCCCAGTTGCACCCTATGTCCATTCTTCTTTCATCAAAGACCACAGACATATCACCCAAAAGTACCGTAGGCAGTCATTTAGCACACATCCAGCACAGCAATGCAACACAATTGGTGTAGACTACTGGTCTCATCCAACAAACATCAAGAACATTCACCACAATGCATTGAAGCAGGCACATTCACCCAACAGAGGAACATACCCAATCAGTAAGTAAAATGTTACTCAGAATGCCTAACAAGTTCAGGAACACAAATGAATTGGCATGCTAAAACAGTGGCAGAGCAACAGGTAGAATGTATTCAGCAATACTCAATTAATAGAAAATAGTACCCGTACAGAATTCCCCCAAGTAAATGACACTTATATACGAGTATCACACTACACTACACATGATTCGGTCTTCTCTCATCTTTCATGTGCACCAGGATTACGACTATATGTTGTGTAGCACAGATTGTGCAGCCGGTAGTGGGAGTACCTGCAGGGCGGTGACGTGGGGAAGGGAGCGGGGGGGGGGGGGTAGTAATCTATGGATTACAGAGGTTTACAGTTAAGGAAACATATAAATAAATACAACGAATTTCGTTGCACGCACTGCATCGCATTTGGGGATGCAGTGTACGCAATGAAATTCGCAGTGTTTTAAACTATGTGTTCTGGTGTCAGAACTATGTACCTGGTCAATTCGCTGGAGCAAGAACTCAGTTTGAGCAAAATATCACTGCTGGAACCATAACCTGTCCAGTTCACCTTCTCTACAGGTGCTGTATTTTAGACAACCACATACACAATCTGCATGGCAAATCATAGTTGTGAACTGGCCTTGCAGGAAAACAAGAGGCTTCTCAGAAGGCCAGGAGGGCTGGGGATGAGGCAATCACCAGTGACCTTTTCACTGAATCAGCCTTGACCTCGCCAGTCTTCCAGGGGCGATGGCATTAGATATCCTGATTTTATTAGAGCCTGGTTCCAAAACCCGAAGCAAAGTTTCTCTGGGATTAGTGAACCCCCTCATGGTTTTCCACAGATGACATGGAGAAAACAGGAAATGTAAATAAGGACTTGTCTAAGGAAGGAGCAGAACGCCAGCTCTTTTCAACCACAGCTTTTCAAGTCACAATTACCATCCTTATATCAGTGTTATTTCGACTTTTACTCTGGCAGTTGTTTATGTCTGGTTCAACAGTAGCCATTACAAACTAATGGGGAACCCCAATCATAGTCAACGGACCTGGGTATAGTATCATATGAAAAACAGGAGGTCCTAGAATGATTTAGAAAAAACGAAAAGTAAGAAAAACTTTTTATGTGAGGGCTGTTTAAATAATCAACAGCTAGTAATCAATACTTATAGATCACAAATTATTAAAGAATTCACACCCTGAAAGAAACAAGCATTTACAATGCAACGGTTTCGCCTTCGGAAAAGTTTGAGCTATTGGCATTGTAAATGACAAACTTTTTATTTATGTGTTGGTTTTGAAAACAGATAAATAAATGGCATTCTCATTTACAATGCCAATAGCTTACTCTGTCGCAAATGCAAGACGTATTGCATTTGCACACACACACCCACACAAGAGCCCCCCACACACACACACACAAGAGCCCCCCACACACACCACACAAGAGCCCCCCTCACACACCAGAGCCCCCCACACACACACGCAAGAGCCCCCCACACAAACACACACACGCAAGAGCCCCCCACACAAACACACACACGCAAGAGCCCCCCACACACATACGCAAGAGCCCCCACACACACGCAAGAGCCCCCCCCCCCACACACACACACACGGAGCCAGCTGTCAATAACTGGGACTCAATCATGTATCACGTAATTTTTTCCCAGGGTAGAGAAAAGTTGAATTCCCAATTATGGGCATCCCTGTAATGCCCAAGGGAATAGGAAAAGAGTAGCCAATTGGATTTGTACCGCAAGGGAAATATTTAGGATAAGGGCCTGAGATTTGCATGTGTTCACTTTGAATCCAGATGCTTTACCAAAGCACTCGTGCTCCTCCAAGATCGGAGGAAACTACCGACAGGGCTTACTAATTGCTAGGAGCAGGTTGTCAGCATACAGCACCACCTATGTGTTTGACATCCCATATAAATTTCCTCTATAAGGGGATGTCACCGCAGTCACTCTGCAATGGACTCCATATAACGAGCAAATAGAAGTGGCGACTTTGCAATGTCCCTTCAGAGAGAGGTACGGGATGGGACAATAACCCATTAAATTGCATGGATGCTACAGGTTCCAAATAAGTAAACCATATGAATATGCAAAATCAGGGAGGGTTCCCAGACCCATCACTTCCAGAAATGATTGCAAAAGGGGCCAGTGGACCTGATCGAACACTCCGTGCCGATTATTATGAGTAGGGCAGGGCCACAAACGCGTAGTCATGTCAATAGGGATAAATCAAGCGCTTGGTATTATCACTGCAGTTGCGCCTTGGTATGAAGCAGGCCTGGCCCAGATCTATCAGTCCAGGCATATACTGGCCCAGTCAGGTAGTTCGGATAGCGCTAAAACTTTTGGCATCTACATTCAATAAAGATATGGGATGATATGAGGTACAATAATGTGGATCTTTCCCGTTTAGGTAATACTGTAATAATTTCTTAGTGTCCATGAGGGAACCCCGAGTGCTAAAGGAGTTGGACAGCCTGGTCAGTACAGCAGCCAGCTGTATGTCAATTTCTTTCTTTTTTTTTAAAAAATAAACAGCAGCTGTGAACCAATCCAGACTAGGTGCCTTGTCAAGTTTGAGTCGTACAGCCTGGTCATAACACAAATGATTTTATTAACGATTTGTATTGTGAATTGTACTGCTAAGCTGACAGGAACAGGCTAGAAGTGTTCTAATTAAATAAAACATAAAAAAATCAAATATTGTTTATGTGGTCTTTAACCCACATCATATGTCAGTCTCAATAAAACCAAATCCACCTCCTGGAGTTTCCCCCAATGTATTTGTTTGGGAAGCATCAAGAAGACACAACCGTAAACATTGCCCTGCTTGAAGAATGTTCTTCTGCAGGGGCACCAGGAATGAAGGCAATAAATGACATGAGATACCGCTGTGGATGAAACTTGCGTGACATTAATATGATGCTCTCCTGAACATGTTTAGTCTCCTAATAGACAATCCGCTGAATGAAGCAAAGAGTTAATCTAAATATTATTCCAAAAACAACTTTGTAACGTCCTTTATTTAAAAATATTATCTGGCGGCACCTAATTAATCAACCGACTGATTTCTATCAGGTAATGAATTTGTCATCTTAGAGTATATTTTTGGGTGATAATCTCAGTTCACCAGCTGGAACCTCGGTGTTTCCAGCCACGTTCCTTCGACTTTCCAAGCTCAGTACAAGGAGCACCGCTGATTTTGGTAGTAATACCCGTTTTTACAAGTCTTTGGGCCATTACTATATAAAATATATAAAAATATAAAAACGCATAAATAAATAAATTACTGAGAAAGCGCAGTCTAAGACGTCACGTCACGCTTCCCATGTTACACAGGCATTACATATACGCTGTTTAATGTGTTTCAATGTTTACTTCATGTGACAGTTCAGTTCATCTCCTTCAGAACTGCCCCCGGAAACACGACAGAGACACAGCAACAAGCTTCCATCCCATGAGTAAGTACCCCAAAATGCGCCCCCTACAGCTCGACTGCATGAATGCAGTTGGGGCTAAAAGCCACAGACCGGTTACAGCAACAAAGCAAACCTAAAAGTACCTCAAGCTATAAACACCGTAAGAAATTTTCAAGACATTACGCTTTGCAGAACTCTTTGGTGCTTAAAACGTGGCTGCAAAAACATCCCTTTTACATCTGCAGCCCATTGACGCGCGTGCCACCCTGTAACAGCTCGCGCACAGCCGGACTAACAAGTAATGTAAGTTTCAACTCACCGCCGAGGATCCCAGAGCTCAGGAACAAGGAAGCAGCGGCGAGCTGGCGAAAATGAAACCTCGGAGATGCGAGGCTCCCAAAGTTCCCTGGAGGCGCGGGTTCATGAAGAAAGAAAAGTCCCTGGCAGAGCAGCTAGGTATCCTGTTGTGTTTTTTTAACGACTCAAGGTCTGCCCTGAAACTATTTGTCCACCAAAAATGACGAAAAGCGAGCGGAGGGGGAGGAATGCTGCCTGCTCTTCCTGCCTGAATGGTAATTACTTGCTGCAGCTCAAGCGGCTGGGAGAGGAAATGGGGGTTGGGGCGGGAGGAGGACGGGAAGGGAGGGCGCAACAGGCGGGCGGCTCAGCGAGCTGCAGGGAGAGAGCCCTCCACCGCCGCTCCCGTCCGGGGGGCGCGCATTCTTACGATTCCCAGCCGCACTAGGGTTCAGACACACTCGCAGCCCTCCAACTGATATCTTTTTATCTCTTGACGCGATGCGTATTTGTCTCTTTTATATATAGCGCGCGCTGCGCCCTGGAGCATTCTCAGACAGCCTTGCAGCGTTCCATCCGGCGGAATAAAAACACCGGGTTAGGTGGGGTACGTGCCGAACGGATCTTTGTCATTAACTTAAACAAGCACGCACCCCGAGCCACCGCCAATGCTGCTGGAGGAGCCCGGGAGGAGGCGCGGCTTCTCCCCCTCCCATGGAGTCCCGATGGCTGAGCCTGGCCGCCATACTTCTTGTGGGCCGCCGTCTTCCTTCTTCCCCCGGGCGGCGGGGGGGCGGGCACTTCCGGCCGGCCGCGCTAGGATTGGCCGGCCGGCTGAAGAAACCCCCGGGCGGGGATCGAGCAGAAAGGGAGGGAGGGGGAGAAAGGGAGGGAGGGAGGGGGAGAAAGGGAGGGGGGGAGAAAGGGAGGGAGGGGGAAGGTCACTCACCTGCAGACCTGGGCATAATAAGGAGACCCGTCCCGAGCAGCAAGGGAGATGCCGGAACAGACTCGGGGGCGTTCCCGGCGTCGCGTGACGTCGGCAAAAGCCAAAGAATCTCGGGAACGCCCCCGTGTCTGGTCCGGCATTGATGGACAGGCCCCTCGTCCAATGGCTAGGCTCCATTTATGGAGCTAGCCAATGAGACGGGGGGCGTGTTCCAGAGTGCTTACTGTCCTCAATAGATTTCTCTGGAGGAGGAGCCTAACGGCTCCTTTCTCCAGCGAAACCTAAAAAGAGGGAATACACCCACAGTGTTCTGTTAAATATATTCATTTTTTATATTTTTCAACAGAAATGCAAAGAAACAGTAAAGACATTACAACTTCTGTTTAAGAAATAAGCATGTTGCTCAAGGGGAAAAAGTGTAGGGAGAAGAAGTGCTTGTGCTTGAAATACAAAGAGGAGAAGATTACAGGCTGTAGAGTGTCAAAGTAATTTTCATTTGAAATTGATACTGGTTATTAAGCACAACAAAAACAGTATAGTAAGGCCTGTCCACAACATAATTCTTACAACAAATGTTTCATCATTCTGTAAGTGCATAAATGCAACGTCCGATAATAGGGCAGTGTAATAAGGTGTGGTACAGGCCCTTGCTTGGAGGTATGCGTCGATGTTTCGACCTGGCTTATGCATAGAGGGTAACTTTGAACCTCCCCTTGCGTGCATGTTCCCAGTGCGGTCGACCACCAGGAGTCGTCCCAGGCCAAGGGGGTGGATCCGAGAATGAGGACTTCCGTCATGCCCGAGTTTAGCTTCAGTCAGCTGTTCTTCATCCACTCGGCGACGGCTTTCATTCCTTTGTGGAGGTTGGTTTTGGCGGTGTGGGGGTCCATGGTGAGGGAGAGGATCAGCTGGTTGTCGTCGGCGTAGGAGATGATGTTGAGGTCATGCAGTCGGGCGATGTGAGCGAGCGGTGCCATGTAGATGTTGAACAGTGTTGGGCTTAGGGATAAGCCCTGGGTTACACCACAGATGATCTGAGTGGCTTCGGAGCGGAAAGGGGGAGGCGGACGCTCTAGGTTCTGCCGGAGATGAAGGAGGTGGTCCAGTCTCTTCTCTTGGATCTCAGCACTGTGGAGGCGTGTGCGTAGGGTGCGGTGGCAGACCATGTTGAAGGCAGCTGACAGGTCCAGGAGAATGAGGGCTGCGGTGTCTCCGTTGTCTAGCAGGCCGTGATGTCATCGGTGGCGGCGATAAGGGCAGTTTCGTTGCTGTGGTTGCTGCGGAACCCAGACTGGGATGGGTCCAGGATGCTGTTCTCCTTGAGGTAGCGGGTCAGTTGTTGGTTGACGGTCTTCTCGATGACCTTCATCGGGAGCAGGGAGATGGGCCCGAAGTTCTTGAGGTCCGTGGGGTCAGCCTTGGGTTTTTCGAGTAAGGCGTTGATATCGGCGTGCTTCCAGATCTCCGTGAAGGTTGCTGTCTCCAAGGAGATGTTGATGGCTTTCCGGAGATGGGGTGCGATGGTGGTGCTGGCTTTGTTGAAGATGTGGTGTGGGCATGGGTGTGACGGAGATCCGGAGTGGACAGTGTTCATGATTTTGATGGTGTCATCGTCGTTTATGTTGGTCCAGGAGAGCAGGGGGTCGGTTGGGATGGTGGTCTTCGGGGCGGAGGTCTCAGTGGTTGTCGGGGTGGTCGTGTCATTGAAGCTGTTGTGGATGTCTGCGATCTTGTGATGGAAGAAGGTGGCAAGGGAGTCGCACAGATCTTGCGAAGGTGGGATGTTGTTGGTGTTGGAGCTGGGGTTGGAGAGTCCCTTCACGATGTTGAAGAGCTCTTTGCTGTTGTGTGCATTGTTGTCTAGGCGGTCTTTGAAGGAGGCCCTTTTGGCGGATCTGATGAGGTCATGGTGTCTGCGGGTGGCGTTCTTGTGGACTGCGTAGCTGTCTGGTGTTCGTTCACGGTGCCATTTCTTCTCTAGCTTTCGACAGGTTTGCTTGGAGGCCTGGAGGTCTTCAATGAACCAGCTGGCTTTCTTGCTGGTGTGACTGTTGGAGGGTTTCTTGATCGGGCGACGATGTTGGAGCAGTTGTCGATCCACTGTCTGAGGTTGTGGGTGGCAGTGTCGGGGTCTGTGGGGTCGGTGGGAGGGCTCCGGGCGAGGGTGGTGGTTAGCTGGTATTCGGTGATTTTGCTCCAGCAGCGGCGCAGGTTCTGTTGGGTGCGGTAGTGCGTGGTGGGTTTCCGGAAGGTGATGTGGATGCAGCGATGGTCGGTCCAGTGGAGTTCGGTGGTGTGGTTGAAGGAGATGTGGGAGCTTGCAGAGAAAATGGGGCCGGCAGAGTGGGTGGGTGCTGTGACGAGTTGTCGAGGTTGGTGAGGTTGTCGATCAGGGTGGTGGAGTTGGTGGTGTTGTTGTTCTCGAGGTGGAAGTTCAGGTCCCTGAGGAGGATGTAGTCCGTGGATGCGAGTGTGTGTGTGCTGAAGTCGGCAATGGAATCGCTGAACTGTGGCTGGGGTCCGGGGGCCGTAGAATAGGGTTCTCCTGAGGGTGGTGTTGGGATCGGTGTGGATCTGGAAGTGCAGGTGTTCGGCGGTGCTGAGGGTGTCGTTGGTGTTGGTCGAGACTCTGAGAGTGTTCCTGTGGATGATGGCGATTCCTCCTCCTACTCCGTTGGTGCGATCCCTGCGGGAGATCTTGTAGCCGTCTGGGATGGCTATGGCAATGTCAGGTGCTGAGGAGGGGTTCAGCCAGGTCTCCGTCAGGAAGGCGACATCTGGGGAGGTTGAGTCAAGTAGGTCCCAGAGTTCAACAGCGTGTTTGCGGGCGGAGCGGGTGTTGAGAAGAATGCATCTGAGGTAGTTGGGTTCTTTCCTGGTTGGTGGGTTGGCGTGTAGGATGCTGGCGGAGTTGCAGTTCCTGCAGGAGAAGGGTCCTTGGTTACGCTTTGGGCGGCCAGGAAGCAGGTGTGTGATCGTCTGTCGTTGAGTGCGTAGAGGGTGCTGGCATTGTAGCGGAGACGGGCGTGGTGGCGTTTGCCAGGGCCAGGGGTTCTGGCACTGGGCGCAGTCCAGGTGCAGACGGGCGCAGACCGGCTTGCCTTAGGAGGCTTTCGGCGCGCCAGTGGCAAGCCCGCTGTGCGCGGCTGCAGAGCGTCCGCCATAAGAAGGGGAGGTAGGGGAGAAAAGGCAGCTGGGAGCAGGGAGTGGATGAATGGGTGGGGGGTGGGGCCGCAGTGGGTGCAGCGGAAGGAAAACGGGGTCAGGAACGGCAAAGGAAACAGAAGGCAAAGGGGCACAGGGCACAGAATAAAAACGGGGAACAAGGAGGAAGAAACGCTAAATAAATAAGGCAATACAGTTACAAATAACAGGATACAGAGGCAAAAGGGCACGGGCACAGAACAAAAAACAGGGTACATGGAGGAAGAAACGCTAAACAAATAAAGCAATACAAATACAAATATGAGGAAACAGAGGAAAACGGGCACTGTGCACAGAATAAAAAACAGGGAACAAGAAGGAAGAAACACTAAACAAATAAGGCAATTACAGTTACAAAAAACAAATAGGAAGCTATACAAATACAGCAAGACAAAACCTACCTACAGCCTACCTCTGACCACCAGGGATGAGGCGCAGGTGGCGGTGCTGTGTGGCGTGGGAAGCGACCTGCCTGAGAGGGGTCAAGGGTCGCTCTCCTCACCGCGCAGAGGCAGCCATATGAAGGGGAGGTGGGAGGGAGGAGGCAGCTGGGAGAAGGGAGCGGACGAATGGGCGAGCTTAGGGCGGCGCCACAGGGGGTGCAACGGCAGGAGAACGGGGGCAGGAACGGTGAAGGAAACAGAAGGCAAAGGGGCACAGGGCACAGTATAAAAAAAGGGGAACAGGGAGGAAGAAACGCTAAACAAATAAGGCAATACAGTTACAAATACGAGGATACAGAGGCAAAAGGGCACCGGGCACAGAATAAAAAGATGGGGAACAGGGAGGAAGAAACGCTAAACAAATAAGGCAATGCAATTACAAATACGAGGAAACAGAAGCAAAAGGGCATGGGACACAGAATAAAAAAATGGGGAAGAAGGAGGAAGAAACACTAAACAAATAAGGCAATTACAGTTGCAAAAAACAAATAGGAAGCAATACAAGTGCAGCAAGACAAAATTTACCTACGGCCTACCACTGGCCACCACGGATGAGGCGCAGGTGGCAGCCTGCGGGTGGAGGAGGGCTTTGAACACTCCTCAGCAGCGGCAACTGGGGCTAAGGGCAGGACACACAGGCAGTGCTGTGCGGCGTGGGGAGCAACCTGCCTGAGAGGGGTCACGGTTCGATCCCCGGCTCCGGCGGCAGGTTTGCCCAGCACCACGTGACTCTGGCCAATAGCTTGCTTAATCTTCCCAACGGCCCCTAGCACCGGGACACCTCAGTCGGAGGTAGCTGTGCGATTTACAAATGCTGGAATTTACATTTACATAATATGCGTGCACATGGCACTTTCAAAGGCCCATTGCAAAGCGAAATCCAACCATCTCAGAAAGCAGTGTGAATATTGTGCCCAAGCCTAATGTAATAAATGAGCCACTCTTGTGATTTTGGCACCCTATGATGACCCTCACCACCACCATTTTAATTGACTTTAGTGTGTTCCTTAATGTAGGATGGTCCTGCATTTGCCTGCTTCTCTTCTGTTCTGTAATCTTGCTGTCTTTCAGTGGCAGCTGTTACGGAGTGGAACAGTCTTGCCAAGAGCAGAGCGTGTGGGATGTGCATTTAAAGGTGTGAAGTTGTGCAGGAATGTGTATTGTATTATGCATTGGTGAGAATTATGAGTTCTTACTATTGGCTTTGACCATTCTGTTTTCTGACTTTACTTTGCTTTATGGCAGTGCTGACTATTGCCTTTACATGCTCTCATGTCATCTTGCTTTTTAATTCCTACTTGCTTTGGGCCTTTCATGACTGAAGCCATTTTCTGTGCCTGCACGAAGCTGCAGAGCTAAAGAGGGTATGTGTTGCTTTCCTCCTGTTTTTCACACTTTTCTGACTTGAGAAAAACGGTTCTTATCAGAGGAATGTACATGGTCTGTCTTAAAGCCATAGCAAAGGCCTGATCAACCGATGCGGTGGCCATGGAGCAGACTTGTACAGGCTCTCATGAGAACGAGGGGGCGAGGCTTGCTAGAAGCTTCGTTATGTTTGGATTTGTATTAAAAGTGGGAGCCTCCACTGGTCTGGTGGAAGTTTGGGAGTTTGGATTCCGAGTGAGGGCAGACGTGTCTATCTCGGATTGAACCCCGATTGCTGAGCTCTGATCCCCAGCTGTGTGAAAACTTCCCCCGGCCAGAAGTGGGCAGTGTATGCATCAGGGGATGTATTGAGTTTTGTGGTTATTGCCATTGTGATGTGAGCCAGTGGATGTGATCGTTTGAGGTGTTTTCTTTGTGGTGTGGGAGGTGCACATCCAGAGTGATCCTCTACTCTGTATATATCTTTCTGATCTCTTGCAGGACGTCCAGTTTATCTTACCTTATACCAGTTATTGCTTGTTTATTAATCAGTATAATTATTGATTCATGCCTTTAGATTCTAAGTTTGCTACATATATTTGAATCTAATGCATTTGGTATCTGACACAGCCTTTGTTTAGAGAGTATTATGTAATAAACCCCAAGCCTTATTCTAAAAGTGATAGTCTTCGCATTTTGTTAAATAAAATTCCATTTCAAAAGGTGCTGTTTGTTTTGTATTGAAGTCTTGCTGTGCCAGGGGTGGTAAGACATGCTCAAAAGTGTATAGTATTCAAAGGTGCAGTGGTATATTTCCCTCCCAGGTGGGTGTGCAGTGATTGGGTGTGGCTTATTGGTGAGAAAGCCACATTCAAAACACCTGTCTGCTGGGAGGTGGTCTCTTTCAAAGGCCAAGAACAGCCTGGTTCTATAGTTGAGCTTCAGGGGGACAGGGATCAATTTTGGGTGTGGTAGTAAACAAAATATTTTGTTTTAAATATCGACCTGCCCATATATTTATAGTCTATCATACCATCAAGAAAGTTGATGTAGCGTTAGATTAAACAATCTATACTTCCTAATATATGCTTACCTTGACAATATGCTGCAAGCTGGTATTTTGCATGTCCAGGTCGATATTAATGTGGTCTATATTTTGATGTAGAACCATAAATACATGAATGGTGAGCTATAACTTTGGTCCTTTTGTAGGTTTTGAAGGCCTGAGCTGGCATCTTGTCAGTGCCCCATTTATTTATTTATTTATTTGAAGAGTTTTATATAGCGCTGGCTAGACCCGGCGGTATCAGAGCGCTTTACATGAGGATCAGTGTGTTACAGGTTACATAAGTTACATCAGCTACAATTACAAGTATAGGCATAGGAGAAAGACATGAGAATACATAATAAAAAAGTTATACGCGCGTTGCATAGCCAATAGCCAAGACTAACGTCTTAAGGGGAAATGAAGGAAGAGGTGGAGAGGAAAAATGGGGGGAAAGGAAAGTAGATAAGAATAAGGCAGACTAGAAGGGAGAAAAGTACTTCAGGAGGAATAAAGCATTTAAAGAAGTCAATGTGAAAGACAGACAAAACTGTGAGGAACTGTCTGAAACAATGTCAGAAGTCCGGCTGGGTAGGTGACGGCTGAGCCATAGCAAGACTCCTCTATAGCTACATAGGACAGCTTCACCGGGCAACGGCCAGTGGTTCTTGGTGACTGTGATGAAGAAGAAATATCCCAGAAGAAAACAGCTTCACAAAAGTAGCACCTTTGACTTTAACATTCAACTGAAACTCTACATTTTGTTTCTGCTTGTGTGCCTTGAGGGAGCAAAAGGCAAATGATTCTTACTGAATGGCTTGCACAAGTGTTACATGCCGTGTACGGTTGTATGATGTTACAACGTGATCTTCTAGATCTCGGTACATCACAATGCATCTTTTACAACGCAAGTCGTTACCACGACTTGCGCTGTAGGGTGCTGGACTTAGTAATAGTAAGATTTACTATTCCAACTCCAGCCTACGTACAGTAGGGAAGGTGTTGGAATAGTAAATCTACTCTTCCTTAGTCTACAGCGCCCTCCAGCGCAAGTCGTGGTAACGACTTGCGTTGTAAAAGACGCGTGGTAATGGCAGCGCAGTGTTTTGACCGCGTTGTCATGGATGTTCCCCCCTGTACAGATCCTAGATGAAGGACACATGGCTGCAAGTTGTCTTTAAGCCCATTTTTGACCATTGCATGTATTAATCTCAATTTAGACCAAAATTGGGCTCTTCTGGGAGTAACTATTATGTGAAGTGAATGAGTTCAGACCTGAAAGGTCTCCATCTCCACTCTCCCCATGGCTTTGAGGGTGATTCAGACGGTCTCTCTGGCAGAGGTCAGCTCTCCCTTTTAAATTACGCTTTCCTGATGGCCCCTCAGCCCCCGAAGAACTCTCGCCCCCCTGCGCGCGCGCCGCGCGTGACGAAACCAACACGAGAAGACTTTTCCCGCCCGCGAGTCAAGCGCCGGGAGGTTGACAGGACCTGCCAGGAGAAGGCATGACGAACCTCCGCCGGGAGGAGAGGCTCAAAGGCGGAACACGGCCCGCGGGCCCCCATGGGAGGGCGGCCTGCTAGGCAGGAAGGGAGTCCTGTGATGATGAGAGTGTCGCCTGTCAGCGGCAGCGAGCCGCCCGCGAACGAAGGCTGCCAGGAGATGTCAACTGGAATCTCACCAGGGCACCGGAAGATTAGGCCTAAATTATTGATCAGAAGAATGAAGACAAGCAAAGGATGAAAAAATGAAGGCGGGAGGAGCGGGGCTGAGATCGAACATGCAAACAAAGCTCAGTAAACATAAAATGCTGGAGAGGGGGGGGGACAGGGAAGGGGAAACAATTATGGGAAAAAGACATGGGCTGACAGAGGGATGGCTGGGCAGTCAAGGAGCGAGAGGGAAGAGGGCGAAAGGGAGAGAGGAGAAAGTGGGGGTAGCCAGAATGAGGGATCACAAGGCGCTAGATGGAGAATTGAATTTAACAGGTGGAATGAAAAAGAATGAACATGAGCTGGGGGTAATGCTGATGGACATGGAGAGTGCGGGTGAAAGAAAAAGAGGGGAGGAAAGTCGGGGAGACTGGTGAGGTGAGAATGGAGACAGAGAAAAAAGACAGAGGGCGATAGTAATAGAGGGGGAGGGGGAGACACAACATT
Organism: Lissotriton vulgaris; assembly: GCF_964263255.1. Classification (NCBI taxonomy): domain Eukaryota; kingdom Metazoa; phylum Chordata; class Amphibia; order Caudata; family Salamandridae; genus Lissotriton; species Lissotriton vulgaris. The sequence goes on from NC_141699.1 coordinate 278,639,889, forward strand.
AGAGAAAGAACGAAAGTGGAATGTAATGGCGGCGAGAAGAAGGACGTACTAGAGATAAAGTGTAAATAGAAGGGAAAGAAGAAGGAAGTACTGGCAATAGAGGAATGGAAAGGGTAATAAAGACTAAGGCCTAGATGTATCATCGTTCTCATTTGCGAATTCTTAATAGCGATTTTTACCGAATCGCTATTAAGAATTAGCAAAATGGGATGTATGTAGAAAATCGCTTTTTTTTTGCGATTCCTTATGATTCCTAATTTGCGAATTCGCACGTTGCGAATTCGCAAATTAGGAATAATTTTCCATTCATTCCTATGGGCCAGGAGGCCCATAGGATTGATTTTGAAAAAATTCTCAAATTGCGATTTCGCTATTTGCTAATCGCAATTTGAGAATTATTGCAAGGGTGCAGGGGTGTCTCATGGACACCCTGCTGCACCCCTCAAACTTACATGTGTGTGCATATGGCGCACATACATGCCCTGTGGGCATGTATGTGTGTCACATGCCACACTCAAAATTGGCACATTTTGCTTTTGTAAAGGAATTCGCAAATTAACACGAACCTCAAGTTCGTGTTAATTTGCGATTCCTTAACCTGAATTCGCAAGAAAAAAAAGCTTCATACATGGCATTTAAGGAATCGCAAATTTGCGATTCCTTAAATGCTTAAGCAAAATAAGGAATCGCAATTTTTTGCGATTCCTTATTTTGCTAATTTTACATACATCTCAAAAAATGCAAAATGTCCGTTTGCGATTCCTTAAGGCCGAAATTCGCAGAATTTCGGCCTTAAGGAATCGCAAAAGGCTTGATACATCTAGGCCTAAGAGGCTACTGGTGATTATGGGAAATAGAAGGTGGAGCTGAAGAATGTGCTGAAAGTAATGTGATCAGTGCTGTGTACCCACTAGTCCTGGGTGAAATGTAATTGATGGCAGTGAAATTTCATTATTCTAAAATTTTGCATTTTGTAATCTTGCGTAATTTTCGGTCGCAGTAAATCGGTTCAGGCACAAAATGTCTCAGCAAGTCATGTTTTCTGCTAGAACCAGCCGCCTGCTGATACCTCATGTCCTTGCACATAGTATGTCTGCACGCGCAAAGTCATGCGAGGTAACAGTAAACCACATATCGTGCTAAGCGCACCATTTTGTAAAACGTCCATGAAATATTGCAAAATTTCATCAAAAAATTATACACCTTCCCACACTATCTGCTCTCTAGAGATGACGTGTGTACTGACATAAGCTCCTACACTGGGAGTCTCACTCTGTCATGTCTCTTCCTTCAAGTGCAAGTGCCGGTTGAAGTGTGCTTGGAGCAGAGCCACCCTTTTTTAAGATAGTGGCGTGGGGGGGGGGATTTGGCGCCCTATTGATGGTAGTACATTAAATGAGGCAGCAGGGGTCCCTTTTGTGTTGATGGAGCGCAATGGTGTTCTAAAATTGTAGGGGTGCATCATAATCAGAATATTCAGCACCCACATATATTCCTGCGTTGTATTAACATGTGGTTATTAGAAAATGTGTTGAAATAATGATGTGATGTTAAAGCAATAGAACAATTATTTGTGCCATGTAAGAGAAATGAAATGGCATCTATGTTTGGAACGAGCAACTTTAGTATATTGCATTTGCCTCATATAAAAGCTTATGTGCAATGTAATGCATTTTGATTTAAATGTGCACCATGATGAAGATTGCACGAGTAGGGGATTAGTTGTGCTTGATGTGTCATAATTGTAGATGCTTGCAAAGTATTATTAACATGTGTATAATTTGATGTGTAAAGGCCTAAATGAAATGTTCACGTTGCGTATATGAAAGGCCTGTTCGATTTTTCTTATGTTGGCCGGTATGTGTAGGCCTGAAAATTTAAGTTCCCTGGTAAGCTCTCACATTTTGAGGTAGTCAGCGAATTTCACGTGCATGCAAGGATGTTCCGTTCTCATGTTTCCAGTTGCAGTGGAAGAAGCTGCCTTTGTTAGTTAAAACTAACACTTTTTGTTTTAGGAGTTAGGCATGGAGGAGAAAAGAAACAAAGTAAACAGAAGGTCGATAATTGGGAGCCGGTGATCTTTTTCACGGAGGAGGCCTGGGAAGCAAAGTCATCGAACTGAACTTGGAGAATGTGTGGAAGACAGTGGAGAACTGCCTAAGAGAGGTGTCCATTCGAATGAGGTGATCTGTGGGTGTGTTTTTACATCTGTGCATTTTGTATTAGGGAAAGTGCCCCGAGGGAGGAGAGTAGAGAGTGTCGGAGAGGTAGAAGGAGACATGATGAGTTAGGAGAAGGGGTTAGAGGTTCGATCTGGAAAGAGCATCTTAGAAGGAGCTCTGTAGCTTTGGCTACCGGGTTTATACCGTGCATGTACTTCTTAGGAAGTCTTCAAGAGCTGACACCTTTTTACTGATCTTGCCTGAGGAATGCTAAGTAGGGATTTCATTTTACAGATAGAGTCGGGATAGGCTAATGCTTTTCATTTTCAGCCACAGATGAAGTCTGCCTTAGATATTGGCGCAGTCCTTCTTTGTGTTATGTTTTTAGAACTTTTCATTCTCTTTATGATTAATCGGATCAAGCTAACCCATAGATATGGTTTTGTATTAGTTCCTATGTATTTTTACAACCTCGTCTTGAGGTGCTTGTATATCCAGCCCGCTCAGATGTTTGCGGACGACACCTTGCTATTGTCGCGGACATCATCGGGCATTCAGCGGGTTTTGGATGGGTTTGTTTCTTTTTGCGCTTCGCGGGGTTTGGAGATCAACTTGGAGAAAACCAAGTTTATGGTCTTCAACCCCCCGTGGCACACCCGCCCCAACCCCACATTGAACGGAACCCCCCTTGAGAGAGTCAAGACATTCACATACCTGGGAGTGACTTTGACAGAACAATTCACATGGGACCAGCAAGTCTCTAAATCCTCCCTGAGACTTGCACAGATAATGGGTGGCATAGGAAGATTTTGCAGCGCCTTATCCTTTAAACCAGTTACCCCTGCCCTAGAGATATATAAAACACAGGTTAGGTCTGCAGCCTTATATGCTGCAGAACTCTGGGGACACACCAACACATGTAACCTAACGAAAGTGGAACACTCCTTTATGCGGCATTTGTTTGATCTCCCACAAAGTACGCCTCTGCTCCCACTACGCTTGGACCTGGGCCTGGAACCTATCACTGAGCTGGTGGCAGCTCGACCTCTGCTCTATTGGAGAAGGCTCTGGTCTGTTCCGGAGCTAGAACCGTTTAGAGCAGAATTCAAAACCATTTGGGGGCAGCTAAAGACTAAGAGCATACCATGGCTGGCACATGTCAAGTCTCTTTTTTACCAAATTGGCCTTCCCCAACTTTGGGATACACCGGAGGATAGCTGTTTGAGGACCCAAAGGACTGTCCTGGTGGCAGCTGTAAAAGCGTATAATCTCAAATTGCTACATTGTTCAAATTCCCTGGGCAGACTGTCCAATGAGTTCCTCACAACCAAAGTTGAATTCAGGATGGAGGCGTTCCTGGATCAGGTGCAACCTCCACTGGCAAGAAAGCTATACATTCAACTGAGACACGGCTCTTTACCAGTTGGGGAATTCACCTCAAGATGGGCAAAAGCGACGAAGGCTAACTGCCCTGCCTGTAATCATGCCAGGGAAGACATTATACATATCCTCTTTTTCTGCCCAGCATATGGTAAAATTCGGAAGTGCTGGATCATCCCACTTTGCAAAAACTTGGGCTTTAGGCACTGTGCTCTTGCCTGTAGAGTCTTAACCTATGACACCACCCCTCCCATTGTCTTTGCTGTTTCCCGGTTCCTTGTCGGTATGTGGAGGAGAAGATCCGCAATAATCCATAAGGAATAAGGGACTATTGCTTTCCTTTTTTTAACTATTCCTTTGATATCCAATGTTTAATAACTTTTTAACTTGATGTATTTATATCTTAATATTGTGCTTGTATATATTTTATTGCACTTTTATGGTCTTTGACCGAAATAAAGTTATCAAAGTGAAGTATATCCAGTTGTATTTGGCTTTGTAATAAACCCCTACATTGGAATTTCGGAGTCTGTGATCCTTTTGAGCCATAGTTACTACAGACTGTTGAATTGCCTGAAAGTAGTTATTTCTACCATTTACAGTTCTCGGCAGGTAACAAAGACCCTTCGACCCAGGGTTCCTAGTTAAATTTAGGTAGTGGAAACCGCCCTTATCAGTGTTCACTGGTCACCACCTGGATGAGCAGGCACTGGCCCCTGAACAAGAGCATCCCCAGACTTCCCCCAGCTCACCTAAATAATCAATAGCTTACTTGTCTCACACAAATGATGGTTATGTTGATGTGTTCCAGCAGGCAGGGCCGGCTTTAGGGCAGTGCAACTGGTGCAGCTGCACTGGGCGCTGACCTGTAGAGGGGTGCGTTGTGACCTCAGGGGGGCACTGTGTTTAGCAATATCTTTTGATAGGAGAGATGAGAGGCATTTTTTCAGGTAGTAGTGAGAGAATCCGAGGAGGCAGTCATGTGACGTGGGGGCACCAAATGTATTTGTCGCACTGGATGCCACAGCGCTAAAGTCAGCCCTGCCAGCAGGGGTCAGAGGTTGAAGGAAGGGCAATGGAAGGGGGCTTAAGGCACTGGCATAGCAATATCTTGGGCTGCCTGTGGTGGTCCCTGCTTTTGCCGCCCTGTGACAGCAACAGGTAGGAGCAGGGGGAGGGGCGCTGCCGATCCCTGCTTTGCTGCCCAGGGACAGCAGAGGTTAGAGCGGGAGGGATAAATAAAAAGAGCGGGAGGGATCGCCGCCCCCAAAACTCAAACTAGTGCTGCCCGGGGCTGTCTGCCACCCTTGCTACGCCACTGGCTAAAGGGATGTTAAAAACATTGCCTGCCTTATGATAATGAAGGACTAAAACCAATTTAAGCTGGCAAATATACAGAAATGAACAGGCAGGGAAAAGGACAAGGCTGGAGCAAGATTTGAAGGGCACTGTTGTTGCACATAACTGCATGCGCCCCTCAGAAAACTGGCACCCTGGGCCTGGGCCCAGCTCACCAATGCTAAAGGATAGCCTGGTTTGGAGGCAGGGTGGCACCAGTGGTTCGAAGTGCCTTAAAAAAAGTATAGGAACTGTGATGCTGTGCACAAAGGGGGCGGGGTCATATGTGTGGCTAAAAAAACAAAATGTACAATTTTTTTGGTCTTTCACTTTCAGGTAACTACATATAAAATGAGGCACAACTTTAATGAAAAATAAATGCAAGTTAAGTTAATCATTGGGAAATGCACTATACAGACATAATGAAACCTCTGCTAGTTAAACCACTGTGTCTGTAATCAAAGAGCCATATACTTGAATCCCGCGTGATGCTCCCATTCTATGACAGAAAGCATTGTGAATGTGTGTCATTATTTTAAACTTGCATTATACACAGTATAAGATAGTTTACTACTAAACGTGCAAACATTTTTAAGATAAAGTGATTCCAAAATATATATTTTAGTAATACACAGACTATACATAATGCAATATTCTTTTATAACTGTCCATTTAAAGCACACACTTCACTACTTAGCTGAAAACTCTCTTGCAATATCACTCAAAAAGAATAAATCTGTGCCATCAGGAAGCTTCAAGTGATTCCATTAATTAAAGCCAAAACCGTCTGCCAAACACCCTTTACGTTTGCAGATTAACCTGTTGTGCACAGTTACATTTCTTTCAGGTATGTAGACACTCTGACAAGAAAGCTTGTTTAGCTGTATGCCCCTCCCTAGGGTTCACAACACAGGAGAACCCCACCTTACACTTTAGCTGGCGCATTTCAGCTTACGGAATTAAACCAACCCAGGACGGCTGCCTTTTCATATAAAGGCGGGTGTGAGAAGTTGGCCTGATATATGATGTTTCCAATTCTGGAACCACCTTGTATCAGTCCAAACAACCCTTATGGTGTCTGGTTGTAAGTCAACCTTATTAGACAAGCTATCTTAATGGTAGCATAGACTAAGCAGCCTTAAAGGCTTAACTCAAGAGGTCGTGTTAAGCGAGCTGTTTTACCAATCATAGTCCTGTAATATCAAATGAAAGGACACCACACAAGTATATATTATAAAAATATATGTATTTATTTCTAAAATAATCCCCAGTACTCTTTATGAGCAAAGGGGCACAAGCGTTAAATCAAAAGCACAGTATAACATACAAAGTTGCACAATTATGGATGAGGGCGGGTGGTCACTCAAACCATATATTAAAAAAGTGGTATAAGAGATACCAATCGAACAGTGGTTAGGCCTAGGGCCTAGGGAATCGCTGGGAGCAGTCGGGACTAGCAATGCTGAAGTCGGGAAAAGCCCGCGGGATTCGGGTGCAGCGCTTAAAGCGCGGCTTGCACCAATGCAATGTCAATGGTGCGTAAAAGTTACACAAATAGAGTTTAAGGATACTTCCGTTGAACCTAGAAGGACCAAACTTTAGACACAGACCCTAGAGGTGTGTACCAGTGTGGGAACACCGGCGTTGCAATGTTACCTCACCCACAGGAAGCGGGTGCATAGGGTCGAAGTGGCGTCGGGTTTTGTCACGCAGGTTCTTGGTGCTTGAAGCTGAAGATGCTGCAGGCGATGTGAAGGAGAAGTGTCCGGTGTGATCCAAGGGTGGATCAGAGTAGAAAAGTACCTGAAAGCAGAGGGGACCAAGTCTGGGTCACTCAGCAGTGACCAGGGTGGAACCAGGATGGAACCAGGCAATGTTGGGCGCAATCAGGTGGTTGTCGAGGAGCTTCTCTCCGCTGTCACGTGGGCTCTGGGGAATCTGCGACGTCCAGGAGCAGGTCACGATCTGTCCCACGCAGGCTCTCACCGTCGGAGCAGTCAGCTTCAAGATTGGAGCAAACAACACTTGGCAAGAGCAATCCATGCAGGCCCGGAAGATTGCTTCTCACTCGAACCAGGAAGGTCAGAGCGGGTGCTCTTTTTCAGAGGAGCTGGTGCAAGTCTGGAGCAACCAGAATCGCAAGTCGGTTTTAGGTTTTCGTCGGCACAGGGGCCACATGCCAGTTGGCAAGTGACCGGGCCAGCGCGTTGAGCCAAAGAAAGCAGAAGGGCCCCACGCAGCACTCCTCGAGTGTAGAGGGGTGAGCTTCGGTGCAAGAGTGGCTCAGGGTTGGAGCTTCTCAAACCCCGGTGTACAGCTTCGAGGGTCAGTCATGGGCTGCACGGTCAGCGTCTCGTGGTCTTTTCAAGATGGCGTGCCCCACGCTTCCGGTCGCCTCCACGGGTCTCAGCTCTGCAGGGATGTGGATCGGGCTGTAAGAAGGCAGGCAAGCTTGATCTCGTCGATCTCTGTCGCTCGAGTTCCGGCGGGAACTGCAACAAAGCAGACGTCGAGGTGCTGGGTGGTGCCTGTTTGCACAGGGTGGTCACTCCTTGACCACAAGGGAGATTCTTCAGTCTTCTACGTTGAGTAGGATGTCGAAGGGTCCAGAGTTTTGTTTCAAATGTTTCATCAGGATAATCTGAGTGCGTTGGCACTGCTCCCATTCTTATACCAATCTAGGGGGCTGGATTACCTGCTAGGTCCCCTCCTATGGGTGGGACCCAGGAAGGGGGTGGTTACACCCCTTTCCCTTTGATCCAGGCCGCACTGGAACTGAGGCTGGTGTGCCCCAGAACTGGTTCGGACGGATTATGCAAGGGGCAGCCTTGTGCTCCCCAGGCAGTGTTTGGTTTCTTTCAAACCTCCCTGCTACAATCCACTATCTCCTGTCTGGGGTGGTGTGACACCTCCCTGTGACAGGAACCCTTTGTCCAGGCCTCCTCTGCTGAGTTTCGGTCGGCAGCAGGAGGTCAGACTTGTGTCTGTGGCAGAAGCATCCATTTTGTGGATCTAAGGCTCTTTTAACCCTTTCGATGCTCATGACGAGCTCAGCTCGTCATGATGCACAGTTGAGCTGTGCTGATGACGAGCTGAGCTCGTCATGAATAGTGTACTATATCAATGTCCAGCACAGGAGGGGGAAAACGCCTAGCAGCCATGTTTCAGCAAAGTAACATGTCTTCTCCCTCTAGAGGGGTGGAATGCTATCCCCGTCGACAGAACTGTCGAGGGGATAGTATTCCAAATCGTATGACACCTTACACGACATGTTTTGATAAAGCCAAACCAAAGTTAACATATAACCGCGAGGATTATAATGCACTTAATAGTATATGATATGGCATTATCCCGGAACAGCTATGGGAATTGGTCCCGACAGCTGCAGACAGGCTCAGCTCATGCTAGAGCACCATCTCACATAAAACCAAGCACTCTGCCTCCAGGATTGTTAAGGCCTGCCATAGGAGTGACTGACAGGTATATATGTGTCCAGTTAGGTTTAGATATAGGCATACTATATCTAAGCAAGGGGTGATTACACCACCTTGCCCCAGCTGAGTGATCAGCCAGTTGTGTCAATTTTAGATAGCCAGCCAGGGGTGGCAAAAGATATGCTGCAGCCCCTGGTAGGCCTTGGATGCACCTATGCCCTGGGCACCTATAGTGCTCTGTACAGGGGCTGATAAGGTGACCCAAGCCAATCTAGTTATGCACCTAGGGTACATGGAATCCATTTTACAGAGAGAGCGGATAGCCTGGGGCCCTGATTAGCAGGGAACCAGGCCAACTAAGTCGAAAACCAGCTAAACACAAGGCAAAAAATCTGGGGTAACCATAGTCAGGTATCCACCTTCCTAAAGCGAGGAATTGTTTTTCTTAAAATAGAAGGTATGGCAATGTCGTGCCCCTCAATTCTCGCCCACTTCGACCACTGGGTGGCACTGTTACCAGCCTCAACCCTACTCCACATATCCCCAACCTCCAGTGGCTTGCCAGTTCTCCTCCCTTCAGAGGTTGTCGGGTGAGGTCCATAAGGCAGTCCATGTTTTTCCAGAGCAGATAAAAGTGGAGGGAATGAGATAAATGAGATAAAAGAAAATATTGAGGAGAAAAGAAGGTCATGATGTGGAAAGATGGATTAAGAGAGAGAAGGGAAATCAGGAACATAGGAAGAGGATACTGCGGACAAAGGGAAATGGAATGGGAGGAAACGGGTGCATTTTTAAATAAAATGAACTAGAAAAGGTAGGCAAGGTGCATATTAGAAAGAAAGTGGAATGTAAGGAGGATATACTGATGAATCTGTAGTGGAGATACAGATGGAAACAAATCGATTAACGAATACAGGGGTCTGGAGATACAAAGAAATAGAGAGGTGGGGGTCAGGGATATATTGGAAGGAGAAGGTAGTAGTGAGATACAGAGACATGCAAGGTAAAGAAATATAGAGGAGAAAGGGAATGCAGGAATTTAGGAAGAAAGGACACTTGTGAAATATGGAAATAGTAGGGTGATCAGTAGGGGGTTCGGAGGTGGAGAAAAAGGGAAGACAACCCTGCTTCAGTGGTCTAGAAAGGGTCAACCGGGATAAAGGGCAATAGACGGAAGAATGGGGAATATATAGAACAAGCATTGGAAATGCAATAGGTCTCGCATTAGGAAAGTTTGAGCTATTGGTATTGTAAATGACACTTTTTTTTATTTATGTGTTGGTTTTGAAAGTAGCAAAATTAATAGCTTTGTCAGTTACAATGTCAATAGTTTTAACTTTTGCAAATGTGACACCTATAGCATTTGTAATGCAATGTGTGTTGTATTTACGTGACTTAGATGTATTGATATTACAAATAACAATGGCTTTTAATTTTGTAAATAATTAATACTTAAATAAAAGTTATTGTAATTTATAATGGCAATAGCTTAAACGTTTGTAAATAACTTTTGTGAAGATTATGTTCAGTGTATTTTATTGTGACGAAAATCCAAGAACATTGCATTTGCACCTACACACACACAGAGCCACACACATATAGATGTGGTGGTGGTGGATCTGGGGGATATGGTGGTGGTGGATGTGGTGGTGATGGTGGATGTGGTGGTGATGGTGGTGGATGTGGGGGTGGATGTGGTGGTGGATGTGGTGGTGGATGTGGTGGTGGTGGATGTGGTGGTGGTGGAGGATGTGGTGGTGGTGGATGTGGTGAAAGTGGTGGTGGATGTGGTGGTGGATGTGGTGGTGGATGTGGTGGTGGAAGTGATGGTGGTGGGTATGGTGGATGTGGTGGTGGTGGATGCGGTGGTGGATGAGGTGGTGGATAAGGTGGTGGATGTGGTGGTGATGGTGGATGCGGTGGTGGATGCGGTGGTGGATGCGGTGGATGTGGTGGTGGTGGATGCGGTGGTGGTGGTAGTGGTGGATGGGGTGGTGGTTGTAGTGGATGTGGTGGTGGATGTAGTGGTGGTGGGTGCGGTGGTGGTGGATGTCATGGTGGATGTGGAGGTGATGGTGGATGTGGTGGTGGTAGTGGTGGTGGAGGTGATGGTGGATGTGGTGGTGGTGGATGTGGTGGTGATGGTGGATGTGATGGTGGATGTGGTGGTGGATGCGGTGGTGGTGTATGCGGTGGATGTGGTGGTGGATGCGGTGTTGGTGGTGGATGCGGTGGTGGTGGATGGGGTGGTGGATGTGGTGGTGGATGTGGTGGTGGTGGTGGTGGATGCGGTGGTGGATGTGGTGGTGGATGTGGCGGTGGATGTGGAGGTGATGGTGGATGTGGTGGTGGAGGTGATGGTGGATGTGGTGGTGGTGGTGGATGGGATGGTGGTTGTGGTGGATGGGGTGGTGGTTGTGGTGGATGTGGTGGTGGATGCGGTGGTGTTGCATGTGGTGGTGGTGGATGTGGCGGTGGATGTCATGGTGGATGTGGAGGTGATGGTGGATGTGGTGGTGGTGGTGGATGTGATGGTGGATGTGGTGGTGGTGGTGGATGGGATGGTGGTTGTGGTGGTTGTGGTGGATGTGGTGGTGGATGTAGTGGTGGGTGTGGTGGTGGATGCGGTGGTGGTGGTGGATGCGGTGGTGGTGGTGTTGGATGTGGTGGTGGTGGTGGATGTGGCGGTGGATGTCATGGTGGATGTGAAGGTGATGGTGGATGTGGTGGTGGTGGTGGATGTGGTGGTGATGGTGGATGCGGTGGTGGTGGTGGATGCGGTGGTGGATGGGGTGGTGGATGTGGTGGTGGAAGTGGAAGTGGTGGTGGATGTCGTGGTGGAAGTGGTGGTGGATGTGGCGGTGGTGGATGTGATGGTGGTGGATGTGGTGGTGGATGTGGCGGTGGATGTGGCGGTGGATGTGGAGGTGATGGTGGATGTGGTGGTGGATGTGGTGGTGGATGTGATGGTGGATGTGGTGGTGATGGTGGATGTGGTGGTGGATGCGGTGGATGCGGTGGATGCGGTGGTGGTGGTAGTGCTGGATGGGGTGGTGGTGGTAGTGGATGTGTTGGTGGATGTAGTGGATGTGGTGGATGCGGTGGTGGTGGTGGATGTGGTGGATGCGGTGGTGGTGGATGTCATGGTGGATGTGGAGGTGATGGTGGATGTGGTGGTGGTGGATGTGATGGTGGATGCGGTGGTGGTGGATGCGGTGGATGTGGTGATGGTGGATGCGGTGGTGGATGTGGTGGTGGTGGTGGATGGGGTGGTGGTTGTGGTGGATGTAGTGGTGGTGGGTGTGGTGGTGGTGGTGGATGTGGTGGTGGTGGATGCGGTGGTGGAGGTGGATACGGTGGTGGTGGTGGATGGGGTGGTGGTGGATGTGGTGGATGTGGTGGTGGTGGATGTCATGGTGGATGTGGAGGTGATGGTGGATGTGGAGGTGATGGTGGATATGGTGGTGGTGGTGGTGATGGTGGATGTGGTGGATGTGATGGTGGATGCGGTGGATGTGGTGGTGGATGAGGTGGTGGTGGTGGATGCAGTGGTGGTGGATGGGGTGGTGGTGGATGTGGTGGTGGATGTAGTGGTGGTGGTGGATGCGGTGGTGGTGGTGGATGCAGTGGTGGTGGTGGAAGTGGTGGTGGATGTGGTGGTGGTGGATGTCATGGTGGATGTGGAGGTGATGGTGGATGTGGTGGTGGTGGATGTGATGGTGGATGCGGTGGTGGTGGATGCGGTGGATGTGGTGATGGTGGATGCGGTGGTGGATGTGGTGGTGGTGGTGGATGGGGTGGTGGTGGTGGTGGATGTAGTGGTGGTGGGTGTGGTGGTGGTGGATGCGGTGGTGGTGGATGCGGTGGTGGTGGTGGATGCGGTGGTGGTGGTGGATGGGGTGGTGGTGGATGTGGTGGTGGTGGATGTCATGGTGGATGTGGAGGTGATGGTGGATGTGGAGGTGATGGTGGATATGGTGGTGGTGGTGGTGATGGTGGATGTGGTGGATGTGATGGTGGATGCGGTGGATGTGGTGGTGGATGCGGTGGTGGTGGTGGATGCAGTGGTGGTGGATGGGGTGGTGGTGGATGTGGTGGTGGATGTAGTGGTGGTGGTGGATGCGGTGGTGGTGGTGGATGCGGTGGTGGTGGTGGATGCAGTGGTGGTGGTGGAAGTGGTGGTGGATGTGGTGGATGTGGCGGTGGTGGATGTGATGGTGGAGGTGATGGTGGATGTGGTGGTGGATGTGGTGGTGGATGGGGTGGTGGTTGTGGTGGATGTGGTGGTGGATATAGTGGAGGTGGGTGTGGTGGTGGTGGATGCGGTGGTGGTGGTGGTGGATGCAGTGGTGTTGGATGTGGTGGTGGTGGATGTGGCGGTGGATGTCATGGTGGATGTGGAGGTGATGGTGGATGTGGTGGTGATGGTGGATGTGGTGGTGGATGCGGTGGTGGTGGATGCGTTGGATGTGGTGATGGTGGATGCGGTGGTGGTGGTGGATGCGGTGGTGGTGGATGGGGTGGTGGTTGTGGTGGATGTGGTGGTGGATGTAGTGGTGGTGGTGGTGGATGTGGTGGTGGTGGATGTGGTGGTGGTGGATGCGGTGGTGGTGGAAGTGGTGGTGGATGTGGTGGATGCGGTGGAAGTGGTGGTGGATGTGGTGGTGGATGTGGCGGTGGTGGATGTGGTGGTGGATGTGGCGGTGGATGTCATGGTGGATGTGGAAGTGATGGTGGATGTGGTGGTGGTGGTGGATGTGATGGTGGATGTGGTGGATGTGGTGGTGGATGCGGTGGATGTGGTGGATGCGGTGGTGGATGCGGTGGTAGTGGTGGATGGGGTGGTGGTTGTAGTGGATGTGGTGGTGGATGTAGTGGTGGTGGGTGTGGTGGTGGTGGTGGATGCGGTGGATGTCATGTTTTTGTAGGCTCACAGCCAATTGATGAATATATCTACTCGGCAATAACTGCTTTAAATGGGTCTGGCACTCTTTTCTCATTAAAGAGAAAAATGATTCTTCCCATCACACTGCATTAAATAAAAATTAGCAACTGGAAAAATGTGGTATTCTTCAGGATATGAGACACGACCAGAAAGCTTAAAAAAAATACTGGACTCAGGTAAAAAAAAATTAAAATAAACTTCAAAGCAGCAGATGTACTTTATCGAACGTTAATACTAAAAGTTAGTATCTGCTCGGTTCCTGGAACTTATACCCAACTACGGCCTGGAAACGTAAATATAAATAAATATTTCCTAACGGCATAAAAGAAAACACTTGCAGAAATAATGCAAATTCATTTTCAGTGGCTGTGCATACAGTAAAACACTGAATTTAAAAGACCGGCAATGAAACGTGTATGCCTAATTTAATGCAAGTAGCCAACCGCTACCACACTAACAATTATTACTAACTTGTAGCTGCGATAATGGTTAGACTTTGATAAAGATGCTGGGACTAAGTGCACGAATGTTTGTAAAATAGTACACTTCATCTAGAGCTGCCAACAGCCCACACTGGCACAACTCTGTTATATGGTAATAACATCTGCATTTGTAGTACACAGCACAGAAACTGCAACGCTAGAGCACAGCTCTTGGGTATAAATATTGCATAGTGTTGAGGTCAACGCTCTATAAACAAGAAAAGTAAAAAAAAGGAGAAACACGAGAGACGGCCTGTGGCCGTCAAAGTGAAAGTACGAGGAGAAATGCGACACGGCGGGGAGGGGGCGGAGCGGAGCGGGGAGAGCGGCATGAGGGTGTGAAGCAGCAGGGGCCTGAGACGCGGCCGAGAAGTTATGATGCAGGTTAAGACGGAGGTCCCAGTACAGGCACGAAAGTGTATGTCAACAGTTTGGACAGGTCCTAGTACTACAATAGGTGGGGGGTGTGCATGTCAGATCAGTTTTGGGACAGAGCTGCGTGTGCTCAAGTTACTTTATCAGCATCGTTCAAGGAACGCCCACCGAGACGTACCTGTACTAAGGATGAAGAGACGACGGTTAAAAGGTGCGCATCCTTCTTTTAAAAGACCAGAGCGGGAGGCAAAGTGTGTGCGCGAGTAGGGGGTAGAATGCATATAAATGCACCCGCCCTGACAAGTAAAACGCTGCGCCAAAGGGAAGCAATTTGTGGTTCGAATGGGTGCAGGGCCGCCGGCGTATGGTTAAGGGGATGGAGACGAGAAGGGGGAGATTGAAAATATGCACAACACCATAAAGGCAAAAGGAAGACTAACACTAACAAAGAAAAAAAATTAAAGACAAGGAAGAGAGAAAGAAAGGATGGAGGCTGAAGGCACGTTGAAGGGCGAGGAAGGGAGGAGAAATGCGAGAAACGTGTGAAGCAGGGGGCGGGGGTATCGGATACCTTTGAAGTGAAGCTAAGCTTCACTTCAAAGGCTTGTTGGCACAGCGCACGCTGGGGGATGACTGTGGGAGGGAGGCTGGTGTCTGTGCACGCGCTTTTAATGGCAATGCACATGCGCATTGAGCGAGCTTTCACGGGCACTTCATGGAATCCCCCGATCTCGGTAAGCTCTGTTTAAGCCCCTTTATATCGAGCTCCCGCTCTCAATGCGCATGTGCGCATTGAGATAGGTCGCTCAACCTAAAAAAGAAAAGATAGTATAGGTGAATGGACATTGAAGGAGAAGGGATGTAGGGGGAATAGTGGATGTTGTAGAAAGTCAGGGTATTGTGCATACCAGAACATAAAAAGAACCAGATACTCAGGGAACAAGAATATAGGAATGAATGGGAGGGAGGGATGTACCATGTTACAACGCATACTATTACAACTACCTACCGTTACAACGCGACCATTACAACGCATACCATTACAACGCATAGCGCTTTGAGGTGCTGGATAGTGGTAAGTATAATTTACTATTCTAACTCCAGTCCCCGTGGACCCTAGGGAAGGTGTTGGATAGTAAATTATACTTATTCCCTATCCTAGAGCGCCCCCCAGCGCAATGCGTTGTAATGGTATGCGTTGTAAAAGTCGCGTTGTAATGGTAGTGCGGAGTAAAAGATGCGTTGTAACGGGTGTATACCGGGAGGGAGGGACCAATGGGAGCGTGGCAATATAGGGGTATAGCTGGGGGTGAGAGGGTACTAGATACACGGGAAAGCGATACAGAGGGTAGGCAAGGTATGGTGATGGTGCAAGTATACCAAAAGGATGGTTGGCAGTACAGGAATATAAAGGCAAAGGATACAGGTACTCTGGAGACACGGATATGAAAGCAGACGATGGCAGTAAATGAGTGATACAAAGGGGATGCAGGAAAGTAAACGGAGAAAGGAAAGGGGATACTAGGGTGTAGGAATAGAGGCAGATGTAAGTTGTATATCCGGTAAATCCCCATATAGAAGGAAGGAAGTGCTGGAGATAAAATAATGTAGAGAGGAGATGCTTTTGGGATACAGAGGCATAGAGGGAGGAGAGCCTCAGGATACAGGATTCTAAAGGGGGATGAGATACTGGGAAGTAAAGGGACACTGAGGGTGCCAGGGCATATATGGAACTGGGGGTCCAATGATATAGAGGGATATAACAAGGATGCAGGGTTATATAGGCAGAGATAGGGACGGTGCTGGAGACACAGGGGGTTCTGGATGAGGAGATGGGGAGAAAAATGAATACAGAGATACCTGGATAGAGTGATAGAAAAGGAGAGAGGAAGTATATACTTGGACATGTGACTAGAAAATTCGGTGTGTAAATATGCCAGCCCTTCCCACCAGCACAACAGCGTGGCCGCACACTGGCATGCAGCTGAAATATCTATCTTAAAAATACATTATAAATTGGCTGTGTTCACACCTGGACAGTAAGTATCTCCTGTCTTGTCTTTCGTGTACCTTTTAAAACGAGCAAGCAGAAAGGGTGTAAACTTTCCCTCAGTTTCTACCAATGTCTCTTGAATTGAGCTGTCCCATAGCTGGCTTAATGTGCCCATTGACCTTGATGCTGAAGCCTTCTGTAAACTATAACTTTTTATCATTGTGGTGGCAGTAGTTATATACTTCATTCTTTGAATGTATAAAGATACCTTGGCAAACACCCAAATGTACCAAACAATCCATAGTAGCAGCTCATGTTTTCATAACCTTCTCTCCTTATCCATACCCAACGTTCAAATGTTAATGCAGTAAAGACCAAAATGTGAAAATGGAGTTTTAATAAGTTACATATAAATGTATTCAATTGTTTGTAAAATAATAAATGCAAAACACCGAACTATTATTTGGCTGCCTGAATGTACCCATATTGTGCTTAACTATGGTCAATTAATGATTAATATAACTGTGCTTTTATTGTTTTGTTTAATTAGAAAGAGTAAAAAAAAATAAGAGCGGATTCACAAAAAAATGTATAAATCTAAAACTCATGACATACATCTATGATTACCATAGATTTACACATTTTTGATCATTCACAAAATTCTACAAAAGTATGCTGTAGAATCTTTATACCAATGACGCAGATTGTCGACTGGAAAGTGAGGCTCTCGGGATGGACAGCTGCATTTAATTTGGTTTACACCAATGAACCCTCAAGTCTGCTGGTATTAAATATTTTGAAGGTTGTTTACCAATCTAGAAATGTAGAAAATTTTGCAAATATAAAAAGTTGGAGCAATTTACTTTCCAGTGTGGAAAGAACATGGTACACTCTCACATTTGATGGGGGGTGGGTGGGGAAGGGGAGTGGGGAAGAGTGGGAAAAAAATGCTACCCATAAAGAAAAGAATGAAAGAAACGCGTTTCTTCCCTTTTAGTTTCCCGCCATGTATACTGAAGTGGATTATATTTTATTCCGACAATCCACTAATTTATGCATAATGGACTGAGGGTGCACACGGAAATGTGCTATATGTGTTCATTTCCATGCATACTCAACTTGCATTTTGCAAATAGTCATAAATGGACGGACATAAATATAGGTAAATCCAAAGCATTAGTTTACATCTTGTAGATTTACACTTTATGTGTGAAACGGGTCTGTAAGAGGGTAGTTTTATGGTGATAAATTTCATCCACTTCCTAAATACATACTGAAAGGGCCCAGCACCCAGAGAAAAATCTAAATATTACATGCACATGTTCCTGTCTGCCATGTCCTCCTCTGAAAAGACTTCTAACATCCGATGGCAAGTGACAGGCCAACACTTGACCATTTGTCAGAATGGCTCAGGTAGGTAGTACATAGGGAAATTTGGATGGACAAAAGAGATAAGCATGACAACAAATATCTGATAAATGGGTGCGCCAGCTCTGATTCCACAAGGTATCCCTCGTTCCACTCTCTGAATCAGCTGACAACTTTGCCACATGGTACCAAAGCACCGGATCAGATTTACCCGTGGGTGAAATTATTTTACGGGTAGTTCCTCTAAGGTGGTCACAACAAACACCATGTGGTATCATCTTCTGTAGGGCTCTGATCAGACTAGTCACACCAGGCCTACTGGCAAGTGGGGAAGAGGCTTGCCTCTTGTGTTGCCAGAGAACAGAAACTCTTTCAATTGTAGAGAAAATTAAAAGGATTCTTTCGTTTCGTTTAAAAAACTTTTATTTTGGTGACTAGGACCATAAGAAGTATACACAAAACACAGAATAACAGTCATATATGAGGAATTCATACCATTCTTATCAACACTCCATAAATTAGTACAATTTCTAATTATAACTCACATTAATAGATTTTACCAGATAAATGGGGTGGGAGGTGGGTAGGCAAAAAAGTGGGCCTAGCAAGGAGCAATTATATCAATTAATATAGTTCACTCGGCAAACAATAAGAAATAGCAAAAATATTTCAATAAATCATTTTAAAATAAACTATGTACAATAAAATCGCATTTGTCATAAATATTTATATATACAAAGTCAATTAAAAAGTCATTATCCCAAAAAACGAATCACATACTAATCACATTATATAAAAGTTAGGTGCCGATATGCATTTTATGACTGTTTAACCTTTTTGATAAAAGCCCATCTCCTTCTCCACATTGTGTTTAAATAATGTGAAACAGCAAATACAATGGGTTTGGATGTATCATATTTTAGAACTCAAAATGCCTCCCTACAATGCTCGAACCCCAGATTCTGGCAAAGCTGTAGTAACCAGTAGCACCTCGCTTTTTGGTAACCAGGGCAAAAAAATAAAAACATGCATTTCTGTTTCCTCTTGTGTGTCACATGTTGGACACCCCTCCTCTTTCTGCCCAGTCCATTTATTAGTAAAAGCACATACAGGTAAGGTGCTATATCTGAACTGGACATACAGTTTCCTTGCAACCTGTGGAAGGATGTCATCCATAAAGGTTTCAAGTTCGTAGTTATCCTTTACTGTAAGAAACTGAGTTTTAAGGGTGCCCAGTTTGGGGTTTGAATGCATGGCTTGGAGCTTTTGGGTGCGGTAGGTCCTTGGTAATAAAGCTCGAGGGACCAAGGGGCTGATAGCCCCTGGGGTGCTCCACAAAGTTGGTTTACCAAGCTTTTCACACTCTTGCTTCACATGAGCGAACCAAGGAACCTTTTTCAGCAGTCCCGGATAGGATAAAAGCTCATTTGTTTCTGCCTGGTAAGATACTAGTTCGGGGGTTGCCCAGAGTCTTCACCAAAAGGTTAAAGGTTTTAAGGCGACCTCGTCTTCGATTGGCGAAATACCCAAATCTAGTCGGAAGGGGATTAACGGAGTGGCTACTGGAAGACCCATTATTTGTCTTAGGAATCTGTTCTCTACTACAGCTAAAGTAGAGGACGAACAGTGCCCCCAGAGTTCCGCCCCATTGAGTGTGGCCCCCCGTGCTTGCGCCCTGTACATTTCAAGCGCGGGACCAATGGGTTTAAATGGTGATTCCCTGGCCATTTTGGCTATGCTCCTGGCAATCTGGGATAACTTTAGCTTAGCTTTGGCTCTTTGGGCCGCCCACTGCATATCTTCTGAAAGGGTGACGCCTAAATAATCAAAGACAGACACCCTTTCCAAAAACATCCCATTCAATTGCAGATTAAAGCGTGTTGCCTTGGGGGGATTGACAATCATAAATTTGGTTTTAGTGGTATTAATCGCCAGACCCCTAGTATTGCAAAATACAGAAAAGCTGTCCAATAACATCTGGATACCCATCGGTGTCTTTGATAAGAGGAGGGTATCGTCGGCAAACATCAATGCTGCCACCTTGGTGTTTGCTAACTTTGGGGCATCATTGTCAGCCAGTAGTGGGATTAATGCATTGACAAAGAGGCAAAACAGGGTCGGTGCGAGCACACAGCCCTGTTTTACACCTCTGCCAACTGGGAGCCTGTTGGTTAGTTCTCCTCCCCTTCCACATCTTAGTTAGGCATAGGTGTCATGATGCATCTTGATCATCATATCAAGTAGATAGGAAGGGATCCCCATGTCTCTTAAAACCCCTCACAATTTGGGTCTAGGCACAAGGTCAAAAGCAGTTTTCAGGTCCACAAATATCAAGTAGAGGCTGCCACCCTCCAATGATACCGTCTTCCAAGTAATTAGTTGGAATTTAAATATTTGGTCCAGTGTGGAAGTGTTCTTCCTGAATCCTGCTTGATAGGGACTGATAATGTAATTTTCTTCCAGTCAGTCCTGGATTCGTTCTAGTATTACCCGAGCAAACAGTTTTTGTGTGACATCGATTAAACTGATTGGTCTATAGTTTGCGGGGTGTAATGGGGAACCTTTTTTAAATATAGGGACAATTTCGGCACCGGCCCAGGTGTCAGAATGGCATGCCATTCATGATGGCATTGAATAGCACCAACAAATAAGGGCCCCAAATTGACGGTTCTTCCCGGAACAAATCCCCAGGGAGTTTGTCTAGGCCAGGTGTTTTTCCGGCTGGTAGTTTTTCTATCGCTAGAGTAACCTTGCGTAATGTTATTCCTTCATGGACCTCATTTGCCTGTCTACTAGATAATACTGGTGGATCTTCTGCGCAAGCAAGTTGTAAACCGGGCATGCCCCTAAAATCTATTTGAGGATCCTGTTCTGAATCATTTGCGAACAGACCTGTAAAATGCTCAGTCCACACTTCAGCTGACAAATTTGGTTCGCCCGCAGGATTACCCTCCTTGCAACCCGTTCTTACTATTGTCCAGAATGCTTCATGTCCCGATACAGTAAGGCAGATTTAATATTTAACCATTTATTTTCTTCCCAGGACAGTTTTGCACTCGAGACAACTTCCTTGTACTGGGCCCGCCTTATTTTTATTCGTGGTTTTTTTTCCCCTTTAATAGCCGCCTGCAACGCTGTCTTGGCCTTCCGGCACTCATCATTATACCACATATGTGGTGAAACTCTGGTTTTGTTTGGACGACTAATGGGATTTAAAATATTAGCTAAATTATCTATGAGCTGGTTATAGAGTGTTGCAACCAAGACTGTGTGGGCTGGATAAGTTCCATCAACCAGGCCGTGCCCAGTTCCTGCAAAATTGGAATAACCATTTCATACAGTTCTTTCAATTTCTCTGGAGACTGTTTCACAGTCCCCCATTTTATTCTTCTCCTATTGTTGGTGAGAATTAACCTATCGTCAATGGGGATCTTAATAGCAGGGAATATACCTAAATCTGGAACCCTAAAATTTAATGCCAAAGCGCTATGGTCACTATCCACCCTTGGGAGGACCTCAAATTCCTTGACCCGATGCCAGGAACTACACTCAACAATAATATAATCTATTTGAGAGGCCTGGCTGGTTCTGTTAAATGTGTGCCAGTTCGGCCTGTCTGAAGGAGTACGGCCATTACAGGCTCCCAGGGAATGGGTCAAGGCAATGGCATTAATTTGTAGAACCAAGGGTGACCAAAATTTCACTGGACATGTTTGAGAATCAGGTATAGCCCACTGTAGGTCCTCCTCATTGGTGATAACATCAGAAGAACCTGAAAGGGATTCGAAATGGCAATTTAAATCTCTGCCCACTATCAGACCTGAATTAGGTGGCACTCTCGGGATAAAAAGATTTAACTCCTCAAGAGTTTTGGATTCCTGGGCAAGTAATACAGGCCGGGAGTAGATATTAATGATTGCTAGTTTCAGTTTAGATGGAAAAGTAAGCAATACCAATTGAATATCTTGGGAGTAGGTATTCAGGGAAGTTGGATAGCAGCCCACACAGGAGGCTACCCATATGGATAGTCCGCCCGACGGCCTTCCCCTCCCCCCCTGTTATAGCTGGTATGTTGTGGGTAACGAAGCCCGCCCTTGCACATTCCTCCTTGCCCATGCCTCCTGGAACAGGCAAACATCAAACTGATCAGTAAACAAACCCTATTCAGGAGAAGACAGCTTGGCCTTAATGCCAGCCAAATTCCAAGATTAGATCTTGAGGTCTCCACCAGGCCTAGTTGTTCCATCTAGTTGTCTAGGGGCAATTTCAGATGTCATTTGGAAATTAAGAAAGTTTATGGAATCCGTAGGAGGATTAGTGGAGGTGGTTGATATAATTTCCATTGACAGAGAAGAAAATTGACATGTCCCTGCCCCCGCCCTAGGAGACATCCAGTCACATGACACTAGTTCTGGTTTCACGACCGCCGAAGATGACCCCTGGAGGCTCCCCAAGTTTTCCAGCACCTTCCCTTGCTGTTTATCCTTTCCACTCTTACCAAAACACATGGCTTCAGTGGTTGATGATCAATCAACATCTTCCAAGGGACCATAGGGGTTGTTTACTGGCAGGTCATAGAGCAACGACCTGTTGTTGAAATGGCTACGGGTCAGATGTTGTCCCTCCACCCTCTGGTTATTGTGACCTAAAAGAGTGCTTGGCCTCTCCTGGATAGCACAGTTATAGTAAAAGTGATCAAGGGGGGACATTCTCACTCCAGTATCGGACTCAGTAGCGGGACTACTTTTGTTGAGTAGGGAGCTTACCATCTGGGGGGTTTTGAAATTAATAATCACACAATCGCCCCTGATGTTTTTTTTGTTGGGTCCCACCCATTCCACTCTCCTTACCATCAAAACATCCCCTGCCCTCTCATAGGGAAAGTGCCTGTGTGTTGCTAGCCAGAACAAGCTCTTGTTCCTAAGTTCCAGCTGCGACTCCCTCTGCAAAGCATTTAAAGGTGGAACCCCGGTTAGAACAACTACATAAGGTAATGATTGTGGAGGGAGATTTATAGTTGGCAAAACAACATCACCCTTACCCCTTATTTCTTTATTCCTTACATCCCGTTTCTCCCCTGAGTTTACAGGATTGGGGAAGGGGGGACAGGCCGGTGGATGACTACTCTCTGTCACAGCGAGAGCTGATGTCCGTAGGCTGTTTGTACACTGGACATGCTCATGTTGTGTGGCCAAGGACTGTGGACTGTTACTAGGACATTGGCTGGAGGACTGTCTAATGGTGGAACTTTCCCTACTATTAGTCATAGGTTTATTCATGGGCTCCCGGGGCATTCAGTACGACTGTTAGCAAAGCCTACCCCTTTGAACCATTATTTTTATCAAGAGGGGTGGATTGCATCTGCCTCGCTATTACCATGTCTGTCATTAATCTCAATTGGTCAACTAGCGGGGCGACCTCTTGCCCAATCAGATCACCAAGTTGGGACAGGAGGTCAGCAATTAGTGACTGTGCCCAAACTGGGTATTTAGATGCAGTAGCCATGATAGTAAGGGGCTCTATTCCAAGGTCCCGGTCGGTGGGAACTTCCTCTCATGGATCACACCCCGTCCTTGCCTTCTTGTTTGTGGTCACCCTCCCAGCTGACTGTTTATGCTTCCGCTTTTTGCGTGTGACCATACCCTTATTAGGTAGTGTTATTGAGACCAGAACAGGGTCCACATGCAATGGGGATGACAGTATTTCAACTTCAGGGGATATCAGGGTACCAGACAAATTAATTTCGGTAAGAGGATCTAAAGTGGCTAAACAGTGCTCCAGGGTAATGGAAAGCCGCCTTTCAGTTCGTTGGATTTCTGATGTGACAACACCTAGAGCCCTTTGCAACGTTTTATCAATTGATGTCACTGGCGGTGGCGTTGCTATAACTGGTTGGCCCCGAACTGCATTTTTCTTCGGGATACAAGAAGGTTTCCCCATGTTTTGAGCTTTCATTATTTAGAGGAAATGCCCCTTGACCTAGATGCTATAAAAATACAGTTCAAATTTCTAGTACAATCCAGTGGACACAAACACTGGTCTCCTAAATTTGGATAATCCCAACTGAATGTCCCCAAGAATAAATGGCTCTCTGCCCATCAAAAATAACGGCACGCACTATGGGAATAATTAGTCACTGTAAAGAAATTTCAAGTTCCCAAAGGAAGAATAACTACTTGCTGTTTAGGAACTAGTCCAGCAATATCTTCCAGCAGTAAGTCTTTCCGTGAGTGAAATCTTGTAGAAAAGCCAAGGGGGGTGGCCCTGCTCTACCACTTCATGTCACTGACGGGCGCAGGATGGGCCCGCCCTTGGCCCGGGCTTCGCCGGGCGCTGCCCTTGCGCATCCCGCGGTGCGCTCAGCAAATTTCAAGGGCCTCGGGGCGCAGGCTGTGATGTCATGGGTGCGCCTGGTGTCCCGGGGCTGCTGGGAGTTGTGGTTCGGCAGCCCGGGTCACGCTGGCGGTTTCCCTCACAGCGCGGTAGGAGCTGCAGGTACCCCTAGCCGTTTCCCTCACGGCTCCATTAAAGCACTGCAATTAGACACAAGTCTGATAATTGAACCAGTTCACAATGCCTTATAGAATTTTGCAGGTACCACATACAAATTCTCGACCTTTTGTCAATTTGAACATGTTCAAAATGTGACAGATAATCTCACAATGTGCCTCAAGAAACAAATGGATTTCATATTCAGTATTGCAGGTCCTATCCGAGTCCACACTGAGAATCCCCGTCATGGAAACTTTACCAGAAGTGATGGAAATGCTCATCAATCCATCTGGGAGGACAATTATTTCAGCAATAAGCTCACTAGGCAAATCACTCTCATAATTTTGACACTTTTTTCTGAACTCTTTGTTCCCGAACTCACAATAATACACAAAGGAGACAATTTAATTTCTACATATGAATTCAAAGATTAGCATTAAATGTCATGACAAGCTAGCCACCTGTGATGTCTGCAGACTATATACATGTGTGCTAAACGCAAAAGGCAAAACATAACAAAATGTATTAAGCACATACACATTATAATGTATTCATTATTATATTCAACATTTTACTTAAGTAGCCTTATATAAAGACTACTTTATGTTTGAATATGATTACTATTAACAATTGCAGGGGACTGCACCAGGCTCTAAGGTGTACCCTACATACGCAAATATGTTAGTGGAAGATGAGAACAATACATTTTAGTCTAATAATTCATTTTATTACTATACCGTACAAGTGCATCATACCGATGATGTACTTATGCTCTACATTTGTGACAAGAATACCATTTGCAATTTTCCTATTTAAATAGTCTTTCACCATATGTTAGCATCGCTCTGACGTTCAGTGACTTTACAATAAACTTTCTTTATGTTCCTAACTAAGCATTAGAATGTTCTTTTTTGAGGACCAAAATCTATAATAAACCCACTGACCTCAATAATACCATGCTGGCAATTAGTTAACACCCTCCAACCTTAACAGGAAAATATGCATATTCCCAAATATTAAAGAATAATTCAGATAAAATTTCCTTTCACACAGCGTGCATATGAATTTAGAGAAATAGAACATATTTTTTTGATCAGGGATTCGACCCAATGGGGATGCTGATGTCAGAGATCAAACGCTTAACAGGTAGACTGCCACACAGTCCTAGGCACAGATTGCACCAGATAAACAAAGGTTCCCCTTTAGCGACAGTGCTTAACATTCAATTTAACGCCACAAGAAAATCTGTCCTTCAAAATTGACACTAAGTAAGTTGGGATGCTACTATATGTAAGAAGCTGTCAATACTACTTCTGTATTGTTTCTATAAGGTGACACAACTTTAAAGACAATTAGTCGGTTTTCTCAAGGATTACCTAGATGGCGAGGAAGAGGAGGAGGGCAGCCCGGGGACGCCGCAGTGCAGGTAAGTGGTTTTAATTTACTTTTAAGTAATGTAGAATTACTTGTTAATATAGGGGGTGGAGGGGCGTGGCAGAGAGGTGTGGAGCGGAGTTCCACAGACTCTGTTCACAACTCCGTGGAACTCTGCGTAGCCCCGCTACGCTAACTACACCTAGGGTTACTTTTCTTGCCGACAGGGAATGATAGTGTAAAAAAGTTTTCAGTGTCCGCAAGAGCCCAAACCATATCCCAACCACTAACATGATCTGTGACTGAAAAGATAAAGCATAATCAAATTTGATTCCCGGAGTTTTGACTGCTACCCCCTGAGGTCCAGGGGCTGGGGTATCCTTGGGCTAGAACATCTGCCAGTCTGGGCATTAGGGCCAAAGAATAATATCTCTGTCTTTTCTGCATTGCATTTTAACTGACGTAATGACATCCAGTGAAAGGCAGAGAAAAGGCAGGTTTTAATTGACTCTCCCCCCTAATCTCCTCTCCCCTTCCACAGGTAAACAACAACTGCATGTCGTCGGCATCAGTAATCACCATGGGCCCTCAGGCTACTGCCAAATGTGCTAGAGGAGTCAGGTACGCATTAAATAAAGTGGGGCTCAATGCCGACCCCTGCAGCACTCCTACTGTCAGCTCAAAGGCTCCAGACGAGTATGAGGGAACCCGTACTTCCTGCCCTCTGTGCTTCAAGAAGGAAGTAATTCAATCTAGGGCTACTCCACCTATACCAATGGCATGGAGGCAAGCTAAGAGCATAGAGTGAGGGACCATATCAAAGGCCGCTGGGAGATCTAACATAATCAATATGGCCTTCCCCCCGCATCGAATGTACCTCTAATATGTTCAGTGACTTCAACCAATGCAGTCTCAATACTGAAATTTAGCCTAAAGCCAGATTGGCTGGGATGGAAAAGTTCCTTGGTCTCAAGATATTGGGACAGCTGTTGGTTAACAGCCATTTCGAGTGCCTTAGAAAATTCTGGCAATAGTGAAATTGGCCTGTAGGTGGATTGCTCTGAGGGGTCTGCTGTGGGCTTTTTTAATAGGGGGTAGATTTTATTTATATATATTTCTTTTACATTTTTTATTGGGATTTTGTATTTCATTAGATCAATGAACATAAATTCATTATAAAATGCATTAACAGATATCTATAATCAGTCGAGAGATCACTGTGGAAAAAGCAGAATTCATCGTTTATCGCATATTCCGACATTTCAGACATGGTACAGTAAAAATTCTAGGTGTTATCCCTGTGCCTAACATCTGATTTTGTTTTAGTATATTTACTAGTCCTCGGCTGAGTACATCATCTGTAGGCGAGGATTACTATGTGTTCCTTTCGTGTTCCGTTAGCCTGCTTCCACACCACCGGTACAACTCCCGAAGATAATGATGTGTTCAGCACCTGATATGCAGGCCTGGGCAGGAGCTGAAATGGAGATATATGCCGCGAGTTGGTCTGGAGTCCAATATTGCGGAAGGGGCTGGCTCTGTGGAACGAAGGATCAGTTGGCCTGAAGATCTCAAATAATATTGCATATGTATGTGCGCCTTTCAAAGATCTAGAAAGTTATTGATGGTAGATGTCCTGTCTTTACTAATAACACGGTAGAGCAAACAGGTGTGGGGGGGCCTGTATTACGTCATGTGATATGACAAATGTTGCGAACCTGAAATACTGATTGTTATACATGCCATATAAAATGTATGTAAAAAGAAAGAATCTAATTGTAGAGCTTTCTGCGCTCAATAGGATTGTACCAAACAGATAGGGGTAGTGCCCCATCACCCTAAAAAATACGGATATAGAATATGTAGGAGTAAAGTAGTTCTGGGGGTTAAATAAATCTCAGTAGTAGATGCAGGACCAATTAATGCAATAACTGCAAATCAATTTCTGCAAGCCGTTTGACTCTTATTCAGATATCAAAGAATGCCGTAGTTCTCACAAAGAAATTCAGTTTTTAGCATATTGCAATACAAATGTTTCATATCATTTGTTTATACTTCAGGCTATTCATACCACCAATATTTAAAAGATAGTGTTTTGGTCTCCTAGCTTTAAGTAACTATTAATTATTTAATGCTACAAAACCTTGGCTATGGTTTGCTTTTTTGCTGGAACCTGAGGATCCTGATTGAAGGATTGTCTCTTTGCCCCTTTCGCTTTGGTGAGCAAAATAGCATCTTTATTTATGAATTATTCTCCGTTATTTTCTTTGTAATAAAATGCTGGTGCATTTCGCCAATCTAAGTCGTTTTACTGGCCTTCTTAGGACATATAACAAAGACTTATTGTGCTCTGCTAATAGGGCTAATTGGAGAAACCAGTTGTGAGGACCAGGCTAGAACCACCCTATAGCAGTTACTACTTTTAACGTATTTTTCCCCAAAATATTGGTTTTAGTGCCACAATCCTTAAGAATCATTGTGTTACAGCAATAAAAAGGACTTTGTGGCTCGTACCTGAGCGCAATGGGGTAGGAGTCTTCCAAGGTCTGGATGTTTGAACAATTATTCCCTTAGTGATCCACAGGGGGAGAGGCCTTTCTGGTTCCAGAGGGCCTGGGGAAGCACCATCTGTAGTTGAGGAGAACTAGAAACTGCAAGTGAGTGGGACGCATTTTTCTCGGTCATAGGGGGAGTACCTCTAAAAGCGCTGGGGAGTGGCGACCAATACCATCAATTTTCCAAAGTTAGATTAAGCTCGCAATCCCTATAGTTGTTTCAGTGGCCCAGTCTTCCAATCAAGATGGGCCTACTTATGGAGTTCTCTGCATTACTGGTTCTCGGTTTGGGGATGTTTATGGTGGACATTCCTGGATAGTGCTCGATTTCACGGACTTACCTTGCATATGAGTAACTGCTTGCGATGTTCCACGATCGAGTGCAAATCTATTTCAGCGGTTGCTGTGTTTGCCAGAAATGGATGTAGATCAGTACAACGCGATCTTTTAGATCGCGGTACTTTACAACGCTGCCATTACAACGCAAGTCGTTACAACGACTTGCGGTGGTGTGCGCGGATTGAGGATTATTATAATTTTATATTCCAACGCCAGCCCATGTAACAGTAGGGAAGGTGTTGGAATGTAAAATTACAATATTCCTTATCCAACAGCGCCATCCAGCGCAAGTCGTAGTAACGACTTGCGTTGTAATGGCATCGTTGTAAAGGTACTGCGGTGTAAACACCACGTTTTAAACAATGTTTCCCCCAGAGATCATACTTGCTTAGTTATGTGTTGCAGGTGCCACCGCATCACAGTGTTGAAGAATCCCCACATGAACCAAGTAAATACCGTCCTGGCTGGAAGAAGGATGGAGAGCACGAGGCCAGCGAGCCACGGGTGGGTAGCTTTTGTGTTGTAGCTCAGTGGGTAGTCATTCTTGTGTCTGTGACATTGCAGGAATGTAAGGTAAACAAACCACTTCATATACAAAACATGGTTGAAGTGCATTAGTGATGTAAGCTGCCCTTTCAGACAATATACTATGAAACCCAATTGGCTCGGGTGCTTGCCCTCTGTGAAGCTGCCAGGTGGCTAAGTGACAGGGCAAATGGAGACCTGAACACATGCACAGGTAGGTGTGAATCACCTTTAACATTTGTGATACTACTGTAGAGGATAGGGATAGGGGCACCTGTGCCAATCACAGACCAATGGGATGAGCCTACCCTCAGCTTTACCCACCACTTACAGCCCCATGCATCTGAGAAACTCTCTCTTCACTGATTCTCCGTGGCGCTTTGCCCATGGGCAATTTCAAAACGGGCACCACCATATTAACCGAAGAAACACATTGTGGATGTGCCGCAGAGTCCCTGATTGAAGTGCATGGACCGGAATTCCTGAAAATGTCACAGAACTTAGAGGCAGCTGCAGTACCAAGTAAGAAGCCAAGTTCCACCGCCCTCCCGGGCTGCGCGTGGGACTGAACGGGCTTCACACCTCAGCCCCGGAGAACAAAGGGTTCCCGCAGCCAGGCACAAAGGAGGCAGCTTCTGGCTGCTGGCCAAATTAAACTCTTTGTTACCTTCACATTTTGCTTCTGCCTCTTTCAGCACAAAACCACAAGAGACAATTTATACAGCGAAATATCGACGGAACAATTACATTCAACTGAGTCATCTGAGCTACGAACAATTTCTTCATTACTCAAAATTTCCTTGAAAAGCTTTACTGTGAAGTGTCCCTTCCATCACACTCTGGAGACAAGGGACCGTGGCTCGATATTTGGTTGCTACGCTACGCGCACACTAAGCACTACCTGAGAGGGTCTGCCAATGGTAATGAAAGAACAACACCTTTTTTAATGCGATTGTTATTTCTACATCACACAATCGCCATTGCGGCTCTTTGAAGCGTCAGATCTGTAGATATGTGGTCAATGCAGATATGTGGGCAGTGGAATGTTTGAGGTTTTATCAATGTTGGGCAGGTGTAAAGATGACTTGTGATTTTGATGGGTGAGGCCAGTGGGCAGAACAAAATTCTTCCCAGTTGGTGTGCATGCCTAGCGCCCATCAGATTTAAATGTGGTGTTGTCTGATTTTGGAAACAAGCGCTGTTTGGTGTCTTAATATCCAGTAAACTGCACATATCGGCTGTTTTTGATGTCCATTCAGGGTTCTTTGGCTACGATGGCGGTGTTCCTCATACAAGGGTACCACGGGTCCTTTCTCTCGACACAAACATCTGTTCCCATGTTTTTCTGTTATTCTTTTTAGAGTCAGTACCGTACTTCACATATCCCAATCATTTACATGGAACTGAATATTATTTCAGTATTGGGGCCTTTTATTCTCCTTTCCACATCTGTCTTACTCCATTCTTCATGACTGTCTCGTACATTTAGAATTAATACATAGAAGATCAACCTATTTAGAAGAGTGAAGCATAAAAGCCGCTGAGGACCACAGATGCATTGAGGCACCAGAGAACTACCAAAGAGAGACACTATGTGGTCCAAGCCAATGCGCTGTAGATATTAGTAACAGTTCAACAGCAGCCGCTAAAGTGTGGTGATGATAATGAAATAGAATTGCTCAGACTTTGGAAGCACTGATTCCTCTCTTGCCCGTACAAATTGGCGTAATCTTGTAAAGTGTCGTAAAGTGTCTGTGCTGAAGAATATGGTCCATGAAGGAAGCAAATGCTGAAACTGAATTAAAAAAAAAAATGACCTCAATTTTTGCAACCCCGTTTTTTTAATTTCAAAACTATTTCTTTTATAATAAGCGATATAGGCAGTGCCATACATTTTAAGACAAGACCTCGCATTGAAATAATATTTTCAATACTTATGTTTACAAACAACCAGATGTCAGTTGGGAATATGGCATTCCCTAAGAAGAGAAGGGAAATAAAAGGTGACAGAAAAGAAAACACAGAGTAGAAAGGAGAACATAAAAGTTCATAGCGTTCTACTATAGAATGTTAATGTATATATTGCATAATACATGACAATTGTGAAAATATAGATGTCTTTGTTCACAGAGGTTTAATATTTTTCCAGATAGCATTCGAGTTTTTCCCAAACAGCAAGCATTTTGGTTTTCATTGTGTTTGTCAGAGTGAGATGTTATCTGCCCCTCTTGCAAACATTAACATTTCCTTCCAGGCTTGGAAAGAGGCTGTACTTGCAATTTTCCAGGTACTTCAAATGGTTTTGCATCCAAGGATAACAATGATTTCCAACAGGTATCTGTCATTTCAGACTGCAATGAGTGGGTCGTGTGGTCCCGTTAATAGGTAAGTGAAACGAAAGGTAGTTTTAATCTGAAGACGCTCTTCGATAAAATTAAAAATGCATTGCCAGAAACCATTAATGGACAGTAAAACATCATATGCGCAATGTCACCACTTTCAACACAAGCAGTCATCGCTCAACTTCATTTTGTACAGACATTGTGTGATCCTGAATGTTCTATGCAAGAGGTGATTCTTAGGTTGGGATAAGGAGGGTGTAATTTTGTGTTGAAACATT
Source organism: Lissotriton vulgaris (assembly GCF_964263255.1). NCBI lineage: Eukaryota > Metazoa > Chordata > Amphibia > Caudata > Salamandridae > Lissotriton > Lissotriton vulgaris. Next base: position 278,671,271 of record NC_141699.1, read on the forward strand.
GACATCCAGATCTTTAGTGGGCTCTTGATAATCTCTCGTTCTCATATAGCATGTGTATGGTCATTAGTCTAGAACAGAGGTCTTCAAACTTTTTTGCTCTGGGCACCCCCTAAGCAAAATGTTTTGAGGTCGGGCCCCCTTACAAAACTTTAAGGCAATGATTGTTGGAGAGGGAGGGACATGGCTGCGAGCAAGGGATGGGCTTATGAGATGATTTCAGGAATACTTTTTCTATAGCTCATAAACCACACTGAGTATGAAACTTATAAAACAGCAAATGCATCAAACAAAAACATGTGTGGTCCCAAAAATACCGCTCCCCATTATTGGGGTGTTGTAGCCCCTCCCACTCTTGGACCCCAATGCAACTACACCTGCTGTATTATGGATAACAGCAGTCCTGAGTAGAAGGCTATCTCCTCTACATCTTTCACCTCTTCCTCACCATGCCTGCCCATCACTCCGATTTTGAATAAGGTTCTCTGTCCCTTTCAGAAAAAAACATAAAGCTCCCACACTATGTCTCCCTTTTTTCTGCTAAGGTGCCCTCGATCCTAATGCTAAAAAGGAAAATAAGCTCACATGCCACTTTTTTAAAGGTAAACAGTAATATGTGTGATGCAGTGGGCCCCTCAAACCCATGGGCCCCAGTCCTGCTGCATCTGCTTAATTGTTGATAATCAGCAGTGGCCACTTACACACCTGGCAGCAGTACCTGCTTCACTAATGAATGGCCTTTTTTAAAGAAAAAAAAGGCCACTTATATTACCGCATTTGCTACGTAATCCATCATCTGCTGCATAGTACTGCATATCCAATTCTTCAGTGCTCTAAACTAGTACTTACAAACATTCTATTCTGGAGGACAGATTTAGGTCTTTTCGATAGTCCTGCTTTAGTGTGCAGTACATGAAGACAAATACATTCTTGTTGCACACTTGTGTTTTTAAGTGAACCTAGTTCTATGTATGTTGCGGTTTATTTTGCTGCACAATTCACTTCTTTTGTGGTCTTCTGCCATGTTTTTTAAATATGTTGAGCGTGGATTCAGCAGCCATTTAATCTCCCAAACATACTTTGGGATGGGATCACCACGGACACCTTGTTGCTGTTGTCATATGGCTGTTTGGGCTCAGGTACAAAAAAACAACCATCTGCTTATTGCCGCTCAAATTAATATGTCCTCACAGCACTCAAACAAACATCAACTATTCCCATGGCCGCTAAACAATTCCCACCCCCTTTAACAATTTCTTCTTTAACTTCATCTTGACAACTTCCGTTAGTGACGAACCCTTTTGCCTTTTCTCCGGACTCCAATTTTTCTTTGCACCGAACCAGCCTATCTGCCCCTGAGCCAAGCCTGCCTTCCTTTCATTCCACCATTCTCCTCTTACTTTCCGTTGCTCTTTTCCCTGTTACCTCTAAACTCGTCCTTGGTGCCTTTTGATGAGCTTGACCTCTATAAATAATACCTATTTCTCCTACTGCAGCTCTTTCCCAGTGCTCAACTTGCTGCTGAAGCCTATTGTCCCTGTACCAGAGTTGGCTGGTAGGCTCAGTGCTTCCCTAGAGTAACTGCTCGGTTGTGAATTCAGTGCTGTGAAGCAATTACCACTCCCAAATCTCCCGGGGTGAAGAGGGCAGTACCTACCAATCCACCCAGTGCCCTGCAAGTCCCTCCCTGTGTGGTGTGCATTTAAACCTCATAGGAAATAACAATTGAATTTACCTTCACTGTTGTTCTGTAATTACCACATTTCTTATAATCATGATTCAAGCAGAAAAAAACAGCTACCACAAGATTCAGAACTAAGGAAATTTCTGTAATAAAGGCCTCCGGGCCGGCCTTAGTCCTGGTGGCGCCATGTGCGACAATGTTTGTTGACGCCTCCCTCCCCCCCCTCAATGACCACCTCGCCACGGATTCCTTCATTACCACCATTTGACAATACCCTCCAAGTCTCCATTACCAATGTCTTTTAGATTAATTTAGTTTTATAGTGCCACTCATACCAGTTTAAGGTGTCAGAACACGTTACATCACACATACGTTGCATTAAGACAAACATACAAGTGTTAATCCGCGTATAGGAAATGTTACATAAGACAGAGGCCTTCAAGGTGTAGGAGTCACATGCCATGCATACTGGTAGGCTGTATAGTTTAAGAGTCCTTGGTCTGGAAAAGCACAAATTCAGAATTTTAAATGTAACACCATTGTGAGAGGTTTTCTTTAATAAGAAGACTTGATTTCTACCCAAATTAACCCTTTTTGCAATACTAGGATAAGGAAAAACTGAACAAAAAAATATGTAACTGTAATATATCTACCTCCAAATTGGCTAGCATCCCCTTGCTGACCAAGGACTCACTCCTCCCTTTGCTTCGGCGGGTGAAGTCGGGTTCCCCCTTGGATTTTGGTCCCGCCTATGTCTTGAGAGAGATTTTTTCGGCCTGCCCCACCCCTCCCCTTACGTTCCTTAATGACTCACTAAGCAATGGTGTTGTTCCCACCCATCACAAATCAGCCGTCATCATCCCGATTTAAAAAAAAGCTGGCGCTGATCCCTCGTCCCCATCTAATTACCGTCCCATTTCCCTTTTGCCCTACTTGGGAAAGGTCTTAGAAACCCACGTTACGAGTACCCTGAGCACTTATGTGGAGGCAAATCATTGCCTCTCCTCCTGCCAGGCGGGCTTTCGACCTCTGCACTCCACGGAGAAGGTAGTGATCTCAGTGATGGATGGACTCCGCGAGGGTATTGACACCAACCTTTCGCAAGCCCTTGTCCTTTTGGACCTGTCCGCCGCTTTTGACACGGTGGATCATTCCATCCTTCTCACTCGTGTCAGGGCGGCGGGCATAGAGGGCTCTGCCCTCTCCTGGCTCAAATCTTTCCTGTGTGATAGGACACAGGCTGTCCATCTCGCTGGTTTTGCTGCCTCTCCACGAAAGTTGGAGTGCGGCGTCCCTCAGGGCTCTTCTTTATCCCCTCTTTTGTTCAACTTATACATCTATCCCCTCATTTTTATATTGCAGCAGCTCGAGGTCACAGTGTTTAATTACGCCGATGACCTCCAGCTTTTTTTTAATCTCTCTCACTCCCCCCTCTTCTGTTCAGAACTTCCAAACTGTTATGTTATTCATCCAAGATTGGATGAACTGCAATCACCTCAAACTCAATCCTGACAAGACTGAGTTGGTCTTGACAGGAGGTGGTTGCAGTCCCTGGTCCCCCTCGTTTTGGCCCCTTTCACTTGGTGTCCCCCCCCTCCCGGTCCCCAAAGTTAAAACCCTCGGGATTTTCCTTAACTCCCAACTCTGTGTAAACCCCCAGGTCAGTTCGGTGGTTTCTTCTTGTTTTTTCTCCCTCCGGACAATTAGGAAGATATCCCGCTTCTTCTCCCTTCCGGCACTAAAAATAATTGTGATGGCAATGGTGCTCTCGCGCCTCGATTATGGGAACATAATCTATAACGGCGCACCGGCCTATGCCATACACCGCTTGCAGCTAGTGCAAAATCAGGCTGCCCGCCTGATCCATGGGTTGCCAAAATTCCATCGAGTCACCCCATTGCTGAAATCATTACACTGGCTGCCTGTGAGGGAGCGGGCCTTATTTAAATTAGGCTGCCTCACCTTCCAGGCCAGGATGGGCACTGCCCCTGAGTTCATATGCTCAGCCATCAAACCTTACCTGCCGGGCAGAGAACTCCGCTCTACCCACATGGCACTCCTGGCCACACCCCGCTTTAAGAAAAAGAAAGCAGGCGGGGCGAAATTTGCGGCCCTTGCACCTGTCTTCTGGAACTCCCTCCCTATGACACTTAGATCCTCAACCTCCTATTTGGAGTTCCGGAAGAACCTAAAAACCTTCCTTTTTTCCAGAGCTTTTGCCGCCTAGCCTGTCTTTTTTGTTGCTGCTGCTGGTCGCAGTCCTCAAAGCACCATGAAACCGCTGGGTATAAGCGCGCTCAATAAATGTTTTTAAATTCAAATTCAAATTCAAATATTCCTTGCAGTTTGCATGCAGCACTTTGATGACAGTTAATAGAACTCAGCTATATATTAGTATTTTAACTTTTAAACTGCAAGAAACAAAAAGATCTCTCTTGAGAAAAACCATAACCCATTGACCTATTTATAGTGTATGTACTTTGTGATCTGAATCAGACATGTTCTGTGCAGCAGGCATATTAACCTTCTGTGCTATGATGAGTCAAAAGAAACTTCCACTTCCAGACAAAGCTCCGGTCTCTCCCCAGAAAGAACATTAATCACTGTAGTTAATATGGCATTTTTATTGTTGCTGGGGCAAGAAACGTGGCATCGGGTGCTTTGAAAATTATTGATGTTTATGCATCATAATAAATACAGCCAGTTGTTAACTCAGTGATACTTAATGGGGTTTGAAGCACTTATTTTGGTACTGTTGCTGTTAGCAGGATGTTGGTTAAATACATTCTTGAGCACTCCTCACATAGGTCAGGAGTTGAAATGAGGCAAAAATAAAAATACATAAATGTCTTTTGTTTTCAGCAATTCGTCAAGAAACATCATTTACAATGCAATAGCTCTAACTCTCACAAATTGGAGACCTATTGCATTGCAAATGATTGTGTTTTTTTAGCAACCTTTTTGACCCTGCCAGCACACTTCCTGACCTCCGCCCCCATGGCATGCTGATCACCGTTCTCACAAGGGCTTGAAGTAAATGAGGACAGCCTGGAAATGCAGCAAATAAACATCACCGCACTTCCAGGCCATCTTCATTTACATGCAAATGCAGAGTCATTCGTGCCCCCCTTGGGAACCCATCCACGCCCCCCCAGGGGGGCGCGCCCCACAGTTTGAAGACCTCTGGTCCAGAAGGTCTCAGCCATAGTAGGGAGTATACTATGGAAACAAAGGGATCACTTCTAGGGAACAGGGTTATAAGAACTATGATTGATGGTTGACAGTCTATTATTTTAGTCTTAGACAGGTCCTCTTGTAACTTGAGACAGTTATAGAATTCACATCTCATGTAACTGCTGCAAATTTTAGATAGATAGTGGTGTTTGTTTTGAGCCTAGTTGTTTCAAGTTGTGGATATCCTGATGTCCCGTTAGTCCAATTTATGGGAGCACCACTTATTTCAGTGGTTTTATTGTTCCTTATTAAAGCTAGGCAAGAATGTTTGAGTTTAGTGGTATATGTAGTTCAATTGACAGAACCTTTTTTCAGGAGTGGAAAAGGGTTTCAGAATGAGGAAGAGTCGTATTAGACGATGTCAGAAACAAGGTTAAGCTGTTGTGGGATCAGGTTCTCCAACTCAAGAGATATAGGTTGGTAAAGGTTAATTTGTGTCAACCATCTGGAGCTTTGTTTGAAAACAAAGACTGATTGGTACAAAGCAAAGCCAGCCAATTGAACTTCACTTTGGTTTATGGGCAGTCTTAATTATATAAGGGAAATCTTTGGTCTTTTGCCTCCTCAGATACATTTGTTTAAGTTTGATGTCTTGTTTGGAAAAAGTCACCTGACAGTATTCTTGGGATCATAGATAATAAATAGTTTATAATTGATGTAATCATCATATTAATTATTAGAAGTCTGCACCACCTTGTTAAGAATTTTGGGGCCCAACCTTCTGAAAGATCAGATCTTTTTGAAGAATGATAACATCATTATGTTTGGTAAATTCACTAATGTCATCATTAAATATAATTCCAAGGTATTTTATATGTTTAGATTGCCAAGATAGTCCAGAGGTTCTTAATGCTTCTTAACTTCCCAATTTATTCAGAACAATCACTTCTGACTTATATCTATTTAATGTATAGCCTGATGCTTGGGAATAAGAATCAATGGTGTTAGATAAAACCCAGATAGATAATTCTGCCTTTTAAAAAAAAGAATTAGACTGTCACTTGTGTATGGAACCGCCTTCACAATAGTATTACAAAATGTTGTTCCTGCAAGGCTTTTCTTTTCTTTTATGGACTGTAGTAATGGCTCAATAACTAAAAGAAAAAGTGCATGTGAAAGGGGGAAGCCTTGCCGTGTACCTTGTTTTAGATAGACAAATTGTCCTATTGTGTACCTTTCAGTCTAACCCTAGCTCTTGGCTTAGCATTTAAAGCCATAACCATTGCAATGTAATCTTCCACCAAGTTGAATTTATGAAGAGCAGCTTTCAGGGACGGCCATGCCACATTGTCAAAAGCTTCTTCAGCTAAAAGGGCGATAGCCACTGTTGGTGAATCCATTGAATGGGCGTTCTCAATGACATGACAGAAGAATCTGGCATTGTTACTCGATAGTCTGTTTTTAATAAAACCTACCTATGTATGGTTAATCACTTTAGGGGTTAATTTTTCCTATAGAGTAGTGAGGACTTAATTAAGTTGTAAGTGTATGAAGAGCAGACACTACAGCATTAAATGAAACATATATTCGCAGTGTAAGGCGTCTCTATTGAAAATGTGCTGCTCACCTCTATTGGAAGTAGAAGAGGATTAGAGATTAGATATTTCCATTTCACATTCCCATTCACCAAGTTTGTTTAAGAAGTTTTTTAATTCTTTAGCAGTCAGAAATACACACAGTGAGCTGTATTTCTGACCCGGAATCTTGAAGGGCCTGCTGAAGAGAGCTCTAATTTCATGCTCCAAGTCTAGACCTTAGTACAAAAAAAGACTTTCTGATGTCAAATAGTCTTGCGAGAGATAGATTTTGTTACAATTCCAGAGTATATGGTTGTTTTTCATCATGTCATTTAGGATCAATTAAGCATGTTCGAATCTGAGGAGTTTGCAGACTATTGGTCTGGGTGTTTTTTTATTTGGGATAGGTCTCTAAGGAACTCAGTGGGCCCTTTCCAGTTCAAAGACTTTTTTAAACGACAGACTAGTAGTTTGGGGAATCCAAGATTCCAAGCAAGAATGTGATATAAGCATTGCTGTCTTGACCTTCTGTGCCGTTTGGGGGCCCAAAGATATGCAAGTTACCCCTACTGTTTCAGTTTTCTAAATTGTAAATCTCTTTTTGTAGAGATAACGATTTATCCAGTTGCCGAGTTCTTTCACTGTGTTTATTTCTCTATCTTCTAGAATGCTTATTCGAATTTCAGACTCAGATATTCTACTGTTGATCTGTTTGAATTCTTTCCTAATTGGAATCATTTCAGTTTGCATAGTGTCTATGTTATTCTTGGTAGATTGAGGTAGGTCATGTAGTTTGTCTAGTTTTGTTAAGGATTGCTTCCATGGTGCTATTTAATTTAAATTTATACTTGAAGGGGGAATCTGGGATCGGCTGTTCAGCCTTCGCCCTTTTCATGCCTGGTTTCGGCTTTGTATATCAGGCTCATAGAATGGTACAGAAGTTGTCCAAAAGTCATTTGGCTAACGTGAAACAACAGGAAATGCAGATAAAGAAGATAATATGGAAGGGCACAGGCTGATGAGGTCGATGAAGAATGGAGGAGTGTGTGTCAATTTCGCAAAGTTTGATTCTGGGTAAAAGAATGTAAAACTACTTGAGATAATCAGATTCGCTGTTATGCCGTGCCGGCTTAAATGTATAAACAATAAGAGGCAAGAAAGATCCACGTTTTCCATATACTATTGTTACCTTATGAGAAGGCATTAAGAAATAAGTTGAGTTAATTTAACCAGCCAGATATTTAAGCTGATGGGTTCGAAGAAATATATGACAAAATCTAGAAATAATATTGAAGTATAAATAAAGTAACAAAGAAGGAAAACAGTATTTTTCACAAAAGAGAACATTTGCTGGGACCGTAATTTTCAGTTTTATATCAGTGATCAAATCAAGAAGGTTTCCTAGTGGAAAGAACTGTTGTGGGAAAAAGGGTCAATATGCTTCCCAATGTTTTCAGAGATGGCCTGGAATGATGCATATATTTTCACAGAGAATTATGTAGAAAATTGAAGTTGGTACAGATAAGAAACCGAGAAATGTTAGTAATCCTCAGAGAGGAGATGGCGCATGTTGAAGAAGCATTCTGAAGATTGTGTAATGTAGGCGAAGTACAACCAGAGTCCAGTGAACAGCTATTACTTCTGCAATCATTTTAATAAGTGTGAACTGCTATCACTTCAACAGGTTGGGAGGCAGACTTTCTCAGATCCCTGGAATTGTCATTAAGAAATTGGCCTTTGCATCACAATTTCTTAGATGTACAGAAAAATTGCCCCATAACCAATTTTAAGGCATCTGCTTGTGCTTAGGAAGTGAAATCATTTAGACAATGCATTTGAGGGTTTAGCTTCCAGTTACATACTGATACTAAATCCGTTGTTTATGTTTAGGGCGTTCAGTGTCAGAATAATAGAGCTATAAAGTGGAATATGTACCAGGGAAAAATTATGCTATAGGCGATTGTTTGTTAGACTATTTAGGGACAGGAACATTACATCAGTAAAGAAAATATTGATTGGTCAGCAAGTCAGGATATTTGTGCCAACTGATATTAACTCTTATTCCACCTGAGATATTATGTAAAGTAAAGCTAGACACTCACGAAGGAACTTTCCAAGGAGTTGGGTCCCAATGTTCAAGTTGCTGATGAAAAAGGAATATTGTCAGTATTAGAAGTGTCCATGGAAATCTATTGTGAGTTGGTCATAAGTAACTCATATAGCTAGCTGCACATGAATTCTTTTGGTGGCAGAGTAAGTGTAGCATGCAAGGGGAGTGACAGGACCCTTAGAAAGTGTGTTATTCTTGTGGTGTCAGACGAACTTAGATATTATAGGCCGACAGAATGCTTTACTTAGAGGTTTTCATTTAGATAAATGAATTTCCAAAACAACTATCAGGAGCTGGTGAGCAAGAAGAGTGAAAGATCTGCTCATAGACTGACACATAGAAAGGCATCGCTGACCAAGAGCAAGACCAGGGCTGGGTTGGAAAATATGGAAGATGGGCCTGTCCAGGCTGGAGCTGTGAAGGCGGGACTGGGAGTATAACCTGAGTCAAATAACCAATTAGAAGCGGGATTCTGTTCAACAGGCTTGGTCAGGTACTTCCTGGTGACTTAAGTAGTCTTATTTCTCGCAGTATTGTCAGGTTCCTGCTTCAGGTTGTTTGTTCACCTCTAGCATTTCTGCACCTTTGAGTGTTTCCATTCTGTCTTCATGTTTCCTATCATTTAGGATGTGACTTTGACAACTCCATTAAGGCTGGTGCTTTCACCTTGCAGTAGATGCTGCTACCTCTTGTGCTCCCGGCTTCTAGAGAGTGTCTCTCTTCTAGAGAGTGTCTCCTAGTAGTGTCTGAGTTTTGTCAATATCCTGTTATCTGGAGCATGACGCAAGCCTGTCTATCATTTGAGTTCATCTGTGGTTGCCTTAATTACAAAATACTGAACTATTCTTGCTTCCCTCAAGCATCCTAGTACCCTCCAACAGAAACCATTACCTTTCAAACCCTCTTCCTGCATCCTCAAACTCCTCTTTACTCAGTTCACCTCCAACCCTCCTTTTGGTTCCTCTGCCCCATCCTATTGAAATATGTCATCCACGCCCTCCTTTTTGCATGCACTCTCTCTTCCTCGACCCGGGACACCCTAAGCCCCTTCTTCTAGCATTCTGCCCCCTTTTCTTAAACTAGTTCACTCGCAACCCTCATTCTTGCACATTTCCCCCTCTTTTTGTCCACGTCCACCCTGACCCCTTCATGTTTGCATCCAGTCCTCTGTTCTTGACCAAGTCTACTCCTACCTCCTCTTGTAACCTGTCCCCTCTTCTTGATCCATTCCACACTCCCCCCGCCTCCTTCTTGCATCCTGCCCCTTGCCCTAACTTAGTTCACCCTCAGATCTTTTTCGTGTATCCAGCCCCTGCTTTTGACCCAGTGCACCCTGACACCCTCCTCCCTGCATGATGCCCACTCCCCTTCACCCAGTTCACCCTGAACTCCTTCCTGCCCTCTCCTCCTACCCCAGTCCACCATGAACCCCTCCTTCTAAACCAGCCCCTCCTTCTAAACCAGCCCCTCCTTCTAAACCAGCCCCTCCTTCAAACTTGCATTCTCCCCTCTTCAGAATTTACTTCATCCTCAGCCCTCGTCTTGCATCCCGACCCCGTCCAGTCCACCCAAACCACCCCCTTCTTGCAACCTTTCCCTTCTCTTTGACCCAGGCCACCAGGACCCCCCTTCTTCTTGGATCCTGCCCCCTCCAGTCCACCCTAACCCCTCCTTCTTGCATCCCCCTCCTTCTAGCACAACCCTCCCCTCATAGTTTACTTCACCTCATCCCTCCTCTTGCATCCTGACCCCCTCCAATCCACACAAACCACCCCCTTCTTGCATCCTGTCCCTTCCATTGGCCCAGGCCACCATGACCCAGTTCTTCTTGAATCCTGCCCCCTCCAGTCCACCCTGAACCCCTCCTTTCTGCATCCTGCCCGCCTCCTGCCCCTCCCTCAGTCATCATTGCTGTTAATCGTTTACCGTTCACAGATAAATCCATCCGCTCAATTTCATTTGAATCTTTTTTAAGGTACTTTACATTTTCAAGAGTAAATATTTGAGAACGGATAAAACATCTGGACGAGAAGCTTATGCCAACAAGCTGCCCTGTTATCCACCGAAGCTACTGAATCTTGCACCAGAGAGCCTAATGCAATGTGTTCCCTGTCACTGACACTGACCCCAACAGAGCATATTGCACTGTATGCACACCTCAGAGGCGAGGAGCTGCTCTGTCGGTAAGAAACAGTCTCCAAAGACAGAGCATAGGGCAGTGAGTCTGCACACCTCAGAGGCAGAGAGCTTCTCTGTCAGCAACACACAACCCCCAACGCACACTGCAGGAGCCAACTGTGCTCATCGCATGCAAAAACCAGAGGCGGGCATCTTCCATATTAGTAAGAGTCACTGTCTACAGAGCCATTACCAGAGCATATCAGAGTGTGTCTGCACTCCTCAGAGGAAGGAAGCTTAAATGCCAATACCAAACAACCCCCAAGGCCAGAGCCGCAGCATATCACAGTATATCAGCAGACATCAGAGGCAAAGATACACCATGCTAGTAACAAATAATCTACAGAGCCAGTGACAGAGCAGATCACAGTGTGTCTGCACTTCTCAGAGGAAGGAAGCTCCTCTGTCAATACAAGCAGTCCCCAATGGTAGGGAACAAAAAGCCCCTACGCCCAAGACCCCAAGAGACAGTTCTCTACGGTGTCTTTTCACGCCTAGGAAGCAGGGAGATTCTCTGTCAGTAACAAACAGGGCCCAAAGCCAGGGTAGAGATCAGTGTGTCTTCAAATCAGAGGCACTGCGCTTCCTTGCCAGTAACAATAAGACCCTGGGGTGGGCCCTGGGTGGTGGGAGGACATTGCCCTTTCTTGCTTATGGCATCTGTTGGTGGAAGGAGCGTAGATTTAATATGACTAGCTCTCCACACGTGTTTTCGGGTTTCCATGGCCATTCATCACCCCCAATACCCAACTGGGGGCTTGAGTAACATACTCCTTTGTTGTAGCCACATGGTTTGTTTGTAATTTTGTTAATCTCTGCAAAAGTAGATGGGAGATTGCTGTAAAGTAGGTGATGGCAGAAAGACACATGGACACCGGGATCGTAGAAAAAGATGTTCAGTCAGTATCATGGTGGATCCCACCACCAGCATTGTATGGTCCTCAGCACTCATCACACTGACCAATGGTTCCTTAAAGAATCCACAGTATCTGACATTCAATGGCATCCCATATGTGGGACATGCAGGCTATCATACATCTCCCTTCTTAAGGAAAAGTACATAAGAACCAACAGGAACCAAGCCACAAAACACTAATCAAGATTAGGTCACCAAACTGCATACAACACATAAGCACCAAAAAACCCTGCAAGTCAAGTCAAGTCATAAAATTTATATAGCGCACTACATACCCAGAGGGTTTCAAGGCGCTTAGGAAGGGGAGGAGGATTATAACATATACACAAAACAACCAAGCAAGAAGCATGAAAGTTTCATAATCTTCTACATCAGCAAGCCTGACCAGGAGGACCGAGCAACAAGACTAATGAGACTGGATCACACATGGAGACCATACCAACATTACCCCAAAAAAGAATGAGTAAACCACAAACACATCTCTCTTACTCTCAAAATGATGCCGTCAAAATGGAGTAGCATTCCCATCTGCCTAGCACATTGACGAATTGTCACGATAAGGATCTCTTTCGGCTTCTACGACACATCTACCTACTACAGAGTCTGCAAACTTCGACTACAGATGTCTTTCAATCCAGATGTCATCTGTATTACATGGTGATGCTTTTCAACACATGCATCTACTGCTACATGTGTCTATTATCAGATATCTTTTGTATTTGAAAGCAGGTGTTGATTTTATTGACATGTGTCATGCTTCATTTAAGCAGCTGATTTCCAGTACTCAGCACCGGCACTTATTCATCAACACTCCCGCTTTTCATGAGCACCAGTTAAGGACACATTCATTTATGTTAGGCACGGGGACATTAAGTCATTTGCCCAGAATCACAGGATGGTGTGCTGACACCGATTCTCGAACCTGGTTCCCCAGTTCTGTAGTTGGTAGCTCTGGCCATTACACCTCACTATCTCCCCACCTTCACGGTTATTAGTTGGTTGTATTGTAGGCGGCACTAACAGGAGAAATGGGCTGGTGTAAGCTACCTCCTGACTAGCGCCCTTGCTTTTTTACACATTAATCACTGGACAGGTGTCTTTTAAACTAGACATCATATGTTTGTCAACTCAGACATCGCCCCTGGCCATCCTCTTATGGGCCAGTGAGGCAGGAGAGTATCTATCAATAATACAATAGTGAAGCAGTTGCAAAAGCACTAGGGCCCATGAGTTTAAGGGACCCATTTCACTCCAATAGGGTTGTTTTTAAAACACGAACATATGCAAATTCTCAACAGGAAAAGGGTTCCACAGACACACTGTTTTACTTGTACAATCCTGCATCAAATTAAGACTTGTATTTTAAGATTTTTTCTAATAAAAATTATTTTATTTCTTCACTAGCTTGTTGTACATTACAACATGGTGTAATTTCCATTTATAACCTGCATAATCTATATCTGCTGCATCACAATCATGATCATGCATAATTATACATATGTGTTCCTGATTGCAGTTTATCCCAATGTATTTCGGAAGGATGTCCTTCATTAATGAGTTTTCTTAATATAAATCCAGAATGCAATGTGAACAACTGTGCACCTATGAGTTGCGAATCCCATCTATGTTCCTCCGAATTATGGGGGCGTTTTATATCTTAGTGGTACAGATACTTCATTGCAACGTTGACGCGTTATCTATCCCCCCCAGATAATGGTCAACCCGCTTGATTTAGATGGCGGTGGACCATAGGTTTAAAAATGGCAGAGATTACGCCATCTCCACCGTGATTAATTACCTCTGAATACCCTGGATAATAAGGTTCATTGGAGGCAGTCCTGTAATTCTGTGCACTTGATTTAGATGGGTGAAATTAGAGGTCAGTTTTCATTGTTCATCACTGCCAGGAAAACCCTAGCGGTAAGGGCAGGGAAACCTGTTAAATGTTCCTTCAGCATTAAGAGAGGGCTCCAATGGTGGGTAGAAAAATGTACTTTAAAAAAATCATGTTACAGGATTTTCTTTCTGAAAATAAGAAAACTCTTTGGTGCATGGCTCCATTAGGTTGACCATAGAGACAGTATAGAGAAACGAGGCTGAAGGCTGAGTTTCTTTTTAAGGTTACAGAACTCCAAGGAGGCTCGCAATATTCTTATCATGTTTGGCATTGGGTGCTTTATTCCTCATAATACGTAGTCATACCATCACCTTTCCCATAAACCACTTAAATCATTGGTGCGTAGCTCTTTGAATATGAAAGAGAGGGCATGTTTGCAGACATGAAGAATAAACATAGAATCTGTAGTGCAAAATTCAACACATCAGAATAGATATTATTAGATAGCTGTTGCAAAAAGATAGTAGAAGTCAGTTTTTTAGAAAAAGGCACAGCAGAAACCTGCAGAAATATTCAAACTTTTACAAAAATACCTAAGGAGAACAAAAATAAACATATTGCCATAAATATCTAGTTTCTGCTTGGCTCTGTTCAGACAGAGACACAGAACAGAAGGAACAAAAGAAACGTTTTGCGTTGTTCTTTGAACAGCCGCTTTTGCGACTTGACCTGTCTTTTTCATGGCTGCTGGCTGGCTAACACTTCTGGATTGCAGAAAAATAACATGGCGCTCAACTATAAAAATTTATTGCAACTAAGTTGTGACATCAAAATGCCTACTGCCAAAGTCAGCAGCAAATGTGAAAGGCGGGTGGGTCATTGAGCACAACAAGAAATGGCATATCATACTTATGATTTTTTTTTCTAAAATGAACAGTGAACAGCAGAAAGGAGGGATTTATGGCAACAAGTTTATTTTTTTACATGGAGTACATTACATGAAAGGAAGAATCTTTCTGCATGCTGCTGCTCATTCTAATACACCCCTTTTAAATCTTATTTACTTAAAGCTGATCCTGTTCTTGCAACAAATTATTAACTTTTTTTGAGTGTTTAATTTCAGACTACACATTCCGCTTTTATTCCTCATGTCTGGAACCATCATATCTCTTTCATATGAAGGAGTTATGCACCAAAGATTTAAGCGGTTAGTGGAAATATTGATGATGTTACCATGTATTATAAGGAAAAAAGAACCCCAAAATACTTTAAAAAGATTTTGCAGGGCACCTCAAAGTCCTACAACTTTATAAAGGACTAGCGGCCCGTCCCAACGTTGTCCGGGTAAAAAAAGGCTAGGCAGCAATGGTTTTAGTATCATTGTACATTTGTCCTACATGATAAGAGACACATTTTGAAGCAGTGTCCCCAAAGGTCCGTTTTTCCGAATAGAGCATATTGAATCCCTTTCAAGGGAAACTGTTAGAGGCAGTTCAAAGGTAGAATGTGCTGTTTTCCCAGCTGTTAGCAAAGTGGCAGCTATTCCAGATGAAGCAACAGCTAGAGCCAAATTCCCAGAAGATCGAACTTTGGCAAGTATGAGGTTGATTAGGTAAGTCTTTCCTGTGCCACCGGGGGCGTCTATGAACAATAGTTTGCCTTGCTTCTTTTCAACACTATCAACTATGGTGTTGTAGGCGAGTTGTTGATCGGGAACTAAGTTAGGAGAGTGTTGAGCAAGGTAGTTATTTAGCTCTGGAATATTGTGTGCGGTAGCGATATTGTGGTATCCAGTTAGGTTAGTTCTGACTGCTGGCGGCAGGCTAAAATCTTGGAAGGACTTCTCGCTTAATAGATACAGTGAGTCTTCAATTTCTATAAGTCCTTGGTTTATGATTTCATTGTTGATAGCAGCCCGTGCCGACGTTGTCCGGGTATGAATTGCTGCCGGCCAGTAGTATATTGTTTTGTAGGATTTCGCTTTGATAGCATTTCTTATCTGTGACAGGCCTGTGGAACGCTCCGATTCACAGTGCACTGCTGATGCACTGAAGAGTGCGCGTTCAGTAGTGTGTGAACTCAAGTTTCCCTACTTTATATTTCTTTGCAATATTATATAGCGCAAACTCGACAACATGGCATGAGCACAATTTATATTACAGAAGAACACATTCATTTGTGGTAGGTACGGGGAGACAAAGCGATTTGCCTGGAATCACAGGATGTTGAGCTGATGCCGAGATTCGAACGTAGCTCCCCAGCTCTAAAGTTCGCAATTCTAGAACTTGTGGCGGGAGGTGTGTCTAAAAGTGTATGTTGGTGCTGGCCATCAATGAGAGAGACCTGTGCTTTTTCAAATGGGTGGTGAAAAAATATGAGTATGTTGCTGGAGATGTGGGCCGCCGTGCCACCAATGTACTAACCGGGGGAGGGTAAACACCGATTATTCTGCAACTTTCTTTCCGCATACCATCACTCCGCATACTTTCATTACGAAAGTACCATGACTCCGCAATGCCATTATAACGCATGACATTACATTTTATATGCTTTTACTACGCATACATTTACAATGAAATTCGTTGTAAATGCATGAGGATCACTGAAATAATATCGAGGGACAAAATATCGACTTGCAAAAATATCGAGTTTGTATCTACAAACAGGTAAGTACAAAAATATCGAGTACAAAATATCGTTTACAATAATATAGTTGTAAAAAATATCGACTTTATTAAAAACAGTGTTAAATTAAATTAATATTCAAATTTAATTACTAAAATATACTTAAAAATACTTAAATTAACTTATAATAATTAAATAATAAATGAAAATAATACAAATTATTTTTTACAATCTTATTTGTTAAAACATATATATATAGTAACATACTATAATTAAATAGGATACTATTATATTACCGTACGATACCAGAAGTGTAAAAAATACTATTCCCACTCCAAAGAGTGCAAGCGTAGGGAAAGCGTTGGATAGCGTAGGGGTGAAAATTACTATTCCCACTCCAGTGGGTGCAACAGTAGGGAAAACTGACCCTGAACCCAAAAAATACCCCTTTACCCAAGACCTGAAAACTGACCCTGAACCCTAAAAATACCCCTTTACCCAAAAACCCAAAACTGACCCTGAACCCTAAAAATACCCCTTTACCCAAAAACTGAAAACTGACCCTGAACCCAAAAAATACCCCTTTACCCAAGAACTGAAAACTGACCCTGAACCCTAAAAATACCCCTTTACCCAAAAACCCCAAACTGACCCGGAACCCTAAAAATACCCCTTTACCCAAAAACTGAAAACTGACCCTGAACCCTAAAAATACCCCTTTACCCAAAAACTGAAAACTGACCCTGAACCCTAAAAATACCCCTTTACCCAAAAACTGAAAACTGACCCTGAACCCTAAAAATACCCCTTTACCCAAAAACCCAAAACTGACCCTGAACCCTAAAAATACTCCTTTACCCAAAATTAATTAATATTATTTAATTACCAAATAATTATTAATTAACAATAACAATAAAGTAAAATATTAGTACATGAGCTGTAATTAATTTAATTTAATAATTAATATTATTTTTTCCCTATTAATTAATTAACAATAACTAAAAATTATATATATAAATAAATTACTCTAATTAATGTAATTAACTAATTAATATTATTTAATTACCAATTAATTACTAATTAAACATATGAACAAAATTATATTCATTAATTAACTAATGAATATTAATTAATTACCAATTAATTATTAATTAAAAATATTTACAAACATATATTAATTAATTAATTATTATTA
The DNA here is from genome assembly GCF_964263255.1 of Lissotriton vulgaris. Lineage (NCBI taxonomy): Eukaryota > Metazoa > Chordata > Amphibia > Caudata > Salamandridae > Lissotriton > Lissotriton vulgaris. The sequence goes on from NC_141699.1 coordinate 278,688,564, forward strand.
AATTACTCCCCACCCTTATCCCCTATTAACCCAACATCCCGCTCCTAAACATTAACTACAATTTATATTACTATTAATACATTTTTTTTAACCTTTTTTCTACATATTGTCGATTTTTTTGAGTCGATATTTTTGTACTCGATATTTTTTTATTATTATTTTATACGATATTTTGACCAACGATATTTTTGTAATCGATATTTTATTGTTGTCGATATTTTTAACTCGATATTTTGTCCATTCGATATTTTGTAGTCGATATTTTGTCTGTGCACCAATGCATGAATGGTAAAAGCATGTTTTTTTAATGTTTGGATAAGGTAAGTATGGGTATAGGGGTATATGTTTGGGGGTACAGAGGTATATGTTTTGGGGTGTTTTAAGGGTTCAGATATAGTTTTGGGTTATGGGGTACAGGGGTAGTTTTAGGGTTTAGGGATAGGTATGGGTTTTGGGGTACAGGGGTATTTTTAGGGTTCAGGGCTAGATTTGGGTTTTGGGGTATAGGAGTATTTTTAGGGTTCAGGGGTAGGTTTGGGTTTTGGGGTACAGGGGTATTTTAAGGGTTCAGGGCTAGGTTTGGGTTTTGGGGTACAGGGGTATTTTTAGGGTTCAGTGCTAGGTTTGGGTTTTGGGGTACAGGGGTATTTTAAGGGTTCAGGGCTAGGTTTGGGTTTTGGGGTACAGGGGTATTTTTAGGGTTCAGGGTAGGTTTGGGTTTTGGGGTACAAGGGTATTTTAAGGGTTCAGGGCTAGGTTTGGGTTTTGGGGTACAGGGGTATTTTTAGGGTTCAGGGCTAGGTTTGGGTTTTTGGGTACAGAGGTATTTTAGGGTTCAGGGGTAGGTTTGGGTTTTGGGGTACAGTGGTATTTTAAGGGTTCAGATATCGTTTTGGGTTTTGGGGTATAGGGGTATTTTTAGGGTTCAGGGGTAGGTTTGGGTTTTGGGGTACAGGGGTATTTTAAGGGTTCAGGGCTAGGTTTGGGTTTTGGGGTACAGGGGTATTTTTAGGGTTCAGGGCTAGGTTTGTGTTTTGGGGTACAGGGGTATGTTAGGGTTCAGGGGTAGGTTTGGGTTTTGGGGTACAGTGGTATTTTTAGGGTTCATGGCTAGGTTTGGGTTTTGGGGTACAGGGGTATTTTTAGGGTTCAGGGGTAGGTTTGAGTTTTGGGGTACAGGGGTATTTTAAGAGTTCAGATATAGTTTTGAGTTTTGGGGTACAGGGGTATTTTAAGGGTTCTGGGCTAAATTTGGGTTTTGGGGTACAGGGGTATTTTTAGGGTTCAGGGCTAGGTTTAGGTTTTGGGCTACAGGGGTATTTTAAGGGTTCAGGGCTAGGTTTGTGTTTTGGGGTACAGGGGTATTTTAGGGTTCAGGGGTAGGTTTGGGTTTTGGGGTACAGTGGTATTTTTAGGGTTCAGGGCTAGGTTTGGGTTTTGGGCTACAGGGGTATTTTTAGGGTTCAGGGGTAGGTTTGGGTTTTGAGGTACAGGGGTATTTATAGGGTTCAGGGCTAGGTTTGGGTTTTGGGGTATAGGGGTATTTTTAGGGTTTATGGATAGGTTTGGGTTTTGGGGTACAGGGTATATTTATAGGGTTAAGCTGGGTTAGTGTTTAAGGGCGTTGGGGTATTTTAAGGAGTAAGGGTGGGTTATGATCATGCGGTGCAGGGGTAATTAAAGGGAGCAGGGTGGGATTAGCACACAATATGAGACATGGCATGAAGGGTGGAACGTACCACAAGCCCCCAGTGTTTGTCAGGCCCCAGCACACGCCCCCAGCACACGCCCACAGCACAACGCAGACACGCCCACAAGGGACTACTTTGCTGGCACAGTTCTTTTACCTTTTAAATGTATATGGTGGGCGTCTGCATAGCCTATGTCCTTCTGCTGCAACTGCCCTTTCCAACGCTGTATTGGGTGTTGTGATTGGTGCTGTGGTTCCTGAGATTACCCGCCTCAAAGGTTTTGGCTCTCTCTTTATATTATTAGTATGGATTTGCAAAATCCTTAGAATAAGGGGGTACTTTATCCCATGTACAATGCATTGGAGCCTTCAAACCCTCTATACCAGCCCATGACTAATTTGCGAACTACAGTTGGGTCGTCTCTAGTCGCCGGTAATACCAAAGTGACACCATAATACCTGTTGCCAGCAGCCCAGGTAGAAGGTATATTACCGACAATAATTACAGCTGCAGTTTAAACAATGAAAACGAAAACTGCCTTTTCCTTCTTCTGATCTGTGTCATAAGTGAAGAATGATCAGCAAAAAAGAGACCCCATTTGCGACATGTTTATTTTTCCAATTTGTCACTCATTAATGGAAAGTATGTATGTTTCTAATAAAAAAAATTGAAACAAATCATTAACTGCATTTGGTGTGTTGAATTTTGCACTACAGATTATACTTGTATTCTTTAGGTCCGCAAACCTCCTATCTCTTTCAGATGAAAGAGCAGCACGCCAAGGATTTAAGCAGTTTGTGAGATAGGTGATGCTGTGGACATTTGCCAAAGTACCTGTTGCCATATAGTACAAGGCTATTTTAAGTCTTCTAGGAGTTCCATGACCATCTAATGCAACTCGGCCTTTGGCCTTGTTCCTCTGTCTGATGGACATGGAACTCCTCTGTGAATACATATTTATGGTTTGTATCTTTATCCTTATACATTCATGCAATGCTTGTGCCATGGGGGATCGATCTATGGATGAAGTGTGTTTCCTTTTGAAACAACACTGCAATCCTTAATCTATCTATTTTAATTTATCTTTATCCTCAAATGTCATTTCATAGTAAAAATGACAAAGAAACGTCTGAGAGGAAATTGTAGAAGGCCAAGAGAACCGCACCTGATGTAAAGTAGAAACAGCAATGTACGTAAATGACAGGACTCTTATGGAGGTGTTAGGACAGCAGGGCAACCTGGGAAGGGATGGCTTAGTTTTGTTCTATAAGGGCAGCAAAGTGTCATGCACTTCATTTCACATCCTCACATGTGCAGGGTACCACTCTACATTGGGTCTGAGTCATGACCCAACTGGAAGTTATTAGCCTTTGGAAGATGTTTGAAGTGCAAACTCTTGCTCATCCTTTGAAAAAAATACCCTGCAATCCCAAAAACAGCTTGCCTGCACGAGTTAAAAACGTTGCACATGTGGACTTCACATATAGCTATCTGATTCACTAATCGGGGGGCGTGGCCATGTTTATTTTGGCGTGCAGGCCTGTTTTTGTCCTAGTCCGACCAAGGCCTCTGTGCGTGGGACGCCCTTGTCTACACTCACAACACGAGTCGCATCGCATTTGCAAACATTACAAAAAACTGTGACATTTCATAACGCTTCAGAATAAGCGACAGGAAAACTTGTACTGTAACAACACAGTGCCAATCAGGATGAAATAAATGGTAATTAGAAACGGAAATAGAAACCTGGAATTCTAGCCTCGTGCTGTGTGGGAAGGGTTACAAGATGTCTCCATGATACTTGTCCACTACTTTTCCATTCCTGAAATTTCTCATTCCTGAATTTTCTCTTAAAAAGTCACTGGTTTCAGGGGCGTTAGTCCAAGGAAACACTGAACGAAGATTAAAACTCCCAGAATGCACCAATGTGTTAAATGACACCCCAGGACTGAAAAACAAGGAATCGGGGAGACATGAAGTGACCCGGTAACCCTGAGAGCAAAATGGAGTAGTGGTGATTAGCGCTTCGCCGTCTTTACACACAGGTGCATATTTACAAGGGCATTACGCAACCAGAGCGCCGGTGGCGCAATGCCCTGCTCTATATTTACAAGGCGGCGCTAAGCAACTTTGTGTGGCTTAACCCATCTTGAAAATATGGGCCTCCTTGCTGCTGTTTCCTGCTGCAAAGGATGTCCCTGTGGACGTTCCCGCCAGTGGTGTAACAAAGCCCCTGGAGTGCAGGGCGGCCCGAGCTCCAGGGGGGAACCCTCAGAGGGGCTCGCCTGAGAGTTCCTGACTGAGTCTGGAGTGTGGGGGCCCCCGTCCATGCACTTTACAGGGCCCCACTGGTTTTGTTGCACCACTGGTTCCCACGCAACACCGATTGCTTTTTGACGCCCCAAATTTACAAGGATCTTTAAATTTGAGGCAGTGCCAAAAACTAAAGCCTTAGAGTGGCGCAACAAAGAGAAATACTTTTATTTCCCTCGTTTGTTGCTCCTTGCACAATCAGAAAGAGCAAAACGCCACTCAGGACTTAGGGACAGAGCGGGAGGGTCTGTGCTGTGTGACTTAGGAGCAAGAAGTTCTTTCCCACTAACACCCGGATCCTGCACACAGAAGCCTTCTGCAGTGTGACTTAGGAGCTGCGGTTATTTCTCTCACTAGGACACGTTTATGCGCCCAGAAGCTTTAAGCAGTGTGATTTAGGAACAACAGGGGCAGACACAGTGCCAGGAAGAAAGCGGGGAGGAAGGCAGCGAAGCACGCTGTTTATGCCCAAATGTGAGATGCAGTAAGCAACGCGCTCAGGCCTGGGAAATGAGAGCTTCTCCGACATCTGCCTCTTCAAAGGTGAAATAATTTATGGACTCTCCATAGTAACCACTATTTCAGTCTCAGGTTCTTCAATGCATCACTGGCTCTGAAGGGGAGGGGCTGCCCCCATCTCTGGGGGACCCCAGCGCGGGTCTGACGAGTGCTTCACTGTCACTCTTATTTTATTTATTTTTGCATTTTTATATAGCGACAACTTGTCCCAAGGGCATCAGTGCGCTTTACAAGAGACAAGAAGAATAGAGAAAACAATCGATATAAAAAATAACAGATGAGTAACAAAGAAAACACATAGATCCAGCCAATAAAATCAGGGGGGAGAGGTCAGGCAGACTCTCTGGATGGATCGAATAAGTCAAAAGAGGATGAGGAAAATTGATCACAGCTCCATCCAAAGTGTCTCTCAAATAGGAGGATTTTAAGATCTCTTTAAAGCGTGTCAAGAATAGGAGGTTGCACAAGAGCTGGTGGGAGGGAGTTCCTGATCTGGTTGCACTGCCAGAGAATGCTCGTTTCATAAAATGGTTGTGCCTGTCCAGCAGGAGTGCTTCAGTGTTTCTCGATTACCGTCCAGTGCCAGAGATTTTCATTTTTCCAATCAAACAGGAGGGTGTTGCCCTGGTGAGGCCTTTGTGGGTGATGCATACAATATTAAATTCTCCAATGGGAGTGTATCTTCTGAGTTTTAAAAGCCGAGGTTGCCATGGTATTTCAGACATAGCAAGTACTGAGAAAGACAAACGCCAAAACGCTTCTACTTGCAAATAAATGGAGAGAAATTGACCATGTGAGCGCTCCTGTACAGTCCTTTTGTTCAAAACAAAAGATAAAAACCATTGCAATTCACAAAAAACTTCTAAAGTTATTATAGCTATACAGTTGTCAAAACAAGTACAAATGTACTACAGCCTAGCCCTGGAGTAAGTCAAGTGTCACACATGTAGAGACTCCTGAGGTGGAAAGCCGGGAGCCAACCTTAACGCTATGCACTTTGCACATATTGTCCTTGTTTTGAAAGTTTGAATTATGTTTTAATTTGTGACTTGCCATTTTACTTACTCACCGCAACACCCAACATAGGTGCTGGGCGGGGAGTTAACTTTGCTGTCCCAGAGACTGCCGGCAGAACCAGCCGGCATTTTGGGGGTATCAAATTGGTAGTGGGCTAGTTCTTTCTCCCCTGATGACATAAATGCCCGCGATAACGTGAACGCGCAGCATATAAAGACACCTGAGGCGGAAAGCCGGGAGCCAACCTTAACGCTTTGCACTTTGCACATATTGTCCTTGTTTTTAAATTTTGAATTTTGTTTTAATTTGTGACTTGCCATTTTACTTACTCTCCGCAACAGCTGAGATAGGTGGTGGGCGGGGAGGTAACTTCGCTGTCCCAGAGACTGCCGGCTGAACCAGCCGCCATCTTGGGGGTATCAAATTGGTAGTGGGCTAGTTCTTTCTCCCCTGATCACATAAATGCCCGTGATAACGCGAACGCGCAGCAGACGCGCCGCCGGCGCGCCAAAGGCACACCAAAGGCAAGTTCGTCTGCGTCCGTCCACGCCCAAACGAGCCCAGAGGCAGGAAATGCTGCTCAAAACAAGGCAAACGTCCCAATTCCGAGTCGACTAACCTACTCTGCCAAAACCTTGCTTAAAATTAGAACCCTCGAACAAACTAAACATCTAGCTCCTTCATGCTGTCCTATTAAGTTTCCAACTGTACTGGAGGGGCCGGTAGCTTGCAAGCTCTGTCTTCTTTAAAGAGACCTGACAATGACTAGTCCACTGAATCAAAGTAAGAAAACGGACCAAGCTACAACCGGCCTAAATAACATTCTGTGCAATGTAAGATCCCTAGCAAAGCACCCTATCGAAATATGGGACTTGATCACCTCGCACTCCCCAGAACTCTGTTTTTTTTACTGAAACCTGGCTAAACCCCACAAACTATCCATTGATCAATCGAGCCATTCCAGATAGCTATACATTTATACATCTAGACAGGGATGAGAAAATGGGGGGTGGCATTGCCATAGCCTTCAAAAACCATCTTAATATTTAATGGAGTTACACCTTAAGCAATGACAGCATGTTACTGGGAATCTTCAAAATAATTATGTCACCAACCGATAGTTCAAATGTAGTGCTGATCTATTGTCCTCCGGGATCTAGAGCTAATTTTACTAATCAAGTGATTGAGCAAATAGCCATGCATGTATTGGCGTCCAATACATTTATTTTACTGGGTGATTTTAACTTCCATGGGGAAGACTACTCCAATCCAGAAGTTAATAAGCTTCTATCTAGCCTAAATCTAATCGGACTCTCCGAAAGATTTATAGGCACTACACACCGGGCAGGACACTCCCTCGATCTAATTTTAACTAATATCGATCACCTGACCTGTAACCCTCCCAACCGCCTTACATGGACTGATCATTCTATGATCATGTTTTCTATTCAACTACCGTTTAGTACGAGTCTTGCAGGGAATGCAGGACGCAAAAATGAGATGCGTAGACCTTGGTGTGATCTATCTCAGGAAGCCTTCAAAGAGATATTTCGTCCTAATCCATCTGAGAGCTATGCGGATGTCTCTAAAAATTGTTGAAAGGCTTCAATTCCGCCTTAGTGACAGCATTGGACTCAATAATTCCTCAAAAAAACTATAGCTCCTTTCAGCGCCGGCTATCAGCCCCCTGGTATACCTCGGAGCTAAAAACTGACAAATACAAATGTAAGACATTAGAGAGACAATGTAGAATCAGTAAAGATCCCTTAGATAGACAAGTATACAAACAATCTCTGTCTAGCTATAATCAGAATATAAAAAAAACAGACGAACCTTCATTATGAATCAAATAGACCATGCCAGCAACTCCTCTAAAGTCCTGTTCAACATAGTTAAGGACTTTGTGTCCCCACAAGCTTGCAGACAATCGCCAGTGGAATCTCAAGAACTCTGCAACTCATTAGCGACTTATTTTCATGGAAAAATTGTAACTATTTATGCTAACTTTCCAACTGTGGTGTCCCAGAACCCTGAAACCTCCACTAGATCTGGAGAATTGGGAAATCTGACACCTAGCACCCTTGATCGATTTGAAATAATCACACAGTATGAGGTTTTCAAATTATTATCCTCTGCTAAATCCGGCCCGCCCTGAGATCCCTGCCCCCCTAAAATAATGGCCCTTCTAGCCAATAGCAGTGCTCCTGAAATCCAAAAATCTTTTAACAGTTTAATTCAATCAGGTATTATCCCCACTACATGGAAAGAAGTGTACGTACGACCAATACTAAAAAAAAACTACAGCGGACCCCCATTTACTTAGTAACTACCGGCCTATTTCAAGTTGTTACTCTTGTTGGGCAAACAATTGGAAAGTACAATAAATAGGCAGCTAAGCCTATATCTTGAATCAAACAAAATAATGGGCCCCAGGCAATCAGGGTTCCGTCCGGGTTTCAGCACTGAGAATGTTATTCTGGCCGTGACTGATTTCCTTAGGCAGGTAATGGACGCAGGAGGATCAGTAGTCCTGATCCTACTAGATCTCTCCGTGGCATTTGACACCATCTCACACTCAAAGCTCGTGGAGAGACTACACTCCTGTGGTATTCAAGGCACAGCCTTAAAATGGCTGCAGAATGTCTTGTTGGATAGACTACAAACCATTATGCGAGGGCCATACTTCTCAGAGGAAACTCAACTGGACAAGGGCGTACCCCAGGGCTCTTGCATGAGCCCGACATTAATTACTGTTTATTTGGCCCCTTTGGCAAAAATTGTAGAACAGCTAGGTTTCGAGATAATCTCATATGCTGACGACACTCAGTTTATGTTTACAATTGGCCCCAACCTAGAAGCTGAGAAAATCTGGTTCTCTGCAGGTATGCTTGCTATCTCAAACTGGATGACGGAGAACTGCCTTCAGCTGAACCCTAGTAAGACGGAGGTCATGTTAATGGGGAAAGCCTCTACCATCTGGTAGGATGATTGGTGTCCTCCACATCTGGGAGCCGCCTCCACCCCCAAACAATGTGCAAGAAATCTTGGATTAAAACTCAATCAGACATTATCTATGAAAGATCACATTGTGGCAACTACTAGCTCCTGTTATTATAGCCTAAGTCTCCTACAGAAGATTCTTCCTTATCTGCCGACTAACCATCGTAGAACCCTGGTCAAGACCATGGTGTTAGTCTACTTGACTATGGCAACGCTCTGATGGCTGAAGTGGGTGAGATCTCGCTTTCTAAACTGCAAGTGATCCAGAACACTGCAGCAAGAATGATCTTAAAATCGCCCAGCAGGCTCTCCCACAGGTCCCTTGCCTGAGAGAGCTTCGCTGGTTACCTGTGAGGAAGCGATCTCACTTTAAAATCTGCTGCCTCACCTATAATGCTTTATATGGCAAAGGTCCCTATTACCTGCAGAAGAAACTTACTAAATATGTATCCTGTTGAAACCTTAGATCTAATACATTAGCCCTCTTGCAGGTTCCCCGAATACGTCTGAGTCGCACAGGGGGCAAAGCTTTTTCGTACCTTGCTCCACGTTACTGGAACCAACTACCTATAGCCCTGCGTGAATGTGCCTCATATAGTATCTCTAGTAATCAACTAAAAGACTAACTGTTTTAAACTCTGCCATTATCTTGACCCCGGTTTCATTTTTCAGCCTTCTCTTTCTCTATGCAAGCGCCAAGATGCCCCCGGGTGAGTCGTGCGCTATAGCAGTACTGTTAACATAACATAACACATGGCCTACCACTGGTAATTCAACACACTCTCTTGGAAAAAAATGCGGGAAAATAATATTGAATACATACATATATATTCCCAGCTTGCTGAACACGCAACAGTGGCATCCATGTTGTGGAGGAGGACCCACATTGTATAAAGATAGATAGATAGATAGATAGATAGATAGATAGATAGATAGATAGATAGATATAGAAACATACATAATTAAAATGTAACTATTCTTATTGATTTGTTTTATTACATGTTCTAAAGTGTAATAATGCACTTAAATTAAACTTTTAAACTTATTTAAAAAAAATCTTAAATAAAAAACTTTGAACAACGTTTACTACAAATGAACTAAAATAAAAATGTTAGGTAGGTATTGTGTGAGTTAGTTTACACATTAATATTTATAAATTAGTACATTTAAATTATTCTATTATTTATTACATGTTGGACCAGTCCCTCTTTTCAGGGTCCCTCCATATGTTTGCCTTCCTTTGCTGAACTCATTTTTGTTGGCTTTTAGGCTCTGTGCACTTTACTAATGCTCACCCATGGCAAAGTACTTGAGCTCTCCCTTGAAAACATTATAACATTGGCTTACACCTGAATGGTGCATTTAATTTACATCTAGGATCCTAGTATATGGTACTACATATATCCTGGTCCTGTAAATTAAATTCCACTTGTGGGCTGCAGCACTTACTCTGCCACCCACTAACTGCAAAACATGTCTCAGGCATGCCATTGCAGGCTGATGTGCAGTTTTAAATAGGTATTTCAACCTAGCACAATACATCTTTTTCCAGGTCTAAACCTTCCTTTTTAATACTTTCACATCACCCCTACGGTATGCCACACCAACTTATAGGATTGGGTGCTTGGTATTTAAAAAGTAGGGAATGTGTATTTAAATTGTACATGTTCTAGCAGTGAGAAACTCCTAAAGTTGTTTCTCAACGTTGTAAGGCTACCTCACCCATAGACTAACACTAGATTATCATATTATGCTCAATAAATGATAACTTCAGCATAGGAACAAATAGAAAAATGCTTCCTCCACTCAAATTAATTGTAATTTAAAATGTTTTTAATGGTAACGTGGGATGTTAAGTTACTATACTGAAAATGTCATTTTTAGAAAGTTGGCATTTTTCTGCCTAAACCAAATGTGCCTTTCTGCCAGTGTCCAGGTTTACGTGACCTGTGGGGTTTTGTGTATTCCTCCCAGACTTGGGGACAAAAGGTGTGGGGGGGTGTTTCTTTCCTGAGCAGGCTGTCCTGCATGGTTGCAATCAGCTTTCCTGGGCTGCAAAGGACAGCCTCGTGGCTATGCCCGGCCCATTTCTTGGCTTTTAAGGACTGCCTGCTACTGGCAATTGCAGCTCACATCTAAGCTTGCCTGCCCTTTGTTCACCTCCCACCCACAGTCTGCTACTGAGGATAAAAGTGGCACTTGCAGAACCTCTCAAGGGGACACTGTTGAAACTGTAGAAGATTCTGAAGAAGGACTGTCCTGCTGCCTAAAGAAGGAAGGCGGGACCTGCTTGACTTGAACCCAGACTTACCTAAAGAGACTCTAGGGGTCAGTCGGCTGACCTCCTGTTCAAATTACAGGAACACAACACATTTCCAGAGGCCTTCCTGCAACTGCCTAGCTGACCTTCATTAACTGGACCTGCCTGAGCCCTGCGGCTGGCCTCTGCTGGATAGAGTTCTGAGAGGTAGCCAACCATGTCCTCGACACTTGGCTGGCTTCAGAGAGTACTCCTCCTGCCTCACAACCACAAGTCCTAACCTCCAGGTGAAGATCCAGATTTTTTTGGGATCTTCTTTACAGTAAATGAACTCGTCCCATGAGGACCATCCAGGACGCCTGCCTTCATGAATCTCCAGCGATGACTTGCTGTTTGTGTCAGCTCCGAGATTTAGCAGCACCAGCAACTCTTTGTGGCAACTGCCAACAAGAAGCTTCAGCAACGACTGACTCTTTGCGTCTAAGAGGAACCATCTGCGACACCTGACCTGCTCCATGCTCCGACACCTTTCTCCTAGCGTCGACCACCAACGCGAAGCTCTGCTACAGCTCCCGGCATAGATCTAGAATTAGAGAAGGTAAAATCTTCAACTGGATTAACCTGGTCCAACCCGTGCTCCATTGTGGTCGGCCTGAATTTGTGATTTTGGCTGGGTCCAGCATGCCCAGAGAACTGCAATTGTTGCTTTGTGCTGTTTGGCCCTATTTTCACTAGAAATTTTAGAAATTCATAACTCTGCTTCTACTCATTAGAATTTTTGTCCATTTGGCGTCATTTTATTTTTTAGAATTAACTCTACTTTTCTACATAGGTTTGGGTTTTTTCTTGTGTGATGCTTTCCCTAGATTACTGTCTGAGTGCCGCATAAATTCTTTACACATTGCCTCCAACTTAAGCCCGACTGCTCTTCTGCCACACTGCCAGAGGGTTAAGCACAGGTTTATTTAGTGACTTTTGTGGTTCACCTGACAAGGATTGTGTTTATTGTTTGAGTAGGGCTTCTACCCCTTGCAACTAATAACCCAATTTCGTACTATACACATTACATTTGAGGAGCTAATGGCTGTAAAAATGTATTTTATTCCTTTTGGATTAATATTCTTACTTACACTCTTTTAATTTATATCACACAGTAACTAGGTTACCTATTCTTTGGGATTGAGAAATCTCCACCCTGTTGGCAAGATCTCTACCAACAGTTAAAAAGTTACTTGTGGTAATTTCATACTTATAAATTCAGTTGTAGGAGGTTCCACCCTCTCACTTAAGGGGATGTGGACATATAAATCTACACCTAGGTGTAAATCTCCACTGGAAATGGTGAACAGCTAAAAAATGGAGGGTTATACCTAGCTGTAGAAGTAGAACAGCAACACATGAGTAAATATACATGTATATTTAATTGTATGAATTGGGCCCACAGTTTAGCATTTCTGCATTATGTTAACAGCACCACTATCTGTGCTAGTTATTTGGCACCCTCTTTTGATGATGCTCTAAGTCATCTCCCTTTAAGGTCATGGTAGGCTGAAGCTCAGGCCAGTCAGGGTGCCCTTTGTCACAGCTAAAGTGGGCAAGGTCATTTTAGAGCACACAACTCCCACCTGTGAAACAGTCTGGTATCAAGTGCTCAGGAATTCTGATAGTGAGCCATCATAGTAGCTTTGCACCTGCTGTGTTTCAAGAAATAGTTCTGTAGGTAGAGCATGCATTATTGCAGACAATACTGCTCAGAAACAAAGCAACAAGGGAGATTTGTGCCGTTTTTAGGTTGAAGTCTACCAGACCTGCGCTGTCTGGTTTGCTAATGACATATTGGGGACATTTGGAAAGTGTCCCTGGGAATGCATTCCACTTATCATTGGCTTTGTGGTCTGCAACTCAAATTTGCTTGCTTTCTATTTGCTGACTTTATTTGTTTTATCTATCCAGCTTAAGTTACGTCCCTTCCCTTGCCCGAACCCTATTTACTGGATTCTTCCATCAGCACTGAATTTCTGTAAACATGTCTTTAACAATTGTTTTTATCTTGTCGCATTTGCTGTGCATTCAATAGGTTAAATGTCAGGCTCTGTCTGCCAGGGAGTTTGGTGTTTACTTTTCTTTCTCTGACTTCAAAGTTAGAGGATTTATGTGAAAATGCTGCTGGGTACCCATGTAAGAAAGAAAGGTTGTAAGATGGTATTGGATTTCACCAGTTAATATAAATCTTTAAAGGAGCTTACACCCGCCCTGGCTTTTCATTGGTTCCTGTACTTGCCACTTACTTTTGCTCCATTCCTATTGACTGTAGCATACTATTTCCTGTTATTCCTTGTGTGTTTGTCTTATCAGTCTCCTGTCGCCAAGTACTGTTTTCATCCACTTTTGAAGCAGAACTTTTTTTGATGTTTTGCCTGCACAGAGCCTGAGGTGTATAGCCAAGAGCTCTCAACGCGACCCCTGTCATACGTCTCTATGAGGTGCATGCATTCTAATGCGTCAGTTTCATGCCGGCTCTTCTTTTTGTCGTGTTGACACAGCCTCTGCAGCAGAACAATGAGTCACGTGCAGACTGTTCTCGCTCTAGTCTTTCTTTAAACGTCTCTATGAAGTGCATGCATTCTGAATAATGCTTCAAATATTACTTTTAAAACACTTGAAAATAAGAAACACACATCATTTTAATTAAAAGTAATATTTTGTAAATTAATTAATTGTAAATGCTAAAGTGATAGTGGACACCAGAAAATGCTTCCCTAAGGGCGCTGCTGAAGACTAGAAAATTAGGAATAACTTTTTATGACTGTGGCCTTTGTTGCATCGCTCTGAGGAAACGTCATGGTAGTCCTTTCTCCATGTTTATATCTGTCGGATGGCTGGTGCAGGCGTGTTCTTCTCTGGGAGATGGGAATATCGGCTGACAGTGAACGTTCCTCAGTGGCGCACAGAGCTGCAACATTAGCCTCTCTGCATTGTCTGACACCCGCTCCCTGTAAGGTACATGAAACAACTCTACAAAGCAGTTACGGTAGGTACTCTTTCTCCCAGTGAAGTACAGCTTTTCTGGGCACTTCAGGCTCGCCTCTTCGTGTACTCTGCCGAGACCTACCTTTCTCTTGGTTGAGGTGCGTAGTTTCCCCTGGCTGTGAAAGCTGGGGTAGGTGGCACCGTAGGTTGGGAGCACGGAACAACTGCATCATGCCAGTCACATTGTCAAGTGTAGCTGCTAACAATGGACCTTTCTGCTCCTATCTGATCCGCTGGTTGCAAATAGGATAATTGCACTGCTGTCATCAATGTGAGTGTACAATCCCCAGGCTACTGTGACTTGCCAATCTTTTCACCTTTACAGTAAGTCTCTGCACCGCTGCCGTATATCTACAATTACTTTGCTACTTTAGTGTGCTCGCCGCAGCCGAAACACACAACAACCATGTAATCACTAGGCCTACATTTTGCCTTCGAATCCGTTCTCTGCTATCATTATTGTGCAGTTTTGGACTTTGTACAGTAAGTTACGCTCTACTGACATCAATTTCACTTTCTGTCTGTATAAAGCAACTGTTACACCAAGGGCTTTCAAATTCAGGATAAATCTGTGTGTGCATCTGTGGGGGGGGGGGGGGGGGGGGGGGGGGGGGGTTCGGGGGGATTGGGGTGTCCTAAAAGGGGCCTGGACATAAAAGCTAATACTTTCCCAGAGGCATGGCCTATGAAATTGAGGGTGTAGCATGAAGTAGCTAAACTGTGATCTTATGCTTTCCATTGGGTGCCACCTGACCACTATTGGGGTTTCTCTATGAGCTTTCTGTTACTGAGATATGGGTAGTAGCCTTCAGATTTTTATAATCGCAGAAGTTATCCCCCTTCCACAATTTTACCACTCAGAGAAATGTATACTCCCCCTTCCCCTCCCACATCTCTAAGAAAAACTCCATCTCTGTTTTTATACATCATCATCTCTTTCCTCGTTTGCATCTTTTTATCACTCTATCCTTCATGTCCTTCCTTGCACCTTCTTCACTTCCTCACATACACAACAGACCCACTCACCCGAGAGCACTGCCTTCTCATTTGCTTTAGCACTGTAAATATGTCGAGAACTGTGTTCCTCCTTTACACACTTTTACACAGATTCACAATTACAGTTGGCATTCGTGACCTAGGGTTGCAGCAGGAAGGAGGTGGAGTTACAAGGGATGGT
Source organism: Lissotriton vulgaris (assembly GCF_964263255.1). Classification (NCBI taxonomy): domain Eukaryota; kingdom Metazoa; phylum Chordata; class Amphibia; order Caudata; family Salamandridae; genus Lissotriton; species Lissotriton vulgaris. The sequence goes on from NC_141699.1 coordinate 278,703,571, forward strand.
GCAGGAGGCAATATGTTGAAAGGCCAAGGACTGGATGAGCATGTGTTCTGAACACCTTTGTGCCTTGCCCCAATGACAGGCACTGTGAGACATTCACACTGCCTTTTATCCTCTGCTCCAAAGCCTTCAAACCTGCTGCGCTTTTAACAGCCACCCACAACAAGAACTTGCACAGACCCTTACAGTTGACCCAGTTCAATGTATAAAATATTGTATGTATTATAATCTTTACTCTTTTTCCAGTTCTTTTCTTGAGGTGGGGTGAGAGAATTTCACAGCTCTTTGCAAGTTTAGTGCACAACCTTGCTCGAGTATGGCACGAATATCAAACATGCTTGACCGCTGCATGCTTTTTTCTTTGTTCTCCGCAATTTATATAATCTCCCGCATTACATTACCAACAGTTACGTCACAATATATTGGCTTTTTCAATAAAAAAGTCATAGCATTTTTATGTGGTTTCAGTAACTTATATTGCACAACAGCTCACCAAGCTAAATCTTACAACAACAAGAAATGTATATTTATCACATAGGCGAAACCTAACGCATTTAGTAATGCTTGTTTTTTTCTAGCTGGCTACTCGTGGTGTGATGTACGATGTTATTTTTTTCCTAGCACAATACAAAATTTAAATGTCTGTAAATGACCTTTACAGTTATTTCAGAATATGGAAAGCATAAATAAATTAAATTTTTGGTAATTTAGAAGTGTCCTGGAAACAAATATTTTAATATGGCCAAAACAAATCAATACATAAAGTGATGAAATGTCTACACACCTGGGCCGCTCTCCCCGACCCCTCCCACCCCTCCACCGAGCCTTCATTAACTGTGCTTGCAGAGCTTGCGAGCGGGACGCCTTGCGGAACTTTGTGGACCCACCTGTATTTCTCAGTTTTAAAGCCCACTTCTTGTGGAGCCCGCTCCGCGGGTTCCCTGCGCCAGGAGTGCTGCCTGCTGTTTTCACCGAGGGAACATCGAGGGAAGTCTAATTACCGGGGCTGCGAGCGAGTGCGCGCGCTCTACTGGGACTGCATATCCCAGGAGCGCCCGCCTGCCAGATTAGCCACACCTGGGCCGCTCTCCCCGACCCCTCCCACCACTCCACCTACTTGCCCTACACTATATTAAGCTCCCAGAACCCCCGCTGCGCGGGAGCGCGCGGGAGCGCCGGGAGAAGCCCGGGACAAGGGCGGGACCGTCCAAGGCCGTCACAGGCTGGAATAGGCTGGGCTGGGCTTATTCTCTTGGTTTTGTTAGACTGTGCAGGCAACTCTTGGAACTATTGAACTATAATTGTGTTTTACTTGCTCTGTGAGGCATATTAGACCACTTCTGAGTAAAATTATGCCTTCCCCAGTTAGGGAGAGTACCCCTCAGAAACAGGGAGGAGCGAAAACTGGGACACTTGAAAACTATTTCTCAAGGGCAGTGGGGGAGGCTGACAAAGAGGGAAATTTGTCCAGACTAAGGGCGGAACGGAGACGCTCAGTAGATAATCTGAAAAATACCCCCATGGGAGAACAATCTATTACATTCAGGGAGGAGCTGACACGAATTGAGGATGTCCCACTCCTGTTAAGGGAGTGTCCCAACACTTCACCAGTTGCAATTAGGAGTCCAGCATTAGTTATTAGCCCCAGCCCCGCTAGGGGGACTATTGATCTAATCTCACAACCGCCCATAGTTCATAATGATAGAAACCCCAATTCGAAAGCAGTGAACACACAAGTAATTCTGGGACCCCCTCCAAAAAAGCGTAGGAGAAGGGCAAAGGGAGCGCAGGGCAGTAGTAAACCCAAGATTTTGCACTTGGATTTTGGCAAATCCTTAAAAAAGCCCGTACCTCTAGTAAAAGTACCGGCAGAGCCACTCCCTAAATCTAATGTTCAGGAGAACTCAGTGCCTGCCCTGACCGAAAACGCAGGGACCAGTATTGTTAATGTCCCACTCTCTGTTGTGCCGCTGGGAAATGTGGAATTCCTGCTAAGGTCGCTGCTACTCCCAATCAGCGAAAGTATAAAAAAGATAGAGATCAGACTAACCATATTGGAGGCCACATTGGGAAGTCTGAAAACGCGTGCTGGTCGACAGGGAAGTGACCCAGAATCTAGTACCACCATTATGGTCCCACAAGGGTCGGCACACATAGTTGTAAACCCAGCTCCACCACAAGCTGTAATGGGGGTAGTCCCTCAACAATCCCTAAACCCAAAACCTGTAACTACCAATCCACTCTGTGCAAATACACCTAATCCCTCTCTTGTACCAGTAGCTTCAGCACACCCGGCTGATAATAATATTATACCAGACCACCAAATGAAGCCCCCTGCAAAACCCCGTCGTCCCAATTTACCACCAGAGGCTAATGACCTTACTGTGGTCATGGCAGGGGTCCTGCAACTTGATGAAGGAGAAGTAGAGGACTTCTGTGCCCTAAAAACCAGGGTAATTAAGTGGTTAAACAGAAACAGACCCCTCCCGAGACATCTTAATAATGAAATTTTAATGGTAAGAAGGGTCCCATGGGTGGGGAGAACTCAAAAATCTATACCTGGGGACTGTTTATTGGTGAGTTTTAGGGACAAGGGTACGGTGTCGCATATATGTCAAGGGGAAAACATATCAAGGGAATCCACCATACAAACCCTCCGTGTGTCCTTCTTCTTTCCCATCGCCCCTGGCCCATTTTACCCACCCCCAAATTATGATAGATGGAAGAGGGTCGGGAGAGGGGGGAGTCACTGGGCCTCTCAACCTAGGCCATTATTTGGCAGACCAGTACCTCCTCTGCCTACCTATAATCGGTTTAATTGCCTGAATGGCCTAGAGGGGGTGGATTGACAAACAGAGAAGGCCCCAAAGGAGAACATAGAAAAGGGTGCTCAAGTATTAATATCGGAGGAGCAAAGACACCTGGCCCCGCACATTCAAACCACCAGGGCGGAGGAACCTATGTTCTTTGATGACAAGGGTATGGCTGTAGATGGTTTAGGGGGAGGAGGCGGGGGGGACGCCCAAGGGGAGCTGCAGGAGATGGGACTAGGGAGTCAGGGGGGTGCAGCATTGGGTGGAGAGGATGTGAGGATTATTTCTTGGAATGTAGCGGGCTTAGCTGGTATATTCAATAACAAGGAGTGGGTTGATTATGTCAGGAAATTTAATGTTATTTGCTTACAGGAGACATGGGCTGTGGTGAATAATTACCACCTCCAGGGTTACAAGTGCTTTTTTGTTCCCGCTCGAAAATCTAGTTCTGGGAGAGCAATGGGTGGCTTAGCGGTTTACGTAGATCTATCCCTCCCAGGTATCTGGTCGTCTCTTGACTGGAATTCGTACGGAATACAGGCAGTTCGGTTTTCTGGTAAGGGGTTGAAATTGTCTGTCTTTAATTTTTATAACAGTGAGACATCAAACACCAATTCCTCCCTATTGGCCGAACTTGACAAGAGGTTGGGTCAAGAAATCATATCTCAGAACAAAGGGCCGTCTCATGGCGTGCTTTTGGCAGGAGATTTTAACTGTCACCTCTGTCCGGCACTGATAAAGGCAAACACAGATTGGGCACAATGCCCGATTGAAAAGGGGCCGCATTTTGTACACACGCCGACTGGGGTTGCCCTTGGGTTGCTTCGGGTTAAGTACGACCTAGAGCACACCATTAACATGATGGACCCACAGTTGGACGGTATGCTCCCACCAACTTTTAAGGGCAGGGGCTGTGCGTCCATTATAGATTACATCTTGGTCTCGAGATCGTTGATCAACAAAATAACTAGTGTAGGGATAGAGTGGAGCGGTTTTAGTGATCATAATCCGCTCACCTTAACGTTCCTTTACAAGGCGGGCATTGGAATTAAAGCTCGTTGTTTAATTGAGGAGAGGGCCACTGATCAAGGCAGGAGATTGAAGTGGTCCAAAATTGATGGGGCACAGTTTTATAAAACTTTGGGCGATAAGGGTCTAGTGGCCATTAATGATTGTTTAGATCTGGAAATACAGGGTCCAAGGGTCCTGGAAGCGTTTGTCCAAATTGCTAACCTAATTGACGAATTATTGAGGTCTAGTGGGCCCACACGCAACCAGGCTAGTCCTCGCTGGTTTGATAGAGATTGCTCTAAAGCACTGAGGGAACTGAAATGTTCCCTCAAGATGAAACCACGAGATTCACAGATTATTAGGGTTAACAGAGAAAGGTATAAAAAAGAGATTAAAAGGAGGAAACTTGCCCTACAGGCAGAAGCATGGGCAGATCTAAGAGAAGCTGGGGAAAGAAAAGATCTAGCGGGGTTCTGGAGAATCATAAACAAACCGACCTTTTTAGAAAATGATTCTCCTGAGATAGGGGCTAATATTCTGCCGGAGCAATGGGTAACCCACTTTAGGGGTTTATATAACTATGAGTTGGGGACCCATGGGGAACCACCGGAAATTTTAAGACAGGCCCCACCAGTCACATTCTCTCTTAAGGAGATTGTGACAGGGATGGAGGGCCTAACTAAAAATAAAGCCCCGGGCCCGGACGGAATACCGCCTGACCTGTTCCTTAGTAACATAGATCTATGGGCTCCCTTGATGACCAGGGTCTTAAACACCGCCATTACCTGCGGTCTCCCACCTTCTTGGTCTAAGGCGATCATTGTACCAATTTTTAAGAAGGGCAATAGGGATGACCCGAAGTGTTATCGGCCCATTTCCCTGATTGACGTATCGGCCAAACTTTTGGGAAGGGCAATCCTGAATAGACTGACCGAATGGACAGAAGAGAATAACATCTTCTCGGATACCCAGTATGGGTTCAGGACAGGGAGGTCCACTAGTGACCAGTGCCTGAACCTATACATGCTGACTGCCAAGTATACCCTGGCCAGCGATGAACCCATGTATATGGGATTCATGGACTTGGCAGCAGCATTCGATCACGTCAACAGAGGAAAGTTGTGGGACATGATGTCAGGCATGGGGATAGAAAGGGGCCTAATCACCATATTGAGAGAACTGCATAGTGACACCACGGCCAAGGTGAGATTCAACAGGGAGGGAGGACTGTCTGACTCCTTTCCATGTAGGAGTGGAGTCAGACAAGGTTGTATACTTGCTCCTTTTCTGTTCTCTCTTTATATCAATAACCTGGAGCAGTTCCTTCTGGGTTTAAAGACAGACTGCCCAAGGGTTGGGCTGCGGCATATCCCCGTCCTGCTTTATGCAGATGACGCGGTCTTATTAGCAAGAACACCACGTAGCCTACAAACCCTGATAGAGGGGTTTGTGGAATTTATGAGTAACCTAGACCTATCTGTTAACCTAGGGAAATCATATGTGCTCCTAGCTGGCAAAAAACCTTCCTCCAAATTCGTTTACACAATTGGCTCACATAGTTTGGAGCAGGTCAAGACGTTTTCCTACCTTGGGGTAACTTTTGACGGCGCCCTGCAATTTACCCCTCTGGTGGCGGAACGTTGCACTAAAATGATTGCTTCTAATGGGGCGATAGCTGGATATGGTAGGAGGGTGGGCAGATGGAGTCCGGAACAGGTGATGAATTTGTACGGCTCCATAACATGCTCCAAAGTAATTTATGGGGCAGAAGTCTGGGGGTTTGTGAATACATCTAGTATTCAACAGGAAGAAAATAGGTACTTGAAAGCAATCCTGAGGGTGCCACCCAGCACGGCTGGTCTCATAGCCCACAGGGAGTTAGGGAGGCCATACTTGGAAGATTTAGTAAAACTCAGACCAATAGTGGCTTGGTTAAAAATATGGTTAAACCCAGATGCGCATTTAAGCAGAGAAATTTTATTGGACTGCCTAGGTAGGACCCATTCAATGCGCATCCCCTGGCTCAAATACGTGAAAAATACCCTGGAGGAGATAGGGTTGGGGAATCTCTTCATGAACCCAGCCACTATTTTAGCACAGCATAAGAAGCGAGTAGGGGAACTATTTCTGGGGCAAGAAACCCAACGGCGAGCTGATGCAGAAGGAGTGAAAAAGACTGTAAGGGCCCATGGTTTGGTAAAAAGTGTGGAGGGTATGGAGCCTTACTTATTTCTTCTGCATAATGCACAGGATAGATTTTTAATGTGCCGTCTCAGATTGAATCAGCTCCCCTTTATGTTGGCTATACCTGCCGGGTTTACTTCATCTATTGAGCAGAAGGGTCCCTGCGGCTGCGACAATCGGTCTCCGCAGGATACCCTTCATTTTGTTTTGCTTTGCCCCTATTTTTCCATGCCCAGGCGTAGATTCCTTGTAAATATTTTAAAAAAGGCGCGATTGGAACACGCCAGGGATGCCCTAGTATTTCTGTTAAAAGCCTCTGACCCATTAACTCTATGTAGCATTCTGAATTTCATCAAAGTCGTTATTCGTTTGAGACAGACAAGCGGAGATGAATGAAAAATTGTGATCTGTATTTTGGGCCCTTAAGTTGGCAATCTTTTTATTGTATTAATTATGTACAAGGATCTTAAATCAGTATTTAATAATGTTTTATTGTTGTCTGTATATATACATGTGCTTTTATGGTGTTTTTTATTCACCGAATAAAGATTCTTGATGATGATGGTCTACACATTATCATTTGTGTGGAGTATACTTATATCAGTAAAACTGTATGTTCTTAAAGATGTGTTGTCTGTAATGGCAGTGCACTACCACATCATGCATACTCCACTTTACCTCACTCCATTCTACTCTGCACCACTCCACGACACTTCACTCTACCCTGAACCACCTCACACTATGCCACTCCACTCCACTTTACACTGCATCACTGCATCACTACACTCTACTCTGAACCATTCTACTCTATGCCACTTCACTAGATGCCTTTCTGCTCTACACTACTCTACACTATGTCAATGGACTCCATCCCACACTACTCTACTATACACCACTACACTCCTTCCACTGCACTCTACGCCAGTCCTCTCTAAGCCACTCTAATCCACTCTGCAACATTGCACTCTACGACACTCTATGCCACTGCACTCTACACCATTTCACTCTACTCTGAAACAATCTACACTCTGCCACTCTATTCCACTCTGCGCTATTCCACTCTAAGCCTCTCCACTCTATGCCACTGCAATCTACCTTCGCCACTCCACTCCATTCTACCCCACTGCACTTGTACGCCACTGGACTCCACACCAATGCACTCTATGGCAATGCACTGTACACCACTGTACTCAGAATCAATACACTCTAGGCCACTGCACTCTATGCTAATATTCTCTGTACCACTGCACTCTACGCTACTGTACTCTACAACACTCTACTGTACACTACTGCACTCTATGCCACTCGACTCTACACTATTGCACACTAAATCAATTTACTCTGCACCACTCTATGCCACTGCACACTACACTAATGCATTCTACTCACTCCACACAATTGCACTCTATGACACTCTATTCTGCAACACTGCACTCCCTGTCACTGAACTCTACACCACTCTACTCTGCGCAACTCTAGTTCATGCCACTGCACTCTACTCTGCACTACTTTACTCTACACCAATGCACTCTACACCACTATAAACCATTCCACTACACTCTACGCTAATCAACTCTACGCCACTCTAATCTACTGTGCACCACTGCACTGTATAACACTTCACTCTTCACCACTTCACTCTATGCCTCACTACTCTACTCTGTACCACTCTACTCTAAGCCAATGCACTCTACCCCACTCGACTCTGCACCTCAGCACTCTTTGCCACAGCATCACTGAACTCTTCCCCCATCTAACCACTCTACTCTACACCAATGAACTCAAAGCCAATGCACTCTGCACCACTGCATTCTACACCACCACACTCTACACCACTGCACTCTATGACACTCTACTCTGCAGGACTGCACTCTCCGCTACTGAACTTAAAGGCACTCTACTCTATGCCACTCTACCCTAGCCCACTCTACTCTATGCTACTAAACTCAATGCCACTGCACTCTATTCTGCCCTACTCAACTCTACGCCAGCCTACTGTACTTTACCCCAGTGCATTCTATGCTACTACACTCTACACCACGCTACACTGCATCATTCCACTCTTTGCTACTCTAATCTATTCTGCACCACTGTACTCCGCACCATGGCACTCTACACCACTCTACTCTATGCCACTGCACTATCCGCCACGCTACCCTACACATCTGCATTATACCCTGCACCACTCCACTCCACCCTGCATCACTCCACTCTACCCCACTTCACTTTACTCTGGAACAATCTAATCTACGTCACTGCACTCTTCGCCACTGCACTCTGAGCCTCGCTACTCCACTCTGTGCCATTCTACTATATGCCATTTCACTCTATGCCACTGCAATCTACTCTGCACCACTTCACTATGTCACTGCATTTTACACCAATGGACTCTACACCACTTTACCAAAGTCAATGCATGCAAATCTACTTTGCACCACTGTACTTTATGCCACTTCACTATAGTCAAATCTACGACACTCCACTCCATGATACTCCACTCAATGAGGCTCTACTCCAATAAACTCTACTCCATTGTCTGCCACTCCATTCCACTGTATGGCACACCACTCTACAAAACTCTACTCCACTCTCTGCTACTCTACCACACTACTCCACTCTACAATGCACGACACAACTCCCTCTACGGCACTATACTCCACTCTATTCTACGACACACTGTTCTTCTTTACTCCACTCCACTGCTGCACTCTATGCCACTCCAGTCCATTGTATATGCAAATCTCAGTGATCAAACAAGTACAACAGGAAGTACTCTGCCAATGTGTCTGTAGTATAGATCTGTATGAAACCTGCTAGTTACAGACTCGAATCTGTTTGAGGCAGTTTCAACCCGTCATCCTACTGAGATCAATAAAATGAGTATTAATGAGTTGAAAAATGTTAGTACCTCAAGTGCTAAGCACTAAGATTGGAAGTAATGTGCAGTATCAGGGCATTGTGTTGTCATACCTCTTTCCTGTCTGAGCGTACTGGATACTATTGTTTGCAAAAGTCAACCAAGACTCCTTTGGTTTATTGTCCAATTTAATGCAAAGGTTCCCACACTATGTAAAGCTAAGAGTCCAGTAAGAGGTTTTTCTTTGAAAATAATTAGATATGAAATAGTCCAATAAAGTAACAGAACAGCACTGTTCAATAAAGAAAACCCAAAGTGCTTCTTCCATGCCGGTCAAGAGATATACCAGAACCACAAGGAGAGACAAGATTCAAAAGTGATATGGAGCAGGGAAGTGGTAGAAATGCACTATACAAGTGCAGGTAACGTGCCATCAAATAAAATGGTTGGTGCGATAAAACCACCTAACACAACTGGGCGTGGGCAGTAAACTCTGCTGCTCTGGAGTAGCTTGAAAGGAGTTTTGCCCACTTCGCGCTCTGCTTGGAGCGCAGAGTTTCAGAAAACCTCCACTAACCACAGCGTGGCAGAGTTTTTTCTCACTCAAAGCTCGCCAACAATAAGTTGGCAAGCATAAGCGTGAAAATCAAGCGCTAGACTGCCTTCCAGTTAGATTTCTCAGCATAGGTGGTCGCGGCAGTTCGCTACTGCTTGCGTTGAGAAAGCTGCAGATCGCGGTAAGAAAGCTGCTGCTTGAGTAGAAAATCTACTCGTGCGGCAGTAAGAAGCAGCGCCCTCTGGCTTGCCGGGTGGAGGCATTCGCACTGATTTTACAACTTGGGACAAGCTCCCTGGCTACAAATCAGTGCAACATGCCAAAACTCTGGCGCTCGCAGAGCTATGCAGAGACTTGCAGAGTTTTTGGATAACTCCGCGGAACTCCGTGAAATAAAATCCTGCGAGTTTCATCCACCCCTACACACAATCCATTGGCAGTGTATGGACCAAAACACAAGTGAATGTATTGTATTGTAATTGCATTTATATAGCGCTTACTACCCTTGACGAGGCATTGAAGCGCTTTTTTCGGCGACTAGCACGCTACTCCAGAACCCATAACAGATAAGTGTTGGATTAGTATAGTGAGATATGAAAATAGTTTGACCGGTGGATGGGTTAGTCAGTTATTTGGATTCAGAAGGATAACAGAGGGATAGAAGAGGGAAAAAGGTTTGCATTTATATCGCGCTTTTTACCCCCGATGGGGTGTTGAAGCGCTATTTTGGCGAGTAGCACGCTACTCTGAATCCATAAAGGATTAGCGGTGAATTAATATACTGAAATATGAAAGTAATTTGAGTGGTAGTTAGGTTAGTCAGTTATTTGGATTGAGAAGGGCAGCGAAGGGATAGGAGAGGGAAAAAGTTTGCATTTATATAGCGCTTGTTACCCCTGATGAGGTGTTGAAGTGCTTTTTTGCCAAGTAGCGCCCTACTCAGGAACCCATAAAGGATTAGTTTTGATTAGTATATGTAAGTTTATTTATTTATTTATCAATATAATTCAAACTTTGAGTAACATTTCAATCAGAATTGTTGTATATTAGGCTACATTTTAATTTCGGGACATAGGACAATAAATAGATAGTGTAGAGTTGCAAAAAACAATATGGTTCCAACTGGTGAGTGTTACTGAAGCTGTTATATGAAAAGCATGATCAGCAGGGATAGACAGCCATCTTAATAGGGTACAATACACACCAGATCAGATCGCTGCCTCCGTGTTAAAGAATCTCTACTGTAGCTAGAGATTTAATTCAACATTTGATATAAATCCATTATTTGGTCACTTTGTTGCCTTCAAATTTCAAAAGCTGAACTTTCTTAAATGTTGTATTACATTCTTGTAATATTGGCCTGGCCATGATATTCTGCAGAAAAGCAATCTAATGAGTGTGTTCAAGAAGGAAGAAGGACTGGAATCTGGCCTGTGAACATTTTGGTGCTGATCGTAAACTCTTAAGTTTTATGAGGGGCTATATATTTAGAAAGGTAGCCTGACAATGGCTCATAAATAGCAGACTATCTATAAGAATTTGTAGAGGGACATATCCTAGGTAAGTGGTCAGCCAGCTTTATTTCAATAGGTTGCAATAGGGGCTTCAAGGGGGACAGCATAGTATCCTGGTGCCAAAGTTTCTCACTTCCTCATTGTAAGGCAGTATAGGCATGATGAAGAAGGCCTTATAAAAGACTATTCCACGAGACCAGTTTACTGATAATAGATGAGTTACTCAGGGCTTTGGCTGTGCTGAAGGTAATTTGGGGATGGGGTCTGTACATGTTTAGAATTTGACTTCTTGCTACAGTGGCTATGGGCCCAACTTCATAGCACTCTGGAAGGGTCTAAGGATTTGCATTACTACACTTTTTACTAACAGGATGCACCAAGTCAATGGATGGATCCATGGTCATTCTTCCAGTGTCCCAGAGACACTGTTTCTCGGTTGTCGGGTCGAGCCACCAGAGAAACATTGTCTCTCAACTGTTGATTGGGGCTACCAGAGAAACAAGAGTCGCCAATAACTCAAAACTAGGCAGCCACAGTTTACATTTTCAGAAAAGCGCGTGGCATTTATCCCTCATGAGCTCATATTGTAAATGGGGCTGGCTGTAATCTAATGTCTCTGGTATTTCGTAGTCTAGAAGGCCCAGAACCTGGTCAATTGGGGTTAGAAATACCATGAAATTTCAAAGCCGGCGAGCTCGATTCATTGGTCACAGATGAAAACGTCTTATACATGTGCCATCCCTGAGAACAAGTGTGGGGGGAGTCAGAAAGCTTAGACGTATCTTAGGGACTGGGCAAACCACCTCTGATTCAGGATCTGGTGACTAATCCAACGATGGGCAACTAAACTTTATAGTTCATCATTATTTCTGCTCGACCATTGATTCCATCTCTTCCACTCCTATTAGCTCCTCACTCATGCAGTCTCAAAACTCTCTCAGGGCAAAGTGAGCAGACAATTGAATTGTGTCTGGTCCTTCAGGAAGCTCTTCTGTAAGAAGGCAAGAATGATGGTCTGTTTGGGAACAGTTGTTTCCCAACTTGTAAACAACAGCAGAGTGGCAGACAGTATGCAGCTCCAAGAATGTCTTGTAAGCTTCAGCACCAGTCTTGGTGGTAAGGTCTGAGATAATACCACTTTAAGATTCTGTACTAAGTTGTTCAGTATATGCTTAGGACTTGAATGCACTGGGAAGGTGTCAACTCCAGTCGCAGGTAGCACACCCAATAAAACACTGGCCAATCATGATGCATTTTTTACAGTGTAAATTGGCATCCCTTAACCACAGGGATGCAGAATAAGATTGTACTTCAACTATCATTTACACAGCCACCAAATAGGTAGCCCCACATTGCCCACCAGCGAAACTATTTCCTAGTTATGGTCATGTCGTTACTATTGTTTTAGTTTGGGTGCTCACTATATCGTAGACTCGCACGCCTTTTCTTTGTGCCTAGCAGTCTCATATGTTATTTTTAATTTCCAACTGTTGATTACATTTTTATTATTATATGACAATATGTGTTGCCGCATTCTACATTATGACAGTGTGCCTGCAGTCTATATATTGGTTTAGAGTATATCTAGTTGTATTGTGTGTTGTAACATCATAAAATAATCCCCATTATGTTACATCACTAATCACATGGACAGTTCCTCACAATGGGTGTAAGAATCACTATACATACAGTGGGGCATACTAATGAGAGCTTTGCATCATGCTCGCACCATGCCACATGGTATATGCGCCACGCAAACCTCTAAGTCATATTTTTGAAGCCACACAAAGCCACTTTAAATGGCTTCAAAAATATGGAGTGATGCAATGCAGCGCAAATCGCGGCTTTGCATTACTCTGCGCAAGGGAGACATTCAACGGGCATTGCGGTGGGTGTTCCCACGCAACTCCCATGGTCTTAGACACATTCCCAGAATTACCAGAGCACGGTAATGCATCAAAAAGATACTTCTCCCTAGGGGAGGGTTAACGAGGAGAAATATGTTTATTTCTCCTCATTTTTCCTCTTTCTAACTGGGCTGCACCTGCAGCCCACATAGAAAGAGGAAAAAAACTCTTGGGGTGGGTTTGTTCAGGAAGATGTACCTTCCTGCATAAATACAACCCTGCCTCCAGCACGGGCACACTTCCACCAGAGTGCAAGGGTGCTTGTGCTGGTGGTAGGGTGCCAAACCAGCACCAGTGCAGAAGAAAAGGACAGGAACGTGCCGTATTGCATAAATACGGCGCATTCCTGCCCTTTCCCTTTGGCGCAAGGTGACATGATGCAATGTCCTGCGCCACTATTAATAATAATAATAATAATAATACCGACATTTATAAAGCGCGAACAGCTACCTCACAAGGAGGTGTCCCGGCGCTGAGTGATCATTTTTCCAGGTAGGAATGGGCGGAGAAAGGGGAGAGAGTGTTTAGTTATTCTGGGAAAAGAGCCAGGTCTTTAGCTGCCTCTTAAAACTGGCTTCCGTTGGAGCCAGTTGGATGTTGACCGGTAGGGCGTTCCAGAGTGTCGCCGTGCAGGCAGAGAAAGATCTGCCTCCGAGTCTGGCTCTCTTGGCCCTATTGCCAGTGTCGTCTGCTCTCCTAGAGAGACTTTCAGGGTACTTGCTTCTCCATCAACATTTCTGAATGAGAACACACTGTTTGCTCGTAAACATATCCTGACTTTACAGTCTCCAGGCTGCCTACCTATGGCACTACAAAAATAGGAGTCTAGAGTTAGGACCATGCTCACCTAAGGGGGCTGGATTCCGAATTTTCATGACTTCATGACTGGTATGAGAGGCAAAACTGCGTGCAGGCACCCAAGATTCAGTGTCTCTTGCAGTGGCATTTAAAGTGAATTGCCCTGAAGAAATTGCCTGATAGAAACCAAGGCAATGAAACATGTCGGCTGTAAGTAGAGAGTGAATCGATAGGTAGTATTCACTCTCTCCTTTTTTAGTATATGTGTGTTTACTGTTTGCAACAAAGAAAGGAACGAAAGTAAAGTTTATTGTCCTAGTTGCGCAGTGACTTATATGTTAAATGTTACATGTTGTTAGTTGTGTCACATATAAGTTGTGTCCACTGCACCATCCACTGTCTTTTTATTTTTGGGGTTCGAGACACGCTTTTGTTTTAGCTTGATGGCACCAATGATGAGAACAGGGCCATCCTGGTGAGTACCAACCAGGGGTCCCATTGGTGGTGCGCCCGTGAGGTGCCATCTCGCTTTTCACACATTTTTTGTTTGTGCTGTCCTGTTTGTATAGATCAGAGAGGTTGTTGTTTTAAAGAGGCAGTAGATTGAAACATTTTTGGATTATCTTGAGACTAAAGAGATCCCTTGGATAACGAATTTCGACCATGGATGTTTACAGTCCAATAAATGAATATTGCCACAAGAACTAGGACTGGTGTTGTTGATTTGCCTACCTATGGCGACAAATGTAATGCATACGTAACAGTGGTAGACCTTTCAGTATTAAGGGTTATTATTGCAGCCTCAGAAAGCAGTGAATTCATGTAATGTAATATGCTGTCTACTTTTATATTATTTACTCTTTGTAAGTCCTCAATCACCAAACTTCTTTCAATGTCTGCTATAATATTTTTGCATACACCCATCATTAGAACAGTTTCAAATAAAATATTATAAACTGCTAGCTCAGATTCCTTGTTTGCGCTCTTTTAGGAAAAAGGGTGAACCTCTCCCCCTCCCTTAAATACTCGTGTCTCTGACAGGTAAGTTCCCTAAAAGTGTGTGTAGGATAGCATTTGACCCTCATCCCTCTCTGAAGTTGGTATCCCCGCACTTACTTTGGGCCAATGGACATCTATTTGTCGCAGCCTAGACATACCCTGTGTCACAGCATTATGATAGGAGGAGCTCTTTGGATGCTCTTGACCAATCCGAATTTTACGGTACCTGGTGGCACGAGAGGCAAGCTGTAATGTACTGGGTTATTGCCAAGATCCAGAGGCCACCAGGAACAAATATTCCAAATCATAGGAGTTTCTAGGTAAGAGCAAAAGCTTACAGTGGTGCTCAATATGTCATTATTACGATAATTCTGTACTACAGCAAAGGGTGCTGCTGTTTATTCTCTAGGCACTAACATGCTACCTACTGCCAATGTGGACTATGGTCAAAGGGTTGATTGGATGGTGTCAATCAAGCGCGAAGACTGGTGAGATTACCGACAACTTCCAAGTACCCAAAAAAACCTCTGATCTTCCAACTTCGCACTGGCCGATACCCCGCGCATCCACAGAGCTAGAGCAGGTGGAAGATCCTTCTCTCATATTGCAGCCAAGAGCTGGAACGAACTACCGGCAGACATCAGACGAGCCCCTCTCTGAATACCTCCAGGAAGACCCTCAAGACCTGGCTCTTCAGCTAAACAGATTTACAATTCCCTGATTGGTTGATTGATGGATTGGAGCACTCAGGTATTTCCTTGGTTTCCCAGAATGGGCGAGAGATTGCGTGGGAATGTCAGAATTAGAAGGGGCAGAAATGCTGGACAGGACTGGATGGGAATTGTGGGGCGTGAAGAGAAGCACAATGGTAGGAAGGTCACGATGGTCATCTTACTTTTCTACATGAATAAGAGGAATGCTACTGGTCTTAAAAATCCGCAGATATTGATTCGCACTGCCTAAAATAGAAAGGGCTTTAACATCGTGTCACACAATTGTTCTTTCTTGAAACGTCGTACGTGGGAGGGAGGAATGTTTTTATTTATTCATTCATTCATTTGTTTGGTTGTTTATTTGTGTGGGCAGATTTCAGAATATTCGTTGTCTGCAGCCTTTCTGTAGTGGAGGTAGGAAGCATGACTGCTTCATGCTGACTGAATTACAGAACACATTCTGGCTTTGAAAGGGGTGGGAGGATGATGTTGTCAGGGTAGCAAGGGTAAAAGATGCAGGAATGAAAAATGTTTCAGTATTGGGTGAGTTTAACATGAAAGAGAACAAGACATCCAGTTCTGGGATTTGGGAAAGGGGAGTCAAGGACAGATGTTCTAAGTGTTGGGCACAAAGAGATTGTAATGGGAGCTGGAGGAGAGGAGGAAATGATGTCACAGAAAGAGGTGGTGCAGAGGGAACAAAACTGTCCGCCCAAGGACAGACCCTCGGAGAACACCCCTATGAAGGAAGTTAGGTGGTGGTCATGGTAAGCAGCCCTAGTACAGAGAGGACTGGCTTGAGGGCTGGGAGGATAGGACATCCAGAGCAGTGCTGGCGATGCCTAAGGAGGCGAAAGTAGCTAGCACGGATGGATGATCATCAGCATGGAATACTGATGATGCATTCACAAAGAAGAGGAGAGCGAGGAGAGTATGCTCTAATGCTTGAAGGCGGGCTCAGGGGCTGTCACTCGATGTGCCTGCATGCTATGCCTAGAAGGATGGTATTACTAACTTCTGAGTCTCAACTGGATCAGCAGCTTTAACCTGGAACATTTCTAACATTTTGGCAACAAGAAAATCTGGTGTGTTTGAGGCATGACCTTGAAGCACCATCAATCCCAACATTTGTTTTATTGTGATGAGGTGGTCACAGAAATTGGAAACGGTTTTTAGCTTGCAAGTCAGAGGTGCTGTGGAATGACACTTCTCCATGTCTCCTGCCTACCGAGGAGGGAGTTTTGGACTTATGGAAATATTTTCTATGGATGCATGCAGCTAATGAGCAGGCAACGGTGTAAGTCTAATAGTCAAGTTGTTTCGCCTGCTGAACAATGCCTTGAAGCTTAAGAATGCTGCTCCAGCACACAGTTGGGATTGGTGGTGGACACATCACCAAAGTACATCTGCATGTTGCACACTCATTGTGTCTCCACATTACATTATGCCATGTTAGGTCGGTCGGAGTTTTCTCGGGTGAAATTGAAGTTGCAGTGTTGAAATTCACTCTGCTCACACATGCATCAGTCAAACCTGGAATGACCTCCCCCTGCACCTCCGAGTCTCACCATAGCTCCAGCAATTCAAGAAGGATCTTAAGACATGGATGTTCAACCAATAGGAGAACAGGCAGCACTATCCAACAGCGCCTCGAGAACCTGACGGTGAAGCAGCCGTGCTCTACAAATCCTGCTGGACTGATTGATTGGAGCTGGTTGCACAGTGTTGTAGTGTCAGCAACTAACTCTGATACCATCGCTTCTCCGGACAAAGAAAATGGGTGTCTCTTGCTAAACATAACATAATGAGAGGACATGCCCGCAAATGGACTCCAAGGGATGCCCTATGATATTATTGGGATTTTATTGACTCAAAACAGACGATAGCGAGTGATTTGAATGATACAATAATTATCAGCTTTGTGTCAATATTCCCTCTACTCACACACCTCTGGAGAACATCACCTCATGCTTATTGACTGATGAATAGGGATGTACCATGTTACAACGCATACCATTACAACTACCTACTGTTACAACGCGACCATTACAACGCATACCATTACAACGCATAGCGCTTTGAGGTGCTGGATAGTGGTAAGTATAATTTACTATTCTAACTCCAGTCCCCGTGGACCCTAGGGAAGGTGTTGGATAGTAAATTATACTTATTCCCTATCCTAGAGCGCCCCCCAGCGCAATGCGTTGTAATGGTATGCGTTGTAAAAGTCGTGTTGTAACAGTAGTGCGTTGTAACAAATGCGTTGTAACAGGTGTATACCGATGAATAGTTATTAGTTTCTTTGGCTAGACATAGTTTATTGTGTTAATTATTTAAGTTATCTTGTGTTAATTTATAATTTCAATGTATTGCCCAAAGAAACATTGCTTGTGGCCAGAATGTCTCAGCCACCACTATGTTTATCAAATGCCCTGACAGCTTATACTTGCATTGGAGCCATGAAGTAATTTTTTGATAGCTAATTAAGAGCCACAGGGGGGAGATGTTAATAAAGAAAAATGTCCTTTTATACAACCTGGGTACAGAAGAGGGGAACATATACTTGAGCATCCCTAAAATTAACTTTGCTGAGAATAATGAAAATGCCCCTGATTTAGATAAGATGGCAGTGAAAATGTTAGAGTCGCATTTTGGGCCCGGGATAAATGTGCATCTAGAAAGGAACTCATTTCACCAGGGTTTCATGCAACATGGAGAGAACTGAGAACTATGCAGCCAGTTCAAAAAACATGGTGAAGACTTTTGAGATTTAGCAGAGTCCGCAATATGTAGCCAGATTGTTTGGTGCGCTAACAACCATCAAGTGCAATAGAAGGTAATGGTTTGATCTGCTGGGATGGTTACATCAGAATGATCTTAGAATATTGCTGCTGAACATATCATGCTTGGGTCTACAGATTAAGAGATTAAGGGATTGATTCACAAAGGTAAACTACACGTTCATGTAAATTTACAATTGTTTGTTATTCACAAAGGGATTTATGAGTGGTATCTTTACGAGTATGGAGTCTCCGCACATAAAAACATAGGTCTCTTTATGTGTGGAGACTCCGCACTTGTAAATATGCTACTCATAAATCCATTAATGAATAACAAACAATCATAAACTTTCACAAAAGTGTATGTTTATCTTTGTGAAGCAGGCCCATACAGTCCAGAGAGATTCAGCAAAGTGTTTGAAGAGAATTTCAGTTTGATACCAGGAATTGGACATCTGATCATATTTAAAGGGGGACCATGTCGGTGTCCATGAAGCTGAACAGGTGCCAAAGGTGTTGAGCCCCTCTGAAGTTGAGGGTTGAAGGACCGACTGAGGCTAGTGCGAAAGAAGAAATAGCACTGTAAGATGGCTTGCCCCTGGTTCTTATGTCAAGGTAGGGGATAGCCACACTCACATGGTCTAAGAGGCCTAAATTAAAACATGTTGGTTGATGGTCACACTCTGTCTAATATTCCAGAGTAGGCAGCTCTGGTTGGCAATGTCAGAGTGTTAAGCATCATGGATCTTTCCTCTGCTTACCACCAGGAGAAATTAGATGAAAATCCAGGGCACCTTACATTTTTTATTACATCTTAGCAAGCTTTGAAATTTATTTGTGTGGTTTTGGGTCTAGCTTCAGCTGCTCTGGCCTTCCAGATGGTTTTGAAGAATGTTTTAGAAGGAGTACAGAATATCAGTCTATATATGCAATGACATGGAGCATCATAAACGTTTGAGGGGCCGATTCACAGAACTAACAAGACAAAATCCATAAACTTACTACTTTTGGTATTCACAGAAGTCATTTAGTAGTAGTAAAGTTAGGATTTAGTCTTAAGTTTGACTTAAAACAAACTTAAGACAGACTTAAGACAAACTCATCCTAACTTAAGTCTGTCTTAAGTCTGTCTTAAGTTTGTCTTAAGTCAAACTTAAGACAAAATCCTTTACTACTACTAAATGCCTTCTGTGAATACCAAAAGTAGTAAGTTTAGGATTTTGTCTTAAGTTAGTTCAGTGAATCGGGCCCTGAGTGTTGTTGGTCAATGGATTGACTGAAAAAAGAAAAGTTTCAATTTAGAGTTGGTTCAGTACACCACTTAAAGCAAGTGATATTGGGTGAGAGTATGAACCCTAAACTAGATTTGATTGTAGCAATTATGAAAGATGCTGTCACAAGGACAAAGATGAAGTTCACTACTTTCTGGTGTTGTTGAAGTATTATTCCGTTTTTGAAACTTGCATACCCTCTGAGAAAAATGATGATAACGGTGATATTTCCATATGCTCTGAGGACTGTAAAAAGGTTTTTGAAGTGATCAAGGAAAAACTCAGCACCATGCACCTTATGTCATTTTGATTCAAAGAAGAAGACCGTGCTGGTGATTGATGCCAGTATGAAAGGACTTAGAGCAGTTTTGTGATAAACTGGTGAGGGAGAAAGTGGCATTTATATATTTTCAGTTAAGTGTGGCGTGTATGAGGATGTTGTCCAAGTAGAACACCGTGTATATCTCTAAGAGGTCACAGAAGATGTTATTAACATAATGGCGGAAGGCAGCCAGAGGATTGCAAATGCCAAAGAGCATCACTAAATACTTGAAATGACCAACCGTTTATTGAATGCTGTTTTTCATTAATACTCCTTGTGTATTCTCACCAGATTGTACGCTTCCCTCAAATCAAGTTTATTGAATTTTTTAGCTGTCTTGTGCTGGTCAAAGAGAACTGAGATGATGGGAAAAGGATAAGCGTTCTGGATGTTAATAGCATTCTGCTCACAATAATCAGTACACAGTCAATATTCTCCATTCAATTAGCCACAGAGAAGTTAGGGGATCCATATGGTGATGTTGAATGTCTGATAAATCCCTTCGATACCTTTTCTTTTATGTATTGAGGCATAATTTTGTCTTTCTTTACCATCAAAGGATATATTTTTCTATGAGGAACAGGTTCCCCCAGGTATTACGGCTATAATACAGTCATACTCCCTACATATCTGCTCCTTTCTTGCAGAAGACATTAAGGAAGTCTCTATGGGATGGTGCTATCACATTATCTTCATCCGTTGCTTCCTTCTTTGATTCAGAACATGATTTGTGGAGAACAAGGCAGGATAATGTCATGGGGGCATATGTATCAAGCCCATTTCCTGTTCGCAAACGGGCCGATTCTCAGAATCGGCCCGTTTGTGAACGGGAAAAAGCCTTTTGGGATGTATCATCCCAAAAGGCCCTCGCAATATAGGAAATCACAAAATGTATGATTCCCTATTTTGCGTATGCATTTAAGGAATCGTAAATTGCGATTCCTTAAATGCAATGCAGGAAGCACCCAAGTAGTGAGATTATTCCCAAAGAAATCGCAAATTACCACCAACTTCAAGTTTGCGTAAGTGGCATCTGGCGCGCATAAATGCCCTTAGGGAATGTATGTGCGCCACATATGCACACATACATATTTCAGGGGTGCAACAGGGTGTCCTTTTGACACCCTTGCACCCTTGAAATTGCATTGGCAATTTGCGAGTACCTAATGAGTACTCCCAAATTGCGAATGTCCAGGCCCATAGGAATGAATGGCAAGGTACTCCTTAATTGAGAACCGCAATTTGCAATTCGCAATTAAGGAATATTAAGGAATGGCAATTATTATTGCGATTCCTACATACATAGCATTTTGTGAGTCCTTAATAGCGATTCGCTAAACATCGCTATTAAGGAATCACAAAAGGGCTTGTTCATACATATGCCCCCGAGTCTTTTCTCGAGCCGGAACCTGGAATTAGTGTTCTGTACCATGAAAAAATGAAAATGTAATAGACTGAGTTTCCCAGTGAATATGGGGATTATGTTGTCTCAGCCAAATTGGTCCTAATTTAATTGGAAATAAAGGTGCATCAAAAGCATCAAACAGCAGCCATTCCCCATGACCACTCTGAGTTTTCCCGTAGTGATTGTGATTCTTTACAGACAGCTTCCAATGTTAATGCTGATACGCCGATGTCCTGAAAATCATCTGGTGTAGACTTCTCTGTAATAGGATTCTGGACTTTCATCTTAAATTTGTAATTCATTAAGTGCCCAGAGACCCTGTAGTGTATTAAGGAAAAAAATTGTAATTGGGCCTCCCTATGTAGTCAAGAACACTTGCAAAAAGTAGTGAGCTCTGTTGAAAATGCACATGTCAGTTATTCTATTGGTTGCTCCTTTTCTGTTACTTAGGGATGAGTTAATCCTTTTCCTGACAGCTGTGGAGATATCCGAACAAAATGACCCATCTCTCTGTAATAAAGACAAATCCCTATCTTCCTGCAGCCACCCTTCTCTTCTGTAGTAAGATATTTTCAGGCTCCACCAATTTGCAGTGTTTCATCTCGGTTGCTCTGGATTTCAGTCAATTGCGAAGTATTCGTAGCCCAGGATTGCCGGGAATAACTTCACTTCTCTGCTCTGTGAGACCGCTGTTGTGCGTCTATTTTAAGCTTTAATTCCATTGAGCTGCGAAGGTAGTAGATTGATTAACAACGAATGCCAATGTGTCCTTTAAATCTTCTGGAAGATCTTGATAGAATGCAGCACCCGATGCCTCATTGCCCAAACTGAACCAGAAACCAAGGAGTGAGTGTCTAAGTGTAACAACCAGTTGGTTGTCTAGTGCTCAGGGTATCTTTATTTCCTCTATGCTATTCTCCACAACTCCAGCTCTGACTAGGACTCTGCCCGATTCCCTTTCTCCACCCACTCCGCTTCTTGGCAGATTCAATGGCGGGACGAAAAAAAGCTCCATGGTGACAAACTACTTCCAAGCTGAACACAAAGAAAATGACATGACTCATTGTTGATGTTCAAAATCCATCAAAGGGAAGAAACGTGGCCTCCAAACTTTGCAGGAAGGTATGCCTTTGTATGGTCAAGCTGGATTCAATGGCACAGACTCAATAGTATGGAATAACGGAATAGTTTGATCTTCATATTTGTTTACATTATTGCTTGTCTCTAATTAAGCATAAGCTTTTTATAAGGTCTGTGTTGCCACCCTTTCGTTTTGAGTTTATGAATATTCCCTTTTACCTTGTTGTAAATCTTGATTAACATTACACGGATGCCCCAATTTCACTGATGCCGTTATACGTACTCATAGTTTTTTTCTATTGCATTTGAGTGAATAATTGGGAGAACTTTTACAAAAGACTTATATACCAATCGTACTTTTGATTACTTCATAATTACCATTTTTGTTTTGTGACGAATCGTTTACATTTTGTGCCATTTACCTTCTCCAGTGCGTCATTTCTGACGGTGGGCGTGTTTTCTTTCTCTAATTAAACAAACAAATAGCCAGACCCTTTTTTGCAATTTTTATAGCTTTATCCTTATGTGGCGTGAGGGCAAAATAGGCATAACATTGCGCTAATCAAGCATTAACTCACAGCCTTGGAGAGGAACATGAGTCCCTCAAACCTTGAATTATACTATTTAGCAGGATGGTTACAGCGGACAGCTAGGTGATGGCTCAAATCGACACCCAAACAACTAGGTACATGTTCAATAAACCAAGGACGCCTGGCAGTAGATAAGTAATTCCACAGCACCAGGGTCCCATAAGGACCTCCAAATTAACCCCTTCCGTGCTTCGAACGTCCAACGGTCGTCGCGTGCACTACCTCCTCGCTGGTGCTGCGCACGACCGTTGGACGTCCGAATCCTGTTAGCGCGATCGAACGTCCGCACTGGGGCGGAATGTTCGATGCGCTAAACGGGTTAAAGGGAGTTGCTAGGTATTGCTGGAACAATAATTACAAAAACATGTACAACAGTGGCATATGCAATGGGTCTACACATATTGAGAGTACCTGATCTCAAAAAAGTGACAACTACCACAGGCAAGAAGGCAGGCATATGAACATTGAGTGACCTATGTGATGGTTTTGTGCTACATACCTTTGATACATTAAAAAGCACATACCCAATAGCAACAGGGCAATTCCTTAAGCTCAATGCATTATTCCAAGGGTGTGGAGACTGTGGCCTGGTGACACAAGGGCCTAAAGATGCATGTGTATTTATTTATTTATTTAGACGTTTTCTATAGCGCTAGTCAGTCCCGAGGGTATCGGAGCGCTTTACAACATGATGAAGAGGAGACAAAATACACGACAAAGGCATGGTAGGAGAAAACAGAAAAAGTTCAAAGGGAAGCTTACAGTTCTGCTGAGTGTCAGAGGTGTGCCGTTGAGGTAGAAAAAGTTTAAAAAAGAAGCTTTATATTTCTGCTGAGTGTCAGAGGTGTACCGTTGAGGTAGAGAGGTAGAGAGGTCGAGGGGGCCGAGGCGAGGGGTCAAGAGGTAGTCTCAGATCCTAGGGAAGGCAAGACTAATGCTGGAAATGTTCTCTTCGTTGTGCCGACCCAGGGGTTGAGAGTTCGGAGAGAGGGTATGAGGTAGGTAGTGGTTGTGCGATGATTGAGGCTGCCAGTTGGAGGTGTGCTGTCAGGTGACAGCCTGGTGGAGGTGAGAGCATCGCATAACTGCGTTCGGGAAGGCGCTGTTGAGGTAGAGGGTTTTTAGGAGGCTTTTGAATTTTGGAAAGGAGCGGGTGGTTCTGATGTTGACTGGGATGGCGTTCCAGATTTTTGGAGCTTTTCCTACAAAAGAGCAGGCAGCAGTCTTTTGTTTGCGCGTTTTTAGGGGAATGCGTAGGAAGGAGTTGGAACTCCTGAGGCTTCTTGCTTGACCGGATTTCTTGAGTTTGGAAGCTAAGTATTCCGGTTTCCCTGTTTGCAGGAATTTGTGTGTGAGGCAGGCAGTTCTGACACTATGTTTAACATAAAAGAAGGGCAGCAAAAAGCTGAAAAGGCGGCTACATGTCAAATTGCTGAGCATGACAGACCATTCATTCCAAACGCTCAATGAAACCGGGAAGGTGGCATGGGGAGGTCTGCATCAGAGATGGAATGGAGTAGAGAGGTGGCATAGCCTACAATGAATGGTTTGCTGCAACATTAGGTTTCAGCGGCTGCAATTCAATCTTCTGCATCACACCCACCTAACAGCATAGGTTACATTATATGTACTCACAGTACAGGACAGATGTCCCAGATGCAAAGCGAACAATGCCACATTGTTATACTGGTTCTGGGGATCCACGATTATGGAAAGATATTGAGAGGAGATCATATGAGACAGAGCGGGCGATGGGCAGGAGGATCTCAAGGGATCCAGGACAAGTCTGCTGGGTCTATTAACACACCATAAGAGATCGGAAACTGCAGCTAGGTTCATAGACTGGGCATCAGTGGTGGAAAATGACCTTTAGAGAAACAGTGGCCCCCCCATGCAAGGCGCTTGAGGTGCTGAGGGTTTGTTAACAGAGGTCCCTTACCTTGGCTCTGATTTCTTCAGCCCCCTTGCCATGATGCACCCTCGTCTCATGTTTCCATATACTGATAACTGAAAAGATGTTCTTTGAATATTACCATTTCCTCTGAATAAAGTGTTTGAAGCTCTTTGATTAATACAATTTCCTCTGAATAAAGTGTTTCAATCTCAGGTTGAACTTCTCCCCCCTACTTCTTGTTCCCTTCCTCCCCCAACCACACTCGCTGACTGGAGCTACCCGTGTTGAAGGCCAACAACCTCATTCTGGCCACCAAGAGGTGCACAAGACCCGACAACGTCCCCAAACAATGTCACTGTTTACTGGGGGGGGCGAGACACTAGAGGAGGCGGGGCTTCATACCAAGAGTGCATTAGGACACTCCTGTGCCCTCCCTTGTCAATTTCTCCCCACACCCCAAAGTAGATAAAAGCTTTCTGAAGCTGCCACCAATGTCCTGGGGGGTTTCACACAACTTAACCCCTTCCTTGCTGAGCACTCCCTCCCCAGTGCTGCCGTCGGCCAACGGCCCACGGAGCCCCGCCCACCCTTTAGAATGCCCGTACCGCGGCGGTTTTTCCGGCGTTAATGGACATCGGATGCTCAGAGCCTTCTAAGAAGAGATGGAGATCCACTCTGTGCAGAGACCCTGTGACCGTGTGACAGAAGCCAATATTGTGTGACACACAGTGGCACCGTGTGATTTGGGAGGTTTGTAATACACACACTCACCACTAACTAATGAATAGAAGAACATATGTCCAGACTTTATGTATGTAATTTCGTAGAAGATTAATGTTATTAATTAGAAAATGGCACTCAAACCTGAAATGTCATAGGTGAAATTAAAAAGTAAGCAATATGTGAGCAATGCCAGTTTCGTAATGTTTGCTGAATGCAAAAAAATAATAATATGTGAGTGTCCTTCTACGATTACCTATCTGCTAAATGCCGACACATACCTTCTACAGGAACCACTGTTGTTTCTGTATAACACTGTGGTTTCAATGTGAGATGGTACTCTGGAAGAGAATGGCAGCATCTTGAAGAGTTTAGGGCATTAATGTATCTAGGGAACTAGGGGGAGGAGTCACAGTGAGCAATAGGAGCGGGTTGTGTGAGAGGGGAAATAAAGGACAGCAACTAGAACCCCAAAGAATTTCCCTGGTGGGAGAGAATAGGCGAATTTACGAGCTGTGAGGTCGGAGCCAAGTGGGCTGGGGGTGCAAGGACAGAATTTGGTGTGTAAGGCAACTGTGCAGATGAAGTGAAGCAATGAAGCTTGACTAATAGGTCTATTGGACAGCGTCATGATAATTCAGGAAGATAAAAAGGAATGTCTATACATTCTATGTGGCCTGGAGTACAAGACATTCCATCCTCTGCACAGGTGAGTGAACATGTGTCTTAAGGGAGCACTTAGCAGGAAAAATCTACAGTGTTGGTGTGGAGGAGATGCTGAACGACCTCTCCAACAGTGGCGGCTGGTGACATTTCAAAGTGGGGGGGGGGCGTAAAAGTTGGGGATGACTTTTACCTAACAAGGGAGCGAGCCCGACTAACATAAGGGCAGTACATTGGCGTACCTAATAAACCTAAGCCGTACCTCATGATTTTCTTTTTTTCAGTTGTATATACAGTGCGAACTCAGCCTAGGGGCATTGTAGTGCTGTACAAGAGCACCAGTTACATTACACAAAGTCAGATTCGTTTTTCAAGACACAGGGAGGGATATTAAGTTATTTTCCCAGAATCATCACAGGATGTTGAGACGACGCCGGAACGTGGATCCCCAGTTCTAAAGTCGGCCACATATTTTTCATTTGCGGTACATAAAGCAGTATCAGTGAAGACTCTTCGTTAACGCTGAAAAGCAAGGAGAGTGCCACATCCAAAACAGGAGGATGGTACAGCACAAAAGCGGTGCTCGCTTCTCTGGCGCACACTCACACTAGCACTAGATCACTTTACAAATATATTGCACAACAGGCGCATAAGTCCACCCCTCCCAATAACATCTCACATCTTCTTGTAACCAATCCAATTCGATGAACTCATCCCTTTTCAAACTCGACACAACTCGACAATTCCACAAGGAAAATGGAAGCACATATTACAAATATACTACCTATTATCTCCGTGGGGGGTTTGGAAATGGGGTCGCGACGACCTGAGGGGATGAAGGGGGAGGCGGGAGGAAACAAATATATATAAAAAAAATTAAGTAAACTTACCGTCCGGAGACTCCGTCCCGACTCTCGCCTACCTGGTTTTCAAGTCCTGCAACACGTCATCAGGAAGACGGCGCGGTAGGCAGGCTCCCTCCCCTCCACCGCAGCCAGCGCTGTGATTGGTTCGGCCGGCTGCCCTACCCGCGTCATTTCTCTCTGTATGCTGCAGCATACAGAGAGACAGGGAGAGTGGGAGGTGTTACTCGAGGGCAGGGGGAGCGGCTTGCCTACTGTTGTTAATACTGTCTGTTTGGGCAGCCTCTCAGGATGCCCAAACAAACATTATTAACAACAGTGGGCAAGCCGCTCCCCCCTGCCCTCAAGTAACACCGCCCACTACTTTAATCCAGGAACTTCTGCTTTCTCGCACGGTGAGAAAGCAGGGGGGCGGTGCCCAAACGCCCCCATGGAGGAGCCGCCACTGCTCTTCAATGCAGAAGAGTTTGATTGCCTCAATTGTTTGAGGCAGTAGGAGGTAAAGAGCTTCAACGCCTCTTCAGCTGTAGTAAGTGCTACATAAATGCAATTTCAATACAATTCTATACAGTCTAGCTAGTCCTGAGGATTGCAGCACAGCCTTTCGGCAAGAATTCAATAGTGAGCAAGAAATGTGTCAATGAAGTACATGTGAGAACAAGGCCTAAATGTCTGCCTTTGAAGCGCATGGGTTACAGAGAGTGTTGGAAAGAGAGTGGTCGGAGAGTGGGTGGTCTGGTGTTTCATTAGGCCAATGTTAGAGTTAACAGGACAATGAGGGGTCGTTATTTTTCATACAGGTGCCCCGCTACAGGTTCAGGTAATAACCAAACCTTTCACCTATATTTCTCCTGCCATTACACTACATAACGGTTCTTAGTGCTGACCATTTGCCTAGTTATGGTACTGCTTCAATGCTTCTCCGAAAACTAGCCTCCTTCAATATGCATGAGGATTTTGAAATCTCAACAGAACTACCATCTACTGCATAATAGTTATGTATAACGGTTCTTCCTTTCATCCTCCTAGTCCAACATGACACAGCAAGGTAGATCACCTGTGGGTACCATTTTGTCAATATAAACACCATATCTTTGCTGAGGCAGGGAGAGGAGAAACAGGAATTCAATGCTGACACATTGACCCAAACGCTGAGATTCCTGCATGCAGACACTCCGGCTCGCAGTGGTCTGACATCCCTCGCAGGGTGCCCATCTCAAGACCAAGATGGGGCCCCACAGTCTCTCACTTCAGGCAATGGGGTTGACTTTATCCTAGAGGGATTCTTGGCTCGACACCTACATACATGCTAGGTACACATAAGTACATCTAGTTAGGGTTGGATTGGGGTGAGGTGGATTGGATTGGGGTGGGGTGGATTGGCTTGGGGTGGGGTGGATTGTGGTGGATTGGACTGGAGTGTGGTGGATAGGACTGGAGTGGGTTGGGTAGATTGACCTGGGGTAGTGTGAACTGGTTTGGGGTGGTAGGGGGTGGGATGGATTGGATTGGATTGGGTACGGTGGTCTGGAGTGGGGTGTATTGATTGCAGTGTATTGCCTTGGGTGGGTTGGATTGTGCTGGATTGGAGTGGAGTGGATTGGACTGGAGTTGGGTGGATTGGTCTGGAGTTGTGAGGATTGGAGGGGATTGGATTTGATTGGGTGCACAGGGGTGTACTGAATTTGATTGGTTTGGGGTGGATTGGATTGGAGTGGAATGTATTGTGGTGGAGTGGGGTGGATTGGATTGAGTGGAGTAGATTTGATGGGGTGTAGTGAATTTGGTAGGGTGATAGGATTTGAGTGAGTGATTGGATTTGAGTGGGGGATTGGATTGGAGTGGGGTGGATTGGGTGAGGTGGGTTGTATTTGAGTGGGGTGAATTAAGGTGGATTGCATTAGATTGGAGTGGGTGGATTCTACTGAAGTGAGGTGGATTGGATTGGAGTGGGATGGATTAGAGTGGGGTGGGTGGATTCGAGTGGAGTGAGGTGGATTGGGTTGCAGTGGATTGTATTGGAGTGGATTGTATTGGAGTGGGGTGGATTTTATTGCAATGGGGAGGAATGAAGTGTAGTGAGTGGATTGGAATAGGGTGGATTGTATTGGAATGGGGTGGATTGGATTGGATTGGATTGAAGTGGGGTGGATTGGAGTGGGCTGGATTAGATTAAAGTTCGAGTGGGTGGATTGGATTGGAATGGACTGGGGTGGGGTGGGTTGGATTAGCGTTGGGTGGTTTGGTTTAGATTGGCGTGGGGAGGATTGGATTGGAGAGTGGTGGATTTGAGTAGGTGGATTAGACTGGAACGATTTATTGATTGGAGTGAGGTGAACTGGATGAAAGTGGCATGGATTGCATTGGTGTGTGGTAGATTCATTTGGAGTGGGGTGAATTGTGGTGGATTGGATTGCAATGGGGTGGATTGGATTGGGATTGGGTGAGGTGAATTGGATTGGAGTGTGGTAGATTGGATTGACCTGGATTGGGGAGTGGGGTAGATTGGAATGGGGTGGATTGTTTTGGATTGGTTTGGGGTGGATTGGATTGGTTTCAGCAGGATTGGATTGGGGTGAATTTTACTGAGTGGGGAAGATTGGGTTGAAATATGGTGAATTGGACTGATGTAAATTGGATTGTATTCGAGTGGGATGGATTGGTGGGGTGAGGTGGGGTGGATTGGTGTAGGGCGGATTGGATTAGGATGGACTGCATTGGGGCAGGTTGGACTGAGACTGAATGGAGTGGTGTAGATTGGATTGGGATAGATTTGGTCTGGGGTAGATTGGGTGGAAATAACGTGGTGGATTGGGTGTGTGGACTAGATTGGGGTGAGCATTTTGGATCGGATTGGAGTGGGGTGGCTGGGGGTAGATTGGAGTGGGGTGGACTGGACTGGACTGGGGTGGATTGCATTGGTCTGCAGTGGGGAGGGGTGGATTGGATTGGGTGGATTTGATGGGTTAGATTGGATTGGGTAGTGTGGATTGGATTGGATTGGAGTTGTATAAATTGGTATAGGGTGGGTGGGGTGGACTAGAGTGCGGCAAATCGAAGTGGGGTGGATTGGATTTGGTGTATTGGGGTGTACTGCCGATTAGGTTTTAAAGTATAATTTCAGAAATTACACATAAGAAAGAAACAATGTAACTTGCAATATTTAGAACAAGATAATCCGTATCCTTTGAGAACAGTGCCCACGAGCCAAAAAAATAATGAGTCTGCAAAGAGAGAAAAGACGATTTGGCAAAATTAAAGAAAGTTAACTATAGAAAAGATATCTTTGCAGAATTGTTTCTGCTGCTCGGCATGTTTTTTGCCAGTCACATGCCTTCTGTTTGCAGGGCACTAGAAGTTAAAAAGAATAAATTAGTACCTCAATCACGTCAGGAGCAGCGAACGGGCACTGATTAAGTTGTATCAATAAGTGCTTGTTCCCTGATTCACAGGAAATAACAGAAATTAAAGCTATGCCTGCAGTGACCAATTACAATGCTGTAAAGATGAATGCCACACAAGCCAACAAATGGTAAGCAACGGGTTGGCTCCAAGTCCTTTTTTTGTTAACAATAGTGCTATTGCAGGCTAAACCCTGAAAAGGGAGTAAAATGGGAACAAATAGAAAACGGTGCCCTCTTTGCACTTTTAAAATAGGGAGTTGGACATTTCAGTGCGGATTCACAAAAGCTTGCAAAAGCACATGAAAGAGTAGTCCTGTAGTACTACTTCCCATATTCATGAAAGCTTTGGTATAGAGCCATAAGGAATGTTGTTATCAAAGTTAAACCATAAAGAGTAATGTTTGCTGAAGATCCTGGAATTCAACTCTCATTAAAAACATATTACGTTTTAAAGTCTTGCGACATTTTTTTTACGTACTTTTGAACTTTATTTTAGAAGGGTATTTTAAAGCACATATCAGGACACTTGAATCCTTTGAAGAAAATGGAGTAGCTCTGGGCGGTGGGCTTATAGTGGCCAGTGTAAGCCCGGAGCTCCAATATTCCAATGTTTGTCTTCATGTTTCTCCCTTTTTAGTTTAGGAAATGTTACCCTTAGTGGGTGGAATGTTCTAATAGCCTTATAGCCCTCCTGCCTCGGGCTATTATGGTTGTTAAAGGTCCTTAGCCCAAGCTATAGGCCCAAGTCTCAGCAGTGGGCTTTAAGGCTATATTTAAGTGACACATAGCATGCTTTGCTCATGCCGTGCAATGTTGCTGTTCCAGGGCTGGAGGAGGGGAGTCTCAATCCTTGCACGTCAAACAGGAGTCTGATGTTTTGTCACCGTGATATGATAATAGCGGAGCAATTATGTTAACTGGTTGTCGCGCTCCGTGCTGGTGTAAGTGAGGTGGAACCCAAACAGAAAACCCGTTGTGTAAGAGCAAAGACAGAGATGGGGGCTGGATTCAATAGAGTTGCTGTTAATAAATATTTCCATCCCAAATAAATGGATCCCTTCTTAAAATGAACCCCTTTGCAAGGCCGTACTGAGACCGCAACCCGACCCTGGGAAGTAGGCCTGACAGGTCACGGCGGGGGAGGGGAGGGTACTAGTAGGAAACACTACTGCCGCTTCAGGTACAGGGGGCCGATATTGCAGCACTACTGCAGAACCAGCCCTCACTACCAAAAACACCCCCACAGGTCCAAAAACGGCCCCACCCTTCCAGCCCACTTTTAAGATGTCCAGTTCCCGCTACAGCCAGTTCGGCACTGCCCCTTTGGACAAGGTAAGAAGAGAAAATCAAGAGGTTAAGCGTAAAAATGTCTGTAGCAATGTTCAGAAGCGGCTCCTGAGGAAGTGCTGCGGGGCGGTGGTGCGGGGGAGGGGCAGGGTAGGGGGTAGTAAACTACGGCATTCGGCCAAAAAGAGGTAAGTAAACAAATAAATAAATAAAACGGATTTCATTGCACACGCTGCATTGCCAAATGCGATGCAGCGATCACCGAAATTTGTTTTATTTATTTGTTTACTTACCTCCGCTCGGCCGTATTCCGTAGTTTACTACCCCCACCCTGCTCCTCCCCCACCCCACCGCCCCGCAGCACTCCCTCCAGGAGCCCCTACTGGCAATGTTTCTATTTATATAGCACACGCACTTAAAGAACAGTTCACAAATCAATCGGTTGCTCCTGCTTTCCCTCAAATTGATAAAAGGCGGAGCCAATTATGACGGATTCCAGTCCATGACCAGGACACACATAGATGGATACCTACGTAAGAACTCGAGCTATTGAGGCAGCGTTGCATTGCCCAACCCACCGAGCTGTCTAACCAGACTACCAGGGGCCCTGCCACAGAAACGTTCAAATGATGAAAAGGGATTACTTTTCTATCATCGTTGCCGTCTTGGTGATACAGAATGGAGCAAACAGATTTGAACCAGTTCTTATTACAGAAAGATTTTTGCACCAAGGCAAAAATGTAGAAAAGAGATTGTGAAAGCGAATGCAGCACACGTATTGCTTGTAAATCATTTAAGTCATCAATATTTCAGCAGTGAAATCCTATTCTACGTTTAACTGGTTTCGCTTCAAGTTCAATAGCCTATGATTTGTATTTGAAAAGTGGAAAAATGATACAACTTCTACTGTTAAATATGTAAACAGCAAATATGGAATAACAAATGTGCTCCACGGTGCAAATTTCTTAAACCACAAGCAGCAAAAAATCGTACCAATAATAATAAATGCAGCATGGCATTTTTTTTTAGATGGATCCGGAGATAAAACATTTGCTTTCCTAGTTGTGCGAGCTGACGGCGTCCACAAACATTACATTCTGGGAAGTGAGGAAAAAAGTCATGAAATTTTAAAATTCTTGTGCCTCATAAAAGCTGAGCGCCGGGACAAGGCCGTAGGCTTGTTTGTGTGTGTGCAGGGGGGCTACAGCGGGGGTCGCTTTCTGCCATCAGGTTGTTTGTACCCATGTCACGGAGGTAGGAAGCTCATGTTCTGTCGGCTGGGTCTGCTCTCTGCCCAAGGCAGGCGGTCTCTTTAAAACACACATGATGTATATTCCCTATGACCTGTCTGCGGCTGGCTGCAGCGCTTCATATATAAATAAACAAGTGCGATTGATTGCTTGCTCTACCTACTGAAGCTACAATCACTGCCACATACATGTATAAACCTACTAAACGTCACACTTTTAGACAGTTTATATAATTCCAGGCTACACAAAGCAGTAGGAATGCCCTAGACGAGCTAGAATGATGTTTTAAATGTGTTTTTACATATGTGGACTGCCATGTGAATGCATATGCTGGTGCCGAGCATCAGCAAGCACCGACACAAATTAAGCACTGATAATTTGGTGCATTTGGCTTTTCCTTCTGTTTATAGCTCAGTGTTTTTCACAATCAGTGCCCATTTCAACAAAGAATCACCAAATAAAAAAAGTGCCACTGTTTATTTGCATGGTGTTGCTAGGCCTTTTCATAGAATAACTGGCAAGTGATTACGGATTCAGACAAACGAATCCGGAAAATGCTTTCTCGCCTGCTTCTGGAGAAACGGTCCTCACCACGAAGGCCAAACGGTTAAGTGGTACCAAGACCAGATGAAGTGCCATGAACTGGAAAGTGAGGTCACACGGTAGCCAAGGCGCCACACAAGAAGTAAGTTGAAGACCACGAGCCCAGTAACTAGACAGTGTACTCCAGGGTTGGATTAGGATTAAAAATCGGCCAGGCATGCAAAGAAATGTGGCCCACATTTTCAAATTGCCTTTCCGCAAAACACTGCTTTGCAATTTTTTATGAAAAGAGGGGGCTCTCTGACATAGGCATGTTTTCTTAACTTTACTTAGATTTTTTTTTAAATGCACGGATTAGTTCACACTGGCGAAACACACCTGAAAACAAGTGAGGCCACTTCTGCTCAGGTCCCCTGCCTCCCTTCCATATGCATACATTAATGGGACGGCCCAGCGAGAGAAAGGGAGTGACACCTCTGCCAGTTCATAAAAAGGAGGTAAAGGACTCCCATCTGCCTCCAGAAAGGACACTCAGAAACCCAGTGGGCCGCTGGCTGCATCTGAACAACACAGACACCGCCCAAATCGACCCCCTAGGCTGCCCAAAAAAGCAGCACACAGCTGGAACTCGGATACAGGCCCCTTCCTGGGCCATTGGAGTGCCTAATTTGAGCAGGTGCTTTCAGGTGCTAAGCACCAGCACTTCTTTCACAGGGCCGGGGCTACAATTTCTGACTCGGGCAGGTGGTGTCTCAATATTAATTGTTCAAATTCAAAATAAAAGAATAACATACATTGGCTGTTGACGGGCTGGTAAATGTTCACAGACAGGCCAGCATACGCCTGTCCAGGCAGGCATAATTGTGTATCACCATGTCAGTGATGATGTCATCTCGCTGATCACAAATCCAAGAAGTCATCGACAAATGATGTCTTGCATTCTATTCCCGAGTCTGCTGCACCCTGCCACTGCCTGAGCCTAGGCCTTCCATTGGATAATTGTAGCTGGGGGCTGGCTCAAAACGGAGTTGAGGCAAGGAAGCTGCGAGAGCACATTTGGAACTTAGGCGTGAGGGCTCTTGAGGAAGAATAAACAAAAGTAAGTTTGGACTTTTCACTTGCAGTGTAGCCAGAGTAGCATATCCTGCAGCCCTGCATTGCTGCTATCCTCAACGTGCTCAGTGCGGCTGTGGTCCAACACAACGTTTGTGCGCCATGGCGTCACCTGTAGAATCTGTGCGCTGCGCCCCAGCATGGTAATTGCTGAGCGTGCGTGAATCAAGTAGGCACCACAGCCATACTTACCGGCACTGGCAGCATTACGGCTGGGGACAATGCCTGTGCTGTAGCAGGTAGGGTCACAGCAAGCTGAGCAGTGGATGCCGATGCTGTCGCCATCCCTGGACCTATTAATTACAGGCAGCACTAGTAGTGACATCACCTGCTGAGCTCGAGAAGCTACCTGTGCTGCAAATAACCCAGTTATACGGCCCTGATTAATATGTGCAAAAAAAGGCATTTTCATTTGGTGTACATTTTGTTTTTGCACTCGGTGTAGGTAAGAAAGTAAAACACATGTCATCTTCCTCTTCTTTAGGAAAGACAACAGGAAAAGCAGAGTTCAAAATAGCAGGGACATGTACAGGCTGACGAAAGGGATCACAGGTAGTAGCAGTGTAATAGATGAGAGAGAGAGCAGGAGCAAAGAGAAGACAGAAACAACAGGAGAGGAGAGCGATAAGACAGAGCTAAGTAGAAGAAAAGGAGAGCAAATCAGATACAAAGAGAAAGCAGCCATTATGTGAAGAAGAGAGCATTAAGAAGAGAGAAGATAGAATGAAAGGATGTAGAGGACAGGACAGAGGGAAAAAAGCAGACAAAGATAAAACGGAGACACAGCTAATCACTGCTAAAAGAGTGATCGTAAAGAGCCAAGATCGAGGGGAGAGAGAGCAGAGAATGGATAGAAGTGAAGAGGAAAAAGTACAGGGGTAGAATGAATAGAGGACAAATCAGAAATGCAGGAAATAAGGTAACACACCAGGTGTGACAAAGATGATAGAAAACAATTAGAGAGGTGAGAGGATAGACTCTTAGAGCAAAGACGAAGGGGACAGACAACAGATCAAGGTTAGAAGATAGAGACTGAGGCAGTGAGAGTGTTGAAAGTGGGGCTCACCGGAGGAAGAAGTGAGCTGTGGCCTCCTTGGCAAAGTGTTCAGCACCTGCACTTCTTTTTTTACAAATTAAGCACTGGCCATTGCCCAAGTGCGCACTTTACCAATTCGACCCTGGCGTACTCCAATGTCTTTCTGTTTTGCCCATTATCCTGGTGGACTGGACTTTGGGCAGAAATAAGAGCAGAACACGGCAAGCAATGACAACACCATCACAAGAATGAATTGTCTTGGCACCAGTGCTTAATTTGTAAAATATTAAGTGCCAGGGCCCTCATCAAGCGGCCACTGTAGCCTACACCACCCATTACACCTGTCAGTCCTGCCAATGAGAGTACCAAACCAGCTACTAACCATCACATTTATACAAATGTGACAATTCAGACTATTCCAAGCCCCCAAAACTATAAGATTAGCATCAGGTAAGAGTCATTTTTAAGGTATATTAAATC
The DNA here is from genome assembly GCF_964263255.1 of Lissotriton vulgaris. Lineage (NCBI taxonomy): Eukaryota > Metazoa > Chordata > Amphibia > Caudata > Salamandridae > Lissotriton > Lissotriton vulgaris. Next base: position 278,739,621 of record NC_141699.1, read on the forward strand.
AGTAAACAACTGTTATTGTACTCACTCTAAATCAGACAAACAGCCCACCATGTGGCAGACTGCCATAAGTGCCGGTGCTGCCAATTAGCAAAAGACACACAATTGATGGACGGAATGCAGAACAAATCAAAACATTCACCCCCAGTCAAGAGAGCTGGGTTAAGTACATCATTTTTTTGCTCTCCATGCCACCCCAGTTTAGACCTGGCCATATGCAAATCAGTCTTGACCCTGTGCCTCATGGGAACAGTCCAGACCGAATTGCCAAGCCAGGTCCTCCCTGGACCAGAAACAAGCATCCAAGGACCGGTTTCGGGGTTCATCCCACCTCTGCCAGGATAGCTTGAATCCAGTGACACAGTGAGCTCGTGACCCACGTCTGGGCATATCTGGCGCACTTAGGGTGAGAAAGCAAAAGACACACAATTGATGGACGGAATGCAGAACAAATCAAAATATTCACCCCTAGTCAAGAGAATGGGGTTAAATCCATCATTCATTTGCTCACCATGCTACCCCAGTTTAGACCTGGTCACATTTAGGCCTAGATCCCTGTACTGGGGTGAATGTATGACATTGTTCTGCATTTTGTCCATCAATTGTTCTTTTTGCATTTGTCACCCTGAGTGGGAAGGGTATGCCCAGACGTGGGTCCTGTGCTCTCCATGCCACTGGAGTCAAGCTATCCTGGCTGATGAGGGGTGAAACCCCGAACCGGTCCTATGATGCTAGTTTCCAGTCCAGGGAGGACCTTGCCTGGCAGTGCGGGCTGGACTGATCCCATTGGGCACAGGGTCAAGACTGATTTGCATATGGCTGGGTCCAAACTGGAATTGCATGGTGAACATAAATATGAGGGATTTAGGACCAGATCTCTGTACTGGGGTGAATGTATGACATTTTTCTGCATTCAGTCCATCAATTGTTCTTTTTGCATTGGTGCTGCCAATTAGAGCACCAGAAACATCGGCACAAGTGAAGCACTGCTTAGCACACAACTAGTTGTAATGTAGAGATAAGCATCTGAGGGTCATATTTTATTCAAAAATTATTTTTTAATCTAAACACATTTGTTAAGTGTCACATTGTCAGAATTCACTTCCAAATATTACAACAATTGTCGAGCCATAACTCACGTCCCGCAGCCATCCAGACTACATGGCATAACACATAACATGTGCATGTTGGTTAAGAACTACTTAACTCTAATATGAATCCACGAAATAAAAAAGTTTGCATCCACTACCAAAGGGCTCAGTCTATGGATGACCATGGATCATCAGACCGTGGGCTGTAGGTGGAGCTCAGAGTGTAAATTACGACTAGTCACCTGGGTGCCCCTCCCCTATCCACATCAATGCAGCGGGTGATACATCGAAATCAGTGCCATTCATGAGCATATCCCACCCCAACGCACAATGTGACCGAAAACGAAAGCGAAGACTTGCTTAACCTATGTGGGAGACAAGATAACGCTTGCTATGATAGTAAACTAAGAACATGTACATAAACCCTATCCTGAAAATACAACCCATCTGATTACCTAGAAAAGCCGGAAGGGTGGGAGAGGAAAAAGCAGCCTGCCCGTTGTATGTGAAACTCCATTTGGAATAAAGTGTCATGCCCACAGACACGATCCGCTGTGGGAAGGTAAGGCTCAAAGAGGCTTAAATGGCCTTTGCTTGGAGTTATAAACTGTATGGCACCAAGAGCTGCCCCTGACTCACAAAGCACCATACATCCTGCCCTGCGACCCTCACCTGGAAGAGACAACCTACCAGGCTCCCAACCTGAAAACACTCTCTTAACAAAGAACATCTCTGATGCAACCACAGATTGGTCTTAACTGAGTGTCCTTCCATCACTGAAAGGAACCTTGAGGTGAGTGGATTTACAGATAAATCGGACAGTACCGTCTTGTTTTAACATGGTTAGAATATTGTGGAAACTGAGCGTGAAACACTAGTCTTGATGCAAATTTTGTCCAGGATTGACTATTGTAATGCCCTTTATTTAATTATCAATACATGTTCCATTAAAAAACTTCAAACTGTGCAGAACGCAGTGGCGAGGCTCATCCTAGACATCCCTAAGTACCTGTCAGTTGAACTTGCCACACTCCGCTGGCTTCCTAGCAGTAAACGAGTCACCTTCACAGCCTTGTGCTTTGCAGACAAGGCTTTATATAGGTAAAGACTTGGGCTATTAGAGCTACATTTCAATGGTACCTACCGGTAAGATCACTTAGTTCTGCTTACGCCAACATGTCGAATGGCGAGATGGGTAGGAAGATCTTTTTTCTGTAGCCTCGGCTAAACAGTGAAATACTCAGCCATGTTACCTAACTGTTACTGAAAATAATATGTCCTTCAGAAAGGCTTTAAAAACCTGGCTCTTCTCTGTAAAGTGACTCTGTTCCCATTAGGGGCTTTCACCCCAAGTTTTAAGTGTATACATGGCTCATAGTGCCTTGTTGCCAATTGGTAATTGTGTGCTTTATCAATTTATTTTCATTTAATTCCATGATTTGATACAACCTGGGACCAAGGTTTGGAATTCCTGCGAGCATGGGCTTAATAGTAAAGAAGATGGAGGAAAAAGAGACCCAAGAAGAGGCTTACCCAAGGCTAAAAAGACATCTTGTTCTATTCCTCTGGCCCTTAGCCATCGACCAGCCAAGGCTGGCAATAGCCCTAGTGTTCTGTAAAAGATTTGCTGTCTGGCCACTTGAAAATATTTCTCCTACTATCTTCCTGAAGGGTGTCTCCATAACATCAGCAAGATATCTAGAACCATCCCGACTAGCCATGGCAACACAGCTGTGGGACAATATTGTACCTCACCCATCTCCCTGCACAGGCGGTCGATTATCTAGTTAACTGTTGAAGAGAATATCGAAAGTCAGATGGATGTTTGTGGCCTCCATAGGGGAAACATGCTTGCAAATATTTAGGGCAACACCAGGCTCACTGGTAGGACCACAAACTGATATGGAAGATGACAATTAGCCAATGACAGGCACGGATGCTGCTGGGCCCATGATGGAAGTAGGCGAATATCATTCATCAAGTTTAATATCACCCAAAATGCCTCCAGGAGCACCTTGGGTAAGTGACGTATGGGACTGCCACCACTTGGAACTGAAAGGTTGCATATGATTTAGATTCCTGAGACCAATCACCGCCTTGAAGCCCCTAAAGATCTTCAGAGCCAGGAGTAAAACAGCAGACATCCTGCTCTTAGCCTACTGCCACTGCTTTAATTGGGTTCCTCTTAGGGATGCCCTGTCTGGTGTTCTGGAGGCTCAGTCAATTGTCGTTCAGGATGAAGATGGGGAATAACAGAACATGCTGAGATGTCCTTGTGCAGGGAGTGCATGCTCTTCCATTTAGAAGAAGGGGAGCCGTAGATGATAGAAGGTGAAAACACAGACAACAAAATATCTCTTGCATGAACAGAATCCCCAACATATAGATCAACAGTTTCCACTTTATAGCAACATCTCACTACAGCAGTTTTCACCGGCTACTGAGTCTACTATGAAGCTCTTTCCCCCAAACATGTTAGGACTGGAGATACAATAGTAAATTATCCACTTTCTAAAATACATGCAAATAAGTTTGGCTGAAATTATTAACTAAATAGTGGTCGAATTTTCTGCAGGGGAAATATTTATCGAAAGTTGCAATTTCAGCAGGATAAATTGTGAAGTCTGTGTTTTTAGCAAAGATGAATTTTGATGTCTGTTTTGACATGGAACCATCAATGTCCTGGAAAATCCCTGTGTGATGATGGTGCATTACTTGTTTTTCCCTTGTTCCTATCTCTGAGAATCCTAACAATAACTTCATGTACATGTGTTTATACTTAATGCTCATAAAAGAACAGCATGGCATAACTAATGTATGCAGATGCACAGAGAATAACTTGCTACTAGTACCATTCTTGAGGCTTGGGAAGCACAACACAAGAGGAATCAACTCTCTTGCGCAAAGTTAATAAATAGCATATCACACTGCACATACACTAGATGGATAAATGGATGGATGAGGGTTTTAGATGGGTGGATTGATGAGTTAGGTGGATAGATAGATTATCTACCCATTTGAGACCCATATGAATAGAATAAACTCTGACTACTACAAAGGCTTTGGCACTCTAGACGACCGGTAAATAGAAATGTAATATCCGTCATGATATGCCAAAAATGGTAAGTAGACATAATATCGAATCCAACATATAGAATAGCCATAATATCGAAATCAAAATATAGAATGGACAAAATATCGAATGGACACAATATAGTGGTGAAAACTATTGAATTGAAGGTAAGTAATATTATATCGATTTTCAAAATATAGAAAATCAAAATATCGAAGTATATAATTTAGGTATTACAATATATCGAATTTTTAATAATATCGAATTTTTTAAAGTGTTTTGTATGTTAGTATATGTGTGAAAAGTGTATATTATTTTTGTAATTTATTTTGAGTAATAGATTTTATGTTATTTAATTTTTGCGTAATTTAATTCTGTAGTGGGTTGTGGATTTATGGGGGAATAGGGTGGGAAGTAATTTAATTATATTAAATTAAATATAAATTTTTAGAAATTACTAATTATTTTTTATTTAATTTTGCGTTTTTGTTCTGTAGCGGGTTGTGGGTTTATAGGGGAATAGGGTGGGAAGTAATGTAATAGTAAATAATTAAATATTTTTATTTATTTATTGGTATTCATTTTTAATTGTTAATTAATTTTTAATTGATAATTAATTTCTATTAATTGATTAATTGATAATTATGTTAATTTTATTGATTTATTTTCTGTAGCGGGTTGTGGGTTTATAGGGGAATAAGGTGAGAAGTAATTTAATTGTAATTATGTAAATAATTTTTATTTATTTATTGGTATTGATTTTTAATTTATTGTTAATGTTTAATTGGTCATTAATTTGTATTAATTGGTCATTAATTTTTATTAATTCATTAATTGATAATTACGATAATTGTATTAATTTATTTTCTGTAGCGGATTGTGGGTTTATAGGGGAATAGGGTGAGAAGTAATTTAATTGTAATTAATTACATATTAAAAATACTTGTGTTTTGGTAATTAATTTACTGTTAATTAATTATTAATTGGTATTCATTTTTATTATTAATTAGTTTTTGTTATTGAACATTAATTAGTTGTTAATTAATTATGGATAGGTACTTAATTTTAATTAGAATGTATTATTTATTTCTAATTGATTAATTATTACATAATATTAAATTGGTAATTAATTTTAATTATTTTTAATGGTATTGATATTTAATTTATTTTTATTAATATATTAAACCATTACTTTCCCTACTGTTAAACTGACTAAAGTGCGAATAGTAATTTTTACCCCTAGGCTATCCAACACTTTCGCTACTGTTGCACTCACTGGAGTGGAAATAGTCATTTTTACCCTTACGCTATACAACGCTTTCCCTATGGTTGCACTCTATGGAGTGGGAATATTAATTTTTACCCTCCCGCTATCCAACGCTTTCCCTACTGTTGCACTCTCTGGAGTGAGAATATTAATTTTTATCCCTACGCTATCCAACGCTTTCCCTACTGTTGCACTATCTGGAGTGGGAATAGTAATTTTTACCTCTACGCTATCTAACGCTTTCTCTACTGTTGCACTCTCTGGATTGGGAATAGTAATTTTTATCCCTACGCTATCCAACTCTTTCCCTACTGTTGCACTCTCTGGAGTGGTAACAGTAATTTTTACCCCCTACGCTATCCAACGCTTTCCCTACAGTTGCACTCTCTGGAGTGGGGATAGTAATTTTTACCCTCCCGCTATCCAACGCTTTCCCTACTGTTGCACTCACTGGAGTGGGAATAGTAAATGTTACCATCCCGCTATCCAATGCTTTCCCTACTGTTCCACTCACTGGGGGTGGAATAGTAATTTTTACCCTCCTGCTATCCAACGCTTTCCCTACTGTTGCACTCACTGAAGTGGGAATAGTAATTTTTACCCCTACGCTATCCAAAGTTTTCCCTACTGTTGCACTCACTGGAGTGGTAATAATAAATGTTACCCTCCCGCTATCCTACGGTAAAAATATTGTATTTTTTAATGAATATTACGTTAATATATATATATATGTATTACAAAATAAAAAATTATGTTTTTTATAACAAATTAATTCTTTCATAATTTTAAGGTTATTTAAGTTTTTTTAAGTATGTTTTAGCTAATTATATTTATTTGTTTCATTAATTTTAAATTACTTTTAAACATTTTTTAAAAAATTATATTTTTTACAATGATATTTTTGATTCGATATTTTTGTACTTACCTGTTTGTAGATAGGAATTCGATATTTTTGCATTCTATTTTTTTGCCATCGATATTTTGGTAAGTCTATATTTTTGTATTCAATATTATGTCAGTGATCCGCCAAAAATAATGTTGCACTGGATAAAAAGTGCGCTGCTTACATGTGAAAGTGTCAAATTCACATATTTTTCCCTTTCGTATGTAATACCCAGAGACATTGCATTTGAGAGAGTTCTATGACCCAAAAATTAAAGAGTGAGAGTTCACAGTTAAGCCAAACCATTCCTTGAAAAAGTTTCTCCGTGCTGATATAACTAAAACCTTCATACACCATTTACGATAATCTGATTACACAGAATGCACATGACAACAATTTTAGCCCTAGAAAGACGAAACTGCTGGGGTGCATCAAACTGGAAAGAAAACCTCCAATTGGATAAAACCTTTTAAAAGGAATATGAACTCTGCAGCCAATTGTAATTGTCCTTTTGTGGACAGAGTAATGAGTGCTTGCTTGTTTGCTAATCCACTGTAATGTGTTTACTTTTCTTTGTGATCTTTTTAAGGGGCATCTTGGTCTTGGTTCCCGTTCAAGAATGTGGAGGACATCGTGCTGAGTTTATTGTTGTAAAGTAATTTTCAAAACTTGAAGTTCTGTTGGACGTAGTTTTAATAAACGTAACTCTTTCGTTAAAAATCTGAATTAATGGTCGCACTTTTCATGATCTTAGTATTAAATTTTTGATTTCATTTCTTATTTTATTTGAAAAGTTTTATGAAGCGCACACTTGACCCAAAAGGATATCAGAGCACTGTACAGAGGAGGGTACATGGTAAGAGGTTTAAAACATGTGTACAGTCCAAAATAGAACACAAGAAGTACCTACAAAAAATTACAGCAGGCAGTACATCAAAAAGGACCTATGAAGAGAGACATTTTTTGAGCGACAGGTAAATAGACTATCAAACTGGAGATGGAAGTGGATTCAAGGTGGCATAAGGGATATTGCTGCAAATGTTCATTCAATAGTAGCCACTTGACATGTTTTTTGAATGAGGTAGCAGAAGGGTTGGATCTGATCTTGTGAGTAAAAGCGTTCCAAATTCTTGGAACAAGACCAGAGAAAGCACAGTTGTATGTTCTTTTCTTAATGAATTTGGGTGGTTTCAAAATTTGAGTATTAAAGCTTCTTAAGTTCCGACTCAATCCTGATAGCTCAAGTTTTTTTACTACGTAGACGGTGGTGTTGTAATGAATGCTTTGTGCATCAGGCAAGCTATCTTGAAATGAATCCTTGCTTCAATGGATAGCAGTTAAGCGGAATTAATTCCGGAGTGATATGGTCATGTTTTTGGAGCCAGTATTGAGTCTGGCTGACGCATTAAGAGTGGCTCTAAGTGGAGTCAATATAGCTTTTGGAAGGCCAGTTAGGGTCACCAAACCATATTTCAAGCATGAGATAACTAGGGATCGGACTGCTGACTGGATGTCCTCAGGAGGTAAGACTGACTTGATTTTCCTTAGGGAGTTGAGCTGATGATTGGCACCAATAATAGTGGCACTAATGTGAGCTTCTATATTTAAGTATTTGTCCAGGGCGATGCCTAAAGATCTAGTAGAGTCACCAACATGAGGGGTGCAGTTGAGTGCAGAGATTTGTTTGATCCAGTCTGGGGTAGGAGCCAAGTGGTTGTGGGGGGAAATCAGAAGGAATTCTGTTTTGAGGGTGTTTAATAACAAATGATTATGTGTCAGCCAATGTTGAGTTTTCAGAAGTGCATCATTTAGAGTGTTTATGTCACTAGGAGAGGAGATCTTCAAATACAGTTGTGTGTCATCAGCATAAATATGGCATTGAATGTTAGACCTGTTCAGAATATTGGAAGGAGGTTCCATGAAAAGGTTGAAGAGCTTGGGAGACAGTACAGTACCTTGAGGTACTCCAATAGTGACCGGGGTACTGGCAGCAAGTGATTGGTTAACTTTGATTCTTTGGATACGGTTATGCAAGAAAGAAGCAAACCAATTTAAGACAGGGCACGATAACCCCATCCTTTGTTGAAGAATAGCAATCACGTTTTCATGTTTAATAGTGTAAAAGACTGAGGACAAGTCAAGAAGGATCAGAAGACAAGGGACATTTTGATCAAGGGATCTCAAGGTGTCATCAACGATGTGAGTTTGGTTTCAGTACTGTGCCCTGCTCTGAAATCTGACTGGTAAAGGTCAAGGAGCTGAAATTTCTCGATGTGGTTGCAGAGCTGTGTGTGGACGCATTTCTCGAGTAATTTTGCTAAAGTCATGATGCTGGTGATCGGACAGAAATTATAGGGATGCGCAAAGTCGGCATTCAGCTTCTTGGGGATGGGAGTGAATTGCCCCATCTTGAGGCAGTCAGGAATCCCCCATGTATGAGAGATTCTTGAATGATCCAGGTCCAGAGTGGAAGAAGGTGGAATTGAGATCTTTGAGAAGCTTAGCAGGAAGAGGATCGCTGAAGTGGTTAGAGGGTTGTGGAGACACCAGAGAAAGTGCCAGCCCCGCCTCATCCAGGAGCAGGAAAGAATTCCAAGAAGCGTTGTTTTTAGGAGAGCAGACTATGGGATGTGAATGTGCAATCTCTGCCTTAGGTACATGCAGGGGAGCTCAAGGACCGCCGATTCGGTACGGCACATTGCATTTAAAGTTCAATTTTCCTTGCCTTCTCTGAGAAGTGAGCCAAGAAGGCCTCCCCACTAGGGCAGGAGGTCATGAGTGCCAATATATGGTTTGTGGAATGAGTGGCTTGTTGTTTGATGATTCCAAACAGTTTCTCGGGTCTGTTTTTAGCTCTGTCAAGCTGGGCCCTGAAGTGATCTGATTTTGCACTGCGAATGTGTTTATTGTATGCACATCTCATCCTCCTTAATTGGTTGAGGCTTGTAGTGGAGGGAGAGTTTCACCATAGTCTCTCAGAAAACCTAAGTTTGCGACGTTCCTCATTTAGGGATCCATTAAACCAGGGTTTTGATTGTTTGATCGGAATCCTTTTGAGTTGCTTGGGAGCGATAGAGTCAAATATACTTGACATGGAATTGATGTAGTGATCCGTTAGGTCGTCCAAGTTAGACATGTTAGGGGGAGACGGAAGCAGATTCTTGCTCATGGTAGTTAGATTATTGATGTTGATGTCTCTCAGATTGCAAACCAGCTGTTTGATTGTCACCAGGTGTATGACATATTGTGTGGAGCACACAGACAAACTTGCCATTGTTCCAGATTTCTGTGACTAGGCGCTCACAGAAGCACATCAGCTCCTTTGGAGCCTATTTCATTGTGATGAGTTGTTAAATGTACTGTGAATGTTTTGCTATCAGTATGACAAAAGTAAACACAATATATTGCACGTTTTTAAAGTACTGCTGCTGCAGGATCAAAGGCTGAGTCTGGCCCAATATGATTCCAACCTCTCGCCTGAAAGTTACCTTTAGATCTGTAACAGGACAGTTAGCTCACTGAGCTATCTGTCTAGCTTGTTTCTTTGCTACCATGCCCACGGGAAGGTTTGCCTCTTTCTTTCTCCAGCTAGCAGCAATCGGCTTTTATGTCAGCTCGGTGACTGAAGAGCTTCCTGTGCTATCAGTTCAGGGGTCAAGTCAGAGATTCATCCTTCTGAGGTAGATAAATGGACTGCCCTTGAGTTGCATTAAGCTGTTATTTAAAACCCTGGCCTTCTCTGTAGGTGTCGCTCTCAGGGGCGGCCGCGAGTCTCGAAACCAACTCAGGCTAAACCATAATCCGCTGGAAACAGGGGTTTCTGCCAACATTCCGACTACAAATGATTGTCGAATTACCATACTGACTAACTGTTTTCATCTTGCGCATTTTACCGCGGAAACCTGGCAAAATCTACCAGGGAAAGGAGGCCAAAAACAGACAAAACATATAAAACCCGCAGCCGGGTGTTATGCCTCATTCCAACGTCATAAATACTGTCTTCCCTGGTAATTCCTCATTTTCGAAGCGGCCAACGAAAGTTCCACTTGTCCTCCCTGGTAAAAACAGCTCCGCGGGCATTGCCAACGCCCCCGATATCAGTAAATCCGGGACCTCGTAATGAGGCCCTAAATGCGCAGTGTGCTAATCCCGCCGCAATACCACACGTCCAGGGAACCATAACGCAATTAATTTAGCGCATCAGCGGTATTATCCAACATGTCACTCAGCATTCTGAGGGCCTAACTTTTTACATGTTGACTCTTCTGACCACAGTGTACATTGTATGGTCGGGAAGCGCACGGGAGCCAACTGCTTAAATAAACAGATTAAAGGTTGTGAAACATTCCTCGGAGCCACAGCCCTGCACACAGGCAACTATCCCCGAACACTGTCATCGCCTCAGAAACCAGGGCAGGGAAGAATCCAGTGAAGTAGCAGGAAACTATTTTCCTGAAAAGAGAATTACGTGCAGAGAACAAAGTGAGAGGTGTCAACCTTCAGATAGAGCACTGAAGACCCTTCCAAATGTAACTGTGTCTATGCTGTGACCATCGTAAACGTCCATTCGGCCAGGGCCTTGCAATTGAAAGTTCTCCTTTGGCCAGAGACAGCCTAAAGACTGAAAAACTTCGGAGGCGAGGCTGGGAGGAGCAGTCAGTTTAATAGTCAGTGCAGCGCAAAGGGAGGAAGATTCAGAAATAATACAGTGCTCCACGTGTCTTGGGCCTAGATGCATGAAGCTAAAAACCGCTCTCAGAATCTGCCCTTTTGGGACCAGTATTTTTGCATTTGGGATGCATCATCCCAAATGCAAAAATCTCAAATTAAGATTTCGCTAAATTGCGATTACTTGCATTTTAAATGCAATGCACGAAAGTTTTAAAAAAAGCGATTTCGCTTATAGGGCTCGCAAATTACCATGAAGTTCAACTTCATTGTAATTTGCAAAAACTTTGAAAAATGCACTAAAGTGCATTTTTCAAAGTTTCATGTTGCGCCACACGTCCCCTAAGGGCATGTGTGTGCACAACATTTGTGCACAGATCAATTTCAGGGGTGCAACAGGGTGTCCTTTGGACACCCTTGAAATCGTATTCTCATTTTGCAATTCGCTAATTGCAATTCGCAAATTGAGAAGGTCATTGGCACATATTTTTGGGAACCGGCACGTTTGTTTTTTTTTCACATAAAACATCTGCTGAGAGGAAGAGATAGAGAAAAACACACAAATCGAAAAGACAGATGATGAGACAGGATAGAAAAACAACCGTCATAAAGAAAGAAATTAGGAGTCTGTGGGAGTGAGATAAAGGGGCAGGGAGTAACTGGTAGTGAATTTAAGAGGCATGAGGAGATTTAAGACTACCAGCCTTGATATTCGTCATGCCAATTTTTAATTGCACCTGCCAAAAGCTTATGAGCAAAACTTCAAGCACCAGCACTTTTTTTGTTACAAATTAAGCACTAGACATTTATCATATGAAAAGTTAATCTGAGATCCGACCTGAAACTAATTGCACCCTAACCCTCATACAATCTGCAGTGTCCCCAAAGCAATTTGGGGTCAGATCAAGAGGCTTCTCAACCCGATTGGGTTTGAAATAGCTTTTAAGGGAATGCGTGCTTCATACCATGACATCAATCAGTGCCTAGAACATAAAATCCTACACTTTGAGCAGCCCTGAAGTAGGTCCCAGCCCTGCCTGCATCATTTCTGGTCAGAAGACCCCAGTGCCCCTTGTTACGTTATGCACTTGGACGAGAAACTGCACAAGAATGTGCATCATTGGACTCTCAGCAGAATGCCCAGAGGACCTGCCAACAGGAATATAAACGTTGGGGTAAAATTCACGAAACCATTCGGAAATCTCAATTTGCAGGTCTGCACCCTCGCATAGGTGTGGATTTCTGAACTTTTTTTTATCCCAAGAGGAGAGCAGAATCGCACAAAGTGTAAACCTGCTCATGGGAAGCGACTTCTCAATGTACAGTTGATCTTTTTTCCATTTTTTTCCTTTTCGTCAAGGACAAATTAGTTATTCCCGTGGAAACCCCTTCCTACGTGCCTCCATTATTGAGGGTTTCCCATTTGAATCCCACCCTGGACAGGGTGTAACACGTGCCTTTGACAGGAGTAAATCTCATCCATTCCAAGGAGGGAATGATTCAGAAAAGCGTTTATGAACACCCACAGAGGAGTTTCGGTGTGGGTGTTGTAGAGTCTAACTGACTCTGGGCACTACAGGTGTATACAAATGTTCAGAGCATTGTAGTGTCGCCTTGAAGGAATGGGCTACACCGACACAATTACTTGGTGAGGAGCTTTATTTGCCTGTGACTTCTTCCATCCCTTCCCTGCTCCAAACTAACCCCTGACCCTCAACTCATCTTGTTCCGCCTCCCATTCTCCTCCCACTTCTACACTTTCCGTGCTGGTCCTAGCGCCCAGCACATCTTACAATGCTACAAGCATACTGCCCTGAAACATTCACTTCCACCCTAGTGACCAGATTGCCACATCTTTTTAAGAGTTTTAAACCACAACTTTGAACTGCAAAACTATTCAGATATGGATGATACACTTGCATGAACTCATAGCTTTTTGAACTACAGGTAGATGCATCAAGCATTTTTGCGAGCGCAAACGATGCGAATCGCAAAATTCGGCCGTTTGCGCCCGCAAAAATGGCATTTGAGATGCATCAAGGGTTCATGCACTAGCAATTTAAGAATTCGCAAATAATTGCGAGTTCTCAAATTGCGATTGCATTTAAGGAATCGCAATTTGCGATTCCTTAAATGCAATGCATGAAATATTCCTAGATTGCGAATTCGCAATCTGAGGCCGCTATTTACCGCGAAGTCAAACTACGTGGTAAATAGCAAAAACTTAGAAAAATGCACTTTAGTGCATTTTTCTAAGTTGTATGTTACACACACACATGTCCTTGGGACATGTGTGTGCGCAACACCAGTGGGTGTAACAAGGTGTCCTTTGGACACTCTGGCACCTTTGAAATTGCGGCACATTTGCGATTAGCTAATTGCTAATCACAAATAAGGAATGACTCCCCATAATCAGAAGTTTCGCAGCATGGGTAATCAGAAGTTTCGCAGCATGGGTACTTTTGCGAAACTTTGTCATAAAGTACGTCTGTCAGAGGAAGGCTCACTGGATAGCCTGTGTTGGGAAGAAATCGAAATCCAGCAGAAACAGCATACGCCACGCAGTTGGGGAGATTTCTTGACCCAATCCTTGAGCTGCATAGGAACGACATGGGATTCGATGCCAGACAGAACCAGCTTCGACAAAATAACAAACAATGCTGTCAAATGGAAATCCTATTTGGAAGACAAATCAATAATTTTGAAGCGACAACATGGGTGAACAGTGATAAATTCATATTCCGGGATAAAGCCGCAGCCTTATTTAGAAAGTCACTTTAATATGACACTAAAACACAGATATATAGAACATCGGCTGGGCTTACAGCTTTCAAAGGACTTGTTACCATCCTGGAAAGGTAGTTACACGGGCCCTCATTGTCGCCTATGTGGTTATCAAAATGAAACATTAATCCACCTGCTATGTGTTTGCCCAGCTCTTATGGACTTAAGGAGACATCTTTTAAAAAATATTTTTAATCAATTGAACATTCGAACATGCAGGCAAGCTGTAATTCGATGGTTGGATGGATCGTCCCCCACGTTGGCTTGTAGGGGGGTTGAATACATGAGGAAAGAACAATCTCTCCTACAACAAGTGGAAATTGGGGAGACGAGAGAAGTTGAAAACGCTAAATCCAACACTTGATAGACAAAGTTAGTATTTATTAAAAAGCGCATGAAATGCAAACTTGAGAAGATCGGCGGAGTATGAAGAAATGAACCGAAATTAAATAATTGAGAACTTAATAATTTTATGGACTATTCAATTTAATATGACAAAACTCATTTTTTAATGTATGATTTTCTAATGTATTTGTAATAATTTTTAATAATTGGAAACAATAAATCTTGACTTGACTTGACTCCCCATTCATTCCTATCGGCCTTTAGGCCCACAGGAATGAATGGGAAAGCCATTCCTTATTTGCGATTAGCAATTAGCTAATCGCAAATTAGGAATCAGTAGGAATCGCAAATAATATTGTGATTCCTACATGCATCCCGTTTTGCGAGTCTTTAATAGAGAATCCTTAAAATTCGCTATTAAGGACTCGCAAAACATGACTTTGATTAATCTGGGGGCTAGTCTTTCAGGGCATGCATCTCTGTCCATCCAACTGCACGATCCCAGTGCCTGTGATTAGGTTCTATGCAAAAAGGATTGACTGGTCCTTGCTGCTATTTGTCCATTGTTGTGCCAGTGATTTGCCTGGTCATCAAGGGAGTTTGGGCATGATTACAAGTTTAGCGGTCTGGGAGCGGGCCGCAATGCCAGAGCCCCGCTCCAAGACGCCAAACCCATATGCAGACCGCCTGCTGTATTCTGATTTAAATATAGGTCGTCTGGTCCCGCAGTGGCTGGCTCACAGTGGTGTCTTTCAAAGGCTCATATGCGGCCCTTAGAAAGGCAGCGACGTTGGACTACCACAGCGTGGTCCTGGACGGCATGAACTGTCAAGTCCATGCTGAGCAGAAACTGTGGGTGCATGCATACAGGGGGTCAACCATGTGTCTTCCTGCATGCATCCCCAGGCCCTGAGGCAACAGGGGGCCCTGTAGGGCCCCTCTTGTTTCCTTACTGGCACACTTTTCATGGTGGGCTCACTGCCATGAAAACTGTGATGGTGAGGAAATATGCTCAGCAGTGCCGCACAGGCACCACCAAGCAAATTGCGAGCCTCTGACCGCTGCACCACTACCGGGAATCTAGGATCACCAGCGGTTGCTGCGGTCCTTTGGCCGTCCGACCACCAAACTTGTAATAGAGTGGCCGGACCGCCAATGTGGTGGTGCCTGCATCATCACTAAAGCACACCGCTGTAGTTGTAATCAGCCTCCTTATGCTTGCACCTAAGATAAACTGGACATGTGACTTGGATTCAGGTCCGTTGTGTCTCCTTAAGATGTTTGGGACATTGTGTTGTTGGCTAGTGGAGGTGACTGCCAAAAGGGAAGATTCCATGCCACTGCAAAACTGCAGTTGGGCATCTATGCAGACAAACGCTGGTCTTGATTTTAAGTTTCTCATCATTTAACATTTTTATCTGCAAAATAACCATTCTTGAGTAAAGTATTCAAAAATGTGGAAGGAGGGAGACGCATGCATATTTTCTGGTCCCCAGAGTGTGTCTCCAACAGAGGTGTGTAATTTGTTCCATACAATTCATCTGAATTTATATTAAAAACAAATATTTTTATTGGCATTTTTCCTTTGTTATACATTGGATGCACAAAGAATAACCAAAGCAAAAAAACATGGCGTACTAATGACGTTTGTCTACGTTCCGGAGGGCGTAATCCGTTTTATCGGATGCGTTTATAGACGTGTTGTGGAGCACACTCCACCGCCTGTCAACTGTAAGACAGGTCTACAATGAAATATACTTTAACCTTCCAAACACTGTATTCAGGCATATAGGTCAATACAAGGAATGAAGGAGAACTGAAACCAAAAAGTGCAGCCAATTTAAGGAAAAACAGAACAAGCAAACAACCAAAAAAGGAAATCAAAAAAGAAAAAATAACAAGAAGCTAAACCATTCATGCAGAGGAGTGGTGTGCGCGCTAATCATCTTCACACTGTGGAGAACGTTTTGTGAAACATCTTGAAAGCAGAGGTATCAGGGGACCCCTTTCCCACCCCAGTGCCACCCCAGTTCTTATATCAAGTCCGGTGCATATGAGGACGTTGGGGCAGATTTAAAATAAGTGGCGCATCCCTGCATATCAGCAGGGATGCGCCACTTATTGTGCGCCACGCCTCTGCCACCATTGATGCGCCGCATTTACAATGCAGCGCACCAATGGGAAAAAACGGCACAGATGCGTGACGCATCTGTGCAGTAAAGGCGCCGCATTGCTGGAGTTGCGTCGCAAGCGCGACACAGCTCCAGCAATGCTCTGGGGGGCCCTATCTCCACAATGCTGCGTCAATCCTTACGCCTGCTTCAAGCAGGCGCAGAGTTTTGACGCAACATGGGCCCCAAAGTGACTGAGTGAAATCTTGTAGATTTCACTCAGCCACTTTTAGGAGGCGTTCCTGTGCCGGATCGCCCCCCCTGCGCAGGAATGCCTCCTTCTGGCGCAGGGATTTACAATGTGACGCATCTCCCAGATGCGTCACGTTGTAAGTACCCCGCACCATGGCGCATCTTTTGCGCCGCCGCTGCATCAAAAAATTGACGCAATGGCGGCGTAAAAGGGGTGCAAGGGCCTGTAAATCTGCCCCTACGTATTTCCAAACCATGCACTGTCTAGTTCAGTCTCTTTGGGCATTGGGAGATCGCGTGCGCTGGGTATCAGTCCCGACGTCCTACAGGGTCTTACTCCTCCGCCACATCCTCCTCATAGCTGATTCCCCTCGGATTCTCCCATTCTGCCAGCACCTCCCTCCATTGGTCTGCAATTTGGCGCAATCTCACACCTTTGAACCTCTTCCCACACCAGTGCCCTGCCCTCCGCCCCAGCCCATGCTATGACATCTCTGTTCCAGACCGCTACCTGTGGCCCTCCAAGTCATCTGAAATTTTGGTGATATTAATTCCTAGGTATTTCGATTTCGAATTGTAGAGAGTGATGCATTCGAGAGACCCATCTCTCCTCTCTCTACTTGGCTGGTGCCTTCCTGTTACCCAGTCTCGACGACTCGGACTTGTCTGCACTCAGTTTATAGCCAAAGACTGCCAAAAAGTCATTCAAATCTGTATAAATTATGCACAGAGGTATCTGGTACAGAAGAATGCCAATTGCAAACAATGACATTCTGTTACGTATCAACACAATCACTACCACTTCACGTTCTTGTTATCATGAGTGACCTTTTCTTGGGACTAGATCTGACTCACAACCATCCACAGATTGATTGGTCGGATGTACGTTGTTACAACGCATGCTTTTACCACGCATGCTTTTTCAACGCAAGTCGTTACAACGACTTGCGTTGGGGGGTGCTGGATAGTGAATAGTTTAATTTACTATTCCAACTCCAGTCCCCGTGGATAGTAGGGAAGGTGTGGGATAGTAAATTAAACTATTACCTATCTTACAGCGCCCCCAGCGCAATTCGTTGTAATGACTTGCGTTGAAAAACCTGCGTTGTAAAGGCACTGCGTGGTAAAAGATGTGTCGTAAAGGATGTTTCCCGATTGGTCAGGACAGCTATTCATTGACTGTTATCCATCTATCTGTTGCCACCTATGGGGCAGGGGTGTGGGGGACTGAAATGCCTGCCGCAATACAGGTGGTGGAAAATAATTTCATAAAAAGGGTCTTGGCAGTTCCTAAAAGCACCTCAAACACCTTCTGTCATGATGAATTTGGTATGGTCAGTGTATCTGATATAATCAGTATGTCCCCTTTACTTTTATGGGGTAAAATCTGGCAATCAGAGGACCTGCAATTAACAAAAGAAATTATAACTGATTGCATGGCCTTAGATAACTCCAAGCAGATCCCCTGGTTATCTTATGTTTGTAATATGCTGAACAAAATCGAACTTGGTTTTTATTTCAACAGCCCTGAGAAAATCAAGGGGAATTATAAAAAGGAGATAAAATCAAAGTTCGTGAAGGCAGGTATTCAGCCTCTTATGGATAAAATTGGCACTGGAACCGTGCATGTTTGTAAACCATACCCGCAGTTTTATTTAACATTTACTCTTAATGCGCAATGGCGATTTCTTTTAACACGTTTTAGGCTGGAGACCCTCCACTTTTTACTTGCTTTCCCTAAACAAGGGGGCTGGGTTGAGAGATTGTCCCCTTGTCCTTGTAGTAACAAGGACAGGCAGAGTACCTTACATTTGGTTCTCTTTTGTTCCCTGTATAAAGAGCCAAGACTCCGGTTTATTAAACCTATTCTGAAGGGTAGGCAACCTTGTACTTACAAGGAAGGCTATGAACATTTGTTATCCTTATCCTCTGTGGAAATCTGTTGCGCAATGTTAAATTTTATCAGAATCTCCCTAAAGATCAGAAAGAATTATGGGTAGCTTCACAGGTTAAGAATATTGTAAAATTTTAAACTGTAATCTTTGAATTTCTGTCACTGTTATTATTATGTCTCTTTTAAAACAAACTGTGTTTACAAATTAGTTTTAAATGACTAGTAGAAATGTATTCTTATCTGAAATGTGATACGATTGTATGTTCAATACTTTTATGATTCATTTTATGTATCGAATAAAGTTTTTGAATACGAATACGAATACGACTGTTATCCATATTGTGTAGAACTTCCATCCCATGGACCATGTCTTTTTTATTGAGACTTGAAATGCTTATAACCAACTCGGACTGTAGTCCGATTACAACATAGCATGCATCAGCACATCAGATTACAATAGTTCAATTTACATGATGCACATTGTTCAGCCAATACTCCTATCATCCCTGCACATGTCCATACTTGTCTCTGGATACTCCACATCAGGCAGGTTCTCGCTCGGGGTTTTATGTCTCTTCTTCTGAACCACAAGGAAGACAATTAACCCACCCCTTATGCAGCCTGTTCATCAGAATCTAAGCCAGCCACATACTCTTGAAGTGGTCCCCAGTAATCCATTGGTTTGGCGGCATATAGAAGGGTTACCTTATACAGCTATGGTAGTTCACTACACTGTACCATATCTTTTATCAAACAACTAGCTTACCCGTCGCGCGTTGCTGCGACCTCAGAAGAAACGAAATTTAAGGAAACATGTTATGATAACATTCAATTTACATAGTGTCATTTTTATTGAAAGTTATTCATTTTAATATGGAAAACATTTTAAAGTGTTGTTTTAATTCTGTTTATTTATTCGAGTGCTTGTGGATACACAGTATTTTTTGTTTTTCCGTCTGGTGCGTACACAAATAAATCAGAAGGTTTTCCGACACGTGAGCTGGCCACATACAGTTGTCCATGTGAGAAGCACGGATTCTCCAAATCTAGTCCACACACTTGCAGAGATTGTCCTTGTGCTTTGTTGATGGTCATTGCAAAAGCGAGTTGCACCGGAAACTGTAAACGTTCAGTATTGGAAAGATTATGAGGGCCCTGGGGGCCGGGGGCCGATATTTAACAAATGTTTCTTTTTCTTTTGCCAGAAACCTTCGCGGGAGTGTACTCAAAAACTTTTGCCAGAAACCTTCGCGGGAGTGTACTCAACAACTTCCCAAAGTTTCATGCCGATCGGATGAATGGTGTAGTAATGCATAAAGAAAAACAGACATACTTTCGTTTTTATATATATATAGATTAAACTTCAGTGTCTTTGTACCTCACCCGTCCTGGCTACTCTGTGGCAGCCCAATAGAGTCGCCATCGTCAACAACGTCCTACCGTATTTCAGGGGCTTCACCACACAACCCAACAGTACCATCATGGGGATATTGGAATCATGTTATCTATCATTATTTATAGTTTTTTTTAAAACCTGTGACCATAAGGTGGCCATCACCGAGCACCCTCATGCTAGATGAAGAAAGTCCATACAGGGGGTGCCAGACTGGCAACAGCTAGGGTCAGTGGATATGTCATGTCTGGCCATACCTACAAGTGTGTGATATGTCCTAGGGAGATATTTAGAGTGTATGAGTCTATTTGAGTATTCTTCTATAGCCCGCGCACAACATAAAGCCCATTGTTTATCAGTGATCTCAATACCTAAATTTAGTGACTATTGCATTTGTGCATGCAATTCTGGTTCTGAGGCTAGCTTCAGAGACATACCATACATTCTGGGAACCAGATGGTTTGATGATGGGTTTTGTAATAGCATCAACATCAGTTCCCAGACTGCTGGGGGGTTCTTGAATGTTGGGAGCAATTGTTTCTGCTTGTGTTTGAGGTTGTAATATCCTAGCTTATGGTCTACGGTGTATGGGCCTGAAACTCCTTGAGTGATAAAAACTGGTGATTTGGAATGTGGTCTTCCATGATTCTGAGTTTCTTTCACCTGAGCAATGGGAACAGCGCAGTATTTTGGCCTAAGTGACCATGTAAGTAATGCTGGCTTTCAGCCCAATCCGAATACTGAGTCTGATATTCCCCCAGTTTTATCCAACATGTGAGAGCACACCCCGTGCAATGAGCTGCATGAATCTTGCAGTATGGGCGGTGTGGCCTAGAATATAGGCTTGCTTTGATTGGGGCGGATCCGCCAGTCCAGTCCACCCTCCAGGTCGAAGTGCAGACCTGAAAGCTGGTTGTGTACCCAGTAATTAGTGAAGCAAGCCTGTTCTACAAAGTAGTACAATTCAAAGTTGGGGGCACCAACTCTCCTCTTGGTTACAGCTTCTGCAGTCTACTCCAGCTAATAAGTGACTGTTTTCCAGCCCAAGCCAATGTGATCCATCGGCGATCGTAGCTGAGTAAAGAACACCTTTCGTAGGGGGGAGAGGAATATTTTGGAACAAGTACAACAGTTTTGGCTGCATCACCATTTTCATCAGTGCAGTTCTGCCACCCACCGTAAGTGAGAGCACAATCCACCTCTGCAAGACATCGGCAGACCTTGATATACAGATCTCGTGATTAGCCGTGATCAGTTTGTCAATATGCCTATGATACATTATAACCAGACACCTAACCTGGTCTGTCAGAACAGTGGATGGATGCACCACGGCATCCATGAGGGGGATTAATATAGAGATCTTCCAGCTGATGTTCAAACCTAACCATCACCCATAAGATAATATGTCTCACGTTATTGGGTGAAGCTTTCAGGCTGTTTTTTTAACCAGGAGTAAAATGTTGTCCGCATACATCGCAATCCTTTTCAATGCACTAAACTTTTCTTCCAATTATTTTATCCCCAATTCTAAATTGGCCAGCTCACCCTGGATGGATTTTAATATCCCATTGCTTTTTGCTGTACATGTGCCCCAGATCACTGCTTTATAAGCCTCCCACAGTGTGAAGGCAGAATTCACAGACTTTATTTTCACCGAAATAATGCTGTGCTGCATCTCGTATTTCTTCCAGGAAGGTCTATCCTGAAACTTCGCAGGCTGTAGTCACCGTTATCACAGAGATGTCATGCACTGAGGAATGAAATATGTATTCTCTACAGTCAGGATGTGTTTCCTTCCAAATGCCAATCATGGCATATTCCCAGAGAATAGAAACTATAGTGTCTCCTGCTTTGCTATGTTTATGGGATAAGGCTTTCGTGTAATCCATTAGTTGTTGTAGTACTGCATAGTGGTCGCTTCCCCCATACTGTAGACCGTAGGTCATAGGAATGAACCAGGGTGAGGTGTGCCTTCCCAAACAACCCTTGGACTACCAAGTACCTCTCCTCTAGGTGTACAGTCATGTGTAAATGCTCAAACCTGGCCGACCGGTGGATCAGAATCGCTATGCCTGGGAGGAGGTAGAGTAAGATGCGAAGCAGTAGTGCTATCCCCATGCTTTTGCAAAGCAAGGGTGCGTGTAGGACCAAAGTGTTTCTCCTTCAGGAATGCCACATTTACCTGATGTTGAGACAGATATGCCGGAGCCTGCCGACATTTGTGAGGATTACCCAGACTTCTAATATTCCATGTGATACACTTCAGTCAAAGTCCTAATTGCATAGGGCCTTGGCTCTAAGCCGAGCGTCATATGTGGTGGCATTATGCAGTTGGTGATCGCCTTTTGGGAAGGCTGCACCACATCTGAGCGCCAAGTGTGCATCATAAAGGCAGTAAACAAACCCCCTTCCTACCCACCTCCCACACCGGGCCCCAGTCGCCCCGTAGTTGTTCTACAAGAACCCCAGCCAAATAAACACAACTTGAGACATAAACAGTGGTAGTGATAGGTAGCTAGGAAGTTAAATGGCACCTTGCCTAGAGGGACCAGAGATAAGACATTCATGTAAAAGTTCTCTGCAGCAGTGAGGCAAAAAGGAACAGATCAATAGGGAGGGTAGGAGTCTGAAAAGGATGTGAGGATGTAGCTGTTAACCAGCGGGTCCATTCCTGGTGAAAGGTCACGGGTCTACACCTCTTATGTCCGGTACGCCATAGCAGCCTTGTTCTTTAGTATGAACCATTTCTGGTGCAAAGTCGTACCTTTCATTCAAAGACCTCTTGCCTGTGTAACTCTGTTGTCAGAAGGTGTTCCATTCTGGTTTATGCTGAACCTGTTGAGGATCAAGGATGCCTCCTTAGGGTCCCTAAAGATCATCGTTGTGCCCTGTCAGCTGAAAAAGGAGCAGGGCCGGAACAAGCATGGCATATTGGATCCCCATATTCTGTAGTTTTTTGTTGACTGAGACAAATTTTGGCTGTGCGACCCGTATGCTTTGTGTAAAATCAGAGAAGAATAAAAAAGATATTCTGTTGCAATGGATGCTAAGTTTTTCCCACTCCAGTCTCGGGATAGTGTTTCTATCTCTATATTTGAGAGATTTTGCAATTAGGGGCATGGTGGGGCCCATGGGATTGGCCTGGGGCCAAAGCATGATATGGTGTCTCCACACCAGCAGGCAAGTGAGCGCCTCCATCCCAATGACCTCTCGGAGCATCTTTTCTCTTTGTTCTTCAGTGCGCTCTTGAATGTAATTTCAGCCATTCCTAGCATCCTGATGTTGCTTCTATGCAATCATGCCCCTAGATTTTCATTATTTAATATGATCATCTCCATTTCCATCGCTATCTCTTTTTGCAGCACAATATGCTGTGCTTTGTCATCTTATACGTCCAAGATCCTTCGCTCAGTCATATCTATAGCTACATTTTGGCAACCCAACCGCTCCTTCATATCGTCAAGCCGACTGGACAATGAGTCAATCTTAGTGCCAAATGATGATAGGCTGTTTTTCATCTCTCTGAGGAGGTGAGGCAACTTCATGCGGGGATGGCGATTCATCTAGCGCTGGTTCCACTTCCACAAAGTCTGCTGGGGCACCAAGTTATAGAGGTTTTTGGTTTCTGCGAGCATCAACATTCACGGTGGATTGTTCATCTGTCTTGCCCATGATGTGCATAAGGGAGGCACTCACCTGGTGCACCGTTTTAGGCCAAAGGTTGCAGGGGATGCAGGTTACAGGGTCCCCCCTATGTCACAGTTCAGGTTGGTCTACCAAGGTGCCTGGAGTTCACAACAGCAAGAGCAGCGATAAAGATAACGCTGCTGCTTGGCTGCAGTGCAAGAGATCACTATTAAGGGCTGAAATGGGTAGTCTGCAGAGCAAGGCATCAATGTCTTGTTGGGGTTCTCTGCCGGCAACTGTGGGTGGGGGGGGGGCAGTCGTTCAGCTCTTGTACCCACACAAAGTCTTAGTGCTGAACCTCAGCAGTTTTGTACCCCTACCACTCGTACAGGACCTCCCAGGGTTACAGCTATTTCATACCATTGTATCCAAATCCAAACTCCGTGTCTAGGGCAACTTTAGGAAGCGCCACTTCCCTTAAAGGAAGCCATGCAGCGCCTAAGGTTCCGTGAGAATGCTGGTGGGCCCACTATCAGGCCATGGCACGGGGCACCTAACATCCATGTGGTCCAGCATAGAGTCAGGGGGTCTGCTTGTCCTGTTCCCCAGGTTTCCTCGGGGGCAATTAAGCCTCTGGCGTGGTGTAACTAGTCCTTCCTCCTGTCAGTCCACTGTCCATCAGGGGAGGCACTGGCAGCTGCACACACCGGCCTTTGCCGCGACAGTGGCCCACCAATCGAGCTTCCTGGCCTAGCACACCTGGTGGCAAGGATCAGCTGCTGTGGCAGTGCAGCCTCCCGCGTACCGTGTCTGCCGCTCATCGGGACCCAAGACACAGTCAGCCTGCTCTGTCACTTCCCTCAACTAAGTGAGAAAGAGCAAAGCAAAAAATGCTCAATTAAGTGGATGTTTCTGTAAGATAATTGCTCTGGCCCACAGAGCAAGTTTAAAGAACCGCCGTCTTGATGCAAGCTCCGTGGCTCCCCCATCACATGGACCATTTCTGTTGTCCTCCTGCCACGTTCTAGGCATCTTCCCAGTCAGGGTCCTGCTCTTATTCATAGCTTTCGCAGTATTGGAGCTAAGAAATGTCTTTATTTCTTTCAAAATGTGAGCCTGTACACACCAGTTAAAAATGCCCATGAAGATATTATTCTCATAATGACAGAGGAGGATAACCCCTTTAAAACCATTTCTAAATTAGTTTATGTGACATTTGCAGCTAGTACCGTCCTTTCTTCTTTGTCTCTTGCACAGTCAAATTCACAATATTCTTGACTAACTAGTTGATAATGTTTTATTATCTGACAAAGAATAGCATATTATTCAATCAGATTTACTTTCCCTTGTTAATTTGAAGTAAGGTAACAATATCTGAAATATTCACTTATATCAAGGACAGAAAAAAAGGACAAATTCTATAGAAATTAATTGTACATTATCGGTCATGTCCAAAAATGTATTTAGGCCCTGAACCCTGAGCACTGTACCCTTCACCGTTCCCGCTTTCCCGCCGCTGCGTCCCCCATTGCCCCGCCCCCCCTCTCCCATTCGTCCGCTTCCCCCTCTCCTCCCAGCTGCTCCTCCCTCCCACCTCCCCTTCTTATGGTGGCCGCTGCACGGTGAAGAGAGAGACCCTTAGCCCTGTTTCTAGGCAGGTCGCTCACCACGCCGTACAGCTCCACCTGACTGTGCCCGTGTCCTGAGCCCAGCTGCCACTGCTGACTGTGTTCGAGGCCCACCTCCATCCACAGGCTACCACCTGCGTCTCAACCGTGGTGGCCAGTGGGAGGCTGTAGGTTTTGCTTTCATGCTTTGTTTTTTGGCTGTATTTGTAATTGTTTTTATTGTGTCCGTTTTTCACCTCCTTTATTCCCTCTGTTTCTGCTGCGCCCTTTCTCACTTCTGTACCCTTCGCCGTTCCCGCTTTCCCGCAACTGCGTCCCCTGCGGCCCGCCCCCAGCTCCCATTTGTCCGCTCCCTCCCTCCTCCCAGCTACTCCTCCCTCCCACCTCTCCTTCTTATGGCGGCCGCTATGCGGCCACGCAGCTGGTGCGCCAGAGGAGCGCCTAAGGAAAGCCCTTCAGCTCCGGTCCACGCCTGGACCACACCCAGTGCCAGAACCCCTGGACCCTGCGCATGCCACAACGCCTGTCTCCGCTACGATGCCAGCACCCTCCAAGCACTCCACACTGGACGAGCTCACACCTGCTTCCAGGCCGCCCGAAGCGCACCCAAGGACCCTTCTCCTGCCATAACTGCAGCTTCACCAGCAGCAGACTGGCAAATCCACCCCCCATGACAAGACGCAACCACCTCAGATGCATACTCCTGAAAACCCGCTCCGCACGCAAACACGCCATCAAACTCTGGGACCTGCTCGACATGTCCTCCCCGGGCGTCACCTTCCTGACATAGACCTGGATGAATGACTCCTCGGCACCCGACATTGCCATAGCCATCCCGGGCAACTACAAGATCACCTGCAGAAACTGTACTAAGGGAGTAGGAGGAGGAATTGCCATCATCCACAAATCCACTCTCGGTCTCCACCAACTCCGAAGACACCCTCAACACTGCCGAACACCTGCACTTCCAGATCCACACTGATCCCAACACCACCCTCAGAGGAACGCTGATCTACAGGCCCCCCCGGACCCCTGCCACAGTTCAGCATCTCCATCACCGACTTTGTCAGCACGCACGCCCTTGCGTCCACGGACTACATCCGCCTCGGGGACTTGAACTTCCACCTTGAGAACAATAACAACACCAACTCCACCACCCTGATCGACAACCTCGCCAACCTTGGACTCAAACAGCTCGTCACTGCGCCCAGCCACTCCGTCGGCCACACGCTTGATCCCATTTCTCCACAAACTCCCATGTCTCCTTCCGCCACACCACCGAACTCCACTGGACCGATCATCGCTGAATCCACTTCACCTTCCAGAAGCCCACCACGCACCTCCACACCCAACAGATCCCTCGCCGCTGATGGAGCAAAATCACCGAAGACCAGCTACACACTGCCCTCGCCCAAAGCCCACCCACAGACCCCACCAACGCCAACACCGCCGCCAGCAACCTCAGATGCTGGATCAACGACTGTGCCCGCTACGAACAGATGCCGGAGAACCAAGCAGCCCACAAGAACGCCATGCGCCAACACCATCCCCTCATCAGATCCGCCAAATAGACATCCTTCAAGGACCCCCTCGACAACAACGCACACAACAGCAAAGAGCTCTTCTACATTGTAAAGGAACTCTCCAACCACAGCTCCAACACCACCATCACAAGACTTGTGCAACTCCCTGGCCACCTTCTTCCAACGCAAGATTGCATACATCCACAACAGCTTCAACCACCAGTCCACCACGGCAGCCAACAACACCTCAGACACCACGGCCACCACCCATAGCGACCCCCTACTCACCTGGACCAACATCAACAACGACACCATCAAAGTCATGAGCACCATCCAATCCGGCTCCCCGTCAGACCTGTGCCCTCATCACATCTTCAACAAAGCCAGCGCCACCATCGCACCCCATCTCCGCAAGGCCATCAACACCTACTTCAAGATGGCGACCTGGACAACGTCCTGCTCAAGAAACCCAAGGCAGACCCGAGGGACCTCAAGAACTTCCGGCCCATCTCCCTGATCCTGTTCCTGGCCAAGGTCATCAAGAAAACTGTCAACAAACAGCTGACCCGCTACCTCGAGGAGAACAACATCCTGGACCCGCAGGTTCCGCAGCAACCACAGCACCAAAACAGCCCTCATTGCCGCCACCGATGACATCAGGGCCCTGCTGGACAATGGCGAGACCGCGGTCCTCATCCTCCTGGACCTACAGCCGCGTTCAACACTGTCTGCCACCATACCCTATGCA
Source organism: Lissotriton vulgaris (assembly GCF_964263255.1). Taxonomy (NCBI): domain Eukaryota; kingdom Metazoa; phylum Chordata; class Amphibia; order Caudata; family Salamandridae; genus Lissotriton; species Lissotriton vulgaris. The sequence goes on from NC_141699.1 coordinate 278,766,905, forward strand.
CTCGCCTCCACGACGCAGGAATCCGAAGCATAGCACTGTAATGGACCACCTCCTTCCTCTCCGGCAGAACACAGAGCGTCCACCTCCCCCCCTTCCGATTCGAAGCCTCCAAGATAATCTGCGGCATACCCCAAGGAACTTCACTCAGCCTGACGTTGTTCATCATCTACATAGCCACGCTAGCCCACGTCGCCAGACTGCACGACCTCAACATCATCTCCTACGCCGACGACACACAACTGATCCTCTCCCTTACCAAGGACCCTCTCACCGCCAAAACCAACTTCCACGAAGAAATGAAAGCTGTCGCAGAATGGATGAAGAACAGCCGTTTGAAGCTGAACTCGGACAAGACGGAGTTATTCATCCTCGGCTCCACCCTATCTGCCTGGGGCGACTCCTGGTGGCCGATGGCCCTGGAATCAGCACGTGCAACCTAGGATTCATCCTCGACTCAACACTCTCCATGACCAAGCAAGTCAATGCCATCTTTTCCTCCTGTTTCAACACCCTCCGCATGCTCCGAAAGATCTACAGGTGGTTCCCCACCGACACCAGAAGTACGGTCACGCAGGCCGTCGTCAGCAGCAGACAGGACTACGGAAACGCCCTCTACGCAGGAGCCCAGGCCAAACTGCTGAAATGAGTGCAAGGCATAGAGAACGCCTCTGCATGCCTGATCCTCGACATCCCTCGCCACAGCCACATCCCACCCCACCTGAGAGACCTGCACTGGCTTCCCACCAACAAGAAGATCACCTTCAAGCTCCTCACCCATGCACACAAGGCACTCCACAACACCTGACCAGCATATCTCAACAAACGACTCACCTTCTACACCCTGAACCACCAGCTACGCTACGCTGACCTTGCCGTCACCACCGTCCCCCCATCCGAAGAGTGACCACCGGCGGCAGATCATTCTCCTACCTCGCCACCAAGTCCTGGAACACCCTCCCCATCCTCCTACGGCAGACCAAAGACCTAATAACCTTCAGGAGTCTACTCAAGGCCTGGCTGTTCGAGCAGTAGCAGCAACCCCCCCCTCCCGCCCAGCGCCTTGAGACCCTCACGGGTGAGTAGCGCGCTTTACAAAGGTCTTGATTGAGTGAACCCCAAAAATCTGAACCACAGTCAACCGTAGTTTAATTTTATAAAGGGGTAGGTAATTTTTTTATGGGGGGGCAGGTAGCGTGTTACCATATTCATTGTTTTCTTCTTTGTTAGAAAAGTTCCTGTCACAAGACCCCCGGCATTGTCCCTTACCTTTTGCCCTCCTCACCCCCCCCCATAATTCAGTGAAATTCCTAGCACCTTTTTACTGATATAGGCCATGTAGTTCTACTGCCCTGCCTCTCGTCCCACTTGTACACTTTAGTATGAGAAAATATTTTATTTTCAAAGTCATTTAGATTATGAATTTAGATAATTTGTTTTAGATTGTTTTTGAATTTGTTATTTTTTTCTGTTATAATACTAGGCACCATGTTGTATACCAATACATGTGAAATCATCAAAGAAAGTTAATATTGAAAACATGAAAATGACTGTACATATGATTGTTGTCTTTTATTAGTGTGCACAACAAGAAACAGATTACTTTAAATGCAGGGTTAATCAGGACAGCGTGATTTGCAACAAAGGATCCTTTGTTGTTTCCCTTGGTGTAGAATGTGGGCCCCAGCAGCACTTTACAAAAAACAAAGTCATGTCCCCCCTGCTCAGTGAAACCAGTAAGCCGCTGCTACACCACACAAAAGTCAGTGAAAATAGGAGGTCCCTGCTACAACATGTAAATGGCAGTGAAACCCAGAAGCGCTGCCACAGTGTAATGTCTGCGTCACTGTACAGAAATGTGGGATGCGCACTGTCCCTTACCTGGCCACCACCTCGTTGTCCACCTTCACTATGCAGTAGGGGTCACTGGTGCCAGACCTTGGGAACAAGAGAAAAATCGAAGAATAGTTGAGTATTAACAGAAAGCTAGAGTTCCAAAGCACACAATCGACCCATTCATAACAGGATTCCTGGTACACAGCTTGAGGGGGGGGTGGGGGGAGGGCCCCCCTTATCCCTCCAGAGTAGAGGTGCAGGGGAGGGGGTTGACCGAAGAATGAATGGATGCACTGTTTTTAAATCCCAGGGTCTTTTCACCTCATTAGGACAGGTATGTAGTTAGAGTTTGTTTACCCGATAGGAGACGCACAGCCTGCCGGGAAGTGAACTGGGCTAAAGGCTTTTTTGTGTTTGGATACACTTATTATGGGTTGGGAGAAGAAAAGCAGAACAAAGCTGAGGGGAGACCACCAGAAACAGCGGGAACACTGGTGGGAAGCAGTGCTTAATTTGAAGGGGAAAAAACTGTGCCAAGACCCTCTTCAGGGGAACTGTCCCTGACAGTGTTGCCAATCACACTTCCAACAAACCCTCTAACCATCACACACATACAAGTGTTACAACTCAGGCTACTCCAGGTCCTGTAGCTTTAAGAATGGCCTTGGCAGCAGGTATTAATCATTTGTAATATGTATTGAATTAATAAACACCTGCTGGTGTGCTCTTTTCTAAATTAGACAAACAGCCCCACTTCATGGCAGACTGTTATAAGTGCTGGAGTTGACAATTAAGAGCTAGTGCCCAGCCCCCACTGTGCGTTCTCTCTGGTTCAAATTAAGCACTGGTGGGAGGTGGCAGACAACAGCGCTACAGGTTGGCTGAAAGCAGTAATGGTGGACGGGGTTGTCACTAGGGACCAATTTGTGGAGGTTAAAGGAGTATACCGAACTGTTAGCAAATGGATGAGTCTGGGAGTCAACAGGGGGGATGCATTGAGCGTAGCAGTGAGGGAAAGTGTCTGGGCACGTATAGGAGAGAAGGGCAGCAGCAGGGAATGTGCTTGGGAGTCTGCAGGAGAGAGGCGTATAGGGTGACCAGAATTTTCAAGCCAAAAATAGGGACATTTCCCAAATATAGAAGAAGGACTACGATTTTACTTCAACCGGGCACACAAAATGACAGCGTTTCTCATTAGAGAATTACAAAATGGATGTATGACGGTACAACGTGTACCGTCTTTACCACGCATCCCTTACAACGCAAGTTGTTACCACGACTTGCGTTGGGGGTGCGGATTTCGAATAGTATAATTTACTATTCTAACACCAGTCCCCGTGGACCCTAGGGAAGGTGTTGGGATAGTAAATTAACTATTTTTAATCCTTTAGCGCCCTCCAGCGCAAGTCGTAGTGACGACTTGCGTTGTAAGGGATGTGTGGTAAAGGTACCGTGTTGTAAAAACTTTGTGGTAAACGATGTTTACCTTACAAAATAGGCAGTAAGAACATGCATAAAATGCCATTTTTAAAGCTAGTAGCATGCCTGTTAATTAAATAGCTTTCTTATAACAGCTGATAACTATCCCTGCTTTGCAAAAACATAAAAAAATACCTCCCACCGTTTTCAACCGACCCTCTCTAAAAACCGGGACATGAGCTTAATTTCCTGAAGTCTACAGGGACAGCTTGTGAAAAACCGGGACTGTCTGGGCAAATCCGGGACGTCTGGTCACCCTAGAGGGGTAGCACTGGGTGAATGTGCGTGTGAGTCCACAGCAGAGAGAGGTGGCACAGAGGGAATGTGTGTGTGAGTCCACAGCAGAGAGAGGTGGCACAGAGGGAATGTGTGTGTGAGTCCACAGCAGAGAGAGGTGGCACAGAGGGAATGTGTGTGTGAGTCCACAGCAGAGAGAGGTGGCACAGAGGGAATGTGTTTGTGGTAGTCTACTGGAGAGAGAGGAAGCAATGAAGGGATATTTCAGGGAGACTACTTAAGAGAGAACGCACAGTGGGGGAATGTGTAGGGCAGTTTACAAGAGAGCGGCGTATCAGTGAATTATTGTGTCTGGGAGTCTACAGGAGAAAGAAGCATCACTGAGGGCAAGACCAGCTTGCCCGGTGCGAAAATCTGCTGGCTGCTCCCCGTGACTTCCTTCTCCATGGATTCCCTCACTATCACCCTCCCACAGAGCCATCCATCTCTCCATACCCCCTAACATGCATTTAATTTGTCTCATAGTGCTACTCATACCAGGGTAGGGTGTCAGAGCACTTTACTTCACACACACACATTATACAGAGACCGCAAATCATATCTGTGTAAAACAGTGTATAGGAAATGCTATATAACAAAATGAGGACTACAATGTGTAGGAGTCACATGTCATCCATACTGGTAGGCAGTATATTTTAAGAGTGCCTGCCCTGGAGAAGCACAACTCGGAATTCAAAATGCAGGTCAGTGGTTGACTTTCCTAATAAGAATGTATTTCTACTCTAACTAACCCTTCTTAGCAACCTTAGGATAATAAAAGACTGGAGAAAACCATAAGGTGCTATCCCAGGCTTCTCCAATGGGTGGTGAGCTACAGCTATATCTTAGTAGCACTCCTGTGCACAACCCAGTATACTAAATTAGAAATATATATATATTTATATTCACTGAAAAAAACAAAGGTTACAGGGATGTGACCTTACATATTACATCACTCATGACCAGGTCAGTGACATCACTCATGACATCACTGATGATATCTCAAATGACATCACTGATGACATTATCCACAGCATCTCTGACGCACCCACTCACACCCCCATATAACCTTTCATACACCCACGCCAACTTTCACACTACCATTCTCAAACCCATTCCCACACCCATTACACAGCCACTCACTGATTCATTGATCTCCCTGCGAATTTGTGCAAAATTACATGAAAAATAAATACTTTTTACCCCGGCATAATCCCTGTGGGACCCCCCCACCACATCTGAGGGGTCAGGGTATTTCTACCCTACCACCTTTTCATTATTTTTGACTTTTTTGTGGGACTTGGCTTCAAGCTGAATCTCAAGAGGGCTAACAACACTTCCTGTTTGAAGTGTTGGCAGCCAATCAGATGTTAGAAGGACCCGTGAGTCCACTGCAAGGATTCTCGTACCCAGATATCAATATTTTTTTAACTTTAATATCTCTGAAACTACGGAATGGATTTACACTAATTCACAAAAAGCTCTTTTTCTGGACCCACATCTAGCCTTCTGCCAAATTCAGTGCAATTCTGTTCAGCAGTTCAGGCTCTAGTCGTGTTCAAATAATGAAAAATCCCCATAGACCCAACATGAGGAAAACACGTTTAGAGACCCCCTTTATTCTCTGCCCCCGCTTAACGTGTCACCCCGAAACTTTCAACACAGCAGCTGAACCAAAAAAGGGAAGTATTTTAAAAATGTTGTGAAGCTTTGGCAAGCGGTCCTGACTATAACTACCTACTGGTGATATATATATATATATATATAATTCCAAATGCGCTGCTTCCTCGATATTCAAACAGTACGCCATGGACACAAAGGTTGAGAAAAGCTGTGTTTTTTAATTCAGCTTAATGTCAAGACCCAACGCGTTTCGGGGACAACCCTTTGATCAGGAAGCGGTCCTAACTATAACTACCTACTGATATATATATATATATATTAGTGTACCGAAATTTAACAATTTGTATTTGAGATGAAAATGTTTGTACTTTCAGAACGTATAACCTGATGGTTGAAGAAAAAATTGTTGTGTTACCCCAAAAAATGTAATGCTCATATTTCGGCATCAAGTTATGTGAAGTTGGGGAGATCTTTTGCTAATATTATTAACTTGATACTGGTGGCATTGCAGCTATGTCTGTTTTGCATTACCCATGAATAAGCATTCCATATTAACAAAGCATATATCACATTACTGCTGGCAGCTATGCCGGATGCACTGAAAGGATCACTGCTGGCAACCCGGGAAAGAGTGGCCACTAATATAATCTTGTCTGACTGATCCCTATTACAACTTGAATAATATTAGTAGCTTGGGATGATTTTCATTGAACATAAGTAGTTTAATTACACAAAATAAAAGGAGTCCCCTATTCTAACCTATACCTTGCAGTTTTCATGCAGCTATTGAATGACAGTTTACAACTCACTGTGCTATTTTGGGACTGTAAATTATGAACTACAAGTAGCAAAACAATCTCTGTAACAAAAGCAATAACCCACTGAGCTATCTCAAGAAATACAATTCTGTGATCTGCACTGTACACATGCTTTGCAGGAGGCACATTGACCCCCTGCACTACTTTATGATGAATCACAATTGCCACTGGGCAAAACTCAAACTTTTCTTCAGCAGCTACATTAATCACCAGAGGTATCTTGACATGTTCATTATTGCCTGAAAACTGCAGGACACCAAAGAAACTCTGCAGCAGGTGGTTTTAAACCCTTCATAACACATCGCACTTGAACTCGGCTTCCTGTGCAACAGCACCAGCCGCACTGCCCTGAAGCTGCCCCTAACTGAAGAAATACAGCTATATATCTACAAAAGAGAGAGGTAGCCGAGGAGGAGAGTGTCTGACTGTCTACAGGAGAGTGAGTGTGCTATCACTGAGAGAATGTGTGAGGCAGTTTGCAGGAATGAGAGGGGTGTTAGACCTGGCACCTTGGCGTGAGTCTCCCTTCCACTTTTTGCTGATGTGCCTCCGATGTTTTGCTGGTTTTCCGATACTCAGGGCACTGCGCCACGGCTGATCCGTGCCGCAGTGCAAGTGCTCCCTACTGTAAAACTGTACATACGATTGGTATCCATGATTGGTGCATTGGATTTACTGTCAGTCCCTAGTAAAGCGCACTAGAGAGTGCCGGGGCTTGTAGATGCCAATACTGCTGGTGGGCCTGCAGCGCTGGTTGCGCCACCCACCGAAGCAGCCGTAAAGTTGTGTCTGGGAACTGCGACCGCAGAACCCGCGTGCGGTCTCGTACTGTCACGCTAGCTGGGCAAGTGCACCCACTTGCCAGCCTCGACCCTTCCCTTGACTACATATTAGTCACCCCTATGGTAGGCCTGCGGGCAGGGTGCGTTGTAGGTGTAAGGTAGGACAAGCCCTGATGTGCGTGGCATGTCCTAGTAGTGACTTACAACCAAGACCATATTTCACTATTGAAGGCTACCTGCTCCATTAGGCCAGACTGAGCTGCTGGAATTATTACACCCTATAATTCCCGCAGGCTCAAGGAGCATGGTAGCGAGTCATGTTTAGTATGCCTGAACTCAGGATGATAAAATATTTCTTGTAGTCAAGTTTATTTTAGTATCCTGGGTTTGCAAATGCTACTTTTAGAAAGTTAGCATTTGCTTGCTCAACCATTTCAGCCCGCCTCTGCTGGTATGTGTATCTGACTGTCTGGGATGTGTGAGTGACAGGGCTGGAGGAATGACCGGTGGTGAATGCGCAGATTACACCTTAGTGGGAGGTAGGAGTGCCTCTTGACTCGAACTGTAGCTGTGCTCGGCCACCACAATGCTGGCTCCACCCTCCTGGGGAGCGGCGGATGACTCTGCCGGCACCTGGCCCAGGAAGGGCGAAGCCCCCATCAACAAGGTACTCTGGCCGCCCCTGTCCGCACAATGCTGGCTCCACCCCCTGGGGGGCGTCTGATGCGCCTGCCCCTCACACTGAAAGCAGAAGCCGGAGTACACCCGCCGGGGTACTCAAGGACTGAGAGTGGCTATGCAAAGGCCCCCCTGGCCTGCGAGGACAAAAGAATTGGCCTATAAAAGAAGGAGCCCTGCTCCTTGAAAATTAGATCCGGTTTGGGCCACAGAAGGACTCTGCCCGACGAGAAGGACCGTGGGAGACAAGGAAGGGTGCTGACTCTTGCCTGTGTCTGGTGCCTTGCTGCCGAAGGAGAGGAAGGAGAAAAGACTACGAGAAGACTTTTGCTTTACTTTGTGCCAAACTCTGCTAAAGAGATCTCCAAGGGCTTGCAACTGAACTTGCCCCCTGATCAGCGTCCCAGGACCAGTGGACGCTACCCCCTTGGAAGAAAGCGACTGCGGGTGCTGACCATCGCCGCAGCACCGACGGAGGAATCTCCTCCAAGGCAACGGCATCCACCTGACCACCGTGACCGGGGCCCAAAGCAACAGCGAGAGCAAAGTAAGGACCAGCCGCCGCTGGCCCGAACACCGTGACCGCAACTGCACCGGGAGCCCGAGAGCAAAGCGAAGTAGGACCCGTCCGGTCTGAGCTCTCGAGGTGACTGCATAACGAGCAGCCACTCACCTGCAAAGACGGACAGTTGCCCTGTGAGAATCCGCAAGGTCGTAACCTGCCCGACAGCCCAGCTGTGAGCCCACAGCTGCACCGGCACTTGGCTGGGTACGTCCTGCACTTGGGGACCGTACTGCCACTTGCCACCACCGCACAGCCGCCGCCTCCAGGGTCGGAGCGGACGACGAGGAGAGGACCCTGCCGCCACAGAACACCGCTGCCCCGGATGACCAGTGACCTGCTCGGCTGAAGAGCCGCAACGATCAGCGACCCCGGGAAGGCAACGCGACGTGGGACAGATCCCCTGGAAGCCGCCGGCTCCACAAGAACTTTGGTTAACACCGGCCTACGGGCCCAAAGAGACCTGCTATAAGAACTGTGGTAACCTGAACTGAGTAACTTGCAACCGTTATCATAAAGTACGTTGACTGTATTCACAAGCCTGCTTAAAATCTATATAAAGATATATATTTTTACAGAATACAGCCTGGTCTCGTTGTGTGGTGGGTTGGTTGTAAAGGTGTACTATTGCAAGTGTTTAACCTATATGCCCCAAAGATTAGCCTGCGACTGCTTAAGCCACACTACCTAGAGGGTAAGCAGAGGTTGTCTGGAAGGTAACCCTCAGCCCTGACGAGGAAGAGGAGAGTCCCTGCTTGTCGCTAGTGTTGCACTGCGCCAACTAGAGACTCCCCCTTCCTACAAGGGGCAATACCTGGGAGATAGCAGGTGAGGTAATTGATAAAAGTGGAATCCTGTACCTGGAGGCAATGGCAGGGAAAGAGGGGCGTACATAGGAGCGAGTGCTAGCCGTGAGTGCGTTTGGGAGTGTAGAGGAGAGAATGGTAGCAGCAAGGGGATGCCCCTAGAGTCTACAGGTGAGCGTGGGAAGAGTGGATGAATGTTTCTGTAAGTCTACAGTGAGAGGGGTGTCAGTGAAGAGATGTCAATTGGAGACTACAGGAGAGGGTGGAAAAAGGGGAAGGATATTCCTGGGAGTCTAGAAAAGAGAGTGGCAGTAGCAAGAGAAAGTATCTGGGAATATACAGGATAGAATGATAGTAATGAAGGGATGGCCTTAGAACCTACATATGAGAGAAAAATATGACGTTACAACGCCGACCATTACAACGCATGCTTTTTCAACACTGTTTTTACAACGCAACTATTACAATGCATGTACATAGGGATACATTGAAACTACAATTGCAACGCGGGGTAGTACAACGCATGTATTTACTACGCATAATGGTTAGTAATTTAGAATAGTAATATTGTTTTTCCTTTTGTCACCCACCCTCTGGGACGGGATGAAAGGGAAAGAGGGGTTTTGGGTGTGGGAGTGTATTAATACTCGAGCAATATTTTTAAAACCGGTATATTAAATAATAAAAAAATGTAAATAAAAAGTTAACCAAACATAAAAATATACATTGATGTATATATGGTAGGAGTGGATGAGCGTCCCTAGGAGTCTACGTGGAGAGTGGTTTCAGTGATGAGATGTCAATGGGAGGCTACAGGAGAGAGTGGTAGGAGTGGAGGAATATGCTTGAAATCCATGAGAGAGAATGTGTGAGCTCTGGGTGGGCCTTGCATTGTAAACGCTTCATTGTAAAGGTAAGTCATTGTAAAATAAAGGTGTTGTAAAGGTGACATGCGGTTTAAACTTGCATTGGCTCAGGTAGCTGAGTCCCCCTCTAACCCATATCGGATTTACCTACTTTGTTTTGCAGACTCTGTAGGGGCGTGTGCACTACTACACTACTGTGTAGCTTGTTTTGCTCTGCTCTGTTTATTTTTGTGTTCTTTCTTATTCACAGTTTTCTACCTTGGAGATGGTGAGTCTGTGGGATAGGTTTGTCACACAAGGGTGCAAGTGGGTGGCTTATAAAAGCTTCGGGAAATTCAAGATGGAGAATAAACAAAATAGAGGTCAAATGAGGGGTAATTCAATTTTGGAGGCAGACGATGTCTTTAAGAAAAGTGTAAACAGTCTATGGGGGCCGCTGCACTCCGAGGTAAATACAGTTGCACTCAGGTAACTAGGTAATCAGTTAGATAGGTGCGCAGGAGGTCACCTTCCTGGTCCAAAAAGGTGCTATGCACCCTAAAGGACTTAATGATAGATTGGAATATAGTTGTTACCTGTAGGAGATGTCTGTACATCCGGATTACTCCACCTGTACTTTACTTTGCTAAATTCATCGCTTATTTGATTGATTCCCTATATGTATACTAACCTAGCCTTTTATACATTCTAGATCTCACTGTCTCTTTACAGTCCCTTTTTCTTTTTCTTTATCTTTTCCGCTGTCACATACCTCAATTTCACCTGTGCATCTCTTCTATTCTATTGTGTGTATCCGTTTTTCTTTATACATGCGCTTCTCCCTGTGTTCCAAACTTCGCATTTCCATGTACAAATTTCTTTATTTCTCTTCGTTTTCCTCCGATCCTTATATAATTTATTAACCATTTCACTCTTTATTTTCACATATGTTTTATTTGTATTCACCCCGCCATGTTTTCACCTTTTTGTTGCATCCGCGCCGTTCACCGTCCCTGCAGCACTAGTCTGCTTTCACTTTCCATGCTCGCTGCATGACACTTATGCGCATGCCCCGGCGTCTTCCGGGTTCACGATCACTCTCGCGGAGAATTCCCTGGACTATGTAGAACGCCGGTTTTTCTTCCCATACCTGGTAAGACTGCGCACTTGTACCCAATGGCTTCTTCACTGTCCTGCACTATGCCTCTTCCGTTTACTGGTTATCATTCACCTTAGAGCACCGTCGTTTTTACAAGCCCATATGCACATCTTGGGTTGAACTTTAAGGATCTTTTTTCTTCCTTTCTCAGTGCACTCGTACCTTTCCACACCATTCGTCATTCTTTATTCACTCATGTTTCTCCCCACAGTCTGGTGATGACCCCACACCCCGATATTATTGTTAAATATACCTGGACTTCACCCTTCGTCATTCACTCATTCACCATTAATGCATGGTGTGTATTCCAGACTCCTGTATCAGCGCACTACATAGTGTTTCCTCTTACCTTCTAGATTCCCCCTGAAGAAGTGCATCCTTGCACGAAATGCATCGGGGACCATTTTGAAAGTGTAAACTATCAACAACATTGAAATTTTGATGTTTGATCATATGAATATAATATGATTCACGAAGTTATTGAACTATGACCAACAAACTACTATGCTGATGAAAACATGTTGAAATAAACCAAACAACAGTTTTGTTCAACCATTGGATTTATAATCTTTATTAAACATATTCACGCACCAAGGTGCCTACCAGAGTGCCCAGGATTTGTCCTTACTCCCTGTAAGGCTTCCACTGCTTTAAGAAAAGTGTCTCAGGTGAGGAGAAATTAACAGCTGGGATACCTCTAATCAGAATTTTAGAGGTCGCAGAAATTCGGACGTCATCCTACGAGATGAACTTTAGTACGTACTCTCACACACCTATGTACAGATGCTCGTATAGAAGGTGTGCCAACAAGGGCTGTAGGATAAAATCGTCCCGGAAGCGGCTCCATGATCTGATAACAGTGTAAATCATCATGCAAATCCTGTTTCTAGAATTTACTAAGCATATTAATACATGGCCTCTCTTTATAAATGATAAAGAACAGAACAACAAGATAATCCTACCAAGGAAACTTGAGAACTTCTTGTGATATCAATCTGATAGAACACAAGAGGAGGAAATCTCTAATGATTCACATAGGAACAGGTGGGAAAAGGGTTAGACAAGGACGAGACTGTTTAGGTGAGGGCCATAATAAATACAAAGCACATGCATAAGAGGAAAGCTTGATCTTACTGGTAGAGAGGTCGGAGCGGGGAGAATTTATAATCATAAAAAATTGGTGCGGTTCCGTCAAACGCTATAGGGATATTTGGCATATACGTCTCGACATTAGACAGTTTGAGGTGTCACAGTGTATTAACATAGAAAAAAAGAATCACTTATTATGTTTTGAACCGTACCTCAAAAAAAAGGGGAAACCGAAATAAAAAAGGAAAAATGACACAAACATCTTTCACTTCCAGACAATAAAGATTTTAACAGAGCCAACTTCTCCAAAGCGGCTGGAAGGACGCATAGGACAAGGTTTACATTTCATAGCTGTGACCCAGTCAGAATCCCAGCCACCTAACAGACTTGCAGAAGGACAGACTGATCAATAATATTAAATAGGTCCAAGGAAATTATTATAACAACGTTGAGCCATACACTGGCCAATAAGACGAACTAGAATGTCAAAGAGAACCTGTACAGACTTAAAAATGTACTGAGTGCCTCACAGTGGTAACACTGCAAACCCTGGGCAAAAGCTCAGCAGGCACACACTTGAAAAAGACCTCCGGGGTCAAAACAAACGAGGAACATGGCCCACTTCACAAAACTGTGTAATTTAGGTATCGCAGACTCACGGCTACGCAAGCGGAATAATTTACATGATGGTATTGCAGAGCTTCTGAATTAATTTTTACTGTTTTTTGGGGGTTTGTAGTTTGGCTTTTTTTCCTGACATTCACTCTTAAATGTTTGTACCCCTGCAGATGGCAACCTCCAACCACCCCCAGGCATTTTTGATAGTTTCACCAGGCAGCTTTCGCCCTCACTGTATTGCCCTTTGCCTACACAGGAAATGTATCTCCCATTGCTTCTGCGTGATGGACTTGCCCTCTACATTCAATTTGTGTGGGATTTCGTTTTTTGTTTTCGTTGTAGATTGCCTAAGCTTTGTGAATAGCCACGGCCGTAGCTATGAGGAGCCAGGGCCTTCCATATTATAGTATGGCCCCACTGAATTATTCTCAAATTCGCCTGCGCCTGAGCAGGCATACAAAGGACAGATTACCTGACTTTTCAAGCAACACAGCAAACCAACGCAAGTTGCTGCACTTTGGTGTATGTAAGGGAGAGAGCACCGATACTGTGATGTTTACCTCTCTCTGCGAGCTGGTATTTAGGCTGCTATGCGCCAACGCATTTACTTCTGCACTGTAGCGCAAGAGTATGTATGTGAGGTCAAGCACAGATTTCATACTGCGTGGTCATCTTTCCAGTGCAAAATACTATTCCTAGACATACTTTATCACTTTTCTCACTTTTTTGTGTGCTGTACAGTGCAGCACACATGCAAAGTTGGAAACCTTTAGTTAGGAGAACATTATTCTCAATCTTTGCACCTAATCGATTTTTTGCCGCAAAGTCCTGCCTACCATATTTAGAAGCCTAAGGTTTTGCATTAAAATCCTTTGGTGGTTGCATGGGAATGCCCATACCCCCAATAGAATGTAACATTGACGCAAAGTAGCATAAATCTATGCTTTCCAATGCAAATCAGCATTTGGCCTGGCGCAACCACACGTTAGGCTGTCATGCACCAATGCACACAACCTTACACCATAGCGCAAGGGTGTCTGTGTTCTGGCAAGAAAAGGTTTTGTACTAGAATGATATCCTTCCTATATAATACATATGCTTTGGCATACTTTAATACTTTACCACATTGTATGTGGGCTGTACAGTGCAGCAGAAAAGCAAAGTTGGAAAAGTGTTAAGAAAAATGTCTCCATAGTTACGGCTGCTCAAGGCATCATTTTGTATCCCAAATCTCTGGGCTTGATTCACAAAGGACCTCCGCACTCATGCGGAGGCCCCATAGCAGTGGCCTAGCTAGAACACTTGACGGCCGGGTGATACCTCAGTTTGCCTCCGCCCAGTGCCAGTAAGAGTGGGGGGGTGATGGCAAACATCCATATCGAACAGGGGGGGGGGGCCTTTAGTGACGCCCACAAGGAAGAATAAAGAAGAAAAAAAAACGTACCTTGAGCTCATGCCTCGCCGCTGCCCTCAAAAAATTGACGGGGACTCTGCACTCATGGCAAGACCACCGTAATGAGTAACTGCAGTGTTGAGGTACTGCCACGAGTGCGGATCCCCCACCACAAGTGCGCCTCCCGCCACAAGTGCAGAGGCCCTTTGTGAATTGGGCCCTATGTCTACAAATGGTAGTAGAATGGGGCTTTGCTGGGGGAGGCCGACCGGAGGGAGGCTCTCCCCCCCGGGGATTTTTGGGGCCCCGGGAGGAATGGAGGGGGGAAGAATTGAAACGGGACACAGGAAGGGACTTGGGCTTGGTTGGGCTGGTTGGTAGGGTTGGGCTCCTTTTGGGCTTGAAAGAATAAAACCGGCCATTTTGGGTCACTGTGCACCATTTCGTGGGACAGTGACCCAGCAGCCGGGGGGCATAGTTGGAGCGTTGTTGTTGTGGGAGTGGTGGCGTTGTTAGGGTCGCTTACGTCGCTTACGGCCTGTTAGTGGTAGCGGTTTTGGTAGCGGTGGTGAGCGGTGCATCGACAAGGAGGACTGGTGTGTGCAGGGCGGGAGTTAGAGGGCTTGAATTTGAGGCGGCGGAGCGAAGGCGGAGAGTACCTGTTGCTCGATGGCGGCGGAGGCGATGGCGGATCCCAGGGTGCGGGAAGCGTTGCGCCTCCTGGGGGAGGCTGGCAGGACGGATCTCCTGCGCGACGATGTCAGGGTAAGGCCACCGCGGCGCGCTGCAGATGGCGCGGCGGTGGCGGCGTGCGAGCCTCCGCAGTCGCGTGTGAGGAAGGGGGAGGGGGCGGGAGCTGGGGGTGGAGCGGCGCGAGGCGGCGGTCGGAAGGCGGCTGGGGCGCAGAAGAAGGGAGGAGGCACAGCGAGGGGGCGCGGTGGACGGAGGAAGGTGCCGCTGGTATTTGCGGAGGGAGCGGGGAGCCTGGGGGGGGCGGGGGGGGGTCATATGCGAGGGGGGGTCGGGAGGGGCGGGGGGGGTCAGGGCCCGTCAAGGGACGAGGGAGCGTGCAGGCATCGCAGGCCACGAGGAAGAGCACCAGGCTGGGGGGGTGGTGGGGGGGGACGGGGGGCAGGCGGTGGGAGAACGCGAAGGAGTGGGGCAGGGGGTGGGGGGAGACAGGGGGGGCGCGAGGGGGCAATGGTGGGGGGGGAGAGGGATGCGGGAGAGGGGGATCGAGGACACGGTGGGGGAGGGGGGAGCTGGGGGGCAGGGAGAGTCAGGGGGGGGTTCGCCGGTCCTGATAGAGGAATCAGAGGCGGAGGGGGGGGACGGGGAGGGGGGAGTGGGCGGTTTGGACTGGGGGTCTTCAGGAGATGAGGACGTAGTGGCTCCCAGTAGGACGGGTTCGCCACGGGGCGCAGAGAGGGGCGTGGGGCAGAGAGGGGGGGCGAGGAGTGGCGGCGGGGGGTGGGGCGGGGCGGTGAGGATGCCTCGGGGGTCAGGGTTGGACGGGGGAGGGGGGGGCGCGGCGGAGGAGATGTCGGGTTCGGGGGGTGGCGGGGGGTCGCGGAGGAGGGCCGAGGGGGGGTAGGGATTGTTGGGGGCCAAGGGGGAGCGGGTGGGAGGGACGGGGGGAGGCGGGGGCTGGGGGTGGGGGGGTTTCCAGCGCGGCGTGGAGGGCATTCGGCGGTAGGAGGAGGAGGTGGGTGGGGTGGCGACGGATATGGTTTTGCCCCGGCATGCTGGACTTCCCCGTTTTTCTCTTGGCAGGAGCAGTTGGTAAGGGGCTCGGGTGAACAGCATGCGGCTCCAACCCGCCGAGAGGATGGGCCGGCTCTGCCTAGTACGGGCGGTCGCGCTCCAATGAGGGACCATGTGCGTGCAGACAGAGGATGGCAGGATCATAGGTCTCCAACGCCCCCCTCCCGAGGGGTCGCTCCGGCTGCCGGGGGACGGGGATGGAGCAGCAATCTGGCAGGCAATACTGATTACCAACCTGGGGACAGGAGAATGGAGAGTGTGGATTTGGGGCCGTTGATGGCTGCGTGTAGGGACAAGGCAGTTCTGAGCAGGATGTCGGCAGGAGCGGTCATGGGGGTCGGGGATGAGGAGATGGAGTCGGAAGAAGAAGGGGAACTTCGGGAGGAAGGGGGGGAAACCTGTAATGTTGTTGGCAGTGTTTTGCAGGTATGCCACCGGCAATCAGTGCCGCGAGTGACGGCCCCCCAGCAGACCTGGTTAGGCGGCGGGATCCGGTGAGGACGCAAGCCTTGACGCCAGGTAAGACCAGTACGGGGTCGGGGAGTGGCTTGGGCGGGCCTCATGGAGGCCAGGCGGGTGGGGATGCGGATGGCGGATGCCAGAGGTCAGTGGGGACAGATGCTGGCGGCGGAGACGACGTGCGGTTGGTGAAGGGCAGATACGTAGCGGATGCGGGGGTGAGTACGGAGGCGGTAGGGGGCGCGGCGTCGGGGAGTACAGCGACGGGGGAAGCGCCGAAGGCCGGCGGGTCGGCGGCGTCCAGCGCCGGGGCGAAGGAGAGCTGTGAGGTACCGGTCAAGAAGCTGCCGTACATGGGAGTGGCGAAGCCACTGGGGGCTCATTTGTCACTGGCTACTAAGGAAAAGATTTGGAAGGGGGAGTATGTGGAGATCTTGAGGTTGCTTCACAGGGAGTTGATGGCCAAGGAAGGGTCGAAGGAGGAGGAGCAGGAGTTAGCTAGGCGTCCGAAGATGCCGGTCACTATTGAGAATTGGTCGGCAGTTTTCCTGATCTATGCCAGTGTGTACTGTGAGAAGTACCCGGATAGAGCGGTCGCGCTGTTCAAGTACATGGATGTGGTGCGACGGACACAGGTGACATACGGTGGTAATGCTTGGTCGCATTATGACGAGGAGTTTCGGGCGCGCATGGCGTCGGATCCGGAGGCAAAGTGGGGGGAGTTGGATGCCGACCTCTACCAACAGACGATGAGTGGGGCAAAGTTTGGCCGCACCATTTTCACGGCCAGTGGGTTGCCACTGGCTCCGCCCCCCTTTTCAGCCCGCCCCACCCATGGGGGGGGTGGGGGCGGGGGGAGCCGGTAACAGTCAGAGCGTCGGGACCTGCTGGGATTTCAACAGGGGTTCCTGTCTCCGGCAGGTGTGCCGTTTTCGGCACGAGTGCTCCGCATGTGGGAGGCGACACCCAGAGGCGCGATGCTGGGGGCCTGGGGGGAGGCCCAGCACAGGCCCAGTACCCGGCTCCCAGGCCCAGCAGGGGGAGGGGAGGTGGTAGGGGGGGCAGGTACCCTGGGAAAAGGCTTGTACACCGGTTAGGCTGGATCGGATGGAGCCGTTGTTGGAGGCGTATCAGCGGGCGGACGATGCGGCCGTGCTGCGTCGGGGTTTCAGGGAGGGTTTCCGGTTGGGGTACGAGGGTCCGCGGATTGCTCGGTGGGCGGAGAACCTGAAGTCCGTGAACGCGCACAAAGGCATCGTCCGGGAGAAGCTCTTTAAAGAAGTGAAGGAGGGGAGGATGGTGGGGCCTTTTGCAGAGGCGCCGTTGCCAGATTTGATCATCTCCCCCATTGGAGTGGTCCCGAAGAAAGAGCAGGGCCAATTCCGGCTGATTCAGCATCTCTCGTGGCCGGAGGGCGCGTCGGTGAACGACTTTATCCCGGCGGAGTTGGCGTCCGTGTCGTACTCGTCCGTGGACGTCGCGAGGAGGTTGGTGACGACGGCGGGTCCGGGGGCGCTCATGGCAAAATGCGATGTAAAATTGGCTTTTCGGTTGCTGCCGGTTCACCCGGCGGATCATCAGTTGCTGGGGATTCAGCTTGATGGGCTCATCTTTGTGGATAGAGCGCTTCCTATGGGGTGTTCCGTGTCGTGTGCCTTGTTTGAACGATTCAGCTCCTTTTTGCAGTGGGCTTTTTCCTGGCGCACAGGCTCTGAGGCGATTACGCATTACCTGGACGACTTCTTCCTGGTGGGTCGGCCCGGTTCGACGGACTGCCAGCAGAGTCTGGACAGTTTTACGGACCTGATGGGTCACCTGGGGGTTCCGTTGGCGCCAGAGAAGACACAAGGGCCCAGCACGGTGCTGTCGTTCCTCGGGATAGAGTTCGACTCAGCGGCCATGGAAGCACGCCTGCCGGAGGAAAAGCGGGCGGTTATGGTGGACTTGGTGAAGAACATGTTGGCCAGGCGGAAAGTGTTGGTGCGCGAGGTGCAGGTGTTGCTGGGACATTTGAATTTCGCTTGCCGCGTGGAGCGCGCGGGGCGGACTTTCTGTCGGCGGTTGGGTTCGGCGTTGACACTGCCGCATCATCATGTGCGGATCTCGGCGGGCGCGAGGGAGGATCTGACCATGTGGTTGGCGTTGTTGGAGCGTTTCAATGGCGTGCCCATGGCACCCCCGGAAGACTGGGAGTGGGACGTGACGATGTCATCGGATGCGGCAGGAGTCGGAGGCTTTGGGCTCTACTGGGCGTGCAGATGGTGCGCGGAGCAATGGCCGGAGCAGTGGCAGGCAGGGGGTAGGAGCATTGCATTCTTGGAGCTGTTCCCGTTGGTGGTGGCTGTGACGGTGTGGGCGCAGGAGTTGGCGCACAGGCGGGTGTTGTTCAAGGTGGACAATATGTCAGTGGTGCAGGTAGTGAATCGACAGTCCGCGAGGGAACCACAGGTGCTGAAGCTGATGCGAGTTTTTGTCTTGAGGTGTTTGGAACACGATATCTTGTTCCAGGCTCAGCATGTGCCGGGAGTGGACAATGACATTGCGGATGCTTTGTCTCGTTCCCAGTGGCGGAGGTTCCATGGGCTAGCCACGGAGGCGGCGGCGGTCAAGACGGAGGTGCCAAAGGAGCTGTGGTTGGTGGGAGAGCGCGGGTCGTTCAGTTGGTGAGGTCGTCCCTGGCAGCGTCCACATGGAAGAGTTACGAGCAGGCCTGGATGGAATTTCTGCGCTTTGGAGCGGTAAGGCAGCGGGGCAAGTGGCGTCGGGAGGAGCAGGTGGTGTGTTTCATGCTGGGGTTAATGGACAAAGGCTTGGCGAGAGTGACCATCGCGGGTAAACTGGCAGGAGTGGCCTTCATGGGCAAGCTGTGGTGGGGGTATGCACCCTCGGCGGGAGAATTGGGGGGGGCGATTACTGGAAGGTTGGGAGAGGGAGAGAGGGGCTCGAGCGCGGAAGAGGCGGCGATTACGGAGGACATGTTGGCAGGCCTGGTGGGCCAGTTACCGCTGGTGTGCAGGGATCGGGCGGAGACAGTGCGGTTTTCCACATTGATGTCGTGGTTGTATTTTGGAGCCTTTCGGGTGTCGGAGTTGGTGGGTTTGAGGGGAGGGGTGGGGTTGACGTGGGGGGAAGTGGAGGTCGGAGGCCGGGAGGTTGCGGTGCGGCTTCGGCGGTCCAGACTGATCAGCGGGGGAAGGGTACGTGGGTGTTGTTGGGTCCGGGGGGAACAGAGGCGGTGTGTCCGGCGGAGTGGGGGAGACGGCTGGCAGAAGGAGGGGTACAGGATGGTTCGGAGGTTTTTGGCAGAGGAGGGGGGGACGTGTGACGGCGGCGCAGTTGTTGTGGGTCCTGCAGCACGCCCTGCGGTCTATGGGTCAGGACCCGGGGGAGTTCGGAACGCATTCATTTCGCATCGGTGCGGCGACGGAGGCAGCGCGGAAGGGCTGGGGGAAGGAGGAGATCAAACGGCTGGGGCGATGGAAATCAGACTGCTATAAGTTGTATGTTAGGTTGCGAGGGGCAGTAGTGGATTAGCATGGAGGTTTGGGCTCGCTGCTTACATATGTCTCTTTGCAGGTGCGGTGGCGGGGCCTACGGCGGCAGCGGTGTCCATATATGTGGTGGGCCATTCGTTTGCAAAAAGAGCGGAGAGGGCCGAGTGGAAAAAATGCAGGAACCTCAATCTGGAGCTGGACGAGCATTTGTTTAGGTGTCATTGGAGGGGAAAAGGGGGCATGCGTTGGCACGAGTTGGTGCCGGTTTTGAACAATGTTGTGCGGGGGGGTCTGACCAGATGTTGTGGTTATTCACCTGGGGAAGAACGACTTGGTGCAGTGCAAGGGGCTGGCGCTGGTGAAACAAATGAGGAGGGATTTGCTGGAGATCAGGAGGCAGTGGGCGGGGTGCTATGTCATCTGGTCAGAATTCATACCCAGGAGGTGTTGGAGGGGAGCGGAGAGACCAGGGGCTATAGATAGGACTAGGAGGAAGATTAACAGAGAGATGCGGGAATTCTGTGACAAGGAAGGTGTGGGGAGGATGGAGCACCCGGAACTGAAGTATGGGGCGGTCTACTTTTTCATGGAGGATGGTGTACATTTGTCGAGATATGGGATGGAGCTATATATCGTGCAACTGAAGGAGGCGTTAGACCGGGAAATAGGGGTGCGCAGGTAACCAAAGGTGCAGGGGCCCTAGGGGGGGGGGGGGGGTCGAAAGCCGTATGGGGCTTTCGAGTGGCGCTTTTTCCTAGTAAAAACGGGGGGTAGGATAGGAGGAAGGAGTTTTACTGGCTGAGGAGAGGAAGTGTACATATGGCGGATGTTGAAACAGTGAGACAAGTTTTGGGTAATTGATAATGATGTTTATGTTGTTGGCGGGGATCTGTTTAGGGGAGGGGGTGGGGGGTTTTGGTCAGGTACATGCATAATTAGTTAGGCCTAGTTTTGTACGGCAAAGGCCAAGGTTGGGGTATGTTTTCAGGATGCACCTGTTTCCCAATAAAGCGGCCTTTATCACACCTACATCTGTGTCCGGTCGGTTCTTCCCCTCCCAGTCTCCCGATGGGCCCCAATGGGGCTTTACGGGGGGAGGCCGACCGGAGGGAGGCTCTCCCCCCCCGGGATTTTTGGGGCCCCGGGAGGAAGGGAGGGGGGAAGAATTGAAACGGGACACAGGAAGGGACTTGGGCTTGGTTGGGCTGGTTGGTAGGGTTGGGCTCCTTTTGGGCTTGAAAGAATAAAACCGGCCATTTTGGGTCACTGTGCACCATTTCGTGGGACAGTGACCCAGCAGCCGGGGGGCATAGTTGGAGCGTTGTCCCACCCTCCCACCCTTAGAGCAGGTTTTTCGGAGGGAGGAGGGGGTAGTTGGCCGTGGGTTGATGCTTTTCGGGATGCTCGGGGGATGTTGTGAAGCAGGTGCTTTCTGGGTTAGGAGGTTTCGGGTAGTGTTGTCGCTGGGGGCAGGTGCTGAAAAGTTTATATCGGATGGCGCTTTTTCCTAGTAAAACGGGGGGGTAGGATAGGAGGAAGGAGTTTTACTGGCTGAGGAGAGGGAGTGTACATATGGCGGATGTTGAAACAGTGAGACAAGTTTTGGGTAATTGATAATGATGTTTATGTTGTTGGCGGGGAACTGTTTAGGGGAGGGGGTGGGGGGTTTTGGTCAGGTACATGCATAATTAGTAGGCCTAGTTTTGTACGGCAAAGGCCAAGGTTGGGGTATGTTTTCAGGATGCACCTGTTTCCCAATAAAGCGGCCTTTATCACACCTACATCTGTGTCCGGTCGGTTCTTCCCCTCCCCGTCTCCCGATGGGCCCCAAAGGGATTTGCGTCAAAATCCATGAGTGGTTATATGAGAATTTCTAAGTACCACCGTGGGATGTCCCGTTGATGTAAAGTAGACTATAGCACTACTAAGTTTTACTTTCCAATGCAAATCATGATTTGGTGTGTAATGTAAATCCCAGTACAAAAGTTGGCACCGTGTTTGCATCGAAGTGTTAGTAAATTTCCCCATTTGTATCTTTGATGAAACACTGGTTCTTTTTTAACACATCAGTCACAGGATTTTAATAAAAAGGAGTTTCTGTTAGTTGTTTTATAAATAGCACCTCATGCTGCACTACTGCCATTCCTAAACACGGTAAATAACAAGTGCTATTATTAGCACATGTAATGTTATCTGCATGTTAACAATGGATGGAAGGTGGAGTTGAGTGCGGCAGACTAGACTCATGACCTGCAGTTTGCACCATGTGGAGTTGGGTGAGGCAGATTAGAGTCATGACGTGCTCTTTGCACCATGTGGAGTTGTAGTGTAGTTCCTATATTCCCAATAGGCTCTGCATATTGGAATAACATATACTATAGTTTAGACGTAGGACTGGCGTTGACTACGTCTCTATCGTATATATTAAACTTAATTGTGAGTGCCAGCTAGCTCAGAGGTCACTAGAAACTTTCTCGAATACACAAGACGGGATTAGTTTCTGACAACCGCATAAACAGGACAACTTTGTTTCCTAAGAATAAGAAATCAAACTCTAGAGTCGCGAAGCAATAGATAACTATTTCACTCAGTCAATTGTGCATGCTTCGTTTCACCAGAGGTATTTGAGAAAATAGAGAGACAGGAGTTTTCAATAGAAGGTATTTAGTGACCATTCTTCTTTTTCAAGCATAAGAAATGAACTGCTACAATCATAATACTGGTTATAAAGTACAGGGCATATAATACGAAAAGTATTATAAAGTAGTACTGTAAAAGCATAATAGGGTTTCTAAGCCATAAGTTGCCTAAAACATATAAAATACATGCAGTAATAAAATAATGACTAAAAGTACTCAACTGGTACTTCTAAAATACGCCTACCCCGATGTACCTAACCTAAGTCTAGTACAAGGGAAGAAATAAGTGAGGAGTAGCTTAAATTTAGTATTTCTCTGCCAAGGATCTATCCAAGAATTCTCTATGGGTCTAATTAGCTCCGTACCTTGGTTTTAGAATGAAGGAGGTCTTGTATCTCTCTCTCAGGACTCGATTTCCCAGCAACCCGCAAGGGTAGCCTGGAAACACTGGAGCTGGATTTCTCGGCAGGAGAAAAGACAGCATCTCTCAGTGCGTCAGCTGGAGGGTCGGCTTCCTTCGGCACATACTGCTGCAGGCGTCGAGCAAGTAGTTAGTTGATCTGCTCCAAACCACGTGTGTTTGTCTGGGCAAATGTAGGCATATATATACTTTGAAGGTGCCGAGTTTGACGTATGATTGGACTTAATAACGTCACTCAAAGACCCAGTTCTGTGAAAACTCCATGATTTCCTAGATAAATTAGTATTCAGGCGAGGGGAAGTCCCTAGCTGCTGAAGGCGGGTTTTTCTAAGAAATCGCTGTTGATTCTTGGAACTTAGTGGAAGTAGCCATGCCGTATTTGGGCTGCTTGGGCTCAGTCTAAATATGGTAATGATTTCTATGCCTATATAAGGATCGGGTAATTTATACCTATACAAGGGCATGAATCGGAGAAATTACACTAGGTTCCTAGATTCATTTACAACAGAGTTGGGTGAGGCAGATTAGACTCATGACCTGCTGTTTGCACCATGTGGAGTTGGGTGAGGCAGATCGGACTCATCACCTCCAGTTTGCACCATGTGGAGTTAGGTGAGACACACTAGACTCATCACCTGCAGTTTGCACCAGGTGGAGTTGGGTGAGGCAGATTAGAGTCATGACCTGCAGTTTGCCCCGTGTACTAGCTGCCAGATTTTAACTCAGCGAGCCGTCCCTGTCCATCAGTGAGTTAGATGTTTGCACTGATAATTCCCATGATTTACAAATCACACTTCAAATCCTAATCAGGCCACCTCAGCCTAGCATCCTTCTGTCGTCAGGTAGTCGAGTACCATTACATTGGATAAGGGCTGTTAGAAGTGTGGTTCAAAGTGATGTAAACAAAAATAAGTTATTACCAGTGGTGGTACGTGTGTACATATGGTGCTGCTGAGTCTGCATAAAGTTTGGGATAAGCGAACAGAAGCACTTCTGCATCTGTAGAGAAACTTGTTGCCATTTCATCCACTTAGTATAAATATGCACCTTTATACATGTTGCTGGTGCATCAGGTGAGGATTCCATACTAGAAGTGATTATAGAGATGGTGTTGCTCTAAATGTAATTAAAATGTGTTGAGCGTGGACAACAGTCAGTAGTTCTTTTGGAAATGAACATCTCAACTGATTACATATAGAAATATGTGAAGTGGTTAAACCAACTCTGGAACAAGGCGCACATAAATAAATAAACAGCCAAGGGACACATTGAATGTAACCTGCTCCAAACATTGGGTAAATGCTCTGTTCTCGAACACAAGGGGAAATGCTGGGTCCCTGGATATGGGAAAGCTCCCTCCGGCGGCAGACGAAGAAAAGCAAGAGAAATCATGGCAGAGAATCTGCCAGCAATAATCATGAAGCCAATGACAGACACATTGTTTAATGCTTCATTCTGCACGGCTGCCATTTCCAACCATTGGAAATAGTTGGAGTTGTTGTTACCTCGATTACTTGTACACCGTTTTCCAAACTCAGAAGGATGGAAGTCAGTTTTGCCAGGACAAGTGACTGCCAGGTGAACCCTCATTGACTCCATCTTCCATCAGCAAGCGTTCAGCTTGCTCAGCTACCCTGCTGATGAAATGGAAGGGGAAGATGTGCCCAGATGAAGCCATGAAGTGTGAGGCCAAATCTTGAAGAAGCAGTTTAAAGGGTGGGGATTGCACACTTAGGGCATAGCAGCCACAGTCTAAGCCAGGTATTTGCAGCACTTTCACATGTTCCAACAGGCACTGCTACATAAAAGGGTCCCACATGTGTCTCGTTTTACATGTTACATAGAAACTGGGAAAGGGAATGCTCTGGCACACAGGTTCTTGTGTAACTCTGTGGTTACTGGCAGTATGCTTGAGGGTGCTGTTTACCTTTCGTGCAGCACCCATGGCCATAGTACCGCTGCACGCCAAATGGATATTCAAGTTACTCACTTTAGGTACTCTACTCCCTTGAGGTAGAGAGGATGAACAGTGATGACTTACTCTAGTAGGTGATGGGTGTTAGAAACTAAGATTCAGTATGCCCTAGTAAACAACACTTGAGAATGCAGCCTAACGGCTTGAGTGGTCGCTCTCAAAGCTGGAGAACCGGGTAGAGTCTGGCGGGACGCTCAACATTCTGTGATTCTGGGCAAATCACTTAATCTCCCCGTGTCTAACAAAATGAATGTGTCCGTCGTTAACGCAACTGGTGCTCATGGAACGTGCTCTGATGCCTTCAAGTCTAGTTTGCGCTATATAAAACTCAAAAAAAAAATTACCAGACGGAGCTTTAGGAGAGGGATGTATGACGTTACAACGCATACTTTTACAACGCATACCTTTACATCGCATTTTTTACAACACAACATCCATTACAACGCATTCCATTACAACGCATGCCATTACAACGACATTTTAAAAACTACCTTTACAACGCATTCCATTACATCGCATACTACCTTTACAACGCATACCATTACAACGCATAACATTACATTGCATGTAAGGTAAGTATTGGATAGTATTGGGGTAAAAATTACTATTCTAACTCTAGGGGGTGCAATAGTAGGGTAAGTGTTGGATAGTGTAGGGGTAAAAATTACTATTCTAACTCCAGGGGGTGCAACAGTAGGGTAAGTGTTGGATAGTGTAAGGGTACTATGTGTTGTAATGCTATGCGTTGTAATGGTATGCGTTGTAATGACTGCGTTGTAATGACATTCTTTGTAGTGGTATGCGTTGTAGTGTCATGCGCTGTAATGGTTGCGTTGTAATGGCATGCGTTGTAATGGATGTTGCATTGTAAAAGTTTCGTTGTAATGGTAGTGCGTTGTAAAAGTTGCGTTGTAAAGGTTGTTTCCCTTAGGGCAGGAGATAATTACATTTAACACACACATAGTTTAAATAAAAGAAGGAAAACATACAAATACTGAATGTGATAGCACCACTTAAATGAGATATGACCCCAAACATTATTACATTTTGTTAGCATTAAGCAATAGATTTCTATTAATGATCGTCCTAATGTGAATGTTATCCTATATGGGTTTGTTTCTGACTACTAAGAAGGTTTCAGAATCTCTAGGCTACCTACTTCTTAGGAGGAGAAAACTGTCACAAAATTGGGTCTGGATTTGAGAAATGTGTATAGATGTGGTGATGCTAGACCCAACTCTGGTTCATGGATAACTCAAAGATACCATAGAGTAAAATAAAAGGCGTTACCCTCAAAAGCAGGAGAAGGCAAAAATGAAGGGTCTCAACCTAAAATATGTAGAGTCCACAAATCCGTCACCCACATAGCCAGGACCCCACCTATCTTGTGCTCAAACAGCACCCAGTGATAATTCGATAAACCATCGTCTGGACACCAGCGTCTGGTTAGACACACAATCCATAGTGAAATTGAGTCCAGAGACTTTTATGGACCCAGTTGGTCCATATGTTTTTTTAGGGGATCAGCTCACTCTAACTGAATCCAAAAAAGATTACTTTCCTTTACAAGTCTCTATTGCAAGCTTTGTCATTCACTTTATAGGTTTTTGGCTGGTGGGTCCCCTGTGAGACTTAGAACATCCATAACAGTTCCTGGTGGCACCAGTTCCAACCAGTAATTTGTTTGTGTTATGGTTAGACATGACTGTGAATTCATCCCTCAATATTTACCGCGCCGAACGAGCTAGACAGATGGTTGAGGGACACTACCTCCAGGTAACAAAACCAGGATCTACACTAAGGGGATGAGTTCTAACTACCTCCTGTTCTCACTAGCTAGGACAAAAAGTCACTTTAAGTTACAGTCCAGCCATGAATTCTGGTGTAGATTAGTCAAAACCTTTGTTTAAGAGATCAAAACATGTCCCCTAAAGGTTGTCAAAGCTTTTTCTAAATTTTCAATTTTCTGTGGCAAATTGTTTTTCATTACTCATGAGTTTTATGAAGAATATAGTTGTAACCAATGAATTATTAATGTTGCACTATTTATTTAAAAGTTTAGAAGAGAATTTAATAATGTAGTTATGCCACATTTCTGCTGATACACCATTGTATTAAAATGGATGCTGTTTTGGTGTCCTGTTCATTCTGATCCTGCTCATTACTCCTCCCAATCAATGATCCTAGGTGTGCCTTCTTTCCCCACAGTCTTCGCAGAGCAAAGGTCACTGTGGTGCAATTGGTTAATTTCCTTAGAGGGCATGTAATGTGAATGAAACTTTTTTTTTCTACCTATGGTAACATTTAGAAGGACATTCCCTCTAGATGTTCCCATGTAGGCTTGCTAGAAAACTGGTCCATGAGTCTTTGTATGAAAATGTTTCATTTTGTGTTGTACAACTCTAGACTGCATTGTTGCCGAGGAAGCTGATGGAGATTTCCTTTACCTTAAAAATGGATAATGGTATAATTACGCTTAAGGCGATCATTATTCTGATTTATTATGTATTATCACTAGTCATGTCATGCTGAATTTGCCGTTTTTGCTTATTACCTATTCATAAAGTGTGTATTAAGAGAGTCAGAAATGTTTCCTTATTCCATAGACATACTGCCAGTGTTCCTTGAGATTCTAACAGTTAAAATGTAGAGACAACTGGTTTTCCTCACAAGCCTCTGTCCCTTTAGAGAGAGAGTTATCTTTTTCCTCTGGGGATGCTGCCCGTTCCATTTATGATTTATGTTGCTTATTTGGACTTAGAAATTATTCTAATTTCGGACTATGTGCTTGAATCTTCATGGCAAATATTTTGCATATCTCTGTATTGCCTATTTTGAGATTTCGTAATGAGAACCTTTAGCTTTTCACTGATCTAGAACACCGTTTTTGGGTTGTCACGGTTACTATTTTTTATTACTTTGCAAATCTGTCGGGCCGGAGGTCGAGGAGGGAGGTGACTCCGTGCAAGATCAAGGCTGGAGCCCGTGTTTGCCGCCTGCTGCAGCCGCATCAAAGAGGGGGGAGGCGCGGGTGACGGCAGGTCAGAGCGGGCCTCCCCCAAAACTTGTGCCTCTGGGGCGGACCGCCCCCCCCCCCCCCACACACACACACCTTAAAGTTTTTTCAGATGATCAAATTATTAGGGTGCCGTAAAATATTGGGGTTCGGCTCGCACACACTTACGTTCTGAATGTTATTACTGGGGGCAAGGCTACCCTTGGCTAGAGCCCTGTTAATACCCGCAAACATGCGAGTATGTGTGTGTTCACTAACTTTTAGGGCATCAATCCTTCCCTCAAAAAATGTCCCCGGTTCATGGGCGTAGCACAAGGTGGCTCCATCCTTCCAGGGGTCCACCTATTAAGGCAAAGGCCAATTCCCCAGGTGGGGCCTGTCATTCTGTGTCACGCCCCCGCCCTTCTTCTGGAGTTATTAAGATGCACAATTATCCGTTTCAGTCAATTGTCTACTGATGCAGAGTCTTGTAAACTAGGGAGGTGGGATTTTATGCCGCCGCTCGTGGACGCCACCTCCCTCTTGCCAGCCTCAGACAGGTCCCCCTACGGTCAGAAGTCTCCCCCC
The DNA here is from genome assembly GCF_964263255.1 of Lissotriton vulgaris. NCBI lineage: Eukaryota > Metazoa > Chordata > Amphibia > Caudata > Salamandridae > Lissotriton > Lissotriton vulgaris. The sequence goes on from NC_141699.1 coordinate 278,795,201, forward strand.
ATGCCCTTTCACCAAACCACCAACCAGGTTCAAATGGCAGGTGAAGAGTTACATTGTAAAATAAGGTGTCAGTCATTTGAGGTCACCGTGGGATGTTTGTCGTCACTTCTGTATTTCGCGCCAGCGACGTCCGTGTCGTAAAGCAAGTTTTTTTTAAAAGCATAAGTTCCAATAAACTGCGCATTAAATTTTGCGAATCGAGGCCACTGGGAGGTCGGGGGGTGAGAGCACGACTGGAAAGACGTACAGAAATTAGATGTGTTTTACTCCGCAATCATTTCCTACCAACGAAACTCGAGAAGCTTGCCTTCCCGCATTCAGTGGAAGTTAAAGTTTGTTTGTTGTGTAAAACAAGTGAAGTGCAGCCCGCCTGGCCCCGCCCTCGGGGAAACTCCTGGAAACGGGAGGTTAAACAGATGTCTGCACATATCTCCGGACCAGATACAGCACGTGACAGCGACACTGCCCATGAAACAAACTGGAACGTCTGCAATGTCGATATTGCTTTGTGTACACAGCGTGTTTACTTTGTAAATACCTATCTGGCTTGCCATGCCAATAAACCACTTTGTGTTGTAGAGTATATTGCGAAGGTAAGAAGTGCAGCGGTGGGTGGATACGTGCTCAGGTGCGGGAACGAATATTCGGAGAAACCCCTTAAAATCTGTCGGCGTGTGTTTTCTTACGTCTGCAGGGGGCAAGTAAAATATTTGAACAACTGTGACAATATTAAATAATGTTTCACACCAAAAGCAAAAATATTAAAATAAATAAATTAGATGGCATTTGAGGTATTTATTTTCAGCATTTCGGAATATTTTGAAAGAAGATATTGATATATGCAAGGCACATTTTCAAGCCCCTATCGCCACATGAATGTCACTTTTTATGGCGTTCCTGTGGTGATAAACCCTTCCCCTCATTTTCAAGGCAGAGTTAAGCCATTTAAAATGACTTAACGCTGCATTGTTAATAAGGCTCCCTTTCACGCTACACTTTGAGAGGGGTGTGCAATGGGTGTGGCGTGCAAATAGGAGGCAACAATAAAATTAAGACCAGGGAAAACCTGGTCTTCAAATGGCGAAATGAGGAGAAATGCTCAATTTCTCCTATTTTTTGCCGTTTCTATCTGTGCTGTATTGTGCAGCACACATAGAAAGAGCAAATTGCCATGAATAATTGTTCATATGCAGGAAGGTGTCCCTTCCTGCACTAAAAAAAAAAAAAAAAGAAATACGATTTGCAACTTCTATGTGTACTGCACAATTCAGCACACATAGAAGTTACAATTCGCCATTCTTGTTTGTTAATGTGCAGGAAGGGACACCTTCCTGCACATAATCAATAATTTCTCCCATCGCAGACATCCTTGAACTGTGGTGCAGGGTGTCTGCGTTGGCGCTAGGCAGCTAGATTTAGCGCTAGGAGAAATTCCGGGGGTGCCTCGCATTCTTGTGAATACGGCCAGGGCCGGACTGGCTACCGGGCAGTTTGGAATGCTGCCGAGCTGCTGGAAGATTTAACTGCAGTGGGGGCTGATTTCGTACATGGAGAACTGCATGTACTTCGAAATAATGAAAACAAAACGAATTTCGTTTAGTACACACAGGTCCCCATCAACGAAATTAGCCCCCAGCTACGGCAGCATTCCAGACTGCCCGGTAGCCAGTCCGGCCCTGCATACGGCTCATCCCTGCATTTTCAGAATAGCGGAGCGTGGAGTTAGCAATTTTGCTTAACCCCACACTTTGCCATTCACTTTTAAATATGCCCCTTGGTTTATCGCAAAGACAATATCTTTGGGATACACACACTGGATGAGTGTTCTGGATTACTTTACAGCTCTGGCGATGTAGTAGTACCTGGGTAGGAGTACCTGTGGTCTCCAGCACCATGCATGTGTGTTTAGAGAGGCTGCAACACTGAGGAGAGAGAACTCACACAAGATGGGGGCTGTTCAGTTAGTGGGTGGCACTGAGGAGAGAGTAGTGTAACTAGATGTGTATATCTGGAGATCCTCCAGCTCACAGACGAGAGACCAACCTATAGAGGGTGTGTGTTAGACCTGAGATCCTTTTGGTAGTGTTTCCCAACATTTTTATGTCGAGGACCATAGGCTGCGCTTGCGCAGTCTCAGTCAAAGATTTAATGTTTACCAGTATGGGGGCTTGAACCCGCCCAATCTTCTCCATTGGCTGGCCTCGTAATTGCTGGCCAGCCATTGGAGGAGAGGGGCATCACTCCCTTTAAGCCCCGTCTTTTCCCGATTCTGGGGCGTTTTTTTAGCTTCTTTCTTGTTTCTTTCTCTCCTCTTCCCATTGGCTGGAATTTTACCTTCCAGCCAATGGGAAGAGGAGAGAACGAAAACACGCCCCCCAATCACAAAAATGGCAGTGGTTTCTCCGAGGCATTTCTGCCTTGCCTCAGAGAAACGTGGTCATGTTGGGTAACCCTTCTGTACTTGGACGGATATTGTTTAAGTATTTTTTTTTAGGTGCAGCTATAAAAGTGGACAACATTCACCTTTAATTTTTTCGTTTTGACTGCCAAGCCACACGCGAGCTTGTGCAATTTATTTTACATTAACGAGCACCGGCCTTCACGAGCCGAGTTTAGGAAGCGTAGCTCGCGTGAGGGCGCTGACGACAAGGCCGTAAGTGCACGCGCATATCTCGACGGAGTGGGGGACTTGGACAGTAAGTATAGCTCACAATGCGCCGCGCGACGCTGAACCCAAAACTCATTGCTAGACGGGCAGACTGGTTTAGGACAGTGTCTCGATGCGTAGCATTATATCTCAATTTAATATGCCAGCCTTCTGACCCGGGGAAGAAAGCAGATTGCGGGCTCGTATGCCGAGTTCAGTGCGGTCTTGGAGGGGCTGTGTGCTAAGTCTCTGCTTGGCTCTCACAACTGGAGCCTCGGAACCCAAAACTCATTGCTAGATGGGCAGACTGGTTTAAGACTGTGTCTCGACGTGTAGCGTTATATCTCGATTTAATATGCCAGCCTTCTGACCCGGGGAAGAGAGCAGATTGCGGGCTCGTATGCCGAGTTCAGTGTGGTCTTGGAGGGGCTGTGTGCTAAGTCTCTGCTCGGCTCTCACAACTGGAGCCTCTGGGTTGGCAGCCAGTTCATTCTGTTCTAGACTTGCCTTTAATAACATCGACTTAATCCAAGGAAGACCATGATTCTGTTTTGGGTTTAACAGCATACTTGTTTGGCCTTGGATGGCCATCTGAGCGCTCTTCCGTGCTACACCTCTTTTCTCGTCTCACTGGCTATCTCTATGTTCCTCGGCGGAGGGAGCGCCTCTATGATGTCATTGCCATGTCTTCCGCGGATTGAGGTTGGTGGAAACCGGGTTTGAGAGGCGCTTTAGAGGTCTACAGCTTCCACCTCTACCTCCCGGGGTCCGCAGGAGAACATGATTAGCCGAGTGAGCCAGGAGGTTGAACAGAATTCTGTTTGAGTGGATGTTGATTTCATACTTCTGGCAGCACAGAGGGTAGTGGTAACCATCATTCTGTTTTGGGTTTAACGGCATACTTGTTTGGCCTAGCGTTGAGGGGAGTGAAGAGCAGCGAGTGCAGCACGCGTCCCTCTGCCCTGCAGGGCCCGAGCCGGCTCGGAGTCTCTCCTGGTAGCGGCCCGCAGCTTAGATGACGCAGGTAAGCTCTCCCTCCAACCCCTGCCCCCTTGTTGAGTGCTCGCTCTCCTGCCCCCCCTCGTTGGTTGTGCTTGCTTTTCTGCCCCCCTTATTGGTTGTGCATGATCACTGCCTCCCCCTCGTTGGTTGTGCATGCTCTCCTGCCCCCCTCGTTGGTTGTGTTTGCTCTCCTGCTCCCGCTCATTGCTTGTGCATGCTCTCCTGCCGCCCTCGTTGGTTGTGTTTGCTCTCCTGCTCCCGCTCATTGCTTGTGCTTGCTCTCCTGCCCCCTCATTGCTTGTGCTTGCTATCCTGCCCCCTATTTGCTTGTGCTTGTTGTTCCTGTGCCCCATCTTTCCCTTTCAGTCTAGTGGTAAGTAATGTCACTAAAGGATACCGGCCACTCCGTTGATGCTGAGTAGCAAAACTGTTGTGTAGCTTATTAAGCCCTGTGGATAATGGATAATTCAGAACAGTGCAAAGCACTACTTGGTGAAGAAGCACTGCAGGCTCTCCACCCTTTAAATACACCCTGCCAATGATCCTCAGAAACTTTTTCCAGCTGGGAGTTTGTACAGGCGTGCTACTTAAGGTACCTAGGAGGTCGAGCGGCATAAATTGCCCAGTATTTTCTTCTGGTTAGCTGCTGTTGGAGAATCAATAATTATATAGTGGCCTTATCATTGTTATTATTGGACAGAGACTTATGGAGTCTTTGCAATAGTACCTCTGAAACGTGTACGCTCTTTTCTTGGTCAGCAGAATTTAGAGAACAAGCCTGACCTGGTTTGCCATCCTAGTGTACTGTCTGCAATGTTTCATGAGTAATGGGTGAGTATCAAATAGGCTACATATATCTCATGAATCGTGGCATTCATGCTCTATATTAAAGATGTATAGTCGAGCGGTCACCCATTTGTCTTATGGGCACGGAATTACCAGGCTCTGAGCTAAAGTGGTGGGAACAGTTGCAGGGGGGAGTCTGCAGCACGTGGGGCTCTGTGTGTGTGGGGGGGCTCTGTGTGAGACTGTGTGTGTGGGGGGGGCTCTGTGTGTGCAGCTCTGTGTGTGTGTGTGTGTGTGTAGGGCTCTGTGTGTGTGTGTGTGGCTGTGTGTGTGTGTGGGGGGCTCTGTGTGTGTGTGTGTGTGTGTGTGTGTGTGTGTGTGTGTGTGTGTGTGTGGGGCTCTGTGTGTGTGGGGGGGGCTCAGTGTGTGTGTGTGTGTGTGTGTGGCTCTCTGTGTGTGGGTGTGGGGGGGCTCTGTGTGTGTGTGGAGTTATGTGTGTGTGGGGCTCTGTGTGTGTGTGTGTGTGTGTGTCGGGGGCTCTGTGTGTGTGGGGGGACTCTGTGTGTGTGTGTGGGGGGCCCTGTGTTTGTCTCCGTGTGCGTGTGGGGCTCTGTGTGTGTGTGTGGCTCTGTGTGTGCGTGAGGCTCTGTGTGTGCGTGAGGCTCTGTGTGTGCGTGGGGCTCTGTGTGTGTGTGTGGGGGGGGCTCTCTGTGTGTGTGCGTGGCTCTGTCTGTGTGTATGTGGCTCGGTCTTTGTGGCTGTGTGTGGGTAGCTTTTTTTGTAGGTGGCTCTGTGTGTGTGTGGGGGGCTCTGTGTGTGTGTGTAGGTGGCTCTGTGTGTGTGTAGGTGTCTCTGTGTGTGTGTAGGTGGCTCTATGTGTGTGTGGGTGCCTCTATGTGAATGACGCTATGGGTGGCTCTGTGTGTGTGGCTCTGTATGTGTGTGTGGGTGGCTTTGTGTGTGTGGCTCTGTGTAGGTCCAAATGCAATAGGTCTCGCATTTGCGAGCAATTAAGCTATTGGCATTGTAAATGACAATGCCATTTATTTATGTTTTAAAAACCAAAACATAAATAAAAAAAAAATCATGAGCAATGCCAATAGCTCTAACTTTAACAATGCCGAGACCATTGCATTTGTAAATGCTGGTTTGCTTTTTTCTCAAGGGCTTTTCTGCTGATCCTTTATTGGTCTTAGGGCTCTGGGCACATATCACTGTAAATGGAGTGTAAAAGTGCACATACACTGACCTACACACATTAAGAAGTGGTGCTTACCTGTTGTTTTAAACATGGCTTAGGCCTGCCATGGCAGGCCTATGGGTGAACACCTGCACTTATGTTTTTTAACATGTGTTAAGGCTGCCATTGCAGGCATGTGTGTGCACTGTTGCATTTATGCTCAGGCTGGCCTTTCTAAACCACTGGCCAATCCTGAGATGATCTTCCACTGCCACTAGGGCACCCCTGCAGTAAGTATTACTGGGTAAAGCAAGTAGAAGGTGAAAGGCAGGGCAGGTACACATATGTGTTCCCTGTCTAGGCAATGAAGAATACCGGTGTCTGTTTTCACTACCTATGAGGTTTGCTCTTCCCATAGGTTAACATGGGAGAATGGGTGAAATTACTTCAAGTTGATAGTGGCTTGTAGTGGAGCAGCCTCATAATGTTTCCTGTCATTGGATTCACAATGACAAACCCTCTTCTGGCGTAAAGGTGAATTTTTCATTAATAGCTTAGAAATGCTGGTTCTAGAAAGAGGGCCTTTCTCTGCTCTAAAACTCTTTGATTGCCTTTTAGTTTGATTCCAGTCCACACCGGAGGCCGGGGGAGCACATCTGTGCAGTTGCAATTGACATGTACAAAACATTGGGCACGCAAATAGAACAACAGACTTTTGCCATTTACGGGCCTGGCTGAATAGATTTGAGGGAGAGGTTTTGACACTTGGCCTATGGGAAGCCAGATCATGGCTCCACTAAGATTAAGAATTGCATTCCATGGCCTCATGGTAGACAGGACTGACATTTAGGGGGGACTTGTGGATCAAAGGGAACCCTCTGAACCACCCCCTACTGTCTAAGGCATACTACAGTATAACTACTGGTGCCATACTTCAGCATAGCAGAGATACACTTGGGGGACATGGGACCGGAGATCCTAGAATATGGGGCGCACACTGCCAGAGGAATCTGTTGTACACAAGGAGGATTACTGCTATTGAAAGGGACCATGCACCCGTCCTGAATAGTGGCTGGCCTGGGATGACTGCCTGCTGCTGTGTGGCACCCTAAAGTGTGCCCTCCAAGGCTAGCCCACCCCCTGTTCTCCTGTGAAGGTTTCAGCGACATCAAAGACCTCCCACGAGAGACCCACACTGTCTACTTGTGACACCTGGGAAGAGGTGCTATCTTAAGCACCTGCATCGTCTGCTGGATCCCAACTGGTAGCATAGTGTGAGCATGGAACTAAGCATTGTGCCTGGAGACCTGATTGCCTTGTGCAGAACCCCAAAAGTACTGTCTGAATCTACTGAGTGTCCATTTGGCACAGTGTGGATTGAATGACTATCGTCCTCATCCCGCTTCTGCTCTGCATACCATGGGTGAATATCCAGAGTAGTGGCCAAACCCCCATTTGTCAAATGCCCCCTAATTAGCCCTGATACCTACCCGCCTTCTTCCCCGGGACCCTGACTAAGTGTGACTCTGGCCGTGATCGGCCTAGTATCAGGGGGAGGTCATCTTTATCTCTATCCCATGGGTGCAGGGTAGTCGTGGTTAGCTGAATGGGGGAAGAGGGCTTGGGCCACGGGGTCTGCATGTGCATTATCAACTGATGTGCTGGATACAGTGCTGTGTGCGTGTGTTTCTGCTCCATACGGACCTGCCAAATATCCATGGCACTGCATATCGGTGCTAAGTGAGTGTGTGAAGGTGAATGCCTGTTAATATTTACACTGTGCTATGGTGTTGTTTTACATGTTGATTCTTTGCTAAAAGAATAATATGTTTGATATGGTTTATTACTCGTGCGGCTTTGACCCACGGTGCTGTTTAAAAGTATTGTAATTATCTGTGTGTGCACATTTCTGATATTTTTGTGGTCTGGTGTGCACCCTGTAACTGTGTGGTGTTGAATTATAATAATTGCCCGGGTGGGCCTTGTTCTGAAAACATTTTGCACCGCAAAAGGGGTCTCAGGGATAAAGTAGGATCTTCCCCAAGTTTGCATATTACTGATGTCATTTTAACACAGTTAGGCCTAGTACAGTTAGTGATATTTCCAAATGTGATTTATGCCCAGAAATACATGATGTTCATGTTGTGTTAATTGTGTGTGCTGAATACAAACTTTATTTACATACACCATATGTAAAGTCTCTTTTGTGACGCTGTAATGGCTGCCCTTCTGCTGGCTCTTTGGAGAGGGAGAATGATGGAGAGTGACTCCAGCCTATCATCCCCATAGCATAGGGATTAGGACTATAGACAGGGCCCCTGTCTTACATATATTAGGGCATTTTCGTGTCATTTTCCTTAAAGTAGGGCTTATGAATTTAAGTTAGGGGATAGATATATAAGTATTAGTCATGATTTGCTCATTTGCTAACATGCTGGGATATTTTCCATGGAGCTATGCATATTGTGGGCTCCGTAGGCCTTAAACGAGACAGACTCCATTTTGCTTTCTGCCTGGTAGCTCGAGAAGGCCTTCTAGGTCAAGTGTAATGTTTTAGTTTTAAGCTGTTGTTCGCTTGGAGAGAACCGGCTCGGACTGGCCCTTATCGAAGGAATGTATTTTTCTCCACTCCGAAGACACAACTTCAGGCCGGCCGGCTGGGAAAGTGTCCTTGGTACGGGGAGGTACAAGAATTTGGTGGGCGGCAGGTTACTGGCCGTGAATTTCCATGAAGGAACGGGCTTTGATATTAGCGAAGGTGTTAGTCAGTTTTTCAGTTAGTCCGTAGGCGGCATCTAGCCGTTAGCATCTCTGCCATTCATTATCTCATGGCGGACAGTCGCCATCTTTGAAGTCCTAGAAAGATTTAAGACCGAAACTCTCTGAGAAAGACTGAAGGAGAATTAGCGCTGAGCGCACTGAGACAGAGAGAGAGAGAGACGGTAGCTAATAACCAGCAAGGTTCCGGTGCCCTGGAGGGAAGCAGACGAGGTTGAGCCTAGCGGTGCAGACGTGTACTTGTGACGGCTGGGGTGTGATTGCAAGGCGAGCCAGGACACAGAGACGAGAAGGGAACCTAGATGACTGCCGAGCCCAGACTTCATATTAACCAGGTGATGTCCGTCCATTGCTCATAGAACGTGCACTCTAATCTTTACCTTTTCTTTGCAGAAGTTATGTTGCATAGTAATGTGATTTGTGTCTACTGTTAATAAATATCCTAATTCTTATGGAATTATCGTGTGCCTCGTGTTCATGTTCAATCTCGGTAAACGCATCTCCTAGTTGAGCGTTGTTTATGTGAGCGGATGTGAAATCCCGATCAGGTAAATAGTGATCGAACAAAGAGGGAGTGAGTGGACCTTTGATGCCAAGAATAGGAGGTACACCATATAATTTGGGAACCGTATCAAACGTCATTATTATAGTTTTATCCCGAGTAGGTAACTGAGATATTATCCTGATGATTGTTCATAGGAATGTGGTCGTCGTTGATATACGGCGTTAGTGAGAACACTGGGGAGGATTACCAGTGCCGATACCCACAGGATTGTGGCTTGAATAAGTGAGAGCGCTAGGAGGTCGAACTAGCGTGTAGTTTCGCAGGATTGCGAACAGTTTGGAAAAGGGAGCATTGGGTTCTGCAGGCCCATGTGTAGACGCACCGGATTGTGTGTCAGATCTGCCCTAGGGTAGACCGGTCTGGGTCGGGGTGGCCGCGAGACCAACTGATGTGAACAAGATATTGTAGAAAATCTATGTATATTCCCCATCCTTAGGTACGACCTGTATATATATCCGTACATCTATCCATTGTGAATACTGTCTAAGGAGGGAAGGTGAGTACGTTTTGGCTGGGTCATAGGGGCCCCTGGGGGCTGATCCCATTTCAACGGAAAATCCAGCCATAACATCTGGCGTCACGAACTGTTTACGAAGCCTGTGTGCATTGTATTGTTTTAATCTTGTTGGTTTGCGCTCGGCTTGTACGTATAAAATTTTGTTTATAATTGTGTATATAACTTTGTTGTGTCATTATGTTTGCGAAAAAATCATCGTCGGTTTTCAAGTTACCGATTCAGATTCCCGGCTGGGAATGTACCCCTTACGAGGCTTTGGCCCGTGAGTGGGCCGATTCTACTGGTTTGAGTGAAAATTGGTCTTCATGCCTGGAGCAGGCGGAGCCTGCCGATGTGGTCTCGTGCTTGCAGAAAGCGCCAGTAGTGAAGGGTGATGAGCTTCCTATTTTAGGACGCAGAGGTTGGATTGTTCTTAATGCATATAGAATACTGCATGAGAGGTTTGTACAGCTACAAAAGCAGTTTAAGGACATGGAGGGACAGTGTGTTGAGTTGCAAAATGCGCATACTCTTTTACGTTGTCAAAATAAATTGCTTGCCGATAAACTTGAAGCATATCAGACCATTGCCGAAAGAGCTGCGGTCCGTATTGCACGATATAAGTATAAACATCGTCGTGGTCGTGTATCTACACGCAAAGTGCGTATGGTTGTAGCAAAAGCTGGAATGGATTGGAATCCCGATGAGTGGGACGGTAATATCTGGGATTCTCATACTTCTGACTCCTCGGCAGAGGAGGGTGACAAGCGCGAGTCTTCTCGCTCTGGACGTGATTGTAAATCTGCTTCATGTCCTGATCTAGGTCCTGTTAGTGACCGTGCTCGTTCTTCCCGTTCGGATGACGTAGCTTGCCCTGATTGCCATACTAAATCTAAGATGAGGGCTTCCTCGGAAGCTCTGCCTGAAGTTTCTGCTCACCCTGTGTTTCGACGTAAACTACAACAAGCCCCTGGTAACCCGGCTGGTATAGCTCTAGATTGTATTGAAGATTTTACTCAGCAGGAAGTTAGTGACATTTTACAACGATTTCGACAACGGCCTGGTGAGGCCTTGCTTACCTGGATGGTGCGTCTTTATGAACTTGGCGCTGCCGGTATTTTTCTTGATGCTGTTGATTGCTTACGGTTTTGCTCTTTAAGTTCTGATTCTACGATTCAAGATCATTTTCGAAACTATAATGGTGCTGGTCAAATTACTTTGCTCCAGCTTGCGTCTGACGGCTGTAATCATAAATATCCAACTGAATCTGATTGGCCCACTGATGAGAAACCGTGGTACACTTTGCGCGATGCGTCGCAACGTTTAAAGGAGGAAGTCATGAAAACTGCTATCTTTCTTAGTACTGCTGATAGGTTATTGGATGGTCTTTTAACATCTTCTGTGCGCAATCGCATTATCCGTTCTTCTCCTGTTGCTTACAAGCAGGTCATGATGACATTATTGATTAACCAAACTGGCAATCCTTTGTCTGCTGTGCTTGAGTCTGTTCGTCAGCTTGGTGAGCTGGGTGAATGGTTTAAACCTGAAAGACAATCTCGACCTGAGGGTCGTACTGGTGGGGACTATAAGTTCTCTAGATGTGACATGTTTCTTGCTCTCATTGCTGATGGTGTCAAAAGGGAAGACATTGACGGTGAGCCTAATAATCGCTTATGGGACATGTTTCGTAAGCGTGGTTTGGATCGCAAGGAGGGTGCCCGTCGTGTGCGAAAGAATGAGTATGATCGTGGTTCGGATGACAGTGGTGATGAGAAGCGACGTGTGAATTCTGATCGCAATGATGATCGGCGTTATGAACGTGATGGATCCCCTCATCGTAATGACGGGAGGGGGAGAGAGGATGATCGTGAGAGGGGGAGAGATGAGCGTGTTTCTAACAGACGAAAAGATGAAAGGAGTTATTCCCCTGACATGAGAAAGAGAGAGGATCGTAACAGACTTTCTGACCGTAATTCACAATTTTTTGAACATGACACTAATCCGTTTCGTACTGGAGACGGATATGAACAAGATATATTGATACCAAAGAAAACTGAGAGCATTTACCCTGATTTGTCTTGGTTGACGGAACGCGGGAAAAAGGACTAGGAAATAGGTCAAGCTCCGGTACGCAAGTGGGCTCACAGAGATAACAGACCCTATGTAGATATTGAGATTTTTTGGAAACATCGTAATATCCAAAGGGCCCGAGCATTAGTTGATACTGGGGCGGAGGCCACTTTAATTCATGGTAAGTCGAAAAAATTTCATGGACAGTCTTTTACAATTACTGGTTTGGGTGGTAAAGAAACACCCGCAGTTCAAACTGCACTCGAAATTAAGATTGGTAGAATTCCTCGTAGAGAATACTCTGTGTTGGTTGTACCACTTTTGGAATTCATAATTGGAATTGACATTTTGAAAGGAATGACTTTGCATCTGGATGATGGTTGTTATCAATTTGGAACTAGACAGTACATTTCGACCAGACCCGTACGGGTTGGCCGTTTGCGAATGCCACCTATTAAAATACCTTTAGCCACGAAGGTGGTTTGTCAGAAGCAGTATCGTATCCCAGGTGGTCATGATGAGATTACTGCTACTATTCAGGATCTAATTGACGCGGGAGTCATTACTCCGGTCACATCTGCTTGGAATAATCCCGTTTGGCCCGTGCGCAAAAGTGACAATTCTTGGCGCATGACTGTTGATTATCGAGAATTGAATAAAAACACACCTAAATTGACGGTCGCAGTGCCCGACATTGTCACGCTAATTCAGAGAATTCAAAAGCATCCAGGTACGTGGTATGCTTCAATTGATATTGCTAATGCTTTCTTTTCGATACCGATTGCCCCCGAATGTCAGGAACAATTCAGTTTTACATGGAATGGACGTCAAATGACGTTCCGAAGTCTTCCTCAAGGCTATGTGCATAGTCCTACGATCTGTCACCGGCTGGTGGCAGAGCATTTGTCTGAAGTGCCCACGAATTCACGAGTTCAAGTCTGTCATTATATTGACGACATTTTGATTCAAGGTGAAACGCAAGACCAGGTACAGTCCCGTTTAGATCAGATCATTGACTGTTTGCGAGCAAAAGGCTGGGAAATTAATCCCGATAAATTACAAACTCCATCCCAGAATGTGAAATTTTTAGGTATTAATTGGCATGAAGGTCACAGAGAAGTGATCCCACAGGTAAAGCGTAAAATACTTGATTTTGCAGTTCCCAGAAACAGGAAAGAGGCTCAATGCTTCATTGGTTTGTTTGGTTTTTGGCGTCAACATATTCCACATCTAACTCAGATTTTAGCTCCATTGTATCGAGTCACTCGTAAAAAGAATGCGTTTGAATGGGGTGAGTCTCAACAGACGGCTTTTCATTTGGCTAAAGAAGCTATTCAGTATGCCTTGGATTTGTGGCCCGTGAGTGAAGGTGATGTGGATTTGAATGTGTCCGTGGAAGGCTTGTATGCCAATTGGAGCCTGTGGCAAAAGCAGGGCAGACAAAAAGTGCCATTGGGTTTTTGGACCAAGAAGTTACCCGAGGCTGGTGAGCGTTACTCACCTTTTGAAAAACAGTTGCTTGCTTGTTATTGGGCTCTGGTGGATACCGAGCAATTGACCTTAGGCCATGCTGTGATTTTGAGGCCTGAAATTCCCATTATGCAGTGGGTTTTGAGTTCACCGAAGTCCCATCGAATTGGACATGCTCAGGAGGCTAGTGTGATTAAATGGAAATGGTACATTCAGGACAGGGCACGTGTGGGTCCGAAAGGTGTGGCGGTTTTGCATGAGCGAGTGGCGCAGGCGCCCTCCAATGAGACTGAAAGTGAGTGTTCGGTTCCCGTGGTGCAGGAGTCTCCCGTGAAGTGGGGTAAATCATTTGATGATCTGTCCGTGGAGGATAGAAAACATGTGTGGTTTACGGATGGTTCTGCGAAGTTCATTGGTGACAAAAGACATTGGAAAGCTGTTTCATTCAACCCGATTACGCAGAAATTGTTGAGCACAACTGGAGATGGTAAGAGTAGTCAATATGCTGAACTCTATGCAGTTTACCAAGTTTTGAAACAGGAACTACCTGGCACATGTCATATTTTTACTGATTCCTGGTCCACTGCGAATGGACTGGCGGTATGGTTACCAACATGGCATTCTCATAATTGGGAATTGCATTCAAAGGAGTTGTGGGGAAAGGAATTGTGGCAAGAAATTTGGGAGCTGCTCCCGCAGAGCACTGTAACAATCTTTCACGTGGATGCTCACACTCCAATTGACTCCCTTGACAAATTTTTCCATAACATTGCAGATGAAAAGTCTAAAATTGCTGAGGCAGTGGTGGACATGCAGGATTCTGATTTGGCGGGATTGGCGAAGTGGGCCCATCAGAAAGCAGGACATTTTGGAGAGAAAGCCACTAGCAGGTGGGCTGCCGATAGAGGAATTCATATTCCTTCTTCTTTAATAAAAGATGTCATTCTACATTGTCCCATTTGTCAGCATTCTAGGAAAAAAGAGGTGCCTCAGATTGTTCGAGGACACTTACATCGAGGTAAATTGCCCGCCCAAATTTGGCAGATTGACTATATTGGTCCGCTCCCTATGAGCAGAAATTGTCAATATATTTGTACAGTGGTTGACACTTATAGTGGCCTTTTGGTCGCTTTCCCTTGTAAGAACGCTACCCAAGTGAATACCATTAAAACCCTGGAGCTAATTATTCTGTACTATGGTGTCCCATTCCAAATTCAATCAGATAATGCATCCCACTTTCGTGGAAGATTGGTGCAGGAATTCTGTGCGGAAAATAATATTGATTGGGTGTTTCATATTCCATATTACCCACAGGCTTCAGGACTGATTGAGAGGATGAATGGCTTGTTGAAAGAACAGTTGCGCAAGTTGACTGATGACCGTTACAGCCAGTGGAGAGATGTCCTGCTTCAAGCTTTATTGATTCTGAATAATCGCCCTTTGTTACATGCTGAATCTCCTTTAATGCGTTTGTTTCCTCCAAGTGTTGATGTGAAACCTAATTCTTTATCGAACACTGTCATGTATTGGGAAATTACCCCCGGTGCTTTGGCTCCATGTAGAGCAACCCCAGGTTCCGCAGGCCTCAACCTGCATGCTTTAAATGATGCTAAATTTCCAGGAAAGGATCGTATTATTGTTGAAACTGGCGTTGGTGTCTGTATACCTGCCGGTAGTTTTGGATTAATTGCCCCTAGATCTGGCCTGGCCCTGAAAGGTGTACAAGTGCTCGGAGGAGTAATTGACAGTGATTATCAGGGAGAGATTAAGGTTCTCCTGCTTAATAGCAGTGAGACGGATTTGTTGATCAAAAAGTCTGACCGTGTTGCCCAGTTATTGATTATGCCTGTCTTCAGTGGTGAGATCAAAAAAGGCTCTGCCCCAACGTTGCTAACTGTGCGAGGACAAAAAGGCTTCGGATCATCTGATCTTCCTGGAGCTAAAATATGGGTGCAATCGCCTAAAAATCCTCCTGAACAGGCTGATATTATTGCGACCGGTCATGACAACACCGTTTTGGTGATGAAGCCAGGGAAAGATGGCTGGGAAGCTGTCCCAGCTGATAAATGTTACTTACGAGAATGATTAAGGCCTGTGTTTGTATTCTTTCAGATCATTCTCTGGACTGCTGCTGCAGGATGTGTCGGCGCTGGACTCCTTTTGGCCTGCTACGCCGGGAGAGGAGAGGATCCACCGACGCCGGTTGATGGGATAATCCGAGCCCCGCGGTCTGCGTGGGCCGCATCGTCCAACTTCTGGATTACACTCGCAAAGCGAGTGACGAACTCTCCGCATTTCTGTCTTACCCCAATGAAATCTGTTACTGACATTTTAGCGACCTGTTTGGTTGCTGTCCCTGCATCTACCGAGACTTTGCGACACATTTTTAATATTTCAAATGCCCGACCTAATGTTATCTTGGGCGATTTTGCGGCTCACGAATTCTGCCCCTTATGTACTGCTCTTCCAGACCTTGATATTGCTATTCATTCCCGTATTACAACTTTTAATATTACCCCTGGAGATTTGTGTTTCATTATGACTTGTGACCCTAAGGCTATTACTGAGTGCTTGAAGCTGAAGCTCCAGGCCGCTACTTCTTTTTCACCTCATCAACGATTGCTATGTTCAAAGAGACTTCCGAATTCATGTCTTTCAGTAAAAAACAATATGACTTGTAAACGTTTATTAGTAGCCACTAGCCATTATCGTTCAATGTTACTGCCAGCTGGATGGCTATTTTCCTGCGGGAATTCATCTTGGCCCTATATTCCTGCCAATATTTCTGGTGGCCCATGTGCCATCACTAGATTGAGTTTGTTAATGTTTTCCTCACATCCTACTTCACATTCCCGTATTGTACGTGATTCGATGTCATTGCATGAAGATTGTGATTCCTCTGTTCATCTCTATTCCAGATCAGAGTACCTTGGTTTAGCTTTTTCTATCATTGGAGTGCCTGCATTGGCCGTTTATAATGCCAAAACAATCGGCAAAATGGCCTGCTGGATGGTTAAGTCCATTAACCAAACTTCCACTGTTTTATCTGACCTCTTATTAGATGCCCAAGGTGAACGTAGAGCTATTTTGCAAAACAGGGCCGCCATTGATTATCTCCTGCTGAAACATGGACATGAATGTTCTGATTTTGAAGGTCTGTGCTGTTTTAACTTGTCTGACCATTCTAAAGCTATCCAATCCCATATTGACAAACTCCACGACTTGACTGCAGAAATTAGACAACATATAGATCAGGGTTTCTTTGACTGGCTTTTTAATTGGCTGCCTGACTTGCATTCCTTACGACAGATTTTAGGGGGGGTTATTGTCGCTATTTGTATCCTGATAGATATTTGTTGCTTTATTCAGTGCATCCCTTCCTTGCTCCAATTTTTTAGACTTAGTAAGGGTCGTAGATCAGTTAATTTTGTTTCCTATTATTCTTCTACTGATGTTAGTTCCATTTAGTTTGTGGTTAATAGACTGGAGTCAAGGGGTGTAATGTAATGGCTGCCCTTCTGCTGGCTCTTTGGAGAGGGAGAATGATGGAGAGTGACTCCAGCCTATCATCCCCATAGCATAGGGATTAGGACTATAGACAGGGCCCCTGTTTTACATATATTAGGGCATTTTCGTGTCATTTTCCTTAAAGTAGGGCTTATGAATTTAAGTTAGGGGATAGATATATAAGTATTAGTCATGATTTGCTCATTTGCTAACATGCTGGGATATTTTCCATGGAGCTATGCATATTGTGGGCTCCGTAGGCCTTAAACGAGACAGACTCCATTTTGCTTTCTGCCTGGTAGCTCGAGAAGGCCTTCTAGGTCAAGTGTAATGTTTTAGTTTTAAGCTGTTGTTCGCTTGGAGAGAACCGGCTCGGACTGGCCCTTATCGAAGGAATGTATTTTTCTCCACTCCGAAGACACAACTTCAGGCCGGCCGGCTGGGAAAGTGTCCTTGGTACGGGGAGGTACAAGAATTTGGTGGGCGGCAGGTTACTGGCCGTGAATTTCCATGAAGGAACGGGCTTTGATATTAGCGAAGGTGTTAGTCAGTTTTTCAGTTAGTCCGTAGGCGGCATCTAGCCGTTAGCATCTCTGCCATTAATTATCTCATGGCGGACAGTCGCCATCTTTGAAGTCCTAGAAAGATTTAAGACCGAAACTCTCTGAAAAAGACTGAAGGAGAATTAGCGCGGAGCGCACTGAGACAGAGAGAGAGAGAGAGACGGTAGCTAATAACCAGCAAGGTTCCGGTGCCCTGGAGGGAAGCAGACGAGGTTGAGCCTAGCGGTGCAGACGTGTACTTGTGACGGCTGGGGTGTGACTGCAAGGCGAGCCAGGACACAGAGACGAGAAGGGAACCTAGATGACTGCCGAGCCCAGACTTCATATTAACCAGGTGATGTCCGTCCATTGCTCATAGAACGTGCACTCTAATCTTTACCTTTTCTTTGCAGAAGTTATGTTGCATAGTAATGTGATTTGTGTCTACTGTTAATAAATATCCTAATTCTTATGGAATTATCGTGTGCCTCGTGTTCATGTTCAATCTCGGTAAACGCATCTCCTAGTTGAGCGTTGTTTATGTGAGCGGATGTGAAATCCCGATCAGGTAAATAGTGATCGAACAAAGAGGGAGTGAGTGGACCTTTGATGCCAAGAATAGGAGGTACACCATATAATTTGGGAACCGTATCAAACGTCATTATTATAGTTTTATCCCGAGTAGGTAACTGAGATATTATCCTGATGATTGTTCATAGGAATGTGGTCGTCGCTGATATACGGCGTTAGTGAGAACACTGGGGAGGATTACCAGTGCCGATACCCACAGGATTGTGGCTTGAATAAGTGAGAGCGCTAGGAGGTCGAACTAGCGTGTAGTTTCGCAGGATTGCGAACAGTTTGGAAAAGGGAGCATTGGGTTCTGCAGGCCCATGTGTAGACGCACCAGATTGTGTGTCAGATCTGCCCTAGGGTAGACCGGTCTGGGTCGGGGTGGCCGCGAGACCAACTGATGTGAACAAGATATTGTAGAAAATCTATGTATATTCCCCATCCTTAGGTACGACCTGTATATATATCCGTACATCTATCCATTGTGAATACTGTCTAAGGAGGGAAGGTGAGTACGTTTTGGCTGGGTCATAGGGGCCCCTGGGGGCTGATCCCATTTCAACGGAAAATCCAGCCATAACAGACGCTCAGTGTATTTATTGTGTGAGAGTGCTCTGCTAATGCTTTACACACTGCCTCTGTGATAAGCCTGACTGCTCAGTGGAAAACTACCCAAGGGTGAGTGCAGGTTAAACAGTGAGTGTAATCAATCACCACTGATGGGAGTGGTAGGTTCTGCCTGGCTAGGGTGTCACCTCAGCCAATCAGAACATGCCAGTTCGAAGAGTATGAGTTTGAGAAGTCTCCAGTACTGAGGAACAATACTTGTGCCAGATGGGTATGTCCGATTACTTCACTGCCCTAGGGAGAGCGTAGTACTGGGGCATGTGTCAGGGTCAGACTGAGACAAAATATAGACCTGGACACCAAATTATAACTGGTCTCCATTAGCGAACCAGATAGCTAAAAATGTGGGCCACACTTGCAATTCAACCCATTTTTTTACTATTAAAGACACGCTGTATGGATTTTTTGTAAGATATGTGAGACCGCATGCATTTTTGTTTGCTGCAGGCCATGTTTGTAGTAATATCAGGGAAATAAACAGTAAAAAACAGCTAACCTTGCCATAAAACAGGCTCACAAACTGCAAAAAACAGGCCCACACACTGATCTGTCAGACCAGCTCATCGGGCACTGCCTGCTTGCCCTTTGGGTCAGTTGGACCCTGGCAGGTGTCCATGGAGGCCTCTAATGTGGAGAGTGTACTCACAATGGATGGGTGTTGTGGATTAGTCTTCTGCAATGGGGAGAAAGTATTACTAGGGCATAGGTGTTTGGGGTCTCTAGCATTGATTAGCGAGTATTCGCACCGGATGGGAGAGTAGTACAAGGGAAGAGGCATATGGTGTCTCTAGCACTGATTGGAGAGTATTCACACTTCAGAGGTGTGTCTGATTTTGCAGCACTGGGGACAGAAATGTACCAGGGCAGATGTATCTGGGGTCTGTGGAACAGAGGAGAGGGTACTCACACCGTATAGGTGTGTCTGATCAGTCTGTGGCACTGGGGAGAGTGTATCTAGAGAGCCTCCAGCTCAGAGGCGAGAGACCTACCCTTTAGGATGCGAGTCTGAGAGGTCTCCAGTGCTCAGGCCAGAGTACTCACACAAGATGAGTATGTCCGATTAGTTTGCGGCACTGAGGAGAGAGCCTCCAGCTCAGAGGGAGAGTCCTAGACGTAAAGGGTGTGAGTCTGAGAAGTCTCCAAGTCGGAGGAGAAAGTACTCACATCAGATGAAGGAAAAAGGTTTTAATAAAATAAAATAAAATAAATAAATAAAATAAAATACTTTTAATACTTTTAATAAAATAAAATAAAATACTTTTTCAAGGTCCCTTCTTTATATCACAATGTCCATTGGGTTGAACATTACCTATACTCTCACTAAATTCCTAAGCGAATGTCTACTCATTCGAAAACCAGGAAAATAATCCTTACTCTTTGAACTTTAGTGGGATGACAAAAGTGACTCAACGTGTTGGCCGTAGTAGATGTTGTTCTATTGGTTTGAATAACTGTCACAACAAGCTTCACCAGTCTATTGATTTATATATGGTAACATATCGATCACACTGGTGTGGTTGATTGTATTTCACCATCATATCAACATCAACTGTCTTACCAGTTTCAGCTGTGAAGTTTGAACAGTTGTATGCATAAACAAATGTATAAATAAAAAATACTTTTATTTCAAATTATTCCATATATATTGAACCTATTTCTACCCATTATTATTCTAATGAAATGTACTGCTTGGTATGCTCCAGACAAACCTTGTCATGTTATGAACGATGGTCCTTCCCATCCCTCTGTAAGCACTCACTGGTAGAAAAGTGCAGCGTGGTGTAGCACCCCGTATACCTTAAGTGTTGTCCTTCACATCTATAGAGTGGTCGTAGATTTAGCCATACTAGCATGAGCTGTGCAGCCGATATATGTGCAATTAACAGTCGAAAGTCTGATGACCTCCTGAGAGGTATGATAGCATAATGTCATATTCAGAATATTTTCCAACATATCTATCTAGTCCTAAATATTGTTTACACAAATATTGTAGCACTGGCGTTAATAATTGAAAGTTTACAATTAAGGAGTTAATATTAAAACATCTATACCTAATCTATACTACTATTATAAAGAGAGAACACAAACCTTTTTGCAAGGTAAACTCGGGAACCACAGCGCCAAACCACACACCCAATATATTGTTGTAATCCTCAGGGTGTGCAGATGGACATAGGCTATAGAAAAAAAACAAAACGTAAATTTAAAAATATAACTTTAAAAAAAAGTAGTGCCCTGAAAGTAGCGCCGGCCGCGACACTGACGGCCACGACGTAGCGCTGGCCGCAACGTACATGATGACGAGGAGGAGCGGCGGTGAAGTAAGGAGCTTGGGGAGGAGCAGCGGCTCAGGTAAGGCTCTGGGACACGGGACGGGAGGGAGCCGGTGCGGGAGGTTGGCCCGGAACAACTGCGGTAAGGCTCAGGGTCTGGGGGCAGCATTTCAGGCTTGCGAGGAGGAGCGGCGGTGAAGTGAGGAGCTCGGGGAGGAGCGGCGGCTCAGGTAAGGCTCTGGGACACAGGACGGGAAGGAGCCGGTGCGGGAGGTTGGGCCGGAACAACTGCGTAAGGCTCAGGGTCTGGGGGCAGCATTTCAGGCTTGCGTGCACCTCCGCCCCGGCCCCCGCCTGCCACGACATTGTCCGGGACACAGACAATGTCGTGGCGGGCGGGGCCCGGGGCGGGAGTGCACGCAAGCCTGAAATGCTGCCCCCAGCCCCCTTCTGCCCCAGGCAACGCTGGGGCGGGCTGCTAGTTGTTGATATTTTTGTAAACAAAATTTGTAACTCAATATTTATGTCACATGATATGTTTAAGTGACATTTAGAGTACAAGATTTATGTTAGACAATATTTATGACATAATATTCTTGTATGTTATTTGGAAATGTAAATGTAAATGTACATGTATTTATATAGCGCAAATCGCCCACATCGCAGGCATCTATGCACTTGCTTAGGGAACCCGTCCTGGTATTCCCCTGTGAGACACCCCGGCAGGGTATCCACAAGGTGAAAGCCAGGCATCCCGCCGCGAGGGGCCGTCGTGGAGATTAAGCAAGCTATTGCCCAGAGTCGCAGAGTGTGAACCCGTGAGTCGAGTAGGCACCAGAGCGAGAATTATCGAGTCCGTGGAATTATTGAGCCCAACCCTCGTCGAGGCACGGAATTGAACCCTGGTCCAGGGCCGATCTCAGCTTCCGGGTCTGCCGCCTCTAACCCCTGAGCCACACTTCTCCACAGTCAAAACAATCTTTAAGGCACAATATTTATGTTAAAAAAAACTACAGTATGGAGGGCCAGAGGGAAAACATTTAAAGACCAATCAGAGATCAATCCCTCTAATCCATATTATATCGAAAACCAAATAAAATCTGGAGTCTACTAGTCAAGAAAAAGGGGTCCCTTTTTCTTACACTTGTTTTTTCCTTGTGAGAATCCACAAGAGGATACAACTTAACCTTTATGTTTTTCCCCAATGACTAAGGGAGAAGTATAGGCAGTTGTTTGGTAAACCCAGAAGATGACACTGGGCACATGTATTGAGTAATAATGGGATACCAAATGTCCTGAGGTAGCTTCTGCTTGCCTTTTTATTTTATCTCAGTTTTCTGCATCATTGAGATTCTTTTTCACCTTTTCTTCATTCACAGCAGATAGCGTAAATATTAGTACACGTTCTCAAGACTTAATTTCTGAAGTACGTTGACTAGTAGACCATAGATTTTATTTGGTTTTCGATACAATATTTATGTTAGACAACATTTTGTAGACAATATTTTGACATACAACAAGGTGGAACCAAAAAATAAGTGTAGTATCTCAGGGTTAGGCTTAAAATCAAATGCCTTACAATTGGGCCCCAACTTTGTTAGTTAAGAGAGGTACCTCTTGAACCACACTAGAGCAATGGGCAGGTTTCAAACCGTGTACCACCTTAAAATGGTTGCGAGACATGGCATGCAAATACAAGTGATCTCAAGAATGCAATAACTTTTCAGACCAGCACATAGTAGTTAAATGGAATGGGCTGTGCATAAGAAGTCTCTTAGCATGCCTAAAGGAATTGGAAAGAAAAAAAAATGTCCTTGTTAAATGCAATGTCTGTGTGATTTTGTGAGTCCGTTAACTAAAAGATAATGTTCTTGCCCAAGCAGAAGTGGCCTTCACTTCGATATTCAGCGTATGGTCATTTAGAAACCATATATGTCTGTTGTTTCATCATTCCAAAATATGGGTGTCTGTTGTTAGTTTTAAATATGGTTGGTTTGAGTTCCTAACAGAACAGGGGAACATTCACTTCCTAATTCAATTGTAAAGCAGTGCTAATCTGCTAGACATTCCAGCTACCAACTGTGCTCTCAATGGATACACAGAGCAAATATAAATTGATTAAGGTGGTGGAAACACAGTTAAAAGTCCACTATTTTGCTGCTCCATCTCCTCATGGTAATGGTATGTTAAGGTATGAATTGTCTCCTCATCCACATTTTATGATTAACTGCTATAATCGATATGTAATGTCACATAGCAATGATTTTGTTGATAAGTTATATATTTAGGAAGTTTTTATATTCCCCAGATCATTGAACCACAAGAAAAGGAGAAAGAGAGCGAGGACCCGAGAGAGAACTGTCTGTTGGATATTGTCTCCATGCTGGGCAGTGTCTGAAATGGAAAAATAGAAGTGCAGGTACTCTGTAGCAGAGTACCCGCTTGTTTCCGAGAAGTGCTGGTCCTCTCCAATTAAAAGTATAGCATTTCTCTTGAAAAGTGCCGGTACTCTCCCTCTGAAAATAAAAAAGCGCTGGTACTCCGTATCGGACAGTACCGGTCCATTTAAAGCACTGATGCCGGGGGCAGGAGCTGAGGGTCCAGCGGTGGATGCACCCTGGAAACAAGATTGCTGGCAGCTGGAACACAAGGAGGTAATGCGCAAGCACTACAATACAATGGACCGACAGTAAAGCGCCCAGTAGAGGTGTGCGAGCAGGCAGACAAAGGAATTTGATTCACTACTGTGGATCGCTCCCAGACCAGGGTATGGTCTGTCCTGGGGCATAGAGACCACAGAGAATTAATCCCTAATATTCCTCTCACACATTTGAGACAAAGCAATTGTCTATGAGGCTTTTCCCTTCTCCTGATTCAAGTGGCGATGATGATGAGGACCCTCCCTCCACCACCCTTCTTCCCCAGAGGGAAAATCCAGAGGCAGGAGTAGAACAATGGTCCACCTCCCTTGGATCCCCTCTGATTTAGTCAGTATTAATAATCAATTCCCTAACTGGGAAGTTGTGGATCAGTTGTTCCGATTGGTGGTGCTGATTGACGTTGGAGAAAGATTGGTGGAGAAATCGGCGAGGCCAAGGGTTGCCCCTGGTTGGGAAGGAGAGTTGAATGCAGAAAAGGATGCGTTGTTAAATGTCATTGCGGATGTGCACACGATCGGACTAAGATCTCGAAATGTAAGCAAAATAAGGGCGAAGCACCAGTTGATTATTTAGACAGACTTAAGGATGTGTTTGAGAGATAGTCTGGTACAGCTTCTCCTACGGAAATGATTCAGGAAGTTGCCTTTGTGCAGGGATTGATGATGAATGTTAGGAAGCACATAATGACTATCTGCAATGGACAGCAGACTAAGAAATTGGCCACATTTATAACTGTCACTAACATAGCATCACAAGAGAGAAAAAACAATATCGAATCAAGAAGGATCTTGTTAAAGTTGGAGACTATCCAGGGAACCGCTATGGGTGCGGGGCAGGGAGTCCCGCAAAGGAAAGAACAAAGGATGAAGGGAAAGGTAGGAAGGTGAGTTGGGAGAAACAATGGAAGGGGCCATAGGAAGGCACCAGGATCGAGAGGGTCATGGTTTTCCTGCGGACAGCTGCGGCATTGGAAACCGAACTGTCCGAACATTGTATTGAATGCACCATCCCTCCCTAATTTAGTCTTGGGTTTATCAGATTACTCAAAACTTTTATTGTGAACTTTTGGGCAGTCCAAGAGATTCCGACTGTGCCTTGAATACTTTAATCCAGGAAAATTAGAAGTTCCCCTATGTAGATTGTGTCATTAATGTTAAGTGTACAACCTGTCCATTGACATGTGCACTAGCCTCTCAGCTCTTAAATCCTTAGAGTTACCTACTTTACTTCTCTCTGGCATGTCCATAAATACAGTCCGTCTTTCTAATCAACGAGGTCCTCACTATATTTCTGACCTTTGTCCATTTCCCTGGAACCCATTGGCAATAGACATTCCTTTTTACTGAGCACAGCTTCCCCAACTAATCTGTGAAGCAGGGACATGCTAAAGGGTAAGATAAATGATACTTTATTTTGCACTCTGGAAGGTGTGTTCTTGAATATACCCCCATACCAAGAAAACAAAGATTTGACTTGATTTGTATTTTTGTAAAGCACAAACAAATGTCCAGAGGCGTTTTGGCACTAAGTGACAAAAGTTAGTGAACAGTCACAGCTTCTATTGACTAAAAAGACTTTTTAAGATTTTTCAAATACTTTCAGAACAGGAACAGGGAAGGGGCTGCTTTGTGTGGGAGCACCAATCACCAGGTAACTTCTATTCTGTGATCCACAGGGGTCAACACTGTTGGGTTCATATCATCAACTGAGCCAGAGAAGATGAAGTTTGAACTTCAGAAGAAACCATCCAGAATACCGCAGTATCTGTTTAAATCCAAAGCAGAAGAAGGGATCCATCCTGCAACAGCAGGTTTGATTAAGCAAGGGGTTTGAGTACCTATGTTAATAGATTTTATACTCTCATTCTCCCGATTTGCAAAATGGAAAAAAACAACGTGTACATGTTTGCACAGGACCTTAGGGCCAATAATAATGATTTTATTTCAAGCTTGCTTGTGGTTGCGAACCCTGCCACCATTCATTCTTGCAACCCCGCTAACACCCAATGGTTTACTGTGGTTGATCTTTGTTCCGCTAGATCACATTGCAAAGAGGACTTTCGTCTATCTAGTCACAGAATTGGCTAATAAAGGGGATAAGGCTTTAAAGGTTCTGCCTTCTCTGAGTGTGATACCTTGGCCATAGAATCTCTTTTGGCAAGCATCACTTGTCTTTGAAATGAGTTTAAGTCATTCATAAATTGCACTGCTCTGTAACTGTCTCCCAGGTACATACCCCTCTGGGCATGCTGGATATTGCAGACAATGGATTGTGGGCTACGCTGAAATAGTGAATCCTTTTCAGGATTTCCTCAGAAATGTTGGTACAGTGCAAAGGGGATCAGAAGGAATCCATAGCTTATTATTCTTCATTTCTGGGCCAAGTTGCAACTGGGCGCCAGTCATGTCTAAGGTCTGTACCAGTGGCCATAAACTTTGTTGAGGCATCTAGAAATATTGTGCTACATTTTAATTTGAATCTTGCTGTGCCTTATTCTTTGCTTCGACTCATCCTCACTATAAAAACCCAGCACCATTTTACAGCCCGATTGTCCCGGCATGAAATGTTATTGTTGTCGGCTTCTCACATTACCCCAGTCCGGTGTCCAGTCCGGATCCCAGCCTCTCTAATGTCCACCAGAGAGGATGGGAAACTCCATGATTGTTACTATGTATGTAACCACACCCTGTGTGAACTTAACTCATGTACTTATTTTTGACCGTGAGGTAGCATATTTTGTCGATGTATCATGTCTCAGAAATAATGATGGTGTCCTGGTTCCTTGTTATGCTGTATGCACCGTGTATCAGTTTGTGGAAAATTGTTATAAATTGTGAGATCTGCTCAGTTTAGAGAGCTTATAACTCACCATAACCTGCCTTTTAGCTCCAGAATAATTGTAACTCAGAGTATGCGGTTGAAGTAATACACAACTGTGGTCTTTTATGGGTGAAATGTACTTTTTAACACAGGCCAGAACCTGTATTAAAAATGGACAGTATATTTAAAATCTTTTGAATGCCTTAAAGTGGTCTAAGAAGTTAGCTGTAGTAAAGTGTACCAACCACCATGACGGTTAAAAACCTAGCTGATTTATCTGCTAAAAATGCTGCTTTAGAAAGACAGTAATGGGTGTGTGGTCACACCACAATTTCTACTCCTCAATCTTGCTAGGTTGTACCACTGAGTAGCCCATGTCGATGGGGACAGCATTATTTGTGGTGCAGCAACCATTGGTATGCCCCCTTGTTTTCTTCCATAGCCCAGAGTTGTTGTGACTCCTGTGCCATCTGCCTATCACACTGTATTGGCAATGGGATCAAAACCATGGGCTGACCCAGAATGCTGTCCTTGTATCCCCCACTTTTGGCAGCCTAGTTGGAGTTACAATTGAATGCTGATGCAGTTTTACAGTATTGCATAGAGCTTATATAGTTACTCTACAGTGCCTCTTCCCAGGCTCCAGCAACCTTACCGGAGTGTTCACCAAATGCCTTCCACTCCCTTCAGCCCAGTGACTGGGTGTACATATGTATTCACCGGAAAAGACTGCACTGCAGCCCTGCTGGCACAGGCTCTATCCGGTCCCAACCAGCACCAACACAGATGTCAAATGCTGTGGTCTGGTGATAGGAATCCATTCATGTCACTGTAAACAAGCTGCTGCTCCTAGAGATGACATTGTTCCTGCTTCTACTTCTGGACTTGAAACTGGCCCTGGATTCTAACCCCCTGTCAAAACTATTGCTGCTGTTTTCTTGCTGTGTGCCGGGTGGGACAAGGCCTCCATGCCCAATTTGTTTGCCTGCCCCACCACTGCCACATGATGTTGCCCCTGCAACCTCTCACCACAACCACCTCCATCCAAGAAAAGTGGCCTTCTCTTTCTGAATACCAGATCCCTCTGTGGATCTGAACTGCTCCTTTGTCACAGCTCTGAATGACAGCTTAGTGGTGGAATAAATCCTTGCTGCACAATGGGGAGTTATTCCAAGATGGAACTGAACTGAACCTTTCCTCGAAGAGAACAGCTGCTCTGCTATAAGAGTTAACTCCTATGTGTTGATGTTGGAAAAGTACATACAGATAATTAATTTGTCGCCTTGCTGAATTTGCATGCACAAGCCTGTTGATGTGGGGAATAGCATTCTTTGATCTGAGTACCCATCAGTTAAAATGACACTTGCCTTCATCTTTTCTACTATGGATAAAGACTGCCAGAGCATGCCTGCAACTTCCACACTTCCTACCTAGGCCTTGAAAAGTTGAAAAACCCTCTGAATCTGAACTTGCCGGATGACACTCATCCTACAATGTCCGGGCAAGGATTTATTTGCAAGCACAGAGAAGCAAATGTCCCCCTACAACAAATGTCAAACTTGCAGCGTATGCTGATGATATTTTGCTTTTCATTTCAAATCCTACTGAGTCAATCCCAGCCTTTTTAGATGAAGTGCATTCTTTTTCATTAATATCAGGTTATAAATTGAATGGTGATAAATGTGAAATATTGCCCTTGACTAAGTATACCTTTAAAGCTGATTTTATTTCTACTAATTTTACTTGGAAGTCGTCCTCTATTAAATATTTAGACTTAAATTTTACACCGACAATAAAAGAAACAGTCATGTTGTGCATGAATAATTGCATCCAAAAACTCACAGAGCTCACCAATAAATGGCATCCTCTTTATTTATCCTGTTGGGGTCGCCTAGATATCATTAAGATGATGCTTTCCCCCATAGTTTTATATACCATATCTAACATTCCAGTTTCCACCTCTACTAAATTATTTAAGTCCATTGACTCAATATTATCCTCTTTTTTATGGAATAAGAAACAGCCACGTATGTCTATCTCAAAGTTATCAAGTCCTAAAGCGGAAGGTGGAGTTAATTTTCCGAACTTTACTGCTTATCACAAAGCTTTTCTTTTACGACAAGCTTCATACTGGTTGCTTGATTCTGTGGAGGAATATCCTCTTTGGACGTCAGTGGAACTTTCGTTCCTTTCTCCTTTTTCATTTCAAGAATACCTCTCTTTTTCCCGCAAACCCCAAACACTTTCTACTCCACTAATCAAGTTTACCTCAAAATTATTGAGCCCTATATTTCCTTTACTTTATGACACTCCCGAATCCTTTATGAATTCACCCATATGGCATAATAAAACGTTATTAATACGCAACAGACCTTTTTATTGGAAATCTTGGAGACAACGTGGTATTATTTGGATCCATCAGCTGTTCTCAAATAAAGAATGTATTCAATTTTCCTCGCTCAAACAGCTGTACGCTCTACCTACCTCCTTTATTTCCAAATTTCAGATTCTTCGTAAGGCTGTCCTTGATGTATATATACCATTATGCCAATCCCATCACTCATATTCATAAAGACCTCTCCGATCTACTACACACTTAGCCCAAGGCATATAAATTATACCTTTTCTTGCAATCTACCAGCATACTGAGACAGAAAACAAGTACTGAAGAGGCATGGGAAAAAGATTTCAATACGGAATGTTCTCTTATCTTGTGGAATAATTTATGGACTAAAATGCGTAAATCCTCCAGATCGGCTGGTTTAACGCAAACATTGTTTTATGAGTATAATAGACTTTATTTTCTTAATAATATTTTCTTCTTTTAATAGTTTCTCCACAACTTTTACATGAAAGATTCCCTACCACTCCAGATACATGCTGGACTTGTACTTCTCCAAATGCAGATTCTATCCATTTGTTGTTTTCATGTCCACTAGTATATAATTTCTGGAAACAGGCCTGGTTTCAAATTAATTTAATTTTAGGCACAAATCTCGCGTTCTCTATGACACACATCTTCTTAGGCAGCCTTTCTTCAGTATGGGATAATAATGCAATTAATTTCAAAATAATTGATCTATTAATAGCTTTCGCTTTCAAACAAATAGCAAGAAATTGGAAGGACTATACAAATATTTCATATAAGGCTTGGTGGTATGATGTGTGCCACAACCACAGACTGGATAGCCTCTCCAATTTACCATCACCCATCGCTTTCAAAAGATTTCAGTTATGGTTACCAGTTACGACATTTTTGGACACATGTGCCAAGAATCACTCCTTATTGAAGCTTTCTCAACAAGAAGTACCCAAACCTCCATAATTTCTGTAACTTCCTCCTCTTTCTTTTGTAACTCATTTATTATATTTTTCTTGTTTACCTATTATGGATATTATTGTTCATGTTTTTAT
The DNA here is from genome assembly GCF_964263255.1 of Lissotriton vulgaris. Classification (NCBI taxonomy): domain Eukaryota; kingdom Metazoa; phylum Chordata; class Amphibia; order Caudata; family Salamandridae; genus Lissotriton; species Lissotriton vulgaris. The sequence continues at coordinate 278,824,611 of NC_141699.1, forward strand.
TCAAGTATTTTTGCTGGACAACAATTATTTTGCAGTGTTTATTGCTCAATGTTTGTTGCTTAATTGCTTTTATTGTACAATGGCACACTTTTATTCTGAAATAGAATTCTTTTTGGAAACTTAAAAAACAGAGAAGCAAATGTCTCCATTGTTTCTGAAGGACACAGTCAATGTGATGTAACAGTGAGGAACATTCCTTTTGGATTAGCTCCTTTTGAGTACTGTCTTCTTCTTTGACTATTATTTAATAATGGTTACCAGCGAGGTCATGCCTTTTTCACTTGTGAAAGAATAACAATTGATGGACAGAATGTAGAACAATGGTCTGGAGATAAGCAATGTACTGGAAACAAGCATCCTAGGACCAGTTTCAGGCTTTGAGCCCTCATCAGCTAGGATAGCTTGACTCCAGTGGCATGGCGAGCACGGTACCCACGTCTGGGCATACCCGTTCCACTCGGGGTGATAAATGCAAAAATAACAATTCATTAACAAAATGTAGAACAATGTCATACATTCACCCCCGTACAGAGATCTGGGACTAAATCCTTCATTTTTTTGCTCACCATGTCATTCCAGGGAGGACCTGGCTTGGCAGTTTGGCCTCGACTGTTCCCATGAGGCACAGGGTCAAGACTAATTTGCATATGACTGGGTCTAAACTGGTGTGGCATGGTGAGCAAAAGAACGATGGATTTAACCCAGATCTCTTGACTGGGGGTGAATGTATGATTCATTCAGCATTCCGTCCATCATTTGTTTGTGTAGCACTATTCCACTTGTGGGCCACAAGCCTACCCTTGGCTGCCCTAAGATTGGACCGGGACTTGTTATCGAGGATGCATTAACATACCGCTCTTCCTCCTGGAGAAATTCCTACCACCCTCTCATTGGACAGGGCTTTACTGAAAGTAACACGTTACTCTCACATGATTAGGATCCATAGACTTGTATTGAGAGAAAACATATGTAAACAGTACAATATTTCATGTATTTTAGCATTAGGCTTCAACTGACCCATTTACAGCAATAGCCCTGGTAAGTTCAAATGACAATTTCATTTTGAATAGTTGCTGCTGCTTGCTATTTTTATATTAAATGCAGGTTAGACTGGAAGGCTCCCTGAAGTGTTTTCTTTTATTTTTAACACCATGCAGTGCAAGCAAGGTCATGATCTGGCTCGGCAAGACATGACAGGAACCCTGCGGAACAAGCATTGCCTTGGCGTACTAATGATAAGTAATGACAGTCACTGTGCACATAACCAGCCATGCCAGGCTCTACATAGTGCCAGTAATGTTAAAGCAAAGCAAGCAATGAAGGTACTAGCCACAGAAGTAGAATCAAGTAGAAAGATGTGCACATTGCAAGCAAAGCAGCCAGGGCAAGGTAAGCAATGCTAGCTTCTATGCAGGACAAGCAATGCAGCAATCTGCGCTGTGCAAGCAGTGTACAAGCAATGCAAGACCAGCAGTGCAAGAAGCTATGCACGATAAGCATGTCAGGACGCATGTGCAGGACAAGCAATGATACGACCAACACAGTGCCAGCAATGCAGGGGCAAAAGAAGACAAGCACTACAAATAGCCATGCATGCCGGGCAATGCTAGAATTTGCACAAGCCCCGCAAAAACATCCCCTGGTGGAGCACACCACTTGAGATCACACGGAGGTGCTTTCGAAGCACCTCCGTGTGATCTCAAGTGGTGTGCTCCACCAGGGGATGTTTTTGCGGGGCTCCGCATACACGACAATATCGATATTCGTAGGTGTTCCAGACGGATAACACCACCCTACGAGAGCACCCATAACTCAGAAGTACCTCACTGATTAACCTCCCTACCTTTACGTTGTGCACCCCGCCAACTCCAATAAGAATTTGCACAAGGCAATCAATTCGAAAGGAGCCTATGGCAGGGGCGGTGGAGTGTCACCCCACTAAAGAATTGCCCCCAGAGATGGAAAAATAAAATGGTAATAAAGATAATTTGTTTTTCAAAACCATGTCCTGAGCCAAGCATTGAGGTAGGGAGGGGGAGCCGGTGGGCGGGGCATTCTGCTTTCTGCTGTTGAAATCAGTGATAGACAAGGCTCTTTAAGCTTAATGTGCACATGTCTTTTTGATCGGCCATCTTGAAACGGCTAGCCAGACATCTACAGTTTAATCCTATCTAACCCAGCTGTCCACAGCTGTCCAAAACAGGTAGCTTAGAGACAGCATAGGCAGCCACGACTCATGGAGGTAAGGGCGGTAGGGTGGTGAGGCCCTGTGGGGGGGGGGTGATTGCAACAGACGATGATGGGGAAAATTAAATAAATAATTCATGTTCCCTTGAAATCCCCCCCACCAGGCCCCAACGCTCTTACTTGCACGGGCCGCGGCTGAGCATAGGGTTCCAGTGTCCCTGGGAGCAGCATGGGATCCTGCTCCCTCCAATGCTGATGCTACCCTCATGCAGCATGAGAGCAGCACCAGGACTGTTTACTATAGTTGCCTGCCTGGAGAGAAGACCCGAGCGAGGAATAAGGCGTGCTAGGAAGGGAAGTGGAATGATTTATTTTTTTATTATACTTATTATTTTATTTTTGTCCCCGCCTCACCACACTCCTCACATGCCAGCTGCCACTGGACTATGGCAAACAATGACAGAAGCTGCACAGAATTTGCAGTGCCAAGCGCGGCGCCCTGCACAAGCAATGCCAGGATCTTCACTTGGTAAGCAATGCAGGTGCTGCATATGGCAGACAATGACAGGAGCTGCAAATGATAAGCAGTGCCAGTAGCTGTACACAGGACAAGATATCGCAGGATCTGCACCAGGCAAGCAATGCAGGAGCAACCTACTGAAAGCAATGGCAGGAGTCATGCAAGGAGTAAGCAATGCAAGGATCTACACAGGACAAGCAATGTGGGAGGAAGGCAAGCAGTGCAAGGAGCCACTCATGATAATCGATGCCATGTGCCATGCGCAGAAAAAGCAATTGCATGATCTGCACCAGGCAAGCAATGCAGGAGCAACCTACTGAAAGCAATGGCAGGAGTCATGCAAGGAGTAAGCAATGAAAGGATCCACACACGACAAGCAATGGGGAGGAAGGCAAGCAGTGCGAGGAGCCACTCATGATAATCGATCAGGCCCGGACTGGCCATAGCGGGCACCGGGCAATCCCCCGGTGCGCCGCAAGGGTGGGGGCCGGTTTTGAACCCCTGGGGGCCGAGTTTGTTACAGGGCCATTTTTGCAGGGTAGCTGCAAAATCGGCCGAAATCCGGCCCTAGCAAAGGGCTCGGTGGCACCTCCAACCCCCCCCCCCCCCCCGAGTGGGGAGGGGGGGCCGCCCGAGCACTTTGTCAGGGCCGGTTTTGGTTCCCAGTTCGGCCCTGTAATCGATGCCATGTGCCATGCGCAGAAAAAGCAATTGCATGATCTGCACAAGGCAAGCAGTGAGGAACAGCCTATAGCCAACTATAACTGGAGTACTGAAGTGCAAGCATTGCCATTGCCCTGTACTGACAAGTAATGTAAGGGACTATGCACAGAACAAGCCATGGTAGGGCATGCTCAGGGAAAACAATAGAGGAATATGAAAAGCAATGCAAGAGCATGCATGCCAGACAATGCTAGGAGCCTACACAGTGTAGGCATCGCTGGGGCAACATACGGTGCCGTGCAGGCCGAGTAATGCCAGGAGCCATGCATGCGACAAGCACTACCAGTGCCTTCACACTGCAAGCAATAAAGGGGGTATGCAAGGCATGTACTGCCAGGAGCCATGTATGCGACAAGCAATACCAGTGTGTGCACACTGCAAGCAATGAAGGGGGTATGCAAGGCATGTAATGCCAGGAGCCGTGCATGTGACAAGCAATACCAGTGCCTGCACACTGCAAGCAATAAAAGGGACATGTAAAGCATGTAATGCCAGGAGCGATGCATGTGACAAGCAATACCGTGTGTGCACACTGCAAGCAATGAATGGGTATGCAAGGCATGTAATGCCAGGAGCGATGCATGTGACAAGCAATACCAGTGCCTGCACACTGCAAGCAATGAAAGGGACATGTAAGGCGTGTAATGCCAGGAGCGATGCATGTGACAAGCAATACCAGTGCCTGCACACTGCAAGCAATAAAAGGGACATGTAAGGTGTGTAATGCCAGGAGCGATGCATGTGACAAGCAATACCAGTGCCTGCACACTGCAAGCAATAAAAGGGACATGTAAGGTGTCTAATGCCAGGAGCGATGCATGTGACAAGCAATACCAGTGCCTGCACACTGCAAGCAATGAAAGGGACATGTAAGGCGTGTAATGCCAGGAGCGATGCATGTGACAAGCAATACCAGTGCCTGCACACTGCAAGCAATAAAAGGGACATGTAAGGTGTGTAATGCCAGGAGCGATGCATGTGACAAGCAATACCAGTGTGTGCACACTGCAGGCAATGAAGCAGACATGCAACACATGTAATGCCAGGAGCTATGCATGTGACAACAATACCAGTGCCTGCACACTGCAAGCAATAAAAGGGACATGTAAGGCATGTAATGCCAGGAGCGATGCATGTGACAAGCAATACCAGTACCTGCACACTGCAAGCAATGAAGCAGACATGCAAGGCATGTAATGCCAGGAGCCATGCATGCGACAAGCAATACCAGTGTCTGCACACTGCAAGCAATGAAGCAGACATACAAGCCATGTAATGCCAGGAACCGTGCATGCAACAAGCAATACCAGTGTCTGCACACTGCAAGCAATGAAGGAGGCCTGCAAGGCATGTAATGGCAGTAGCTATGCATGCAACAAGGATTACCAGTGTCTGCACATGGCAAGCAATGAAGGGGCATGTAATACCAGGAGCCGTGCATGCGACAAGCAATACCAGTGTCTGCACACTGCAAGCAATGAAGCGGGTATGTAATGCCGGGATCCATGCATGCGACAAGCAATACCAGTGTCTGCACACTGCAAGCAATGAAGCAGACATGCAAGGCATGTAATGCCAGGAGCCGTGCATGTGACAAGCAATACCAGTGTCTGCGCACTGCAAGCAATGAAGCAGTCATGCAAGGCATGTAATGCCAGGAGCCATGCATGCAACTAGTAATACCTGTGTCTGCACACTACAAGCAATGAAGGGACATGCAAGCCATGTAATGGCAGGAGCCGTGCATGCGACAAGCAATACCAGTGTCTGCACACTGCAAGCAATGAAGGGTCATGTAATGCCAGGAGTCATGCATGCAACTAGTAATACCAGTGCCTGCACACGGCAAGCAATGAAGGGACATGCAAGCCATGTAATGGCAGGAGCCGTGCATGTGACAAGCAATATCAGTGGCTGCATACTGAAAGCAATGAAGGGGGCATGCAAGGCATGTAATGCCAGGTGCCATGCATGTCACAAGCAATATCAGTGTATGCACACTGCAAACAATGAAGCAGACATGCAAGGCATGTAATGCAAGGAGCCATGCATGCAGCAAGCAATACCAGTGGCTGCACACTGCAAGCAATGAAGGGGGTATGTAATGCTGGGAGCCATGCATGAGACAAGCATTACCAGTGTCTGCACACTCAAAGCAATCAAGGGGCATGCAAGGCATGTAATGCCAGGAGCAGTGCATGCGAAAAGCAATACCAGCGTCGGCACACTACAAGCAAATAATCAGATATGCAAGGCGTGTAATGCCAGGAGCCATGCATGCCACAAGCAATACCAGTGTCTGCACACTGCATGCAATAAAGCAGACATGCAAAGCATGTAATACCAGGAGCCATGCATGCCACAAGCAATACCAGTGTCTGCACACTGCAAGAAATGAAGGGGCATGCAAGGCATGTAATGCCAGGAGCAGTGCATGCGGCAAGCAATACCAGTGTCTGCACACTGCAAGCATCGAAGGGGCATGTAATGCCAGGAGCCATGCATGCGACAAGCAATACCAGTGTCTCCACACTGCAAGCAATGAAGCAGACATGCAAGGCATGTAATGCCAGGAGCTGTGCATGCGTGACAAGCAATACCAGTGCCTGCACACTGCAAGCAATGAAGCAGACATGCAAGGCATGTAATGCCAGGAGCAGTGCATGCGCAAAGCAATAACAGTGTTTGCACATTGCAAGCAATGAAGGGGCATGCAAGGTATGTAATGCCTGGAGCTGTGCATGCGACAAGCAATACCAGCGTCTGCACCCTGCAAGCAATGAAGGGGGCATGCAAGGCATGTAATGCCAGGAGCCATGCATGCGACAAGCAATACCAGTGTCTGCACACTGCAAACAATGAAGCAGACATGCAAGGCATGTAATGCCAGGAGCCATGCATGCGACAAGCAATACCAGTGTCTGCACACTGCAAGCAATGAAGAGGCATGCAAGGCATGTAATGCCAGGAGCCATGCATGTGACAAGCAATACCAGTGTCTGCACACTGCAAGCAATAAAAGGGACATGTAAGGCGTGTAATGCCAGGAGCGATGCATGTGACAAGCAATACCAGTGTGTGCACACTGCAGGCAATGAAGCAGACATGCAACACATGTAATGCCAGGAGCTATGCATGTGACAACAATACCAGTGCCTGCACACTGCAAGCAATAAAAGGGACATGTAAGGCATGTAATGCCAGGAGCGATGCATGTGACAAGCAATACCAGTGTGTGCACACTGCAGGCAATGAAGCAGACATGCAACACATGTAATGCCAGGAACTATGCATGTGACAAGCAATACCAGTACCTGCACACTGCAAGCAATGAAGCAGACATGCAAGGCATGTAATGCCAGGAGCCATGCATGCGACAAGCAATACCAGTGTCTGCACACTGCAAGCAATGAAGCAGACATACAAGCCATGGAATGCCAGGAACCGTGCATGCAACAAGCAATACCAGTGTCTGCACACTGCAAGCAATGAAGGAGGCCTGCAAGGCATGTAATGGCAGTAGCCATGCATGCAACAAGGAATACCAGTGTCTGCACATGGCAAGCAATGAAGGGGCATGTAATACCAGGAGCCGTGCATGCGACAAGCAATACCAGTGTCTGCACATGGCAAGCAATGAAGGGGCATGTAATGCCCGGAGCCATGCATGTCACAAGCAATACCAGTGTCTGCGCACTGCAAGCAATGAAGGAGGCCTGCAAGGCATGTAATGCCAGGAGCCATGCATGCGACAAGCAATACCAGTGTCTGCACACTGCAAGCAATGAAGCAGACATACAAGCCATGTAATGCCAGGAACCGTGCATGCAACAAGCAATACCAGTGTCTGCACACTGCAAGCAATGAAGGAGGCCTGCAAGGCATGTAATGGCAGTAGCCATGCATGCAACAAGGAATACCAGTGTCTGCACATGGCAAGCAATAAAGGGGCATGTAATACCAGGAGCCGTGCATGCGACAAGCAATACCAGTGTCTGCACACTGCAAGCAATGAAGCGGGTATGTAATGCCGGGATCCATGCATGCGACAAGCAATACCAGTGTCTGCACACTGCAAGCAATGAAGCAGACATGCAAGGCATGTAATGCCAGGAGCCGTGCATGTGACAAGCAATACCAGTGTCTGCGCACTGCAAGCAATGAAGCAGTCATGCAAGGCATGTAATGCCAGGAGCTGTGCATGTGGCAAGCAATACCAGTGTCTGCACACTGCAAGCAATAAAAGGGGCATGCAAGGCATGTAATGCCAGGAGCAGTGCTTGAGGCAAGCAATACCAGTGTCTGCACACTGCAAGCAATGAAGGGGCATGCAAGGTATGTAATGCCAGGATCCATGCATGCGACAAGCAATACCAGTGTCTGCACACTGCAAGCAATAAAAGGGGCATGTAATGCCAGGAGCAGTGCATGTGGCAAGCAATGCCAGTGTGTGCACACTACAAGCAATGAAGGGGGCATGCAAGGCATGTAATGCCAGGAGCTGCACACATGTCTGGACATTGCATGCAAAATGGGGGCAATGCAAGGCAAGCGATGCCAGGAGGCTTACAGTACAAACAATGCCAGGAGCCTTGAGCGAAAGCAATGTAAGAGCAATGTACAAAAAGATCAAATGTCAGCAAAGAGAAAGAGATACCATCGCCCATGCAGGGTAAATGAAACCATGTGCTGCGCAGAGCAATTGACTGCAGCAGAGGTGAAAGCAAATTGATGTTAAAAGTCAAACAGGGCAAGTGGTGCAGTATCTTTATAGAGCAGGCGCAGAACAGAGTAGGGCAAGCAATGTTTGGAACTGTGCAGTGCTCGCCATGCACAGAGTCATGCAGGGCAACAGATACTGATAGTACGGCAACGCAAGCCATGCCAGGGACACTGCAAGGTATGCAGTGTCAGGATTTATGAAGGACAAGCAACACCATGAATCATTCAGGGCAACTGAAGCAGGCGCAGCCACGCAGCAAGTGGGTGCCTGTAAATGCCGCCAGCCGCTGTAGTCAAAGGCGGACAAGAGCTCATGCAGTGCATGCGATGCCAGGAGTCACCCACGAAGCAGTGGCAGGAGTCGTGTATTGCAGGAGTTGCCTGGAGCCTTAGCACAGCAAGAGATGCTACTAGCTGGGCAGAGTGAGAGGTGCCAGGATATACGCAGGGCAAGCAAAGCAGGAGCCTCTCCGCATCAAGCAGTGCCGGAATCCACGCGGGAATCAACGAAACAGCATGGGTGGAATGCTTGAATTCATCTCAGCCGCTGGTAATTACAAAGCACGCACCCCAGTCCATCATTCATTTGCACACCGCGTCACCTCTGATCAGGCCGGCTTATGCAAAGCAGCTTTGGTTCTTCTCCACTAGGAACAGTCCAGGCTGCACTGCCTAGGCAGGCCCTCCCCAAAACAAAACACAAGCAGCCCAGGACCGGTTTCACCCTGATTGCAGCTCATCAGTCGGGTGCAGCTTGGTTTCAGTGACACAGTGAGCACAGGACCCATGTATGGACATTGCACTTAAGTAAACAAAACAGAAGGGACTGGAGTGCTTGAATCAATTTCGGTCACTGGTAATTAGAAAAGCAGCATCCCAGTCCTTCATTATTTTGCTCACCATGTCACTTCAGATTAGGCCCAGCTATATACAAATCAGCCTTGGTCCTGCTGCAGGAGGAAGAGTCCATCCTGACCTGCAAAGCAAGGCCACACAGGGTGGGTGATATCAGGAGATTTGCTTCGCAATCGTGCAAGCCGTGCTAGAACCCATGTAGTGTAACGAATGCAAGTAGCTTCCATTTAGGGGGAATCTCTGCCCAATGATGTATGAACCATGCAAGGCCGGTGAAATCAGGAGCCATGCAAGGCAAGCTGTGCCAAAAGGGCATGCAACGCCAGGTTTGAAAAGGCCAAGAGATGACTGGAGCCAAGCAGCGCAAATGCCAGAAGTGCAGGGCAAGCAGAGAATACAACGGAAGGAACTGTGCAGGGCATGCAGTGTCAGGAGCAGTGCTCAACTTGAGCCGGCGGCTTCCGGTGCTCAGCACTGGCACTTAATCATCAACACTGGAGCTTGACAGTCTACCACAGGGTGGCACTGTCTGGCTAATTTAGAGATTATTACAAAAACACTTCATTATTAATTCAATAGAAAGCAAAACTGACTATTACATGTCGCCCGAGCCACTCTTATAGCTTTGGGGGCCTGAAATAGCTGAAATGTCACACTTGCAAGAGTGTGGAGGTTAGTGGTTGGGTTGTTACAATCATTGGCAGCACAGCAGGGGCAATGTGTGGTGCAAGCTGCAGTAGCCGACTGACAAGAGCCCTAGCACTTATTTTTTACAAATTAAGCACTGGCAGGAGGAATGCAGAACAGGTTCTCGACAGCAGTGTAGGGCAGGCGTACAACACCCATTGGACTCAAAGGGCTTCAGCCCCCATTCCCTGCCCCCCCTCCCCCCCCCTCGTGTGTGGCAGCCCGGGATGAGACAGCTTCCCAGGCGCACAGACAGCCGCACCCGAGCACTTCACAGGTCTTTAAAAGACCATTTGCATGTTAATGAGGCCTTGCTGTTGTTTCACCCCTTCTAAGAGCCCCTGCAGCTCCACTCTGCATGGTGCTTAAAGATTCACCCCCCCCCCCCCGATTTTGTTCTTAGCCCCCCTAATCCCCCCCCCCCAGTCCCCCCCCCCCTCCCGAAATGTGGCTGTAGTTGCGCCTGTGGTGTAGGGCAAGTGATGCCAGTGCGCTTGGAGGGTAAGCAGTGCTGTCCTGAGAGCATGGGGTGACGTGATATCAGGACTCAGGTCATGTAGGTAATGCCATATGAGAGAGCAGGGGATGGCAGAATCCGTGCAGGGCCGGCAATGCTGAGAGCGGTGCAGGGGGTGCTACCCGGACCTATGCAGGGCAGGCAGTGCCACATGACACACAGAGCAGGTGGTAGAAGACCAGCACAAGGCAAACAATGCCAGGAGTCGTGATCCCATGAGCAATGTAGGGCACGCAATACCATGTGCCATACGGAGCAGGTGTTGCCGGTGAGGGCAAGTGACGTCAGGAAACGCAAGCGATGCAAGAGCTGGCCAGATCAAGATAAGCCAGGGCCAAGCAAGGCAAGCCCCCAGGAGCAATGCTGAGCAAGCGAGGCCGAAGACACGCAGGTCAGTCAGTGCCAGGCACCACGCGGGACGCTTGAGGCCAGGACCTGAAGAAGGCAACAAATCCCAGGGCCATGCCGCCTCGTTATGCTTCGCACAGTCCAAACGATGCTAGTAGTCGTGAAGGGCAAGTAGTACCAGGATTGCGCAGGGGTGCAATGCCAGGAGCTACAGGAGACAAGTGAGGGCAGGCATAGCAAGTAGTGTCAGGTGCTGGGCAGAGCAAGACATGCCAGGCAAGCACCTTCAGGAGCCATACAGGACACCCAGGAGCAATCAATGCCAGGAGCCACAGAGGACAGGTGAGGGCAGGCATAGCAAGTAGTGGCAGGTGCTGGGTGCAGCAAGACATGCCAGGCAAGCACCTCCAGGAGCCATACAGGACACCCAGGAGCAATCAATGCCAGGAGCCACAGAGGACAAGTGAGGGCGGGCATAGCAAGTAGTGTCAGGTGCAGGGCAGAGCAAGACACGCCAGGCAAGCACCTCCAGGACCCTTACAGGTCACCCAGGAGCAATCCATGCCAGAAGCCACAGAGGACAAGTGAGGGCGGGCATAGCAAGTAGTGTCAGGTGCTGGGCAGAGCAAGACATGCCAGGCAAGCACCTCCAGGAGCCAAACAGGTCACCCAAGAGCAATCAATGCCAGGAGCCACAGAGGACAAGTGAGGGTGGGCATAGCAAGTAGTGTCAGGTGCTGGGCAGAGCAAGACATGCCAGGCAAGCACCTCCAGGAGCCATATAGGTCACCCAGGAGCAATCAATACCAGGAGCCAAAGAGGACAAGTGAGGGCGGACATAGCAAGGAGTGTGTCAAGACATGCCAGGAGCCACAGGGGACCAGTGGGGAAAACATAGCAAGTAGTGTCAGGTGCTGGGCACAGCAAGACATGCCAGGCAAGCACCTCCAGGAGCCATATAGGTCACCCAGGAGCAATCACTGCCAGGAGCCACAGGGGACAATGGACGCCAAGCATAGCAAGTGGTGTGTCGGGTGCTGAGCAGAGCAAGACATGCCAGGACCCACAGGGGACCAGTGAGGGCAGGCATAGCAAGTAGTGTCAGAAGCTGGGCAGAGCAAGAAATCCCTGAAGGTGACACGCCATGCAAGCACCTCCAGAGCCACACAGGTCACCCAGCAGGACCCAAAGAGGGCAATGGACGCCGAGCATTGCAAGTGATGCCTGGACCGATGCTGGGAGGAGCCAGGCAAGGCGAGCGCCCCAGGAGCCATGCAGTGCAATCAGTGCCAAGCGCCACAGGCGGCAATAGACACCAGGCAAGTGAATGATGCGGGCAACTAAACAGAGCAGGACATTGCCAGGTGGAGCCAGGCAAGGCGAGCATCCCCTGAAGCCATGCAGGTCAACCAAGTGCGATCAATGCCAGGGGTCACAGAGGGCAAGAGACGCCAGGCATGACAGCGGTGCCAGGGGCTTTTCAGAGCAAGGCATGCCAGGATGAACCACGCAGGGCAGGTACCCCCAGGAGCCAGGATTTTGCCATCAATTCCGAAAGACATAGGGCAGTCAATGCCAGGAGCCACAGGGGGGCAATTGACGTCAGGAGGGGGGCAATGGACGTCAGGAGCCGCGCAAAGGATGGTATGCCAGCGGTGTGGTGGCTGTATGTTGCCACCTGTGCTATTTTAAAGACTCGGTAGTTCTTACCCTCTGCTCTGTCCTGAATAGGCATTTCTCGAACGCGCCAACGTGCCAATAACTTTCATTGACGGGCTTTACAAGCTCCAGACCCCAGGGGCAGAATTCTATTTTAGTTAATTGTTTTATCCGTAGTTGGTAATTCACTTATCCTATAACCTGTGATCAACTCATCGCCCTCGTTGCTAAGTTAAAGCGTCCTCGGGTCTGCATGAATAATACAAATTCACAAATAGTGACTCCTCTCCCTGGGCAGAGATTTGTAGAAATCAGATTGGAGCTGTGTCTGCTCTGCAACAGCCAGAAGACACGGTTTCAAATCCTAGCTTTCCACTACTTTGTGAACAACGTTTGATCCTGAGCAAACCACTTTAAGCCTCCCTCTCACACACACATGAACTTAATCACACACCACACACTTGTTCTCTATCACTCTCTCTCACACACACACACATTGTCTCTCTTTGTCTCGGTTAGCTTTTCACATAAAAAGACAGCGCCTTGCAACACGCTCAACCCCAGAATAAAGCGCTATGTAAAAACCTGTGATTTGTTTTAACTTATCGATATCTGAGACAACATTAAAGAGCACTTACACATCCTTGGCGGGCAGGCTCCGTCCTTCCACCACCCTGAAGTACAGGGATGTATTTTTGGCCATGCTGCTCGACGAGGAGTATCAACAAACTTGTTCTTGTTCTGGTGTAAAGGTCTACCGATTGGCATCAAATCCGGGAGGAGGAGGGCCCGTCAGAGCTGGGTGTCCGGCAGCCCGGTGCCCATCCTGGCGTCAGGTCCGGCCGTGCATCGGGAGCCTTGAAGGGAGAGAGCCTGCAGAGACCGCGCTGTGGGCAGCGCTGGCTATGCTAGGAAGCAGCAGGTGGCAGCCGAAAGAGGGTTGTTGTCTGGTGACAGAGCCCGCTCCTGGCCCCGCTTTTCAGAGGCATCTACCGCTCCACCTTTGCCCAGGCAGGTAGGAGACTGGCCGCGGAAGCCTGGTGCCTCACGGTCGCACTCTGTGGGGTGTTTTTTTCCTCTGGAGGTGTGGACAGGTGGGCGCAGGGGGCTGTCGTGCCGCTGCAAGGACTGACGGAGAAGAAGCCACTTTGGTCTCTGACAGCTACAGGTTGTAGCCGAGGAGAGGGAACTGCAGGAGACGCGCGGAAGATAAAGAGAAGCAGGCGGACCTCTGCCGCCCCCTGCTGGTAGCAGTGGGGCGCTGATGACACAGAGAAAAGCGGGAGGGACTGGCTTCGTTGCCACAGCGCATCCATCATCCCTCCAGCTAATTTACTTATCCGTGCATTCGGCTCATTTATGCATCTGTTCACTTGACTTTCCGTGTCTATATATTCCGACGTGTTTATTGCCCATACATTAAGTTTTGCATGTATTATATGTATTTTTTTATTTCTATGTCTGTTCAAGGATTTGTTTCAAGTATTAATTAGTTCAATTGCTTTTTAATTAGCTGTGCACAATCCCGCTTATGTCCAAACCCTTCGATTCCATCGTACCACTCCTTCGAACTAAAACATCCGGCTTTAAACAACATTAACGTGCTTTCCACTTCTCGATGTTGTTGCGTGTGTTTTCTTCGTGGCCTTACGGCTAGAGCTGCCGACTTTGGCGCTGGGGGACGAGGTTTGAGCGTCAGCTAACCTTACTGTGATTGTGGACAAATCACTAATCTCCCCGTACCTTCCAGAAACGAACGTGTCCTTGTGAAACGTAACTTCAGCTCTTGTATAAAGCGCTCTAATACCTTCGGGTCTATATCGCCCTATAATAAATGTGCAAAAAATAAGGTATTTATTCCCGCCTTTTCTCAATTAATATCGAAGGGAAGTTAAATGAATCACTCCCTGTTCCCTTTTCACCTCGCCGCTCACTGAAGATTTCGCACGTCAACAGAAATCCCTGGAGAATCTCGGGGAACAAATTTCTCCTTAGGGTTACGAGTCATTCCCGTGCCACCTAGGCTGATGGGGGCAGCAGGGTGTGAGGGTCACTGTACCAAAATAAGGAGAGATTCACAACGGATTACCCAGACAGCAAAATTGGCCAGATCGAGGTGTCATGAGAATATGGGGGTGTCACTGTCTGCCCTCGTGCCAGTGGTGGTGCCTGGTTAATGCGTGTGCGCTTTATTGCCCGTCTGCACATGGGCAGCCAGCGGGCAGACATTCACAGGAATGTGCCCGAATCTCAGCTCCTAAGAGCGGGCATGCCAGCTTCTGCCAAGCTACATCAATAGCGGCCTGTTGCTGGGGAAATTCAGACGCACGGGCTCTCGTCACTTCTGACATCAGACCGGGCTTCCCCACCTCCTCTGTGAACCCACCTCACAGCGGGGGCCATCCAGCCCCTTCTCTACCGGCTCAGCCCTCCCCGGAGGGGATTCAAGTAGAGATTATGACAGCAGGCCTGATCGCAGCTCCAGATTCCTTCAAAGACCGTTTAAGATAACACCCACTTATGTTTGTGCCTCGAGCACAGAGGTGGGATTCGGGAGCTAAGGGAGGGGGTTACTGCGACAGAGTTACCATGCAGCTATCGTGTCCTACACGGTGATGCTTCGACCACCAACAAAAAGACAACCCTTCTTTCTTAACCGTATTATGGAAACACGCATCGGTGAAACACGACAGGGCCGGCATTGGCCGCCAGCCTTCAGGGTTTGTCGGTTCTTTTTTTTTGTTTGTTTTGTAATGAGTTTTGCGAAACCTAAAAAACATAAACATATGTATTTGACCTCAAAAAGTGCCTATTCTCGTACTATTCCAAGGCAATTGGAGAACTATTTTGTGAGCGGATGTGCTCCTTGTGAAAGGGCTGGACCCATCACTCAGCGTAAAGTGATGGCTGTAGTCTGCTGACCATTACCCCAGCTGTATGCAGTAGTAGGCGAAATACAAATGTGAATGACGCAATGACAGACCAGTACGTGAAGGGCTGGCTGAAAGCCCCTGTAAGTAAGTATATTACATATATAATTTTAATAAAATGAAAAGGTCCGCGCTAAAGCCAGCCTTAGAAAAGCAGAACATGAGTAAGAGTTTGGAGTTAGTCGGTTGTATGGAGAGGAGTATGGTTGCGGATCCGTATATGTCGTCCTGTGTCATCTTTCACCAACAATAGGTGTTAATGGCTTTCAGCGCCTTGGTCTCTGTCTCTCATAGAACAGGCACCACCAAGTCTCCAATTTAGGTCAGGGAAGAGAGGGAAAGGGCACAATAATCTTAAGAGAACATTCCAGCTCGATCTATCTAGACGTATTACAGGAATTAATCCAACATAGTTACTGACCCAAGATCTTCATTCTGATATTTATTATTCATAAACTGCTTGTGATCACATACATTTCACATATTTGTACCTAAATTACATCACATTTTTACCAAATTCTTTTATATAAAAAATACACATTGCACTACTTTGTCCTATCAGAAAAAATACATACAATAACACATACATGACCAAAAAAGAAAAAAAACGACACCACAACAAGGTTAAAATACATTAATTCATAAAACTACTCTGCACCCCACTTGTAATGTACTACCACTCATTCACACCCACACAATACACTGACACGTACTCCTAGCATACACTTCTCATAACCCCAGAATAATCCTAAATAGCCCAACAATGAGGCCCCTTCTTTTAATCTTCCATTGCTGTGTCTTGGTCCGGGGTCTCCACACAACCATGATCAACACACGTTTCGGTGGGTACACAATTTGCTTGACCACCTTCTTCAGGACCTATGTCCAATAGTTTGATTCACCCAGCACAACAAGTGTAGGTACATTAAATTGAAAACTGATCCTGTTTTTTTTTTTGAGTTTTTCTTTTTTTTAAACTGATCCTGTTGTAATTTCTTGTGGCAACTCAACTAGAAAAAAACATCTCTTGTGTAACCATGACATCCCTTCCCTATAAGGTACATTCCACCATCACTGCATCACCTCATGTGGCTGAATGTTTAGATCCAAAGTTCAAAAAACAAGCAGCCTTGGATCCCATATTGTATCACAATTACTGATTGGCACACTTCTCTTCCTTCTCCTGGCAACTACTTTGGCAACTTAAATCACACAGCAGGCGTTTTGCAATAAGCGTCTTAGGCACGTCACCCGGGCGAGTGACGTGCTTAAGATGGTTATTGCGAGACTGCTGTAGTCAGTGGAATGAGTGAATGAAGCTAAGTTTTATAGTACAACAGCGACCTCGCAGGGCTTAATTTGTAAAAAGGAAAAAAAAAGTCTTGATCATATGTCATGTCCATCTCTTCCACCACCCTATACTTCGTGTATCTTTATCCTACTTTTGCAGTTTCTTTTTATCAACTCAGTTAGCCCTATTATCATTGTTTTCCTATATTTATCTTCCGCCATTGCTTCTTATTTTTCTACTTTCTCTCGCTTATGCCAAGTCATAAACTCCAAAAATGAGTGCATATGGCCATCAGCACAAATTAAGCACTTTCAAAAGGTACTCCAGTGTTTTGGTTGAATGACTGATTGAAGACTGCAACACAAATAATAGTTAACATAAGAGATGGTAAGACATATCTTCAAGGTCATCTAAAAGGCACATAGAGTAGAAATGTACTGGAGATGGGCAGGCAGGAGCTCCAAAGCTTTGCAGTGGCTTGGTACAATGCTCCGGTCGTTGCGTGGCAAGCACAAGTGATGGTCAGCAAGTGGGTGGTTGTAAATTCCATCATTCTGGCTGATACTTATCTAGTAAAACATGTGCAAAGAATTAAAAAAAAAAAGATTGTTATTAATACAAACATCAAACAGCAGCATTGGTGATCATACAATAAAAGCAATAAGCCAAAGTACAATAGGGACCATCAATAGTGCAATATTTGTTGGGAATATCCCAGGTCAGGATGAAGCGAGGTCCCATATTAATTGTCAAAGTGAGGTCTGTGAAAGTGCCACAAGCAACAAACAAACAAAACAATCATACAGTCCTACCCACACTCACGGCCTCCGCACCACCCCCGGAAGTGTGTAAAGAGCAGTGGAACAGGAGAGCAACCCCCACAACGCCATGCAAATCCCGCACATTGTCAGTGGTCAATCACAGTAGAGGGATGCTTTAGTCCAAGCGCAAAACTCAGGTAGCATCTTAGCAGGGAATCAATAAGGGCATATACATGACACTGTCAGCAACATCATCCTCACTCTCTTCCCGCTGAAAGTCAGCCAAGATGGTGTCCCAGGCTCTCACAAGCTCAATGGGTTTCCTATCCTGAGTCACTTCACGGAGCAAAGCAATCCCTTCCCATGCCGCCCATCACTATGCATCTACCCTCCAACCCTCCAAACGGGTGCCCTCAACATGTTTCCAGAGCTTAGTAATTCCACGCTTTGCCAGTACCAAGGCTAGATCAATGAACCAGTTAGTGACCGTATATTTAGCAGGGCGAGGATAGAGGCTAAATCGGGACGTAGGTGTGACAGCAGTCTATAGCCTTCGCTAAAAGACGCACCACCTCAGCCCAATAAAAGGTCAGTTGAGGGCACCCCAAGAGCATGTGAAGGAGGTCACCGGAAGCAACATGACAGCGTGGGGTCGATGGGAAATAAACACTAAGGGGCCCATTATGATGGCGGGCGGACTTTGCCCGCCTGCCACCGTACCGGCAAACGGGACCGACCACCAGAGGTGCAGCAGTCTCGCTGTGCTCATTAGGATGCGACCGCCACCCTGGAGGTCGCATCCCTCATATTCAACATTGTGGCAGGCGGTGCTGTAAGCAGCACCCGCCACAATGTTGAATATGCATGTTGTGCATTGGCATGCACAACGTGACAGGCACCTTGCGGTGCCTGCCACTTTGTGCATGCCAATGTAGGGGGGTACCATAGGTACCCCCCAAGTGCAGCCCCCCAACCTCCCCAGAGGCCTGCAATGGGCCCCCAAAGTGAACTCTGCATGCCTTTCCATGGTGGAGTCTCCGCCATGGAAAGGTATTCTACAGCACACATCGTAATATGGATGGCGGTGCCTGCAAGTCACCGCCACCATATTATGGGCCTTTTCTGCCCAGCAGGCAATCGTGACGATTGCCTGCGAGCGGAAAAGAGGCAGACAGACTTTCCGTTCGCAGCGGTACCCCCGCCATGCTAATGTGGCGGGGGTAAATGGCCGTCCGGCAGTGAGATTTGGCGGGCGGATCGCCACAGCCGGTTGGGCAGTGGAGATCCACCTGCCATGATAATAGGCCTCTATGTTTCATGGGCGTGAGGTATGCCGGCTGAAAAACATATAACAGAAAAGTGTCGATGGGTCTACAAAGCATTAAAAAGTCTACCATAATATGTATCCTGACTGTCCTATGAAGTCCTACCAAAGGAAAAAGTGAAAATCACAAAAACATGAAGGATACCCTCATCTCAATGTGTTTTTGAAAGGATACCCATCAGTCTCCACACGGAACCGCCCTTCATGATTTGGGATTCCTCAGAAATCAACCTCTTGGAGACCTACCCGTAACTGAGGAAGCCTTGATCAAATCGCTTCCAAACACCAAGTAGTTGCCAGAATAGTCTGAGTATAGATGGTACGAACCTTCAAGTGGATATGAGACTGATTAGCAGTGCATGTGAGAAAGAATGTGAATAGTGGTGAACATATAATTGGGTGAGGGAGCAAAGTGAAGTTTATTCTGGTTCAGTTCACTCCTCCAATATTAAAAAAGCAGCAAAAGCAGTTTTAACAAATAACTGCCTGGGTGAAAGAAGTGGTCGACATGTTCCAGCAAATATGTTGGACACCTGTGTCCATTGCCTTCATCAGGACCTAGATATAACTTATGCTACTGCAGGGTGAAAGTGCAAAAATGAATAAACAAGATCAAGTGACTGCATATATATCTTACTATGACAAGGAAAAAGATCACCTGAGATCCTAGGTGTCTTCTTGGCCTAGTACGGTTGAGTCTGCATGTCACTGATAGGAAAACAAACAAACACAGGCACACAGTGAGTGTACATATAAGTAACAATGGTAGACAAAATGGAAATATGTAATTTCTAACCATACTTTGCTATAAAAGGAGTATATCATAGGCAACATTAAAGTTTGCTGTCATTTAGATACACAAAGGTATTACGTTTTTATTCCTACATGTGAAACAAACTCCATCTTATCCAAATCATAGGAGTTGAGGACCTCACCCCACCTGGCAGCGGCTCAGGCAATGACGGAAGCACCGCTCTGGTTAAAAAGGAAACAAAAAACACAGAGATATGTGATTGCTGCCTATCAAATAAACAGTATACAGGGAAGTGAATCTGTACATCCATGGTAGTTGGTAAATAGATGTTTTAACTGATTAGAGAACAGCCCTGGTATGCGCCTGGGCTGTGTGAGATATCTTAAAGACATGATGAGCTGCCTACGCCTACTCGTACTGGTGCCGTCATCTCCAGCTAACTGATAGTCCATGCTGTGTGTGGAACTTTCATCTTCGTTCCTGTGGACTTGGACAAGGCCGACAAGTGGTTGCTGCACTCTAAAGTTCGCATGATGGTTTGGCCGGCCACCTTGGCCTGGCCAAACCGTCATGCGCACTTTGCATGTTCACCACCCAGGCTGCATTACAGCCTGTGTGGCGAACATGTCCAGGTTTCCATCCCCGTCTGATCGCTGAACAGCAGCTCTCAGACCAATCACAGCACTACATTGCAGCATTGTGATAGTTTCAGGGGAGCCTGGGTGCTTCCTTCTTCTGGCCGGAGTGGAGGGACGACGTGGGAGAGACTCCGGAGAGACACAGCGATCAGGTAAGTGATTTAATTTTTTTAAACCTTCCACCTCAATTTCCCGACAGCCACCCCCCCCTATGACCCCTGTACCGTACTGAGTATTGGGATTGGCTGGGCTGCGCCGGGCATGCACCGTCATTGCAGTGCCAATGGCTTCAGGTACAGCTTGGAGTGAGGAGGGCGTTGTGAATGAGGCAGACCTCACCCTGCATGGAAACTCATGATCTTTGCAAAGAGCCATTATTATACGTGTTCATGTCTAGTGAATAGGCAGTGGAGCTGTGGCAAGAGTGACCCACTTTGGATCAGAAATTGAAAACTAGGTAACATTATGCCACTATGCGGGATTAAAGTATGAGCTCCTTCTGAGTCTTTCCAAAAATGACAGAATGCATACTACTATTGCCTCTCCCTGCATTATTGAAATATGTGAATTGACCGAAAAGCAAGCATACAGTAGGCTTCCTTTATCGGTCAACTCACATATTTCAATTGCGCAGGGAGAGGTGATAATAGTTTGCAGTCTGTCATTCTTGGAGTGGCACCAGAGTAACATGAAGCCCTACCGCTTTTAAAATGGCACCAGCCACCACTGTGTGAATTAAACTAGACATAAGGGAAAGTAGACAGTGCACCAGAATGCCATTAAAATTCTTATAGTCAACATTTAACATTGACAAGGGCAGACAGGTGGTGACATCCATGGCAGGTTTACCAGGCTTGAGTAGGCAGACAATAAGGGTCTTCCGCAGAGTAGTGGGCAATGTTCTAATGGACAATGCATGTTGGTACAAGGCTGCCAACCGGTGGGGGAGAGCAGGAATATCACGATAAGCAGCATAAAATTCCACCAGGAGGACATTGGTCCATGGAACTTTACCTCAGGATATACATTAGATCTCCTCTTCTGTGATATCCTTCCCCAATGCATCTACCACCTCCAAGACAGCTCGACAGGCGGTAAGGCAGTCAATCAGCCGTGACAGAGTACCGGGGACATCCTGGGCCACATATAAGCGTGAGTAAAAGTCTGCAAAAGAGTGATTGATCTCACCCTGGATGTAGTGACAGGTATCGTTCGGAGTTACAAACTCCAGGATCGGTGATCCGTGGCGAGAGGGGTTAACCAACTAAGCCAGTAAGGGGCCGGATATATACCCCTTCAGGGTGTTCCCTGACCATATATGCTTTGTGATTTAAACTGAAGAGATGCTTCATATGTTGCGCCACTCTATCCTTGGCATCCAGTAACTCTTGCTCTGGGCATAGGCACTCCAAATCTCAGAGGGTCCACTCATGGATGACAGTATTTTGCAAGAGGGTTTTTCAGCCCACACAGACTCTGACAAACACTGTTCCCTAATAACCACCTTAAAGGCCTCCCACTCCACAAGTGAAGAGTAAGCCGAACCAGTATTCTCATCAAAATAATGTTGTATGCCCTCCTGAACTGTTTCATGAAATGCGGGGTCTTCGAGGCTCACTGCCTGCAGGTGCCAGTTAGGAACACAGGGGCGTATACCACCCCATTTTAGCTTCATCAACAGAGGATTATTGTTAGAGATGGTTTGAGCGAGATGTTCAATGGATGAAATGGCTCTCAAAATATCAGGAGAGCATAAAAATGAATCAAGACGAACATGCAGATCATGCATGGCTTTGTGGAAGAAGTAGTCTTGGTCTTAGGGGTGGCGATGCCCCCTGCTATCAATCAGTGAATTTCTGAGCCAAGCAAACAGTAGGGGATTCTCAGAGAGGAAGGTAGAGCAATCTCGGTCAACGGTGGCCAAACAGTTAAAATCCCCACCAATAATGAGCAAAGGAGGCAACACCTGGGATAGTTTGTCAAAAAACAAAGGTTGATCAATGTTAGAAGCATAAACACAAATAAAAGAAATACCCAGAGTATCCAAACAGCCTGTCCAGACAGAGTAGCACCCTTCGGTGTCAGTCGAGCTACTAGTAAGTTGGAATGGGACTCCAGGTTTCACCTACACCAGGGTTCCGCGGTCAAAGGCCGAATGAGTGGTGTACACTCCAGGTCCACACCACCTCTTGCAGGGGGCAGCCCTATCCTTAACATTTAAGTGGGTTTCATATAGTAAGGCCAAATGAACATTGATCATACTTTACAGAACCCGAACATTCCAGGATAAGATTTTGTAGTCACATGGACTGTACCCCATCAAGCAACATTAACGTCCCAAACCAAACCACAGGGACCACGCACAGCAGAGGAGGGTGGCAAAGCCATATCTAGGCAGGGGAGGAGCATTCAGCCGCAGGCCCCCAAACAACAAAGCAGTCCTACAACGTCTCCCCGGATCAGCAAGGCAACAACACCCCATCCAAATGAAGAAACACAACTAAACACTTCTGTGGGTCATAAACACAGCCACAGTTTAGGCAGCAGGGTGGTGAAAGTAAGACACAGAATCCTCGAGAAGGAATGAGATATCTAACAAGGTACCCCTTCCCACGACGAGGAACTAAATAAATGCAACCCCCAGGGCCCCAGCAAGGGGGGCGGAGGAGAAAGGGAAAACCCTCCACCTGACATTTATAGGGGAGAGGGCAAGGCCCCCGCTCACAGGCATGGAACAGAGGAAGAACAAGCCAAGGCAGCAAATTGTGAAACACAAAAGAAAATATTGCCAATAAAAAGCTGTATATTGCTTCTGCAGGCATAACCTTCAGAGTCCTCCACACGGGCTTCAAAAATACGTACTCTGCCCACCATCTCCTCTATCTGAGCTGTTAGATCCTTTGTCATGGGGACCAGGTCTTGTAAGGTAAGTCCCTTAGTGGCAATGCATTCCCCAAGCTTACAGTAAGGAGGCCAAGATTCACCATCACCACCATGTCTTTTTTGTGTTCAATGGTTTCTTTAGAGTCCTTACTAGTCAGACGGATAGATTCCAACTTGTCCTGCAAGATCAGCACCGAATCCAGAGGTGCGCAAGATTCTTCACTAGATATAGGAGATTTTTCGGGACCTGGTCCATGGGCTCCTTCCTGCGGCCAGGGCGTGCCATATTGTCAGGTGGGGAAAGGGAGGTGGAGTGGAGGTAGAGAAAGCCAGTGCCAGCCACTAGTTAGTAAATAGTCCAGGTCAGGTTAACACTGCACCATGATCACACCACCAGGTGGTAGTGCACAAAAAAGAGTTGGTGAACAGGAGGGACCGTCATGAAAAGGCAGGCAAAAGAGCTTAACAACTCAATAGCACAGGGGGTCCCCACCAGCTATCCCTGCTTTCTCTTTCTTTATTGATAATTTTCAGCAGCCAATGAAAACATTTCACATTTACATAAACTGCTTTTCCAACAATGCCATGGTAAATATCCACCAATCATAGTCTCTCTGTCCCTATAACCAGGACCTTCCACGTGAACACATCCTCTTTCTTTGCCTCAAAACAAGTAATGTCCTTAACATATAAAACCGTCCAAAGTTGACAGCTCTGCAGGTAGTTATAACCAACTTCAATGATAGTTCAAACGTGAACCAGGACACCTAGTGTCAACCTAGACCAAAAGCGTGGAGAAAATCAATCTCCTTTCTGTTCTGCACCTGAAACAGAAAATCAGCCCCTAATAACTGTGGAAAAAATACCGATACATAAGGGCGGGTAATAAATCACAACTGATAATTACATATTGGGTGGGATAATCCTCGCCTCCGTGTCCTTAATTGAATTGAAAATTCTTGGCGCGAATGCTAGCAATTTTTTTATTCTATTACAGGACCAGAAGCTTCGGATTATGCTAGTTTAACGCTTCTCAAGAACAAGAAATGCAATATCGCCCACACTTTATAATAAAACTGTTTAAACGTGGAAGCAGAAGACCAATCAGCTGATTTCATTATGTCTTGCACATTTGTAAATAACATGTTTGTACCCTCTCTGTTTCATCTCATTACAGCAATTATGGGCGTGGTCTTCATAGTCCCTCACGTCCGAGCAATTCCTCCTTATTCCTAGCAGTTGCCCGTAAGGGAGATTCACTTTTACATTTCTTGGATGAGCACTTCTGTGGTGCAAGATGGTATTTTTGTCGGTGGCCTTTTTATATAAAGATGTTTTTAATTGCCCTTGGATGCATGTCAGTTCTACATCCAAAAATATAATTCTGGTATTACTGTGCTCAATGGAAAATTTTATATCTCCATGTCTGGCATTAAGCCATTCGTGGAAGGCCAATAGCTCGGTCTGGCTCCCCTGCCACAGGAGCTAGACGTCATCTATATAGCGATACCACTGGGAGATGTGATTTTTATATGGATTGTTGGTCTCCACAAATTTTCATTCGTACTGTGCCATGAAGAGGACTGCCATTTCTGGGGCATAAGGACACCCCATGGCAGTCCCCTTCACTTGCATGAAGAATTCACCATTAAAAGAGAAATAATTCTTTTTCAATGCGACCTCCGCCAGATTTAGGATAAACGTAGTTAGCACTCTGTGTGGTCTCTCTCTTTTACCTAAATACAGCTCCATTACCTCAAGGGCCTCTTCCTGTGGGATCTGCGTGTAGAGGGATGTTACATCCAAAGTAACCATTAACTGTGATTGAGTATCAAAATGAGTTCCTTCTACCTTTAGTAAAAAATCTGTGGTATCTCTAAGGTAAGATTTTACTTATTTAAGGAAGGGCTTTAAAAAGAAATGCACATTTTTCGAGATGGGCTCAAGACAAGAGTCGCATCCCGAAACTATCGGACGCCCAGGTGGTTCACTCAAATTTTTGTGGATCTTAGGTAAAAGATATAAGACAGGGGTCCTGGGAATTTTTTAAAAAAGATTATCATATTCTTTTTCCCCTAGAAACCCTCCGTCTTTACCTAGTTGCAATATTACCGCAATTTTTCCTTGAATTTGCTTGACAGGATCTTCAGATAATAAATGATACCAAGTTGTATTTTTGACTTGTTTGGCTCCTTCTGCTAAGTACATATCGCAGGGCCAAATTACCACGCTCCGCCTTTATCGGCTTGTTTAATAACTATAGAAGAGTCCTCTTTCAAAGACCTGATCGCCGCCCGCTGTTTTTAGCCAATATTTTGTTGGACATAACTCTTGCTCTTCTCAAGTTTGTTAATAGCTGATAACAATACTTGCTCGAAATCAAATATTTGTTTGGGAATATTGTTACTAGGAACAAATTTAGATTTATTTCTAAGTTCTGTTGTCTCAGTATGCATATTAGCTGGTGTACTTGCAAAAAAGGCCTTAAGCCTTACCTTCCGGCAAAATTCTATGGCCTCAAGTTTCAACTTGGTAAAGTCCGTCTTTTTACACGGCACAAATTTCAGGCACAAATTCAATACGGCCTCTTCATCAACAGATAAACCCCTAGATGATAAATTAACCACAGTGCTAGGACCGCCTAAGATTTGTAGAAGCGGTTCCTCGTCCTCATTTCCCATGGGGTTTTGTAACGGGGCTTTGGTTGTTGTCCCTGTTCTAAAAAAGAGACCCCTTTCTTTTTGTTGTTTCTATTATCGGATCCCGATAAATCAGATGAAGATGTCTCAGAGAAGGTTGTAAACCTGTTCCTCAGGCGGCCCTGGTAATTTGATAGTGCCCTGCGTGAATCAGGCTGAATATAGTAGTCTTCTTTTAAGAAGGGGTAAACGTGTTCAATCTTAAACGCCTTCACGTCTCTTTTGTATTTCACACTTTTGTCATTAATTGTATTGTCTTTAAATACTGAAATTTCTTTTTCTATTTTCTCTAGAAGTGACTTGGGGTCAGTGACTACCTGACTAGTTTGTGTGAACCACTTGGGCGTCCGATAGTTTCGGGATGTACTCTTGTCTTGAGCCCATCTCGAAATATGTGGATTTCTTCTTAAAGCCCTTCCTTTAAAGAAGTAAAATCTTACCTTAGAGATACCACAGATTTTTTTACTAAAGGTAGAGGGAACTCATTTCGATTCTCAATCACAGTTAATGGTTACTATGGATGTGACATCCCTCTACACGCAGATCCCACAGGAAGAGGCCCTTGAGGTAATGGAGCTGTATTTAGATAAAAGAGAGAGACCACACAGAGTGCCAACTTCGTTTATCTTAAATCTAGCGGAGGTCGCATTGAAAAAGATCGATTTCTCTTTTAATGGTGAATTCTTCATGCAAGTGAAGGGGACTGCCATGGGGTGTCCTTATGCACCAGAAATGGCAGTCCTCTTCATGCACAGTACGAAGAAAAATTTGTGGAGACCAATAATCCATATAAAAATCACATCTCCCAGTGGTATCGCTATATAGATGAAGTCTGGCTCCTGTGGCAGGGGAGCCAGACCGAGCTATTGGCCTTCCATGAATGGCTTAATGGCAAACATGGAGATATAAAGTTTTCCATTGAGCACAGTAATACCAGAATGACATTTTTGGATGTGGAACTGACATGCGTCCAAGGGCAATTAAAAACATCTTTATATAAAAAGACCACCGGCAAATATACCATCTTGCACCACAGAAGTGCTCATCCAAGAAATTTAAAAGCGAATCTCCCTTACGGGCAACTCCTCAAATAAGGAGGAATTGCTCGGACGTGAGGGACTATGAAGACCACGCCCATAATTGCTGTAATGAGATGAAACAGAGAGGGTACCCCACAAAACTCTTGAAACATTTGTTTAAAAGAGCACGTTTTACGCCCTGTGATTGCCTCCTTCAAGTTAAGAAGAAACCAGAATTAGAGAGGCTATTGTGTGTAACAACCTTCGGCCCGGACACACATAAAATGAGACAAGCTGTCCTAAAAAATTGGCATTTATTGAAAGGCTTAGAATGCCCCTTTCCAAGACCCATTTTTGCCTATAAAAAAACCCAGAGTATAGGGCAACAGATCATTAGGGCGGACATTGCTCTACCAAGAATAAAGCGTGATTTATTATCACAATCGAATTTGAAACCCATTGAGGGTCACCACAAATGTGGGAATTGTGTGGCCTGCCGGAGTACCATCGAAGGGAAAGAATTTTGCCATTTCGGTACTAAATGGAACCATTCGGAATTTTCGAATTGTAGGACTAAGAATGTAGTCTATGTGATACTGTGCCCTTGCATGATGACATCGGCAAAACAAGCCAACAAGTTAATTTACGAATCATCCAACATAGATCACGAATAAAAAAGAAAGTGATGACAGCCCCAATGGTAGAGCATTTTGTGGAAAAGGGGCATGATGAGAATGATTTTAAATGGTCCATTTTGTTCACAATGAACCAAAGAATCGTCCCGCAGATGTAGATAAAATGCTATTACAAAAAGAGGCTTATCTAATTCTGAAATTCAACAGCACCCAGACAGGGCTGAATAACTTGTCCGAAGTAGCAAGATTATAGACCTGAAAGAATTAGGATGATAGAGCAGGTTCTGAACTACATAGTGCCGTTAGATTGCATCATTAAAATGCCCTTGTACATGATGCCACCTTTTCGCACAAGGTGTCAATTGTTTTTTTCTGTTTTTCTTGCGAGGTGTCTTGGTAGTCAGGGCATGCGATTTTTGAACTTAGACTGCAGCCAAAAATGACTCTCCCACGTTTTTAATCCATAGCACAAACAAAATAATATTACATGCTTCTTAGTACTCTATCTAACTAGCACAACTTCGTATGAGTTTGCTGGATATCACGAAATGGGTGACCACAAGTCCCATAATCCTTTGAAACAAATTGAGCGCATACGAGCAGGTCGCCATCTTGAATCTATTGGGATCCAGACAGCGGAGACACTTAAAAGCTCGAGCAGAAGGTAATGCTGCTTGATTTCCCAGAGATCTGTTTGTTGGTATTAGAGCACTAAGGCACATATTTACCCAAATACCCAATATTGTCTCATTAGGTCTTGCGCTCATCGTGAAACTCATAAAGATTGCAGCTACTGGCAAAACGACACAGGTACGTCTTGCGTGTGTTTTTTGGAGGCGGTTAATATGATTAACTGGCAAGGGATGTCTGAAAAGTTACAAATGTTTCCCCGTATATATTTTTTTGAAACAGTGCCAAGATGCAACATGCCGGTTGAAGTGGTGATTCGGCAAGTGTAAATAAAAAACTATTCGCATCCACTGTAACACGAAAATAAAGGTACGTGTAAACACGGATTGTTTTTTTTAAACTAAGTAACTTTACCACAGTGAAATGACTAATTCCTGTCATTTTCTTTGGTAGAGTGGTGCGTGGATTGTAAATTTGGGAGCAAGAGTAAGACCTGAATACCATGAGAGTGGAACGCATTTCAACTCAAGAACGAACGCTCTAGTGGGAATAAAGAAATAATTTTCTACAGCCTCCCGCTTCCTGTAACAATCTGGTAGGTTGATTTAGTTAGAGTTAGACAGGTTCAAAATTGAATAAGTGTAACTGTAAGAGAGAAAAGCACACAAGATTGTAAATAAAACTTTATTGTTTTTTACATCTCATGTAGACAAAAGGAAAAAGCCCTGATGAGATTCCAGGAACTGGTTTCCTGGTTTTGAAACGCGTCGGCATACTTGGAGGAGTGAATGAACTACAGTATAAACTAGCAGCAGCTAGTCTATAAGATTATGGATTGGTTTCATTTATTGATTGCACTCCCCGCTTTTTGATTTTGTCTCTCATTCCCTGAAATTGATTATACATGAATTTATAATGTCTTGTTTTTTCTAAAATTCTTTTTGGGATGGATGATGTTAAGAATTTATTTTTTGTGTATATATGTACTGTGTCATCTATGTTTCTAAATTGTATTGTATATTAGTGTAAATATATGAATGTACAGTTGTTTAGTTTTTCTGATATTAATGTGATGATAAAGAGTTTTTCTAGAGAAAAAAGAAAATTAATGGAATAAAATAAAAAATACCTGGTCAAATTTAAAAATGGTTCTTTGACCTTGATAAATAACATTGAGTATAAAGAAGGGTGGTGTAGACACGTTTTGTGGTTGTAGTTTGAAAAAGGTTCCAGCCTACCCCATGCCCCAATGGACCTAACTCCTTAGGGTTAACAAAA
This sequence comes from Lissotriton vulgaris, assembly GCF_964263255.1. NCBI lineage: Eukaryota > Metazoa > Chordata > Amphibia > Caudata > Salamandridae > Lissotriton > Lissotriton vulgaris. Next base: position 278,853,671 of record NC_141699.1, read on the forward strand.
AAACTATCTGGAACTGGGCATGATAAGGCTCGCCTCGCTACCACCAATGATCTAAGATTTGAAATTAATGCTGATGAAGTAGTCACAGCGAACCATGGTGATATCCCAACTGATCCTATAAAGATAGGTATTTTAGTCATTGATAATATGGTCCCAGATGTGCTCTCTAGTATTTATTCAGAGGTCCTGACTGCTAATTCTAATAATACGGAGAACGAGAATGCATGTAGGACCCATGTAGGGGTTTTAGAGCACAAAGCAGGCCTAACCAAAATGTATGATGAGAAAGATTCAATAGAAAACCAGGGCGACAAAGTTATATTAAATCACAATGTAGTTAGCGATGTGGGTAACAATTGTGAGTATGTCCAACGACCAGAAAATAGAAGTGAGAAAATAAATAGCGATTTAACTGGCGAAGAGTGTAAATTAAAGATAAAGATAACCTCTAGGAACATTGCGGGGATTGGGAAAAATCAAAGTGACCCAACATGGCAGGATAATATTGGCCAGAGCGAAATAGTCCTGTTTCAGGAAACATGGGCTGTGGAAAGCCCTCATAAAATGGGTTTTAAAACTTTTACTGTTCCTGCCACTCCCTCAGCGAGAGGAAGACCCTCGGGAGGGCTAGCCATTTGGATAAAAATCAATTTAGGCGCCGATTTTAAGCAAATCTATACCCCTTGTGAAGATATATTGGGAGTCAAGTTCCTAACACCGGATAAAAGGGAAGTTTATATTCTTAATGTATACAGTAGACCAAGTGTAGTGAGCAAAGAAGTGGATGTCATTGAGCACCTGGAGTATATCTTAACTACGATTAACCAGAGTGCTCTGATAATCATTGGGGGGACTTCAATCGTAAATTCGAACCAGTGGCTGGATTTGAAAACATTTTCGAGGATGAGGATAGGGCAAACAACATTCCAGCATTAGAAAACAGTCCGGTATTTCCATGCACATGTGCTGTAGCACAGTAATTGCGGTTGGTTTCAGCCCATGAACTACGTGCCTGTAATGGGCGTCTACCCTCTGACAGCCCAAGCCAACCAACATTTAGGCGGGGTAGTTATAAAAGTTATATAGATTACATATTGGTTTCTATTCCATTCTGGTCCAAGGTATACGTTCTAGTAGTTGAAGATCGAATGGAGAGTGATCATTATCCTTTATGTCTGACACTCTCTGCTTCCTTTTTTCAGCTAAATCCCCTAGGGAGAAGTGACCCTAGCCACACTTCGATTGAGCCTGTACTCTCAAATAATCGCGGAGCACTTAAATGGCCTGTGGTACTAGGGAATGAAAAGACTATTAAAAAGATTTATGAGACCTACATAGAAATAGTCTGTCCATATATTAATCTACAGTTAACAGAGATCCCAATCATGCAGATGCATGATAACATGGTAGAAGGACTTGAACCAATATTAAGTAAGACTCTAAAGCCATCTAAAAAGGGAACATCTGGCTTACCAACTTTAGAGAAACCATGGTACAATAAAGACTGCCGTAAGGCAAATAAAGATTTGATTGAGGCAATAAAAAGTAAGGATATGGTAATCCTAAGGGGGAAAAGGAGGTATTACAAGGAGGTATTATCTAAGGCAAGGAAAAGCTGGGACGATAACATTTGGTCAGAGCTGATAAATGCATGCAAATCAAACGACCAAGCTATGTTTTGGCGTTTGATATCTAAAGGTAATAGAAAAGGGGTTTGCAACAAGGATCTTTTACTTGATGCAAATACCTAGGTAACCCATTTCTCACAACTTTATTCGACTGCTAATAATGATGCAAATTATAATTTCGATGTACTTGCGAGCTACTCAAGTGAGCCACCCCTGTGTTTTAGTATTGCAGAAACATTAGCAGCAATAAGCGCAATACACCAGGGAAGGCACCGTGGCCGGACAAAATACCAGGTGACCTATGGAGATAAAAAAAAAGAATTCTGGTACTGCAGTAGTATTATCAATGATGTACAAGAAGATGCCATTAGCGAGGTAATATATAGGGTAATTAGCAGTGCATGGCAAGATTTATAGTTACTGCAGGGCTTGAGTTATAGTTATTTGAGGTAAATATAACTAGTACATTTCAGTGTTTATTAGAGTTTCAAATGTTATGTTGTTATTGAACATAACATTACTTTAACCTTTGTGTTTTTCAGTGAGTTTCTAGTTTTTTTTTCAAACCTAATGTAATATTTAGTTACGATATATAAATCCAACCCCCCATGGCAGGGGATTGGCCTAAGGGGCTGGCCAGTAGCAGGTCCTGCGAACAGACTCTTGCATGCTGCCAACCCCACACTGCTCACGGCCTTTGGCCTTTGGCCATGCGCAGTGGGAGGTTGGCCACAAGGCCTGGCCTGCAACTAGGCCCTATGACAGACCACCCCAGAGGCAGCCAACCCCATAGCGCAAACAGCTTTATTCCACATGATCTGTCCGTTGGGACACTAGGGCCATTTTTATTTTTTTAAGGAAAGGATGCCGCATGACCCTCCGTTCCCAAACCTATTACGACCCTGGGGATCCCATCTGCCAGGGTCTTTTTTTACATTTTTATTAAAGGGTGGTTTTGGGGACCCCATACTCCAGGGCCCCTAATTAAAATCAAAGGGAGGGCGCACATGCCTCCCTTGGCTGATTTCAGCCACGGGGACCTCTCCTTGGGCGTAGCACATTTTTTAGGGGGAAGAGGCATGCAGTTCCCCTCCCCGGGCCACTATTGGCCCTGGGGACCTAGTCCCTGTACCATCAACATATTTAAGGGAAAGGGGAGCACGTGGCCCCTCACCTGGCAGAATTCGGCCCAGGGTATCCCCTCCCTTGGGGCCTGGCTCCATAAGGAAGGGACAAAAGGGCAAGCTGCCTCCTTCTCCAGGCTGATTACAGCACCGGGGTCCGGCCAGCAAAGGGTAGGTGCCCCGGTGCCTACCCAGGGCTCCCACCACACTATCGCTGGGACCCGGGGGAGCCTTGTAGTCCCTGCCGATTCCTCACATCCGGCGAAAGTCAACATTGCTCCCTCCCGCAAGGAACAGCTAATAATCCTACGACCTCCGGGCAGGGACAATGTTTTCATCTGTTTCACTCCCCTCTTCAGTTCAGGAATGATAATATAGGTTCTCTGGGGCTGAAATCAGGTCAGGGAGGGGAACTGAGTAAATCCCTCCACCTTTTGAAATACAGCCGGTCCCTGGGAGATGGGCACCCAGGGCCGATTCAACTAAGGAAGGGCCCCCTTTTCAGATGCAGTTGAGCCCTAGGGGATGGGGTCCCCGAGGTCGATATAGGCTCTGGGAGGAGGAGCTGCTTGCCTCCCTTCCCCCTTTGAAATACAGCTGGGCCCTGAGTGATGGGGTTCATGGGGCTGAAATTGACCGGGGAGGGGGGCTACCTGCCCTCATTTTCCTTTAATACCCGACCAAGCCCTGGGAAATGTGCTACTCTACGGGCCAAAATTGGCCTGGGGAGGGGGGGGACGTGTACCCCCCCCACATATAAAGATTATTTGTTCCTCCCTTGGGACCTGGTCCACCTGCAAGGCATAAAAAAGAACAAAAGTGGGAGAATGCACTTCTTTTTTAGGTCAAGCTGACCTAGCATTCGATGCGAAAGCATTGAATGCTGTCAGCAAGACAACTAATGTTACCCGTATTTGGGAATGTGGACACGAGAGGGTGCACGAGCGCAGAGCGCAGATTTCACCTCGTGGGTGCGCACGGCGTCGCCGTGCCCCTCTCGTGCCTCATTCCCATGCGCAAACACACTCCACACTCACGCATGCACACATACACAGCCACACACACACTTCATACACACACGCAGACCCACGTGCACACACACAGACACATTCGTACACACACAGACACACGCGCGTACACCCCCCTCCCCTCCCACTCAGCGGGCTCTTTCGGCGTGTTCCGTGTCTCCTCTGCAGCGCTGGTCGGGCACTCACCGGGCTGTTGCTGGGGATCGGGCTCCTCTCTGCGGCAGTCTCGTCTCGTCGCGGCACCAGGGGGCAGGACTTCACTTCCGGGGCTCCCTCCACTACCTGGGAGCCCCGCAACACTCTGGCTGTTTTGCTGTTGGCAGCCCCGGGACTCTCCTCAACTCATGGGAGCTCCGGGCTGCGGAGAGGCCGGCTTCACTTCTTCCTCGGCGGCGGCGGGCGGGACTTCCTGCCGGATTGCAGGCCCCGCCCCCGTCTCGGCCAAAAGTGCCTGACTTCCGGTTTTCACGGAGCAGGGCTGCGGCGGTAGGCACCCTCGAATTAAAATATAATTATATATGCGAGGTGGGCACTCGCAAAGGACCTAAAACGGGTCCCGTAAATAATTAGATAAAGTGCACTCGGGGCAAATGCCGGGTGGGTACCGGCCTGGTAACAAAGCGCTCTCAAGCGTACAAGCATTTGCAATGCAATAGGTCTCGCATTTATGCGAGTTTTAGCCATTTGCATTGTAAATGACAATGCCTTTTATTTATGTTTTAAAAACAAAAATAAAAGGCGTTGTTATTTGCAATGTCAATAGCTCAATCTTGTTTATTCAAAGGCTTGAATTGTGCATCCCTACCCAGTTATGGCTTCTTTCTTTCTTTCTTTGCTTTATAGTCACTGTGCTGTCCGCATCACAGGCTGAGTTTGTTGCTCTGTCGTTTTGTAGTTGTGATAGCACTATCAATGTAATACCAAGCATTGGCATAGCCAATAAGTCTCGTTTAATGGACGAGCAATGCACATTATATAAAGTATTTGTACGTCTATTGTAAAATGTGGGATGGTTATAAAACGACTCAAAATGCAATGTATGGCAGACCTGGCTTACGATGTTACACATGCATTGGGTCCTTAAGAACAAATGTAACTGAAGTGGGTCTAAAGCACCTCAAGTACTTCCTCTTTTGTAATCGGATGTAAGATTCCACAACTGTCATTAAGTGTCCCGAGGTCCTGCTGTCATGTTAATCGGATACAGGGGTTCCCTCTTCTGGAGTAGCTGAATGCTAGCCTGTACTGCAAGTCTGTGATGCGTCACATGTCTCTTGGATGGTAGTTGGCATAGAAATTGTCGATGTTTGCGGTGGTGACGAGGCTTCCTTTTCAATAATTGGCATGCTGGTGAGATCACTGCACAAGAGAAGGGGTCAGGCACTGTTGATAGCTAAACGTGCCAACGTTGTAAAGAGGCTCCAATAAAACTCGCTATAGGAAAGTATTGGACTGAAATATTATTTGGACAGTCCTAACATAATGTTAAGTATTTGATAATATAAATAACTAATAATTACTACTATAAATAAACTGTAGTACATCTAAACAATAGTTACTGCAGACCTCAGTATTAAAGGCATGCCCCCTTACACACTGCCCACTCCAAACTGCCCCCTCACACTCTTCCCACTCTGCCCACTCACACACTGCCCCCTCACACTCTACCCACTCACACTCTGCCCACTCACACTCTGCCCACTCACACTCTGCCCACTCACACTCTGCCCACTCACACACTGCCCCTCACACACTGCACACTCACACATTGCTCACTCACAGTCAAGTAGTCCACACATACTGCACCTTCACACACACTGTCCCCTCACACTGCGCACTCACACTACTTTTGGCCAGACACACTGCACCTCGCACACCTCGCACCCTCACACACACTCATTACACTGCCCCCTCACGCACTGCCCCCTGACACACTGCCCCCACACACTGCCCACTCACAAACACCACTCACACACAGCCCCCCCACACACTAACCCCTCACACACTGCCCCCTCACACACTGACCCCTCACACACTGACCCCTCACACACTGACCCCTCACACATTACTCACTCACACTACTTTAGGGCACACACACTGCACAATCACACCCCTCACACACTGCCCCCTCACACATTGCTCACTCACACTACTTTAGGGCACACACACACAGCACAATCACACCCCACACCCTCACACACTGCACCCTCACACACTGCCCCCTCACACATTAGCCCCCACTCGTCACCACAACATCACTCAGCGCCACCACAGCATCAATCTGTGCAATCATTCAACAACAACTGGTTCAAATATGTTCTCTCAATGTTTCAAACTTTATTACAAATGTCACCAAAAAATGTTAATATTTCACTTCTGTTCTTGGATTTTCGTCACAATAAAATACACTGAACATAATCTTCACAAAAATTATATACAATAGTTTAAGCTATTGCTAATATAAATTATAATAACTTTTATTTAAGTATTAATTTAAAAAAATTAAAAGCCACTTTTATTTGTAATATCAATATATGTAACTCACGTAAATACAACACATATTGCATTACAAATGCTATAGGTGTCACATTTGCGAAAGGTATAACTATTGGCATTGTAAATGACAAAGCTATTAATTTCGCTATTTTGAAAACCAACACAAATAAAAAATGTGTCAGTTACAATACCAATCGCTCAAACCTTCCTAATGCGAGACCTATTGCATTGCAAATGCTTGTTTTATGTTGCCGCAGATTCGTGGATCCTGTGTACATTTGCAGCAAATTTTTTTTTTACATTTTTGGCTGCAGGCGGGGTCCCTCTGGGACCCCACCACCAGACCTTATATAGGGCATTCCTACCCTTCCCCACTGTGTCTTTTTTTAAAGCTTTTTTTCTATTTTTCTAGGACTCGGGCCGCCAAAGGCTGTGCATGGCATAAGATTGGCAGCCTGCTGGGAGTTTGGCCACATGTCCTGGCAACAGACAAGTCCTGTGCCCAACCCCACGCCATGCACAACCAAAGGCAGTGTGCAGAGTGGGGGTTGGCTGCCTGTGGGGAGTTGGACGTGATTTTTTTTTAAACTATATTTTTATTGCAGAGTCATGGGGTAAACAAGCAATCATTCCGACAAGTCAGCCTCTGGCAGCTGCCGCCCACAGATCATAATTGTAACAGCACACAGCCATTCAGCCCACAACCCGGAGGTCGGGCGGCGTCTGCTACAAAATGCCAGGGACATAGGAAAGAAAGGAAGAAAATAAAACACATGAGAAAACAATTGTTTCCAGTTGGTATAATGGTCTGTCATCTGCTTTTCTGTATCCCCTCAGGTACCCTTCTCAACAGTTACACTCTTAAAGAAATCCCCAACTCCCCCCGCTCCCCTCGTACTGCTAGTGGTGTGGGCCTTGTTCAAACATAAATATCTATAGTCAGAAAAGATCTGGGGGTCAATATTCTTTCTCGGTTGAGCCTCACGGAATTTCTGACAATGATCCCTCATTCTCCTCCTCATCAGCAACCAGATAGTCTTTTAGCGCTTGCACTAGCCCCTTCCACGCCCTCGCCATCTCCATACTCTTTACATTAGCCGCCCGAGTGGCCTGCTGGAGCCTAATCGTACTTTCACTACTGGCCCATTTCTGCAGTTCATTCGTCCACCTCCTGCTGGATGGGCCTTCCCTCTACTTCCAGTGCCAGGTGATTTCCCTCTGTGCTAAAATGAGGCCCAGGTCAATGAATTTACTAGTGATTTTTGTTTTCGCCGTGTGGGGGAACCAAAGCAGCAAACAGGTCGCCATATCAAATTCCACTTGTCGATCAGTAACTACCCTAAGGAGCTCCCCCACCTCCGACCACTATGCCCCCAGTGTCGGACAGCTCCATAGCATGTTGTCTAGTTCCACATCAGGTGCCAGGCATCTAGGGCATGCCCCCCCCATGGACCTGAAAGTGCCTCCTAATCTTCCCCAGGGTAAGGTAGGCTCTATGCACCACAAAGAAGTGCACCAGCTGAAACCGAGCATTTCTGCTCCCCTTCCAAGTTCTCCTCAGAATTTGGCCCCACGTCGCATCTGGTATGGGTTTCCCAATGATCTCCTCCCACCTCTGTTTCAATACTGTAAGTGGTTCTAGGCCCTCATTCAACATTCGGGAATGGAAGCAGGTGACCGCCTTGAATGTACCCGCCGCCATTACCACGTATTGGCAGGCCATGGTCGTGCTGGGCTCAGTCTGTCCAGTTTGCCAGTGTTTGCGTATTGCCGTTGTCACGGCCGCATACAGGAGGAAACTACTATCTGGGAGGCCAAAATGTTCCTGCACCGTCCGGAATGGCAGTAATTCGCCATCAGCATATAGGTCGCCCACCACATGGAGTCCCAAATCCTCCCAATCCATGAGCGGAGACCAGTCCCCACCATGCAGCAGCGCCATCAATATACCTAGCAGGATTTTGGGAGCATATGGGTGAGCCACCCCGCCCTCTTCTGGCTTCTGTTCCAACACAAACGCAGGGTCTTTTCTTCTAACGTTAAACCCCGTAACTCAAGTTTCTGCTGAATGATAATATAGGACAGGATGTGTCTCTGTATTCCCCCCCCCCCTCTGGCCTGGACAGGGCCTTTGAACTCCTTCGCTACGTTCTGTGTGAGGATCTGTAGTAGCGCCGCCAAATAATATATTTCAAAATTAGGAACCGCTAGTCCCCCCTCTGCTTTCGGCCTCTGCAGCGTATCCAGTGCTACCCGGAGCCTCCCGTGGCCCCACAAAAAATCCGTCCTTAGAGTGCGTAACGCTTTGAAGATCCGCAGTGGGATCCACAATGGCAGCGTGTGAAAATAGTAGAGCAGCCGAGGCAGAGCCACCATTTTAAGCAGCACCGCCCTGCCCTGTACCGATAGGGGGAGGGTCACCCAGAACGCCATGCAGCCCCTCAGAGCTCGTATGCAATGCCCTATGTTCCCTTCTAGCATATTATCAGCCCCGTGGTAGATGCGGACCCCTAGATAGGTGAAGCATGAATGCTCCCAAATTATGTCCTCGGTCAGCCGTGGCCGGGGCATGGTCGCCCGCAACGGGAAAAGGCAGGTTTTACTCCAATTGACCCTAAGGCCTGACAGCCTCCCAAAGTGCGATAACATTGCAGTTGCCCCATCCAGGGCCTCAACCGTGTCCTCCAAGAACATCAGCAAATCATCTGCATAAAGTGAGATGTATTGCGGGATCCCGTTGCACACAATACCTGCATAAGCCCTCCCTGCTCTAGCCTGGGCCGCCAGCGGTTCCATCGCTGGCGCGAACAGCAGCGGGGAGAGTGAACATCCCTGCCTCGTCCCTCTTCGCACCGGATAGTCGGAGGATATGACCGATCCTACTCTCACCCTGGCTGTCGCCGAGGAGTAGAGGACTTTCGTCCAGCGTCCAAAGTGGTCGCCCAAGCCGTACTTCTCCAGCACCTTATCAAGGTACCCCCATTCTAAGCTATCAAAAGCTTTTTCAATATCTATGGACAGCACTGCCGGCATCTGATCTGGGGTGGGGAGTTGGACGTAATGAGCTGAAAGCAGGGCCTGGCAACAAGTCAGGTCCTGTAGCCAACCTCACACCATGCAAGACCAAAGGCTGTGCACAGTGCGCGGTTGGCCTCGGTGGGGAGTTGGATGCAGGGAATAGCTACAAGTCAGGCACTGTGGCAACCTCACACCACGCATGACCAAAGGCTGTGCGTGGCATGGGATTGGCTACCTGCAGGGGGCTGCCAAAACCCTGCTTTACACGGCCAAAGGCTCTGTGCAGCGTGAGGTTGACTGCCTGCGGGTGTTGGCAACTGTGTGCAGCATGAGGTTGACTGCCTGCGGGGGTTGGCAACCCCTTGCTGTCCACTGCCAAAGGCTGTGTGCAGCATGGGGTTGACTGCCTGCAGAGGGTTGGCTGCAGATCCTGGCTGTCATCAATGTTGTCATTTGAGATGTCATCAGTAATGTCATAAATGTCATAGAACATGTCATGAGTGATGTAATATGTGAGGCCATAAGCAGTGCATGGTGGGAGGCACATTTTATAGTTATCTCTCCTAACTATAACTGATGACGTTCTGTGTGTTTTTATAGTTCAAAACGTTAATGTTCTCTCTGACATATTCACCTAGCTATAACGTCACTTTAATCTTTGTTTTTTAAGTGAATATTTATATATACTTTTCAATTAAAAAAAATAATCTTGGCTAATGCTAGACCTAAATGTTTTAAAATGCTAATTCAATTAAATTTTCAGCATACATGCACATAAATTCCGGCTTGAACAGCAGTGTCCTATAATGTTCTGTACAGTAGTTTTACTGCCTGTCCAATGCTACCAAATCTGTCTTTCTATTCATTGAAACAGAACAAATAACAATTTGTCTCTGTGCCTGCGGTTACTGCTTACTCCAGCATTTATCAATAAGAGGGTGCTACTTCCCAGCATCTTTCCTTCTGCCTTTTGTTCTTCTGAATGGGCCATTAACATCGCTTGACGCCTAAATAATTGCTAAGTAACATTTGATAGAGATATTCACATTTCTGAAGGGGTTGAACTGTCACAGTATCAAAAGAAAGGATTTTCAGCACAAGAAAGCCTAGAATTCAAGGCCACAATTCACAGCTGGGATAGGGGCCATGAGGGTTGCTTATAAGCTTGAAATGTGCAAAAAAACATTTCCTGCACCTACGAAGTAGTATTTTGACTGCAAGAAATATTGAAAATAGGTCAAGGATTTCACAAGGACTGTGTGGCACAACTCTCCCTTTACTTTAGCACGATGGTGCTGATAACAATAGGAACTACATTGACCAGAATGTTTGCAGGGGCTTGCAGCTGTGCCTAAAAATAACCAATGTTTGCTTTTTCAAGGAGGTGGAAGAGTGTACCGGAGGTAGGGGGCTTCCCAGTAGCCAGAACACCTCCACACGGTTGGTGGACCTAGAGAGGTAACCCAGTATCTGTGCCTCTTATGGCCATACGCATTGTTGGATGACAAGCACTGGATCATTTGGAATCTAGAGGAACCAGGCTGCCCTCAGGGTGCACCACCAGTAGATCAGGATACAATGCCTGTCTGCCACCCGGGCCTCCCACTGAGTTCTGTCCTCCAGGGCCAGACTGGCCACTCTGATACCCTGTTTCCAGTGGCCTGGAACGTAGGGGGTAGGGAGGGAGTTCAGAGCAGGGTGAATTACCATTACCCAAATATAGAAGTCCCGGAGTCCCATTTTAGTTGGGCCTCCTGCAGTGTGGGACTGCTTTGGACATTTTATCCAGGGTTCATTTTGGTTTCCAGTCTGGCCCTGCTGCACTCACCAGGGGTTACCCTTCCTATAAAGCCCTGGATTGGTGCAGCCCCTGACCCCCCTGTAAACTTCTCGTCTTGAGGTAGACATCAGACCTGCCCAACCATCCACCCACCTCACAAATGATGCTCTACTGCATCCACACTGGCAGTGGTGCTAGGCCCTACACACATAGCTGGTCAAGTCCAGGGGCGGCTACTCCTCAGGAGCTGAGGAGCATCGCCCTGCCTCATGCGAGTTCAGCGGGTAAACAGAAATAAATAAAATGGCATTTCAATGCCACTTCATTTATTTGCAACCACACGTTTCACACTCTGCACAGCATGAGGATGGGGCTAAATCCTGCAAATACAGGATTACAGCACTGGTCTATGGTGCGCATGACAGATTGGCTGGCTGTCTACAGCCATCTTGTCCAATATGCTCAGTGTAGACCCAGCAATCCAAAGGCTGTGAAACAGCCTGGGGATTGCTGGCACAGGCAACATGCCTCAAAATGAGCGCTGGGTGAGCCTGCTTCCACCAATCCAATAGTTGCTTTCACAGCATGAAAGCAGCTCCAGGACTGGGTGGAGTTCCATTCCACATGCAGGAAGGAAGTCCTTCCTTTTCCTGCTTGTGGAAGGGTGAAGGGCTGCAGTGGTCATGCTCCATCTCGAGCTTATGGTGAGTAGCGTCTTCGCGCCCCACACATTTTTACTGAAGGCAGCCCCAACTACAAGTCACCCTCCCTTTGGACAACAGTAGTGAGAACCTGAAAGTCTGCAGGGGTTTGGACAACAGTAGAAAGAAAACGGACATCTGTAGGCCTCTTTGACCTCAGTAGAAAGGCACTGAATGTCTGCAGACATTTTAGATTACATTAGTGATGACGCTGGGATTCTCATATAGATTTTTACCTTACCATTCCATGGAATCCCTGGTCGACTGAACCTTTTTGTCTGCTAAGAAGTGTAAAGGGAAGAGCTCTAATTTCATACTTATAACAATTTTTCCAAGACCAAATACATCCCAATTCAAAGGACCATTGACTACAAAATAGAATTTAAAGATTTATTACAAAGCCAAAAATAACTGAACATACAAGCACCTCAGCAATAGTTTCAAGAAATAAACTGGCACTAATACAAACATAATTCTACGCAAGAGTCTCAGACGGCTCAAAATGAAAATCAGAATAAGTTCAAGAAGCATTAGGCAAGCAATTACAGTCACCACTTGAGATCTTGACTGCATTTACACAAAAGAAAAGGTTAGTCTGTCCCTACTCCAGCTCTAAGGTGTCATCCTTACTTAGCATCACTCCCAGGCAAGAGAACTGGTGTCAGCAGTGAAGACTTCCAAAGAAGTACACTCAATTTCCATAGGTAAGTAGCCTAGGCTACAGAGCTCGTTCTAAGATGCTCCTTCCTTTCTCCTGCCTAGTTCCCACTAAAACCCCAAGACCCCTACTCTAACTGCATCTCCAACTAGACTGGCTCTCCTCCCTCGGGGCACTTTCCCTAATACAAAATCCCCAAAACAGTAAACATGCCCAAACACACCCCTTCAGGCAGGTACAGCCTCTTGGATTTTTCCAGTAAGACTCCTTCTTCGTCCAAAAACCGTTGCCGTGTCCTTGGGTCCCAGGCACCTTTTCCGCCAAATGTAGCATCTCTGCATTCCACTCTACTACCTTCGTTCTCACTCCTACCAACCCAAATACTAAACAATGGATCATTCTACCTACAAAGCTCTGTGTCCTTGCACCTGCAACAGAAACATATGAGAAACAACCTTGCACACTCTCTAGGTTACAATTCAAAATTCGACTACGAACAGGAACCTTTTTCCAAGGAAACACAGTTCAACCTACAACGTTTAGCTAAGCTAAGAAAATATAGTTAGGCCTCTGCTGGCGTTTTCATGTCTCAGGCCTTCACACAATTGAATACATTTCTAAAATATATTATGATGTTAGATTCAAAATGATATTAATGCATTACATTTCACTCATGAATAAGTGAGCCTACACGTGCAATTTCTAACATGGTACACGTTTAAACCTAATGCCACATCTTATACGTGAAGCATTCATTTCTACATTTACTTAAGGCACTTTCTTGATTAAAGCACTAGGTTAGTCTTCAAACGATATGAGCACACTTCTACCCTTTGCAATACTCCCGATTAGTCCTACATTTCTAATAATCACACGTTAATACAGTCCTCTAAATATGCGGGTGCTGACTACTCATGGATATGGTGCACCCCTGCAAATTTTAGAATAACATGGCGCTCTATCAGTCCCCCCTTTTATGACCTGTGTCATCACCAACTACATCATCCTTGGGGAAGGAACCGGCTTAAACAGAACTTGTTGCCATTCTTCCTCTCCTGAACAACTTCATGTTTTTAAGGTTCTGATATTGGCTGTCCTGAAGCCTCTCCATTCTTCTCTCTTGCACTCTCAGTGATCTCCTCAATCTGCTAGACTTATACCACTTGTAAGCCCTTATCAAACCCCACAACCCAATCACACATGCCACAACTATGACAAGGGGTTTCAAAACATATCCAAGGAACCCTTTGACAAGGTTCGCAAGCCAACTCCCCACTTTGCCAAAACCCTTTCCAACTTTTTCCCACACAGTTTCTTCAGTCAAATCCTCAATTTCATAGTGAATTGCAGTGATCTTACTTATATATTTCTCCAGATCTTTGCTGTTATCTGGTTTATAAGCACAGCTCTCTTGGAACTTCAAAAGTTTACAGACTCCTCCCTCTTTTGCCAGAAGGACGCCTAAAGCAAGCCGATTTTGCAAAACCATAATCCTTATCGACAACATCTCTCCTTCAACCAACACCAATGATTTAGCTGTATTCATTGAGAATTTATCCACAACAGTCGCCAACCTCCCGATCTACACATCATTTAAGATCACTCCTTGTCCTGCTATCATTGCTCCAAAAACATCCCCAACTATTGCTGCTGCACTTCCACCTCGTTTCACTCTTACATGCTGTCCTCCCTGTAAAAGTTCTAAGTCCTCGTAATGATAAATCTTGGGGAAAATAAATGGCTAAATAACACATACCATACCATTTCTCAGGAATCGCACATAAGCATTCCTCCCACAAACAAAATACACAGTTGGAATTATCTGGACCACACCTTGCAAAAGTCCTTTGCGTAATACTCCAATGTAAAGGTATGTTGACATGTTGTCTGCCCCACATTAACATTCTCATAATATGTCTGTGGCCTACTTATGCACAACTTTCCCTTCTGCACTTCATCAAGAGCTATTGGACCATAACTCCCCTTCAACTTGTGCAACTTCTCCTTGTCTGTCCAATCTACTCTTCCCTGTCTTGAATCTCGCAACTGCTTTTGTTTCCTGTATCTATCTTCTACTTCATCTATAAATTTCTTTTCTACAACTCACAACAGGCACATCAGGTTATGGCGATGAGCATACGCTGTATCCAACTCTTGAGGCGGAATGAAATACGTTCTAAGTCTATCCTCTGATTTGTAATAATCATTCTTATTCAAATTCTTATAAGCTGGCACTTCAGGAAGAACTGCATCAGAATTCGAAAAGTAATACTCAAAATGATTTCATCCATACAAAATGCTAAGCAGCAAACTACAGGAAATACCATACGTCAATGGAAGATGATGGTATCTAATACCCTCGTCCACTGAAGCTGGCAACTGCATACACACATAACAATCTTTTGCATCCATTGCATCAATATACTCATACAACAACTTTGCATATGCATTAAGTTTAAAGTCACAAGTAGACAGATCAGCATGTAACCTCTCCTCTAGTAGAAAAGCTCTTTCATCTCCTATTTTTACCTATTTCTTGCTAGGAGTAGTAGGTGTAGGTGTTCCCTCTACCTCCACTGCCTGCTCATGTCGTGCTAAATATGAAACTACAACTACTAGAATTCTGAAGAGTATCACTCCTCCTATAAGTGTACCTACAATACATCTAGCCCTACGATTTGGGTTTCCGGCCTCCATGGTCTCAGAAATGTTTTCAGCTTCTTGGTCCAGCAATAAACGCTCAAAAAGTCTCTTTTCTCCTTCTTCAGATGCTTGAACCAACTCGAACCACACCTCGGAAAGCTGGAAGTCCCCTTTTGTTTCAGTTCCTTATTTACAGCAAGCAAAAGACAACCTTAACCCTTCTCCGTCCTCTGTGGAAAGTCCATAAGTTTCTTCTTCTTCCACTCGGACCTAGGTTATCTAATTCAGCTTATTTACAACAAAGTCTCTTTAATCCAAAATAAGATTTGCTCTAACAGCTTCTACAACATGCTGCAAAAGTTCAAGATGAAGAACAATAGATTCATGAGATGGTATCTCAGTTCCAAAGGTAGGGAATATCAGTCTATTCAAGATCCAATTACAAATTCTGCTCAGAATCAGAAGATTCAGAACTGTGCTGGCCAGCACTCCTTCAATTTCAAGTCCTGGTACTAACAACACCACATCCAACTTCACGTTAGGGCTGGTACTAATCACTGTTACTGCCCTCAACCTCCCCGATCTCAGCACTCTTGGCATCAGTCACAACGTATGACCACTCTGGAGTTGCGTACTTCCGGCAAGGCACTCTCGTTCATCTTGATCTACTCAGACCTCCACAAACTTGCCCTTCTTTGCCTTCATCTGATTCAGACTCTTCAGACACAGGATCAAGATCCCTCTCGGAGACCATTCTCAAGTTCAGTCGCCTCTGTCTCTCTGGCCACTTCTCTTCTGCTCTGCTTGTTCTCCTGCTTTCTGTTTGCTCACCCTGCTCACAACTTTTCTCAGCTAAGTCTGACTCTGGACAACTTTCACAGCAACTTCCCCTTTCAGAGGCAGTTTCGGTGTCGCTGTCATCGTGATCCTCCTCAGCTCAGTCTGGTGAGCAACCAGCTTCTTCAGCCAACCTCACAACTTGGCTTGCCCTGCAACTTCAGCTGGATTTTCAGTTGGGAGAAGAGCTGTTTCTTCCAAGGGTGCTGGAACTCGACGGGTGTGAGAAGCATGGACCCAATTCGGCAGTCCACCACACTTCACTGCAGTGTTCGTTACCAGTATGACCTGGTAAGGGCCTCTCCAACGAACATCCAAGCAGCTCTTTCTCACGTGCTTCAGAACCAGCATCCAGTCGCCTGGACTCAGGCCATGACAGAGGTCACTCGAAGCTGGAACCACAGCAGCCTGCACCTGATGGGACACAGAACGAACGACATCAGCGAGTCCTTTGCAATAATCAAGAATCAGATCATCTGTGATGCTTATCAAGGCTGTCAATGGCACTGCTGGTAATCTCATAGCCCTCCCCATCAGCACTTCATGTGGTGAAAGACCTGTTCTCCAGTCTGGGGTACTGGAATACTCATCAACACCAAAGGCAACGCACCAGGCCATTTCAGAGACTTGGATGAACAAACCTTTGCCATTCGAGCTTTCAACGTCCCATTGATCTGCTCCACTATCCCAGAAGCCTCAGGACGATAACTACAATGGAGTTTCTGATCAACACTAGGTGCTGTGCAAAGCATCTTCATGATTTCACTATGGAAGTGCCATCCTATGTCCGATTCCAAAGAGGTCGGTAATCCCAAACCTAAGTATGAGCTCCCTCAACAACAGTTTGACTACTGAAAGTGTGTCTCACCTACGAGTTGGGTAAGCCTCCACCTACCTTGAGAACACACACACCACTACCAAGATGTACCTTAGCCCATTGCACCTAGGCATCTCGATAAAGTCCAACTGCATCCTATTGAAAGGTCCTCCCGACCTCCCAATGTGACTCATCGTAACCACAGTTTTCTTTCCTGCATTCATTTGTTGACACGTAAGACACCTTCGACACACAGCCTCAGCCACTGCACGAAATCGCGGATTGTACCATGTTTGTCTGAACACTCACACCATGGCATCCCTTCCCAAATGCACCGCACCATGTATCTGTCTTGCCATCGGGTTCAATAAATCATCTGGTAACACTGCTCTCCCATCACTCGAGACCCAAATGTCCACATCTCCTTTCATGCAGCCTGAATTGACCCACACATTCTTCTCCTGATCTGGAGCCTGTTTCTGCAGGCACTTGAGCTCATCCCAAGTATATGCCATTGCTAACATCATGTTGAACTCGGTTCTTTCTTGGCTCCCCTCTACATGACTCTCAGTGAATGAACAACCTTGTTCAGCACAGAAACGTGCAACTTTGTCAGCATATCGGTTTCCAAGTGACACGGAATCAGTCCCCTTTCCATGAGCCGTGCACTTAACAACTGCAATTCCCTTGCGGCGCTATAAGGCCTCTAGGAGCAACCTCACAAACTTCCCGTTTTGGATGGGCGATCCAGACGATGTGATGTAACCTCTCTGGGACCATAGCTGTCCGAAGTCATAAACCACACCAAACCCATACTGGCTGTCAGTGTAAATGGTTATTTGAATTTGGTCTGCTGCCAAACAGGCACGGGTAAAAGCAATGATTTCAGCCCCCTGAGCGTAGTATACTCCTTCCAGGCATGCAGCTTCAACTACTCCTCTAATGGAGCATACAGCAAATGCTGCTCTCAACTGACCGACACTGTCCCTTAAGCACGAACCATCAACAAAGAAAATCTCGTCAGGGTCAAGCAAAGGTTCATCAACAATGTCAGGTCTCGGTTTGGTGCAAAGCTCAGTCACATCAAGACAATCCTGGTCCGCACAATCTTCATCAAGTGTGTTTGACAACGGCATCAATGTGGCAGGGTTCAAAACAGAACACCTCCTAAGGGTCACATTCTCCCCAGCAAGTATAACTTGCTCACAGCATGTGAGCCTATTATTGGTCAGGTGCTGTGTCTTGGTCCTGGTCATCAATAATTCAACAGAATGTGGAACATAAACAATTAATGGGTGACCCATGACAATACTTTCACACCTTTCAATGCTGACACCCGTTGCAGCACCGGATTTGAGACATCCGGGCAACGCTGAAGCTACTGGATCTAAAGTAGCTGAAAAGTAGGCAACTGGTTTACGGACAATTCCGTGATTCTGAACTAAGACTGACAGACTTCGCATTCACAGCAGAATAATGAAAAAGGTTTGTTGTAGTCATGCATCCCCAGTGCCGGAGCACGACAAAGGTCCTCTCACAACTCTAGGAACGCCTTTATACAGTCATTGTCCCATGGTACCGGATCGCTTACATCCTTGTGCATCAGTCTCTGCAAAGGCTTCGCTTTCAATGAGAAGTTGGCAATCCACTGACGACAGTTACCAACCATCCCTAAGAACATCCTGACTCCTCCCTGAGTAGAAGGTACCATCATGGTCATGATTGCTTCAATCCTGTCAGGTGACACCTTCCTCTTGCCTTTTTGGATTTGATGACCCAAATACTGCACCTCATTAAAACAGTACTGTAGCTTATTTGGCGACACCTTGTGTCCGATCTCTGTAAAATGATTCAGTAAGGCAATGGTGTCAATCCTACATGCATCTTCAGTCTCTGACGCAACAAGGAGGTCGTCTATATACTGAACTAGAACAGAGTTCTGCGGCCGTACAAGACTCTCAAGGTTCTTTTTTAACATCTGATTAAAAATCGATGGACTCTCTGTATACCCGTGTGGGATACGACACCCTGTTAAAACACGGTTTTCCAGCTTAAATGCAAAAAGAAATTGGCTCTCCTCATGCAATGGTATCGAGAAGAAAGCCTGACAAAGATCAATCACAGTGAACCATTCTGCTTGGCATGGAATCTGGAACAATATCACAGATGGATTCGGTACCACTAGACAGCATGGATGAACTATGTTGTTAACCCTGCGTAAATCTGTACAATCCTAAATTTCCCACTCGGTTTCTGCAATCCCATAATAGGCAAGTTACATGGCCTGCCCAGTACTTCCTTCAGGACCCCTTGCTTAATCATAGATCCATTCACAGGTTTTATCCCTGCAACTGTTTCTGGTGTCAAGTTGTACTGAAGTGTCCTCGGGAATTCAACATTCTGCTTAATCTGAATCTTAACTGGCTCAACTCCTTTCATCAAACCTATGTCCTCACCGGTAAAGTGCCACACTTCTCGGGAGACTGAATCGCTCAAGTCAAGTGGAAGTTGTGAGAAGTTAGCCTGGCATATGATGTCCACTAGTTCTAGTGGGTGCCTTGCACCAGTCTAATCGACCCTTATTGATGGTGGTTGTAAAGTCAACCTTATAGAAAGCTATCCTATTGGTAGCATGAACCAGCAGTCTTCAGGCTAAGACTTCAGTAGGCGAGTTAAGCAAGTTGTTTTACCATATATAATCCTTGAATACCAAGGGTATGAAAGGACACCACACAAGGTATATATCAAATATATATGTATTTAATCTAAACACAACCCCTCTGCACTCTTTATGATGTCAGAGGTCAAAAATACAATACAAGTCACACAGGTAATATACGATAAGTTGCACAGTATACGTTATGCACTAGGTGTCAGGATTCTGAAGAACCTCAGGATCAGGGTGATGCTGAAAGGGGTCCACCTCCTGATTTCCCCACTCTCTGACTGTTTATATAACACAGAGCGTAAAGGCAATCAAGCGAGGGATAACACAGGGAAGGTAGGGATGGGGTCTGGAACGGATGGGATAGCTGAAATGACAAGAACAAGAAATATCATTACACCAGTTCTACCTACTCTCATTCAATTCTCGCTAGAGGAACGATACATACCACTGAAATCAGGAGGGGACCTTTTTCTTCTAAAAACATAGATACTTCACTATTTCTGAGTGCTACCTGGAAGAAAACCACAAATTACTAACAGTACCACAACCTTCTGGAAAGCAGCACACAGGTCAACCATACACCACACATACCCTAAAAAGGCTTCCTTTGCAGCTGTAATAATCCTCTCCAATAACCCAGTGAAAATAATAAGGGATGTCACCAGAACCTCAGTTCCACTCACTGAAGATCAAAAGTTCGATATATGAATATCTTCCAAGTCATTCAAGAACAAAAAATAAATACAGTTCATTTAGCATTCCTAGCTGGGCCCAACTATAAAGGGAATACTAACAAAAATAGTTCTGAACGAAGGCTTCCTCATCCGAGGCTTACCGACTTTCCTTTTCTATAGAGTAACAAAGGTCTTTAATTTGTGTTGCACCAACTTTCAGTTAATACAATGACCTCTGCATCGTCCTCGCTGCAGCCGCTCACGAGAATGCACCAAACACGGTCTGGCATCCGCAAGAAGCTCGCTTCAGGCTTTCACGATGTCCAAAACAAATGCGCCCACGCTTATGAGCACAGACTTCAGGAATCTTCCCTCGCGGCAGCCGCTCGCGCATCGGGGAACTCCGACTCCTCGCAGCAACGTCCTCTGCCAGCCGGCAAAGCAAAACTCGACTTTCTCCTCGCGGCAGCCGCTCGCGCAGGAACAGCGAGAAAGGGAAAGCCTTCCCCCTCGCTTTCTATGGGATGATCACTTCGTTCCAAAAAACCTTCAGATGAACGGGCAATCCAACAAAGTCTCTAGTCCATGAACAAAAGTTCCCCACTACAGGGAACATGACCACACTTCTCTCCTTCAGGATTCAAGAGTAATAATCAAATACAGCGCCATCTAGTGGTCACCACCAATATATAGACTCTGTTCACCTACTACTTGTGGGAGTTGTAGTTCTGTAGGCACCATATGCGATTCCTGACAGTATGCCCCCCTTACCGGCGCCTTCTAGCACCAGGCTTCCCAGGATTCTGAGCATGGAAGCGACGAATCGCAAGAGGGGCATGTACCTCAGTACTGGGTTCCCAGGAGTCGTCTTCCGAGTCGTATCCTTTCCACGATATCAAATACCATAGCTTACCCCGTTGGTATTTGGAGTCCAAGATACGACGCACCTCATACTCCAGTTGGCCGTCTCTCATCACAGGAGGGACCGCTTGACGTCTCCCAGTTCTGGCAGGTTTCAAAAGACTGCAGTGAAAAACCGGATGAATCCGTAAGGATGCAGGTAACTTCAGTTTGTATGCCACCGGATTCACTACTCGCAGCACTTCATAAGGTCCGATGAACCTAGGGTGAAAGATACTGCGGAAACGGAAACGTATGTTTCTGGTCGACAGCCACACCTTATCCCCCACGTTATATACCGGACCCTTCTGACGCCGTCGGTCTTCCCACTTCTTGTATGATGTTTTCGCCTTTTCCAAATGCTGTTGTATCCGCCGATGTATCTTCAGCAAAGCCTTCATCCGAGCCGCCACGGTAGGATGGTTGTGCACATCACTTGGGATGGTAACAGGCAAGATGTCAGCATGATAACCCGTGTTGGCCCTAAAGGGGGATTCCCCCGTAGAACTGTGCCATGCGTTGTTATAGGATAATTCGGCTAACCACAGCAATGAGACCCAGGAATCATTGGCCTCTTCAGCGTAACACCTTAGATATTTCTTGAGGGTCTGGTTAAGCCTCTCGGTTTGACCGTCAGACTGTGGGTGAAAGCTCGTAGACAAAGCATCCTTTACTTGCAAAGCCTTACACCAAGTACGCCAGAATCTAGCGACAAATTGCGGACCACGGTCCGATACGATGGTTTTGGGGATTCCATGTAACCGCACCACTTCCGTCAACACCAACTGCGCGGTTTGAGCAGCCGTAGGAAGATTACGACAAGGAATAAAATGGCCCATTTTGGTCAGGCTATCCACCACTACCAGAATGGCATCGCAACCCTTATCCAACGGTAGTCCAAGTACAAAGTCCATACTGATCACTTGCCAGGGTCTGGAGGGGGTGGGAAGAGGCATCAACAACCCTTTACTTCTGGTTTGTTCACTCTTGGCTCTTGCACATATTTCACACTGCTCAATCCATGACTTCACATCATTCATCATTCCGTCCCACCAAAATTGTCTCTGTAACATCTGGAAGGTTTTTGTGTGTCCCGGGTGACCTGCCACCATGGCGTTGTGACACCAATTAAAGGCCATCAGACGCAGTTCATGCGTGGGAAGAAACAGGGCGTTATTCCGCATAGGTAGTCCATGTTTCAATGTGCGTTGTTTTTCTTTACCCGCCCAAACCTGCCACTGTAATGCGGAACGTTGTTTACGGACAGCTTCCAGGAACATTTCAACAGTAGTGGCACACACCACTCGCTCTGGAGGCAGGATCGACAACTGTTCTCTCTTTGATGATGCACCGGGATCCAATTGGCGAGACAGAGAGTCTGCCTTTCGATTGTCCGCCCCAGGACGAAAAGTGATTGTAAAGTCATATTCTGCGAAGAATAACATCCAACGCATTTGGCGCTGTGAAAGGTGCCTAGCAGTCTTCATAAACTGCAAATTTCGGTGATCAGAGAACACCGTAACTGGATGTTGACCCCCCCACAAGTAAGGCCTCCACTCCTCAAAAGCCCTTTTGACTGCCAACAGTTCTTTTTCGGCCACTGTATAGTTCACCTCTGCAGGATTCAGTTTTTTGGACAAGAACGCAACCGGGTGCAGTTGCCCGGTGGATTTGTCTCTTTGTGACAAAACCGCTCCAATGGCGATGTCCGAAGCATCAGCTTCAACAATGAATGGAACATCGGATTGCGGATGTCTCAAGATAGGGGCAGAACAGAAAGCTTTTTTCATCTGATTGAAGGCCTCTCCTGCCTCCAAATTCCAGCAGAATGGGACACCCTTTCTCAACAACCGGGTCACTGGAGAGGCTAGTTGGGAAAAATGAGCAATAAACCTCCGATAATAATTGGAGAAACCTAGAAAACATTGCACATCCTTCACACTTCTAGGTACTGGCCATTCTTGCACTGCCTTCACTTTTCTGTCCGCCATCCTAAACCCCTGAGGATTCAAGATCACTCCCAAAAACTCCACTTCAGTCACTCCAAACTCACACTTACTTAATTTGCAATATAAGCTGTGTTCCTGTAATGTCTGAAGAATCAATTTAACCTGACTGACATGCTGTAACGGATCATCGGAATAAATCAGAATGTCGTCGATATAGATGACAACAAAACGGTCAATATATTCCTTCATGATATCATTTAGGAAGAATTGAAATGCCGCAGGGGCATTGCAGAGCCCGAACGGCATCACCAGATATTCAAACAGCCCAAAGCGCGTTTTAAACGCCGTCTTCCACTCATCGCCGTCCTGAACTCGCACCAGATGATACGCCCCTCGTAGGTCTAACCGGGTGTAGATGTTAGCTTCTTTCACCTGGTCTAACAGGACGGGTATGAGTGGAAGAGGGTAACGATTTTTAATCGTGATCTTATTTAGCTGTCTGAAGTCTATGCAAGCGCGCAGCTCACCGTTTGCCTTAGAAATAAAGAAAAGAGGCGAGGCCGCTGGGGATCGAGAAGGTCTTATGAACCCCAACGAGCACAGATGTTCTAAATACTCTCTCAGATATTTCGTCTCGGAGTCAGACAACGCATAGACCCTACAAGTAGGTGTCTTGGAGCCTTCCACCAAATCAATGCGACAATCATAGTCGCGATGAGGTGGAAGTTTCTCTGCCTCCACCTTGCTGAACACGGCTTGATACTGATGGTATTCTACCGGTAGAGTCACCTCCTTCTCTGCTGCCGTAGCCACCCTGAAACTCTGGGCCAAGGACAGGGTATGTGACCCTTCCTTGTCTTGCAAGCATTCGGATACACAATACTCTGATGTAAACTGGATGGTTTTCAACTTCCAATCCATCAAAGGATTGTGTCTCCACAACCACGGCATCCCTAGAATGACTTCGTATTGCGGAGCTTCGATCATATTTAGTACTATGGATTCTACATGATCCCAGGGATGTCCACAAAGAGTCAATTCCAAGGCTTCAGTATGTTCGACAATGGGACCAGACTTGAGAGGGGTGCCATCCACTGCCAACACCAACTCGGGTAGTTGAGTGGGTACTTTCTTTAGACCTAGCTTCTGCACTAACCCGTAATCAATGAAGTTTCCAGTAGCCCCCGAATCCACCATGGTATTCACCGATACTTTTTGCTGGCCTGATCCCAAATACATGGGCAATATCACATGAGACACTGCTTCCATTCTATCCACTACCCCCAAGGATGGTATTCTCCATTCCTTCGGGGGAGCAGGACTACTCTCAGCCCCCTCGTTATCCTCCTGTACCGCATAGGTGTTGTCTGCTACAACGGCCACCATCTTTTTGGCAGGATAAAACAAACCCCGTTTTTGGGGTTTAGCCGGACATTCTCTCACATAGTGCCCCTTTTTGCCGCAATACATGCACAAACCCAGGGCACGTCTGTTCTCTCTTTCTGTCTTAGTCAATGGAGGGCGAACCGCCCCGATTTCCATAGCCTCGGGACCTGTATCCTTTTTGTGTGTAACACTCTCTACCTCATACCCGCTCCAGGTTCTTCCTCCCCTCTTCCTCTCACCTCCCCTCTCTGTAAGGCGGTGATCCAACCTTAAGGTCAAATTAATCAATGCTAAACAACTTGTGGGCTGAGGATCGATCTGGGCCAGAACGTCTTTCATATCTTCATTCAACCCCTGATAGTACAGTGCCATTCTTTTCTCTTCGGGCCAGGCCGTTTCACCCACCAGTCTATTGAATGTTGTCATATAGGTTAACAAATCTTTTTTCCCTTGCCGTAACCCCAACAAATCACGATCGGCACTAAGGGTGGTAGCCCGTCTATCAAAAACCCTCTCAAACTCGCTGCGGAAAGCATTCCAGTCCGTCAACAGAGGATCATCTTTGCGTACTAAAGGGACAGCCCAGTTTGCGGCCTCCCCCATCATATAAGAAATCGCAAACGCTACCCTAGAATGATTAGTAGGGAAGGAAGCAGGCCTACATGAAAAATGCAAGGTAATTTGCGTCAAAAATGTCTGTATCTTTAGAGGATCCCCTGCATAACGCTCCGGACTAGCCAATGGTATCGGAGGGGGCACTGTAACCTGTATTTGGGGTACACCTGCAGAGGCATCAAAAGGATTCCGAGCCTGTCTGTCAAAACGTTCTTTAAGAGCAGTAACTTCTGCCCTAGAATTAACCAACTCCTGCTGAACAAGAACCAAAGCCTGCATCACTTCATCTAGTGTGGTCATCTTTCAACAGACCCTGACCGGGAGGCTCAATATATCTTGGGTATTTGATTCTGTCAGGATTCTGAAGAACCTCAGGATCAGGGTGATGCTGAAAGGGGTCCACCTCCTGATTTCCCCACTCTCTGACTGTTTATATAACACAGAGCGTAAAGGCAATCAAGCGAGGGATAACACAGGGAAGGTAGGGATGGGGTCTGGAACGGATGGGATAGCTGAAATGACAAGAACAAGAAATATCATTACACCAGTTCTACCTACTCTCATTCAATTCTCGCTAGAGGAACGATACATACCACTGAAATCAGGAGGGGACCTTTTTCTTCTAAAAACATAGATACTTCACTATTTCTGAGTGCTACCTGGAAGAAAACCACAAATTACTAACAGTACCACAACCTTCTGGAAAGCAGCACACAGGTCAACCATACACCACACATACCCTAAAAAGGCTTCCTTTGCAGCTGTAATAATCCTCTCCAATAACCCAGTGAAAATAATAAGGGATGTCACCAGAACCTCAGTTCCACTCACTGAAGATCAAAAGTTCGATATATGAATATCTTCCAAGTCATTCAAGAACAAAAAATAAATACAGTTCATTTAGCATTCCTAGCTGGGCCCAACTATAAAGGGAATACTAACAAAAATAGTTCTGAACGAAGGCTTCCTCATCCGAGGCTTACCGACTTTCCTTTTCTATAGAGTAACAAAGGTCTTTAATTTGTGTTGCACCAACTTTCAGTTAATACAATGACCTCTGCATCGTCCTCGCTGCAGCCGCTCACGAGAATGCACCAAACACGGTCTGGCATCCGCAAGAAGCTCGCTTCAGGCTTTCACGATGTCCAAAACAAATGCGCCCACGCTTATGAGCACATACTTCAGGAATCTTCCCTCGCGGCAGCCGCTCGCGCATCGGGGAACTCCGACTCCTCGCAGCAACGTCCTCTGCCAGCCGGCAAAGCAAAACTCGACTTTCTCCTCGCGGCAGCCGCTCGCGCAGGAACAGCGAGAAAGGGAAAGCCTTCCCCCTCGCTTTCTATGGGATGATCACTTCGTTCCAAAAAACCTTCAGATGAACGGGCAATCCAACAAAGTCTCTAGTCCATGAACAAAAGTTCCCCACTACAGGGAACACGACCACACTTCTCTCCTTCAGGATTCAAGAGTAATAATCAAATACAGCGCCATCTAGTGGTCACCACCAATATATAGACTCTGTTCACCTACTACTTGTGGGAGTTGTAGTTCTGTAGGCGCCATATGCGATTCCTGACACTAGGGGCCTCACAAACTATATACTAAGAAAGTGGTATAAGTACCACGTAAGAGTTAGAAAGCAGGCCTGGGGCCTGTGGAATCGCTGGGGCTACACTAAACCACCAAAGGTTAGGAAGTAGGAGGCCCACGACAGACGCGTGCAGTGTCTAAACCCAGGCGCGGGTTACCATTGACTTCCTATGGGAAACAATGAAGTTGCAAATATGCAATTTAAGGACACTTCCGGATGGACTAGGATGGAACCCTTTTAAACTAGGACACTTCGAGAGTCAAGACCCATGGGAGCACTGGAGTACTCGTGTTACCTCACCCAGGGAAGCCGGGTTCATAGGTGTCTTTTCGTGTCGGGGTTCGTCGTCGTTTTCTATGGAGAGCTGTAAAGAAGTGCTGCAGGCGACCAGAGGAAAAGTGTCCGGGTGGATCCAAGGGTGAATCGGTGATGTGAAGAACCTGAAAGCAGAGGGGACAGAGTCTAGGTCACTAGCCAATGACCAGGAAGGTACCAGGAAGGAACCAGGCGATGGCGGGTGCTTGAAGGTGAAGAAGGTGAGTTTGTCTCTTCAGCCACGAGGTCCAGGAGGCATCGACGATAACCAGGCACTGGATTCTAGCTGTCCCACAATAAATCTAGATGACTGCGGTGTCGGTATCCGGATTGGACCCAACAAGCCTTGGCAACCAAAACCCATGCAGGATGTTGAGATTGGCACTGTTGCAGACCAGCAAGGTCTGGGGCACTTCTCCTTTTCAGGAAAGCTTGAACAAGCCTGGAGCAACCAGGAAAGCAAGTTAGATTCAAGATGCTGTCTTCAGGGGGTTCACTAGCTAACAGGCAAGGAACTGGGAAGATGCCTCAAGCTCAAATGCAAAGGCGGGGCCCACGGGACACTCGCGGAGTGTGGGGGCTGGACTTCAGTGCAAATGGTGCTCGGGGCTGGGGCTTCTCGTACCCCAATGCACAACTTACTGAGGCTTCAGGAAAGGAGTGCAGGTAGCAAAATTCAGGATGTCCAAGATGTCCGGTCCCACATCTCTCGTGTCCACCACAGGTCTCAGCTTTGCTGTGGATGTCGGTCCCCTAAGATCCATCAGCCCTCTCGACAAATCTGCTGTAGCTGCTAGTGGGGTACTCGATTCTACAGGTCTTGGTAGTTGAACCAATCCACCCACTACACTGTTCCTTCGCAGCTAGTACTCCCTTCCATCCCTGTCTGAGATGGGTTTCCACTTCTCACTTGATCTTGATTGTACACTGACACTATGGGACCAATGGTAACTGGTACTGTAAGAGCATCCGGCAACCTCTGAGGACTGACACTTTCTGCGTTCTGCATTTTCCCCATTGAGAATTTTCCCACTACCTCAGCACTAGGTGGAGCTTGGGGTTCCCTAGCTCCCTCTGTCGGGGCTGATTTCTCCCCCTGTGCCACTGGGTTGTATGGAGGTGGTCTCTCAGATAGCAGCCTTTCTATCAAGCTATCATCAGTATCACTGTCATCATCCTCTTCATTCCTTTTCTGTGTGCCCCCTGTCTTGACCAACAACGGGAACAACTTATCTCCCTCAATCACTTAATCTCCCCGTGCCTAAATTAATGTGTGTCCTCATGTAACGTAACTGGTGCTATGTAAAGCGCTCTGATACCCATTTCGGTTCTGGTCTAGTTCGCGCTATATAAAACTCTGCAAAAAAATAAAAAATCTGTACTCTCCTTCTCTTCTCCAATGCATCCCATCTCGCATCTTGAAATGCCCTGACTGATCTCTTCACTCTTTTTTGTCTTCTGTCCCTGGTCCTTTCGTGTGCCATCCTAATCCACGCATGTAATGCCTCAAACTGTGTTGGTCTATGCAAAGGCCGCAGAGAAGCCATAATCGATTTCAAATGATATAACACTTCCAATCTGAAGGTTCCATATCGGGGAAAGGTCAATTCTTAATTTCCTTCAGTCATTTTGCACCAATTCTCAAGCCAAAGTTTAGTATGCAAACCCACACTCGTAGCCATGTAATGAGCGGGGGTATCCTCGGGCGGAGCCTCTTCTCCTCCCCGAGCGTCTAACTTATTTTCTCTTCTAAACAAATCTCGTAATACTTTAAAACATTTCATGATGAAACCAGCGTTTCTCTTTTTCGCAGCGCTCGTTTTACTTCCTGATGACAATCCACCAATCCCAGCGCAGCTTCACACCAACCGCCCTATCACAGCGCGGCACCTTCTGACGTCACTCACCTCCACTCGCAGCAGTTCCCCTCCTTTAAAGTTCAGTTCTCACTCACCCATACATCCCATTCATACACTGAAATAATTGCCTGTACGTCCAAGCAACTACTTCGCTGACTGTACGTCCACAGTCGACTGTACGTCCACAGTCGTGTAATTGTCTACCGCAAATCGGCAACTGTCTGTCCACAAAATGACGGACAATCACCTCAACTGATAGGTTACAAACGCTCAAGTTCCACATACAGCAAACCACGACCAGCGTCAGTTACTCATGCACTCACACATTCGTTCCCCCTATCTCAGTCCAGCGGGCAATCTATGGTACCTCACGATTCCCTTAACAATGGTCGACAATTACTCTGGGTGTCTGCTACACCCTAACTGCTTAAGCTACTGCTTGAGCCTAAGACTTTCTCGGGCTGCGCGCGCTCACAGCCTGATCTCCTTTCATACAACAGGCATTCCAACTCCGCAAGACATCACAACATAAACACCACAACACAAACACTGCAATCTAACAACGTATGACCCTATTCATACTCACTCTCCCACGAACTGCTGCTTTCACCGCACAGTCACTCTCCGTCGGTTTCCATGAAATGCCGTCTTCCGCCGGTAATCCACTGGACAATCATCACCTGAATTCTATGGGCCTTGGGAAAATCTTATCTTAATCTAGATGTCCCCTTACTCTAGAGACAACCATCCTCGGTTGCTACCAACTGTTACGGCTGGATTCTTGTTCAGATTTTTACCTTACCAATCCTTAGAATCCACGGTCGACTAGATCTTTGTTGTCCGCTAAGAAGTGTGAAGGGAAGATCATCACATTCACAACTTGTGACAAATTCTTAAATGACCCAATCAATCTAATTTCAAAGGACCACTGACTACAAAATAAAGTTTAAGAGATTTATTACAAAGCCAAAAACAACTGAACATACAAACACCTCAGCAAGAGGTTTAGAAAATAGACTGGCACTAATACAAACATAATCCTATGCAAGAGTCTCAGACGACTCAAGATAAAGATTAGAGTAAGCTCTAAAAGCATCAGGCAAACAATTACAGTCATCACTTGAGATCTTGACTGTATTTACACAAAGGAAAAAGAAAAAGGTTAGTCTGTCCCTGTTCTACTTCTAAGGTGTCCTCCTTACTTAGCATCCCTCCCAGGCAAGAGAAATGGTGTCAGCAGTGAAGACTTCCTAAGAAGTACACTTACTTTC
Organism: Lissotriton vulgaris; assembly: GCF_964263255.1. Classification (NCBI taxonomy): domain Eukaryota; kingdom Metazoa; phylum Chordata; class Amphibia; order Caudata; family Salamandridae; genus Lissotriton; species Lissotriton vulgaris. Next base: position 278,883,629 of record NC_141699.1, read on the forward strand.
CATAGGTAAATAGCCTAAGCTACAGAGCTCGTTCTAAGATGCTCCTTCCTTCTTCCCTCTCCTCCTAGTCTGTGTCTAGTCTGCTCTCCATCTGCTCATCTCTCTCCAACACTAACTTCCACCCTCGGGGTACTGTCCATACTACAAAATCCCAAAAACAGTAAACACTCCCAAAACACACCCCTTCAGTCAGGTGCAACCTCTTGGATTTTTCCAGCAAGACTCCATCTTCGTTCAAAAACGATGCTGTGTCCTTGGGTCCCAGGCACCTTCTCCGCCAAATGTAGCATCTCTGCATTCCAGTCTACTCCCTTCCTTCTCACTCCTACCAACCTAACTACTAAACAATGGATTATTCTACCTAACAAGCTCCATGTCCTTTCACCTGCAAAAGAAACGTATGAGAAAGAACCTTGCACACTCCAAGTTACAACTCGAAATTCAACTGCGAAGAGGAGCCTTTTCCCAAGGAAAAAATAAAATTCAGCCTACAACGTTTAGCTAAGCTAAGAAAATATAGTTAGACCTCTGCTGGCGTTTTCATGTCTCAGGCCTTTACACAAATTAAACACATTTCTAAAGTACATTATAACGTTAGATTCAAAATCATGTTAATGCATTACATTTCACCCATGAATAAGTGAGCCTACACGTGCAACTTCTAACACCGTACACGTTTAAAGCTAATGCAACATCTTATACGTTAAACATTCATTTCTACGTTTACTTAAGGCACTTTCCAATGTTAACACTACATTAGTTTCCCAACCTACACAAATATTCCTAAACAGGCTAACATAAATTGATGAATTACTATATTCTAATAACCACACATTAGTACAGTCCTCTAAATATGGGGGTGCTTACTATATATGGTTATAATGCATCCCTACAAATTTTCAGAATAACATTGCGTTCTATCAGTGGTTTAACCATTCGTGTCTCTATCATACACCCATTCAGGGAAACAGTCGAACACTGTGGTCTTAACCACGCGTGTTCTGACTAATCAAGCACAACAACACTATCTTTAAACAAGAGAAAGCCTTAACTACGCATATGTGTGGTGAAGGTGGAAGCAGGAAGAGACACAGTGAGGCAAGTGGGGCTGGGGGAGTAGTTTTCAGGGCTGGCGGTTGGAGTAGTTTTAGGCACAGCCCGGCGTTGGGGTGGGTCGGAGTAGATATGTAAAGGGTTTTAGGCCTTAGGGCAAGGTAGGAGAATGGGTAGTAGGGGGAGATTTTAGGCCGGGAGGGTTGGGGTAGGTCTCAGGGCAGTGGAAGGGGTTAGTGTAGTTTAGGGGATAGTGCGGGGGATGGGTGCAGCTGGCAGTGTAAGTAAAAGGGGCAGGGTTTTAGGCCTTAGGGCTGACGGAGGTGAATGGGTAGACGGGGTAGTTTCAGGGACAGTGCTGGGGTAGGGGGTCAGGGTAGTGTTTGTAAAGGGACAGGGTTTTTGGGACAGCGCAGGGGCAGTCAGTGGTGTGTGGGTTGTCGGGTAGTGGTGGCCTTAGCCACACATACTTCTTTACCATTCACTGCAATACTACAAAATTTTGTGGTAAAGGAATGCGTGGCAAAGGAATGTGTGGTTAAGACACATTTGTGGTTTGGGCTGCGTGTTAAAGGCACGCGTAGTTTAGACTTGCTTGCCTCTATCATACAACCCATTATTCAATACAGACACTTGGAGGAGCTACGTCAGCAAGCAAGATGGCTGCTTAGGCTCCCGGCTCCGCCGACCTCTGTAACCCGCCACGATATCCTGTACGCTATCCTGACTTTACGCCTAGTCTCTGTGTGCATGAACTGTTCCACACTCCGATGGTGAAATCCGGATACTTTTATCGGCTTGTTTGACGAAGTTCCATCGAGTTGAAGTTTGCGGCCTACTCCAGCGGTGAAGCCGGGATCTGGAGTACTTTCACAGCCGGGCTGTAGTGCAACAACATCGGCCAGGAGGATCGGGCTGGGTCCGGTCGACCGGAGTGGAGGCTTTAATTCAGCCCGAGATTGGCAGCGATCGTTTCCATTGCTCAGCATCGACCGAGGGGTGAGTCAGCTTGCTGCCGGCTGCGGGTGGGGGCCCCCGTCCCGCGGCCCCGGTTCACGGTCCCCGGGGTTCGGTGGTTCGGGGTCTCTGGCCTGCGGCCTTCACCGGGTTGACCGTGGCTGCGGACGAAGACTGGTCACCCCTCGCAATTGCACTTTCGTGGTCCTGTCTGTCCCCCCCGAGACGGTATACAACGTTTACAACGAAGTTTTTACCACGCACTACCACTACAACACAGGCATTACCACGCATACCATTACAATGCATTGCGCTGGGGGGCGCTCTAGGATAGGGAATAAGTATAATTTTATATCCAACACCTTCCCTAGTGTCCACGGGGACTGGAGTTGGAATATAAAATTATACTTACCACTATCCAGCATCTCTAAGCGCTATGCGTTGTAAATACCGCGTTGTAATGGTATGCGTGGTAAAAGTATGCGTTGTAACGTCATACATCCCCCCGAGGATGCCAGATTCACCCGGGGAGGTGATTGTGACTGATGTTGGGCATGAAACTATGAATCGAGCGGTGCATGAGCCATCACTGAGGTCAATACTGGCAGAACTTTGGGCATTTCGCTCACACGTGGATACTTTGGTGAGCAAATTGGAGACGCGCCTATCTGCGATGCTCCGGATGGAACCGGGCCCGGCCCTATCGTTGGAACCGGAATCTACAGCCATTCATACCGCGGCCATTTTGATTCCATGCGAGAGCCCCGTGAGGAAACAAGCATTGGATCCATCGGATGGTGCCATGGGAGATTGTGTTCCCGAAGTTGTCATGGTATTGCTGAACCTTCCACCACCACCGGCTTTGGAGATAACGTCAGGTGCGCCCCCCCGGAGACTTTTGTTTGTGACTTTCTATTTCTTTTGTGGTCATCTTCTCATTTCCTGGTGCCGCTGCAACTTCTGTGCAAGACACATTGGGACTGTTCAACTAGGGGGGAGAGTCCGTCTGCGTCTACAGTTCCTGTGGACTCACTGCCTGCCGGTAGCCATGGACTGCTTTCTGATGACTCTCTGCCTCTTTATTGCTTCTTTGTGTGCCTTTGGGTCTCGCTGGGAGGGGTTCGTGTTCTTGTTCGGAAGGGCCAAGGCTGAGATCGACTGGGTCGGGAATGGTTGGCATGGCGTTTATAAATGTTGGACTTGTAATTGTTTGCTTTGAGAGGCTGGGCGGTGTCACACGGTACCCTCTACTTTCATCTATATTGTTGTCTTAACTTGTTTTTATAATGATAGGGGGTGGCTGTCTCAGGCGGGGGGGGTCTAAAGGGGCCGGGAGTCCACACGGATATGCCCTCCTCCGTTCTTTCTCCTACCTTTGGGGCTTTAGTTATTAGGGGCGACAGGCACGCTGCTAGTGGGGGCAGGCTATAGCCATTTGGAGGGGTGCAGGGTGGGGGGTTGGAGTTTTTTTTTTTTTTGCCTTTTTTATTTTCTATGGCCTTTCTTTCTTTCTTCCTTTCCCTTTATAAGGATCAGTATAGCTATGAATCAACTGGACTCTTATTGTGTGCTCGTATTTCATGCTTAGGCTTTAATGATATCCTGACTCCTGGGTTGGCGGGCTCTGAGTGCCGGAGCAATATGGAATGTATATTTTGTTTTCTTTCGTACAGATCTCAATGCTCTGGCGCCAATTTTCCATTATAGTGGTTACTTCATGCAAATCCTGTTTTTTTCTTTACCCTGTCCCCCGCATTCTGTTTGATTGTATAGCACCTGATCCTCTCGTATAAAATATAAAATGAAACCTCTGTCTCATCCTGGAACCCATCTGCGCATTCTAAATACAATCCTTATCCTGAATCGCTGCCGGACCTCGGGATTGTCGACTGATGAGCCGTGTTGTACGGTGATATTGGAGATTTTAATTTTTCTAGCGGCCGGACCCCGCGGTTGTAGGCCCATACTTGTATTTTTACTGAATGCCACAAATATAGGTTTAAAAAAAAATACTGACACACGTTTGCATTCAACTTTTTGGAGCTGTCGTTTTTTTGGTCATTATACCTTGTTTGTTACACAGTCTGCTGCCTGTGCCAATGTTTTGCTCTGACCTTTTTGTCAGACAAGACACCCTTCACAATGAGTGCACACGTCGTGTGTGCACCTGTTTCCTCAGCTATGTATACGGGCCCTCTATTGTAAATAAGAAGTCCTCAGTAGCCAGATGATGAGTGTGGATAAATATAGTAGATTTATTGATAAGTTAACTAAGAAAGTCACTGGAAGATGGTAAGTCCAAGTGATGCCCCACCAGGAGCAGCCTCTGTCCTGCTCAGCCTGCACACTCCAACTGACACTCCACAGCTCACCAAGCACCCATCATTCCATGACATCATCATTCATCCAACATTCTAGACATCCTCAGGCACACCAACACTCAAACTGGCTGAGCAGTAGAGAAAAGAAACATAGGCAAGGGGAAATGCAACAGTAGATTATAACACATCCCCCTCCCTAAGGAAACCAAACACAATAAAAGAAATGAAAATACATAGAGGTGCCAGGAGGTGCCAGGTTTCTTCACATCCAAATTTACTTTTGATACTATGAATCCAAAATCCATTTAAGCTTGAGGTTTCTTTAGTCCAAAGTCCATTTTTCATCAAAAACTGCACGCAGGTTCTTAAAAATCGTCGCCAGTGTTAAAATAATGAAGTCCTCAGTAGCCAGATGATGAGTGTGGATAAATATAGTAGATTTATTGATAAGTTAACAACATAAGAAAGTCACTGGAAGATGGTAAGTCCAAGTGATGCCCCACCAGGAGCAGCCTCTGTCCTGCTCAGCCTGCACACTCCAACTGACACTCCACAGCTCACCAAGCACCCAACATTCCATGACATCATCATTCATCCAACATTCTTGACATCATCAGGCACACCAACACTCAAACTGGCTGAGCAGTAGAGAAGAGAAACATAGGCAAGGGGAAATGCAACAGTAGATTATAACACCCTCCTTGTGGCATTGCTTTTAACACTGCTGTGTTTGCTTGTCTGTGGCTTATGGTATTTCCATAGCCTTCTCTTTCAGAGCCCCCAACCTCGCTGTTTGCTCAATGCCCTAGGCCGCACCAGGCTTGAAAACCCAGTCTGTATGTTGAGTTCCAGAGACATGCCAGCAAATCCCTGATTAAGGTCCAGCCCTGTAATTGGGAACTCTGGTCAAAATTCCAGCAGGCCAGTGGCAAATGGTTTGTACTGGATGCAGATACTAGCTCTGGAAATCTACTGAAATGTTGTTGAGAAATGTTCAATGGATTGAGCGCCTGGAAGCTACTTACCTGTGTCTGGTGATAGTGGTGGTGGCTTTGTTAAGGAGTAGTGTGTTCATGTTTTTCCTAGCGGAGGAGCGTCGCCCCACTGCTATTGCAGCAGTGAAAAAAAGACTAAAGTTTAATAACAAGATGTTATTATCATTTTCTTTTTCTTTCAGGAATTGGGGCGAGCTGGGCTCCCTGACGCTAGAGCAGAGGAGTCGTTTTTTGCACTCCTCTATGTGCACATGTCAGTTTGGCTGGCCCTCTAGTGCCGGCCAAACCGTCATGAGCACTTGTCATGTTCTCCATCCGGCTGTGTTGCACAGACCTGTCGAGATCAGGCCCAGCCTCCCCAGGCACTGACTGAGCATCCAAACAGGATGTTCAGGCCAATCACAATGCTGTTCCTGCAGCGTCGTGATTGGTTGGAAGGGCCCGGAAGCCTGAGCACTTCTGGTGCTTCCAGCAGAGGAGGAGAGGCGTGCGGCAGTGTGAGCGGCGGGCGGCTGAGAAGCTAAATGTTTTATTTTTGTTTAATTACCCCCCGCCCCACCATCCCCGTTCCGAGCGAGCTAACACTGGATGGAGGATGTAAATACTCCAGTGAGCAAATGCGGTGCCACTGGATTTAGAAGAAATCACTTGTGACTGGTCAACTGGAATTTCCACCACAGGATGTACTACATTTACAGAAGCCCTGAGGCCTTTCTGGCCAGCAGTATGAATTCAGAATAATAGCAGATATTATGCATGATGTCAATTAAAAATAGCCACGAGTGGTAGCTGCAACCTCTGGCGTTGCCCTTTGAAACCCTTGTCAATGCCCTTGCTAACCCTGGTTTTAAGGTATGCGCAACAGAAACACAAAGTAAACACGGTTCTGTGTACCCTATTACCGTCTAGTTTCCTTAACTTGCCCATTTTCTAGCTCCCAGCTGCAAACTGGAGACTATTGAGGGGCTAAGTATGGGGCAATGAGTCAATTTTGTGATGTCAGTAGCACTATCCCACTACCACTATCTCTGGCACTGTGGTGAACTGACGTCCATAGACTCTGACGTCAAAAAGTCACGTGTACGAACATTAAGTGAGCATGGCACTAAAATCTATTTAGTTTCCGTAACTCGCGTTCTGTGCCATTGTCACAGTTCCTCGGGAGCAAACAGCATCCTGTAGTGTCCACAGGTGGACAAAGGATTAGCTGTGTTAGATCATCATAGATCAAGTGGCAGGGTATATCCAGAGCACTGGAATTATGTGGCAAGGGAACACCAAATTATGCGGCAGGGTTGACTAAATTCAGTGGCAAGAAAAGGCAAATTATGCTACAGTTTTTGATAGTAATACATCATATTTTGCAAATTTGACACATGATAATGCTGCCAGGCCAAATATATCACCTTATTAGCACCAGTTCAACAACAAAATACAGAAATAAGCAACTGAAAGATGACCAGTTAACCTTTGCAAAGGGCCTTCCACTGCATGCAAACACATGTTGCCACGTTTTTAGTAATTTTTTATGCGTTTGAGCAAGAAACAAAATTATTTTCTGTTAAAATCTGCAGATTATGCAGAGGATTATGGACTATGTGGCAAATGCGGCAAATCCATAATTTTGCGAAAAAAAGCCATGGCCACAGAATCTCATAATTCCAATTGCCTTAGATTTATCACTTCACTAGCCCTGCATTTTATTGATGTGACCATGATGATCTTATGGCTTCACACAAAAATCTGTTTGGGCAGGCGCAAGGCATGTGGATGCTAAATGTTACTGCATAAATAACAGAAATCTGTGTTCACATCCTGGCTGGGGCACCTCTGTTTTTGCTCCTCCACATATTGGCAGTGGCATAACCAAAATGATGGGGCTTCCAGAATGTAATGAGAGCCCCCGGAGTCCCCCGTATCACCCAGATAGTCATTTGACTGAGGATGGGTTGGGGTGGGTTGCCCCCATGCAGCAGGGACTACAGGGACCTGCTTTACGCCCTAATCATTTTATAACGGGGGTCGAAATAAAATGTTATGTTCAGTTCTACAAACTGCAAGGCAGAGGCTGCAAACACTTTATAAGCAATGTCTTTTTTTCCTGCATGTTAGTTTTACATTAGCTGTTCTGTATCCTCATGATTACATGTCCAGCGCTTGCTGACAATTACCTAAATAAACAAACATTGGCAAAGCCAAAAGGCCTGATTTGCATTTTGAGTCCTAATTAAAACATTAAAAAGCCTGCTGCAGTGAAATAAAATGGTTTTGTATACAATATGTAAATGTAATTAAAAAAATGTCATCTGTGACGATTTAGTTTACTTTCAGTAAAGTAGTCCGTCATGCACTGCAATGCTCGCTCTCCATAGGAGGCGGATTGATAAACCAAACAGCCAATAGCATGAGGTAAGAGAAAAATACTACTCTGTGAAGAGCCAAAGCTCACGCTACATTATGTAAAATAACTGATTACAGTAGGTCCTGCACACAGCTGTGCTAATGAGCCAGACATAGTAAATGGGCATTTGGGTGAAAAATCTTGGGATGAAGAGTTATGAGAAACTGTAGCTAAAGCAATAGGTCTCAGCAGTTCCCCTACCAAGCCAGGACTGGCCATACCAGGCTCCAGATGTTTTCCTGGTGGGTTGGCAGCATGAGACCGGTTTTACTGCTAGTGGTGGCTGATTTTGTTGCTGGAGGATGGGCCGGCTTACTTTAAACACAATGCAAAACAAATGGTTTTAAAGTGTGACGGACACACCACGCCTCTTTGAAAACCATTCGTTATTGCATTTGGCTAGTTACTGTCTCCTGCAGAGTTGCCATGAGCAGCGATAACATTCAGGGGTTCTGGGGGAAGGGAGGTGGGGGTTCCACTATTGCTTGATGATTAAGACACTTCTAAATTCAAAACAGTGTATTCCTTTATAATGAAGCTATTGCAACCATCTTAACTGAAGCACTGGTATGCACAGAAAAAAAGAGAGCATGCATTAAGAGCAAAAAAGATAGGTTATATGCCCGAATCCAGCACATCACACCATCTTTTAGATGCAAAACTTCATTTTGAAAAGCTACAAGCTTCCGATTAAACTTAAAATGTTGATTTTTGCATATTTTTGCCTGTCAATTAAATAAAATATTTCATCATTTGTGTGTATTTGTTTGATGTTTATTTGTTTCTGTACTATCATAGAAATTGCTGGTTTCCAGTAGTGAGTCTGTGGGCGTACACAGAAGTCAAAGGTTAAGACCCGTTGCTCCCCATGAAATCCTACATCCAATCCTGCCTGAAGAAGGTCAGTGTACAGTAGTGTCAGGTGAAGATGATTCCCTTTTGACCTTCTGAAAATCTCTGTTTTTGGGATTGGTGAAAGGCTTGTTCATGTTACATTCAATTCAAAATAAACCTGCAGGTTAGTGAGAGGGGATGCAAAATCCTCTTGGGTGTCTCCTATTTTGAATTGGCTTCTGATTAGAGAACCGCTTTCATTGTTCTGTATTTAATCCTCACATCTCTTGCTTATAAACCACCTGTAGTGCTGCACAGGCATTATAGTGTGTTAGACTGAGAGGCACTGGCAATATTCTCATTAAATCTCCAAAGTGTCTTTAATTGTTTGAATTTATTTTCATTTTTTCATTCATAACATTCCAGTCATATTTGAGGCAGCCGACACGTTTCGCAATGACAGTGCTTCTTCAAGGCTAATAATCGGAATCACTTGTTATGCATGTTTCACGATGAGATAACTTATCTATTTGGCCAGTCACTTATGATTTTTCTTATTCTTATATATTGTCAAAGGCAGCGTCCAATATTTTTTCTTCACAACTGGTCAGATGCTTTAAAGGTTTTACTTTCTCGCTTTCAGGGTGTTTGGTTGGAAGAAGATTTTACCAGTTGTACCTCAAACCTTCAAACCTGTCAATTTCTGAACATTTTTCATTGTTTAAGGTTGCCGCAGAGCTTTAGAGGGGTCAGATCTTTGTGTCGTGCACAGCCTAAGGCACTTTAACTCAGCGCCTGTCCCCTCCCACACAAAAAAACAACAAAGGTTTAGACACAGGCGTAGATGTCCTGGGGAGGATTTACACCCTGTAATGGCCATTAGCTACACAGAGCCTCCAAACAATTAGGTGGAAACCTGTTCTCAGCAGGGGTTTCCATTTCTTTGCAGACTATGTGATATCAGCTCCTCAGGTGAACTAACATCAGGTGACACACAGGAGGATCGTGTCAGTTGGAAGGTCTATGAGCCTCTTGGAAGTGAAAGTTTACTTAAGGTGTCAAGTCTTCATATCTTACCTTGCTGAGCACTATGGCATTTTATAGCACATATGCACCACAAAAGTGTCTTCTGGGCACTAACTGACCTGACAGTTCGACGAGCCAGATCTTCACTGCCCTGCGAAGGGGAAATGATCTTTAATTCTTCGGATTTCCAGTAGATACTTTTCCATCTGATGGATGTCTGTACAGAGAATGAGCGACCACTTGTGCACTTAAAGAACAACCATACTGTACAGAATGGCATCTAAAGGGCGGAGGGCTTTCCAGGTGTGCAATATGTTTGTCTTTCAATATTGATGGTTCAAGGTTACAAAAGGGAACGCTTGACAGACACATCCTACAGAGCCTTTATTATCCCTCTAGGGACGAAAGTCAAAAGCTGTTTGCTCCATCTGATTCATCCTGATATGTTTTGCTCTATCCACAGGATTTCCCTACATTTTCTTTTTCGGGCTGCATTTGGGTTGCCCTGATGTAATGAACTATCCATGCATCAATTCCAGGGCTCCCAGGGACATACTTGGGGCTCCTTTTAAAGTACGACAAGTGGTCTGTTAGGCCAGCAGGCTATGGCCTCTGTGTCCCTGATGGACATTTAAAGGTCCTTGCCAGGAAGTTGTGGATGTCGGTGCGCGGCTCATCTGTGGACACTAGAGCTTTGCCAAGTGGACACCGTGTTTGATGATCAGGTCCCACTCAGCAAAAAATGTTGAATTCTGAAACAAACTACCAAATAAGTCGTAAACAATAACAATAGCTCTGAAATGCATGGATTTTTTTCTCTGGACGTGTGGGTTATTGAGTGCTTTCCCTACTAGGGACCACCATGCCTCACACGGAGGTCCTGGGCTGGGAAACAATTAAAATCGTGCCCTGCTTCAGGGAAACAGCCTGCATCTTCATTCTCATACATGAAACCGATCAACGCTTTCATTCTCTTGCAGTTTAAATGTCCTTTGACCCACAGGTCTGGGTGGACTTATTCACTTGTATCTTGGACTGTCATTTATATTCTGCACATTTTACAAGTTTGGATTGTCTCAGGTCTCTGGGTCTCACAAATGCATGCCCCCTGCAGATCGACGGAAGAGTCTACTGTGTTACATCAAGAGGAGTAGTGGGAGTTGCCAGGAATCTGGGGGCAGATTTACAAGAAACGGACGCATCTGTACAGATGCGTCAGTTTCCTTGCGCCTCCAAGCGAAACCCTTGCGCCACCATGGATGCATCATATTCACAATACGGCGCACCATGGCGCAAGGATTGACAGATGCGTCAGAAATTCTGACTCATCTGTTGGTGCAAAAGTTATGCATGCTAGAGGCATGTCGCAAGCACAGCGCAAGTCCATCAATGCATTGGGAGGCCTATACTTATTGTGCTGCGTCACTCCTTACGCCTGCTTTAAGCATGAGTAAGGTTTTGACCCAGTGGCGTCCCAGAAGTGGTGCTGTGAAATTTTGTAGATTTCACTGCGTCACTTCAACGTGGCTTTCCTGCGTGGGAACGCCCACCCTGCATACATTATAACTAATGCAGGTATAATGTGGCGCAGGGCTTTACAAGGCGAGGCAACTTCCTCGAAGCGTCACATTCTCTCGAAGCGTCACATTGTAAATGGGCCGTATCATGGCGCATTATTTATGCCGCTGCTGCGTCACAAAAAGTGACACAACGGCGGCACAAAATTGGTGCAAGGGGTTTGTAAATCTGCCCCAGAATGTTTTGTTAAACCTACGGTTGTTACCCTTCGGGACTTAGAAATTAAATTTATCAACAGTTGACTACATGTTGTATTTCAGTCATATTGGCAAAACTGTGCATTTTATAATACGCTATCAACATTTGTATAGCATAGCGCCTTCTACCATTAGAAGTGCCAGGGGGCTTTTTTGTGTTTTTCCTACCAGTGTATGCCGTGACTAACACAGTGTTCCTGGATTGCGAAAGCAAGTGATAGTTGCTGTGCCCTAAATAGGGTGAGGCTGCAGTGATTAATTTGTAAACAAACATAAGTGGCAGGGCCCTCATTAGGCGGGCATCAATGCTTGCATATCTCTTTGCCAATGACAGCACCAACACAACTACTAACCATCACACTGCTACAAGTGTGACATTTCAAACAGACGAAGACCCCAAAGTTGTAAGAACGTCTTGGGTGGCTGGTATTAGTTGTATTTAATCTATATTGAACTAATAAACAACTGTATTTCTGCTCATTTTTTAGTTGCACAAATAGTGCCACCATGTGGCAGCTGTCATTAGTGCTAATGTTGCTAAATAAGTACTGGTGCTGATCACCGGAAACCACAGTCTCAAATTAAGCACTGTCAGGGGCTACCATCATAATAACCTGATGACCCTGTATGACTGTCACTTCAGATGTGTCGAACAGTGAAGTCAGCTGGGGGTCACCAGTAGGAATCCCTGCGCTTCTCCTAAGTGTAAATAGAGCAGTAAAACCACAAGTTTGCCAAACTGGAAGCAGCAAAACAGTGTCTGTAGTGGGTCACCACAGACATCCCATTTAGGCACACCTTCTCTCCTCAGGGTGAATGAGGATTCCAAATCATAAAAATTTGGAAGTAATTTCCTTTATTGTAATAGTTATTTTTTTCTTATATTTTATACTCCATTGTTTCAATCATGAATTCAATTCATTCATATTTGTTTATGTTTGCATCAACGACACAAAAAGGAATTACAATCCAATGCATTTCGGGCATGTATCTCCTGCCCTTCATCAGGGAACCAATTCTATGGACTAACAAGGAAAGTGGGCACATGCACACAGGGGGGCACACCATGTGCCCCTTTTACATGCATCCCACAGACCTGAGGTTTCTGTACCGCCAGAATTTTCATGGCAGGCTCACAACCATGAAACTCGTAATATGCGATTTCACAACAGTCCGACCGCCGTAGTCGTGTTATGGTGGTCGGACCACTGGTGCCATGGCCCCCGAATGCCACCGCGCCTCCACCATGGGTTCGTCAGGCCTATGGACTGGCAATCTCGTAATCGGGCCATAAATCTTTTAAACCATTAGCCTAGCCTGCATTTTTTAAACGTATGCAGGTCCACATTTTCTTCATCTTAAGCCAAGCCTACATCTTATACAACTTATGAAAAGCCTACATATTTTACATTTTAAACCAGGTCTAGTTTTTTTTCGCCATGCTCCAAACTTACACCTTTCACAAAATAAGTCAAGCCTACATCCCTTTGATTTACTTTTTGCTGGGGGACCATATGGCTGATCATGTTGAAGGCCACGGACAGGTTGAGAAACATGAAAACCATCAGAAGCGACCTTGTTTCTCTAAATTGGCAACTACAGAGAGACCTGAAGCTGTGCATTCACTGCACACTTCAGTCATTTTAGAGTACATTGGACGTCACATATATGAAAATTGTTCCCAAAGTTGAATAGGCCCATATTTAGCCTTCTTCATCATATAATGTTATGTTATTTTAATTTCTCAAACATTTGTACAGAAAGTTTTTGGACACTACTTGTCAAGAAAACAGCCAATTTACTTTCAAAATGTAGAGAGAACATAGAAGATAGAACTATGGAAGCAAATAATAATTAGAAAGACGTGATATTATGCTGCAGGTTTACTGGAACTTTTCCTGTAGCTAAAAACTGATCCATCAATCAGTTTCTTCATAATAAGTTCCATGTTGGCAGGAGAATAGGTTTTCTATATATAACACACTATACAGGATAATCTGTAGACGACTGGGGCCATTTGCTGAGATAATAACAACGCTGCCACCAACGAAAGAAATATATATCCAATTCAAGGAAGATGTTCCTGGGGCAAATGAAGTACAATTTATTTCTCATACCCTTGTAGGTGAAAGACAACGTCTGTGGTTCAGTCATTCCATTTTACACCAAAGGAAGGAGAGTGTATGCATGGAAAAGACAATACTTAGTCATTACTCAGTGATAAAAAAAGAAAACAACAGTACCTTCATCCTCACAAATGAAACCGTTCAAATCTTTTATTCTTTTGCATCATAAATGCCATTTGATCCATGGGCCTGTTTAGAATTATTCACAGTCTTTTACATTCTGTGAAATTGACATTGAAATGTCGCCTTGTTTTAGGTCTGTGGCTATTAAAAATGAAAGAAAAATCAGGAGGCCCCCTGAGTTGACAATTCTAGGACCAGGGGAAAAGATACTAAAAAGATCTAGAGTGTCCCTACGGCATATATCTAGTGGACAGTTGAACAAGTCCAGAAGATTCTATGCATCCAAAATAGGACTTATGAACACATCTGTTCTTTAGTTCAACCTCACAACCACAAGTAGCATGAACGTAATCATATCTAGGGGGACTGACAATAGAGTACATAGAGCAATAATGTTGGCAATTTATAAACACAATTTGACAGACAAAAGGTGTGCAAATAAACAAAAACGTTTTGGCAAGAGTGTAGTTACAAAATTAAAACATATGTATGTTTATTCTGCTTCATGCAGTTATATTCGTACACAGTAGCAATTACATACAGACATATAAAATTCAGTACATCATAATATTCATGAGAACATTTTTTTTTAAAAAGATTTACACATCCATATTTTAAAATTGTTTAAGAGAACAAGTGTCGACGCAGCGTTTCGGTGTTGATAATAAGCACCTTCTTTAGGACTGTTTCTCTATAAAGAGACACACAATTACCATACAGAAAACATAACAATTTAAAATGTTACAATACACACCTAAGCTTAACATGTTCTGTCTAGCTGGAAATACAGAATTCCAATCATTTCTATATATACCTCATTATGAAAAAAACAATTAACTCGTTTTCTTTACACATTTCAAACTTTTACAATTAGATTTGTGCCCCTATATTTTCAGTTCACAGTGTGGTTCTATATGGTTCCCTAATATATTGCAATTTCAGAGAGTCCTTGATTCCATTGCTTGCAGAGACACAGTGACATAAAGTTGGTACGTCTCTTACCTTGAGTATCAATGCTCTGGGTTCACTCAGAGTCACTTTACAATGTTGCGTCCTCATGTGACTATGCGGCACTGAAAAAATATCTGCACCAATACTTCTGCGTGGTATTGTCAATTCAATTTCTAAATGGATAATATTAGAGACAAGTGTTAATACTACTAGTGACCTTTCGTCTCATTTCAAAGGTGCTCTCTATTATAAATGAATAGCCTCAATACCTGTATAAGTATGAGTGCAAAATGTACCCTGCCTTGGAGGAGCCACCGATCTTAATTCAGGTGCTGGATATCTACAAAGAACACACAAATATAACTTAGTGCTCTGTAATGCTGTTACTTGTCTATTGTCTCAGCTAGAAATAGGAGCCACTCACCACCTTTTTCCTGTCACTTCAGGAATCGCTGTAGCCAGGCCTGTAATACTGTATACCTCGGCACTGATAAACTCAGGGGTTGTCCTCAGGTTTAAAAAGCGATCTGTAGAATGAGAAATTTTATTGGTGTTTTTATTTCGCCTTGTGTTCTCACTACATGGCATAGATTACACGAAAAACTTCCTTTTTACCTTTCTGACCTTGTTGTTAGTCTATAGATTTTGACAGACAGCTATAGTCAATATTATTAGGACTCATTCTTGCTCCCGCTATTACTGCCGCTAATTGTTACCTTGAAGATCAGTATTGTGACATATTGCTCCATTGTAATGGTAGTTTTAACTGTATCCCGATTGGTTTATTAAAGTAACCATATATCAGTGATTTTCTATCTCACTCATTAGAGATGGAATTTAGTCATTTAATGGAATAGAAGCGAACGCTGTTGCAGGCATTGTTTAATTCCAGCTGCTGCTACTTGCTTTAGCTCCTTTAAGTAGGAAAACAACCGCTACCTCCAGAAATTATAAGTACATCTCAATTGGTTACCTTAAAAACCTCAGAATTCCGACTGCCGAACTGACTAACTACCGACCTATATCCTTACTCCCTCTGCAGACCAAGCTCATTGAAAGACATATTAACAAACACTTGTCTGAGTTTATTGAAGCCTCTCACCACCTAGAAGTCTCACAGTCAGTTTTTAGGCCCAAACACAGTACCGAATCGGTTCTTATCGAGGTAACTGATAACATCAGAATGGCACTAGACAAGAGTCAGGCAGCACTCTTGGTGCTGCTTGACCGGTTAGCAGCATTCAATACCATCTCACACCTGATCCTACTGGAGAGACTTCGAAACATAGGTGTTCAGGGGCTGGCCCTGAAATGGGTGACTGACTTCCTAACTGACAGAACACAGACTGTTACTCTAGGAAGCTATAAATCCACACCTACCAAAAGGACCCAGGGGGTTCCGCAGGGCTCATGCCTTTTCAATATTTATGCTACCACTCTGGCTAAACTCATGAGGTCCCTAGGATTCAATCCCATCTCAAACTCAGACGACACACAGCTCCTCCTCACATTTGATAATAACAGACCAGATATACAGCTCATCTTCTCCAAAGGCATGAAGGCTATCGCTGCCAGGATGCAGACTAATTTCCTACAACTAAACGCGGAGAAATCAGAAATCATGGTATTTGGCGGAGCTGTTACATGCTGGTCGCCAAACTGGTGGCCTGAGGAGCTGGGTCATGCCCCAGTCCCCAAGGAAGTGGTCAAGAACCTAGGCATCAGAATTGACCTAAACCTAACCCTTGATGCACATGCAAATACTACTGCTGGCTCCTGCTTCTACATCCTTAGTCTAATCAGAAGTATTTTTCCCCTTCTACCCTCTTCCACCAAAAAAACGTGAATGCAAGCCTTGGTACTAAGTAGACTAGACTATTGTAAGGCTTTGCTATTTTCGGCAAACGAAAGCTCCCTCAATAAACTACAAGTGGTGCAGCCAGAACACCCTCTGCTCCCCTCCTTAATAATCTCCATTGGCTCCCTGAGAGAAAGCGGGTAAAATTAAAAATAGGCTCCACTATCTTCAAAGCCCTTAATGGTCAAGGCCCTTCCTATCTTTCTAACAAACTAGCAATGTACATCCCTCCACGTTTGCTTAGATCAGGCTCCGAACTTTTGTTATGCACCCCTAGAATAAAAAAATTGTGCAGCTGAGGGAAAGCATTCTCTTACCTTGCCCCAGCCTTTTGAAATTAACTACCTTTCCATCTCCGCAACTATCAGAATCTCCCCCAGTTCAGAAAGCTCCTGGAAACTCACCTTTTCTAGTTATTTGCCTCGGCTGATTTCTCCCGTCCTAAGCGCAGAGATACCCTTTTGGGTGATTCAGCGCTATACAAATCAATAAACTTCAAACTTCAAACTTCAATACCCGCTGCGGCCAGCAGTGCCTGCTCCCATGCCTTGAGTCCACAGTAGTGTCCTTTGTTAGTTCAGGAGCACGTACCCTACACCAGGGCGGGTTTATGTGTATCGGTAAAAAGCAAGAGCCTAAAAAACTCAAGGGAAATTCTATATGAACTGTACGTAAACTGACGGGCAGAGAGGGGTAGGTCATGAGCGTGACACCGCAACAGATCATTTTCCAACCTCAGTTGTTACGTGGTTCTTTGCCCTACTCTTTGGTGTTAGGAACGACACGGTCAAAGGGTTGGATATTGTTATCTCTTTTAGGGACCTCATGATCAGGTACAGCTTAACTGATCCATTGAGGTTTTTTAGGCTCTTCTGTTTCAACAATACACATAAACCAGCCCTGGTGTAGAGTAGGGATTACTCATTCATTCCATCTGGTCCTGAAGAAATGCCAAGGATCCCTCCTATACCACACAGGCGTTACACATGTCGACATTTTAATAATCCCACGTGTAGAAATTGTCACAGCTCATTGCACCCCAGTGACAGCTTTTTGCACTTTTGTTTTTACCCCTGCCAAACAGATCGTATATTAAAATATTTTTTCTTGATACTCCTTAGGTAGTTTTAAGTCACAGTCTCGTCACTATACACTCTACCCTACGTTCACAGACCCTCACTTACTCATACGGCTTAAAGAGAAGATCTCTTCTAAAGAGCCCTTTTGCGGAGCCCGGGGGGCATGTTGCAGTGGCTACCCCACGAGGAGCTAAGCCCTATGATGAAGCATGACACCCATCTAGGTGTGTGAGGGCTCAATCTTCCAATAAGGAAGACCCTTCCTTAACTGATGTTTTTTCCACCTGCACTTCTCATCAGACTTCCCTCTTTCATAGGAACAGCTGCCCTTCTTTTGTATTGATACCTTGCTTTATGGGAGCATGGGCTCTGGACCTTTATCTTGTTCCTAGTTCCCACACTCTGTTTGATTGACTGCACCAGAGGTTGTGTCAGCTCAGGAATGGGAAGTTTTGATAATCCTCCAGTTGTTGGCCGGCACTTAGCACTTCGGTTCAACAGTTGGCTACATCATCATACAGAAGTAATATGAGAGCTGTATATTTTATGTTATTGACATCTGCAAAGTGCCTTCTACCATTAATGTGGCACCACCGTGCTTTCTTGATTGGGTGCCCTTTTCATACTTTTCCTGGGATTTCAATCCTTCAATTATGCATGATTGGTTGGTTATGTTTGCTTAGCATGGGACCACTCATGGAAACACAAAGGACTACAAATGAAGAACTGAGGGGTTGTTCAGGATGGACAGCTGATCATGTTACCAATAATGGAATACCCAGGAGGCTACTCAGTGTCTGCTTGCAGTACTGGGCTATGGTACAGGTATCATATCATGTAGACAAAATGGCAGGACTATGGTGTATGGCGTCAATACTAGGGTAGCAGGGAATCCAAGGCTAAGATTGAGATTGTGATTTAAAAACACCAAGAAAACTGCATCTCAGGACTAAACTGCACCGGTGGAGCTCTATACGGTACAAGATTTCGAGCAATAGGGAGGCAAAGAGTTAGGAATGAGTTGCATATGGCTTCAGAATAAGATGAGTTCGATCATCTCAGGGATCTTTAATGGACTTTGTGTATGGATTTGTAACCCGAAGGGCGCTAATGCTTATTTTATTTGACTGTCGTGCACTGTTAGCCACTGCTTGACCAGAGTAGGACATGCTGTTGAGCTGTCTTGCTCACTACTTGCACGGCTTTGATGCACTGCTGTGCACCTGTGGGTGAGGCATGTTTAAAGTAACCTGTTCTGTTTGGTGTAAGGACAGGGATGTGCTACTGAGGCAGAAATGCTTTAACAACCATGCAGCTAGGGTGCGATCAATGCAAGAGATGGGAACAAAGACCATCTAATGGCGATCTATCAATTGATGAGCTCTGGTAGATGCCTGGGGGATGTTTAGTCAAACATGTTCAATTGGAAGATAGGATGCACTCATGGGGAACATGAAAGCAGGACAAACAACATAAGCTTAGCATTGCCTAGATACATATCTAGCATCATATAGCACCAGGCAGTTATGACAAAACATTGAATAAATTGAGTCAATACACTAGGGAATATGAGATGAAACTTTGTCATCGACACTGGTGGCAAATGACGTTCATCAGGGGTAGCTGTACACAGGGTCCCTGCAGAACTTGTATCGAGAAATGAGAAAGCAGCACGCTGATGGGCAAATACACTCATCAGATAGGCTAATGCTTAGAACTGTGACACCCTGGCAGAGCACCGTATGGTAACATTACTACAATGGCAAGGGGGTAGTAGGCCAGGCCAGAGGAGCATTGGCAGACATCTGTAGCTACCAATGTTGGATAATATGAAGGCTACATGCCAGCACTGCTTATTTTGAGCCAATGGTTGCAGATGGGACCCACCAGCACTCATTGACTAATGTTGGTTGTCATATGTGACATCATATTTTATTTATTTTTATCAATGTTAAGTATGCTTTTGTCATTGTGTTATGTATTGGTGTTGACTGTTTGTATTGCATTGTTTATGTGTTTGCATGTTATTTTCAGCCCTGACGAAGTTTCAGAAGAAGATGGAACGAAAGGTGTTGGCTGGATTTTATCTAATTTGATTACAGAATATTCATAATAAACAGCATATTTGGAATACACACAAAATGGAAATGTATTGGACTTCCATCTTTTGCTGGTGCACCTTTTCATTTGCTATTATCTTTGATCTGCTGGACAGTGGCAGCGAACAGCGGCAGGTGCCGGATTAGTGGCGCACAGGACTTTGTACATATTATGTGAATTATAATTGAGGCGTGGTCCTTTAAATCTGCTGTTGTTTGCATTTTTGGGGTTCAGCACTTATTTTTCAAAATCAGACTTTGACCTAGAGCAAGAGATAGAAAGACATGGAAGAGGGCAAGAAGGAAGAGAAAGGTGGAAACCCAGTGTCAAAGAGAGAAATCAGGGATGAAAAAGAACTTGTAAGCTTGAGAAAAAAAGGGTATAAGTATATGGTGGTGGATGAAAGAAGCATGGGGTGAAATCAAGACTACAAAGCCTTGGTATTCAGCAGCCCTGATAATCGTGTGCACAGTCCGGAATGTTATGAGCTCAACTGTGGGCCATAGCATTTATTTTTACAAATTAACCTCTGCTGTGTCATTGGGAAGGAGCTGTGTATGTTGCTGGAGCACCTGTGTTTTCAGTGGATGGGCACTTCTCAGCACACATCAAGGCCCAATTCTTGGTACAGACGCATGCCCTCCCCCTGGAACAGTCTGAGTAATCTCTGTGCGCGGCAGATCGTGAGAAAGCTGCTGCTACAAACAGCATGAGGTCTGGACGAGCTTCTAGTTAGTCAGACAGAAGCCGCGTTGGCACATTACACGGGCAATTTAGAGAAGCATTTACTAGCGAGAGCTCTGCCAGTGAACAGGCTAATGAGAAGGCACGGAAGGAGCCAATGCGAGTGAGTGTCTGAAACATAACTCCAGAGGGAGAGGGAACCAGCGAGAACAAGGGAGGAAAGTCTGAAAAGCGCAGCTTCCTTTCTTCTTTTATGCCCTCTAAGCTACGTGTCTTTCTTCCCCCATTTCATCCTTCTGGCAGTTCTCTCCTCTCTTTATTTCTTATTTTCGACATTCTTTTGAGTTTTCTTTCTTATTTTCTCATCAGGCTTCCCTCTTATACACCCAAAGCCATAGAAATTCAGCAATTATAGTTACCTGAGCTAACTACAACTTACGCCCCAGCAATGCACTGCTTATGACCTCACATATCACATCACTCATGACATGGTCAGTGACATTACTTATTACATCTTAAATGACAGCAATGACGACAGCACTGCTGACATCATCCACAGAACCACTCACACTCCACACAATTTCTAATACACCCACTCACACACCTACAGACCCACCCACATATCTACTCACAGGCCTATAGAACCACTCACACACCCACTCATTTAACCATGGAGCCACATACACCCACTCAGTCACCTCTGCAAGCATTCACATAGCCACTCACTCACTCATACAGCTACTCACACAACCACTCACTCCCTTATATAACAAATCAAACAGCTACACTCTTACCAGTACAGCTACTTACACACCCACTTATTCAACCATACAACCACTTACACAACTATTCACTCATGCATACAACCTCTGAACACATCCATACACTCACCCATGCAGACACTCACACAAACATCACTCTCCAGTACAGCCACTTACACAGTAACTCACTTAACCGAACACCCACTCACCCGTACAGCCAGACACCCACTCACTCATCCATACAGCCAATCACACACTCACACATACACCCACTCAGTCACTGATTCAGCCACCTAGACACCCACTCCATGCCAGCTACACAGCCACTTGCCCTCCTATACAGCCACTCACACACCCACTCACTCACCAATACAGGCACTACTGCCACTCTCACAGCCACTCACTCACCTATACAGCTACTCACACAGCCACTTATTCACCCATACAGCTACTCACAGCCCAACCTATTCACTATTCACCAATACAGGCACTCACACACCCATTCACATACCCATACAGCCACTCACACACAGATACAACAGTCACACACATAATATATGTTAGAAATAGTATAACTCATTAGTAGTACACATCGTGAAGGAACTCTCCAACCCCAGCTCCAACACCAACGACATCCCACCTTCGCAAGACCTTGGCGACTCGCTGGCAACCTTCTTCCACCGCAAGATCACCGACATCCACAACAGCTTCAACGTTAAGACCGCCCAGACATCCACTGAAACCTCAGCCCCCACGACCATCACCCACACCAACAGCCTGCTCTCCTGGACCTGCATCAACGACGAGGACACCAGCAAGATCGTGAACACCATCCACTCCAGAACACCGTTAGACCATTGCCCACACCACATGTTCAACAAAGCCAGCACAGCTATCACCCCCTATCTCTGGAAAGCAATCAAAATCTCCTTCGAGACAGCAACCTTCCCGGAAATCTGGATGCATGCCGAGATCAACGCCTTAATCATGAAACCCAAGGCATACCCCAAGGACCTCAAAAACGTCCGACCCATCTCCCTGCTCCCATTCTCGGCAAAAGTCGAGAAAGCTTTCAACAAACAACTGACCCGCTACCTCGAGGAGAACAGCATCCTGGACCCATCCCAGTCCAGGTTCCGCAGCAACCATAGCACCGAAACCGCCCTCATCGCCGCCACCGATGACATCAGGACCCTGCTAGACAACGGAGAAACAACAGCCCTCATCCTCCTGGACCTGTCAGCCGCCTTCGACACGGTATGCCACCGCACACTACAAATACGCCTACACGACGCCGGGATCCAAGAGAAGGCCCTGGACTGGACCACATCCTTCCTCTCCGGCAGAACATAGGGCGTCCACCACCCCCTTCCGCTCCATTACCACCGAGATCCTCTGTGGCATACACCAGGGCTCAGCCCGACGCTGTTCAACATCTACATGGCACCCCTCGCCCAAGTCACCCGACAGCACGACCTCAATTATCATCTCCTACGACGATGTCACCCAGCTGATCCTCTTCCTCACCAAAGACCTTCACACCGCCAAGACCAACCTCCACGAAGGAATGAAGGCCATCGCCGAATGGATGAGGAACAGCCGTCTGAAACTGAACTCGGACAAGACGGAGTTCCTAATCCTCGGATCCACCCCCTCAGCCTGGGACGACTTCTGGTGGCCGATCACTCTGGGTACAGCCCCAACACCAACTGACCACGCACGCAACCTAGGGGTCATCCTCGACTCCACCCTATCCATGACTAAACAAGTCAACGCCGTCTCCTCCTCCTGCTTCAACACCCTCCACATGCTCCGCAGGATCTACAAGTGGATCCCCACCGAAACGAGAAGAGCAGTCACCCAGGCCCTCGTCACTAGCAGGTTGGACTAGGGAAATGCCCTCTATGCAGGAATTTCGGCCAAACTCCTGAGACGGCTGCAACGCATCCAGAACGCCTCTGCAAATCTGGTTCTCGACATATTCGCCGCAGCCACATCACACCCTACTTGAGAGACCTGCACTGGCTCCCCGTCAACAAGAGGATAACCTTCAAGCTCCTCATCCACGCACACAAGGCACTCTACAACACCGGACCAGCATACCTCAACAGAGGACTCAGCTTCTACACCTCTACCCGCCAGCTCCGCTCCACCAGCCTGAACCCGCACCGCAGTCCCCCGCACCGCAGTCCCCCGCATCCAAAGAACGACTGCCGGCGGCAGATCTTTCTCCCACCTCGCCACCAAGACCTGGAACACCCTTCCCACCCACCTACGGCAGACCCAAGACCTGCTGGCCTTCAGAAGACTCCTCAAGACCTGGCTCTTCAAGCAGTAACTGCACCCTCCCTCCCCCTAAGCTAGACATGTGTGGCTATGCCCATGTGCTACGCCCTCAGGCCTCCCATGTGCTACGAACTCGGGGCTTCTTCCAAATGCGTAGCTCCATTAGATACGCACTTTGATATAACCTCTGTTGGGCTTTATAAGGCTTGGGCAATCTTATGTTGAATGATATCTTTTTTGTTTATATGCTGTCAATTCTGTTCCCTTATGCCTATGCTACGTGCCAAGTCCAACTTGATGTCTTTGAAACCCAGCCATGTGTGTTTGCAAATTGCGTCAACGTTGAAAGCCAGACATGTGCGGCTACGCCCATGAGCTACGCCCTCAGGCCTCCCATATGCTATGAACTCGGGCCTTCTTCCAAATGCATACCTCCATTAGATACGCACTTTGATATAACCTCTGTTGGGCTTTATAAGGCTTGGGCAATCTTATGTTGAATTATATCTTTTTTGTTTATATGCTGTAAATTCTGTTCCCCTATGCCTATGCTACGTGCCAAGTCCAACTTAATGTCTTAGAAATCCAGCCATGTGTGTTTGCAAATTGCGTCGACGTTGAAAGCCAGACATGTGCGGCTACTCCCATGTGCTACGCCCTCAGGCCTCCCATGTGCTACGAACTCGGGCCTTCTTCCAAATGCGTAGCTCCATTAGATACGCACTTTGATATAACCTCTGTTGGGCTTTATAAGCCTTGGGCAACCTTATGTTGAATGATATCTTTTTTATTTATATGCTGTCAATTCTATTCCCTTATGCCTATGCTACATGCCAAGTCCAACTTAATGTCTTTGAAACCCAGCCATGTGCGTTTGCATATTGCGTCGATGTTGAAAGCTAGACATGTGTGGCTACACCCTCAGGCCTCCCATGTGCTACAAACTCGGGCCTTCTTCCAAATGCATAGCTCCATTACATACACACTTTGATATAACCTCTGTTGGGCTTCATAAGCCTTGGGCAATCTTATGTTCAATGATATCTTTTTTATTTATATGCTGTAAATTCTGTCCCCTTATGCCTATGCTGCGTGCCAAGTCCAACTTAATGTCTTTGAAACCCAGCCATGTGCGTTTGCAAATTGCGTCGACATTGAAAGCCAGACATGTGCGACTACGCCCATGTGCTACACCCTCAGGCCTCCCATGTGCTACGAACTCGGGCCTTCTTCCAAATGCATAGCTCCATTATATACGCACTTTGATATAACCTCTGGTGGGCTTTATAAGCCTTGGGCAATCTTATGTTGAATGATATATTTTTTGTTTATATGCTGTAAATTATGTCCCCTTATGCCTATGCTACGTGCCAAGTCCAACTTAATGTCTTTGAAACCCAGCCATGTGCGTTTGAAAATTGCGTCGACGTTGAAAGGCAGACATGTGCGGCTACGCCCATGTGCTACGCCCTCGGGCCTCCCATGTGCTTCAAACTCGGGCCTTCTTCCAAATGCTTAGCTCCATTACATACGCACTTTGATATAACCTCTGTTGGGCTTTATAAGCCTTGGGCAATCTTATGTTGAATGATATCTTTTTTGTACTAAAAGCCTGAGATGTGCGTTTTTGCTCATAGCATAATGGTGTTATCGTAGAATGCCACCCACGTGTGCGTTTTGCAATGGGGCCCTTTGCCAAATGCTGTAAAGTAGTGTGTGATTGTAATGTAATCGTACTGAATTTCAGCCTCGTGCCTTTGATATATGCTCTCTGCCGTCTTTGGCGTATAACATCACTTATGCCCAATTCACTGAAGCCACTGGTATGTGCGAATCGAATGTAATGTAAGTCCTGTTCACTTATGCCTATGTTTCGTGCCAATTCCAAAGTAATGTCTTTGCAACCCAGCCATGTTCCTCAGTGGTGACCGGTCAGTGCTGCACAACAGTGTGCAGCCCCTTCCCTGTTGCAGGACTGCTCTTCCTCGTCCATGCCCCTCTGCTGTATCGCTGTGTGACACGGCAGAAAGCATGGCTTTCTCTTTTTTTTCTTTTGGAGTAAACAGTGGCTCAACGCCACTTGCCCTATTTGTGGAGACTGCTTTGTTAGTAACTTTTTGTTGAGTTAATGGTGTTCCTTTACTAATTTATTTCTTCTTTTTTTTTGCATCCATTACCCATACTATTTATTTTTGTAATAGTTCTGTCTTTTACTATTTCCCTAACCTTCGAAATTTTCACAATTCCGCCATTTGTTCGTCATCACCTTTTTCTTTAATGTATATTTGACAACCTTCTTTTGAGGAAAATGTACCTTTTCTCCTTTAATTTTTCCCTTGGTGTTATGGTTGGTTTGAGTGTTCTTGACAGGGGTGATATATATAGTAATGGTGTATATTTACACCTTCGTTAACTATTGGTCTTTGTAATTATTTGAATGAGACCACGTAAAATGGCTTAATGGTATATATGACTGTCTATTATTTTTTAAACTTTTTCTTTTTATAGTAATGGATGTCATTAAGTACTATGAGCTTGTGGATTATGTGAGCCGTAATGTTTATCCAGATGGTTTTACAAAAGTCCAGAAGCATGGATTACGTCGAATGTCGAAAAGTTACACCGTTGATGGTAGTATATCTCAGTATTTATTTGTAAGTGGCATGTGTTAAAGGTTTATGTGTTATTGCATGTTTTTTGTTAATGTTTTCATTTTTTCCCTGCATAGTTTGCGTAACTGTTCATTTTTTCTCTATTTGATAATAGGTGGGTGTTTGTTCTATACTGCTAGAGCTAAGAAGACTAAAGTGGTCATTGGAGCTGAATCTGCTTATAACATTTTTCATGAATTTCATTCCTCTACTCTTGGTGGCCATTCCGGTATCAATAAAACTCTGAAAAGCATTTCCTCCCGTTATTTGTGGCCAAATATGTCAGTTCAAATTGATGAATGGGTGAGTTTCCATTTATCCTGTTTTTACAAAAACTTATTAAATATGTTTTTTCCTTATCGACAGTGTTTTTAATACAAAACGTTTTAACCCGTATATTTATGTTTTATTTCACTCTCTCTCCACTATGGTATGTACAGTGTTTCAATGAAGTACTTTATAGGGTATGTTTTGTTCTTGTTCTCCCTTTGCACTGTAGATGTAATGCGTGAAGTTTTTAAGTTTCTGTACTCTGTGACATGGTTATAAATTGAACTTGTCAGATTTTTATTTTTTGACTTGCAGATCAAACAGTGTGACGTTTGTCAAAAGGAAAAACCAGCCCTCAAGATTTGGCCAGAATTAAAACCAATCAAAGTATGTTTTAAATTCGTTAACTTTACTGGTACAAACTTTCTGTCCATTACCTGATTTTGATTTTAGCATTGCGTTTTTTCAGCTTTTAACTTTTGTACCTGTGATTGTGTTTTCTTAACAGGTGGAAGAAGTTTGGGAACTTGTTGGAGTGGATTTGATGGGACCTTTACCTACCACTCCTACAGGATACAAATATGTTCTGACAGCCACAGATTGTTTTTCGAAATGGGTTGAGGCATTCCCTTTAAAATCAAAGACTGGAGTTGAGGTTGCTTCAAGACTGTTGGAAATGTACCTCCGCCATGGTACTCCGAAAAGGGTCCTATCCGATCAAGGTCGTGAGTTTGTGAATGAAGTGAGTGAGCCATTTTGCCGTAACTTATAATGCGCTGATATTCTTTAATTTACTTTGTCTATTGTGATCTTTGTGTACTGTTTTTTTCTTATTCATTAACAGTTCTAAAGTTTATTTCACCCACATGTCCCAATATATTGATGTTTGTTTTCAGGTTAATATGGAGTTATCTAGGCTCTTACAAATAGAACGTTCTGTAAGTGCAGCCTATCATCCACAGACAAATGGGTTAGATGAGCGTACAAATGCTAACATTAAAAGGTAATGCAAGTTTTTCATTGACTTTCTAAGTACTTGTGAGTTAGCTGTCATGGTGATGTTTTTGCATTTTACTATTTTACTACTTTCTCTAATGTGGTCTGACAGGTTTGTTTTGCTGCAGTGCAATCGTAACTGGAAAGTAATGTGTCTACTGAGCTGACAGTATTATTTATGCTTCAGGTTAGTTGTTTTTAATATTACAGCACTTTGGCCAAGTACGTCAATGAGCATCAGACTGATTGGGATGTTTATTTGGACCAAGCATTGTTTGCTTTATGATCGAAGCCGCATACCACTACAAAAGTTTCCCCTTTTCTACTTATGTATGGCCAAGAAGCAAGATTTCCTAGTGAGGTCATGGATGGACCGGTATGATATTTAAGTCAAGTCAAGTCAAGTCAGAGAATTTATATAGCGCACTACATACCCAGAGGGTCTCAAGGCGCTTAGAAAGGGGAGGAGGATTACTTGTCAAATATCCACGTTTTAAGTTGCTTTCTGAATGCTAGGTGGTTCTGGGTAAGGCGAAGGTAAGCGGGGAGTGAGTTCCATGTTTTAGCAGCCAGGTATGAGAAGGATCTGCCTCCCATGGTGGTCTTGTTGATGCGAGGTACAGTGGCGAGGGCTTGGCTGGAAGAACGTAGTTGGCGGGAGGGGGTGTAGAAGGACAGTCGTGAGTTGAGGCATTCTGGTCCGATGTGGTAGAGTGATTTGTGTGCGTGGGTTAGCAGTCGGAAAGTGATCCTCTTATTGACGGGTAGCCAGTGGAGGTCTTTCAGGTGACCAGAGATGTGTTCGTTGCGCGGGATGTCTAATATGATCCTGGCTGAGGCGTTTTGGATTCGTTGAAGTTTCTTCTGGAGTTTAGCGGTAGTACCTGCGTAGAGGGTGTTTCCGTAGTCCAGTCGGCTCGTGACCAGAGCATGGGTGACTGTTTTCCTTGTTTCGGTGGGGATCCAGCGAAACGTTTTTTTGAGCATGCGGAGAATGTTGAAGCAGGATGAGGATACGGCGCTGACTTGTCTGTTCATTGAGAGTGAAGAATCCAGGATGACGCCTAGGTTCCGTGCGTGGTCTGTCGGGATGGGTGCTTTTCCAAGGGCTTCCGGCCACCAAGAGTCGTCCCATGCAGAGGGGGATGTACCTAAGATGAGGACTTCTGTTTTGTCTGAGTTCAGTTTCAGACGGCTTTGTTTCATCCATTCGGCAACTTCTTTCATTCCTTCGTGTAGGTTAGTTTTGGCGGTGCTGGGGTCATTGGTGAGAGAAAGGATTAGTTGAGTGTCATCCGCGTAAGAGATGATGTTGAGGTTGTGTTGGCGGGCGATGGCCGCGAGGGGGCTCATGTATACGTTGAAGAGGGTGGGGCTGAGTGAGGATCCTTGTGGTACGCCACAGATGACTTCAGTGGCCTCGGACTTGAATGGTGGGAGGCGGACTCTCTGGGTTCTTCCGGTGAGGAACGAGGTGATCCATTCAAGTGCTTTTCCTTGTATTCCGATGTTATTGAGGCGTTGTAAAAGGGTGCTGTGGCAGACTGTGTCGAATGCTGCAGAGAGGTCGAGGAGGATGAGGGCGACTGTGTCTCCATTGTCCAGTAGAGTTCGAATGTCGTCTGTTGCTGCGATGAGGGCGGTCTCAGTGCTGTGTTTTGCTCAGAAGCCAGATTGTGAGGAGTCGAGGGATTTGTTGGCTTCGAGGAAAGCGGCGAGCTGGTTGTTGACAGCTTTCTCGATGACTTTGGCCGGGAATGGAAGGAGCGAAATGGGGCGGTAATTTTTGAGTTCGGTGGGGTCCGCTGTTGGTTTTTTCAGAAGGGCGGTGAGTTCAGCGTGTTTCCAGTCTTCCGGGAAGGTGGCGGAGTTGAAGGAGCAGTTGATGACGTCTCGGAGGTGCGGTGCTATGACGGAGTCTGCTTTGTTGAAGATGTGGTGAGGACATGGGTCTGTGGGGGATCCTGAGTGGATGGAATTCATCAGGCGGATTGTGTCCTCAGTGGAGATTGGGTTCCAGTCGTTAAGGGTGTTCACGGGGGGAGAATGTTCAGCAAATGGTAGGGTGGGTTGGTCTCCGGGTTGGTTGTCGAAGCTGTTGTGGATGTCTGCAATCTTGTTGTGGAAGAATGAGGCTAGGGAGTCGCAGAGGGCTTGAGAGGGGGTGATGTCGTTGGAGTTGGCTGAGGGATTGGAAAATTCCTTGACGATGTTGAAAAGTTCCTTGCTGTTGTGGGCGTTGTTGTCAAGTCGATCCTTGAATGCTGCTTTCTTGGCCTTTCGGATTAGTTGGTGGTGAGTGCGGGAGGCGTTTTTGAAGGCGTCCTTGGTGCTAGTGGTTGGGTCTTTTTTCCAGGCCTTTTCAAGGGAGCGGCAGAGTTTCTTGGACTTCTTAAGATCATCGTTGAACCATGAGGCCTTCTTGTTGCCAGGTTTGCTTTGACGTTTTTTCAGTGGTGCTAAGGTGTCGGCGGTGTTGGATAACCATAGGGTGAGGTTGGCGGCGGCTTGGTCTGGGTTAGAAGAGTGGGCTGGGGTGTTTAGAAGGAGCGATGCGGAGATCTGGTCCGTGGTGATTTTGTTCCAGTTTCTTAGCAGAGTTGGTTGGAGGTGGTTGGTGGGTTTTGGCTTGTTGTAGGTGAAGTGAACGCAGCTGTGGTCAGTCCAGAGGAGATCCGTAGTGTGGCTGAAGGAGACATGATTGCTGGAGGTGAAGATGGGGTCGAGTGTGTGACCTGCGATGTGGGTGGGGGAAGTGACTAGTTGTTTAAGTCCGAGGTTGGCGAGGTTGTCTAAGAGGGTGGTGGTGTTGCGGTCGTTGATCTTTTCAAGGTGAAAGTTGAGGTCTCCCAGAAAGATGTAGTCTTTGGAGGGGAGCGCGTGTGGGGTGATGAAGTCCGTGATGTCTTCACTGAATTTTGCGCGGGGTCCTGGTGGTCTGTAGAGGAGGGTGCCTCTGAGTGTGGTCTTGGGGTCGATGTGGATTTGGAAGTGAAGGTGCTCGGAGTTGGCGAGGTTGGCGTCAGAGCTGGTTGAGATGCGAATTGATTTCTTATGGACGATAGCGATTCCTCCTCCTGTGTGGCCGGTGCGGTCCTTGCGTGTGATCTTATAGTCTTCAGGGATGGCAATGGTGATGTCTGGGGCGGAGGAAGCGTTCATCCATGTTTCTGTTAGGAAGGCGACGTCTGGAGAGATGGTGTCTAGTAGATTCCATAGGTCAATGGCGTGTCTGTGGACCGATCGAGTGTTGAGAAGGATGCACTGTAGGTGGTTGGGGTCGGGAATCTGTGTTGTGGTTGTAGCGGAGATGTTGTCGGTGCCGATGAATTTGCAGGAGTAGCAAGAGAAAGGTCCATGGGTGTGTCCAGGGGCGGCTTGGACGCAGTTGGGGGCGCGACCGGGGTTAAGGGCTAGGAGGGTGGCGGCATCGTAGGTAATGCGGGGGGGCTGGGAGGGACGGGGGCCAGGGGGTATGGCGCTGGGCGCGGTCCAGGCGCGGACGGGCGTAGACGGGCTTACCTTTGGCGCACCTTCGGCGCGGGTTGGGCGCGGTCGCTGCGCGTAAACGCTGCGCGCGGGAACGGCTGTCATATAAGGAGGGTGGGGGGGAGGGGCGAGGGCGGCTCAGCTGGGAGGCGGGGCGGGCTAGGTATGAGGACAACTGAATATTAAATCTCTCATTTTAAAATCGCTAAAAAGCATTGATTTATTTTTGTTTCCTTTATTAGCTTCTGTTTAAACTACCAACAGAAAGCGAGTATGCATCACTTCTTGCAGAAAAGAAAAGTAGAGCAGCAGAGTTGCAGAAGCAGACAAAGCAGAATATAGAGCTTGCTCAGGAAAAGCAGAAAGAAAAGTTTAAAAAAAGAGTTTGGCAGAAATATAAGCCGTACTTGTTCAGCGAAGGAGAGTTAGTCCTTGTTAAAAATTGTAGGCGATCGACAAGGAAAGGCGGCATTTTGGAGCATAATTTCACAGGACCCTACCATATACATGAGATTAAAGGGAAGCATGTAAAGTTACTCAATAGTAGCAACGTGGTCTTACGTAGAACTTATAATCTGGACATGTTGAGGCCTTATAAGTTGAGTGCGACAGGTAATTTTGTCAGGGCTACCTTTTTTAAAGTAATGGCCTAATATTTTTATGTTTTTTCATATGGTGATTACTGTGCCTGTGTAAAAGTCTCTTTAATATGCGCAAACTTATTTGTTATGAACATTTATTTGTGTAAAGAACAGTACTTTACGGTCGGGATTTATGAATATGTACTCTTGTTTCAGTATTGTTTGCGGTTGCATGTTTGAGTAGTCTGTTTAAATTATTAACACCCACTTTAAAAAATCATTTTGCAGGAAACATGACCAGTGACCAATGGCCATCCGTGCTCCCATCATCTGCCGCACCGCCTGCATCATCTGCCGCCACACCTGCATCATCTGCCGCCACCGCTGTATCATTTGCTGCTGGTATGCCTGCATCATCTGCCGCCACGCCTGCCTCATCTGCCGCCACACCTGCATCATCTGCCGCCACGCCTGCATCATCCTCCGCAACGTCTGCTTCATCTCCCACAAAGCCTGCATCCCCCTTAGGTCCTACTACCAAATTGTTTAAAAAAGTTCTTGATGTATGGCGGAAACCGGCGATTGGACGATTAGAAGCAGTAGTGGCGAGTTTCAAATTGTATGATGATTCTTTTTGTTCCTTAAAAGTGGACCAATGGATAGTTGATGAGGTTGGTTTACATAAAATGTATTCTTACTATAGTATCTAATTATGTAGGATGTACATGGTGAGTCCCGCGGTAGAGTTAATGTGTTTTCATCATTTTTTCAAAGGTCATTGATGCGTATCTCTGCAGATTATGCATGTTAAGCACTAATGTACATATATTGTCATTAATTATTAATGCACCAACCAAAAATAGTAAATGTGTATGAAATGTTTCTAAACTACTTTATTTTATCTTGACTTCAGTGCTTATTGATTTCTGCAACAGTCTCTTCGTCCATTTTCCTTGGATCATATCGGCCCTCTCATTTCCGGGTAAATATTGAAATCTGTATCATGATTACAACATTTTTTTGGGTTGTTAATGATTATTCGATTGTTCCAATTAATTTTCTTGCCATTTATTAATATTGCAACATTTTTCCGAGTATTAAAAAGGCGTATGCTGTATGTCATTTATTTTTGTCATTGTCTTGGAAGTGATTATTGTTCCCTTCCAGTTCTCTTTTAATTGTCAATCACTTGTTAGCATTTTTCTGCAGAAATTGAGTATGGATGTTGTATTTGACTTGCATTTTTTCATAAGCTTATTTTGTACTGTATAGGTACCTTTTGAGATGATGGATACAGTCCTGTGTCCGACCAATACTGGCGTTCATTGGCTACTTTTGGTAATTCTAATCTTTTTTCACCTTTGTCACTTTTGTCATATGTTCTTCCTAAGTTTGACTTTGTATTACTAGTAACTGCTGAACTGTTTTGCTGAACACTATATTAATTTCCTTTTCTTTATTTAGTAATCACGTTTGTAGCATACAAATGCATTTAAAAATTTCCATATTTTAATATTTCATTTCCTATTCTGCTTTCTGTTTCAGATTTTAAAACCTTTTGCCAGACAAATAATAGTGCATGATTCGCTGGATGGCAATCTTGGGACCTACCATAATTTTTTACGGAATTGGAGGTAGCACTTACTTTAACTTTCTATTGCATATGTTATGTCAAAGGTGCGCAGATATTTTTTGGCCAACATTTTTTCTTTTTGTAAGTTGAAATATGTAGTATATTGTGATCGTATTTGTGTTTCATTTTTCAAACCAATATTTAACCTGACCGTTCGTATGTTTCTAAAGGGCTTTCCTACAGGCAATCGAGTGTCCACACAGTGAGCTCTGGCAGTTAGTGGTAGAATGTAACGTCACACAACAGGATAGCTACAATTGTGGTGTTTTTTGCATGCTGGTAATTTTTCCATACTTTAATTACAAGTTTGAATTTGTCGTAGATAGGTTTATGTTAAATATTTCTTACGCCTTTATAGTAGTTGCACACATTAAAGACTGCTTTATATTTAAATTACTGTTTTGAACGACAAGTGATCCTGGTGGTACTGCCTGTCTGTCGTGATTTTCATTTGCCTGTGATTTTGTCTGACAAAGAAGATGTTACTGATGTGGTAAGTGTGAGACGTCGGACAAAAGACTTTCAATGTAAAAGGCACTTAAATTTATGAGTTCTTTTTATTTCCATTAGGTTATTAGTGTAACATGTATGTTTTTAAACTCTGTCCAGTTTGCAGAATCGTACATAACTCGAAGACCAGTTCCGGCAAATTAAATCAATACCACGTTTCTGAAGGATTATGGATTTTTTATTGCAGTAAAGCTAATGGAGTTTTCAGGTTAGAATTTTAGATTGTACGAAACATGTTTTTAAATTTGTAATGCCCTAGGTTACTTTCAAAGTTTATGTGTGTGGTAGCTATTTTTCCTTTCTTCAATGATCAAACGAGCACTGCCAAGTATTTCATTGTATCCAAGATAGTAATTGATGGAAATTAACTTGTAGTTTTTTAAATGCTTGTTTTTGTATTGGTTTTTTGAAAGACTTTTGAACAGCAGTGACTGGCCTATGCACTTCATTTTATTATTGTTTTAAACCTGTCCATAATCTCCTTTACTGATGCGCTACTGTTGTCCTCTGTCACATTTAGAATCAATTCAACACGTCTGCGGGGTCTGCAATAAAGAAAATTCACAGCTTGGTATGAATTCCTCTAAGGCACAATGCCAAGTATGCTCTAGATGGATCCACACGGAGTGCATTAAAAGTGACAAGAAAAACCAGGCTGGTTTTTCTTGTGAAACTAATACTTACATTGGATGAATAAACATCTTACAAGTCAAAAACATTGGAGTTGAATCTTATCCTTTTCATTGAATGATTACCAAACTTAATTGATACACCAATGCAGGTTGTGTGCGCTTGACATTGCTTTCATGTACACAGAAGGTTGAGATCTTCTCCCCTTCTTTTCTCTGAGACAAGGGTTATCTCAGATCAAGAAGCACCAACCACCTAACTTTACAAACTACAGACTGACCACTACCTGTTGAGCGCCTCCACATTTCTGAACACTCTCATAACCCTTCGCTGAACTTTGCATTAAAAGTGACCCCTTGTCCTGGTTACCTTCTCAAGGTTTTACTTGTCAGAAATGTATTTAAAATGCAATGTATTTTGGTTGACCTTTTTCCGCATTTTGGCTGTAGATTTACATGGTGTGTAGTTTCCTGCCTTCTACAAATATGTCTGGATTATCATCTAATAATAATCTATGTTTGTCAAGTGCAAACAAACCATCATCCGTTATGGTCGCTAGGTGACCAAAGGTATGTGCGAATCTAATGTAATATCAGTGAAAGCCAGCCATGTTTAATTTTTCATTTGCTACGCACTTTGATATAACCCCTGTCTGGCAAATGGCGTCTACGTAAAGAAGCCAGCCATGTGCGTTTAGAAATGTGGTATGCTCTCAGGCACTCTGCCAAATGGCGTCCAATTCACTTCTGACAATGGTCTCTAGGTGCAGGGGGCTGTCGGGGACATTAAGCAAGGCATTAAGCAAGGCACCGTTCAATCACCCTTGACGCGACACCACACATTTCCACAATGACTAATAACATCAAACAACTGTAGGTTTTGGTTTGGTAGGCAGGAGGGTCCATGCGAATCACCTTAACCTTATTCAGCATCCACAGAATGCAACACATCAATTTCAAAGTACAGTGACAATAATTCTTTAAATTCAAAGTACAGTCCCTTTCTGAGCTGTGCTTGTCTATTCTTTTAATTCAAAGTACAGACCCTTTCTGGGCTGTGTTTGTTTATTATTCTTTTAATTAAAACTACAGGCCCTTTCTGGGGTGTGTTTGTCTATTCTTTTAATTCAAACTACAGAACCTTTCTGGGCTGTGTTTGTTTATTATTCTTTTAATTCAAACTACAGGCCCTTTCTGGGGTGTGTTTGTGTATTATTACTGTAAGTTAAAGTAATGGCCATTTATTGAGCCTGTTTTGAAATTACAAAGTACAGGCCCCTTCTGGGCCTGTACTTTTATTGATGAAATTACCAAGTGCAGGCCCCTTCTGGGCCTGTACTTTTATTGTCGAATTTCTAAGGTACAGGCCCCTTCTGGGCCTGTACTTGTATTGTCGAAATTCATAAGTACACTTATATTGTTTAAATTTCAAAGTACAGGCCCCTTCTGGGTCTTGTACTTTTATTGTTGAAATTACGAAGTACAGGCCCCTTGTGAATGCAGTGGGTAATTTGCACACCTGCTGCCTTTTGGGCTGTGTTTGCCAATTATAACATGCGATTTTGTAGCGGGGGATCCGATTTTGTAGTAGGGATCAGATTTTGTAGCTGGGATCAGACTTTGTAGCCAGGATCAGACTTTGTAGCCGGGATCAGACTTTGTAGCCGGGATCAGACTTTGTAGCCGGGATCAGACTTTGATCAGATTTTGTAGCCGGGATCAGATGTTGTAGCAGGGATCCAATTTTGTAGCAGTGACGGGATTGCCACTTACCTCAGTTGGCGAATGAGCAGGTATGATGCTTCGATTACTATAATGTTTATTTTATTCTGCTTATTCAGGTATTTCATCATACATGTCCTGGTTGTATATGTCTTATCTTTAAAGAGTATGTATTTTTTATCTCATTTGTCCAATTTTTTTTTCTTTGTTTTTGTTCAACGTCTACCTTCTTCGGGCTCGTCCGCTCGGCTGAAGCGGTCAACACCTTCAAAATCAGTTTGACCGTTATCTGACAACCTGTCAGATGTTACGCTTCTGCTTAACGGAACCACTGGGCAAGAGTAGTAAATCTGTATGAAATGTTTCTTTTCTTTCATGCATTTTCACCTTACTCTTTATGGTTTGTTGCAACAGTGTCTTCCTCTATAATTTTGGACACTAGGGCGCCTTTCCTAACCAGGCTCTTGGCCGCATTGTAGCCAGCAGCGATCAGCGCCTTCTTCTTGATACACTGGGACCGGTCAACCTTATAAGTTGTGCGCAAAAGCTTATTTACCGAGGCAATAATATTTTTAATGTGTTTTGTTATGGTGACGCTTTAATTCAACACACCTACCTGCTGCCTTTCTGGGCTGTGTTTGCAAATTATTCTTCTAATTGTAATGACAGGCCCTGGAAAGGGCCCGGTATTGTCATTTTTCATCCCAAGCACACAGAGTCGGGAGTGGGTACTTTGTGCACTTGCTTGCTTCCTTAGATGTGGTACCCGTTTCTCAGGCTCCCACTGCGGAATCAGACTCCCATTCTTTGTAATGGGCAGGACTTTGACTTGTCAGTAAATGTGCACCACACATTGTTTTTCAACTTCTTCTTCAGCCTTCGAGGGCATCCAGCGTTGCTGTACTTTTCCATGTTGTCAAAGTGAATAAGACGGATCTACATCGGTGTGTGTTTTCAACAGGATGGCGATTCTCACCATCCAGACATATGTCCGTATAATGAGCTGGGAATCCAAAACATCCACACAAGACAAACCGTCAATGTGGAGTAGACGGATGTCACTGGATGCTGCCACAAATTCCGGATTGGCCATGTCTACATGTGTGTCCCGTTCCCCTGCCCGGGACCCTTTATGGGCTTCTGGGCGGGGGGCAGCTAATTCTTCAAATGTCCAACTTGTCCGCCTTCCATGCTTTTACCTCTTTGGACGGATCCATTAATGCGTCTCTTGTTGGTGCCTGCATCGTAGCTCTCGGTTATAAGCGCCTTCTTCTTTAGTCTCTGGTGATCATTTTTGTTTTTTTGTTGACTGAATCGCCATGTACCGGGATCAGCGTCTAATGCATCATTCTAAGTTAGCCTTCTTCACAGCCCAGTGTAATGATAAATTACTAACACAACCCCCCCCCCCCACACACACACCCCACACACACCCTCAGGCAACCAAATGAAAAAGAATAATATGTTAAACAATTTTAAATTTCTAAATATAAATTTATTCCTCAGAATTTTCATAATTTAGAAGCACTTCTAACATGTCTTCATCTGGGATATCGTCACGAATTACATCCTCAGGAATGTCCTCATTAAAAGATGTTTCTAATAATTCAACTGTGTCCAAACATTCGAGGAATTCCTCGTCCAGAGATTGATCCCAAAAATCTCTGTCACCTTCTCCATTTGAAAGTTCTTTTTTGGTTGTCATTTTCTGGGACATTCATAATTTCTATGTAGGTTCCTGAAAATTAGAAAAAAATCGCAACAGCCTCCTCCTCTTGCTGTAAATTGCAGATTAAAAATCACAGCAGTCGTCTTGTTCAGGGGCTGTGTCACGGACCTGCCCTGCTTGTCCTCTTCAGTCTATTTTGCTGCAGGTGCAGGTCAAAGTGAGATCTTGTTCACTCAATAGCATCAGTAGATGTTAATGTCGTGTCCATCTGACACTTTATGATGGGCCCTCATGGATCGTGGAAATGGTCTGCTCTGTCCTCTGTTTATTTTTTCCTGCCAATTGTTAATTTTCACCATTGACTAGCCTCCCTGTCTATTTAATGGGCTTAATCCAGTTCCAGCTGTTCCGATAGTCTTCCACTTCCCAGAGAATTCAGATTTGAAACCTCTTCTCAGACAGCCTACTCCTTGCTAACTTGGTCGAAACTTGTTTTCCTGATTCCCAAACGTATACTGCTTGATGTTCTTCTGCTGTTCTATTGTGTTTTAATCAGGCAATGTGTCACTTTCTTCTTGTTTGTGGAGTTGAATAATGTCATCCAGAGACATGTCAATCTCCTTCATGGCTGCGGACTCACCATCGCTCTGCTCCATGAGCTCGCCGATACAAGCACACTGTAGAATAACGCCATCATAACAACCATTACAAGCATCCCCCAGAACCACCTTGTCAGCTGCCGGTATGCTGTGGAGTGCATCCTGCCAGCTTGCTAATGCATTGTACTTTATCTGTTC
Source organism: Lissotriton vulgaris (assembly GCF_964263255.1). Taxonomy (NCBI): domain Eukaryota; kingdom Metazoa; phylum Chordata; class Amphibia; order Caudata; family Salamandridae; genus Lissotriton; species Lissotriton vulgaris. The sequence goes on from NC_141699.1 coordinate 278,921,906, forward strand.
CTGGAAACAGGATAAATAAAAACATATGTATGGGCCTGTACTTTTATTGTTGACATTACGAAGTACAGGCCCCTTCTGGGCCTGTACTCTTATTGTCGAATTTCCAAAGTACAGGCCCCTTCTGGGCCTGTACTTTAATTGTTGTATTTCCGAAGTACAGGCCCCTTCTGGGCCTGTACTGTTATTGTCGAATTTCCAAAGTACAGGCTCTTCTGGGCCTGTACTTTTGTTGTCTAATTTCCAAAGTACAGGCCCCTTCTGGGCCTGTACTTTTGTTGTCGAATTTCCAAAGTACAGGCCCCTTCTGGGCCTGTACTTTTATTGTTGAATTGTTTTTGCAGATGTTCATTTGTCCTCCTTCTAGGCTTCCAGGACTTTTTTCTTCTGCCGCCAAGAGTCACTGTTCTTTCTTGGCTTGGTACGGTCATAAAACGCTTCCACATCGGTGTGTGTCAACGGGATCACGGTCGACGGGATCTCCGTAGAGGTGTGTCCCGTTCCCCTGACCGTGACCCATTTTTGGGCTCCAGGGCGGGGGGCAGATATTTTGCCAGATGTTCCAGTGGCCGCATTCTAGGCTTCCAGCTCTTGTTTGTTCACCTTGTTCTTCCTTCGAGGGCATCAACAGTTCCTGTTCTCTTGCTTCTTATCTTTTGTGTTAATAGATGGATGTTTGTTGTATACTGCTATACATCACATGACTATACTTGTCAACGGGATGACGGTCGACGGGCTTGCCTTCGAGCGTGTATCCCATTCCCCTGCTTGGGTGCCTTTCTGGGCGGGGGGCAGCTATTTCTGCGCATGTCCAATTGGCCACTTTCTTGGCTTACAGCTGTTTTTTTTTTGTTAACCTTCTGTTGTCAAGAGTTCTTGTTCTGTCCCGTCTTGTAATTGTTCTTCCAGCAATTTTTTGTTCACCTTCAATGATCTTCGAGGTCTGGGTGTTTGTTCGGATTACTTTGTGGTGTTGTTTAATGATGCGCGCTCTCCCTCCTTTCCGCCTTGCTGATTTTTGACGTTTGTGGCTCTGATCCTGGGCCATTTTTTATCCAATCCACCTGTCTCCACCACTTTTTCAAAGATTACAAAAATTACTACATGTTTCCATGCAACCTTTTTTAAATAACTGTAATAAAAACCATAACGTGAGTTGGTGATCTTATTGGCCGCATCGTAGCAATTGCCGTTGACGCGAACTCACTCCCAGTGATCGAAATCATTAAACATTTAACCAATCCTCCTCACAATTACTGACCTGTTCATAACAGCCTAACATTAGTATTGTTTTTGCTTCCACCTGTCCAGTTTGTGGATTAATACAGACCATTTTTTGTTTAGGATCTGGTTTAAACAGTTCTTGTATAAACTTTTTTGGCGTCGATTTCCTTGACTGCTGGAAGGGGTGGTTATAATTGGTCATTCGCTAGCTGTAGTAGTCCATTTTTAGGAGAAATGGATCAAACACCACAGACTGAAGTAATGCAGTGCAGATTGTAGTTACTCATGTTCTTCCACATGCAGTTGTGTTGATGTCAGCAGATATTATCCTCTTCTGCTTCCATGTATTCACACTGGACACAATAACACCAATTGTGGGTCTCTTTTTGACCCCAGGGTGAGTCTTTGCGTTTATTGGACTCTCCTTGTTGACCCTAGTCTGAGTCTGACCAGTCTCCCATTGCAGCACCTCGGTTGCGTCTGTCTGGTCTCTGCTCTTCCCTCTGCAGTGTCTTCACTGTGCTTCATAAAGGTCCGTCCGTCCCCCGGGGAAATAGTGTCGACTTGCACTCCCATGATGCTATCAGAACAAACCCGGGCCAGGTGTATGAAATGTTTGTTTTTTAGTTTCATACATTTTGACCTTAGTCTTTATTGTTTTCTGCAACGGTAATTTCCTCAATAGTCTTGGACACTAGGACGCCTTTCCTAACCAGGCTCTTGGCCGCATCTTAGCATCGTTTTCAAGGCAGATCGCAGTATTTTGTGACGGTGGTTTGACTATGACTTTTTCGCGGCCGCCAGTGAAACTCCATTCATCTCGGCTGAGGCGGTCACCACTTTCAAGATCAGATCTGACAGGCCGCCCTTAGCCTGCCTTATAAGTTGTGTGTGAAAGGTTATTCTCCGAGCTGTGCTGATCCTCCCTCTTTGTTCAGAGATTGTTGTGGTGTTTTGGTAAATGCTGCGCGCTTGCACTCCAGTCAGCCGCACCTGGCTATCTGGTTGCGTTCGATGTGGCTTGTGTGTTATCTTCTTTTCAAAACTGCATAAAATCTTTGACTTTTGAGATTAACCTTACTCAGCATCCACAGAATGCAACACATCAATTTCAAAGTACAGTAACAATAATTCGAGTACAGGCCCTTTCTGAGCTGTGTTTGTCTATTCTTTTAATTCAAACTACAGACCCTTTCTGGGCTGTGTTTGTTTATTATTCTTTAAATTCAAAGTACAGGCCCTTTCTGAGCTGTGTTTGTCTATTCTTTTAATTCAAACTACAGACCCTTTCTGGGCTGTGTTTGTTTATTATTCTTTTAATTGAAACTACAGGCCCTTTCTGGGCTGTGTTTGTGTATTATTACTGTAAGTTAAAGTACTGGCCATTTATTGAGCCTGTTTTGAAATTACAAAGTACAGGCCCCTTCTGGGCCTGTACTTTTGTTGTTGACATTCAAAAGTACAGGCCTCTTCTGGGCCTGCACTTTTGTTGTTGACATTCCAAAGTACAGGCCCCTTTCTTGACTTGTACTTTTATTAGTCGAATTTCCCAAGTACAGGCCCCTTCTGGGTCTGTACTTTTATTCTCGAATTTCCTAAGTGCAGGCCCCTTCTGGGCCTGTACTTTTATTGTCGAATTTCCAAAGTACATGCCCCTTCTGGGCCTGTACTTTAATTGCCGAGGTGTGTCCCGTTCCCCTGCCCGGGACCCATTTTTGGGCTCCAGGGCGGGGGGCAGCTATTTTGTTGTCTGGAGTCTTGGCCACCTTCTTGGCTTCAAGCTCTTTTTAAAGGTTTATTGTAAATCTGTGTACGTCAGAGTTGACGGGTCCATTAATGACTAAAATAGGCAAATCCATGGCAGATCATGTGCATTCAAACGATCCCCTGACTGGGACCCAACACTCCTATCAGTTTGGCGGAAGTATTTAATCTTAGTTGGAGTTTGCTATACTGCTCAAAGCCACATATCTGTGTAGTGAGTTTGCAAAACAAACAGGACACACTATATCTTCATTTTTTTTCGCAGGTGTCAGTACTCGATGTGCTGATACTCAATTGGTCGCCGGCTTGTATTTCAAGCAATGGCTTGTTAATGATGGATTTTATTGGAAAGTGTGCCATAGTGCACAGTCATGTGTCTGTGTAATGGACTTGGAAGCTGAACATCATTATATAAGTTCATTTTCTTCAACCTTCACAATGATTGAGCTGTCCATAACAGCCTAAAATTAGTATTGGTTTTGCGGATGTTCAATTGTCCTCCTTCTTGGCTCTAAGCTCTTTTTTCTTCTGTTTCTTCTGCCGCCAAGAGTCAGTGTTCTTTTATGGCTTGGTTCGGTCATAAGACGCTTCGACATCATTGTGTGTCAACGGGATCATGCTCGACGGGATCTCCGTCGAGGTGTGTCCCGTTCCCCTGCCCGGTACCCTTTTTTGGGCTCCTGGGCGGGGGGCAGCTGTTTTGCCGGATGTCCCAGTGGCCGCATTGTAGGCTGCTGGATTCTTGGTCTTGCGAAAAGGGGAGACAAGGGGACCCTACTCACAACGGAACCAGGGCAAAGTGTATATCCAAAGAACAATGGTTCCTGTGGCATAACAATGTATACAATATATGATAATCAACAGCTTAAATTAGCAATATTAATTTGAAACAGATAAGGGTTTGGCAAGGAAAGAAAGCACACATATGCTAATTTATAAGAAAAAACCTTCTTATATTTCAACTTATGAAGATGTTCATATATATAACAGCGACATATATACAAAAAATATATACAACAAGGTGCAGTGAGTCCCCAGTGATTTTGTGAACAAAAACAGAACAAACAACGGTAAGTGATCTGTACAGTTTTTTGTTTTGGATATTTACAAAGGGAAAGACCAAGCACTATAATACAACAATTACTGGCAGTGACTATCTACAATCATAGATCACTGTGCTTAAAGGGTTCTTTCCCTATGGCGTCGACGGCGTTTCGACCTGCTTGATGGAGGTCTCGTCAGGAGCAACAGGGAGATGCCTGTATATAGAACGCGGGTTCGCACGATCGGAAGCTGCGATCGTGCGAACCCGCGTTCTATATACAGGCATCTCCCTGTTTTTCCGCTGCGACTAAATCACCTCCATTACCTCGAGTATCACGTAATTCACAGTGTGCCCGGCTGGGTATACTGTAAGTCAAATTTATTTACTACATCACGCATGGGTCGTGTTCAGTAGAGACACCACGAGATGTCCCACACTGTTTAGTCCTGACGAGACCTCCATCAAGTCGATTGTAGATAGTCACTGCCAGTAATTGTTGTATTATAGTGCTTGGTCTTTCCCTTTGTAAATATCCAAAGGTGTATCAAGCAACCTTTTTTGTCTCACACCCTTATCCTAGCCAATACAGTGGCAGAATGGCTCATACTCACAACCCAAGTCTAAAAAGTCCCAGAGTCCCACAGGTGAGGGAGTTGATTCAACGAACAAGCCCACATTAACCACAGTACGTCTAATCAGCCACGCCGTGCTGTCTTTAGTCTATGTCTTCTTCATTCTCTGAGCTATCAATGTCGTCCTCCGGCAGGGGTTCACAAATATCTCCCCGGTAACTATTCCATGGCATTCACACCTTATTCCATTTGCGAGGATTAGCTCTCATTTTATACACTGCTCTTTCAATCACTAGAAGCATGTCCATATTTCTGCACCACTGAGCCAGAGTCGGTGTTTCCATAGCCCCCCACTTCTGTGCTATATCCCGTTTAGCAACCATCATCCCCACAGTAGCCCATTGTTGCCCCTGGCGTGTCAAATCATTCAGACCCCACACGTTCAACAGACATTCGCGCGGATCGGGTGTAAGGGAGACTTCCAGAGTTTGGGAAATGGTACGCAACACCTGTCGCCAGTAGACAGCAATAACCGGGTAATCCCAAAGTGTGTATAACAGTGTACCCTCCTCCCCGCAGTTTCTGAGACAATATGGGTGGTCGGCTCTATGTATTTTATGTAGCGCGGTCCTTGTAAAGTAAACTCAGTGTAATATTTTAAACTGCACCAGTCTGAATCGTGAGGAAATACCCGCTTCCCTAGGGGACGCCAGCGCTGCGTTCCAATCTGTGTTGTCCATTGTCCCCAGTTCGCCCTCCCATTTTGCTCGCAATTTACACAGTGGGTCCGGTAAGTTGTTTATCAACTTCCAGTAAGTCAGGGAAGTGGCACTAGCTTCCATGTAGTCAGTTAGGAGGCTGTCTTCCAGCGGAGATGATTCTGGTACCTCCGTGCCTACCTCTATGGCCGCCATTAGCGCATGTCGTATCTGTACATAGCGGTAGGTTTCGTTAGGGCCCAAGTGGTATTGTTGTTGAAGGCGCTCAAACGGTATCACCCCTTCCTTTGTCCATAGGTCTCCCACAGTGGAGATTCCTATATCATCCCACCTTGTGAAACCTTTGCTATGCCTCAGTTGTCCCAGGGCCTTGGTGTCCCATGGGGTGTAAGTTTGGTAATAACACACACCCACTTGAGTCTAGTTTGTGCTCTATGCCACAGCGCCACTGTGTGTCTGGTTGGACCTATTAGTTTTGCCGCAGCACCTCTATGGTATAGTGGGGCCAGTATACTGTGAGTACCCAGCTGTGCCCTATCCGCCAGGTAAGCCGGGTCGTCCTGCGGGGCATGGAGCCACTGGTTTATAACTTTAAGTTGTGCCGCCCAGTAGTACATTTGCACATCGGGCAGGGCTATCCCGCCATCGTACCAGCCCCGAACGAGCTTAACGTTTGCTATGCGGGCTGGACGATTGCCCCACAGCAACCCAGTTATTTCAGCCGTCACCTTCCGGAAGTAGTCAGGCGACACAAGAGCTGGTGAATTTTCTAGTACATAGAGGAATCGCGGCAGCGCCATCATTTTGAACAGCGCCGCCCTTCCTAGCATAGTCAGTGGGAGTGCTTTCCAATGTCTCACGTCAGCCTTCAGGCGATCTAAGAGTGGTACTAGATTCAATTCGTAGATCCCCAGGTATTTAAAGGAGGAGTCCGCTACCTTTAGTGGGCAATCCGCGGGGAAAGTCGGTAAGGCATCTTTTAGGTCGTAGATGATGGACTTCGACCAGTTGATAGTGTATCCGGATGTTCGGCCATGTTCATCACATAGCGTTAGGAGTATCGGTACACTCCTTTCGGGATCCGACAAATAAATGAGCATGTCGTCAGCATAAAGGGAGACTCTGTCTTCCCAGTTATTTCCCCAACATATCCCCTTTAAGAGCGGGGAAGCCCGTATCGTGGCGGCCAGTGGCTCCAGGACCAAGGCGAATAGCAAAGGGGAGAGTGGGCACCCCTGTCTTGTCCCTCTAGCCAGTGGTATCTCACGGGAGATATGCCCATTCGCTGCCACATGGGCCACCGGACTAGCGTAGAGGAGTCGTATCCATGAAATATACTTGGGGCCGAAACCCATGTGCGCTAGTACCGCAAAGAGATATTGCCATCCACCATATCAAACGCCATCCTGGCGTCTAATGATAGGATGGCTGCTGGTTCAGTTAACAAAGGGGCTCGAGTGTATCCTTCTAAGATTCAATGCCGTGCTCCTGTGTGGCATGAACCCGGACTGATCCGGGTTGATTAGATGAGCGAGGTGGGGCATCAGTCTGTTAGCTAACAGCTTTGCTAAAATTTTTGCCTCTACGTTAAGGAGCGATATTGGGCGGTATGATGTACATTCTACAAGTGGTTTGTCAGGTTTCGGAATTGCCACAATTGTCGCCATTCTCTGGTCTAGGGGCAGAATCCCTGTTTCTAGACTATCGATATACATTGCCAGCAGTGGCTTACTTAACATCTCTGACATTATCTTATACCATTCAATAGGGATCCCGTTGGGCCCCAGAGCCTTCCCCGAGTGGAGTGCACCGATTGCCGATTGTATCTCTTCCGGCGTTAAGTCGGTGTCTAGCTCTTCCGCGTCCTCTCGTGTTAGGGTTTGGGTCGGCACCGTATGAAGTGCCACCGTTGCCATCTCTGGTGTTATTTCGACATCTGGCGTGTAAACCCTATGGTAGTGATCTGCTAAGGCTTCTACAATTTCGGACGGACGTGTGTGCAGTTCTCCGTCGGAGCCCCGCAGTTGTAAAATGTGTCTGCCTCCTGTCCTCTTTTTATCCAGCCATGCCAGGAGCTTGCTCGCTTTGTCCCCTATGTTGTACACTCTATGCGCTGTTTCCTCTATATTTCCGATCACTCCACGTCTCAGGTGGTCACTGTGGAGCCGCTGCGAAAGCTGTTTTATAAGCTTCCCACACAATCGCTGGTGATGTTACTGAGGTTACATTCTCGGCAAGTAGTGTTGGGTCGTTTTCTTTAATTCCCGTCTGATGTGTGGTATCTGCAAGTAGCCCGGGAAAATCGGGTACACCCTCTTACGGGCCCTTTCCGAACAGGACAACGTCAGCACAATCGGGGAATGGTCAGAAATGCCTCTGGGTTTAATTTGGATGTCGTCTATGGTAAGAAGGCCTCCCCCCAAGATGAAGAAATAGTCAATACGGGACAGACTATTGTGTACCGCGGAGTAGTATGTGTACTGCTGTTCTCCCGGGTGCAACTGCCGCCAAACATCCACCAACCCTTGTGCCTCTAGAAAGTCGTGTAGCTTGGAGGGGCCTGTGGGCGCTGTCCGCGTCGGGAGCCTGTCATGTGTGTTGTGTACCACTGCATTAAAGTCTCCTCCTATAAGAAGGTCGCCCTCCGGCAATTCAAGTAGGAATTTCCCTAGCTCTGGAAATGCAATTGTGTGGAGTGCTGTCAGGATGTACACTGACACTATATTTACCGGCCTACCCTCCCAGTGTCCATGCACTACTGCGAAGCGGCCCTGATCGTCTGTTTTAGTGGTGTGTAGTATGAAGTTGGACGACCTCCGCATTAGAATGCCCGTTCCGCGCGAACCCGAGGTGAAGGCTGAATGTGCTATCATATGGTAGCCCCGTCTATCTAATGCCTGACTAGCCGTGCCCACTAGGTGTGTTTCCTGAAGTAGGACCAAAGCAGGGCCCAATCTCCGAATGCTTTGCAAAACCAGTCCCCGCTTAATCTTGTCCCCCAGACCTCTAACATTCCAAGACATCAGAAGCAGTGGTGGTACTGGCCCTGAGCTAGGTCCTCTGTCCCTAGCATCAACCTGTGAATTCTGTGCCATGTCTCTTTGTGTCATTGCCCTCGGGTATCGAAGGACCCGTGATCAGCATGAGCCTTTGTCACTGTGATGGGTGCGTATCTGCTTGTTTATCTGTTGCTTCACCCCACCTCCCACCTATCTGAGCCAAACAGTGAAAAAGACTGAAAACATCCCCCCCCCAACTCCGCCCCTCCCTGCCCCCCTGCTACACGGACCCTGAACTGCCCGCCCCCCCAACTTAGCAGAGTGCTTAACCCATTCCCAACACAATATACTTGCCTGCTGGGGTAGAGGACTCCCCGGAGTCGGCGGCCCCTCTCCCCGTCTTCGGAGGACCTCCGCCCAGTGTCCATTGGCGGTTCTTCAGGCAGTCTAATAGGATGACATCACTGTACAGTCACCGGGTGTTCATTGTTCCTCGGTGTCCTCCGCCTGCCCATCTCCTCTTGGCGGCGACCCATTCTCCGTCATTCCTCCCGATGCTTGAGAGTGTTGGTGTCAGTCAGTATCCTGTGACCCATTTGTCCTGTGCGGTCTGCGGGGTTGATCAGCCGGTCGCCAGCCCTCCAACTAGTCCTGGGCGATCTCCGGGGAATCGAAGAACCATGTTTTATTGTCAGCCACAATTCGCAGCCTGGCCGGGAAGAGCATCGATTACGGAATTTCCCTCATCCTAAGTTCATTCTTCACATCGGTGAACGTCCTCCTTCTGCGCGCGACCTCCGCCGTGTAGTCCGGGAAGAAGGACAGCGTAGAATTCAGGACCTTGACAGGGGGGGAGACTCGTGCCGCCTGCAGGATTACGTCTCTGTCTCGAAAGTTGAATAGGCGTGCTATGATAGGCCGTGGGGCCGCCCCTGGTTTAGGCCGACCCCCCGGGACGCGATGAGCTCGTTCCACAGAGAAGAAGGTGGACAGGCCTTTGGGTTGAAGCTCTCGTTTAATTAGGTCTTCTACATACAGGTCTGTCGCTCTGGTGCCTTCGGATTCTGGTATTCCAATTATGCGGACGTTATTCCGCCTCGAGCGCCCTTCCTGATCATCCAACCTTTCCTTCAGTGTCTTGTTCTCTGTCGATAACCTCTCCATAGCTGTTTGTAGCTCCGACACATCTTCCACCAGAGATTTAGTGACCACTTCCATGGAGCTGACCTTTTCTGACATTTTGTGAAAGTTCGCCCTGATCAAAGTGATTTCAGTAGAGATCGTGCCTATTGTTGCCTGCATTTGCGACAGCGCCTGCATAACATCGTCGAGCGTCGCCTTTTTCCCCCCGCTTCCGTCTGTGGATTTTCCACTTTTTATACGTGAATTTATCCATGTGGGTCTGTGTCGCACCCTTCTTGGGGCCCCTGCCCGCCATTCCGCTGGCTGCTGTGGTCTTCTTCGCTCGCTGTTGGGTCTTGTACCAACGTGGTCCGCAGTGCCAGACCCGTTACGACCAGTCCTGCCGGTCTGGAGGGTGAGGAGTGCCCAACGTATCGCCGCGATCACAGGCTAGTGGCCGAGTCCGTTCTGTGCGTCCAGCCCAGGTCACATCAGTCGTCACAGTGGTGTACTGCGCCGTTCCAATCCGGCTAGAAGGACCTTTGTGCACTTCTTTAAGGGAGGTCACTCAGCATCCACAGCGACTGTATCAGGTAGCAGTCCACGGGGTTGCAGCGGAGTCGGCCGCGCCTGCTAAAGTGATCTTCCTGGGCGGGCGGAGCAGTTATAGTTACCCAGGGCGGTCCCCAGCCAGTGCCATTTTAGAGGGGAGCAGACAGCTCATGCAGTTCAATTACTGAGGGAGGTTATGGCGCCAAAAAGTTCACATAACCTTCCGGAGCTCCTGGTTCTGCGATGGCATCTGCTTCGTGTGGAGCACTATGCGCCTTATGGAAGCACCGGCTGTGTGGCGGGGCACAGTCAATGACGGTGCAGTGTCATCAGCAGTGGGGGCCTCAGCGCATCGGCAAACAGCAGCGCCAAGCTGCTGTTGTGGCCTGCAATTGTGGCGTGCATAGAGTGTGCCTTACAGTACTCAGCTGTGTGGACGGCGATCGGAGCTTACTACCGCCGAGGCCCTCGTTCCCGTAGGCTGCACTCCCGGGGCACTCAGCAGGATGGCGATCCAGTCCCAGGTCTGCTGCACTTTCACGATGAAGGTGGCGCTCGCCCCCTCTCTTCAGCCCCGTTGTTCCTCGGGGTCCGCGTCAGCCGGTCAGCCCCAAGATGGCGGGTGCCTTCGGGACGCGCTTCCCTTTAGGGTCCTCTATGCCCGCAGTCCGGCTCCCGTGACCTGTGCGGCACCTCCGCTCCCTGCATGCGCTCCGCTCCACCGCCCAGAAACATCGGAATAATCCTACCGGATTTCGGGGGGATCCGCTGGCTCCCCGGACCCCGGACGGGCACTTCCGGCGAACCTCCCCCGGGTCAGCGCCACTTCCTGCCGGGCTGCTCCAGAAGGAAATGTCCCGGCTCTTAGCCCCGCCGCAGGCCTCAAGGGAGCGCAGTCCGAGCTCCGGCACCCGGCGTCGGATTTCCACAGGAGTTGCCGCCTTCCGTTCCGCCCGTTCCTGGGCGTCGGATCTCTCCTTTGGAGATCCCAAAACAGTCGGATACTTAGTCGGATTTACAGAGAGGCCGCCTAGACTACGGAGCTAGTCTCTCAAGCAGCCGCCATGGTTGGCTGCTAGCCACCACATCTTTTTAATTTTTAAGATAGTCATTATGTTCAAGTATGTAAAAACACACAGGCTCTAATTTTTCTTCAGAATTCAAACATCGCTTAAATTGTCTAAATCTCGAAATGGCTTTCAGATGAACCTTTACTGAAGAATGAGCAAATCCAGACTTTGCAAGAGAAAGGATGTAAGGCAAGAGTTGGTGCGGTGCAGAAGTATATGGATGTAGACCTTGTCTCTGACATCAAAGGCAGAATCTCTTCCACTTCGTGCGATAGGTTTTATTCGTACTCTGCGCTCGGGCCTGGGCTAAAATGTCTCTACGTTCTCCTGGAAGATTCAAACCCTGGAACTCAGAAGCTACGCTGTCAATTGGAGTGAATTCAGAGCCGGTTGCAGAACCTGGCTGTGAGCCATTGTTAATAGGGATGGAACAGGCCGCAGGAGCATTGGTTGATCTTGAGAGAAGAAGTTCTGTGTTCAAAAACTGCCTGGGCCATGCTGGTGCAATCAAAATCATTCTGCACGGCTCCGCCTTCAACTTGCGAATCAATCTCGGGATCAGCGGAATTGGTGGAAAGGCGTAAACAAATGCCCCGTACCAGGCTATCAAAAGCACATTCCCCAAGGATCCCTGATGGTGATCCCTGCTTGCATAGCACTGGCATTTGGCGTTCGGAGGAGTTGCAAAGAGATCGATGGTTGGGGTCCCCCGACGTGAAAATAGTTCCTCTAGAATGGTCTGATCCAAATCCCATTTGTGGCTGATAGTCTTTTGGCGACTCAAAGCACCCGCTGTGGCATTGAGTGTGCCCGCAAGATGTTCCGCTGAGAGAGTGATATTGTGTTGGGTCACCCAATTCCAAAGTTTCTGTGCTTCCTTCGAAAGGGTGCAGGATCTCGTCCCGCCCTGCTTGTTTATGTAGTGTACGAACCACCACTGAACAGCTGCAGATCCTTTGAAGGAAAGCCTGTAAGGCAAGACGGATTGCAATAAGTTTCAGCAAATTGATGTGGAACTTGCTTTGGACTGTGCTCCAATGACCACTGACTTTTAGTTCTTGGAGGACCGCTCCACACCCCTCCATGGTAGCATCTGTTGTCAACACCATGGGATATGGTGGAAGTTGGAATGGCAAACCTCCTGAAAGATTCACTTTTAGCAACCACCAGCTGCTTGCTTTCCGCATTCCTGGTGTGATCACGATCTTGTCGTCGAAGGAGCCTGTCACCTGACGCCATTGCTTGTCTAGCTGTTCCTGCAGTGGACGCATTTGAAGCCCGCAGTGCGGTATCAATGGTATGCAGGATGATATCGATCCTAGAAACGATTTGTATTGGCGGACTGACAGAGACTTCCTCGTTTACAGGAGGCGAGCTGATAGAATCAGTTTGGTCTTGCGCTCTTCCGAAGGGAAAGCCCTGCAGCAATCCGTGTCCAGGATAGCACCCAAAAACTTCGCTGTTTTGGAGGGGCGCAAAAATGATTTCTCCTTGTTGAGCCGAAGGGCCAGCTGCTCGAACAGTTGACTGCAGCTCGTGACTGCCCTGGACGCTTCTTGGAACGTAGGAGCCTTTACTAGCCAATCATCCGATATAGGGAGACTTCGAAAGACGGCTTCCTGAGAAAAGTTGCCAAAGGAGCTAGAACTTTTGTAAAGATTCTCCGTGCGGACCGGAGACCAAAAGGTAGTACTCTGAATTGAAAATGGCTCTTGCCTACTGTGAATCGAATATATTGCCTATGAGCTGGATGAATGGGCACATGGAAATATGCATCCTCCAAATCCAGAGTAGCCATGTAGTCCCCTGGATTGAGAAGACGGAGAATATCCTGAAGGGTGATTGTTGGAAAACGAGGCAGCATCTGTGAGGCCTGCACAAATAAAATGACACATTTGTCCTTCACTGGGAGCCAAACACCCTAGGGCAGCGCCTGACTCTCAGAGGGTAGAGTTGCAGAGCAGTCTGAGGCTTACTCAAGGGAGGTGGTGTGGGCTAGTAATCGCCATTTGCAGGTGCGCAAAAATAACACTCAATAATTGATTGTCCAGTCTGTACTTTGCTTTATAAAAGTAAGAGTACATTTATTAAACACACACACCACTCAATACTATACACCAATTTACAAATATACATAAGCTGTTGGAATTACTTTGTGACATTGCATAACATCTCCACCCCTCCCGCAGGGGGGGGTGGGGTCTAGTACAACCACTCCCATGTATGTACATCATCTTGCCCCAATGCAATTAGTTGAACCTATCCTGGACCGAGGGCCCTGCCCACTGGCACATCCCAGTGGCATCCCCCTTCCATTACCTCAACAAGCATTAAACAGGGATACACCTGCCTTGGTGACACATGACCCTGACCAAGCATCTCCTACTGACCCTAAAGTATACCCCTCTACATCTTAAGGGATAACAGTCTGGGATCTTCACCTAAGCGCAGCAGAAAGACTACATGTTTATGCACACTTTAGAATGACCGTACTCAGCACATTTGGATATCATTAAAAATGCATTGCAATTGCAGCCCCTAAAGGCATCACAGGTAATCACAGGATTAAGTTGTAAATAACGTCAGACACCCTAGCCGGAGTGTCTAGCCACTTAAATCCACTTTGCTTGTGACATCACCTTACACCAGTACTTCACATTGAACATCAGTCCCTCTAAAAGAAATAACCATTAATAAATGCATTTCAGTGCAATTACGCCATTTCACCTCCAGGGGATGCCCTTCGAGACATCTCCAACTCAGCCCTTCAATCTTTGATGCACTTCTCAATGAACCCCCAGCTGTAGAACAAAAGTTCCAGCCTAGGAGGTGATGCAATCTTCGCTGAGAGTTGAGGGGTTATTCTTTTTAAATCCTCAAGAAACTTAGGGTGGGACTTAGCTTTGTGCTGCTCCAGCAGCTCCCCCCAGCACCTTTTCACACTGAAGGGTGACCCCTCTCCTCTGGGGGCCACCAAAACGCCAAAAACAATCCATTCCTCATGCCTTGCAAGGCATCATGGGGCGCTTCAAGCTCCTGCCGCTTTCTGGGGCCTTGGTGGGGGGCCCGGTCCCACCCGGACCCCCGGGTAAGGGTATGCAACACGGGGAGCCCACACCCGGCCGCTCCGTGCTTTGGTCGGGGGCCCGGTCCCACCCAGGCCCCTGGCTCCTCCTTCCTAGTCGGGGGCCCGGTCCCACCCGGGACCCCCGCAGGCTCTCCACGTTGGAGGGCAGTCCCCAGGACCTGACCCACCCCGGGGACCTTTTCTGGACCGGCAGCGGAGCCTCACGCGCTTCGCCATCAGGGGGCCACATGTCAAAGGTCGCTCACCTTCTGGGGGCCATATCTCAGCCCCTGGAGGTCCGATCTGCCCCATTTGCATGTCTTCTTGCTCCTGGCGGTGCCCTCCAGCCACTGGGAGCATTCTCCTTCACCCTCCGGGTCTCCAAGAGGGTGCATTTTGCAGGGAGTGGTCTGCACTGGCTCCCTGTGCCAGCCTTTCGCCTGGCTCTCCTCCTGCACCTCTCTTCTCCCTGTGCAGAGGCCTCTTCTTCTGCGTACCGGTCCTGGGCTCTTCTTCTGGTGCTGTTAAGGGCCTGGGGGGCAGTCAGGGGTGTCCTCCTTCCAACTGCCCATTGCACCAGGCTCCAGCACCTTTTGCCTCCGCAGACCACACCCCAGAGAGAGCTTCTCTTCCTGTGCAAGTACTTTTTAAAAGTTGAGTAGGGAGCTGGCAGAAAGTCTCTGTGGGTCCTATCAAACAGCGACACATCACTTCCCAGAACTTGCTCCCTCCTTTTTTGTCCAGCCTCTGGGTTTGTTCAAAATGGAGTCATCCAGTGTCTCTGGCCACATGGCCTCTGAAACCCAACTCCTTCCTTCTTGGTGCAGCCTGGTGCCTGGTACCCAGTGACAGCTGCGAATGGATGAGCCTGTAGCCCCACCCATCTTCTTCTTTGTGGAGAGGAGGCCCTAGCTTGTGGAAGAAAGGTTATCAATCCATCAAGCTGAGGTCAACCCTCAGCCTGGGTCTGGTCATTGCTGGCTCAGAGAAATATGACAGTTCTGTATGACCCAAAAGCAGTACATATGACTTTGGACTCTGCAGAATACTTATTTTCACCTACTCTACAATGGACTTTAGTGCGTGTCTGGAATCTGTAGGCCTTGTGGAAGTCATTTTAGCCAAGGGCCCCACCTCCTGGACTGCGCGCGCTAGGAATCTCCCCTGCGCAGCTCCTACATGTGTGCACACGCATGTGCACCCGTGTCTGCATGTAACCAGCACAGTGTCCCATACTCCAGCTGATGCGCAGCGGCCTAGTCAAGCCAGGCGGACAACAGTAAAATCTCCATGCAGTCTCCTTCATTATGAGTTCACTCGGATGAGTCCCAGATTATGAAGCTCCCCCACAGTAAAAGCTCAACAATTAGGTGCTCAAAAAGCGAAAAATCCAGGCGGCCCCTAGTGTCAGAACCACCTTCTAACAGTGATCATCCTGAAAGAGAGCGTGATGAGATAAGTGTTGAGCTCCTGTAGATCTAAAATCGTTCGCCACTTCTCCTTCGATTTGTGAACCAGGAAGAACCTGGAATATAACCCCTTCCCCTTTTGGGATTGAGGTACAGGCTCTATTGCCCCCTTGATGAAGAGTTGGTGGTTTTGGATCACTGTTGACGGGATCTCCGTTGGGGTGTGTCCTGTTCCCTCGCTCGTCACCCTTTTTTGGGCTCCTGGGCGGGTGGCAGCTACTTTGCCTACATGTCCAATTGTCTGCCTTCTTGGCTTCCAGCTCTTTTTTGTTCATCTTCTTCTGCCGCCAAGAGTCACTGTTCTTTCATAACTTGGTACGGTCACTAAGACGCTTTGACATCGGTGTGCCACAGAGAATACTGCATTAAAAAATTTAATTTAAGCACCCTTTTTTCTTTGGCACAATATTATCGACGGCTCTTCTGCAGATTCAATGGTCCCACTCCATGTAGTGGCACAAAACAACCTGTTTTTTGCAGAAAACTCGAAGGTTTCATCGTTCAGAAGACACTCCAACAGCAGTGATGCCCCTGTGGTCTAGCAGACTCCCTTCCACACTAAATACCTGTGCCCGGACCAGATACCTTCCAACAGGCCAGCCTCACAGTAGGGGCAGTGTGGTGGCTGCACGTTGAGGCTCCTCAGCCTTGTAAACGTAAACCTGTTGTGAGCTGCAGATCAGGGTTCCTTGGGACCATCCTGGACATGTAGCACTGTGTGAGCTGCAGATCATGGCTTCTTGTCACCACCCAGACGCATATCCGTATAGTGAGCGAGGAATCCAAAACATCCAGCCTTTAACATTGCTCCCGTCTTGTCATGGACCCTGACATGGCTCGACATCGTTATGTGTTTTCTACTTTTTTTTTTCCTCTCTTTTTATTATGCACCAAAAAAAAGTTTATGTCTCCGAGGAAAGATGCGCCTCTGGGACAGACGTATTTGTGATTAAGGATGAATCGGGACCAGAGGGATGGCACTGGATGCTTCCACAGATTCCGGATAGGCCACGCACTCCTATCCAGGCTAATGCTCTTTTGGAAACTAAAGAGAAACAAGTGGGTGCCATCGTCCCAGCTGCGCATGCTGTCCTGCCTTTGTCAGAGTGCTGTTGTCCACTTTGCATTGTATTATGAAGGCCATTCTCCAAAGCAGGGGTCACCAGCTTATTTCAGTCCTGGAACAGTCAAATATAATCTGGTAACAGTCCTATCGGCCACACCTCCATTACTTTGTGACTGTTGACTGTGTTTTTTTCACGGCAAATGACAAGACTACATCGGTGTGTGTCAACGGGATCATGTTCGACTGGGTCTCCGTCGAGGTGTGTCCCGTTCCCTCACCCGGAACCCTTTTTTGGGCTCCTGGGCGGGGGGCAGCTACTTTGCCTACATGTCCAATTGTCTGCCTTCTTGGCTTCCAGCTCTTTTTTTGTTCATCTTCTTCTACCGCCAAGAGTCACTGTTCTTTCATGACTTGGTACGGTCACTAAGACGCTGTGACATTGGTGTGTGTCAACGGGATCATGTTTGGCGGGGTCTCCGTCGAGGTGTGTCCCGTTCCCTCGCCCGGGACCCTTTTTTGGGCTGCTGGGCGGGGGGCAGCTACTTTGCCTCCATGTCCAATTGTCTGCCTTCTTGGCTTCCAGCTCTTTTTTTGTTCATCTTCCTCTTTTTTGTTTTCTTCCGTCTCGTCAATTCAGAGACATTATGTTGTGAAACGCTGCCCCTGATTGTCATTCAGTATTCACATGTAGATTGAAAAGTCCAAAAGCTTCGACGCTGGTGTGTGTCAACGGGATCACGGGTGACTGGCTCGCCATTGACGTGTGTCCCGTTCCCTCGCCTGGAACCCTTTATGGGCTTCTGGGCGGGGGGCAGCAATTTAGTCAAAACTTGTGCACCTTCTACCTCTTTTTGGGTCATCTTTTGCTGTCATCAGCCTTCTAGGCTTCCACCTCTTTTTTGTTTTCTTCCGTCTTGTCAATTCAGAGACATTATGTTGTGAAACGCTGCCCCTGCTTGCCATTCAGTATTCACATGTAGATTGAAAAGTCCAAACGCTTCGACACTGGTGTGTGTCAACGGGATCACGGGCGACTGGCTCGCCGTCGACATGTGTCCCGTTCAGCCCCCCCGTGACCCTGTTCCGACTTCTGTGCGGGGTTTGCAGCTTTTTGGACCGCTGGTTTCTTGGTGTTGGCCACTGTCTTATTGTTCAGCTTCTTCTGGCACCAAGAGTCACTGTTCGTTCACAACTTTGTGCAGTCACTAAGACGCTTCGACATCGTTGTGTGTCAACGGGATCACGGTCGACGGGATGTCCGTCGATGTGTGTCCCGTTCCCCCACCCGGGACCCTTTTTTGGGCTCCTGGGCGGGGGGCAGGTATTTCTTTGGATTTTCAACTGCCCGCCTTCTTTGCTTCCAGCTCTTTTTTGTTCACCTTTATCTTCTTCCGCCAAGGGCATCAAGCGTTGCTGTACTATTCCATTTTGTCAAAGTTAAGAAGAAGGAGATTAAACTGTTCGATCCACGAGACAGACTAAGTCCAGTTCACTGTAGCCACAGACAATACTGCTGTAAAAAATGAAATTTTAGTAGCCAATTCACTTTTGCAAAAAAGTATCGAAGGCTCTTCTGCATATTAAATGGTCCCACTCATTCTAGTGCCACATAAACAACCTGTTCTTGGCACAAAACTCGAAGGTTTCATCGTTCAGAAGACACTCCAAGACCAGCTTGGCCCCTCTGGTCAAGACGACTCCCTTCATTGGTAAATACCTCTGCCCGCACCATATACCTTTCAACTGGCCAGCCTCACAGCAGGGGCAGTGTGGTGACTGCACGTTGTGGCTCGTCAGCTTTGTAAATGTAAACCTTTTGTGAGTTGTATTTCAGGGTTCCTTGGGAACATCCAGGACATGTGACTCTGTGTGAGCTGCAGATCAGTGCTTTTTGTCACCACCCAGACGCATATCTGTATAGTGAGGTGTGAATCCAAAATATCCAGCCTTTACCATTGCTCCTGTCTTTTCACGGACACTGAAATGGCTCAACATTCTTGTGTTTTCTATTTTATTATTTATTTATCTTTGCATTCCGCATCAAAAAAAATAGGTTATGTCTGCAAGGAAAGATGCGCCTCTGGGACAGACGTATTTGTGATTGAAGCTGAATCTTGACCACACGGATGGCACTGGATGCTTGCACAGATTCTGGATAGGCCATGCACTTCCGTTCAGCCTAATTTTCATTTGGAAATGTAAGAGAAAAGATTGGCTGCTATCGTCCCAGCTGCGCATGTCGTCCGTCCTTTGCCAGAGGGCTGTTGTCCACTTTGCATTGCATCATGAAGGCCATTCTTCTAAGGACGTGTCACCAGCTTTTTTGTAATCCTTGAATGGTCAAATATGATCTTGTAACAGTTCTATCAACAATACCTACCTTGCTCCCTTCAGAAAGGAGATTCTCCTCCAGGGAAGCCAAGACTGCAGTAAGCGCACTGGTCACCTTATGGGATGCACGCTGAAGTACCATCTGCACGCTTCAAGACACCATTTATAAGAAATACTTAAATATGCATGAATTGATAGCACTCCAGTGAGTGTATGCACATATTTACACTTATTCCAATATAATTAACCCAAAAATGTCAAGGGTACACATTTTAACAGTGCTCTGTGGACTGTATGGCAACTGTTTTGCTACATCTAGGGCATACGACTTGCTTGCTTTGTATCCGGAGGTGTTCAGTTGGCCTTAGATTTCTTCTATGGATAGCTCCACCGCCGTTTCTTCTTGGCCGCATCGTTTCTCTTGGTGATCATCGCCTTCTTCTTAAGCCGCTGCTAAACCTTTTTGGGTTTGTGTTGAATGATTCGCCTTTTACGGGGAATACTCTTTTTTTTAAAAATTTCAAAATTTAGGATTATCAATTTGTTTTTTAATACCATCACCAAATAAAGGCAGCATTCAAAAGCGGTTAGTGGGGCTTTAGGTAGTTCCTTTGTGACTATTCACTGTGTTTTTTTCACGGCAAATGACAAGACTACATCGGTGTGTGTCAATGGGATCATGTTTGATGGGATCTCCATCGACGTGTGTCCCGTTCCCTCGCCTGGAACCCTTTATGGGCTTTTGGGCGGGGGGCAGCAATTTAGTCAAAACTTGTGCGCCTTCTACCTATTTTTGGGTCATCTTTTGCTGTCATCAGCCTTCTAGTCTTCCACCTCTTTTTTGTTTTCTTCCGTCTTGTCACTTCAGAGACATTATGTTGTGAAACGCTGCCCCTGCTTGTCATTCAGTATTCACATGTAGATTGAAAAGTCCAAACGCTTCGACACTGGTGTGTGTCAACGGGATCACGGGCGACTGGCTCGCCGTCGACGTATGTCCCGTTCCCTCGCCTGGAACCCTTTATGGGCTTCTGGGCGGGGGGCAGCAATTTAGTCAAAACTTGTGCCCCTTCTAGGCTTCTACCTCTTTTTGGGTCATCTTTTGCCGTCATCAGCCTTCTAGGCTTCCACCTCTTTTTTGTTTTCTTCCGTCACTAGTGGCCTGCCGTAATACATGCATTTCATACAGTACAGTTAATTCTGTTCTCAGATCCTCTTTGTTGAGCATAGTGTAAGCATCCACATTGTTATTCAGTGCTTGCTCAGGGAAGGCAATTGTTATTCAATGTTTGCTGAGGGAACAAAATTGTTATTCAATGCTTGCTTTCTGGACAAGAGTTTCTTAAATGGGTGAAATCATAGAACGGTTCCACAAATTTGTTGTCACTGTTCAGGTACTGAAAGACTAATACGGCCTGTGTTCTAGTGTCCACATCAGTGGTGTCATCAGCCTGAATAGCCACAAAGTCTGTGTTTATCAACTCTTGTATGATAGTGATTTTTACAATCTCTAACATGTACTCAAGCAGTTCATTTTGTATGACTTTAGTGGTGCAGTGATTGGGCATTGCCACGTTTGACACTCCGACCCCCGCGGTGCAACACTAGACTGCTGCTGCTGTCAACTTAAGGCAGGCAAGCACTGCACAAGAACTCAGCAGTAGCTAATCCTGACGCTGCTCTCTTTAGAGGAGAGCTGATCTCTAAAGAGAGCAGCGTCACGATTGGTGTGAGCACGAAAAAAACATTGCTCCTTTTTCAACCACTGGGGTCTGTGGCATGAGGCAAACACCGTACTCAGCGGTGCTTGCTTTTCTAATGCCACAGGCTTCAGTAGTTCAGGAAAGGCAGCCGGTCACAGAGCACATGCGCAGTGGTGGTGCGACCTTGTCAGTGTGAGTCAATGCAGGCTGTGTCATCACGTGATCGTGATTTTAATTTAATGACGTGTCGCGGCGACGCAGCGCAATGCATTTAAATTATTTTTAATGAACTAATCTGTGTGCGCAAAAAATACCCAAATTATTAGTTGAGCAATGCCCAACCACCCATATGGTAAATCCGCCACGGTGTACTGCTGTCTACCAACACCCGGTCTGAGAGCTGACCTTGAACCACTGTTGTGCTAGCCATTCTTGTAACCGGCGCAACATAGAAGTATATTATAGTCTAAATAATTCCATGATCACCATCTGAAGACAAATATGGTAACAAGTCGATGCCCAGGCACAATATCAGAAGGAGACAGCCTTTCCACAAACCAATTTCTAAACATCTAAAAAGTAAAAAAAAACGGCAGGATTATGGCAACCATGTGAATCTACAGCTGTACATGCCAAACAAATACCTACTGTGTAAGTGACAATAACCATATCTAAGATGTGTCAGTAGTAATCAAACATGTTGTCATTAAAGTGAAATGAGTTATTCTGAAACAGTAAAACTATTTTCACAAGTTCTGTAATGTTCTAACACTGTTTGGGGTCCTCTTTTTTTTTAATTTAGAGGTACAGTGAAACAGTACAGAATGTTTAAAAATAATAATACTTGCATTTGTGGGCCCACAAATTCTTTTGGGTGAGTCATTGAAAGGTGTTTCAAAAATTACTGTTTGAAGAGCAGAGATGTAAACAATTTGAGAGTTTGGATACATGCTTAACATTTCTTTACTGTAATATCGGCATTTGTGAGGTATAATGTAAAATGTAGTTAATATGTATTATGCAAATAATGGAGCAAAGTTTGTACTTGTGCAAAATCTTTTTGAAAAAATAAATACTTACCAAAAAAAAATAAAGTGCCACTGGATTGTGTCAAGTGCTTGATTATGAAATATGCATGAAGATGATGATTTCAATTGTTGTGACGCACACATACACACAATAATAGACTGTGCAACAGAGGCACGTTACGGAAAAGTATGTAGCATTTCATTTAATAATTTGGCCTTTAAGATGGCAAGCAGACCTCGCATACAAAGTTATTTCAAAGCCATCTTACTTTTTATATGAAAGGGTTGCAAAGGTCTTTCCCAAAAAATGTAAACAGAGAAGGTTGGAGGTTACATATGACACTAGACTAATGTGTGAAAAGGGTGTGCCAAAGTCTGCATGTATAATGCCCGGTGGAGGCATTTTCAGGGTGGGTGCACACAAGGTGGTGTGTAGAGGTCAATATTTGGTACTGGATCCAACATGCACTAAGAGGGCAACAGCAGATTAATTGTACATGCTTGGACTGTAAGGATTAAACACTGGAGGAGTAATAGGTTAAGTCAAGACTTTTGATAGAGTACTTTCTAACAAATCAGTACAGTTCTGGACTCTGGGTATCTGTAAAGAACAAAGTTGAACAACTTTGTATGTGCATCCTGGAATACCAAGGATCTCTGAAGATTTGCAAAAAGGAATGGTATTAATTTCCAAGACACATGACAGCTATATAGGGAACTTCTCTGTCCAACCCTTCGTCTTCATCTATTCAATCATTTTGGTGAAGGGAAGTTTGTCTATGGGTGAAAATTGAAAATAAATTTAAATTATATTTTGATTAGCCTATCCTTTTCACTGGAAGAGGAAGTACTGGGCAGTGTAGACTTGTATTTGTACACTACATTGTTTGTCTTTGTAATTATCTGAACTCTATGCAGGACTGGAATGATAACCGCTTAACAAAGTAATTTTGATTACTACACGCACATGGGCAGGATTATTCACAACATTAAGACTATAACAAAGATACCCCTAGTACAAAGCTGGAGTTATAGATAAGAAACGACTGCATAAGGCATTGCAAAAAAAGGAGTAAAGAACGGGCTGGAAGGTCCATAGGTGGTGGAGGCAGAGTTTGGTAATCTGTGCCCTACCTATGTAAGACACTATAACAACCAAAGCACCTTATTTTATGTCCCTAACATAAATGAAAAGCAAGGTTTGAGGAAGTGAGTGTAAAGTAAAAGTCACTAAATTAACTACTATGGTCAGAACACTGGATAGTGCACCGAAGACCCATTGTAATATATAGCAAAGAAGATACAAAGCAAGGCGCCATCAAAAGGAAAGTAGATCGTCTACACACAGTGAAAAATCAGATAAAGAACAAGGCTACAAAACTAAAAGGAACACATAATGTGCAACAGTTTGCGATGATAGGTGCAAAGGAAGTATGAAAAAGCGGAGTCCCAACAAAATGCAAGGTAAGATATCATACATGACCAACACAGTGGGGTAACATTGGGTTGTACAACACAGAAAATGAAGTTCAAACATTATATGTCCGAATGTTTCTGGAGCTGGAAAGGAGGTGCACAAAGATTATCACCCAAATCAACGCACATTGGCAAAGTAGAAAAGGCCTGTATAAGCTCCCTTTATGACTTAGAGGGGTACACAAAACCACGGTGAGCATAAATACTACCTGCCCCCTATGAGCGCCAGCCAAACCCTAGTCCACGCACACTGGCAAAGTTGAAAAGGCCTGTATAAGCTCCATTTATGACTTAGGGGGTACACAAAACCACAGTGAGCATAAATACTACCTGCCCCCCATGAACGCCAGCCAAACCCTAGTCCACACACACTGGCAAAGTAGAAAAGGCCTGTATAAGCTCCATTTATGACTTAGGGGGTACACAAAACCACGGTGAGCATAAATACTACCCGCTCGCCATCAACGCCAACTGAACCCAAGTCCACACACTCTGGCAAAGTAGAAAAGGCCTGTATAAGCTCCCTTTATGAACTAGGGGGTACACAAAACCATGGTGAGCATAAATACTACCCGCTCCCCATCAACACCAGCCAAACCCTAGTCCACGCACACTGGAAAAGTAGAAAAGGCCTGTATAAGCTCTCTTTATGACTTAGGGGGTACACAAAACCATGGTGAGCATAAATACTACCTGCCCCCCATGAACACCAGCCAAACCCTAGTCCACGCACACTGGCAAACTACAAAACGAGTTAGGAGGGACACAATAACCACGGTGAGCAGAAATACTACCTGCTCACCAGTAACGCCAGTCGAACCGTAGTCCACGCACACTGGCAAAGTAGAAAAGGCCTGTATAAGCTCCCTTTATGAATTAGGGGGTACACAAAACCACGGTGAGCATAAATACTACCCGCTCCCCATCAACACCAGCCAAACCCTAGTTCACGCACATTGGCAAAGTAGAAAACGCCTGCATAAGCTCCATTTATGACCTAGGGGGTACACAAAACCACGGTAAGTATAAAAACTACCTGCCCCCCATGAACGCCTGCCAAACCTTAGTCCACGCACACTGGCAAAGTAGAAAAGGCCTGTATGAGCTCCCTTTCTGACTTAGGGGGTACACAAAACTAGGGTGAGCATAAATACTACCGGCCCCCCATGGACGCCAGCCAACCCCTAGTCCACGCACACTGGCAAACTAGAAAAAGCCAGTATAAGCTCCCTTTTGAGTTAGGAGGGACACAATAACCACGGTGAGCAGAAATACTACCTGCTCACCAGTAATGCCAGCTGAACCCTAGTCCACGCACACTGGAAAAGTAGAAAAGCCCTTTATAAGCTTCCTTTATGACTTAGGGGGTACACAAAACCACGGTGAGCATAAATACTACCTGCCCACCATGAACGCCAGCAAAACCCTAGTCCACGCACACTGGCAAAGTAGAAAAGGCCTGTATAAGCTCCATTTATGACTTAGGGGGTACACAAAACCACGGTGAGCATAAATACTACCCACTCGCCATCAACGCCAGCCGAACCCTAGTCCACGCTCACTGGCAAAGTAGAAAAGGCTAGTATAAGCTCCCTTTTGAGTTAGGAGGGACACAATAACCACAGTGGGCAGAAATACTACCTGCTCACCAGTAACGCCAGCCGAACCCTAGTCCACACACACTGGCAAAGTAGAAAAGGCCTTTAGAGGTACACAAAACCACGGTGAGCATAAATACTACCCGCTCCCCATCAACACCAGCCAAACCCTAGTCCACGCACACTGGCCATGTAGAAAAGGCCTGTATAAGCTCCTTTTATGACTTAGGGGGTACACAAAACCATGGTGAGCATAAATACTACCTGCCCCCCTGGAACGCCAGCCAAACCCTAGTCCACACATACTGGCAAAGTAGAAAAGGCCTTTGTAAAAGCTGCTTTTATGACTTAGAGGGTACACAAAACCACGGTGAGCATAAATACTACCTGCCCCCCATGAATGCCAGCCAAACCCTAGTCCACGCACACTGGCAAACTAGAAAAGGCCAGTATAAGCTCCCTTTTGAGTAAGAAGGGACACAATAACCACGGTGAGCAGAAATACTACCTGCTCACCAGTAACGCCAGCCGAACCCTAGTCCACGCACACTGGCAAAGTAGAAAAGGCCTGTATAAGCTCCCTTTATGACTTAGGAGGTACACAAAACCACAGTGAGCATAAATACTACCTGCCCCCCATGAATGCCAGCCAAACCCTAGTCCACGCACACTGGCAAAGTAGAAAAGGCCTGTATAAGCTCCATTTATGACTTAGGGGGTACACAAAACCACGGTGAGCATAAATACTACCCGCTCGCCATCAACGCCAGCCAAACCCTAGTCCACGCACACTGGCAAACTAGAAAAGGCCAGTATAAGCTCCCTTTTGAGTTAGGAGGGACACAATAACCACGGTGAGCAGAAATACTACCTGCTCACCAGTAACGCCAGCCGAACCCTAGTCCACGCACACTGGCAAAGTAGAAAAGGCCTTTAGAGGTACACAAAACCACGGTGAGCATAAATACTACCCGCTCCCCATCAACACCAGCCAAACCCTAGTCCACGCACACTGGCCAAGTAGAAAAGGCCTGTATAAGCTCCCTTTATGACTTAGGGGGTACACAAAATCATTGTGAGCATAAATACTACCTGCCCCCCATGAACGCCAGCCAAACCCTAGTCCACACATACTGGCAAAGTAGAAAAGGCCTTTGTAAAAGCTGCTTTTATGACTTAGGGGGTACACAAAACCACGGTGAGCATAAATACTACCTGCCCCCCATGAACGCCAGCCAAACCCCAGTCCACGCACACTGGCAAACTCGAAAAGGCCAGTATAAGCTCCCTTTTGAGTAAGAAGGGACACAATAACCACGGTGAGCAGAAATACTACCTGCTCACCAGTAACGCCAGCCGAACCCTAGTCCACGCACACTGGCAAAGTAGAAAAGGCCTGTATAAGCTCCCTTTATGACTTAGGAGGTACACAAAACCACAGTGAGCATAAATACTACCTGCCCCCCATGAACGCCAGCCAAACCCTCGTCCACGCACACTGGCAAAGTAGAAAAGGCCTGTATAAGCTCCATTTATGACTTAGGGGGTACACAAAACCACGGTGAGCATAAATACTACCCGCTCGCCATCAATGCCATCCAAACCCTAGTCCACGCACACTGGCAAACTACAAAAGGCCAGTATAAGCTCCCTTTTGAGTTAGGAGGGACACAATAACCACAGTGAGCAGAAATACTACCTGCTCACCAGTAACGCCAGCCGAACCCTAGTCCACGCACACTGGCAAAGTAGAAAAGGCCTGTATAAGCTCCTTTTATGAATTAGGGGTACACAAAACCACGGTGAGCATAAATACTACCCGCTCCCCATCAACACCAGCCAAACCCTAGTCCACGCACACTGGCAAAGTAGAAAAGACCTGTATAAGCTCCATTTATGACTTAGGGAGTACACAAAACCACGGTGAGCATAAATACTACCCGCTCGCCATCAACGCCAGCCAAACCCTAGTCCACACAAACTGGCAAACTAGAAAAGGCCTGTATAAGCTCCATTTATGACTTAGGGGGTACACAAAACCACAGTGAGCATAAATACTACCCGCTCGCCATCAACGCCAGCCGCAACCTAGTCCACGCACACTGGCAAACTAGAAAAGGCCAGTATAAGCTCCCTGTTGAGTTAGGAGGGACACAATAACCACGGTGAGCAGAAATACTACCTGCTCACCTGTAACGCCAGCCGAACCCTAGCCAACGTACAATAAAAACCTAGAACAGGCCAGTATAAGCTCCCTTTTTGAGTTAGGGGGTACAGAAAACCACGGTGAGCAGAAATACTAGCTGCTCCCCAATGAACGCCAGCCGAACCCTAGTGAACATACAGTAAAAACCAGGAACAGGCCTGTATAAGCTCCCTTTTGACTTAGGGGGCCCAAAAAACATGGTGAGCAGAAATAATACCTGCTCCCCAATCCACGCCAGCCCAACCCCCAGTCCACGCACACTAAAAACCTAGAACAGGCCTGTATAAGCTCCCTTTTGTCTTAGGGGGTAGACAAATCCACGGTGAGCAGAAATACTAGCTGCTCCCAAATGAACGCCAGCCGAACCCTAGTGAACACACAGTTAAAACCAGGAACACCAGCAGAACCCTTTTTGACTTGGGGGGTACACAAAACCACATTGAGCAGAAATACTAGCTGATGACAATGAACGCCAGCCGATCACTAGTGAACACACACTAAAAACCAAGAACAGGCCTGTATAAACTCCCTTTTGAATTAGGGGGTACAGAAAACCACAGTAAACAGAAATACAAGCTGCTCACAATTAACGCCAGACAAACCCTAGCAAACGCACAATAAAAACATAGAACAGGACTGTTTAAGATCCCTTTTCACCAAAGGGGAATACAAAAGCACAGGGAGCACAAATACTACCTGCTCCCCATCAACGCCAGACAAAGCCTAGTAAACACACACAGGCAAACTACAATCGGCCGATATAAGCTCCCTTTTGACAAAAAATTAAAAATCATAAATATTATATTATTACTGATTAATTATTATTAATAATTATTATTAATTCTTCATAATTATTATATCATTATATATTATAACATTTATTATATATTGCATAAGAAATTAAAAGATAAATACAATATTATAAATTATATATTATAAAATCAATTTTGGAAAAAAACATGTTTGTCAAACTTTACAGAAGTAAAAAGAACGATTAGAACAATATGTGAAAAATAACTTCCTTTAAACATGCAAAGAACATGTTACCAAAATTATTTCCATCAATTTCAAATACTTGCGTGCATAATTCCACTTTTAGAAACTAATGGCAGGTGTGGATAAGCACAGCAACCGTCTCCCAGAAGCTACAACATACTATGAACAACTTCTCCCCCGTGACATGGTGTAACAAAATTTAGATAATTAAAATGAACGATTAAAACAATATGTGAAAGAAAAAACTACTTTACAAATATTCAAATAACATGTTACAAAAATTATTTCCATCAATTTGGAATAATTGCTCGCGTAATTCCACTTTTAGAAACTAATGGATAAACACAGCGACCGTCTCCCAGAAGAAGCTACAAGGAACAATGAACAACTCCTCCCCCGTGACGTAGGGGGTACAAAGCTTGATGGGGGAACGACGGCCGATAGCTTGGTTCTGAGAATCGCTGCACCCCCTGTGACGTTGGCTGACGTAGGGGGTACAGCGCTCGATGGGGGTGCAACGCTCGTTAGAACACCGGTTAAAATTGATGACCGTTTGGTTGTTTGTATAATTATTTCCTCTTTTATGCAGTTTAGAGAGGTTTGAAAAACAGCGCCTATTCAATGTGAAGTGTGCACAGAGCTGGACAAGTTCCTATTTTGAACTCTGCTTACGCGATGAGGCCAGTGAGGCTGATGAAATAAATACATTACTTTAACTCACTTGACTAAATATTTGTGACACTCTAGTCAGCAAATAGTTAAAATGGGAGGCTGAGGATGGCAAGTATATTAGAAACGTTTTCCATATAGAGCCAGCGCTCAAACCTGCAGGTACCTAAGGCTGCTGTTTTACAACTGTAGTGTAGTTCCTAGTTTCCCACTAGGCCCTGCGCATTGGAATAACATAAACAGTAGTATCGACGTGGAACTGCTTATATTCCAGGCCTCCACTGACTATGCTAAACTTAATTGGGTTGTGTTACCAACTAGCTCAGAGGTCACTGGAAACTTTCTTCTCTGCATAGGAAGTGATCAGCTTCCTTGGCACAGACAAGAAGGGATTCAGTTTTCCAACAACCGTGCAACATGACAACTTTGCTCCTCAGATCAAGAGTCGATCTCTAGGGTCGTGTGAAACAATAGACATAGATTTCACTCAGTCAGTCTAGTGCAGTTTACTTTCACAGTATGTAGAGAATAGAGAGACGGGCGTTTATCAATAAAAGTTTAACATTTATTGAACAGTCTTTCTTCTCGTACAAGAGAAATGTATTGCCACAATTGCAATAACTGTTATTGTAAAAAGTACGTACAGTAAGATAAGGATTGCGAAATAGAACTGTAAAAGCATTGATATGGTTTCTTAGCCATACAATGGTTTAAAAGTAATAAAACATATATACAGTCATATATACATTAGGCTAACATACTCAACTGGTGCTTCTAACTAAGCCTACCCCAGTGTGCCTGACCTAAGCCTAACACGTGAAAGGGGGAGTAAGTAAGTAGCTTAAGTTAAGTTGGTTTTGCCAAGGTTTGTTTCAAGAATTCTCGTCTAAGGGTTTAGTCAACACCATACCTCTGAATAGAATGATGGAGGATTGGTATCTCCTTCAGGGGTCTCTCTCGATATCCCAGTCACCCGCGAGGGTAAACCGGAAGCGCCGTGGCTGGATTTCTCTGCACGAGAAAGGCAGCGGCTCTCTTCAGCGCGTCGAGGAAGGAGGGGTGACAGCGTCCGCGGGCAGCTGGAATCGGCTGGATGTCTTCGCAGAGGACGGCTGCTCGGCTCCTCAAGCGTACTGCACCATAGTTCGCGCTGTAGCGGCGATAATGGTAATCAGCAGCTTCACCACCACAGGATAGCAGGCTGCAGCGACAGAGTGCTAGAGTTACCAACACAGGGTCATGCAGGCAGCTGGCATCAGCAACAGGCAACGAACTCACAGCTCGTATCTCCCATTGCTTAAGGCAACGTTGGTAATATTTATACCTGACAGGTGCCGGGTTTGACGCAAGTTTGCTGGACATAAGACGTCAATTAAAGATGTCACTAGGAAGTGACAGTTATCAGTTGCTCATTAGAGTTCCATTACTAATCAAAACATAGCAAGCGGGGATTTCCAGGTTTGCTAAGTTTTTATCTTGTTGAAGAACTCGGAGTGTTATCTAGGAATATCAGATAGTGACTGCTGCTCTGTCATTGCACTAATTGGTCGCAAAGGAAGTAGCAGAGAGTCATGCTGGAATGTGGCTCTGTTCGTGTGAGGCCAGAGATGACTTTTCAGAAAATCGCACTTGAACGGTTATGCCAATATAGGGAATAAATGGATTTATAGCCGAATAGGGGCATAAGGTCACAGTATCGATCAGGAACCTAGATAAGCACGCAACACCCACTCCACGTTTTCATGTCCATCAAAATTACTAAAACTAAGCAATAAGATGCATGTGTAACATTGCCCACCCCAAAATACATAAATGCATTCGAAATAGGCGTACTTGTAATACATGGAATTTAGGTACTGTACGATTTTTTAAAGCATAGTAATCATTCAAAAGGTATTGCATATGAAATCAATGAACGATTATGCAAAAAGAATTACACATGAAGTATCTCTGACAGAAGAAATGCGAGATAAATCATCACATAAAAATGCATTGTAATAACATGTGTGCTAGAGGCTGGTGTAATATTGTTATGTCTCTAGATGTGTTTAGAAATAGAAGTGTGAAGCTTCTGTTCTCTAAGAATAGTTTTTACGTTAAGCAAAGAATTGTTCGTGCCAAAAAAGGTCAATATTAGAAAAATTGTCCAATTCAAAGAAAATAGATTTCCAAAGCTCCTGGCAGTTTTTGTTGATCAAAACTGAAGGCCGAATTCAGAGTTCATGGGAACGCTGTGTGTCGGAAAGCTTTTCAAAAGTTATTGTTTCTCTATGGGTGAGAACATCGTATCAGACAGGCTCGCAAAGAATTGGTCTACAAAATCAGGTGATAGTTCAACCAAATTAGATAGCGCTGTAACTTGGCAGGTGTGAGAATGATTGCTGTCATCGAAGGCAGGACCAGCAATGCTCACAGAACGTTGTACCTGGATGATGTTGCTTTTGTCACTCGCTCCACTGTTACCACTTGGCTGTAGTACAGGAGTCTCCACGAATGCCGTCATCAGGATTGGTAGCCGCTGGGGACAACACAATGCGTGAGCCGTTATTGGACTGAGCAAAGTATCGACGTCCATTGGTACTGCTGATGGAAGTGAAAGACAGATGTCCAACACGCATTCATCGCCGCAAAGCATACACCGTAGCACAGGTAAAATGCAATTTTGCCATATCGGTCTGAATGAAAGGAACCAGGTCATGTTTAGATCTCTCAGCCTGGCCAATCCGAGGACGTTAGTTATCCTGTCCCTGTAGCGCATTGCTAGGATTGTCTCTTCCATTCCCATGGGAGCTATGTCTGAGCCGAGGCTTGCCATAACGTAGCAGTAGGGTCAAAAATAGAATCCCTGCAACGAGTCCCAAAAATAGTGGTATGCCGCCAAAAATGGAGTGTACAAAATTAGGAAAGATTCCCAAAATTGCCTCGAAGGGTGTTAGCAGTCCCGTAAAGACTGTCTTAAATATGCCTGGGATGCTTGTTGCACTAGACATGTTAAGGAGTTGGCTGAACATTTCTACGAAATGCACGGGGCAATTTGTTGATAAAAGGTCATGGACTTCAGTAGCCGTCCTTGCGACTAGAAGATCATACGTCTCTTTAGATGACGTTATAGGCACTGTTGTCTGTAAAAGTACAGATTTCAGTTTGCTTAATGTATCAATTCGTATAGAATAGAGATTCAGACGAGGCCAGAGGGGAGTCACTATGTCTGGAGGCCCGCTCGGGAACAATGCTTGCATACAACATTTGACCATGGACGTTACTTGTACTAGATAACTTTTCCCTGGCGCGAGGCCACAACACCTGTGATCCGTTCTAAGAATGTAACTCCCGTTTGCGAGTTGCATAAAGAAGGGCTCTATCTGAGTTGCAGGTGTGACTAGCTGGTGGCATGAAAGGTTGTTTGAATTTCCATCACATGCTCCGTGTAAATTAATACCCTGACACAAAAGTATACCGCTTAGTGAGTGTTTACAGTTGTCACCACTAAGAAATACATTTTTGTCGCTGTCACTATAGCAAGAATGAGTGTATGGTAATTTCCATATAGATTTAACATATCCTTTACCCAATTGTTCATATTGGCCAGCAGGTATGTACTCAAGGCATTTATGAAATCGGAAAGTTGTTATCGGAATTGTGATAATTCCGTGTATTATCCATTCAATGACAGGACTCTCTGACATTGTCAATGGTAATCTCTCGAGTTTTTCGATGCTCAGGATTGTATAGTCTGCTCCTTTCTGTGCCAAACTGATCTGTTTATCAGTAAGGTTAAAACTGGAAAATAATGACGTTGTGTTGATTAAACGCCAAGGCACATAGCCTGAACGAAGATTTTGCAGCGTCCAGCCTAATTCTATAATAGAACGTAATTGAGACTGGCCATGTTGTAACATTAGCAAATCTCTGTCTATCACATCAAAGGCAGAGGATACAATATTGTCCAAAGAATATATTCTGGAAGACAGAGTCATTAACCCATTGTCTACTACAGAAAGTGATTTCTCCAAATTAATACGATCAATTTCTCGTATTTTTTCAGCAGTTTCAATTTGCTTTACTTTCCAAGCCTCGTTGTAAGCAGCATAGATACTGGTCGCTATGAAACGCTTTTGACGCTGTTTGCGTGGTCCAAGAATGAAATCGCGCAAATCAGCACCATCTTTTAATAAAGACAAGTGTTGCTTAATTTCAGCCAGTGTGGATGTAGTTAGCCATTCTAGGCAGAGTTTCCCTACACTGTATGTTGTTATAATCCCTGGATGTTGTCTCTGGGAGTATCTAGGGTCTAATCTGGTCATTTTTAACCCC
This sequence comes from Lissotriton vulgaris, assembly GCF_964263255.1. Taxonomy (NCBI): domain Eukaryota; kingdom Metazoa; phylum Chordata; class Amphibia; order Caudata; family Salamandridae; genus Lissotriton; species Lissotriton vulgaris. The sequence continues at coordinate 278,954,893 of NC_141699.1, forward strand.
TGTGTTTTATTCAGGAACCTATCTTGACAGCTATTTGTGTCTGTAGGCCAGATTAACCACTTTTTCCAATCAGGATGTGTTCTGTTGAAATGTAAAATTTGTGACACGTCTAACTCAATATCAGCTGTTGCATTTTCAGGTATTGGCTTTGGTATAGACGGTGTTTTAAGGTCTTTGTTCTTGGCTAGGCCAAGACAAGATGTTTGGTGTACTGTGTCATTTAAAAATAACATTTGTTCTGGTATCATGCAGGTTCTAAATAGTGCTTCTATGCCTTGCACCTGCCAATCTTTTGTACCCCAAATTGTCTTCGTTTCAATATTATTTTTCCAATAATCAAAACCAAATGTCATCATTTTGTCATAAAATGCTTCTGAATATATCAATTTAGAATTTGTCAGCATTGTTTTCATTCCTGTTTTATCTAACAGTTTATAATAAAACGTTTCTGCATCACTGGTGTTAAACCCTGAGAAGTATTTGAATTTCTCAAAAAATGCTTTAGAACTGCTTTTAGGTGGTGTAGAACAATGTTCCCATTGATTATACATAAAAACATTTCTAGGCTGTGCAGATTTATGCAAGTAATGATTCCCATAGTGGGTGTAACAGAATAACTGCTCATAACTAGATGAACCTTGTAAATAATCATGATCTGTGAATCTAGCTGACATTACTAAATCAGACATCATGTCATTAATACTGTTAAAGTCCCAATCATCAGAGAATGTACTTGGTGTCACAAAGTCACTTAAGGAAACCTTTAGTTGATGAGGATACTTCAGGATTTCGACCGGACCATAGATCTCATAGTCTGTTTTCTCCCATACTACCCCACCAGGTATTGGAATTGCTGTGACATTTACTGTTGACAGTTCTCTTTTCTTCACGTGGGATGATCTGTGTGGTTTCAGGACTAGGTTGATGTTCTGACTTGCTGTGTCCATTGTAATATATTTTCCTTCAATGAATTTTCCCAAACATAGTACCATGATGAGCCAAAGCAGGAGGAAAAATACACCTAGACCAAACCAGAACTCTAGCCAAGGGGAAATTAGGTAGATTTCCTTCAGTTGATGAAAGAGTTCCGTTGCTTTTTCTTTAAAAGACTTTTTTGTTTCTGGCATCACTTCGGGGTCGTTAAAATCTTCAGAGAAGTTGTCGAAGTTGATGAAATAACCAGAGGCAGTTCTGTCAATTGATGGGATTGTTCTTTCAATCTGTCTCTCGGTAGCACTTTCTGATGCCACATTAGTGTAGACTGGTGTTGTTTCTTGACGAACTGTTTCAATCTGTGTTTCAAGAGGCACGAGTTCCATGGCTGTATTGCATAGTCCTTCATTGTGCACTGCAGGCTGATCGAATGTGATTAGTCTTTCAGTTTGAACCTCTTGGATTGTTGCAAGTTTGGGTATTCTGTTGTTTCTTGGGAGTCCACTGGGCCTACTGTTGATTATAGGCCACATGCTTGTGGTTTTACCAGATCGATGGACACGACTCTGTTCTCCTTTTTACCAGCAAGGGGCGGTAGCACAACTGATCTTGTTCCGGTGACTGCTAAGACAGGTACTGCTTTTCTGTAAGAAGGCCCAAATTCCTTCTTAACCGCGATCTTTTCTCTGACTAGATCCCCAATCTTTGGAATCCAGACAGGCCTTGCTGGGGCTGTTGCGGGTGGTGCCTCGTCAGTGGTACTTGGCTGTTGCTTTAACTTTATGTTGCTTAATGATTTTCTTGTTTCATTCAGTTCCTGTAAAACAGCCAAACGGTCTTTTACATCAAACTGCGTTGTTTCTTCTTGTACCACTGACATCTGACTATCGAGGTCCTGAACGCTCATTCTAATTCCGAACAATAGTTCGTATGGGCTGAAACCTTTTAGAGAATTTCTTGGCATGTTGTTAAGACTAGTCTGGACACTTATTAAATGTTTGACCCACCCAGCGCCTGAACCTAATACCTTCGCTGTTATAGATTGCTTTATGTCCCGGTTTTTTCTTTCTACCACACTATTCCCTTCGGGGTGCGACGGACAAGAATACCGCAACCCAATTCCCATGCTGGCCATGGCCTCCTTATAGGCTCGAGAGCTGAAAGCAGGACCCTGGTCAGAATGGAACGTGGTAATTGCGTATGTGCCGATAAAGACTCGCAAATCTTTTATAACCGTTCTAGCGTCAGCCGAGCGCTGGGGCCACATCCATATGAACCTCGTACAGGAGTCCACTGCTACCATGATATATCTATAGTTACCGTCCCTTTGTAGGGGACCACAGTGGTCCAGGTAAACGCATGCAAATGGTTTATCCGAGATGAGAAGGGGTGTCTGCGCTGGTCGTTTCACTGTTGATACTTTTATCCTTTGGCATATGTCGCATTCTAATACATACTTTTTAGTTTGTATTCTCAAGCGAGGCCACCAATATCTCTGTTTTAATAGTGATACTGTTGCGGAAACGCCAGCGTGTGCCGAAGCAAGCCCTTCGTGTGCCGCTTTGATCAGTTCTAGTCTGTGTTCCCTGTTTGGAATTACTCTATCCCCCACTCCAGGGATTCGAGCAAAAGGAACATTATTTGTATCCGTTAAGTACAAGTACTTTTTAGGAAAGCCTTTTGGGAGTGTTTTCTTATCATTTTTTACTGACGTACTGACAGCTTGTAGAATATCGCTGTCTATTTTTGTTTGTGACCGAGTTATCGCAGCTACGGAAGCCGTTTGCACAGCTGCTTTCGCGGCTTCATCAGCCAATGAATTCCCTGCAACGTGAACGCCATCACGTTGATGACTCAGTGTATGTATCACGTGAGTCTTTTGTAGTTCTTTCTGTAAAAGCACTACCTGTTCCCAAAGCATTTTATGCTTTATTGTGCCACCTTTTGCATCTTTGAAACCATTTTCCACCCAATTCTGCAAGTATTCATTATAAGATTGTACGCAATAAAAAGAATCGCACACTATTAGTGTGGGGAATTCGCGATCGGTATTTTCTAGCGCCATCTTAAATGCTACTAATTCAGCTCGTTGAGCCGAGCAATCTCCTAGAGATTGTGTTTTAGTGACCAATGGTCTAAATTTTCCTTTGTGCCAGCGACCTTTAACAATCGCGCACGCAGCACTGTAAGCTTGCTTACCCCCAACTGCGGGTTGTGCTGATCCGTCAGTATATATAATACTTCCGTATTCTTCGAGAGGCAGGATTTCAATTGGCAGAGGACATTCGTATTCATATTGTAAAAATTCCTGTGTTTTTAAGTTAGGATCAAATTCGTAAACTACGTCTGTTGCAGCAAGAGAATTAACCCACTGAATCCATCTCGGATGCAAAGCTTTAGCATTAGGAATGCTTGCTTTAGTTACCGCTTCTAAAGCCGGTATGGGTGTTACGATTATTATTCGTTTACCTTGTGCTAGGGGCCTTTCTTTCGCTACAGCAGTCTGAACCGCAGTTAGAATTTTCTCAGTTGAACTGAATTTTATTTCAGCCTTTGTGTACAAATGTGATTTGTAAGCTATTGGTACCTTTTCTCCCTCATTAGAGGTCAGGTACGTGAATCCGCATCTTCCTGGGATGACTCGGATTACAAGATCACGTGTGTTGTCACGTGTATCTAATTTTGTTTTTGCTAACATGTCTGTTTGCAGTGATCTCAAAATTTCTGTATGTTTTTGAGTCCAATTGATTTGTTTTAAATCAGGTTTTATTAGTTCGTAGAGAGGTTTAACCCTCTCTGCGTAATTTAGGATGTAAGTTCTTCCGAAATTCAGAAAACCTAGTATTGATTGTAAATTCTTCAGCGTTTTTGGAGCTTGGAGTACAGCGCACTTCTCTAAGAAGTTGTCCGCTAGGCTTTTCCCTTCACTTGATAATTCGTACACTAAGAACAGTACTGTCAGATGGGCAATTCGGGACTTTTTAAAGTTGAATTTGTAACCCTCTGCTGCGAACCCAAGTATAATGGTGTTCACTCTTTTCAAGTGAGTATCCAAGTCGTCGTCTGTGAGATAAATATCATCTACGTAAGATAATGCTTCATCATCATAGATTTGTAGTAACTCTGTTACCCTAGCTGAGAATAGTCCTGGGCTGTTCTTGAACCCCTGTGGGAGTCGACAGAATTTTTTCTGTGACCCAAATGCTGAGAAAGCGGTCAAATATCTGCTTTCCGGTGCAATGTTTTGACAAAAGAAACCATTAGAAATGTCTAATGTTGTTTTGTATTTTTTCCTAACTATGTTATTCATTAGGGCTGCACTATGCGAGTTTTGTACTGCAAAAGTTTTGCAACATGTATTAAGATGTCTGTAGTCCAAAACTAGACGATATGAATTGTCTGGCTTGGAGACAGGAAACAAAGGATTGTTCATTTGAGAGGTGCATGTTTCAATCACCCCCTGGTATTCAAGTTGATCTAAGATCTCCCTGACCTGTTTTTTAGCTTCTTGCTTTATGGGATACTGCCGTTGGGCAGTTGGTTCACTTTTTAATTGGATTTTGTGAGGCGTAGAATCCTCATCCCATCCTACATGATTTTTATATAATGCAGGTGCCTGGGCTACTGCCCATTTCCTTGCATATGTGTATTTTTTGTGAATCGGAATGTGATTCGAGAAGGCAGGCATAATCACTTCTTCGCCACGAGGGCACTCCCTGACAAACTCCGGGGGCCAATCTTTTTCAGCTAACAGAATATCATAGCCTTTTGAGAGCTTATCCCAAAATAGACCCTTAATTTTCCTAGTCTTATCACCCTCCATACGCAATGTTATTTCGTATATTTTATGGGGCTCGCTAAGTCTGTTGTCGGCAGTTTCAACCTGAATGTATTCATTCGTGTCCACTGTCTCCAGATGACTCATCAAGATCTTGCGCGCTATACTGATTTCTGCTGCACTGTCCAACATTGTCAATGCCCACTCCCCGTTTTTCAACTGTGTCCTCAGTATTCTCGGCATGGTTGATTACTCTAATACTGGCTACCTTCTTTTTCTGAAATTGAGATTTCTTATTTTGAGCAGGTTCCTTGTCTTTGGACTTGGTGTGCTCTCCTGGGTCTGACCGTCCTCTTCTTTCCGAATTCTGTGGAAAAGATCGAGAGGGACGTGTATCAATACTTTGATATCTATCAGGTTTTTTTAGATTATCCCTATTTCTAAGGTTATATCTTTTCTCAGAGGGCTCCCGTTGGGGAGACTGGCGTTCTCGAGTCGGAGTTCTTTCCCTCCGTCGAGGAGACCTTCCTCTGGACTGGAAAACTTTTTCCTTGGGAGTGGATTGTTTATTTCCATCCCAGCTCTTTTTAGGAGTGTTTAAATTATTTTTAATAAATAATTTTTCAGGATTTTCGAGCAGTTGGGGCTTAACTGGTTTCCCACCCAAGCTGTCTCTACCTAATTCTTCATAGCATTTTTCTATGATTTTTGCAAGCTCAACAGGATCTTTTATATCTGTTTCCCTCAACTTCTGGCGAATCGCCACAGATGCTGCTTCTCCCTTTATGTTGGCTAATAATATAGCCGTGACCTGCTTGAAATCTTTCAGTAATTTCATACCTAGATTTAAAGCGGGCTCTGGACCGAATTCATTTTGAATCTGTTTTAGCACTTCTGGTATTACCGCCATAGACGGAACACCGTGTGTTTTTGTGTAAATGGAAGCAAAGACTGTACCCCAAGTGTCACAGTCCTCCACGTGTGGTGCGATTCCCATAGGAAGGCAGATGGTCAAGATTCTGTGTTTCTCAATAGGGGTAGTATCAGGAAATACTGCCTCTATTTGAGTGATTTTCTGGGCTAACCAGAAAGGAATTTGTTCCCGTTTTACGGGTGTTTTACCAAGACATGACTGTATGTTCTGTGGTGTAATTTTATTTGTGTTCCCCTGATGAGGGGTCAGCTGTGGTGTATTAACAGCTGGCTGGACTGTTGCAGTCCGCATTACATATTGGACTAATTGCCTATGTATTTTTATTAATGTGTTTAGCTGTGCTAACAGCTCTTCTCTAGACATTCTTGCAATGTCAGGATGTGGTGTGTAGCTGGCTAGAACCGGCCACGTGGCTCCTGGTCTACCTAGTGGACCGAGCCTAGTTATGTGATCATTGTGTTTTAGGGCGCCATTAAACCATAGCAGGTGCTCTTGAAATTTAAGTGGGATTTCAATCTCCTCGAAAGGAGCGTACTCTCCCGGAGGTTCCTCTATTTTGTAATAGTGAAACTCCTGTGTTATAGCGTTTACCGCTGGAAAGTTTATCCATGAATAGAATACCTCTGTCTGCCGATACTCGTGAGCCTCTATCACGAAAATTACTGTACCACCTTGAGGTGTCAGTCCGTGTTCTATAAGTTTTAAAGTTATAGATCTTCTTAACTGGACCGGGATGATAATAGCATCCGGGTCTGTGTATTCGGGACCTTGCTGAGTCGCATCTGCTGCGGCCCCAGTGGTGCCGTTGTTTTCTACTGACATTGTATAAATGCAGTTTTTGCAGAGTAGGTCTCCAAGGAGACAAAGATTAGGTGCACAATATTTTGGAACACTGTATCCTTCAACGTTGAATAAACCAGAGCTTTACATAGGAATCTCTTCCTACTAAGGTCGGGCGGATTTTAACCTTTCACCCACTCCAGACGTCTATTGGAGTATTTTACGGGAGAAAGGGGTGTGAAATATGCACGACTGAGTTACTCTACAAGTCTTGCGTTAGTTTATCGCCTTACCAAACGTTTGGGCGCCATGTAGTGTAGTTCCTAGTTTCCCACTAGGCCCTGTGCATTGGAATAACATAAACAGTAGTATCGACGTGGAACTGCTTATATTCCAGGCCTCCACTGACTATGCTAAACTTAATTGGGTTGTGTTACCAACTAGCTCAGAGGTCACTGGAAACTTTCTTCTCTGCATAGGAAGTGATCAGCTTCCTTGGCACAGACAAGAAGGGATTCAGTTTTCCAACAACCGTGCAACATGACAACTTTGCTCCTCAGATCAAGAGTCGATCTCTAGGGTCGTGTGAAACAATAGACATAGATTTCACTCAGTCAGTCTAGTGCAGTTTACTTTCACAGTATGTAGAGAATAGAGAGACGGGCGTTTATCAATAAAAGGTTAACATTTATTGAACAGTCTTTCTTCTCGTACAAGAGAAATGTATTGCCACAATTGCAATAACTGTTATTGTAAAAAGTACGTACAGTAAGATAAGGATTGCGAAATAGAACTGTAAAAGCATTGATATGGTTTCTTAGCCATACAATGGTTTAAAAGTAATAAAACATATATACAGTCATATATACATTAGGCTAACATACTCAACTGGTGCTTCTAACTAAGCCTACCCCAGTGTGCCTGACCTAAGCCTAACACGTGAAAGGGGGAGTAAGTAAGTAGCTTAAGTTAAGTTGGTTTTGCCAAGGTTTGTTTCAAGAATTCTCGTCTAAGGGTTTAGTCAACACCATACCTCTGAATAGAATGATGGAGGATTGGTATCTCCTTCAGGGGTCTCTCTCGATATCCCAGTCACCCGCGAGGGTAAACCGGAAGCGCCGTGGCTGGATTTCTCTGCACGAGAAAGGCAGCGGCTCTCTTCAGCGCGTCGAGGAAGGAGGGGTGACAGCGTCCGCGGGCAGCTGGAATCGGCTGGATGTCTTCGCAGAGGACGGCTGCTCGGCTCCTCAAGCGTACTGCACCATAGTTCGCGCTGTAGCGGCGATAATGGTAATCAGCAGCTTCACCACCACAGGATAGCAGGCTGCAGCGACAGAGTGCTAGAGTTACCAACACAAGGTCATGCAGGCAGCTGGCATCAGCAACAGGCAACGAACTCACAGCTCGTATCTCCCATTGCTTAAGGCAACGTTGGTAATATTTATACCTGACAGGTGCCGGGTTTGACGCAAGTTTGCTGGACATAAGACGTCAATTAAAGATGTCACTAGGAAGTGACAGTTATCAGTTGCTCATTAGAGTTCCATTACTAATCAAAACATAGCAAGCGGGGATTTCCAGGTTTGCTAAGTTTTTATCTTGTTGAAGAACTCGGAGTGTTATCTAGGAATATCAGATAGTGACTGCTGCTCTGTCATTGCACTAATTGGTCGCAAAGGAAGTAGCAGAGAGTCATGCTGGAATGTGGCTCTGTTCGTGTGAGGCCAGAGATGACTTTTCAGAAAATCGCACTTGAACGGTTATGCCAATATAGGGAATAAATGGATTTATAGCCGAATAGGGGCATAAGGTCACAGTATCGATCAGGAACCTAGATAAGCACGCAACACAACGAGACGCATAAGGTAAGCAAAATAATTGTGCCGCAGGATATCGGATGACGTTAGTCTTTTTCTGATGAGGTAATGCAACATGTAAACTAAATTTATTTCAATCTGTTGCTCAGCCTTATTTGACAAATGCAAATGCAGTCCTTGGATGTCTGTGGTCTGGACTGGAACGTAACTTCAACAGCCATTATAGACACATGTGGCTTTTACTTATCTATTTTCTTGTAGCCTGCAGCCTGTGTGTGTTAATAGCCATAATAAATAAAAGCTTTGTGCCTGAAAGCTGTACCCTTCAGAGTCTGAGCAACATGTGTATTAGGTTGCATGTACTTGAGCGAGGCAAAGTTCGGGATTTTATTTTCTGTTTGAGCAATAGAATTTGTCCCATTTTGCTTTCAGTCTCGCTGACTACAATCTTCCAGTAATATCTGACTGAAAAGAAAACTTCTATTTATCTCCTAGCTGGGGATGACTGGATATTCATGAGGATCTATAAAGACCTTCGGTTTGTATAGTTGATGTTCATTATTGACTTTTAAAATAGTTTACATTTGTCTTCTCCGAGGGCAGCTTGGGGATCCTTAGTATCCTGCCACCTGTCTGCTTGCTGCATTTTCTGAGTGCTGAACAGTCCACATGCATGCATTCACTGCACACTTTTTAGGTCTCTGGCCTAGCGTACACTGCGCAGCAGTGTCGCGCAGCCCTGCGTCCTTTTCTCGGGGTTTTGAAAATGGACCTAGGAATTCCACGCAGTTCGTGTGTGTTATTTCCTAGGTACATTTTCATTGGCCTTTGCGTGAGTGTACTTTTAAAACAGAACACGCAATGGATGGATGTCAGTACAACGCGATCTTTTAGATAGCGGTACTCGACAATGCGGGCATTATAACTCAAGTCGTTACAACGACTTGCGTTGGAGGGCGCGGATTTTGGAATATTATAATTTTATATTCCAACACCAGTCCACGTAACAGTAGGGAAGGTGTGGGAATATAAAATTACAACATTCCTTGTTCAACAGCGCCATCCAACGCAAGTCGTAGTAACGACTTGCGTTGTAATGGCATCGTTGTAAAGGCACTGCGGTGTAAACACTGTGTTGTAAACTAGGTTTACCCACGCAACAGGCCGTGGGCGGTCGTATAGCTCCGCCCATGGCCTATTGGTGTCTGTTACCCGCACCAAAGGCCATATGTCTTCAATTATTGCGGCCGTCGGCCGCGATAATTGAAGACATATGCTCGCATTGGCACGCGCGCGCAACAATCGGTGGCGTTTTTTAAAAAAAATTTTTACAATTGGATCGCTTTCGCGATCGCTTGTTTGTCTAGTTTTGTTATACACTGAGAGCAGGAGGAATTATTCTCCTGATGTGAATATGTGTAGTAGAGCCCGATTTTAAGCAATTTGATAGTAGGAACTACATTAAACGTGACAAGGTGGTTTAAGATTGGAAACAAAGTTACACGCAGAAGTTTAGATAATAGTTTAGCAGATTTAACATAGTTTATTAGGTCCATTCAGGACATCCTTCCTTGCTAAATAAAATGAGTACCACTGAGTGTTAAGTGCTTCACAACGTTTACTGTGATTTAGAGATGAAATGCTGTTTCACGGAGTGCTCCATAAGTAGAGAGGTATTATTATAATGAGGATGATGCGTTTTCTCATGGGAACAGGGTCAAGGCTGATTTGCATATGGCCATGTCTGAACTGGGGTGGTGTGGAGTGCAAAAAAACGATGGATTTAGGCCCAGATCTCTGTACTGGGGTGAATGTATGACATTGTTCTGCATTCTGTCCATCAACTGTTGGTTTTGCACAATTCATTATTCAAACACTTGATTGTTATCCGTTTCACCAATTCAAGTCAGAGAGCCTCTATCCCTGTTCCAACAATCTAGCCCTGGATGGGCATATAGCCTGACCAATGTGTATAATTAATCAATTCTATCTCATTGGTTGCTGTGGTGTACCCCCTCTCATCCTCACAACTAAGTTCTCTTTTAAACAAACGGGACAAATAAAAAGATCATAAAGGGTGTGTGTGGTGGCCATTTCTTGGTAAATAGGCAATTAACTCCATTTTCTATCTCCATCCCTTTTAGCAGCTTTTCACACAGTCATTGTATAGGCATACATCATCCCCTATACGTTCGCGTAACTCCTGAGATACACTCAATTTGTCGGATAGTTGAATATTATGAGTCCACGTCTTAGTCTTCGGTGAATAGAATAAATACTTCTATTCTTTCCTGTCATAGCCATCTAGCCCTGGATGGGGGGGGCGTGGCTAGCAGCCGATGAGGACGGTCGCAGCCTAGCGAGGCTCCCGACCCTCCGCCCAACGATCCGCCGATAATCCTGTATTTGACCCGGGATCCCCGCGTAAATCGGGACGATCCCGAGGGCAACCCCCGGGCCTGCTCTGGTTCGAGTGGCGCGCCGGTGGGACCACTGCAGCGGGCGCACCTTGATGCGAGGAGCCCGGGACATCGGAACACAAGATGGCGGCATCCTGGGGAGCGGCTGCCGAAGAGTAGCAGCGGCTCCGAACCCGACGCCCCCTCTGGGCAGAGGAAGCGAGACAATAAGTGGCTGAGACCGCCTGGCACGCCATCGACCCCCGACCTCAGAGCAACCGGTGAGGGGTGTCAGGCACCTGAGGCTCCGGTAATGCTCCACCCCACCCGGGAGGAGGAAAATCTACGCCCCGGCTCTGGGGCCTGCTGTCCCTGTGGGCACAACTCTGGCCCCAACGCTCGGCTGGGTGAAGGAAGCGGGTCCGTGGGAGGCCCGAGAGAAGACTGTGCCCGACTGACGATCCACCGGCCCTGACTCTTGGGCGGCTGGTGCGGGACGCTGTGTGCGGGCGGTGGCGGTGGGGTCCCGCCTCACCCGGGGGTCTGAAAATCTACGCCCCGGCTTCGGGGCCTCCCATCTCGATGAGTGCAGCTACAGCCCGTCGCCTGGCTGAGCGGAGGTAGTGGGATTACGAGGAGCCGGGAAGAGGGCGGAGGCCGACTGGCGAGCCACCGGCCCCCGAGTCCGGAGCGGCCGACGAGGCGCCCAGCACACAGACGATTCCGGGGAGGCCCCGCCCCAACCGAGAGCTGGAAAATCGGCACCCCGGCTTTGGGGCCTATCATCCCTGCACGTGTCGAGGGGCGATTGGAGGTTTCGCCTGACGGCCCAAACGGTGAGAGACTACAGTAACTGGCCCCTGGGGAGGTGGAAGGATTACCACGAGCGATCCCAGAGCCCTGAGGGCCCGGCCCTGCCGCGAGGGGCGACCCGAAGGCGGCTGGATCTGTGCAGCGGCTGGATTGGGGCCCGAAGAGGAAGAACATCTGAGGTAGGCCAGCAACCTCCACGGGAGCAACCGGAGGCCGACCGAGAGCAGAGCGAGCGCCCCGAGGATTAAAGCCCACAAGGGAGCCCGCTTGGAGGGCGAACTTTGTCTGCCCATCCATAGACCACTCCTAGCGGGGGGACCCCGATCGAACTCCCTGCACTCTGAGCCCGGGAGGAGGTTGGGTTCCGAAAAGTGGACATATAACACCGGACTGCCTGTGCACCGAGGGTCAGGCGCCGCCCGCGAACAGCGTTCCCTTGGCGGGCGCCGCCGGAGGAGAAGGTGGAGAGAGTACCGAGTGGCGGGCAGCGGTCCACTAGGGCTGCGGACCCCCCAGTGGGCATATCAAACGATGCGACCCCCCGGCTGAGCCGTAAGGGATCCCATAGCCGGCGCACTCCTCAGACCCGACCATTACTTCACCGAGGAGCCAGAGTACCGTTGCAGCAGTGGTGCGCTCTGGCGGACCAAAACGCGATAGCAGCACCGCGTGGCCAACCTGAATGAAACCAGGGCCTATGGAGACGGGGAGAGTTGATTGACCCCGTGGAGTGGAGTACCCAGAAGGAGAACCCGACCTCAATCCCTCCTAGTTAGTGATCAACGGATTGCTTACTGCGGGGAGCACCAACAACACCTGAATATCACTGGGAGCCCAGATCGACAACGCAGGAGCAGGATGGGAAAGCCCAGGGGAGTAAAAGGAGACGGGAGCCCTGCCACGGGGACGCCGGAGGATACTTCACAGTCCACAACGGAACTGCAACAGATGCAGGACCGGATCCTAGAGGCTATCGCTGCCACGAAGGAGGCATTGCACCAAGACATTGTACAGGTGTCGACGGGGCTGGGGCTCCTGCGGGCTGACCACGCAAAGTTAACAGACAGGGTCAGGGAAGCGGAAGACACAGTAAAAGACATTGTGCCAGCGCATAAGTCGATGGATGGGAAGCTCACGGAGGCGATGGGCCGCATACAAGCCCTAGAGAGGCAAGCAGAGGACGCTGAAAACCACAGTCGGCGGAACAACGTGCGCCTAGTGGGCCTTCCGGAAAAAAAGGAGGGCACGGACATGGTGGGCTATTTGCACGACTGGCTAAAGACTCTGGTGGCCCCGGAGGGCCTTTCTCCCATCTTCACTTTAGAGTGAGCGCACCGAGTACCATCCAGGCCCCTGAAACCGGGCCTACCACCTTGCCCAGTGGTCATCAAATTGCTTCACTACAAGGACAGAGATTGGCTATTGCAACGGGCCAGGGAGGCAGGTCCCTTCCAAGTGGACAACAGCAAAGTTACGCTATCCCCGGACTAAACGTTCGAGACCCAAAAAATGCGTGCCTCATTCCTCTCTATCAAAAAAGAACTGCGCAAAGAAGGCTTACAGTACTCGCTGCTGTTCCCGGCCAGACTCCGAGTGGAGGTAGACGAGAAGGCGCTGTTCTTCCCAACGTCGGCAAAGGCATGGGCTTGGTGGGACACTTATAAAGCAGGCACGGATGGAGCTCGATTCAGGGCTGAGGAGGAGCGCCAGAAACAATCAGTCAGGCAGTCACGGAGGCTCCGAGGGCGCAGACAGGGGTCCAGAAGACCGACGAACTCCCAAACAGAAGACGAACGAAGAGCAGCACTGCAGGCAGTAAAAGATGTATAGGGATCGGCGCTGGTCTACTCGGCGAGAGAATCGGGCTCGGAGGGCCAAGGAACGGGCTCGGACACTGAGTTATCGGAGCTGGGCGGCGCCAGGGGCCCGAAGGTCACGCCACAGACATCAGGAGAAATCATTGAAAGCTGAATCCTGGACATGGTAACTAGCAAGGATGACAACGAATGGAGCAGCCTCTACGAACTCTTGAGCAGGCCACTGTAAGACTGGAATATCGTGAGTCATAATGCGTATTGCGGGGCGGGGGCATGGGGACAGCACTTGAAGGTTTCAGAGGTTAGCTCACGCACCCCAGGGCCCATAAGGCCTCCGTAGTATTGGCTACGGATTAGGAAAATTTGAGAGCACGTTTGCTCAACAGTTTGGATGGGAGCGACTCTTCTGCAGTTAGGTCCTGTTCTGAGGGGGGGCCTGGAGAAGTTGGGGTAACTCAAGGCGTAGTTCGGGAAGGGGGGAGGGGAGAATGTTGGGGGTGGGCGGGGACGGTGTTAAGTCTGATGTCTGGATGCAACTTGTTGCTGACTTAAACCGAACACGATGGAACAATGGCTAATGCGGGTTCGATAAAATGTGTGTCCTGGAATGTGTGGGGGTTAAATACAATGGCGAGAAGACACAAAATTAATTCTTACCTAGTCCGTAGAGGAGTGCATATAGCATTCCTACAAGAGACCCATTTAACGAGGAAAGAAGGAGTAGCTCTACAGCGTAGATGGAGGGGCCACCTATTTTACACCACGTACTCTGCTTTTGCTAGGGGAGTGTTAATTTGGGTGAGAGCGGGTGTGCCTTTCCAAATAACTAGACATACCGAAGACCCAGATGAGCGATTCGTAGCGGTTGAGGGACTACTTAGAGGTCGACACTTAGGGGGTCATTATGATTGCGGTTTTTCCGCATCCTCGGGGCCGGCGGAAGCCACCGCCGGCCCCGAGGATGCGGAAAAACCGCAGCGGACTGACCAAAGACCAACCGCCACATTAGGATGGCTGGTGGGTCCTGGTTTCTGTCCGCAGCTTTTCCGCCGCGGTCGGATTACAACCGCGGCGGAAAAGCTCTAATATGGGGACGGTGTCTCTCAGACACCGTCCCCCATATTAGGATGGGCTATTAATTATGCTTTTCCGCTGCGGTTTTCCGCCGTGGAAAAGCATACGGAACTTCACTGCGGAGGCCCGTTGCGGGCCCCCTAGGTGAAGGGGGGTGGGGGGTGCACATGGGGGGTACCTATGGTACCCCCCTGCATGTGCATGCAGAAAGCGGCAGGCACCGCGCGGTGCCTGCCTCTTTCTGCATGCACATGCAATGACTGCATTTTTAACATTGCCGCGGGTGCAGCTTGAAGCCGCACCCGCCGCAATGTTAAAAATAGAGGATGTGACCGCCAGGGTGGCAGTCACATCCTAATTGCACAGGAGGGAACTCCGCATGCCATGCGGAGGTTCCCTCCTGCTCTGGGGTCGCGGACGGACGCAAGTCCGTCCGCGATCCTAATCGACCCCATAGTGCTTAGTAGCATCTACGCGCCGAATGTAAATCAGGCAACCTATTTCGCGAAGCTCTCCAGGGTACTGGCCAGCTACTTCACAGGTCCTATACTGATGGGGGGGGGACTTCAACTCAATAGAAGATACTACACTAGATAGATCACACCCTCCGCTACACACCTCCCCTGTACACAGATTGGCGAGATGCAGAACGGAATGGCAGCGGAAATGGGATCTGACAGACAGCTGGCGCACACAACATCCGTCAGAGTGGGATTACTCGTTCTACTCTAGCATACATGACCTCCATGTCCGCCTTGATACCTTCCTCTGCTCTCAAACAGTACTCCCAGCAGTGGCCCGGACTGAATACTTGGCACGCACAATATCTGACCACAACCCTATACTCCTGACGCTAGATTGGATGAATGAAACTTCAAGGATTCTGACGTGGCGGCTACGGCCGGACACGCTGGATGACTCACCCTTCCGCGAAGAGCTAGAGGGTCGGATCACTAAATACTTCA
Organism: Lissotriton vulgaris; assembly: GCF_964263255.1. Classification (NCBI taxonomy): domain Eukaryota; kingdom Metazoa; phylum Chordata; class Amphibia; order Caudata; family Salamandridae; genus Lissotriton; species Lissotriton vulgaris. The sequence continues at coordinate 278,970,203 of NC_141699.1, forward strand.
CAGAGAACGAGAGTACCGCTTCATCCAGGGCCATGGAGTGGGACGCATTTAAATTAGTAGTAAGAGGGCACTGCATAGGGAAATTTGCGGGAGTACGTAGGTCATTGGTGGAGGTCTTGGATAAAGCTGAGCGTAAATTGAGGGAGGTGGAACTAGAACGCCCTGGCTGCCCTGAGTTACAGGGGAGAGTAAGTGAGGCACGGGAGGCAGTGGCCGTGGAGGTGGAGCGCCTTCGTAGCTTCGATTATAAAACATACTTGACGAAGACTCTTGCTGAGGGGGACAAAACTGGAACACTCTTGGCCTGGCTAGTGAACCCCAATAGGAGTAATCAACCGATTCTGACCCTGAAGGGGAATGGAGGCGACGCCCTTAAAACACAGCCAGAAATACTGGACTGCTTTTTTTTTTTTTCCCAAAACCTTTATTGCACTTTGCATAGTACACAGCGGAGTGCCTACAACCCTGCGGGCCGGCCGCCATTTTCAGATCGTTATTCACAGTGTAGTTCAGCGAAATGGCCAGCAAAGCAATAGTTACATTAATTGTCCGATGGAGCATGCTGAAAAATAAAAGTGCAGTTTGAGCAAGCATTATCAGCAGAAGATGTGGTTTTGATGGTATTTTTTCTTTTTTTGAAAAACAACAAACTCTTAACGGTAAACTGTTAGGAATGACAATACGGTCTGGCACGAATCAATGCAGTTCAAGTTGCAAGTGTCTCTTGGAAGAGGTTTATTCCAACCTCATTTCCTGGTACGTGAATGTACCTGCCCACAATACACGTCCCCACACCCCCTGTCCCACAGTTCTAAACTCTAAGGGAAGGTCTCGTGTAGTGGCTGTGGCCTTCATCCCATCCATCCACCCCGCCTCGCTTCAATCCTCCTCGCCCTCTTCGTCGGAGTCTTCCTGATCGTCTTCTGACAAGGGTTCACAAATATCCCCTCTATATTCATTCCATTTTAACCAAATCTTGTTCCACTTCCCTGGGCAGGCTCGGTTGGAGTACACTGCTCTCTCGGTCAACATTACTCTATCCATATTCAGACACCATTGGGACTTAGTCGGTAGGTCTGCCGCCCCCCAGCGCTGTGCTATGTCACGTTTCGCCACCATTAACCCCGCCGTGACCCAGAGTTGTTCATATCTGGACAAGTCAGTAGGCTCCCATATATTTAGTAAGCACCTCCTTGGGTCAGGCAGCAGGGATTGGTCTAATGCTTGTGAGAGTGTGCGAAGTATTTGCCTCCAGTACTCCTGGATCTTGGGACAGTCCCATATGGTGTGGAAAAATGTGCCTTCCTCTCCGCACCCACGCAGACAGTATGGATGGGATGCCCTGTGTATGCGGTGTAGCATGGTCCTCGTATAATAAACCCTGTGTAGGATCTTAAATTGCACTAGCCGCATGCGTGCCGAGATGCCCACTTCCTTAGGGGACCCAAGTGCCTCATTCCATTCATGTTCATCCATGTCGCTAACGTCCCCCTCCCATTTCTCCCTCAGGTGGAGTGTAGGATCTGGGGTATTATTGAGTAATTTACGGTAAGTGAGGGACGTCGCCCTTTCTAACATGTAATCAGTGAGGAGGCGATCTTCCAGAGGCGAAGACTCGGGCAGTGGTGTGTCGGGTGGCAGGGCTGTGAGCAATGCGTGTCGGATTTAAATGTACCTGTAAAGTTCCCGGTCACCGAGATCATATAGTTCTTTTAGCCGGGCAAAAGGGATCACCGCATTCCTCTCCCACAGATCACCCACCGTGGTAATTCCTATCTTATCCCAGTGTGTGAATCCCTTAGTGCTCCTTAGATTGCCCAACGCTCGAGAGTCCCACAGCGGAGTCATCTTGGTAACCTTCCCTTTCCAGCCCAGAGCTGCCGTTGCCGTGTGCCATGACTGAACTGTTAGTTTAGTGGGGCCCACTAGTGCCCGTACTGTGCGGTGATCGTACAACGGACCCAACAGACTATTTGTGCCCAACTGTGCCCTGTCTGACTGGAATGCTGGCTCGGTGTGCGGTGCGTGGATCCATTGGTTAATTGGCTTAAGGTGTGCAGCCCAATAGTACAATTTCAGATTTGGTAGCGCAATACCCCCGCTATACCAGTCTCTGTGCAGCTTGGATTGTGCCACGCGTGCCGGGAGGTTGCCCCATAGAAGATTGGAAACCAAAGCCGCCACTTTCTGAAAAAACTTAGGGGGCACAGGATAGGGTGTATTTTCAAGGACGTACAAAAAGCGTGGTAACGCCATCATCTTGTAGAGTGCCGCCCTGCCTAGGAGCGTCAACGGAAGGCCTGACCAGAATCCAACATCCCGTTTAAGCCTGTCTAAGTGTGGTTTCAGATTTGTATCTATGAATTCTGCCGGGTCCTTAGTGATATGTATGCCTAGGTATTTAAACGATGATCCCGCCAGCTTCAGCGGGCATGTTCCGTCGAGGTTCGGGGCCGGACCCTGCAAAACATACAATTCCGATTTGGTCCAGTTCAGCGTATAGCCGGAGACACTGCCGTACGTGTCGCAAATGTGTAACAAAGCCGGTATTCCACCTTCGGGGTCAGTTAGATAAAGCAACATATCATCTGTGTATAAGGACAGACGATCTTCCCAACTCCCGTTCCATGTTATACCCTTGAGGAGGGGTGAGGTTCGTATGAGGGTCGCAAGAGGTTCCAGAGAGATGGCAAACAGTAGGGGTGACAGAGGGCATCCCTGCCGCGTGCCCCTTCCCAACGGGAATGTGTGCGAAATATGGCCGTTAGCCACCACGTGAGCCACTGGGTCCGTGTACAGCAGTTTGACCCATGCAATAAAGCGAGGACCGAACCCCATATGTTTCAGAGTTTCGAAAAGGTACTCCCATTCCACCAAGTCAAATGCCATTTTGGCGTCAAGTGCTAAAAGTACTGCTGGTGATTTGATGGTGTCCGTTCTTGCCAGTACACCGTGCAGTCGCCGCAGGTTCAACGCTGTGTTTCTGTGTGGCATAAATCCGGATTGATCCGGATGTATAATCGATGACAGATGGGGCAGGATCCTTTGCGCTAGGAGTTTAGCCAGAATTTTCACTTCAGCGTTTAGTAAGGAAATGGGTCGATAAGAGGAACATTCCTCTGGCGGTTTACCTGGCTTGGGGATAGTTACGATAGTTGCCACTCGCTGGTCCAGCGGAAGGGAACCCCTCTCTAAACAGTCCCTAAACATCCCCAACAGATGTACGCTGAGGGTCTCCGGCATCGCCTGGTACCATTCTATGGGTATTCCATTCGGTCCCATTGCCCTGCCCGGGTTTAGAGCCTTAATGGCCAATTGGATTTCATCGGCAGTGATGTCTACCTCTAATTCACTTGACGCCTCTGGCGATAATGTTCGGACCTCGATTGGAGCTAAGAGTGCCCTGGCTCTCTCAGGTGTGATCGTCTGTTCCGGGGTGTACACTTGTTCAAAATGGGCCGCAAGTAGCTCTGTGATACGCCTAGGATCAGAATGTGGTACCCCATGTTCATCTTTCAGACGTTGGATCCCCCTGGAGTTGCCCTCTCGTTTATCAAGCCACGCTAGCATTTTCCCTGCTTTGTCCCCCACTTCATGAATTCTATTTTGAGTGTCGGCTATGTGCCCTTTAACTACCAAGCGTAGGTGATCATTATACAGCTGCTGTTGGAGAGTGAGTGCGTGGAGGGTGGAGGGAGAGGGGTGGAGCTCGTGAGCCATGGTTCGTTCCTGCAGTGTCACCTCCAGATCGGCCAGCTCCTGGGATTGTTGCCTCTTATGCCCGGTTATGGTGTTAATGGCTTGCCCCCGCAGGACCATTTTATAGGCTTCCCAAAGTGTTGCTGGGGAGCGTACTGAGTGTACGTTTTCAAGAAAGTATTGTTTCGTGGCATGTTTGAGAGCTTTGCGAACCTGTGGAACTTTAAAGTAGGTTGCATGAATGGGGTAAATGCGTTTGCGTGCTCTTGTCTGTAGGGAAAGTGTCAGTGTGAGCGGTGAGTGGTCTGAAATTCCTCGAGGGTGAATCACCAGGGTATCTACGTGCCGGAGGCCATCCCCCAGTGACAAGAAGTAGTCAATGCGGGATAGGCTGCCATGCACCGCGGAGTGAAAGGTGTATTGTTTTACGCCCGGGTGCAAGTGCCTCCAGACGTCAGTCAGTCCCATGGCTGCTGAAAAATCGCCGAAAGTACGTGCTTCCCCCCGTCGGGGCCGGTGTGGGGTGTTTATCTAGTTGCGTGTCCATGACTGCATTAAAATCCCCCCCTAGAATGATCTCACCCTCAGGGAGAGTTAGAAGGAATTCCCCTAGTCTTGGGAGGTGGACCGAATGCAATGCCGGCGGAATATATACCGACACTAAGTTAAAGAGTTTCCCCTCCCACTGTCCTTGCACGGCCGCAAAGCAGCCCTGATCATCAGTTTTAGACAATAGGGGCATGAATCGCGAGTTTTTCTGTACTAGAATGCCGGACCCCCTGGAGCCGGACGTGAATTCGGAGTGGACCCACATTTTGTACCCTCGTCTGTCCAAGGCCTTTGTAGCCCCCCTACCAGGTGTGTCTCCTGCAGCAGGGCCACAGTAGGTCGCAGTCGCTTAATAGCAGTCAGTATCAACCCCCGCTTAACCTTGTCCCCCAAACCTCTCACATTCCATGACATCAAGCTCAGAGGTGGGCATTGTGTGTCGGGGGGTGCTACTCCCCCTGTCGGCACTGAATCGTTAGCCATTGGGGATTATGAGGTACATGTTGTATTGCCCAAGAGACGCAACCGGTCTAGTGGCTGCGTCGTCGCACAGCGAGGAACTCAGAGACATCATGGGGGCATATTATCGCTGTCCGTCCCCATCAGCGTGTATTGATTCCCATAAGAATTGAAACATCGATCTCGACCATTTGCGTACATTCCCAACACAAACATTTCAAAACAAACCCCCCTCCCTGCCCCCCTGCCTAACGGACTTCCAACTGCCCGCCTCCCCAACTGAGCAGAGTGCTTTTCCCATCCCTCAACCAGAGTACTTGCGTGTAGGGGGGAGAGCGTCTCCCCAGGCTGGCGGCTTCCCTGTAGGCTTTCGGGGCTGCCATGCCAGAGTCTACGTGCAGCAGTTAAAACAACAAGTCAGTTCGGCGATCGGCGACTGTGTGTGATGCAGAGTCCTGAGCCGGGGTTATTCTTCCTCGCCTCCCCCTTCAAATCCATGGGAGGGCGAGCGTTCCGCACCCTCCACTCGACCAGATGTTTGTGAGCCATTTCTGCTGCCTCCTCTACGGTCTTGATCCGACCTATGCGTCCTGCGCTGTCGTCCAACGGTGTGCCAGCCCTCCAGCCAGTCCCGGGCCGTGTCCGGGGAATCAAAAAAACATACTTTTTTGTCCGCTACCACCCGTAGCTTAGCCGGGAATACCATTGAGTACGGCAGTTCTTTCTCTCTCAAGGTCTTTTTTACTTCCAAGAACGTTCTCCTCCTCCTAGACACCTCCGCCGTATAGTCCGGAAAGAAAGCAATTTTCGAGTTCTGGATTTGAATGGCCGGGGCTACTCTTGCGGCCTGCAAAATGGCGTCCCGATCTCGGAAATTGAACAGTCTAGCCAATATCGGTCGCGGTGTGCCTCCCGTCTTGGGTTTTCCCCCCGGAACGCGGTGAGCCCTTTCGACCGAGAAGAAATTCGAGAGTCCCTTGGGCTGGAGTCGATTTTTGACCAAGTCCTCCACATATAGGTCCAACGCCCCTGTGTCTTCCGATTCCGGCACACCTATAATGCGGACATTGTTGCGCCGTGAGCGACCTTCCTGGTCATCCAGTTTGTCCCTGAGCAGTTTGTTATCAGTTTGCAATCGCTCCACCGCCGTTTGTAGTTCGGACACATTCTCAACCAGCGATTTAGTGACCACTTCGACCTGCTTGACCCTCTCATTCATTTTTTGGAGATCCGCCCTTATTAAGGTGACTTCAGTTGCCGTGGCTCCCACAGTTTCTTGTACCTGCGCCAATGCCGCCAGGACATCATCCAGCGTAGCCTTTCTTGCCCCCTCGGTGTCCGCCACTTTTCCGGCGGTCTTGCGCTGTTCCTGGGGCGGTGAATGCCTCTCATACGCAAATTTGTCCAACTTGGCCTGGTTTGAGGTGTTTTTGGGGCCCCTGTGTGTCATGGCGCAGCTTTTATCGAAGCAGTCAAGTGGCTCAATTGGCCGCTTCCAGCGGTCGACCGCGTTGAGGCTTGTAGGTATAGTCACAGCGGGGGAGGGTGGTGTTTCCCTGCAGGTACGCAGAAGCGGAATGCCCCCGTAGATTCTATGCGCAGGTCCGTCGTTGGGACTCTGCTGAGTCCATACCCCTGCAATGGGTCCGTTGGGAAATTAGTTAGCGTGTTATGAGTTGCGACCAACACCGGGCCGCTCTTCCGTGGTATGCTTCTCCCCAGTGCCGCCTTGATGTAGACACCGCCTAGGCCCTTGCCTCTCTAGTGGCGCAGCTTGGGAATGTGTTCCGGCGCTGCCGCTGGGGAGTCCGCCAAACTGTTTTCTCCTGGCCGCTGTGGTCGCCGAGTTGCTTGGGCGGCCGCCGCAGGGACCCGGTGCACTCCGCGGGTGTGGCTGGGCAATGGCGCCGCTGAGCCCAACGTGCGCAGCGCCTTCTGCGCCTCCGGTAGGATTTTACACGCCCGGGGAGTGTCAACGGGCGGTGTAAAGGTGCGCTCGTGTGCTTGGGTCATTGGGGGGAGTTCCGTGGTTCTTCGGAGTGACGCATTTGGCGAGCCGACACTTCCTGTCACTCACCCCCGTCTCCAGGTCACTTCCGGCCGGCTCCGAGTGCACTGTGGCTCCGCGGCTTCGCGGTCGAGGGTAGGCCCGGCTTCTCCTCCGTCTCCGGCCAGCGAGATTGTGCTTATTCGGACCGCCGCCGCGCCCAGAAGTTCTGTACCGCTCGCCGCACGGACTCCGGGTCCGGTCCGCCCCTTGCAGCCGGTGTTGATCAGGATAATTGCACGGATTGTTGTGGAAAGCCGCCTCTACCCGGGAGCCTCCCTAAGCTGCGGCCGCCATCGTTGGCTGCTAGCCACGCCCGCCATACTGGACTGCTTTTGATCATATTACGAGAGATTATAAATGAGCGAGTTAGGGAACCAGAATGAGGCAATAGATGCTTTCCTGAGCGATTTGCAGCTACCACAGTTGGAGCAAGAACAAGCTGAACCCTAGGCGGCCCAATAGACTTGGCAGAAATAAGAGGGGCAATAAAGCGAATGGCGCGTAACAAAACACCAGGGATAGATGGGTTGCCAATTGAATTTTATGGGAAATACCTAGATCAACTGACCCCGAGACTTCAAGTGATATATAATGAAGCCAGGGAAAAGGGCAGACTTCCCCAGTCAATGCGCAAAGCCATTATGATCCCTTTATTAAAACCGCGAAGGGAAAGCACGGACCCTGCATCCTATAGGCCATTGTCTATGTTAACAACAGACTACAAAATTTTGAGCACAGTGCTGGCCACCAGGCTGTTAATCCATATGCAAGACCGGGTTCATAAGGATCAATCAGGTTTTATACCCACAAGGAACACGACACACAACATCCGTAGGCTGCTCAGGCTAGTAGATGACCCACCGCCGGGCGCGAGGGCCCCCCTGGTATTGGCGGTTGACATAGAAAAGGCCTTCGAAAGCCTGGAATGGGAATACCTATATAGGGTGATGCAGGGTTTTGGCCTGGGTGAGGGATATATAAGATGGACGAAGGTGCTTTACTCTTCAGCGAAAGCTAGGGTGAGAGTCGGACCCTTGGTGTCGGACCAATATGAGGTGAATCGGGGAACCAGACAGGGATGTGCACTTTCTCCCCTGCTGTTTGCGCTTGCAGTGGAGCCTCTAGCAGCAATGGCTACATTACAACGGGTTAGAAGTCGGAGGGGCCCACCATTTCATTTCCTTATATGCGGATGACCTCCTCCTCTTCTTAGAAGATGCTGAGGAAGCTGTGGAAGGCGCAGAGAGACTGCTGGCGCGCTTCGGCGAAATATCAGGACTACGGGTTAGTTGGACAAAAACCTGCCTCTTCCCTCTGAGGAGGGAGGAGGAGAGCCCCCTAATCCACCCAGTGATTAGATGGGAGCTCAGCTGCCTGAGCTACCTAGGGGTGCACATATACCACGAGCCTGCGGACCTCCTAGACGGTAATGTAGGTCGCTGTATCCGCGCATTGCAGAGCATTATGTCCTTCTGGGCTACCCTGCCCCTTTCAATGGCGGGCCGGGTTTCACTCCTAAAAATGATAGCCCTACCGCGATTATTATATTTCTTCCGGACCCTCCCCGTATGGATACCTGGAGCGATCTTCAGATGGTTAAGATCGATGATTGTGTCCTTTTTATGGAGAACGGGCAGACGTAGGATTGCATTGGCGACGCTGACCCGCCCGAAGGATGAGGGTGGCCTAGCGGTCCCAGACTTTGAGCTCTACTACTTGGCGGCCCAATTACAGTTCTTCACACAGGAGGTTGCGAGGGTCTACCGCGGCCCGGAGCAGGAGAGAGGGAGAATGGCACCCCCGCCACATCCTGGCGTACATAACCATGCAGCAAAGACTGAGGCTCGGAGGGCTGACCCAAGAAGAACGGACGCTCCGATTGTGTTGGAATCGCTCGCAAAAGCGAACTGGATCCGGGCACCCGTATGCGCCTGAAATCCCGCTGGGCATGGTGACAGCACTCCCACATGGCGGAGACTGGTCGAGGCTACGACTGTGGGAAGAGGCAGGGTTACAGATGGTAGGGGATCTTTATGATGACGGAGTATTGGCCCCGTACCAGACTTTACAGGAAAGATACGACCTTCCGAGGAGAGACTATTTACTGCATGCGGCGGTGGTGAGAGCCATACAAGCGCACTGGGGGGAGGGACTGATAGAGCCCACGACGACACTGGTGTGCCATTATACAATGATGGCGGCAGGAACATATAAGGCAGTTACATGCCTCTATTCCAGAATGCACACAGAAACCCTACAACCACTTACACCGCTAAAGAATAAATGGGAAGCAGACCTACAGTTAGAAATCCCAGACACGGCGTGGTCCCAGCTAGTGCAGAGGGCTAGGAAGAGTACCAGAAACGCGCGTTTCCAACTGATACACCTCTATATCCTCCACAGGGCCTACCTCACCCCGAGTAAAATAGCAGCATACTTTGGCGCAGAGGACGCAGCATGCCCCAGATGTAACAAGTTAGGAGCAGACCTAGTACATATGCTGAGGGTCTGCCCCCGCTTACAAGAGTATTGAAGGGAAATAGGTGACACCCTGAATGAAGTAGTGGACAGGGAACTGCAGTACGACAGCGCGGTCACTATCTTACACTGGTTCCCACATACACGCAAGAACAAACTATCAAGCAAATTCATCGACATGGGCCCACTTATTGCGAAGAGAGAGCTGACCAAGGGGTGGAAGTCGAAGGTAGGGCCAACACACCGGAGGTGGCTGAATGAATTTTTGAAGTGGGCAACAGCGGAGAGTACGATCAGATACCAACTGGCCCGCCGTAGCTCAGACGAGAAAGCACAGGATGCAGCAATGGCATGGGAAATATTGGTACAGGCGCTGAGAGATAGCACAGTGGAGGAAGAAGGGGAAGAGGAGACGGAGGGCCTGGTGGCTCCGGTAGAGATGGTAACGACCCCGGCACCTACACCGGACACACACATACAGTAAAAATACAAAGCTCTGAAGTCCCACAGTATAGGCACATATCCTAGCGCCAGGCGTAGACTAAGACACCGGGGGGGGGGAGGGAGGGAGGAAAGCATCCCGGGATCCTGTAGTGGAACATGTACGAACTTTGACGAGTGACAGTGGGGAACGGGGCGAAAAAGTAAAAGCAGAGGGCAGAGGGCCCCATATGTTGACTGCAGCAGGCAGCCCAGTCAAGAGAGTAAAATGTAATAGAGTAACGCCGCCCGACCTCCGTGAAGTGGGCTGAATGGCTGTGTACGAGACATCTGGAATGAGATAGGAGAACAACTCTGCACTAAGAGATCCTGAGTCCAGCAAGGTACACTGTAAATGACTCTGCAATAAAAATTGTTTTAAAAAATAAAAATAAAAAATCTAGCCCTGGATGGGCATATACTCCTCCTCATTATGTGCTCCCCATTTGTAATTTCTGCATGGCCGTTCTGGTCTCTCACATCTCTCCCTCCAAACTGGTGCAGAGTGCTGTTCTTAATATTAATATAAGTACCTGTATTTATTTCATAGATGTTACTTTTCTGAAATTCCTTCCTCTGGCTTATTTTTCAATTCAGTACCGTCATATGTGTACCCATAATTCCTCCTCATTGTTCAGTCCTGTGGGACTCCTAGACTGCATCTCTATTATATACTTGGACTCAAGTTTTCGCAATTTCTTAATTCTGTCCCCACCTCTCTCATCTTTTGGGATGTGATCCATACAGAACGCCAGTACGGGGAAGTGAAGATACTCGCTACCCGCGAAACGATTTGGAAATTTGAAAATAAGGAGCCTTTTGGATGAGAATTTGCGTACAGCATGATTTAGAGTTTGTGGGTGATTTGATGGTACTTATCACTGGGAAATATATGCCCAGAACGAGTATACAGAACTAACAGAGGGCCGCTACTTACTATAAAGATTTATTTATGACCTGAGGAAGTCAATGTGTTTATAATCATCACGACGAAACACGTGTTGGCTGCATCATTGGAATATTAATATACCATTTGGAATGAATATGAGATTGAAGAAATAAACGCGGTTGGAACATCCCTTCCGGAATATCGGAATCTGATTTTGGAATTTGGACTGTGGTGACTGTGCCGAATAGGATTTGCACGAACTGACTGTCATTATAATTTACCTGAATTGATATTTGAGTGCTCGGGGGGAATCTGTTTGTTTGATCCATACAGAAGTACCTGAGTAAATTCGAGTTGGACTTATGGTGCTCCTAAAAATGGCGTGCTACAGGATGAGTAATATCCCGATTTTTGATAGCACGCAAAAAAAAAAATATATATATATATATATATAGAAGAAATTTGCAGATATTGTTTTATGGTCTATTTTTTGGTTAAGTTCTTTAGCAGAAACATGTGTGCACTGGTACTAAACCCGAATTGTAGATCAACCATGGGCAGCTGTACATAAACTAACGAACGCCCAAAAAGCTGTTTTTTTGCACTCTTTCACTAGAAATGTACAATTTTTGCACACATAATCAATGACTGTTAATTGATTATATTAATACATGAACTTTTCACATGAAATCTAAGAGTACTGACTTTAAGTACGTGATTTTTTCTATGTCTGTGAATAATAAAGTTAAAAAAAAATAAAAAAATGTGGATACACCTTTAAAAGGTGGTGTGGGAGGAACGCGGGTCATGTGACCAAGAACAACCAGGGTTGTTCGAAACGCGTTGTCCTCGATCGCTTGCTGTGCCTGAATAAATCATCTATACGGACTACGGGCTCGTTTGAATTCTTTCTGCTCACCGGAATTCTGCTGTTTCATATATATATATATATATATATATATATATATATATATATATTTAATGAATTCAAAATATGCGCTCGTCATCGTGAACAAGGCTGCAGATGGCAGCTGAAATGTGCAGATGAATTGACTCATTTCAGTGATCTTTAAATAAAAGTAATACTGAATTCCTACCTTGGAGTGCCGATTAACATTCTTACTGGGAACTCTCTCTCTATATATATACATATATATATATATATATATATATATATATGTGTGTGTATGTCAGCCGCTGTCGGTAGTGGGAGTAGCTGCCGGGCGGTGATGTGGGGAGGGGCAAGGTGGGGGTAGTAAACTATGGATTACAGAGGTTTACAGGTAAGTAAACATATAAATAAATAAATTGAATTTTGTTGCGCGCACTGCATCGCATTTGGGGATGCAGTGGGCGCAACAAAATTTGTTTTCTTTATTTATATGTTTACCTACCTGTAAACCTCCGTAATCCATAGTTTACTACCCCCCACCCTGCTCCTCCCCCTCCCCACGTCACCGCCCGGCAGCTACTCCCACTACCGACACTGCGGCATATATATATATATATATATATATGTTGTAAGTAGGATGGTAAGTGATGACAGGATACTTCTAGTTGATTACATGTAGATTTATTGTTGGACACAGCTGAGCATACAACCTCGCTAGCTGACCAGACCATCAACTGACACTAGTAGAATTCTCAGGTGGAAGTAAGAACATACATAGGCATTGTGGTAGACAGAGAATGAGAGAACACTAAGAAAGGACTAAGAGATCAGACAACCATATTACATGAAGAATCAATGTACAACAATATATATATATATATATATATATATATATAGAGAGAGAGAGAGAGAGAGAGAGGTTTCACTTACCTGATGTATTCTTACATTTTTGTTGTAAAAGCATGTGTGGTAAAGGCATATATATGCATGGTAAAGACTTGCGTGGTAAAAGACACATGGTAAAGGTATGCATGGTAAAGGCATGCATTGAAAAAGTCATACATCCCTCTAATCCACTCTGCTTATGTCACCATTTAATCTTTTTGTGCCTCCATTATGTCCCTTTTCCCCCACTAAGTGCTTCCCGTTTATCTTCCCTTCATTTCTTTTATACTCATGTGTGACCCTGTACAGTTTCCCATTTTGCATATTTTATTTACTTCCTCCTATTTGCCCCATCGTTCTTCCTTTTCTCCTTCCCCGTGTTTCCTTCCGTGTCTCTTTGCTGCCTCTTCTATTTTATCCCACATATCTTGAAGTTCTCATTCCATAGGGTCCCCCTATTTTACCTCAATCCACTAGCTGGATTATTCTCTCTGCTCCTACTTGCTTTCCTTCATCTTTTTTCTGCCATCATTTCCTTCCTCTGGTTGTTGGCTTTCTCCGACTATCTCCTTTACTTCCCTTTCGCTTCTCTTCACATTTCGGTTCACCCTTTCTGTCTACACTCCCTTCTCCTCGCTAGCCCCGCCTTCACATCCAGGACGCATCTCCCTGGTAACAGAATGCGGCCCGGCGGCTCCATGGTGACTAAAGCAGAGCGCGCTTCTGCCTAGCAAGGCTCGAATCCCACGCGTGGCCCTTCTGAACCCTCGGCTTGGACCCTCAACCAGCACCATGGCACTTCTCAACATGGGAGAGTACTTCCGCACCGCCCTGGAGGACAAGCTGCTAGTGTAAGAGGAAAGAGTGGGGTGTTCTGGGGGGAGGGAGAGGGGAGGGGGCGTCGCGTGGGAACCTGTCTACGAGAGAAGTTCTTTTGCAGGACGCGCTTGCTCGCTGCGCGGAGGAAAGTGGTCCCTTTCGCTGCTTTTTTGTCAGGGTTCTATGGATCCCTCGGGGACCTGGGTCCCGGTGCCACTGCAACATTGGCACCAATCGTAGCTACGCCCCTGGAAGGGGGAGGGGAAGGTTGGTAGGGGAGGTGCTGCTCTGTACAGGAAGGGTGCGCATTGCTGAGGGAAACGACAGGTAGTTCTGAGGAGAAGAGGTGATCTCTGTGTGACATACACTCTCTGTCCTGAAACAGGGGGCTCTCAAAGGGGCTAGATTTGTGTATTTTGGGGGCGCGTCGGGTTGGAGGCACAGGATCTCTCCCCGAGTCCCCGTGAATGAACCTCCTTGCACGAGGGCACGTGGGATGGCTGTTGTACAGCAGTCACTACCAAAAAGAGACAGATATGGGTGGTCACGTACTGTAAACACTACTACAAGCAGCAGCCAAGGTGTAAATAAGGTAGTGCATCCTACTGCACGAGTAGTGTAAGGGATGTACACTACTTCAAGAAAAATATAAGATGTGCACACTAGAATAATGGAGTGTACTCCATCGGAAGAAGCGGAAACGAGGTGTACATTTCTGCAAGTCTGCAACTGGGGGAGTGAGAGTTGTACACTACTGCCAAGCAGGGGGGAGGAGTACACATTTATACAAGGGATGATGAGGTTTACACTACTTAAACAAGCATTTACAATGCAATGGTCTCGGCATTATTAAAGGTAGAGCTATTGGCATTGCTCATTATTATTATTTTTTTTTTAATCAAAAATAAATGGCATTGTCATTTACAATGCCAATAGCTTAAGAGTCAAAACCATTGAAGACAAGGAGAATTGACAGAAAGGTTAAGACGTTATATAAAGTTATATAATCAAAAAATATATGTTCCATACCAATATTATTCTGTGTGAATATTCTGTGGTAGTTTAGTTACGTGATAAGAAGGGAGATGTGTGGTTTCTTCAGCAGGTCAGAGGATTCTAGAAGCTGCGGTGTGTGGTAAAATGTGGGACCTTTCATTGTTTAGGTGATGCGCTTCACAGAAACACTCGTACAATAACTCCTTCTCACTTGGGTCAGCTGCTCACACCTTATAGCAAGTTGTACTCTTGGAAATGTCCCCGTTGATGCTGGTTTACAATAGTTTCCTTGGCCGACCGAGGCCTCATGACTAAGTGGCTCTGTGCTCCCTGTACTGCCTTGTAGCCTTGTGTTGGAACACAAGGTTTCACCTTACTTATGGCTATGCCCTGAGTAAGGTATTATTATTTATTTCACCACTAAGCTGAGCATCCTCATTGGCTTACATGCAGGTGAAGTTCTTACGTACTCTGATGTCATGGTTACTTCCAGGATACCCCTTCATTTCCATAGTCCTGACGATGCCCCATCATTTTACCAAGAGTGGTTGAAATATGTTGACAAGCTATTGTAACAAACAGGAAATGTGTCTGTTTCATCCAATAAAAAAAATGTTGTAGTACCTTCAACAGTTGTCTGTTACTGTGATAAAAAAACGTTGTGTATTTCTGCAGTGTAGCCACACAAAAACCTTGGTTTTGACACTGGGGACATATTGCATTAAGTGTTTGATTGTTATGGTAATGTTTTTTTGGGGGGGGGGGGTGGGTATTTTTTTTCATGCTTTAACAAGTATAAATAAAACAGGACTTCTCTTTATACCAGGAGTGGCTGGTTGTGTTCTAGATTCCAACTGTGTTATTTTACCTGTTACTTATATAATACTGTTCAGAGCATGGACTACCTCATTATTTTGTAAAGGATGCCAGGGTGAACCGCTGCTGCCTGGGATTTGACAGATGAGTGAGAGCAGACCCGAGTCCTGGGTAGAGGGCTGTAATGGAATGCAGAAGGGGGGGCAGACACTGCGCAGCATGTCTACACCCCCACCTCCACGGACACTAAGGGGCAGGCACGGGTAAAGGGGGGCACACACTGCGCAGCATGTCTTTACACTCCAAGGGACAGTAAGGGACAGTGATGGACAGTAGAGGAGCCCAGATCAGCTGCATGTTTTTACACCCCCCACGGACAGTAAGGGACAGACACGGACTGTAAGGGACAGTCATGGACAGTAGAGGAGCCCAGATCAGCAGCGTGTTACACTACCACGGACAGAAATGGACAGGCACGGACTGTAAAGGGCCGGAAGGCACACACTGCGAAATGTGTCTTTACACCCCCACGGACCGTAAGGGACACACACAGACTGTAAGTGGGGGGGGGGATACATCAGCAGCATGTCTTTACACCCCCACGGACAGTAAGGGACCGGCATAGACCGGAGAGGAGCCAAATCAGCAGCGTGTCTTTCAATGTCCACAGACAATAAGGGACAGTCACGGATTGTAAAGGGGCGGAGGGCACCGATAAGCAGCATTGCTTTATGCCCCCACGGACAGTAAGGGGCAGGCATGGACAGTGCAGGAGCTGAAATCAGCAGCATGTCTTTACGCCCCCACGGACAGCAAGGGGGGGGGAGCAGGCATGGACAGTGGAGGAGCTGACATCAGCAGCATGGCTTTACGCCCCCACGGACAGTAAGGGGCAGACATGGACAGTGGAGGAGCTGACATCAGCAGCATGTATTTACACACCCACGGACAGTAGGGTGCAGGCACGGACAGTGCAGGAGCGGAGTGCACACACCACCGGCATGTCTTTAAACGCCCACGGACTGTAAGGACACCCACAAGGAGGGGGACACCAGCCCACACAGGGACAGTGATGGGCCCCACTGAGTGTACAGGTGCAGAGGATCACAGCTCATGCTCACAGCACCACAGACCTGGGCTGGCTGCGCCCCAGCTCTGCCCTAGATTCCTGCTCCCGCGCACACGGAGCGCAAGGGAGGCGCGCGGCATATTAATGCCCCGTGGGTTCAGCACTACCCCAGCTCTGCAGCACTGCACCTCTGCCTGCAGCCTTGGGCACGCTGCATGGCACGGGCCCGGCGCGCATGTTTTACCGCAGCACAGCGAGACTACATGACTGCTGGGAAGCTTGGGACATCGGAGCCCTGTGCCGGCTGGCACAGGTCTGTCCATGCGCAGGAGCAGGGGCACCCATACCCGTGACGGAGGATGCCAGCACCTCCCACCATCTGAACCCGCGCCGTCCTTTGCATCCGCCCCCTTCGGCCGAGCGCCAGACCTGCCGCATGCACCAATGTCTGCGGGAGACAAGGGTCTTACCTCCCGCCGAGGCGGTGCGGGCAGCATCGGTAGCGCTTGGACGGGGCAGACTGTGTGGTAGGCGCACGGCGGCCTCCTAGCCTGGTGCTCTCACGGTCCGCAAAAGAAGTTCAACCAGCCCTGCGTTACTCCCAGTGCGTCCACGCGCTGTGTTGTTTGTGGGGTGAGGGGCCTGCTGCTGTTTTAAGCGGGAGGAAGGGAAGTGGGTCCGGCGGAGGAAAGAGCGCAGGGAGAGGAGGAGGAGGCTGAGAAAGGAAAGGCGGAAGGAAGGAAACCGAGGCAGGATGCAGCATCGGGACAACGGAGGATCTGTCGCGTCTGGCGGTCGGGCAGAAATGGCAGCCTCAAGCTTCGAAATTTTTTGGATTCGGGGGCGTGTTTTGCTGTCCTGAGTGACGGACTACATCACGAGCTAAAGAACAGCAAAATTTACGCCCCCGAATCCGAAAAAGACGGGGCTTGTTTCTAGTGACTCACTTCTCTTCCAATGGCTGGCCTCTGTTTAAGAAGCCAGCCAATGGAAGCGAACGGAGCTGAGAGGCGGGTCTAAACTGCCCTACTAGTCACATTAAATCTCCGGACCGGAAGCTGAGCTTTGCTCAGCTTATAGGTCCCGAGACCTAAAAAGGCACGTGGCTGTATGTTACTATTAGTTGCGAAGAATGGCTTACACTGTTAGATGCACTGGGCCAGGGACAGACTGATTTGCATATAGCCAGGTTCTGAGCTGGGATGGTGCAGTGAGATAAATAACGGTGATGGATCAAGCCCTGATCTTTGGACTGGGTAAGAGTGGTCTGCTTAATTCAGACACTCTGTTCATCACCACCCTCTTTTCTGAACTGTTAGATGTAAGGCAGACAATAGTGTGCCCCTCTGCAAGGGGTGGGTGCAGGGGCGGCCTTAGGCATGTGCAAGCTGTGCACCTGCACAGGGCCACCAAACCCCAGGGGCCACCACACCAATATATAACCTTAATATAATAATCCTCTGAGGATGGATACATATTTGCGTGCGCCCCCTGGCAGGGATTTGGTGGCCTCTGGCTCTGTTCCACTTCCAAACACCCTGACCTCCCTCTTCACTGGCCTCCGCGCTCCGCCCGGACCCCCTCTTCGGGGCCCCCCCGACCTACGCTCCCTGCCCAGAGTCACCATGAGCCTAGAGCCGCCCCTGGTGGGTGAGCAGGGTTGCACTACTACAATGAGTGGGTAAAGGGCTACAGACAGCTAGGAGTCGATACAGGCTTCATAGTGAGCTAAATAGTGGAGAAGTGGGTCACACTGCTACAAGCAGAAGGATGGTGTACGCACACTGGAGGGAGGCTCACGTGAGGGCTGCAGCTACCCTCTTCCTTTATGCTGTGTCTGGGAGCATCAGCCCACCTTCGATGCCCCTTCATTCTCTCACTGCATAGTTGTGAGCTTTCTTCTGTCCTGCTAGCAGAGTTCTCATATGATACACATTGGGTTCCACTTTTGGCCCCACTTGCTGATAGTCAAGGTTACAGCTGCTCAGAGCCTGTTGCTCCTTCCTCGCATAATTTATTTATGTATTGCATTTCTAAAGCGCACTATCACCTGACAGGCATCTTGGCGCTCATAACTCAGTTTGACAACCCCCGCAGGACCTTACTATAGCTAACTCCTAAGTCTTAGGAAATAACCTAGTTTTTAGATTCCTTCTAAAAGGCAGGAGATCACTGATTTGTCTCAGTTCAAGAGGTAAGGTGTTCCAGAGCTTTGCAGCCGCGATCCCAAATGATCTACCCCCTGCTCTGACTTTTTTAAATCGAGGAATTTTTATCAGTTTTGCCCCAGATGAACGCAAAGTTCGAACAGGGACGTAAGGAGTCACTTTGAACAATTAAACCTGAAAGAAACACAGGTCAAAAAGAACACAATTTAATTTAAAAAGACCACATCTTCAAGATGTAAATGTATAGAAGAAATGGGTCTAGCTCTGCTCTCTTTACGTTGAGCTCCCAGACAGTGCGGTTGCAAAAGACACATTGTGGACTTACCAAGAACACACAAGTACAGAAGCTGAAACAAGCTCCCGCTGGAATTGCGCCTGGAACCGTCCGAGTCCAGATTCAGGGGAAAGTTGAAAACTCACCTATTTGGTCAGTAGATTGCCTCTCTGGGCTGCTGCGACTGTGCTGCTTCCACTTACCATAGCGCGGGGACACGCCAGTGTGCGTAACCAGGCGCTTTATAAACCTTCCTATTATTATTATTATTATTATTACTTGCAGCGGGCCCCACTTCTTACCATTAGTTGGCTTTACTGTCACTCATTTGTCTACTTCTTATGCGATGGATTTTCATGTCCCAACTTGACAATATTGTGTTTGTCTCTCCCATGGAGCAAAGTCTCTTTACCATCTTTTTGATGGCTGCCTAGCGGTCTTCCTCATGTTGTATCCTCACCCCAACACACACCACCCTTGCTCTCTCTCAGCCATGTGCTTGGGTCTCCCCACGAGAGCCAGCGCAGTCACACCTTGTGGTCCTGTGGGTCTCCTGCTGGAACAGAACAAAGATATAATATAAAAAAAAATGTGAAATGGGTGGGTCTGTGGCCGGTTGTCTGTTTGTGGGGGTATTGATTGCCAGTGAGAGACCGGGCGCAGGACCTGCCAGATTGAAAGTATTTACATCATACCACAAAAAGCACACTTTCTGAGTAAAGTTCTAACTTTGTGCCCAGTTTTGTGTGAATCTGCTCAGCTGTTTTTTCTATATCAGAGAGAATATTTAAAATGGGAATTAAAATGGGAAATCGCACATTTCACCTCCCTACTTTTTCTTAGGCCTGACTCCATGACTTAGCTCAACATTTTCCTTGGAGGAGCCCTAGTGGTTGAGGTTCGTTTTGGGAAAGTTATGTGTAGATTCATCAAACAGCACCAAAGTTAAAAAAAAACTCTATTGAGTTTTTTGGTACATTACGGCCAGCGCCGATTCCATACATTCCTGATACAGTTCATTACAGAATAGTACCGATATAACCAAACAACAATACAGCCTGTGAACATACAGACTAACTAGTAAACTTGGCACAGGCTATACAGTGTTCCCCCACTGCCAAAAGTATCCAATAGACATGTATATGGCCGGGATGTCTGTCTCGTCCTATGATTATGTAAAGTGCGCCTGATTATGGAGGGTCCGGGGATGGTAGGGGGACCTTGTGTACGCATTTGCACAAAATGTGCTAATCACTACGACAGTCAGCTAAGGTCCTGCATGCAACATTTTGTGCAGATCAGTTTAGGGGGAATAACGTTAAGGGTGTGGGGGGGGGGGGGGGGGAGTGTTAAAAGAGACATTTTTTCCCTTTCAGCTCTCATAGGGTAACCTCTGAACGGATGTATGCCAAATTTGATATGAAAGTAGAACTGTACTTCAAAAGGTTGCTTTAATTGGTTTTGTGAAATACATTCAGCGTTTTTTGAGATATTTGCGCAGAAATGTTCTCCAAGCTTGAAAGTTTATTACTTTTGTGTATCTATTTTTTTAAATGCTTGTCATGGCTTATGATTTCTGTCAATAATATTTGAATTTTTTCTGGATTGGCTGAATAGGGGCTCAGAAAAGTTTTTTTGTGCATTGGAAAAAAACTTTCACAGCCATCGGACGCAGCAGGTGAGCTGCCAGACGTCAAAGGTGGTGCTTGGAAGCACCAAGAGGCATTGAAAAATGCACCTAAAAATCACCCAAAAATGGGCTCAAAGCACAAGAATAAATATTTTCATGAGAATCGGAATCCAGGCCCAGCCATTTTATGTACAAGAAAAAGCCCCCATTTTGTGTTGAAACGAATGGGGAAATTATTTTCCCATACAAAAAAATGACAACACATCTTTCATGTGGCAGTTGGGCTGGACTGTTCCATGAGGCACAGGGTCAATAATAATAATAATTCACATTTGTAAAGCGCACAATCACCCGTAGGGGTCTCTAGGTGCTGGGGGCCGTCGGGAAGATTAAGCAAGCTATTGCCCAGAGTCACATGGTGCTGGGCTAATCTGCAGCCGGTGCCGGGGATCGAACCGTGATCCCCAGATTCCGGAGTCAGTCGCCCTAGCCACACCTCAGTCAAGATCGATTTGCATATGGCTGGGTCCAAACTGGGGTGGCGAAGTGAGCTAAAGAACTATGGTGGATTCAACCCAGATCTGTGAACGGTGGTGTGTCTGAAAAGTTTCAACACTCCATCCATCATCTCTTTGTGTTTGCTTTGTACTTCCTAAGTTGGCAGGGTATGCCCAGATGTGTGTCCCTTGCTCACTTTGCCACTGAATTCAAGTTAGCCAGGCTGATGAGGTGTGTTACCCCGAAACTGGTCCCAGGATGCTTGTTTCCAGTCCAGGGAGGACCTAGCCTGGCAGTTTGGGCTGGATCGTTCTCATGAGGAACAGGGTCAAGACTGATTTGCAAATGGCTGGGTCTGAACTGGGTGGTGAAGTGAGCTAAAGAATGATGATGGATTAAACCCAGATCTGTGACTGGGGGTGAGTGTCTGAAAAGTTTCAACGCTCCGTCCATCATTTTAAGTATGCCCGACGTCCGTCATCTTAGGTATGCCCCGATGTGGGTCCCTGGGTCGCTTTCTCGCTTTCCCACTGGATGCAACCTAACCTGGCTGATGGGTGTTACCCTGCAACTGGTCCCAGGATGCTTGTCTCCGGTCTAGGGAAGACCTGCCTTGGCAGTTCAGGAAAGAATGATGATGCATTAAACCCAGATCTGTGACTGGGGGGGAGTGTCTGAAACGTTTCAGGGCTCCGTCCATCATCTACTTGTGTTTGCTTTTTTTCGCCCTAAGTTGACAGGGTATGCCCAGACGTGGGTCCCTTGCTCACTTTGCCACTGGATTCAAGCTAGCCTGGGTGATGAGGGGTGTTACCCTGAAATCGGTCCCAGGATGCTGGTTTCCGGTCCATGGAGGACCTGGTTTGGCAGTTTGGGCTGGAAAGTTCCCATGAGGCACAGGGTCAAGACTGATTTGGATATGGCTAGGTCTGAACTGGAGTGGCGAACTGAGCTAAAGAACGATGATGGATTAAACCCAGACCTGTGACTTGGGATGAGTGTCTGAAAAGTTTCAGCGCTCCGTCCATCATCTCTTTGTGTTTGCTTTGTACGTCCTAAGTTGGCAGGGTATGCCCAGATGTGTGTCCCTTGCTCACATTGTCACTGAATTCAAGCTAGCCTGGCTGGTGAGGTGTGTTACCCCGAAACTGGTCCCAGGATGCTTGTTTCCAGTCCAGGGAGGACCTGGCCTGGCAGTTTGGGCTGGATCGTTCTCATGAGGAACAGGGTCAAGACTGATTTGCAAATGGCTGGGTCTGAACTGGGGTGGTGAAGTGAGCTAAAGAATGATGATGGATTAAACCCAGATCTGTGACTGGGGGTGAGTGTCTGAAAAGTTTCAACGCTCCGTCCATCATTTTAAGTATGCCCGACGTCCGTCATCTTAAGTATGCCCCGATGTGGGTCCCTGGGTCCCTTGCTTGCTTTCCCACTGGATGCAAGCTAACCTGGCTGATGGGTGTTACCCTGCAACTGGTCCCAGGATGCTTGTCTCCGGTCTAGGGAAGACCTGCCTTGGCAGTTCAGGAAAGAATGATGATGCATTAAACCCAGATCTGTGACTGGGGGTGAGTGTCTGAAACGTTTCAGGGCTCCGTCCGTCATCTCCTTGTGTTTGCTTTTTTTCGCCCTAAGTTGACAGGGTATGCCCAGACGTGGGTCCCTTGCTCACTTTGCCACTGGATTCAAGCTAGCCTGGGTGATGAGGGGTGTTACCCTGAAATCGGTCCCAGGATGCTGGTTTCCGTTCCATGGAGGACCTGGCTTGGCAGTTTGGGCTGGAATGTTCCCATGAGGCACAGCGTCAAGACTGATTTGGATATGGCTAGGTCTGAACTGGAGTGGCGAAGTGAGCTAAAGAACGATGATGGATTAAACCCAGACCTGTGACTTGGGATGAGTGTCTGAAAAGTTTCAGCGCTCCGTCCATCATCTCCGTATGTTTGCACTGTAAATAAAACTCCATATACTGGTACACTACCTGAATATCAAGTTTTAAATATTGTGCTTCCAAAATATTTTAGCAGAAGATCTACTACCAAAATGTCATGTATTTATGTATTTGCATTTAAATAGAGCAAATCTAGCTAGCAAGCAATCGAGCTCTGTACATTACTCGTGAGAATGGGAGTCAGTCTACAAGATCATGCACATCGAGAGGGGATTACACAAATACAAAATTTACATTTCATTTGACATTGTTAGGCACAAGGAGACTATGCGATTTGGCCTGAATCACATTCTGTTGAGTCAAAGTCATGGGCATGAATTCGAATCAGCAGCTGTAGCCGCTCAGCCATCTTCTCCCATAATATCCTCAAGATAAGTATTAATAAGCAAGTATGGATTGCCTGTCATAAAATCCACACATATAGAGATTAGGTTGCATATAGCAGTTAAAAATGTAATACACACAAAAACTCAAAGGAGATCATATTTATAGCTTTTAGGCATTAGAAAAATAAATCTTATGGGACTGTTGGCTATGTTAGCATCTAGAAAGTTCACCACAATATAAGTTTATGGCTCAAGGCTTGGGGGTCTGGATTGAGTCGCATCTGGCACTGTTGATATTTGGAAACATACCACATGGAGATTTAGGGGCTTATTTACAAGCAGATTGCACCGCATGTGCATCCCTTTTTTTACGCGCTGGTAGCGCGGTGGCCATGCCCTTATGTGGAAGGCCACGTAAGACCACCCCGCATGGCTTTTCATGGCCTTGTGAATAGGGCCACTTTCCTGCATTACTCTGAGCAATAAGGGTTGTTCTATGGGTGTTGCTGTGGGTGTTCTCACGCAACATCCCTCGAACCTGACATATTCCCAGATTTACTAGGTTTTGTAAACGTGGGAATGCGTCAGATTCTTATGCCTCTCTGGGGGAGGCGTAAGGGAGGCACAACGAGGAAAATACCTTTATTTCTCCTTGTTTTTTCTTTTTCCATGTGTGTTGCATTCTGCAGCACACATAGAGGAAAACACATCTCATGGTTGCTTTTGTGGAGGTGTGGAAAAAGGTAGGGCCGAATGACCTTTTTTAGAATTGCCCGGCGTTAACCGCCTCTATACCCACTCAAGTTACCAAACAAAGAGGCAGGCGCCGGAGACTGGAAGGCAGGAAACAGAAGTTTTATTCCGACGGAGCAGAACACATCAAATCAGACAACAGGGTATCTTCTCGAGGTGCTCTAACCGCATCTCTGAGGCCTGGCCTCTTATACACAAGTTTATTGTTTTATTGCATTAAACACATCTTTGTCAACACTTTGATGTACGGAAAGACATCCTCGGAATCCCCGCTTCAGGCCCGTTCCCACACACATTTACAGTTGAAGTCCCCACCCCGGTCACAACAGGTGATGATTATCGCGCAGCTGGACATTCCGCCGATTCACGGAATGTATGTGGTTGATCGGGTCTCATGGGGTGGGGGCTTTGATCAACTCGTGGATACTTTGATGGGGGAGGCTTCCTACTGTATAGGGGGGGGCAATAAACAGTATCCGCAGGGCCAGGTGGCGGCCTGGGAACGAGTAAGACAAACGGGCACAGAGGAAAGGGGGTTTTATCAAAGGACCCGGGATCATGAAAGGAATGAAGGGAGGTGTCGCGCTGGGAACAGGATGGGGTTCCGAGGCAGAGTTGTGCTGAAGAGGGGTTTATGGCCCAAGGCATGTGAGAGCGGGGGTTGTCAGCGCGCGGGGGATGCCTGCGAGGTCAGGAGAGAGAGAAAGAGACACGCTGGCTGTCGGCGATGGGCAGAGAGGCCATGGAATCTAAAATGGCTGTCGCTTACGCGCACGAATAGGCTCGAAAAGGGGGCAAGATGGCGCCGATAATGTTGACACTGCGGTCTAGGTTTTAACAGTCCTCCCTTTTCAACATATCTAGCCAGCTTGCCTACTCAATGTCAATCTTCATTAAATTCCTAACCTCGGCATCATATAATGCTCCCATGCGTTCCTTTCCAAAGTCCACAGTCTTAGGGCAAATACAATTTGCACATAACGAACACAGAGGGGGCAAGCATTGAATTCCTAAGCATAACCCACATATTAAAACTACAGGAATCAGGATAATGGTAAACAGTCTCCAGCCCCAGTTCTTAACAGTACTCCAGAACCATCCACCAAGCGACCATTCTTCCTGCTCCTGGTGAACTTCTGAGGAGAGTCTGTGGAGGTGTTCGATGGCCTTGTACACTGAGGGTGAATTGTCCGGAATATATGTACAGCAGCTGGACTCAATAATGCGGCATGCTCCACCACGATCCGCTAGAACCACATCTAGAACAAGGCGGTTCTGGAGAGCCACCAGGCGGACCGCTTGAAGCTCGGCTGTGTTGTTTGCAAGGATACCAGCTGTGATGTTCATTGTTGTCTCGACTGCCTGAGTCAGATGTCGGATGGCACGGCTGTTTGCCATCGGGCCCCAGAGTGGAACAAGTCCCTTCATAGCATCGAGGAACTGTGCTCCTGTTGAGCCGGCTTGTTCAATATCCTTGGCTCGTTTTTGTCTATGGTGATTCGCTGGAGCCACATAGGTCGGAGGAAGGATGAAAGAGATAAAACAAGTGCCCCCCCAGCCTTTGGGGAGCCAGGTGTAAGCCTTTGTGCCGCAGACGAAGTACATGTTTGGAGAGGATACAAAGGAAGGTGGATCGGTAGAGTCCAAAGTTCTGGTGAAGCGGCACGCACTTCGGCCCACCAGTTGTGTCCCAAGCCCTTCTATGCACATATGGCCTGTGACGTTGATGACAGATAGAGCCACAGTCAGAGTGGCAGCTGTTCGCTTCCGTAGGTAGGAGAAGGTGGGTCTGGTTGGATTGTTGAACACCTGCATTTCAATTCGTTCTTTAGCAGGGATGTCCATGTGGATAGAGTCGTTGGAGGTCTGCGGGCAGAAGTGCGTCTTTGTTTTGTTTCGCCAGACCTCATGAAAGAAATGAGTCATGGTTTTGCTGGAGGTGGCATTGTCCTTATAGCTCTCTTGCAAGAGGATCAGCCAAGCAAGGCAGGAGCCGTGAATTGAGAAGGGTGAAGGGATGAAAGGTATTGAATGTCCAGTGGCGTGGGGTAGCAACCCACAGATCCAGCAGTTGGTGGCATTGGTGGCGAGATTGTGCTGGTGCAGCAGCTGCACAAAGGAGTTGTTCCAAAACTCCTTTCGCCTTTCTCTGAGTTGAAGAGAGAGCGAGATCAAATAATGTTCCTTCATGGTAGTAGGCTGCGCAGTGGTTAGGAATGTTTCGTGAGCAGGTGCATTTTCTTCCACAATCCAGAGCGTGGTCATGAGGAGAAAGCAGAAAAGGATTGTGATGAAAAGTGCAATTGTCTTTGAACTGTGGATTCTGTCTGTCTTTGGGTTTCTGTAGCAAATTTTCGGATGTCCGGTTGCTTCCATCATCTTCTTATCGGGCGCTTCTATCACCTTCTTATCGGGCGCTTCCATCACCTTCAAGGGAGCTCGGTAGCGGGCAGAACCAAAGACCTCGTCTGGCTTTCTCTCCTGACAGCCTTTGTAGTGTTAGGCCACCGATCTGAGAATTATGACTTAGTCAATGATCTGCTTAGCCGAAACTCTCTCCTTTCGTCGCAGGTTATACCCTTCTTTGGATGGCACGGTAGGGTCAGGAATCTTTGCAAGTTCAAGTGTCTCTGTGCCTGGGTAGCAATCCAGCGATGGTCGGTCTTTGTTCAGGAGCTCTTCCTGGGTGGCTACGTCTTCGGTTGTCATCAGAGTCGAGGGAATCTTCTTACAATGGTGCGCATGCACCCAGGTCCGCTTTCCTTCCACTCGAAGAGCTGTTCGGGTGGCAAGAAGGACTTGCCAGGGGCCCGTCCACCGGGGTTCCAGACTCTTGGCGCGCTGGAAATTCTTTGATAAAATCCCCAGGTTGCAGGTTGTGTCCGGGACCCCTGGAAGCGTCAGGGATGGCATGCAGCACCTGTTGGTGAATGACAGACAGAGTTTCAGTCAACTTATACAAATAATCAGACATTAGGACGTCCGGGACGTCATGAATGGAAGTCGGTTTTGGTGCAGACCAGACGCTCATGGGTCGGCCGAAAACGACCTCGTAAGGTGTCAAGTGGTGTTTGGTGGGGGTGGAACGCATCGATAGCAATGCCAGTGGGAGAGCGTCTGGCCATTTCAGTCCCGTGGTAGCCACTATCTTGGCTAGTTTTAGCTTTAGTGTGGCATTGTGTCGCTCGACAAGTCCAGCAGACTGGGGGTGGAAGACTGCGTGGAACTTTTGCTTGATACCCAGCCCCTTTAAGATGAGCTGGATGACTTCGGCTACGAAGTGGGGGCCATTGTCGCTCCATAAAATTCGACAAAGGCCGTAGCGAGGGAAGAATTATTTTAGCAGTACTTTTGCAGTGGCCATAGCAGTGTTATCACGGGTTGGGTATGCTTCCACCCACTTGCTAAATGCACACACCACGACAAATACGTATTTCAGGCCTTGGCATCTGTCTAGTTGGATGTAGTCCATCTGCAGGACTTCAAACGGGTGATTGGGAACCCCAAACCCGCCCCGGGGTACCACTGTTCCTTTCCCAGGGTTATGTTGCAGGCATATCAAGCATTGTTGAACCAGACGTTTGGCGGAGTCTGTGATTTTGTCATTGTGCCAAACTCTGGAGACAAGTTCAATCATGGGGGCTGATCCTATGTGAGCAGGGGAGTGTGCCATAGTCAGTATGGGAATCAGGTATGAGTCAGGTAGCAACCATTTGTTCGTGTCTTTGGTCCGCCAGCAGCCTTCGTCGTCTTTCAATCCCACCCGTGCCCATTCAGTCAATTCGTGTTGTGTGCTAGCCATTTGAATGTCCCTAATAGTGTCCCTAGCGTCGGTCCATTTCTCTGCTTGTGACCTGGTCACGTACATGCGTGTCGTCGTCCTATTTTCAGCTGTGGTTCGAGCAGTGATGTCGGCTAATGCATTTCCCTGTCCAATAATGTCTGTCACTTTCTTGTGTGCCTGGCATTTGATAACAGCAAGTCTTTTGGGGAGAAGGACAGCTTCGATCAGGGCGGAAACTAAATCTCCATGGAAGATGGGAGTGCCGTGTGAGGTCAAGAATCTCCTTTCCTTCCAAAGGAGCCCAAAATGGTGAACCACCCCAAAGGCATACTGGCTATGGTGTATATGTTCGCTGTGGTTCCTGCTGCTAGGATGCATGCTCGTGTCAGGGCAATCAGTTCCGCTGCCTGTGCAGATCGTTGTGTAATGCGGGCTGTCTCTACTACAGTTCGGGCCGTGGTGACTGCATAGGCAGCTGAAGTGGTGCCATCGGGGAGTTTGATGCAAGAGCCGTCCACCCACAGCTCTCCGTCAGGGTCAGGAAAAGCTGTGTCTCTGAGGTCAACTCTACTTCTAGTCTGTTCGTCCGTGAGGGTCACACAGTCATGTACAGGGGGCACGCTGGGGTCGTTTTCCGGTAGGGGCAACAAGGTTGCTGGGTTCAGTGTGGTGCATCTTTTCAGGGTGATGTGAGGTGCGAGCAGAGTCAATTCGTATCCAGTCAGTCGTGCACTCGTCAGGTGTTGCGTCTTGGTTTGGTTCAGGAGGGTGTCAACTGCATGGGGTACTAGTACCGTGAGGGAATTCGAGAGCACGATCCCCTCACTCTGTCGGATAGAGATAGCAGCGGCAGCTACAGCTCGAAGGCAGGCAGGCAAGGCTCTGGCTACGGGGTCAAGAGTGGCAGAGAAGTAAGCGCATGGTCGTTGCTTTGGGCCAATGGACTGGGTCAAGACAGATAAAGCACACCCCTCCCTTTCGTGAGTGTAGAGGGAGAAGGGCTTTGTGTAGTCGGGGGTGCCTAGGACAGGGGCCGAACAGAGGGCATCTCGTAGCTCTATGAAGGAGGATTGGCATTCAGGGGTCCAAGGGAGGGGGAAGGGGACATCTTTAGCTAGCAGAGAAAGCAGTGGTTTCACAATGAGGCTGAAGTTTGGCAACCACTGTCGGCAGAAGGAGGTGAGGCCTAGTAGGGAGCGGACCTGTTTCTGAGTCTTAGTGACAGGGGTTTCAAGAATGGTTTGGATCCGGTCAGGAGTAAGTTTCCTTCCGTCTTTGGACAAAAGGTGGCCTAAGTAAGTAAGTAAGTGACCTGGGGTTGGCAGAATTGCAACTTCTTCTTGGAGACCTTGTGGCCATTTTCCGCAAGGAAGTGCAGGAGTTGAATGGTGGCTGTGACTGCTAGTGGAGTGGTGTCGGCTGCCAAAAGGATGTCATCGACGTATTGTATTAACACCACTCCATCGGGTAACTGGACCTGATCCAGTTGTCTCTTGAGGGCCTGACTGTAGATGCTGGGGCTTTCTGTGTAGCCTTGGGGTGCTCGGCAAAACCTATATGAGCGGGCTTTTAGGGTGAAGCCGAAGAGATATCGGCTGTCTGGGTGGATGGGGATAGAGAAAAATGCGTTTTTGAGGTCAATGACAGTGAAGGTGGTGGCAGTAGAAGGAATCAAAGTCAGGATAGTGGTGATGTCTGAGACCACGGGGTACTGGGGTACAACCACTTTGTTGATCTCTCGAAGGTCAATGATGAAGCGGTATGCTTTCTCATCTCCCTCTCCTTGTTTCTTGATGATGGGCAAGATAGGGCTGTTGCAAACGTTGCTAACCACTTCCTCTACCACTCCTGCGTCTATCAGTGACTGAATAATCTTTACCAATGCCTTCTCGCCCTCGGGCGATATCCGATATTGTGGAAGTTTTGGGAGTATTGCGTCCGGTCGAACAGTGATGTGCACTGGGTCAATCATCATGCGCCCTACGTCCGAATCTGTCTTGGCCCACAGATACGGAGGCAGAGTGTCGAGCAGGGACGTGTCAGCGTCATTGATAGAATACATGTGTCGGGAAGGGCAATGTCTAAGCAGAATGGGGTTGTCGTACAGGAAAACTCAAACTCCGTCTTGGGAACATCTAATAGTCGCTCGGAAATGCTTCAGTAAGTCAAGTCCCATAATGGCGTCAGGAGTATTGGTAGAAAGCAAAAACGTTGTGTCAGTGGTATTGTTCTCTAAGTTGAAGGGGATCGGAGTGGACAAAGGGTTAGTGGAGGGCGTTCCATCGAAACCTATCAATGTCACAAGTGAGCCAGACAAGGGTGCCCTTGGATCAGTCGTTTAGATAACGCACTACGTGTTGCGCCAGTGTCTACCAGAAATGGAGATTTGTACCCAGGACCTTAGCAGTGACATAAGGACCTTGCTGGTCAACATAGAGCTCGACTGGATCCCTCCCTTGCCCTTGGCAGTCCTATGCGAAGTTGTGGGCATCGTCACAGTCAGACTGTTGGTACTGATTCTGTCTGGGTCGGTCAAATGTATTCGGTCTGTTTGATCTATCGTTAGTCGTGTCCTTTGTGGGCCCCCGTTGCTGTCCTCTATTTCTCGGTCCACCCGCTACGTCCTTGGGGTCCCTATTTCTGTTCATCTCCAAAAGAACCGGGCACTGGGATTTCCAATGGCCGAATCCTTTACAGAAGGCGCACTGGTCCTCTCTAATGTCTGTACGTCCAATGTGGGGTGTTGAGGTGCGGTCTTTAGGAGGTGCGTTCTTAGGGACATTCGTCTGATAGTTTCCTTTGTATTGCTCTCGTCCTATAGTCACCCCTTGCAATTGTGCAATCATCACCCTTTCTTTTAAGTCTTTCTTCTTTTTCTCTGTTGCCCTGTCATTTTCATTTTTCTGGTGTTCGTAATATTGGGCCATCTGAAGGATAGCCGCAGGTTTGGAGGCCGCCCAACTACTCTCGCTGGCCTGTAGTTTCTGGGAGACCTCCGGTGACAAACCCTTAACATAATTCTGGACTAACAGATGGCGTCCGGTTGCAGTGGTCATGTCCTGGCCGCTGTAATCGGAGAACACCGTTTCAAACCGGGAGAAGTAGTCCGATACGTCCTCCTGGGGTTTCTGACGGCAAGCCGTTACTATCGACCAGTCCACTTTCTTTTCTGGAATCAGGGTTTTCAGTTTCTGTACGATTTATCTGGGAGGTCTAAAATGGGTTTCAAAGGCTTCTGTCCAGGTTCTCGTTGCCTATCTATGCCATCGAGTTGTGACCAGGTATGTCCGAACAGCTCAAAGTGGTCGACTTTCCGGATTTGCTTCCACACATCAGCTGGCAGACATAACCCGAAAAACAAGTCGATGTCAGCCAGGGTCATTATCGTTGAACCTAGGGCTGTCCCTAATTCAGTATAGAAGGCAGTGGGGTTTTTATGTAAATCAGGCAGAGATTTCCGAAATGTCAGAATATCTTGCCGATCCCATGGCTGGTAGACCCAGATGTACACTACCCTCCCTCTTGCATCTTGGTGGTTGACGTCATCGTGAGTTCCTAGACCTCGTGGAGGAACCCAGTAAGGGGCAGCCTCTCTTATTGGCATCATGGTGCTAGCTCGCTCAGTTTGTGGTTCGGTTGCTACAGGTGTCGTGGGTTTAGTTTCCGATTCCTGTTCAGTGAGGTGGCGGAAAACCTCAAGCGTACGCGTAAGGAGGTCCGTCACGTCACACTCGCCCTCATCCCCGATATCGACCTTCCTATACAGAGTCGTTAGGCTCTCGGGACCTTTGTCTCGATATCGGTCCTCGTACGCATTCAAGACATGGTAACACAGTCGTACGGCAAAATGTCGTCTGTGGCTCCCTGTATACGTGTTGAACATATCCGTGATGTGCTCTTCACTTTCCTTTCTTTCTACCAATGTTCTCACTATCTTGTCAATCCCTGCTCGCTCGTCCTTGCCTAATCTGTTCGTTCTTGCGGAATCAGCTTTTCGGGTCTCGGGGTCATCTAACGCTGTCGCTTGTGCTGTATCTAATACAAGGGGTTCGGCCGGCACAGAGGCCATGGGGGCCGAAGCTCTGGTACTACTCTCGTCTGTGCTTGGGGGTAGCGGGTGCTGTGCTAAGGGTTGGGAAGGGGCATATGGAGGGGGCATGTAGATGATCGGAGGACCTAACAAGAGATCATCGTTGGCTCGCTGTTTCAAGGGCAATTCAGGATAGAGCGTAGAGGGCGTTCTAACCGGACACTGGCTTGATGTTTCTACCTCTAGTTTCTGTTTGGCTTCCTCTCTTTCCTTAATCTCTTCTTCTAATTTCTTAGCAGCTAGGTGGGCTGCCTTTCGCAGCTCTTTTCCCAACCTACTCTCATTTCTCTTTTTACGCTGTTCGGTTTCTTTGCGCCACATGCCGAGACTATCAAGCATAGTGGGCGTTGTCTTGTGTTTCCCAAGGGCTGTTTCCAGCGCGCTTATTTTATCTTCATCGAAGGATCCTATCAGTGGCCACTGACTTTCTCGATCCTTTTTCGTATATTTATGCCAAAGCTTGCTATAAGCTATAGCGATCAATCCATGCTTCATGAACATGTCCTTATTAGGGGTGCCTTCCAGGGGAGCCGGATGGTTCATCTCTAATAAGCGGTCCGGGCTAAACAGGCTACCAATCAGTGGGGAGAAGATAGGCATGACGGATTACAACGGGGACAAAAGTCTGCACTACCTGCGTGCAAAGACTAGACAGAATATTTCTATTCTTCGTTGTTTGCAGGCGGTGAATACCTCAAAAGAACCAATATCGAACAGTCAATGTTCGGTCAATCAAACAATCAATGGGGAGAATAAGTAGGCACGACGGGTTACAACGGGGACAAAAGTCTGCGTTACCTACCCTTTCACTACCTGCAAAGAGAGAACCTGTTCTTCCCTGTTTGCAGACAGAGAATCTCCAGAAAACAATCCACGAACAATAGTTCGGGCCAAACAATCAATCAGTGGGGGAGGAAGATAGGCACGACGGATTACAATGGGGACAAAAGTCTGCATTACCTATCCTTCACTGCTTGCAAAGAGAGAGCCTGTTGTTTCTCCGTTTGCAGACAGTGAATCTCCAAACAAATCAACAAAAGAGTAATACTAGTATTTTCCAAACAATCAAACAATCATTTCGCAATTCGTCGTGTTTACACGACCTTACCCGGACCGCATGGACAGTTTCTTGTCTTCCGAATCCAGCGCCCGATCGTCCTCTATTCTTCGTGATCTTCGCGGCACTCCTGATGGTTCCCAGTCAGGACCGTAGATCACTCGAGAGAGGTCTGTTCGGAACCAGTGAAGTTCGGATGATCGGCTGTCAGACGAGGGTCTATCGGACAGGAGCTCTCCCGATCGTTGCAGTCGTTCACTCTGTCGTCAGGACCTCTCCCACTGGATCCACGAGTCGCTGATGGGCCCCACGTTTGGGACGCCAATTGTGGAAAAAGGTAGGGCCGAATGACCTTTTTCAGAGTTGCCCGGCGTTAACCGCCTCTATACCCACTCAAGTTACCAAACAAAGAGGCAGGCGCTGGAGACTGGAAGGCAGGAAACAGAAGTTTTATTCCGACGGAGCAGAACACATCAAATCAGACAACAGGGTATCTTCTCGAGGTGCTCTAACCGCATCTCTGAGGCCTGGCCTCTTATACACAAGTTTATTGTTTTATTGCATTAAACACATCTTTGTCAACACTTTGATGTACGGAAAGACATCCTCGGAATCCCCGCTTCAGGCCCGTTCCCACACACATTTACAGTTGAAGTCCCCACCCCGGTCACAACAGGTGATGATTATCGCGCAGCTGGACATTCCGCCGATTCACAGAATGTATGTGGTTGATCGGATCTCATGGGGTGGGGGCTTTGATCAACTCGTGGATCCTTTGATGGGGGAGGCTTCCTACTGTATAGGGGGGGGGGGGGGGCAATAAACTGTATCCGCAGGGCCAGGTGGCGGCCTGGGAACAAGTAAGACAAACGGGCACAGAGGAAAGGGGGTTTTATCAAAGGACCCGGGATCATGAAAGGAATGAAGGGAGGTGTCGCGCTGGGAACAGGATGGGGTTCCGAGGCAGAGTTGTGCTGAAGAGGGGTTTATGGCCCAAGGCATGTGAGAGCGGGGGTTGTCAGCGCGCGGGGGATGCCTGCGAGGCCAGGAGAGAGAGAGAGAGACGCGCTGGCTGTCGGCGATGGGCAGAGAGGCCATGGTATCTAAAATGGCTGCCGCTTACGCGCACGAATAGGCTCGAAAAGGGGGCAAGATGGCGCCGATAATGTTGACACTGCGGTCTAGGTTTTAACAGAGGAAGGTGTCCCTTCCTGCACAAAAGCAATCACCCCTATAATGCAGTCACCCTTGCACCATGGCACGAGGGTGCCTGCGTTGGCGCATGGCAGCCCATTGTTCACCAGCACAGAAGATAAGGACAGGAATGCACTGTATCTTGTAGGTACGCCACATTCCTGCACTTTTCTTTTGACGCACAGCAGCACAGCAGGAAGGATTGCTATGCTGCAGTGCGTCAATTTATTGTAAATGAGGCCCATAGTGCCATTGGTTCTGGAAACAATGTGATCAGCTCCAGAAAGCGGGACCCAAACCTAAAGCCAAGGGATGAGGAACATCTCTATGCTCTTTTTGGGCTTGGTGGGATGAGGGTGCATATACTGAAAATTTTGAATGCCGGGAGAGTTGGCTCATCAAATAATTGGTGGGAAAGCATCTCTACAGACCCTCAACTACACATGATGATCTTTAGGCCCATCAAAGATTCTGGTCAAGTGGGCTACAAGGATTTCATGCGAAGCCAAAGCCAACTTAAGTGTAAACTTAATTTAACGTTCAAATTCTTCCACCATTCAGGAGCTGGAGCAACCTTGGGTTTACTCCTGATTTAGGCATGGCTTTTCTAGGATGGTAGCATAGTACCAGCAGGTCAGAACCACTCATGGTCATTTGTGGTAAGAGCCAGACTCATTAAGAGACAGAGGGGCAGATTTACAAGCCCTGTACAGCACAGTTGTGACGCACCGGTGGCGCAAAGCCAGCACCATGCTGTGGGGTGACATATCTAGGGAGATGCGTCATGTTGTAAAGCCCTGCGCCACATGTGGGTGTTCCAGCACGGGGGGGAGAGGGGGAGAGGGGGGGGGGGGGTTCCGGTGCGGGAACGCCTCCGAAAAGTGATTGAGTGAAATCTACAAGGTTTCACTCGGTCACTTTTACGGCCATGCTGCGTCAAAACCCTGCGCCTTCTTGAAGCAGGTGTAAGGATTGACGCAGCATGTTGGGAATAGGGGCACCCGAGCCTTGCTGGAGCTGCGTTGCTCTAGCAATGCACCGCCTTTCCGCCCGGTGATGTGACACGCATCTGCCCATCCGTGCGTCACGGTGTGCCGCATTGTAAACCAGGAAATCCATTTGTGCCGACTGATCCGGCAATCCTGGTCCAGGACCCCAGCGCGATACGGCGCTTCCGGCATTATCCGGCGTCCAAGGTTCATGCGGAATCGGAATACTCTCCCTCCCCGCCCCAAGGTTCAAGCGGAATCGGAATACTCTCCCTCCCCGCCCCTGGACACTCGCAATAAATTCCTGGAAATTCATTGGACCATTTTGCTAACCGGCTGTTCCCCGTCCTAAAATTGTGGCTATTACTTCCTTCATAGGAAATCCATTGGACCGTAATTTAACTCACTCCCGACCTAACTTCGTTCCTGCGCGCTCTTATATGAGCCCCTTTCATATGCCCCCTGGCTAAAGAGGCTAGTAACAAAAAAGGCAACCACTGTTTTGTCCTGATGATGGACCCCATCATTTAGTAAGGGGGTCCGAAACGTCGTCGACCTACTGTGTACCATATACCTGTGGAATTTTCTATACATAATTATGTAATGGTACCCATGAGTAATTCTCTGTTAACAATTTGGGAACTTACAGAGACTGCTGACTTTGCCTTATAAGCCCTTTTGTGTATGTTTTTGTCTTTGTATTGTCGTGGGTTGGTACAGGCTTGTGCCCCACGCACGTGAATTGTTGAAGGTGTTATTGTGTGTTGTAAATCTATTATATTTAAATATAAGTTTTGAGGACCTCTGCCCGGCTGGGCACGTCTTCACTAATATAGAACTGACTGAGTCTATATTCATTCTCATTTTATTCCTCTCCCTGCAAGGGACCACTGTTGTGTACATATAACTAAGCTCCCCGAGGTCCCTCGCCGATACTTATTGGGGTCCCCTTGTTGTTTAAAATAGCATTGTAAATGCGGCGCATCAGTGGGTGCGCACGGGTGGGCAGATGCGTTGCAACTCTTCTGGCGCATCCCTGCTGATCAGCAGGGATGTGCCAGAAGTAGTAAATCTGCCTCCGAGTTCTGCTTGCTGGGCTGCAACTGTACAGGGGAGAAGCATATATTGTTAATCAAACACAGTTTACAGAATAAATGACAGTATGAGCATCCCTGAAACATTCTTGCCAAACAACACACTTGTTACATGTAGGAAGAGAGGCCAAGACACTAGTTATAGGGCAGTGGGCGGACCCTTACTCTGGAGAGTAGGAAAAAGGCCTGTTCACCTGTAGTTCACTGCCAGTGAGCTCAAAGCCTAATGCATGGGCGGAGTAACTCTTCGCAATGGTTGGGGTGAACTTTGACATACTTTTTTCCAGAAGAGCTTTTCTTTTCTGTGGAACATTTACAGTGAGCATGGGAGTTATTGAGTCGACTCAGGAGGACATAAAGCAGAGCACAAAATGAACAGAAAAGGGTAGCAGAGCTTTTCATAGCCATACAGAAGACTTCTATCCAAACGTAAGTATTTTAGAATGAAGAACTGAGAGACACAGTGGCAGGGTGACACCACCATGTACTTCGGATGAGAAGTTGTGAAACACGGGAGAAATGACCTGCGAAGATTGTTACAGGAAGATTCAGACATCTTGAGAAGAAACTCTGCAACCCAGGGACAGGAAAGACAAACAGGGAAACAAGGCGACAAGTAATTTGTTGACAGGTAGATGCAAACAGTAGAAGAGAAAAGCAAGGGGGCGTGGATACACGAGTTAATATGGTAGACCCGTAGTCTCCCGGCTCCGATTGAATGCCTTAATATCCAGAGTTATCCTGACGGCGGGTGTACCGCAATCCTGCTCACAGCGTCGCACTCCTAACTGGGATGTTGGACTGAGATGCCCCTATCCTAACTTTCTCCTCATCTGGGGCTGGGCTGAGACAGACGAAGGGTGAGGCCTCATAAGCCTTGCAGTGTTGTGATTGGCTTAGGGGAGCCTGAGTGCGTCCTGTTCCGGCCCAACACGGAGGAGAGGTTTAGGAGAGACGCTGCTATAAGGTACGTTTATTTTTCTTTTTTACACCCTATTACCACCACCCCCTGCCACTTGCCCTGCCAACTCCGATCCATGCAGGCCGCCACTGGGGAGAAGACGTACTGAACACAGTGCCAATTTGGGCACCCCTGGGCCCAGCACAACCTCTGGAACGACTAGACTGGGCTGTTTAATGCTGGTCCTACCTCGGCTTCCAGCCGCTAGTGCTGTGGACCATAGTCCTTTTGGACTCTCCATTTTGAGCAGCGTGACCCCTGTCCTGGCAGCAACACCTCCTTGCTCCTCTCACCACAGACTTCACCCACTCCCCTGTAGCAGAGCCTGAACGCTGTTGGGCTGCTGGAGGCTGGGATCCGTCGAGATGACAGCCCTTGAGCTTTTCCCCCTTGGAATACACTCCACCGGACTTATGATCTCCATATGCTGTCTCTGATCACCTGAGTTTCCTGCTGTGCTTATTGGAGTTGGGTCACCCCTGGGCCCCGGGCTACTCGTGCTACAGGCGTAGCTGCCTATGAGGTAGCGCCAGTAAGCAGGCCTGGCCTGGATTGTCCAACCCGTCATCTTATCCTTAGCTAGTGGACACCATTACCCTGCCGGCCCGCTGCAATGGGGAAGCTTTGCTCAGCGACTGCATCTCAAACACTGGGACCACTGGCCGGCCTCCTGCATCTCCGCCCACTCTTGTGGGAGTCTTAACAAGTTAGGCTTCATATTGGCTGCTTTCAAACACTCCAGAACAACTTTCGAGCAGAAGATAGAAACTGTGTATGCAGGCCTGCACCAGCATGATCACAGAAAGCTATCTGACATAGTCTCCCATACAGAGACAAACATTGGGGAGCTTATCGGTAATCAACGGAAATGCAATAGCTACTCACAGACTTGCAGAACTGTGTCCGCCCCTTGGAGGAACAGACAAAGGATGGTGAAGGACACTCTTGCAGGAACAAAATCTGTGTGGTGGGCCTGGCAGAGGAAGCAGATGACCATGATGCTGCTTTCTACCTAGAGAAAGAAATAAAAAACTTCAAGCCTGTGGGCAAACTCTCTCTGTTTTGCTAAATTTAAATGGCACATAGGGTTCTGGCGAAAATACCTGTAAGCGATTGGCGCCACGTCCATTGGTGGCAAGACGGCTGCAATACAGAGACTGAGATGAGTTGCTATGGGAAGCACAACTGATTTCTCTGTTGCCAATCAAGAGCACACACATTATGCTCTTTACGGACTACTCCATCATGGAAGAGCGCCAATGTGCATCTTTCACACCTGGCAAATGTAAGATGTGTGAACTGGGCCTCACATACTTTCTACTTTTACTGGTGAGGCTACAAGTCATCAATGGCAATAAATCCCACTTCTTCAATGATCCTAGCAGGGCCTGAGACTGGGTAGAGCAGATTCAAAGCTCAGACCTCCCCCTCTCCCGGGTGCCCTGGCTTTGCCGTGATGCAAACGCAGGCACAGAATATTAACAGCGCAAATGGGACAGTGCACAGTGAGGAAGTGTTGAGAGACAAAGACTGGCAGTCGTCATTGGAGGCCACAGCAGCCTTTCGTAGCCCAAGATCACTGCACACTGCAGCATCCAAAGACTATACCAGATACACTGGCTCTTCTACTTCCCATACCCCACTGCTGGGATCGCTGGCCCTTCCTGACGTGACTCAGCAGATGGCCAGTGACTTACAGTGACTCACATGAGGCACTCATGCCCCCATTGTGTGCATGCAGTGGTTTGCGGGTATAAGGTAATTTCCTTCTTGCCTCTTCACCTTCTTTTTTCTCCCTAGCCCCTCTTCTCTCTGATGCTCCCTGCCCTTTCATACCTCTAACCATGCCCTTTATTAGAAATCAACTAGGTGCTCTGCTCTTTGTCACCCCATCATGGCCAGACTGAGATGGATGCTGGCAAGGTCTTGCTCCATCACAACTCCTTCCCTGCATCCAGGGTCCTGGTCTCATGGCACAGAAGGTGCCCTCTCTGTCCACTCTCTGTGAGTGCTCCACTCTTTGGACACACAAACATACGGGCCGGGTCAGCCCTCTTGTCCTGCCCACGAGTTAGCCACTACCCTGCACTATGCTGTTCCCGCCGTTTGCCCTCTACCCTCAGTATTGGCCAGGGTCGGATTGGTAATGCGGGCACTTGGGAAATGCCCAAAGGGCCGGTAGCTGAGTTCCACCTGTGACCTGCTTTTTTGGGCAGTCTGGGAGCTGTCTGTGCTGTTAGGATGCCACCAGCGGCCCAGTGGGTGCCTGAGTGGCCTTCCTAGATGCAGATGGGCCGAGGTATCGTTCTCTTTCTGGGGGGGTTTAAAAACTTCACTGTGAAAAGTACTCCATAGGAGGGATCAATGGACCAAAGGTCAGTGACCTCCCCATGGCTAAACATGTTGACTGACTAATACTCTGAATTAAACCAATTCATTACCTTTGGCTGTAAATTCAGACACATAAGACCAATTTTAATCGTGTTGCAGGGATCTACTAATACAATATTTTTTGAGATACCCTTTAGACACTTTTATTTATATTCCTCACTGCACGCCCTATCACACAACCTGCTCCTCAGTCTTCTGGCGTCGTAGCACACCGAGGAGGCACTCGGCCTCCGAGGTGGGGCCCTATGATGAAGCATGACACTGACTAGGTCGGTGTGTGAGGACTTTCCTATCCACCTAAATTGGGTTGGTATACTTGTTCTTGACCTGACTCCGTCTCTGTGGCTTTTGAGACACATATAACCTCTCTTTTGTTATATATCTAAAACCGGGGACCAAGAGAGTGTTCCTTAATCTCCCTGCCTCTCCCTTTGTTTTGCTTGCAATGTTCAACACTACGTTCATCATCCCCTTTGGTTTTGCTAGGCTCTGGTAATACCCCATTGACATGGAATTGGGCCATGAAGCAATAATTCCAACTAGGTCAGTGCTTAATATATGTAGGTTGTTGCAGGTGAAGGAACCTGCACTCATTTTTTAGGACTTATTTTTCATCATCAGCTGTTGACCCAGAATAAGAGACAGAAAGAAAATTTGGATGCCTTATTGCTCCAATTCCAAGAGGTGATGGACAACAATTCTACCCACTCCTAACTGCACCCCTAAGACAGTACTCGCAGCGTGTCACCTCCACCCTGTTTAAAGCCTTCAGTGAACCCTTTTTTCTGCTTCCCAATGCATTAGGCGAGGCCCACAGCACATGCTTTTTTACTAGCCACATTCAGCAC
Organism: Lissotriton vulgaris; assembly: GCF_964263255.1. Lineage (NCBI taxonomy): Eukaryota > Metazoa > Chordata > Amphibia > Caudata > Salamandridae > Lissotriton > Lissotriton vulgaris. Next base: position 279,010,292 of record NC_141699.1, read on the forward strand.
CAATAGCCAGGGTCGGATTGGGAAGGGGGGCAGTTGGGCATTGAGCGATGGGTTGGTGCCTTATGGCCTCTACTTCGTTCCTCCCCTGCCAGGCCATCCATCGCACTTCAGGCTGTGGTGGGCAGCCAAGGGTGGTAAGTGGGACAATCTGCCTTACTGGGGGACAGGTGTTGCTCCATTTGTTTGGTCATTCTTACTGCGGCCCCTGTGGGGACGGCTTGGCCCAGAAGCAGTGTCTTGCTCCTGACAACTTCCTTGCCAGGCCATCAAATGCAAATAGTGTGTGGGGGATGGTGGGAGTAAGCTGGGGTCTTGCTAGGGGGGCCAGTTGATTTTCTGGTGATGGGCCATCCACAACAAAGACCCCCTCCCCCTGCAGGATCTGCAGTAGCTATGTCCTTTTTCTTGACCCTTCCCCGAAGGCCATGCCCTGAGGCTATGGAGGGCTGGGGAGAGAGTGATGTAAGAGAAGCCTTCCTGGAGCGTGTGTTTGTATTTTCATAGACCTCGCTGAGAGGCAACCTTTATTAAGCTTTTATTGACCTAAAAAGGAGGTGGCGTTACAGCCAAACCTGCTAATGTTGGAAGTGAGAAACCCTTCCAGTCCCAGCATCGGCTCAGCATATTGTAATTCTGGGCAAACCACTTGGGGCCTAATTACGATGTTGGTTGGACTATTGTCCGACTGACACCATTTATTTATTTTATTATTATTTGTATTTTATTTTATTAGGGAGTTTTATATAGCGCTAGCCCGACCCAGGGGTATCTGAGCGCTTCACAACAGTTTTTTGAGCAAGATTCATACAATAAGCATTATTCAGCATATAAGTTCGGCAGTCCAAGTGTGCTGAGCAGCATTGAGGTAGTACGTGGGTCCTGAGATACCCTCATAGAGTGCACGTTGTCTTGGGGTTGATACAATAAAGCAAGATTCTACATAATAGGTTCTGAAGTCCAATTGTGCTGAGCAGCATTGAGGTAGTCCCCGAGTCCTGAGATAACCTCATAGAGTACACATTGTCTTGGGGTTGAACCAATTAAGAAGCGGGGAGGAGAAGCTGGGGATCGAATAGCAGGGAGGAGGTAAGTCTTAGAGCAGCAATGTCAGGAAGAGACGGCGAGCAGAGTATAACGCAATGGAACCGCCAGACTATGAGTCGGCGGTTCCACCCACTGAATTAGGATGCGACCACCCATGGGCGGTCAGAAACACCCATTTTTCAATTGCAGCTTGTGCGGCGGATGGAAAAGGGCAGCAGCACAAGCTACAATTAAAAAAAATTTGTTTTCAAACATCCCTTTACTGTGTGGGAGGCAACATTTATTTTATTTTTTATTTATTGCATTTATATGGCGCAACAGCTACCCTGAGGGTTTCCCTGCGCCCATTACGGTGCATGCCACACAGTGCAGGGATGTTCAGGGGGCCGCCCCTTGGCGGAGGGCCAGGAGCGGAAGGGGCCCTATTAGGGGCCCCCAAAGTTACTTTCTGCCTGCCTTTTCTTGGCGGACGGACTGCCATGAAAGGGCAGGTGGAAAGCAACATCGTAATCCCTACGGTGGAGACAAGGCTGGCTCTGCCATGGTTATGGGATTACTATTCCGGCCGACAGGCTCTGTGAGCCCGTCCGAAGTGGAGCGGAATTCCCCTACGGGTTTCCCTCCGACTGCCAGTATTGGAATGCGGTGGTCAGACGTAAACCTATGATGTCGGGCGGAAAGCCTCCAGAAAGCTGTCCGATGGCTTTCCACCTGACATCATAATTAGGCCCTTAATCTCCAAACGCCTGAAGTAAAAATGTATTTGATCTTGTGTAGTGTAACAGGTGTTCATGTAAAATGCTCGAATGCCCTAGCGCCAAGTTCACCCTATAAAAAACTATAAAAAAGCAATTAGAAAAAAAACAGCAATTTCTTCATGTTATCAGATTTTGCAAGGGCCAGGGAATAATAATTAGAGAGCACTCCTTATATAAAGGTATCCATATTGTATTTTATCATGGCTTTTCTATCTTTGTTTAGTTTAGCTATTAGTCACGGATGAGTACAGCACGTTTAGAACAAATTTTAAAGAGCTTTCACCTTACGCTGACTGTTTAAAATACATACTGATCAGAGTTTATAATAAAGACTGTGTGATTTTCTTCATTTTCGCAGCTGCCAGTATATTAAAATACACGTCATGTTGGTAATAAAACTGCATGGTGGCAACCCTAGCCAACTCATGTATTTTGGTCCCTGGGACATTTTATTTCACCTCAACCCTCCCTGGCCAAAATGCAGCGCTTCTCGTTTTCACCAATCATACTGATTATATAGGCTTTAAAATGCTTAGGTTACCAAACATTTCCCAAACAAATTGTCCAATCAGACTAGCCAAATGATGTTTCATAAATAGGCATGATCTGCGAATGTGGGCCACTTTTTTTAGGGCCACCCTGGCTTAATTGCAATTACAATTCGACCCTGCCCACAGCTGACACGGACGCAACTCCCGCACAGTAGATCTCACCCACTTCCTTTAACATGCAAATGCTCCTTAGCCCACCTTTATGGGTCCAGTCATGCGAGCATGGGACGACAGTTGCTCCGAACCCCTTATCTAGCCTCATTGCCTGCTCCCTCACCCCTGTTTCTCCCCTGGTCTCTCCCCCTGTACACCTGTTACTCTCCCTGGCCTCTTGGAAGCGGAAGGCTCCACTCTTCGCACAACACCTCTATTACAACTTTACAAGGTATGGTACATGCTTGTATCTTCTTACGTTGTACAAAAAAACCCAATACAAATATTTAACAAAAACAAACACTAGAAGAGGAAGAAATGGGCTTTGGGATAAGGAAGATGGGGTAGGTTGACAAGAATGGACCAAGGAAACATGAACAAAGTGTTTTGAACAGTGATACTTTGAGACAAGGATTTTGGCTCAATGAGCAAGCAGCTGCCAGGACCAGAAGGCATTAACACATGGACAGGAAGGCATAGATTTTTGGACACTTATACAGGATCACACTCCTCAACAAACCAGCATAAACCACACAGCCCTTCGTGCCAATAGGCAATGGCATATGCTTCATGTTGTAAGGTTATTTCAAGCCCTTCTTCTTTCTTTACCCCTTTCCTGCTGTTCAGCCTAGTGATGTGAGGAATGTGTTGGAATGTGATGACTGCATAGAATGTTGGGTGCACGAGGTTAGGCAGTTGGTGTCAGCAGGCTGCGCAGTAAGGATATACTGCTCCTGGTGGGACGTACTTTATGCCTATTTACATCTTGGCTCTACCTCAAGCTTCCTGTATGTGAACTACTAATAAAGATATACCTGGAACCTACAACCTGACTTCCTGAAGATTCTTACTTTGCAACACTTCCCTTCACAAAGCATAACCTAGTGTGCCAGCCAGATGAACCCGCAATATTCCAAAAATGGCAATCTGACTAACTAAAGTCTATTTGTTTCAGTCTGTGTTGCTCCACCCATTGGTATTCCATATGGTACTCCTCTGACATGGAATACCACAACCCCACGCCTTCACTAAACCAATAATAAGCACAAGCAATTCCACCACTAATCAGAACAAACAAGTTGAACAGCTGATTTAAACTTAACATGTATTTTTCTCGTACCTTCTAGAAAAATGCCAGAGAGGGAAGATGACTTCCTAACTCCTGCCACCCGCATGTTGGAAAAGAGACGAGAAATGGCCGAGGTGGAGCAGGCACTTCTTGCTCAGAAAGAGGTAAGTGGTAATGGTTTACTAATTCAGATCATTTTATACGAAGTACATCTGTTTGGAAACAGATTGCTTGAAGAAGCAATCACTGAGTAATTAAATAGGGAGATACGTTTTGAAACAGTCGGGCAAAGCCTACAGATCTGACATTGGCTTCCAGTCTCTTGATTTTACAAGTGTTTTGTTAAATCTTTCTGTAAATGTTTATTAAGTTTTTTTAGCAAAATGGCCACCTGTGCACACAGATGTGTGTGAAGGTACAGGCAGATGTCTTTGAATGTTTTTGTAACAAAGATTTACAGAACTATTCAGAGATGGTCAACCTTGTGGTTTAATGTGCGCATATGCTTCGCGCTTTGTGGCCATCTTGGAATAGGTTGGAAGCCCATTCAAAGATGGCCACCTTGCATGCTCCCAAAACCCTTCTCATAGGTCATGGCATTAGCACATTTGTGAAGGGTGGGGATTTTATCTACAATTTCTCGATGCTCTTTTACCCAACAAGTTCATCTTTATTTCAATCTGACTGAAGTCCTGCTCCAATGCTTATGACTACAGTCATTTAAAGTTAATCCGGACTCCATGTTCAATCCACTCACTAACTGAGGCTGTACTGGACACCCAACGTGCAGAAGCAATTCCTTTGAAGGAAAGACTGTTTTCTATCCTCCTGCTGAAATGCCTGACTCTTCAGAAACGTAAATATCCGACAGCCAACCAAGTCTATTCTCTTCTAGGTTCCATGGTCTCATGCATCTTTCTGGTTCCCAACACCACTCTCCACAAAAGACTGCTTCAACAACTAGTGGTCCCCATGCTTACACAAATAGAACAATCTGTTGAAGTTCATGCCCGATTTTTACCCCCTAAAGCGTGACAGATGACTCTCTGGCAGGTTGGGCTGTGCATGTGAATCATCGCCATATTCAAAGCACATGGTGCAGAATAAAATGTCCTACCACATCAACTTTCTTTAACTCTTTCTACTTTCATGGCACACTCCCTCCTTGTTCAAAAGGGAAATATAAGAATAATGTACCTCTTGAACAGGCATGAGATTGAGGATTTTATCTCTGCAGGCCCACGCAACTTGGAAATGACTACTGACCAGGAATATCCAAATCACCATAGCCTCCCCGTAGAGTTGAATGCCGAAGCAGACGCTCTTACCAGAATGTTCAGGAGTATCACACATGTGTTATAGACAAAAAACATCTTAAAAATGCCCTCTACGTATAGGGTTTTCTTCAGACATCTTCACAAATGGGGTAAACAAGAGTTAAAGGTGAAAGCTGTTTTGATAGACTGGTTAGGGAAAATCCTTAATATATTTCCTCCAGTTTCCTTGATTCCAGCAGCCATTGTCAATTACAAGATTTATTACAAGATCAGAATGGTTCTCATTGTCCAGAATGGCCAAGACAGTGGTGGTTCCCAGTTCTGCTTCACCTGTCGGAACAGTCGCACAAGAACTGCCTTGCTGACTGGATCTTCTTCACAAGTTCAAGGGTAAGATTCTACATTTGAACCTACCATCATTGAGCTTGGCAGCTAACTCCTGAACATATCCAATGTGGTCATTTGAGCCTCTGACAAGATTGCATGGCCATTTGCAATTCTGCCAGGGCTTCCTATTCACTTAAATCTAAGAGGTTCTTCAATAAGGGCCTGATTTAGAGTTCGCTGGATGGGTTACTCCATCACAAATGTGACGAATATCTCACTTGCCATATTACAAGTGCCATTGGATATAATGCGCTTGTGATATGGCGGAGGGGATATCCGTCACGTTTGTGACGGAGTGCCCCGCCAGCCTAATTCTACATCAGGCCCTTAGTGACTCACATCATCCTAAAGAAAGGGCAGTAGGCACTACTGATTTGTCTGTTCCATTCGGCCAAGCTCTGGTTGCATTTTTTCCTCAATAAATATATATATTTCAGTTGTTGAGGCCATGAAGTCCTTTGCAAACTTCTTTGATAACTGTACCACAGATCCTCCGCTGAGCCCCCGAAAAAATTAAAAAAGGTGACCTTTTAAAATAGAAGCCCCCCGGTGTGGGCCAGAGCATGGGGTGGTCAGCAGAATTTACTTATATGGGGAAGGGATTGTGCACCCCCTCTCCCCAAGTCATTTAAATGAGCAGGATCTATTTTTTTTATGGGGAGGGGGCATGTGGGACCCCCTTTGCCATGCACTGCTTATACCCTCACATATCACTCATGACATGTTCAATGACAGCATTGATAACATCACTTATGACATAATTTATGATAACATTGTGCATGGCGGGGGCACACGTTATAGTTATTTCAGGATGTGAGTTACTTCATTTAAATATAACTGGTGAATTTCAGTGCTTTTTAAAAATTCTGAATCCGATGTTTTAACTGACATTTCCACGTAATTATAACGTCTCTTTAACCTTTGTTTTTTCAGTGGAAATAAATAAATGATATATTCCTTCTTCCCCCTTTGGGCCCCGATGGTAAATTGTATTCCATCCCTCTCTTCCAACCTCTCTTTCTCTTCTTACCTATTGTTCCCTTCGCATTGTTGTATTTGACAGTTAGGACAGTGGAGCTGCTGCCTTCTGTGAGATTGAGACGGCATTGATATTGTCTGGGAATAAATACCTTCACCACATCGCATCTGGACTCCAGCTTTCATTTCGGTTTCATCAATATAACAATGGCGACAAGATTTCAACGGAGCCAACATCACCCCTGAGGCTTAGGCTGACAGTACTGTGAAGGCTATTAAGCCCAATTCTGATGTACAAGATCATTCCTTTGTGGATTTCTTGCTGACTGGTATGACAGATGAAGATGAGTTCCTTGTCTCTGCTTGAGGAATTATTTCGGCTCTCATCTTCCTTTTTTTTTGTAGTTTTAAATAGCGCTACCTCGACCCGACGGTATTGGATCGCTTTACATGAGCACCAGTTACATTACACAAGGACACGCTCATTTTATTTTTAGGAATGGGGAGATTAAGTGATTTGCCCAGAATCACAGGATGTTGAGCCAATGCCAAGCAGGGCCGGACTGGGAACCGAAACCGGCCCTGGCAAAGTGCTCGGCCGGCCCCCCCTCCCGCAGGGCGGGGGGGGGGGCGGTGTTAGGGGTGCGACCGCACTCATTGCCAGGGCCGGTTTTCGGCCGTTTTTGTTACAGGGCCGTTTTTGCAGCTATGCTGCAAAAAACGGCCCTGTAACAAAAACGGCCTCCTGGGGCCCAAAACCGGCCCCCACCCATGCGGCCGACCGGGGGATTGCCCGGTGCCCGCAACGGCCAGTCCGGGCCTGATGCCAAGACACAAACCTGGTTCTCAGCTTCAAAGTCGGCAGCTCTGCTGAAAATCGTCTGCGGCCCCTATTAGCGTGTACTGTTTGGAGCCTTTGAGTCCCCTAGTGCTACTCGCGTCTGTAGCATTCATGTACTCCTAGCTACCTAGCTGTGGTTCCTTCTCTGCTTGTCGTGTGTGCATTGACGAAGTGTAGCTATTTGGACTCTCCTGCTGCTCCTCATATCTTATGAGAGTTCTTTGTGTGTGTGCTCGCACACTTATTGTGTCGGTTTCCTTATTGTTTACTTGACATAACAATTTGTGCTTTTGTTTGGATTGCTGTCACTTTCATCCTTCAACATTTAATGCTACTTTACAGTTCAGTTTGTGCACGAAGCTACACAAGGGTTCTCGTCTCCTGCTTATGATGAAGCCCCTCTACTCATGAGTGGTGTATGCATACTGTTTACCCCTGCTTCACATCTTTCAGAAGGCGGGGACTGTTTCCTTCTTTTTTCCACATTTTTGTGAATCCGCAATCAGCAAATCCACAGAATACTAGGGCTCTACTTTCACTGGTAAAGGAACGATTGCTTTCAGTTTTCTTAACAGTGTGTTAGACCCCGCTTCCTGGGCACCAGGGCACTCAGGGGTTACTGCGCTCCAATCGCATCAACAGAAGGGTTCCCCACTGGTGTCCTGGGGCCTCAGTAATAGTGGACCAAAACTAGATAACCAATAACTCCTCTCCTGCACTTGACTTTCTCAGGGTAGCGAGACAGAGCAATGCAAGGCTTACTCAAGGAGGTGAGGTGAGGTGAGGTTAGACATTCAGAATACAATGCACACCACACTACCAACTGATAAAATCAATGTCCAGTCAGTGCTTTACTTTTTATAAAAGAAAAGTACTTTAATACATTCAAGAGAATTATACGACATATAAAACTAGGATACACAGTGAAAACTAAATGTCTCTACAACCCTCTGGGCAAGAGTTTTGACCCAAAACAGTATTATAACGCCTAGATGCCAAGCACTATAAAAACACTGTTAACATGAAAACACACAATTAACATTGCATATTACAGACCATGTTGCACAGGGTTGCACTCATACGCTATAGCCTTGATACCAATCTTTGTATTGAAATGATATAATTTCAGTATATGATGTGAAGTCAAAGGTTCTTGATCAGCTCCATAACCTCCAACCAAAGCAACAGAAGTGCCCTCCCGCCCTGAGTGAGGACACTGCTCTAGTGGCGTCAGGGATCTGATCACAGGTGCCTGATGTCTTGGCACAGTTTACTGGAGTCCCACTAGTTCAGTAGCCATTGGCTAGCTGTAGGAGGGTAGTTACTGGACAGTGTGCCAGTTCACCCTGATACCCCCAGAGATCACAAAAAGAAAGGTGGTGGCCTGTTTCACTGGTCTCTATTTCCACTTACTGCTTGTACAGGCTCCCACAGCGGAGAGGAGAAGTTTAGAGGGGATTTGATCTCACCTTCAAGCACTAGAATCAATCTTCCCCTTCTCTGGCTTCCTTGATGTGCCTCAAGCTTCCTTTCCACACCAGCTCCCTTGATGTGCTGAAAGCTTCCTTTCCACACCAGCTCCCTTGATGTGCTGCAAGCTTCCTATCCACACCAGCTCTCTTGACATGCTGCAAGCTTCCTTTTCTCCTTGCGCAGCTGTCTGCAATTTCCTTGTTCAAAAGCGCCCGCTCCACAAGTCTCACAGCTGGCCTTCTCCCATGCTGCTGATACCCAGGTTCCTCATTGAACTCTTGGCAGCAGAATCCATCCATCATAGAGAAAACTTCCTTAAATTCCAGATGCAGTGAGCAAGTGTCTTATCTCTTACCTTCACACTGCGGAACATGGCTGGCTTCCTTTGGACGAGCCTGGAGTGGCCGTCTCTTCAGTAATAAACCAGTCTAACACAACAGCTGACCACTCAGGCCAGACCTTTATCACCTCTGATTGATAAGCTCATCCAATCAGAGGGTCTGCTACTTTTGCATCCTGATTACACCTCCAATCACAAACCATTCATGGCGTGTTCAATGCATGACCAAAGCATGCACAGATGACCTGCTGTCTTTCCTGGTACCAGCCTGTGCTATTCCCTAAAAAGGAATTTTAATTAACTCCAGACCAGGAGGCACTGACCAGGGGGAGGGGGGTTCCTCTTAGCAGACTCAGTGCAGCTAAACCCAGATAGGAGCTGAGTGTCTAACTCAGCCCACCAGGCTTCTGCAAGGAAATGGGAAAAGGCACGGGGTAGCTGGGATGTCCAGCAGAACAGCTCGTATTCCACACACTGGCTCAAATCACCATTCTTCCCCAGTATACCCACTGTATCTCAAGCACACGTCAGGTAGACAAAGGCAACAGGACCCCAGGCAAGAGACAGACTGCACAGACTTGATCAGGATGGTGGCTAGTGACTCACCCCTCCTGACTATTGATGTATTGCTGCCACCACTGTCAGTGTACCACAGCCTGGGTAGAGAAGGCAGTAACCACTCTCTGAAAAATAGGGGTGCACTAGAAATGCCCCCTCAACCTCAGAGCCAAGCTCTAGGTTCTCAATCCATGTAAACAGGGTTACATGTGTGATTGTCATGCTCACTGAGGTAGGGATCTAGAAACCATACAGTAGCCTTTGATTGACTTGCCTTGAAATTAGCATAAAGCAGAGGAAGCACTCTCTCCAGAGACATGCAGAGGACTTCCCGTCCCAACACAGTGCCTTTTACTTCTTGCACAATATCTTCCCTGGTACCTCATAGGGGAACTGGAACAATACAAAGTTTACTCTCACCAAGATTTACATCTGCATTGCTAGTACATCTTGCATGAAGAACAGTAAGACTTTGGGTTTCTGATTATCTGCTTTATTCTAATTGATATTTTGTTTCACTGTCTTCTCATGCAATTTGTACTACTACCATATTTTATGCTGTGCTTGCTATGTCTGTGTTTAACATCTAGTATATAACTATTAGTATTTAGTTTTTACATTGTTTAATATTTCTTGGTGCATTACTTTGTATTGTTAAAAGGCTGAAGCAAGTATGAGTCAACCCCCTCCTCATTCTGAGATGAACCAACATTACCTTGGAAATAGTGTGTAAAATTGGTTGAATCCTATCTAATTGATATTATTGGAGGTGGTTCAATTTCACCCATTAGAAAAAAGAAACATGTTATTAAATAATTTGGGAAAGAAGATGTAGAGGTTTCAGGTGACATTGATGTGTATTCAAATAAGCGAAAACAATCATAAGAGCAATTTGTAAAATAAATGTATGTTGTATTGGAAAGACAAACATTTTTTTATAGAATCCAAGGCAAACACGAAAAAGAAGGGAATTATATTGCTGTGTTAAGAGGTTTAGCCAACAACTGTGAACTTGGAGAGTTGTCTGATTCTTTCATAAGACATCAACTAGTGAGTTGTAATAACAACCATAGAATTCATGAAAAGCTTTTAACTAAGAATCCTAATCTTAAACATGCTGTTGATTTAGCTAAGAGTGTGGAGCATACAGCTGACTGTGTGAAAGAAATGAACTATTGAACAAGTTAATTAAGTCAAGGAACACATTAAAAATATTGATTTAAAGAATGGAAAAGAAAATATATGTATCAATAGTAAGGAAAGAAGTTATCACGAGAATAAGTTTAAGTGTTTCAGATATGTTAGTGTTTGTTGATCACTTACTGAACAACCCAATTGTCCTGCAGAGAATGCCTTATGCAGGAAGTGCAACAGGAGAGGTCATTTTGCACGTCTACAAGGATATCAGGCACAAAACTACAAATAATTTAGTGAACAATGAAGAAGATCAAAATTAATCTCTTTTCCAAGTGAACAGTAAACATGATAAGGTAAACCCACCAAGTTGTGAATCAAGATAGATAATCAAAAAACTCAGTGTTTTCTCTGATTCATGTTCACCATTCACTTTTATTGACAATGACGTTTTGATGCAAATTTTGATGAGGTACAATATGCACTCCTGCAACCTGATATTAATCCAGTGGGCTATTATTCGACCCTATACATTTGGAGGGGATGCTCTCAATGAACATTTCCTTCAAAGATAGAAGTACCATAGGATGATTATGGACGGGGGAGTCTGGTGGGGGGTGATTGGGGGAATGAGGAGGGTTGAAGAGTACTGTAGTGTGATAAACCCACTTGGACATGATCATTTGATTGATTTAGTGGAGAAGTGTGGCTCAGGGGTTAGAGGCGGCAGACCCGGAAGCAGAGATCGGCCCTGGACCAGGGTTCAATTCCCCGCCTCGGCGGGTCTTGGGCTCAAAAATTCCACGGACTCGATAATTCTCGCTCCGGTGCCTTCTCAACTCACGGGTTCACACTCTGCGACTCTGGGCAATAGCTTGCTTAATCTCCACAACGGCCCCTCGCGGCGGGATGCCTGGCTTTCACCTTGTGGATACCCTGCCGGGGTTATCTCACAGGGGAATACCAGGACGGGTTCCCTAAGCAAGCGCCGGGAAACCCTTTGTGGGTAGCTGTGCGCTATATAAGCTCAAATACATTTACACATTTACATACATTGATGATATTGCATTTATAATGGACCTTACTCTGGCCCTATTCACAGGTTGGAAGAGGCGAAGATGTTTTAAAAAATATAGAAGTACAGTAGGATGGAAAGATAAGTGGCAACAAGAAGGACCCAACCTTTTATGCTGAAGACATCAACGAGAACTATGTCTTAAACTTGACCCCACTCTAGAGGGAGCAGTCTTAGTAGTAGAAAGATCTGTGTATGGAAAATAAAAATGTGAAGTATTTACTAAAAGACTGGGGCATCTCAAGAATTTCCAACATAAAATCAAATTAAAAGACAAAACTATACCTATTGCACGCAAACGCAGGTCTATACCTCTTATGATGAAGGTACCTATGATGAAAGATTTAGAGAAATTAACCACAAAAGGTGACTGAATCTATAAAAAGCACAGATTGGGGTTCACCCATAAATATTGCTCCCAAGGCAGGTGCGCAATCAATATGGATATGCATTGGTCTTAGAGACCGTAATGCTTCCTATGGGTGACCATCAACCTTTACTAAAAATTAATTAAATGTTAAGTATGAATAGCGAGCAGGGATGTGGAATTCCTATAGCTCAACGCCTCGGACATATTGTGTGGGGTCAGGGGCAATACATTTTCATGTGTATTTTGTCCTTGGGACAAGTAGGCCAAACCCCCCTGCAGCACAAACCCTTTGGCTGCCAGTTTAACTACCATATTGTGCATCAGGGAAGGGCACTGTCTGCAGTTAAGGTAATATTTTGGCCCATATGTTATTATTGTTCAAATTTGTAGTTATGGTCCATTAATTGAAAGCCTTTATTATCAGGGTGAGCGCTCTAAGTAAATGTTGTAAATTTCGACTGCACTACTGACAGTGGTTCCAGTATAAACATGTGTACACACAGGTTTTCAAAGTTTAGCAATATGAGACTATGTATAAAGCTCCCAGAATGCTCTCTGATTTGATGCAAATATTTGGAGAAGCTTGAAAGAAAGATTGATGATTCTTTGCTTTCAAAATAAAATGTTCTTAAAAAATTAAGCAGGAAAAAAAACATGTTGCTAAACTACTGTAAAATTGTAGGTACCATTTCTTTGCAGCATCATTTAGTAACATGTTGCTGCATGCTAGTATTTCCCAAAATATTCATAATGTAGCCAGTTTCAATAAGATTATGGGAAATAAAAAAATAAATAACAATTGGCACAGCCAGTAAGTCTGAAATTGGTGGTCAGCTTTTTAGTTTTGTCAATGGTTTTGGCATGGTTTTTGTAAAACCTCATTGGTGTGGGAGCTTCCGGGCCCTCATCATTATAATAAACATTGGCAAAAGTAAATATAGATTGGTCTCAAAAAGCACACTCTCACATAGTAGTTACTGGCACTGAACAAAACTACTTTGTGTTCCGATATACTCCTTGTGAAAGAGCAGAATGCGGTCTCTCACAGTGAAGCCAGCCAATATAGAGTGAGAGACAGAATTTTAATAAACACAAAAGATCTCGGTCAATGCCAAACCAAATTAAGGGCCCAATTATTAAAGAAAGTTGCAAAAGTGCACCCTTGGGATATGTCCTTGCATGAAGTGCAGCTATACGGCTTTTTTGAATTCTAAAGAACTTACAGAAGTAGGACAAGAAACAGTACTCCTAGAAAATATTTGTGAACTGCATTTTAGCATGAGCAAATATGCATGTGTAGATTTGCTCATGCGAAAATCTGAGTGTTTGCAAGTTCCCTCCAACCACTTTTTTCCCCAACTGTGGAAAACGGTTTACGTCTGCTATTGTCAGGAGTATATTTCTTGAGATGGGAAAAGATTATTGAAGAGTTGTTGAAAACCCTTAAAACATGCAAGTTAATAGGTTTGCACAGACTAAAAAGGGCATTCTAAACCCTGGAACTATTGCTTACCACTACCGTCATTCCCAGTTTGCGGATCTGCAGAAATCTAGCAACATAAGGGGATTGCAAGTATTCAAACACTACTATGGTGTGAGCCCTTGCATAAACAGAGAGGCTATATCGGCCAGTCAGTCAAATCCACTTCATTCAGTTAATTAATCCATAAAGTACACAAACAAATGCCATATACAACACCACAAGACATAAACATGTTAAAATAATATCAGACGCCATAAAAATTAGATTTGATTGGTATAAAACTGGACAAAGGTATCTTTGTAGATTCTTCTTAAAAAAGAGGAACAATCATAAATAAACAGTAATTCATATACAGTCAAGTCATAAAATGATACACATCAGTTAAAAGGGGAAACATATAAAATATCTTTCTTCCTGATTAAAAAAAACAGCAGCACTTTACTGGTCATAATATGCCTTGTTTTTCTTTCCCTGGCAGCAGCGACTAAAAAACGAGTAATATAAAAAATCTCCCTAGTGTCAATGAACATCTGAAGCTACATTAATGCCGGTTGTACCTGAGTAAGACCTTTTCCCTTTAAAATTGGCAATAAAAACTTTCTACGGCTTTCATGAAAATGGTCACAGAACATAATAAAGTGCATAGTGTCCTGGGTGGAAAACTTATCACATGTGCAAGGGCCTAAATCTTTCACCTTGCTCCAATCCTGCGGTTCGTCTAAATACAGTGCAGAAGGGTAAAACAAAACCTGATTAAAAGAAAGCGATGGTATGGATTTGTTACTACTTTCCGGTATGGTTCTGTTGCTGGAAATGTTTTTAACAAAAGGTAGGCTCGTACCATGGGTTTCATTATCTCTTTGGCCTCTCTCTCCATATACATCATGTGTAGAAAATGTTTTTAACCCACAGCAGGTCCTCTTTCCTGTCATTGTCTGGGGAGTCAAAGAGATCAGGACGTCCTCATTTGTTTGTTAGTAACTTTACATACTGTAGCCATGGTAAGCAGCTAGTTCTGTCCATGGCTAAGCAATCCCGAACAATCTCTATTCATCAGCAATTCAGGATTAGTCCAAATCGTGAGCCAACATACAAGGGGAGCCAGACCTATCGGAATGGATACAGAGCCAAAACCTAATTCTTGGTGAATAATATATGAGGGAGTGGGTTGCGGAACTGAGAACAGATTCCTAAAACAATTGTTTTCCACTATTTGTAAAGCTCCTTCCAGCTTATAGCCCCAGATTGCAGAACCATACTTGGTGATGGCAATACATTCGATCTGTAGATGTTAAGCATAGCCTCAATTGGCTTAGCCCCAAGTCTCTGTCCAAAACCAAGGAGAGCTGCTGTAGATCTTGCCATAGCAAGCTTTTTTGCTTTCCGTTGCGGGACCCACAAGCCCTTCTCATCAAACAGGACCCCAAAATATATGAATGAAGTCACCCTAGTTAATTCAGACCCTTGGCAGTAGAATGTTTTTTTTTACTTTTTGAGGCCTCTGACCCTCATATCAGAACTCTTATATAATGAGATTGCTGCCATAATTTGTCAACCCACTACATGACACCAAAGGGGCAATTGTATTTTGTTACAGGACAAGTAGATTTATGAACAACATGCACCATGGACAAGTAGATATTTTATTAAATTCCACACCCCTGAGCTAGGCTAGTTATTTTCAGTTATATATCTTTCATCTGCTTGTGGGACTCTCTCCAGGCAGAAAATTATTAACTTCACATATCACACCATTTGGAGCATATTGATTTTGTAGGACGCCTTTTGAAGTGACATCTGCTACTGCCGCCGTCTTTCAAAGAATAATGCAGTAAAGTTTGAAGATAATGTCTTATGCTTCCAAGATGATTTTTTGATTCATGGTAACACTGAGAAAGAACAAGCTGAGATTCTTCAAACAGTTTTAAGAAAACAAAAAGATGCTGGTCTAACAATCAAGGAGTAAAAGTGGCAAATTTATTTAGGATCTGTCACATACTTAGGTCATGTCTTATCTAAAGATGTATCTTTATCAAACCTAAAAATGATCTTATTGATGCCATTAGAAATGCCCCATCTCCAAATAGTAAAGATGAAGTTAAATCTTTCTTAGGTCTGTCATAGTATGACTCCAAATTTGTAAAGAATTTCACAAGTTTTCCTGATTTGGGATAAATCTTGAAAGAAGCATTGTGACCATTAAAAACAAAAATAGTTAATGCCCTATTTCACTGCAGTTTGACGCTAAAAGACATACCATTCTCACCATAGATGCCAGTACTAATGGTGTAGGTGCCACTCAGTCAAATCGTAGGAAAGAAGCAAAGACTAAATGCATTTGCGTCTTGTGCACTGGCAGATGGTGAAACAAGATGTTCAGTGATAAAGTGAGTGTAGTTTAGTTCCTATTTTCCCTATAGGCCCTGCGCATTGGAATAACATAAAAAGCAGTTTAGACGTAGGACTGAGATCTTCTAGGTCTCTACTGACTATGTTAGACTTAATTTAGGTTTGCGCCAGCTACCTCAGAGGTCACTGGAAACTTTCTTGACTGAATAGGAAGTGATCAGCTTCCCTGGCTCAGACAAGAAGGGATTCAGCTTCCGACAACCGCATAAACATGACAAGTTTGCTCCCTCAGAATAAGAGTCAATCTCTAGAGTCGTGTGAAACAATAGACAGCTATTTCACTCAGTCAGTTGTGCATATTTAATTTCACCAGGGTGCAGAGAATGGAGAGACAGGCGTTTTCAATAAAAGGTATTATTTATTGAGCAGTCTTCCTTCTCATGCAAGAGAAATGAATTGCCACAATTGCAAGTCTTGTTATAAAGTAAAGTACGTACAGTAAAAGGAGTATTATGAAATAATACTGTAAAAGCATTGATAGGGTTTCTTAGCCATAAGACGCTTTAAAATGGATAAAACATATATATATACATATATACATAGGCTAACGTGCTCAACTGGTGCTTCTAAACTAAGCTTACCCCGGTGTACCTGACCTAAGCCTAATACGTGGGAAGGAGTAAGTAAGTAGCAGTTTAAGTTAAGTAGGTTTGTTGCCAAGGCTCTGTTCAAGAATTCTCTTTAAGGGTTTAGTCAGCACTGTACCTTGGGAATAGAATGTAGGAGGTCTGGTATCTCCCTCTCAGGACCTGATATCCCAGTCACCCGCAAGGGTAGGCTGGAAACGCCGGAGCTGGATTTTCTCGGCAGGAGAAAAGACAGCGTCTTTCTCAGCGCGTCAAAGAGGAGGGGCAGCGTCCGTGGGCTTCTCGCTTCTGCTGGGCTCTCAGAAAGTAGATTAGCTGCTCTGCTCCAGAATCACCACCTTGTGTTTGCATACGGCAACGTTGGTATATTTATACCTGAAAGGTGCCGAGTTTGACGTAAGGTTTGGACATAAGACGTCAATAAAGATGTCACTAAGAACTGGTCGTTCTTACAGTGCTCGCAGGAGTTCTATTACAAATCAAAACAAAGCAAGCAGGGCTTTCCCAGGTTGCTGGGGGTTTGGTGTGTCGAAAGAACTCTGTGTGCTCTCTAGGTATCTAAGGAAGTAGCTTCTGCTGTGTCATGGACTGCAGAGGCGATTTACTGAAATATGGCTCTGATTATTATGCCATTATAGGGATATTTATTGATTATAGCCGTATAGGGGCATAAGGTCACAATATTGAATCGGGTTCCTAAATAAAACACATCACCCACTCCACGGTTTTATGTCCATCAATTACTAAAAACGTAAGCAATAAAGATGCATGTGTATTCCAACCCACACCAAAATACATTTTGCATTCGAAATGGTGTGTGCGAAATACACGGAACGTTATAGGTACTGTACGTTTTTTTAAGCAGTGTAATCATTCAAAAATAATTTTGCATATATATTCAGTTGAACAATTTGCGAGAATTACACATGAAAAGTCTCTTAATTTACAGAAAGGAAGGTCGAGACTATTTCATCACATATAAATGAAATTGCTTGTGAGTATGCTAGAGGCTGCGGTAACATATTGTCTCTAGATTAGCTAAAAATAGAAGCTCTGTTCTTTATGAATATTTCCACTGTGAGCAGAGTACACGTGCCAAAAAGTAAATATTATGGAATTTTTTGGAAAAAAATAATTTCGTTTCAGGGGAAAATATAGTTCCAAATGTTTTCAGTAGCTTTTGTTTTTCAAAGCTGAAGGCCGAATTCAGAGTTCATGGGAACGCTGTGTGCCGGTTGGCTTAAAAGTTATTCTTTTGGTTCAGGGGAGAACATGACTTCAGATAGATGTGCAAAAAAACTGTCTACAGCTTCAGGTGAAAGTTCGACCAAGGATGATAATGCTGTAACCGGGCAGTCGTGAAAATGATTGCTATCATCGATTTCAGGATCAGCAATGCTCACAGAAGGTCTTACCTGGGTGATGTTGCTCTCATTCCTTGCTTCACTGCCACCACCTAATCGTAGTGCAGGAGTCTCAACGAATGCCGTCATCAGGATTGGTAACCGCTGGGGACAACAGGATGCATGAGCCGTCACAGGACTTAGCAAAGTATCGATATCCATTGGTACTGCTGATTGTAGTGTAAGACAGGTGTCTAACACGCATTCTTCTCCGCCTAGCATACATTGAAACACAGGTAAGATGCAGTTCTGCCATATAGGTCTGAATGAAAGAAACCAGGTCATATTCAGATCTCATAGCCGGGCTAATCCAAGGACTTTAGTTATGCGGTCCCGGTAGCGTATTGCTAGGATCGTTTCTTCCATCGATGCCGGAGTCATGTCTGCGTTTTGGCTTGCCATATCGTAGCAGAAGAGTCAAAAATAAGATTCCTGCTACAAGTCCCAAAAGTAGTGGTAGGCCACCAAAAACCGAATGGACAAAATTGGGAAAGATGCCCAGGACTGCTTCGAAGGGTGTTAACAGTCCCGAAAAAATTGTCTTAAATACATCTGAGATACCACTGGCATCTGACATATTTAGGATTTGGCTTAGCATTTCTACGAAATGCACGGGGCAATTAGTTGATAAAAGTGTATGTATCTCTGCCGTTGTCCTTGCAACTTGAAGATCATACGTTTCTTTTGATGACATGATGGGCACTGTTGTCTGTAAAAGCACAGACTTCATTCTGCTTAAAGTGTCAATTCGTATAGAAGAGATATTCAACTGAGGCCAAATCGTCGCCTCTGAGTCTCCAGGGCCGTTTGGATACAATGCTTGCATACAGCAAGTGACCATGGAACTAACGCTTAAGAGATATGCTTTCCCTGGCACCATGCCACAACAGCTGTGGTCCGTTATTAGAACGTAACTCCCGTTAGAAAGTTGTCTAAAGAATGGCTCTATCTGTGTTGCAGGTGTGCCGTCCTGGTGGCATGAAAGGTTATTTGAAGTCCCCTCACAGGCCCCATGTAAATTAATACCTTGACACAGATGTTTACCGCTTAGTGATTGTTTACAATTCTTACCACTAAGAAATACATTCTGGTTTTTGTCACTATAACATGTGTGTGTATAAGGTAATTTCCATGTTGACTTAATGTACCCTTTACCCAACCTTTCATACTGGCCTGCTGGTATATACTCTTGGCATTTTTTAAATTGGAAAGTTGTTATCGGAATTGTGATAATCCAGTGTATTATCCATTCAATGACAGGTCTTTCTGACATTGTCAATGGTAATCTCTCAAGTTTTTCAATGCTCAGAATCGTATAGTCTGCTCCTTTCTGTGCCAAACTGATTTGTTTATCAGTAAGGTTAAAGATGGAGAACAATGACGTTGTGTTGATTAAACGCCAAGGCACATAGCCTGAATGCAGGTTTTGCAACGTCCAGCCTAGCTGTACAATAGAACGTAATTGGGACTGACCATGTTGTAACATTAGCAAGTCCTGCTCTATTATATTTATAGCAGATGATACAATACTGTCCAGTGAATATATTCTGGAGGACAGAGTCATTAACCCGTTGTCCACAACAGAAAGTGATTTTTCCAAATTAATACGATCAATTTCTCGTATTTTCTCTGCTGTCTCAATTTGAGTCACTTTCCATGCCTCGTTGTAAGCAGCGTATATACTGGCTGCTATTAAACGTTTTTGACGCTGTTTGCGTGGTCCCATTATGAAATCGCGCAAGTCAGCACCATCTTTAAGTAAAGACAAGTGTTGCTTAATTTGTGCCAGTGTGGATGTTTGTAGCCATTCAAGGCCTAGTTTCCCTACACTGTATGTTGTTACTATCCCTGGATGTTGTCTCTGGGAGTATCTCGGGTCTGGTCTGGTCATTTTTAACCCCTGTATTTTGTTCAGGAATCTATCTTGACATTTATGTGTGTCTGTTGGCCAGATTAACCACTTTTTCCAATCAGGATGTGTTCTGTTTTGATGTAAAATTTTGGATACGTCTATCTCAATATCTGTGGTTGTGTTATCAGGTATTGGCTTTGGAATAGATGGTTTGTTTAAATCTTTGATTTTGGCTAGGCCAAAACAGGTAGTTTGTTGAATGGTGTCATTCAAGAACATTATTTGTTCTGGTATCATGAAGGCTCGAAATAATGCTTCTAGGCCTTGTACCTGCCAATCTTTTGTACCCCAGTTGTTTTTTGTTTCAATGTTGTTTTTCCAGAAATCAAAATCAAATGTAATAATTTTTTCATAAAATGTTTCCGAATAGATCAATTTTGTATTTATCAGCATGGTTTTTGTCCCTGTTTTATCTAACAGCTTATAATAAAATGTTTCTGCATCACTTGTGTTAAACCCTGAGAAGTATTGGAATTTCTCATAGAATGTTTTTGAACTGCTTCTAGGTGGATTTGCACAATGTTCCCATTGATTATATTTAAAAACATTTCTAGGTTGAGCAGATGTATGCAAATAGTGGTCTGCATAATGGGTATAACAATACATCTGTTCATAATTTGATGAACCTTGCAAATAATCATGTTCTGTAAATTTTGCTGACATAACTAAATCTGACATCATATTATTTATGCTTTCAAAGTCCCAATTATCAGAGAATGTACTTGGTTTTACAAAGTCACTTAATGAAACCTTAAACTGATGAGGATATTTCAAGTGTTCGACTGGTCCATATATTTCGTAATCTGTTTTGTCCCAAACTACCCCGCCGGGTATTGGAATGGCTGTGACATTCACTGATGATAGTTCTCTTTTCTCGATGTGAGATGACTTGTGTGGCTTCAGAACTAAGTTGATGTTCTGACTTGCTGTGTCCATCGTACTGTAATAAATTAGGCAGAGTAGGAGTATGAGTACCCCTACTACAATCCAATATACAATCAATGGTGCATTTAGATATGCTTCTTTGAGTTGATGAAAGAGTTATGTTGCTTTGTCTTTAAAAGTCTTTGTTGCTGGCGATACATCAGACTCGCTTTGATCTTCAGAAAAGTTATCGAAATTGATGAAGTAGCCAGATGCAGTTCTGTCAATTGTTGGAATTGTTTTTTCAATTTGCCTTTCATTAGCACATTCTGATGTTACATCATTGTAGACTGGTGTTTCTTGACAAACTGTTTCAATTTGGGTTTCAAGAGGCACACGTTCCATGGCATTGTTGTTGCATAGTCCCCTTTTTTATTCACTGCAGGTTTATCAAATGTGATTAGTCTCTCAGTTTGAACCTCTTGGATTGTAGCAAATTTTGGTATTCTGCTATTTCTTGGGAGTCCACTGGGCCTACTACTTATTATTGGCCACATGATTGTGGTTTTACCAGGTCGATGGATACAACTCGGTTCTCTTTTTTACCAGCAAGGGGCGGTAGTACAACTGATCTTGTTCCGTTGATTGCTAAGACAGGTACTGCTTTTCTGTAAGAAGGCCCAAATTCCTTCTTCACCGCTATTTTCTCTCTGACCAGATCCCCAATCTTTGGAATCCAGACAGGTCTTGCTGGGACAGGTGGTGTGTCTTCAGTGGTTGTTGGCTGCTTTTTTAACTTTATGTTGCTCAGGGCTTTTCTTTTTTTATTTAAGTCCTGTAAAACAGCCAAACGATCTTTGATGTCAAAGCATTTTTTCTTATCTTCTACCACTGAAACATGACTATCTAAGTCCTGAACATACATTCTAGTTCCGAACAATAGTTCGTACGGGCTGAAACCTTTTAGAGAATTTCTTGGCAGGTATTAAGACTACGTTGGACACTTGTTAAATGCTGGACCCACCCATCACCCGAACCTAATACCTTTGCCGTTATAGATTGCTTTATGTCTCGGTTTTTTCTTTCCACAACCCCGTTTCCCTCAGGATGGAAGGGACAAGAGAACTGCAACCCAATGCCCATGCTGGCCATGGCCTCCTTATAAGCTTGAGAGCTAAAAGCAGGACCCTGGTCAGAATGAAGCATGGCAATTGCGTATGTGCCGATAAAGACTCGCAAATCTTTTATAACAGTTCTGGCGTCAGCCGAGCGCTGGGGCCAAATTTTTAAGTGAATATAGTCTTAAAAGAAATTAATATGACGCTGGATTTCATGTATAGATAGCCTTATGCTACCTACAGAAATGGCCATGGCATTACTCCGGTTGGCTCGTTACTGCGGTCTCTGTTGCAGTCTGGACAGCTCTTTGCAAATTTATAATGTTGCAGGCTCATCCCCGGCCACCAGTATTCTGATTGTAATTCTGTCAGAGATTCCTTCATCTGTTTGTGCCTTGGACCTTCACCCATGTGTGCGTCTGCTATTAATAAGATTCTCCGGTTCGTGTTTGGAATTACCCTATCCCCCACTCCAGGGATTCGAGCACAAGGAACAGAGTTTGCATCAATTACGTATGTATAATTGAGTGCATAGTTCACAGGTAGTGCTGCACAGTTGCCTTTTGAAGACGTTTTTACCGCCAGCATGGTTTCCCCGTCTATGTATTTTTCTGAACGCTTTTTCGTGGCTACGGAAGCCGGTTTAGTTGCTTCCACTGTGGCTGTATTAGCCAATGAATTTCCTGCAACGTGAACGCCATCACGTTGATGACTCAGAGATGTACCACGTGAGTCTTTTGTAGTTCTTTCTGTAAAAGAACTACCTGTTTCCAAAGCATTTTATGCTTGATTGTGGCACCTGTGTCATCTTTGTAATCATTTTGAACCCAGTTCTGCAAATCATTATTGTAAGATTTGACGCAGAAATGCGAATCGCACACTATTAGTGTCGGGAATTCACGTTCGGCATTTTCAAGCGCCATCTTTAAAGATCTGATTTCAGCTCGCTGAGCCGAGCAGTTTCTCAGTGATTCCGTTTTTGTTATTTTCGGTCTGAATTTACCGCAGAGCCAGCGACCTTTAACAATCGCGCAGGCTGCATTGTAGGATTTATTATCTACATTGTAATGCTGTACAAATCTGTCAGTATAGATTATACAAGAGTACTGTTGGAGAGGCAGAATTTCGATTGGCAGAGGATATTCTTCTTCATATTTTAATTCATTCAGTTTTTTCATGTTCGGGACAAAATAGTATGTCACGTCTTCTGCCGCCAGAGAATGTTCCCACTGTATCCATTTCGGATCTAGTGCCACTGTTTTTAGATTTACTGGGCTGAATAGCGCCTCAAAGGCTGATTCTGCTGTGAAAACAGTTATTCTTTTGCCTTGGGCTAGGGCTCGTTCTCTTGCTACAGCAGTTTGAACTGCCTTTACAGTATTTTCTGTAAGACTGAATGTTTTTTCTGCTTTTGTGTACAAATGTGATTTGTAAGCTATTGGTACCGTTTCTCCCTCATTAGAGGTCAGGTACGTGAATCCACATCTTCCTGGGATGACCCGGATTACAAGGTTGCGTGTATTGTCACGTGTTTCTAATTTTGTTTTAGCTAACATGTCTGTTTGCAGTGATCTCAAAATTTCTGTGTGTTTTTAAGTCCAGTTGATTGGTTTAAAATCAGGTTTTATTAATTTGTAGAGAGGTTTAACCCTCTCTGCATAGTTTAGAATGTAAGTTCTTCCGAAATTCAGGAAGCCTAGAATCGATTGTAAGTTCTTCAGCGTTTTTGGTGCTTTGAGTA
Organism: Lissotriton vulgaris; assembly: GCF_964263255.1. Lineage (NCBI taxonomy): Eukaryota > Metazoa > Chordata > Amphibia > Caudata > Salamandridae > Lissotriton > Lissotriton vulgaris. Next base: position 279,033,817 of record NC_141699.1, read on the forward strand.
CAGCGCACTTCTCTAGGAAGTTGTCTGCTAGGCTTTTGCCTTCACTTGATAGTTCTTATCCTAAAAATAGGACAGTTAGATGGGCAATTCATGACTTTTTAAAGTTGAATTTGTAACCCTCGGCTGCGAATCCAAGTATTATGGTGTTCACTCTTTTCAAGTGAGTATCCAAGTCATCGTCTGTGAGATAGATGTCATCGACATAAGATAATGCCTCATCATCATATATTTGTAGTAACTCTGTTATTCTGGCTGAGAATAATCCTGGGCTGTTCTTGAATCCCTGTGGGAGCCTACAGAAATGTTTCTGTGACCCCGTTATTGAGAAAGCGGTCAAGTACCTGCTTTCTGGTGCAATATTTTGACAAAAGAACCCATTAAAGATGTCTAATGTTGTTTTGTATTTTTTGCGAACTATGTTGTTCATTAGTGCCGCACTGTGCGAATTTTGTGCCGCAATTGTTTTGCAACATGAGTTAAGGTGTCTGTAGTCCAAGGCTAGACGATACAAATCGTCTGGTTTGGAGACAGGAAACAAAGGATTGTTCATTTGAGAGGTGCATGTTTCAATCACCCCTTGGTATTCAAGTTGATCTAAAATCTCCCTAACCTGTTTTTTAGCTTCTTGCTTAATCGGGTACTGCCTTTGTGCAGTAGGTTGACATTTTAACTGGATTTTGTGAGGAGGAGAGTCCTTATCCCATCCTACATGATTCTTATATAATGCAGGTGCTTGGGCTACTGCCCATTTTCTTGCATATATATATTTTCTGTGAATTGGAATATGATTTGAGAAGTCAGGCATCATCATTTCTTCGCCATGAGGGCACTCCCTGACAAACTCTGGGGGCCAATCTTTCTCAGCTAACAGGATGTCATAGCCTTTTGAGAGGTTATCCCAAAACAGACCCCTTATTTTCCTAGTCTTATCTCCCTCTATACGCAATGTTATTTCGTATATCTTATGAGGTTTGCTAACTCTAGTATCTGCAGTTTCCACTTGAATGTATTCATTCGTGTCCACAATCTCCAGATGATTCATCAGGATCTTGCGAGCTATGCTGATTTCTGCTGCGCTGTCTAGCATTGTCTGTGCCCACTCTCCGTTTTTCAGCTGTATCCTCAGTATCCTCGGCATGTCTGATTACTTTAATACTGCTACCTTTTTTCTTGGAAATTGTAATTTTTTACTTTGAGCAGGTTCCTTGTCTTTGGACTTGGCGTGCTCTTCCCTGTGTTCTGACCGGCCTCTTCTTTCCGATTTCTGCGAAAAAGATCGAGAGGGACGTGTATCAATATCTTGATATCTATCAGGTTTTTTCAAATTATCCCTATTTCTAAGGTTGTATCTTTTTTCAGAGGGCTCCCTTTGGGGAGACTGGTGTTCTCGATTCGGAGTTCTTTCTCTCCGCCGAGGAGACCTTCCTCTGGACTGGAAAACTTTTTCTTTGGGAGTGGATTGTTTATTTCCATCCCAGCTCTTTTTAGGAGTGTTTAGATTATTTTTAATAAATAATTTTTCAGGATTTTCAAGTAGTTGGGGTTTTACTGGTTTCCCACCCAAACTATCTACCTAGTTCTTCATAGCATTTTTCTATGATTCTGGCAAGCTCAATTGGTTGATCTGTTATATCTGTTTCTTTCAATTTTTGGCGGATCGCCACAGATGCTGCTTCTCCTTTTATGTTGGCTAATATTATAGCCGAGACCTGCTTGAAGTCTTTCAGTAATTTCATACCAAGAGTTAAAGCAGGTTCTGGACCGTATTCATTCTGAATTTGTTTTAGCACATCTGGTATTACCGCCATGGACGGAACACCATGTGTTTTTGTGTAAATGGAAGCAAAGACTGTGCCCCAAGTGTCACAGTCCTCCACATGTGGTGCGACCCCTATTGGAAGGCAGATAGTCAGAATTCTGTGTTTCTCAATAGGGGTAGTATTTGGGAATACTGCCTCTATTTGAGTTATTTTCTGTGCCAGCCAGAATGGAATTTGTTCCCGTTTTGCGGGTGTTTTTCCCAGACATGAATGTATGTTCTGTGGTGTAATTTTATTTGTGTTCCCCTGATGAGAGGTCAGCTGTGGAATATTAACAGCTGGTTGGACTGTAGCTGTCCGCATTACATATTGGACTAGTGTCTGTGTATTTTAATTAATAATGTTAGCTGTGCTAAAAGTTCTTCTCTTGACATTTTATCAATGTCTGGATGTGGTGTGTAGCTGGCTAGAACCGGCCACGTTGCTCCTAGTCTACCTAGTGGACCGAGCCTGGTGATGTGATCATTATGTTTTAGGGCACCTTTAAACCAGAGCAGGTGCTCTTGATAATTTAGTGGTATTTCAATATCCTCGAAAGGAGTATATTCTTCCGGTGGTTACTCTATTTTGTAATAGTGGAACTCGTGTGTTGTAGCGTTTGCCGCTGGAAAGTTTATCCATGAATAGAATACCTCTGTCTGCTGAAATTCGTGTGCCTCTATCACGAAAATGACTGTACCACCTCGTGATGTCAGTCCGTTTTCTATAAGTTTTAAAGTTATAGTTTTTCTTATGGTGACCGGAATGAGGATAGCATTCTGGTCATTCTGTAGGAGACTCGTGTCTTCCTCTATTAGTCGGGCTGCTAGTCTAGCTGCTTCCCTTTCGTCTTCACTATCTGGCATTTTACTGTCAGAAAGGTTTTTTGTTGCAGATCAAGTTTCAAGGAAACAAAAGATTAGGTGCACAATATTTTGGAACACTGTATCCTTCAACGTTGACTATACCAGAAACTCTACATAGGAATCTCTTCCTACTAAGTTCTGGCGGATTTTAACCTTTCACCCACTCCAGACGTCTATTGGAGTATTTACGAGAGAAAGGGTCTGTGTGAAAAAGCACAACTGAGTTACTCTAACGTCTTGCGTTAGTTTTATCGCCTTACCGAACGTTGGGCGCCATGTAGTGTAGTTCCTATTTTCCCTATAGGCCCTGCGCATTGGAATAACATAAACAGCAGTTTAGACGTAGGACTGAGGTCTTCTGGGTCTCTACTGACTATGTTAGACTTAATTTAGGTTTGCGCCAGCTAGCTCAGAGGTCACTGGAAACTTTCTTGACTGAATAGGAAGTGATCAGCTTCCCTGGCTCGGACAAGAAGGGATTCAGCTTCCGACAACCGCATAAACATGACAACTTTGCTCCCTCAGAATAAGAGTCAATCTCTAGAGTCGTGTGAAACAATAGACAGCTATTTCACTCAGTCAGTTGTGCATATTTAATTTTACCAGGGTGCAGAGAATAGAGAGACGGGCGTTTTCAATAAAAGGTATTATTTATTGAGCAGTCTTCCTTTCATGCAAGAGAAATGAATTGCCACAATTGCAAGTCTTGTTATAAAGTAAAGTACGTACAGTAAAAGGAGTATTATGAAATAATACTGTAAAAGCATTGATATGGTTTCTTAGCCATAAGACGCTTTAAAATGGATAAAACATATATATATATACATATATACATAGGCTAACGTGCTCAACTGGTGCTTCTAAACTAAGCCTACCCCGGTGTACCTGACCTAAGCCTAATACGTGGGAAGGAGTAAGTAAGTAGCAGTTTAAGTTAAGTAGGTTTGTTGCCAAGGATCTGTTCAAGAATTCTCTTTAAGGGTTTAGTCAGCACTGTACCTTGGGAATAGAATGTAGGAGGTCTGGTATCTCCCTCTCAGGACCCGATATCCCAGTCACCCTCAAGGGTAGGCTGGAAACGCCGGAGCTGGATTTTCTCGGCAGGAGAAAAGACAGCGTCTTTCTCAGCGTGTCAAAGAGGAGGGGCAGCATCCGTGGGCTTCTTGCTTCTGCTGGGCTCTCGGAAAGTAGATTAGCTGCTCTGCTCCAGAATCACCACTGTGTGTTTGCTTAAGGCAACGTTGGTATATTTATACCTGAAAGGTGCCGAGTTTGACGTAAGGTTTGGACATAAGACGTCAATAAAGATGTCACTAAGAACTGGTCGTTCTTACAGTGCTCGCAGGAGTTCTATTACAAATCAAAACAAAGCAAGCGGGACTTTCCCAGGTTGCTGGGGGTTTGGCGTGTCGAAAGAACTCGGTGTGCTCTCTAGGAATCTAAGGAAGTAGCTTCTGCTGTGTCATGGACTGCAGAGGCGATTTACTGAAATATGGCTCTGAATATTATGCCATTATAGGGATATTTATTGATTATAGCCGTATAGGGGCATAAGGTCACAATATTGAATCGGGTTCCTAGATCAAACACATCATGAGAAGCACAGTCTTGTGTTTCGGCTGGACGTCATTATACATTGCGGCATACCATTTGTTTTAAAGCAGACCACAACCCCCTGATTTCAGCCTTTACCATGAAGGGTATGGAGAAATCTACTCCTAGAATATCAATGTGGTTTCTTGGATTTGAAGGCTTTCAATTTTAATATGATTTGTGTTCCAGAATAAAAGATGTAGCTGCTGATTGTCTTTCCATAATGCCAATACCACAAGAGCATGTAAGTGAGGATGCCAAATGGCTGAGCGAATATAAACCAAACATTGGCAGAAAGCTAGATCTTGAACCAAAAGGGATGCTTTTTGTGATTTGGTGTAAATCCATTTTGCAGTTTTTGAGAAATTAAGGCTAGAAAATGTTGTATGTTTCACCATCGCGGAGGATCTAAAGAGCCGATAGATCTCAAGATAAAATCTGATTGGCTGCCACCACATCAACAACGATGTTGCAGCAGCCATCCTAGGACTTCGGACTGAGTCTCTTGTTCTAGAAAAAAAGGTAAAAAAATAGATTTAATGGGGCAAGGTAGGTATTCTCTGCCCCCCTTGGACAGGTGATCAAAAACATATGTTTTTCAAAAAGAATTGCCACGCTTTTGCAGTGGATCTGTGAATCACTGAGAAAATAACCCCCCCCCCCACCCAAGGCATGGGTTGGAAAGGGAGGGGAGGAATGCAGCTCCTTCCCCGAGCCTTCTTCAGGCCCCTGGGACCCCAACCTACCCAGACCAAATAAAATAATAAAAGGAGGGGGTGTGCAGTCTCTTTAGGACCTGGGGGCTCCATCCCCAGGGGCTGTTATTTTAATTTTGGGGAGAGGTGGCACAAGGCACCCTCCCGAATCTATTCATGCCCTGGGGACCCCATTCCCTGAAGCCATTATTTTAATTTTGGGAAGGGGTGGTGCACGGCCCTCCTCCCCGAGCTAGATCAGTCCATGTACCCCATCCCCCAGGGCCTGATATTCTTCAGTCTCCCTGGGAGCTCAAACAATGTTTTTAAAAAGGCCAGCCAGAGCTGCTAATTTTTTATTTTCTGCTCCAGCAAAGAGCATCCCATAATGCCCTAGGTGTTGGAAATGTATTCTTGTTGTCTCGAGCTGTCACGAGCGTTCAGGCATGTCTGGCTGCTCGTGACAAGCTCGTGTTCTCTTACCTTCTTGTTATCTTTTGAAACATCTAGAATGTCATCGTTGTACCACATCTGTTGGGCTGGCATTACTAGCCTGAGCCTTAAGACGTGAGCACCTAATAAACTCCGTCTCTGATTTCAATTCCATTTGTGTCCTTCTTTAACTTTCCTACACTAGGGCTTTTTTTAAATAGATATTTTCTTGCTGGTGGTTCCTCTAGAGGAGGCATGGCATTTCAAAACATTTTTTAATGTTGCGATGCAGAAACTGCAACAGCTCTCCATCAACATAAAAAAACAGTATGTCTGCTGGGTCATGAAATCCATGACCCCAGGAGAACTTACCTTATTTTTCTAAAGCACTCTTAGCTGTAGCTCTATGCTCTTCAGCTGGAGTGCAAGATCCTCCTGTGGTTGTATTGTAACATTATTGGTGATTTTTTGACAAAGATGATAGATCTGCTTTATATATGTTGATATGCTCACCCTTTCAAAAGCCAATAGACTCACTTTTTTATATTTTGGTTTTGTGACCCTTTGAGAAAGTCAGTAAGTCTGACAGACTGTGGCCAGGCCCTGCGGGAGTTAGGGTGCTTGCAGGGGGTTAGGTGCAGGGCCTGGCCGTAGGTCAAAGGCTGTGCCCAGGAAGCAGCTGGGTGCCAGCGTGGGGTTAGACACAAGGCCTGGCCTCACTCTGCGCACAGCTGAAGGCCCTTCCCCCAACCCCATGCATTGCACAGCAATGGACATTTTACTTTATGTGAGAAAAATTGGGAAATTCTCTGAAAAAACAAAGGGTAAAGTGATGTTATAGTTAGGAATTGGAATTATATGTGAGTTTACATTTTTTAAAAACATTAGAAATGTACTGAAAATATCTAAAGTTGAAGAGACATCATTGGTAAAAATGTCAGTTAAAGCATACAGTTTTAAATGGCAAAACCACTGAAATCTCAATTTACTATAACTCACGCCCTTTGGATGCAGTGCTAATTACTTCACATATTACATCAGTATTGACATGTTCTTTAACATCACTGCATCATCTGAAATTACATCATTGATGACAAGACTGTGCATGGCTGTGGTGTAAGGTATAGTTACTTTAGGGCAAGAGTTTTATTTACTTGAGATATAAGTGGTGAATTTCTGTGTTTTTTGTAATTTAAAACTATGTTTTAACTGAAATTTTCACCTAGCGTTAACGTTCCTTTAACCTTTGTATTTTTTCAGTTAATTAAAATATACATATACCAGTCTACTCCTTCCTGCACCTCTGGTAAATTTTAACCCACAACTCGTTGTCTCCTCCAACCTCCCATTTCTTATCCTTCCTTGCCTATTGTTCCTTTCCTTTGCATTGCTGGGGCCATTGTTCTATCTGACAGTTATGACAATTTAGCTGCTGCTGTTCGAGCGATTGATGCGTTGATGTTGTCTGGGAATAATTCCTTCACTTCATCACAACCTGACTCTTGCTTTTATTTGGTTTTTATCAATGGAACTCATTTGTTGAGTGCAAAGACTTTAAAGAGAAAAGTTTATTTTGTACTGCTGTTTCCTATAGTGATATTGCTTTTGGGGAAATTAGGAGTAATCATAATTATTCATTAAAATTGTAGACATCAGAAAAGTTCAGACCTTTGTATCTATTTTGAAGTCGTAGTAGTAATTATATGTGTATTGTGGGCATTTGCAACAACTTCCGGTTTTGCCACTTCCTGTCACTTCCTGTCATGTCACTGCCAGTGATGTCACGTATTACGAAGACACCAGTTATGCAAAGAATCAGCTACCTTCTGAGCTGCTGTCTCTCCTCAGAATGATGACGTTTCCTATTCGTAGCCTTAACGTTGTTTAGAATATCAATGTACAATGGCCCACAGGAAATGTTGCAAGTCCAGCCAGCACTACATTTTAATCATTTGATTGGGTTAGACTAGAGCTTCTGTTGTGGCCACAGATTGACAGTACTGTTGCAGGATAAAGATTTTCTGTTGACCAGGGCGATAAAACATGAGACATTATTTAACGGGGTGCAGAGCTAGTTGCAATCCCAGCCGCTGATGGACATGACTGTGTTGTATTGCTTGGAGTATCAACTTTGTATAGGTAGCAACAAGGTACGCCTTCAATCTAATGGCTTCATTCACCCCAAACATCCTCAGAGAAAGTAGGTTGTCATCGACATACTGGTGCATGGTGACCTGGTGGCATGCTAAAAGAGGTAGAACGGTGCGGTTGAGCCGTACCAAACTCAAGGAAATGCTGTATGGGTTTGTAAGAGGCCTCGGCCTAGATGTAGGTAATTTTATTTTACCACTTCTTAAATACCGAATTTTACCGATTCGGTATTTAAGAAGTGGTAAAATAGAGGGGGGGTATTACAGAATCGGTAAATACCGAATCGTTGAGATTCGGTATTTACCGATTCTGTAAGTACCGATTCGGTAATGCCCATTGATTCCTATGGGCATTGAAGGCCATAGAAATCAATGGGCATTACCGATTCGGTAAATACCGATTCCAGCAAGGGTGCAGGGGGTGTCACTTTGACACCCTCTAGCACCCCAAATACAGGCTCGTGTGCCATGTGGCACACAAACATGCCCTAAGGACATGTCTGTCTGTCACATGGCATAGGTGTGCATGCACACATGTGCATGCACACCTGGATGCGGTATTTTACCACCCAATTGGATTGGGTGGTAAAATACCGATTCTGAAAGGCCTTTGGGACTCTGAAGAGTCCCACCTACATCTAGAAGTTACCGAATTGGTAAAAATACCGATTCGGTATTTTACTGAATCGGTAAATTTACCGATTCGGTAAATTTACAGAATCGGTAAAATTGGCCCCCTACATCCCAAAAACCCATTTACCGGTCGGTAACGGCCGAAATCGGCCGTTACCGGCCGGTAAATGGCCACCTACATCTGGCCCCTCGTCTGACGCTCTGGCTATGGTGGACTAAAAGTGATCAAGGAAAGAGGAGGACTGAGGAGTTGCAGCTAGTGAGGGTGGACAAGAGGTGGGCAGTAGTCAAAGCAGGGCGGACGGATGACCGGGTGGCAGTCCTGATGAGTGACAGGCGGGGGTAGTAGATGCAGGGCTCCTGGGCGGCAGCCTGAAAGTATTGGAAGAAAAGTCTGATGGGTGATGGGCATCCAGAGTTGGATGTCAGGACTTGTGGGTCACAGGTGTGATGGTTAGAAATAGGGCTGTTTAGTGGCAGCAAATGAGGGCTTAGAAGGCCGCAAGTGAGGACTAGGAAGTCAGGCAATGGGTTGTGTTGGTGTGAAGGAAAGAACATGCGGCTAGTGGGGTGGTAGATGGTGTCGGTAAGAAGACAGGACTGATGGTTAGAAGTTGGTGAAGTCAGAAATATCGACAACCTTCGTGAAGGGATGTATACATAGATTATTATCAGTTTACTGTATTTAACTAAAAATATTTGTACCAGGACAACACATATATGTTCAAGTCTAGTAGATGCGGAGTGAAGAATAGCAAATCGATAATTATTTATATATACTTACCTTCAAGATGTTCTGGAAGTCGGTATTTTTGCCACAGTATTTGGCGGATCAATATTTTTGTTCTTGATATTCCGACACACAACCAAGAGGAGGCAAACAGGGCTGATGGGAGGAAGGTACTGTGGTCGAGAGTAGCAATTATTAGTAATTCGGTAGGAAGACAGGGCTGGCGAGAGGCAGGTAATGCTAACAAGTGTCTTTGTTTCTAAGTTAAACAAGAGAGAGTTAACCCCACTTGTTCCAGGGAACAGGGTTATTTAGACAACTAGGCAATTTAGAACATCCCTGGAAAGAAGCTTACCTACTTTCACTCAGTCACTTTACATAATCTCCTCAGTAACCTCACCATACAACTGATTCATACCGCTTTGTTAAATATACAAATCCAGATTCCAATTATACCCTCAGACTGAAATGTAATGCTTACACTGTTTTATTAATGCACTTTATCTCTCTTTTTAAAATTTCGGAAATATCCCGAAAGTATGTATACAATCAATATATAAAAACATTTTTCACAAATTATACATTCCAAAAATCTTGACAGGTTCTTTCCAGGGATGTTCTAAATTGCCTAGTTGTCTTTTGTTTCTAAGACAGTCTTGAGACTATTTATTCAAAACGAAATAAAGAAAGGGCCATGAAATTAGACCACAGTATGCCACAGTTTATAATGAGAATAAAGAAAAAACAATGCTTTGGTTCGGTAGGAGAATAAGACACAGTAGACTGTGCTTTGTTATGGGAATGAGGCTGAAAAGGCAGTGAATTGCTTTCACAATTAGGCAAAATATGATGTTGTTTGTCATGTAAATGAAGCAGAAGAGGTTGTGATTTGTTATCAGAAGAAAACACAGGCTGTGGTTCAATATGCGAACAAGACAGAAAAGGTTGCGATTTCTTATTAGAACAAGCATTGAAAATGCAATAGGTCTCGCCTTTGAATAAGTTAAAGCTATTTGCTTTGCTAATGGTATTGTATAGCAAAGCAAATGGCTTTCACTTAATAAAAAGCGAGACCTATTGCATTTTCAATGCTTGTTCTAAGTGGCCTCTGGGCCGGTCACCCCACGCACCGAGCTCACTCCTCCTGGTACAAGCCTGGTGTGCCCCCGCTGCTGCCAAGAACCACCACTGCCCGTCTGCCGCTCCAGCCGTGCTCCAGGCCCGCTGCTGCCCCCCAGCACCAGCGGCTCCCCTGGTCCCCGGCCGCTGCGCCCAGCCTGTGCCCCGCCTGCGCTGCCTGCTCCTCCCTCTGAGCGCCGCCGTATCTCCGCCTGCCTAGGCTCCCTGCCTGGGCTTCTCCCCGTCGCCTCCAGCTTCCCCCGCTGTCCCCTGGCCCCCTGCTGAGGCCAGCCCCTGCCGCTTTTTCCCGCCACCTCCCCGCCGCTGCCCCCCTGCGGCCCCGCCCACTCCCCTGTGTCCCCCTCCCATTCGCCAACCCCTCCCGCCTCCCAGCTGCTCCGCCCACGCTCCGCCCCCCCACTCTCCTCATATGGCAGAGTGGCCAACGCGCAGCTTTGACGCGCAGCGGGCGCGCCCTAAGCGCGCCGAAGGCGCGCCAAAGGTAAGCCCGTCTGCGCCCGTCCGCGCCTGGACCGCGCCCAGTGCCAGGACCCCTGGCCCCCACCGACGGAAGACGACCCGACTGTCCTACGACGCCACCGAACTCATCGCACTCAACACCGGCCGGATCCCTGGATGCTACCGAGCCACCCCGAAGCGCACCCACAGACCCTTCAGCTGCCGCGTCTGCAAGTTCACCTGCATCCGGACCTGCCTCGCACCAGCACCCGCCAAGCCGAACACCAGCAGCAACCACCTCAAGTGCATCCTGCTCAACACCCGCTCCGTCCACAGACACACCATCGAACTCTGGAACCTCCTCGACACCACAGCTCCTGACGTTGCCTTCCTCACGGAAACCTGGATGAACGACTCCTCAGCACCCAACATCGCCATCGCCATCCCAGAGGGATACAAGATCACCCGAAGAGACCGCGTCAAACAGACGGGAGGAGGCATCGCCATCATCCACAGGAACACCATCCACATCACGACCAACACCGACGACACTCTGACAACCGCCAAACACCTGCACTTCCAGATCCGCACCGACCCGAACACCAGCCTCAGAGGCACCCTGATCTACCGACCCCCGGGACCACGCACACAATTCAGCGAGGACATCGCCGACTTTGTCAGCCCGCATGCCCTCCCCTCCGCTGACTACATCCTCCTGGGGGACCTCAACTTCCACCTGGAGAACAACAACGACCGCAACACCATCACCCTGCTCGCCAACCTCGCCAACCTCGGACTCAAGCAGCTGGTGTCCACCCTCACCCACCTCTCCGGACACACACTCGACGCCGTCTTCTCACCCAGCAAAGACATCGCCTTTAGCCACTCCACTGGACTCCACTGGACGGACCACAGCTGCGTCCACTTCACCTTCAGAAAAACGACGATCCACCACCACCAGCAACAGGTTGCTCGTAGAAGCTGGAACAAGATCACAGCCGACCAGCTCGCCGCTTCCCTGAACCAGCACCCTCCAGCCAGCTCAGCGAACCCCAGCCAGGCCGCCGACAACCTCACGAAGTGGATCAGCAACTGTGCGGACGAACTCGCCCCACTGAGGACCCCGCCCAGCAGACCCGGCAGCAAGAAGGCCCCATGGTTCACCGACGAACTCAAGAGCTCCAAGAAGAACTGCCGAGCCCTCGAGAAAGCCTGGAGAAGGGAACCAACACCGTACGACATGACCACCCTCAAGCTTGCCACCCGGAAACCCCACCAACTGATCCGCGCCACCAAGAAAACTGCATTCAAGGACCGGCTGGACAACAACGCACACAATTGCAAGGAACTCTTCAACATCGTGAAAGAGCTCTCCAACCCCAACGCCGGAAACAACGACATCACCCCATCGCAAGACCTCTGCAATTCCCTCGCCTCCTACTTCCACAACAAGATCGCGGACATACACAACAGCTTCAGCACTCAACCGACGCACGCCACGACCGAACCACCGCCCCCCACCACCACCATCCGCGCCTGGACTCCGATCAGCACCGAAGACACCGTCCGCATGATGAACTCCATCCACTCCGGATCTCCGACCGACCCCTGCCCTCACCACGTCTTCAACAAGGCCGATGCTGTCATCGCACCCTACCTGCGGGACATCATCAACACCTCCTTCGACACCGCCACCTTCCCGGAGAGCTGGAAGCACGCCGAACTCAGCGCCCTACTAAAGAAACCTACAGCGGACCCCACCGAACTCAAGAATTACCGCCCCATCTCGCTCCTCCCGTTCCCAGCCAAAGTCATCGAGAAGACCGTCAACAAACAGCTGGCCGCCTTCCTCGAGACGAACGGATCCCTCGACCCCTCACAGTCTGGCTTCCGAGCCAACCACAGCACCGAGACCGCCCTCATCGCTGCCACCGATGACATCCGAGCCCTGATGGACAACGGAGAAACAGCGGCCCTCATCCTCCTAGACCTCTCCGCGGCATTCGACACTGTCTGCCACCGCACCCTAGTGAAGCGCCTCAGCAACGTCGGAATCCAGGAGAAGGCTCTGGAATGGATCATCTCCTTCCTCGACGGAAGAACACAGAGAGTCCGTCTACCACCGTACAAGTCAGAGGCCACCGAAGTCATCTGCGGCGTCCCTCAAGGATCCTCGCTGAGCCCCACCCTCTTCAACGTCTACATGAGCCCCCTCGCGGCCATCGCACGCCAACACAACCTCAACATCATCTCCTACGCTGAAGACACCCAGCTGATCCTCTCCCTGACCAACGACCCCGCCGCCGCCAGAGCCAACCTTCACGAAGGGATGAAAGACGTAGCCGAATGGATGACGACCAGCCGCCTGAAACTGAACTCAGACAAGACGGAAGTCCTCATCCTGGGTTCCTCGCCTTCCGCCTAGGACGACTCCTGGTGGCCCCCCGCCCTGGGCACCGCACCCAAACCGACAGACCACGCACGCAACCTGGGCTTCATCTTGGACTCCTCCCTCACCATGACCAGACAAGTCAACGCCGTCTCCTCGTCATGCTTCAACATCCTGCGCATGCTACGGAAGATCTTCCGGTGGATCCCCACCGAGACCAGGAAGACGGTCACCCAGGCCCTCGTCACCAGCCGACTGGACTACGGCAACGCCCTCTACGCCGGAACCACCGCCAAGCTCCAGGGGGGCGTGGCCAAGTGCCGATCATGGTGGACGTGTAGCTCCGGAGCTCCGTCCTTAGCCCGAAATATAAGCTGATTATCCTGCTATCCTGACCTGCAGCCCACCTGCACTCGGTGCCCAGAAGCCCCGGGGGCGACCGGCGTACAGCGGACGGGCGCTGCTCCTCCAAAGCTCACACCGAGAGAGCGCCGGAACCATGGTGACTGCTGCGGCCTGTGGCACAGAGTGAAGCCTCGGCCTCGATTTGTGGACTGCCCGGCCCACCCTAGGTCATTGACTGGCTTTGGGAGGGACCTCAGCCTGGAGATACGGCGGACGCTTTACCGCGACATCGGGACATACGGCGAGGGCCCCCCCGAGCCACCTGTGACCTCATTGCCTCCTGCATCGGCCCTCCGGACACTCGCTGGTTTCCCCTACTGGGGGACCCTCTGGCCGGCCGGGACTCTAGACCCAACACAGCAAATCGCCGCGCAGCTACAGTGCCTGAGCCCCGGACCCCCCGCGGGAGTAAAGAACAGGTTCAGTGAGATGCAAGGCCCGCCATCGGCACTGCACACGTGAAGTCCGCTCCCAAGGTCAGTGTCTACTAGCATTGCGGCATACCTGCGACCTCACAGACTGGAGCTGGGGACATCGGGCACACGTGGGGGAAAGAAGACTCGCCCTGTGGAGCCCTGACGCCACACTGCAAACCTAGCGCCTACCGCGATACTGGCCATTGAAGCTGCCCCTACTCGTCGCCTTCCCCGGCCTGTGGACTCCCCCCTGCACCTTGCACAGCCAGGCACTTACCGGCTCTCAAGACCACCAGCGGAGCCCCACTCCGCCTTGTGACGACACTGCGACCCGCCGACCGCCGTCACCCGGGCACAAACTGGCCTAAAACACTCCCGGCTGGCCCGAAGGCTGCGCCGCAATCACCTGCATTCAGCGGAACCTGGGTACCTCGCTTTCTAAGCCCGGCGCCCTTGCGTGGACACTTGCATAGGGGAGTCCGGCGACCACGAACACTCCAGCGTCGCCCTGCTTACCAGGTCAATGGGTAGACACAGGGGCAGGAACCAGGACTTAGGCGCTCCGGCAGACATGCAGTCCACGGGCTCAGAAGACCCTCTGGCCTCCTCGAACGCGGACATCATCCCGCCGACGGGAAAAGGATCTCAGGACGCCAAGTTGGACCTGATCCTCAACGAAATACGCGCCACACGCGAAGCGTTAGAATCACGCATAGACAGCATGGCGACCGGCCTATCCTTACTGCGGGCTGACCACAACAAGCTGGCGGATCGAGTCTCGGAGCAGAAGATAGCACTAAATGACCTCATACCCCAACAGACGGAGCATTCCACGAAACTGGAGGCCGTGGAGAACCAGCTCAAACAGCTATGGGACAGAGTGGACGATGCGGAGGGACGTGCCCACCGCAACAACGTCCGCATCCTAGGTATTCCGGAGCGAAGCGAGGGGAGAGACCCCACCCGATTCGTCGAGGACTGGCTGCGGAAACTGGTGGGCCAGGACGACCTTACGGCCTTATACAGCGTGGAGCGGGCACACAGGATGCCGTTGCGCCCCCCGCAACCGGGAGCGCCCCCTCGACCATTGATTGCGCGCCTACTCCATTACAAAGATCGGGACACTGTCTTAAGAGCGGCAAGGGAGAAGGCGCCTATACGCTTCGAAGACAAAAACATATCAGTGTACCCCGACTTCACGCCCACGGTACAGAGAGCCCGGTCCACTTTCCTGGGGGTGAAGCGCAAACTCAGAGACAGAGACATGAAATATGCGCTGTTATTCCCTGCAAGACTCAAGATACTACACGGCAATAAATCCCACTTCTTCGACTCGCCGGAAGAGGCGGAGGAATGGATGGAAGTCACACTCACCCCTCCGGCCTCACAAGACCCATTCGCAGACGACCACAGTGGGGGACACAAAGCATCACAGGGACGACGGAGCAATCCTTCCACTTCCGGACAACACCCCACGCGAGGCGCACAGATGAACGCTCGGTCACCTGGGGACCAAACAGCGGGTCCTACTTCAACTTCAACATCACGGATGCGATTAACAGAGGAGGCGCTGGCCGCTCACGACGCGGGAGCAACCGTGGACGGGGGCACCGTCACCACCGACACCCACACTGAGGTTTCCGGGTCGGTGGACAGCCTGCAGCTGTTCCCCAAGATCACGGCCCAGATGGCAGAGGAGTTCTGACTATCGGCATGATTGATCTTCTCCAGGTGGTAAAGTATAACCGGCCCCTCTTCCCCATACATGGTGGGTTGCAGGAGGGCTCACCCTATCCAGGGCTACCATGCCAAAGCAGGCCATCAAGAGACAGTCAACAGAGGCCTGCTTCCCCCGTTTTGAACATGGAACACACTGACTTGTGCCCACGTTGGGCACCCTTGTTTGGCTCCCGAGCCCGTTGGCCTGGGAACCTTTTAGTTCAGGGGTTATATGTTTACAAGGCACTCTCACCTGGCACCACAACGAACCTAACATGGTCACTTATAAGCTCCGCTCCACCACCACACACAGATGGCTATGGGACCTCTTAATGTATATCAATTGTGCACCTGGAATGTACGGGGACTGGGCTCGATACACAAACGCCACAGAATCCTGGCCCAACTTAACCGTAGAGGGACACAGATAGCTTGTCTGCAAGAGACACATTTAAACAGTGCTGAGACTGTGAAGTTACGCAAAAAATGGAGAGGACAGCTCTTTGCTACCTCCTATTCTGCGTTCTCAAGGGGGGCGGCGATCTGGCTTCGCAACTCTGTCCCCTTCAAGGCATTAGAACAGAAGATTGATAAGGAGGGGCGTTATGTATTTGTGCGGGGTTCACTGGATGGGGATGCCATTGTGTTAGGATGTGTGTACTCCCCAAACACAGGCCAATCAGAATTCTTGCGGATGTATGACGGTACAACGCGTACCGTCACAACGCATCCTTTTACCACGCATCCCTTACAACGCAAGTCGTTACCACGACTTGCGTTGGGGGTGCGGATTTCGAATAGTATAATTTACTATTCTAACACCAGTCCCCGTGGACCCTAGGGAAGGTGTTGGGATAGTAAATTAACTATTTTTAAACCTTTAGCGCCCTCCAGCGCAAGTCGTGGTAACGACTTGCGTTGTAAGGGATGCGTGGTAAAGGTACCGCGTTGTCAAAACTTCGTGGTAAACGATGTTTACCATTCTTGCTTACACTAAATGGGATGCTGGCTGACTGGGCTGACCACCAATGGATTATTGGGGGGGATTTCAATGCTGTACTCGATCTTACACTGGATAGGTCACACCCCCCCCTGTTGGCCACTGAGAGCAGAAAACAGGCGGAAGCCCTAGCACGTTGGGCTGAAGGCTGGGACTTGGCAGACGCATGGCGCAGCACCCACGCACAGGAGAGGGAATATACCTTTTTCTCCCCGCCCCACCAGCTCCACACGAGAATTGACCATGTCTTCTGCTCCCGCTCCCTGACGACCTCAATTGTACAGGCCCAACACATGGGGAAAACCCTGTCAGACCACAACCCCGTTGAACTCACCTGGCACTGGGGCAAGTTGACGCCCCCAATCCCGACATGGCGACTACCCGCTGACCTGCTTGAAGACACAGTTTTTAGATCGTCCCTTTCCGACACTATAGACACATACTTCACCACGAATGCGAACACAGCCAGCACCCGTCAGATCGAATGGGACGCATTTAAGGTCTGTCTAAGGGGAGAGGCGATGGCCGCTCGAGTGGGCAGAAAGAAGGAGGTCATCAATCAATTGAAGGAAGTGGAGGGTTCCCTAGCGTCCCTGGAGAGTGAGGCAGCGGGCACCAATGCACATTTCACCCCACTACAGGAGGCCCACATCAGACACGCAGAGCTTCTAGAAGACCTGAGGCTCCTGGATTACAGAGAACACACAAATAGGCAGCATACGCAGGCAGACCGAGCTGGTACCCTTCTGGCCCGGATACTACGTGATTCCCCACCATGCCACCCAATCTTAGAAATTGTGGACCAAACAGGCACTCCAGCTACCACACAAATAGGGATTAATACGGCGTTCAGGGACTATTACACCACACTATATAGCCCCCCCCCGCCCCAGGCGGAGTTCGCCTATGAGGCCTTTATGGGGGACCTGGTCCTGCCCCAGCTTACCGACATGCAAAGCAAAGCCCTACAGCGCAACATCTCACTAGCGGAAATCAGACAAGCGATACGAGCCCTCCCTAGGAACAAGGTCCCAGGGACCGACGGCCTCCCGGCCGAATTCTACACAACGTTCATAGATCTATTGGCCCCACGTTTACATACTCTCTATCTGGAAGCCCTACGATCTGCCTCCCTGCCGCAATCGTCCATGCAGGCATTGATCATATCTCTCTTAAAACCAGGTAAAGAAGGGCTCCAGCTGGCTGACTACAGACCCCTGTCCCTCCTGAACACTGACTCGAAGATCTTGAGTAAAGTGCTGGCGACGAGACTAATTCAATATATACCCCAGTTGGTCCATCCGGACCAATGTGGTTTTGTGCCGGGCCGGAGCACGGCCATGAATCTCAGACGCTTGGCCCAACTGATGTTGGGAGGCATGGGGAGTGCGAGCCAGGAGGGCTGCATCTCACTAGACCTGAGGCAGGCGTTCGACTCCCTTAGATGGGACTACATGTTTGCCACACTCTTGAGATTCGGGATACCGCCCAAATTCGTTGCCTGGGTCAGGCTTCTGTACACTCTCCCTACAGCGAGAGTGCGCACTTCTAGACATATTTCGGGTCCTATAGCTATAGCAAGGGGCACCCGGCAGGGCTGCCCGCTCTCCCCTCTCCTATTTATCCTTGCCCTCGAACCTTTGCTGTGCAGCCTCAGGGCGACAGCCCCCCGCTATGGCATCCAGAGACACGGGACGACACACATTGTGTCCGCCTATGCCGACGACATCATACTGTACCTTCGAGACATACGGGGAGATATGGGCCCTATACCCCAATTGTTTGAGGACTTCAGGGAGATCTCAGGCCTTGCTATAAGTGAACCCAAGTCATATGGGTTCACTTTCAGGAATACAGACTCTTCCACTCCCCTACCCTTCGCTCCACACGAATTCCAGATATCGGGTACTACCTTCCGATATCTAGGGATACACATCTACAGGGAAGCTGACATGATGATTGACGGCAACCTCGGCAGAACCATGAGAGCGCTGAAAGCGCAAATTCAGTTCTGGCTGACACTGCCCCTCTCTGTTGCTGGCAAAGTGGCCATCTCCAAGATGGTAATGCTCCCTCGCCTAGTTTACCACTTCACCAACTTGCCATTCCTGATCCCAGCGGCGACGTTTCAGCATCTCGACACACTGCTCACAGAACTTGTGTGGGGACACGGGCGCAGACGTATAGGCCTCGCCAAACTGCAGCTCCCCTCAGCTTCCGGTGGTATGGGCCTCCCAGACTTTAGGGCATACAACTACGCGTGCCAACTACAATGGCTGGCCTACTGGGTGGCGGGCCGCAACCTTCACGAGCTCAATATGACAGAGAGGGAACATGAAAGAGGGGACATACACAAGTTGCTCCTACCCCATTCGGACATACCGAGACATGCCCCACCACTCCTCCGGCTGGCGGTGTCATACTGGCGGAAGGCAGTGAAATACACTTCCCCCACAACATCTTATGCCCCCACGATCCCGCTTCTGGGCATCCCACTGGGCTCGGGTACACTGACAACAAACAGACTGACGCAGTGGCAGGACGCAGGGGTGACCCATGTGGGAGACCTGTTCGCGGAGGGACACCTACTGTCCTTCACAGACTGCAGGGCTGTGCATAACGTCCCTAGAGGCTCATTCCTATTACATGCAGGCCTTAGACACTATATAACACACACCTGGGCGCCTGAGGGACAGGAGCCAACTACCAACCCCCTGATAACGATGCACTACCTCATGGGCACGGGCAGCCACCTAACCAAATGGCTCACTGCTAGCATAAAAGCAGGGAGGGCGGTCCCTCTAACAACACTCAGGTCAGCATGGGAAGGAGACATTGGTAGGCCACTGAGGAACAAAGAATGGGAACGCATCCTCCAGTTCCCCAAGAAGGTAGCCAGAAACCCCAAATACAAGTTTATTCAGCTGATGCTGCTGCATAGGGCCTACCTGACCCCACACCGCCTGCATATGATGTTCCCCGACGCGAGCAGCAACTGCCCCCGGTGCGACGCTGACGATGCATCACTACTACACATGCTCTGGCAATGCCCCAAGTTGGGTCATTACTGGGCCACCATAGCTGACTCGCTTGAGAGTGCCGGAACCCTGTCCCGATCACTCACCATAGAACACACACTACTAGGGTTGGGTCCGTCGACACGCACAAGGACCGTGGCGGCACGTTTCACAGACCTGGCCCTATTACTAGCAAAACGAGCAATCACGATGAGGTGGAAGTCCCCCAGACCCCCTGACCCGGATTTATGGAAAACAGAGGTGATTAGATGGGGCAAAGCAGAGGGCGAGGCATTACAACGAGAAGAACACAGAGGTCTCAGGAAAACACTGATCTCCCTGGACTGGTACACGGTGCTGGGGACCTTCGAGACTGGGGGGGTGGAGGAAGGGGGGACACGGATGACTCGATACAGGCGGGATGATGGGGTCCGGCCCCTTAGGACATTCATGATGTAAGGTGCACTGTGCTGGGGTACGGGGAACCCTGTACCGTTGACAATGCTATGGCCGCCGGCCACTGTGTGTGGGGAGAAAAGAGGAATAGGCAGAATCACTATACTTTACGGAGCAAAAGGTGACCAGGATGTAAATGTCACATTTACTCGCATATGAGGGGAGTGCCGGGAGGGATTTTAACGGGTGGGGGAGGGAGTGGGTATGTTAGGGGATTGTTCAGTTGCTGTGATTTAAGACGAAAATGGAAAATCAAGGATACTACACGCTTGTGAATACTGAGCAGACATATGAATATGACGTACTGATTATTGCTATGCCCGAGTATGTATGTAACTGCTCCAATTACTATGCTAATAAACAGATTTTTAAAAAAAAAAGCTCCAGAAGAGACTCCAGCGGATCCAGAACGCCTCAGCCAGACTCATCCTCGACATCCCACGACACAGCCACATCTCCGGACATCTGAGAGACCTGCACTGGCTCCCCTTCAACAAAAGAATCACCTTCCGTCTCCTCACCCACGCACACAAAGCCCTACACGATCAAGGCCCGAGCTACCTTAACAACCGCATCAACTTCTACGCTCCCAAACGCCATCTCCGATCAGCCAGTCACGCCCTCGCCGCCGTCCCCCGCATCCGAAGAACGACAACAGGAGGAAGGTCCTTCTCCTACCTGGCCGCCAGGACCTGGAACTCCCTCCCGACCGACCTGCGCCTGACCCAGGACCACCTCTCCTTCAGGAAGAAGCTCAAGACCTGGCTGTTCGAGCAGTAGCAGCACACCCCCCCCCCCCCCAAGCGCCTTGAGACCCTCCGGGTAAGTAGTGCGCTCTATAAATGTCTTTGATTGATTGATTGATTGATTGAAGTGGTCAGCAGTGGTCTGCTGAGCTGGTTTATACCGTTAATTTCCGTAACATTAAAGCAAGCATTGCCTGCAGCAAGAACGCGTCCCATACATTATTCAATACTTTGGAAATCACTCATACCCCGTGTCTTTACAAAGTTCAAATATGGGCCACTTTTTTCTCTCACTAATTCCCTTTTATAATGGTGCCCGGGGGCATTGTCTCTCCCGGCCCTGACCTTACCCCATTGCGCTGCAGTTACCCACCTCTGTAGTTAGCTGTTCTCGACTGTTCCGGAGCGGTGCGGCTGCAGGGCCAGCCAGGTCTGCTCTCTGCAGCCCCTCGTTCAAGTTTCACAGTTATACTGAGCCACCGGACAATCAAAAACATTTAACGGTTATGTCCGGCAAGTCATTTTTGGGAAAACATGCCAATGTAAAGCAGTGCTGACCCTGCACTTCAAGCCCCTGGCCCTCCCCCTCCCCCACCCCTTTCTTTCTATGTTCTTGTTCCTGTGGTGCACACGCCACACTTGTGCGCACTGTGCCCGTGTTTTGTGAGAGAAAAGCTTGTTTGCAGAAGATTTCTAAAAACACATTTTTTTATACAAAACAAATGTAGTGCCAGCGCCGAGCAGGCCCTAAAGCAAATGTAGCGCAGGCGCTTTACATTAAACCATGGCAGTTAACTGCCCCATTCGATTACATTTATTAGGCACTTTCAGCGCACAGAACGCACAAAGGAAAACACAATGACACAAACACAGGGAGAGATTACACAATTACAAGGACTGGTAAAGCCAATGGGCCTGGATATGTCAAAAGTACAATCATGGCGATGTGAAGCAGCGCTGACCCTGCACTCCAGGCCCCTGCCCCTCCCCCTCCCCCACCCCTTTCTTTGTATGGTCTTGTTCCTGTGGTGCATGGGCCACACTGGCGCGCACTGTGCCCGTGTTTTGTTAGAGAAAAGCTTGTTTGCAGAAGATTTCTAAAACACCTTTTTTTATACAAAGCAAATGTAGTGCCAACGCCGAGCAGGCCCTAAAGCGCCCTAAATAAAGCACACTGAATAACAAGCTTTGGCCCGAGGCAGGTGGCAACAGAAGCACGCCAAGAGGCATTTTAAACAAGCTGTCGGCGTTGTGTGAAAAACATTGTGCGTCCCAGCTAATGAGTAACGCCGCAAGTGAGAGATCCAATCCCAGTAGACGGGGCCAAAAGGAGACAAGGCGGCAACAAGGAGGGACTAAGAAGCCTCCTTTACAATAAGAAGTCAGCATTTTGCATGAAAGATGACGCTACCCAATTAAAAAGATGGGCGGGGCTTCAACTCCGCCTCCGAGAGCTTCGGAATCTGTATTGATTCCAAGAAGCCCTTGTATTACGAGAGCAGCGCATGCGCTGCTTTCGCCAGGCTGAGTCCTAAAAAAAGCAGACAAGGCTGTGATCTATGAAGTCAGGCTTCCCTGTGCTTTGTGGGTTAAGTTGTGATTTGTAATTTGGACAAAACAAGGGAACCTAGGGCGCAATATGCTAAGGACCTTGGATAGGTACCTATTATTATAAACAATGGTCCTTAGACAGAAGGGAGAATGTTAAGAAAATGAATATAGACTAAGTAGAACTATATTTTTTGGAAATGTCCTGCCGGACAGTTTAATATCTTGATAAAAAATAATAATCTCAAAGAGATAAGACACTAAGTGTGATGGAAGTAGGACACCAGCTGATGTCCGACTAACCCACTGGAGGGACGCAAACAAAACACATTAATAGTAGGCAATAGTAGGGCAATGCCCTAGGTGAATGATCGAAAAAATGAAGAGAGCAGGTCCACAATGGGAATCCTTGCATGGCGAGTAGAATCTTCCTGAAGATTCTACTCGCCATGCAAGGATTCCCTTTGTGGACCTTGCCCCTTTTGATCCCTTCAAATCCCGCCACGGATCACTACCCCCGTGAAAATCGTCTATTCTGCCTCGCTGCGCTGAATCCTTTTCAGCCTAACTCCATCGTAGGTTAAAGTGAAACTGCTATTTCTTTAGGCAATTATTTTTCTGTCCTGAGGATGGACTGATATTATGCATGGTTCGAAACGTCGTCGACTTGAGTGCACTAAATGCATAGCTGACAATAATTGTTTCATGCATATGTGTATATTGTGGATTATCTGCTTATGATTTATGATATTCAGATGACCATATATTGCCTACTATTTATGTGTTTTGTTTGCGTCCCTCCAGTGGGTTAGTCGGACATCAGCTGGTGTCCTACTTCCATCACACTTTGTGTCTTATCTCTTTGAGATTATTATTTTTTATCAAGATATTAAACTGTCCGGCTGGACATTTCCAAAAAATATAGTTCTACTTGAAGTAGTGTGGCTCACTGGTTAGAGGCGGCAGACCCGAGAGCAGAGGACGGCCCGGGACCAGGGTTCGATTCCCGGCGCGGCAGGTTTCTGGACCAGGGTCAGCGGATTCGATAATTCTCTCGCCTCGGTGCCCACTCTGATCAGCGATCACACTCGGCAACTCTGGGCATTAGCTTGCCTCATCTTCACTAACGGCCCCACCAGACCGCCGGGGATGCCTGGTCTCACCCTGGAGATACCCATTAAGGGACTATCTCTCAGGGAAGCCAGGAAGGGTTTCGCAGCGGTCGAAGCGCCTTGGGACCCTCCGGGTAAGTAGTGCGCTATATAAATGCCTATACATTTACTTAGTCTATATTCATTTTCTTAACATTCTCCCTTCTGTCTAAGGACCATTGTTTATAATAATAAGTTGTGATTTGTAGCCACGTTGTTTCCGAGGAGGTGATTTATGGCTCCAAAGTGTGTGAATCTTTGATTTACGAGCACAAGGCTACTAAGTCATTGGTGTATGGACCTATGAAGGTAAATTATGTCACGTGGCTCCAATTTATGCAAACAAAAATGGCGGGCAATGATTTAGGTAAACAAGTGTTGAAGTTGTGATCTATGGAAACAAGGCTAGTGATGTGATTTACGGAAAGGAAAGGAATCTAAATAAATGTACGGTATGTATACAAGTGGATTGACAAGGCTATGACAGTTTTTGGGGGGTGGTAGACATGAGTAATGAGTGGCATTTGGGTCTTAGGGGGAGCTTTATGCTATTTAATTAAACAAATGAGAGGGATTTTTTTGTCTGTGGAGTAGGACTGGCATAAAAGGATGGCCTGGAAAGTCTGATTTATTATGGCAGTACACCGAGAATTGTGGTGACATGTTGAGGAATTATGCTGACGTATGACGTATCTTGTTTAGAAGGCATGTAGGCATACGCTGTAATTTTTTATGGCGATATGTTTAAATATGCAGCTGTTTTGAATATTTTGGATTAAACTAAAATTGGGTGAGTTTTAGTCTTTTATTTCGTTGTAAGACTTTTGCCTATATGTCATACATTCCAAACTATTATTGACGGATCGGAAAACAGTTTGTAAAACATGTGCAACAAAGTAATATATACTAGACACAGTTCCTGCACTATCCACCGGTGATATCCCAGTTATCCCTGCCTCTTCACATTATGTCAAATATCGCTGTATATAGACTAAAATCTAATAATAATAACAATAATATAATCCGGGCCGCATTTCCCCCATCCTTTCACACTGTTTCGTGGCTTAGTCCTTGGCTTCTCTCCCCCAGGGCTAGCTCTGTCCCCACCCCCGTCTCAGTTTGGCTATGTCATTCTGTCTCAATATACACGTCTTTGCATGGTCTTCTGAGGGCACTTGTTTACTTTTCTTCCTCTGATTTCAAAGTGAGAGGATTCATGTGATAATCTTGTTGGATACTAGGGGTACGAAAAGTGTTTTTTCTAGCGCATGACGACATTTAAATGAACAGTGTAAGTATTTCAAAATATAGCAGAATTAGAAACACAAATGAAGCAATTTTAGCTGGCAGACAAAGTGCATTCACATTCCCCTTCCCCTCTTCTCTTCGTATATAAACGCCTGAGTCAATATTTGGTCTTCACAGTGTAAGCTTTATTAACTTCGAATACGGCTAATTACTCCATTGGCCTTACTTCTATTAATTTCCGTGACCATCACTTTATTCTTGCTTTATTTAAAACAACACAGCACACAAATAAGATATCAGGGTTATACGTTTCCATTGTATTTACAGTTGTCTCTCCACAGGTCCTCTTGCTTTACCTTCGGGCTGTGCCAGCAGGCCACAACCAATATACAGCCTGCTCTCCTTATGCTGACCGCCACACGGCCAACAGAGCAGCAGGTAGATCTTTTGCCACTGCTTGTGACAAGCGCCGGCTTCCTGGGTAGAGCCAGAGAGTCCAGAGCCACCAGCAGGTCAGCCCCCTCTCCCCCCAGCCCAGAGCCCCTGATAAACTGCAAGCCCTGTTCTGGGGCCAAACAGTCACTGACAAACGGAGTCCCTATAATTTCTCTTGCCCACGACCCCGCCTAACCAAGCTCTGCTCATAGGGATGGGTGGGTGGGTAACTCTTCCACGACGACCTCCGACCTTCGACAGGCAAATGGACAAAGAGGTGGGCGTTACTGACCCTCGGGCTTTTAAACCCCGCGCCAGTTCCTGTCTCATGGGGACCCCGCGTGACGCGTATCCGGTTGGTGGCTTTTCCGGGATTTGCTGCAGGCAAGCCCTCACCTTCCTCTTCCGGGTCTCTTGACCCGGAAGGGATTCCTACTCTGTTCACCCTTTGCTGCACCTAACAGCTCCAGGCCCCCTAGGTGGGGGTGGCGCCCATCATTCTGTTATTTCTGAAGTGTGTTTGAAAGAAATACTTTAATATGATCAAAACAAATGATTACCCTGGGTGATCCAATTTCCACACATGTTTGTCTGTGCACCATATAGTTGTAATACTAAAACTGTGTGTCTATGCAAATGTAATGGTAATTTCAATTGAAAATGTGTTGTCTGTATTATGGTACCGCACCATGAATACTCCAGTCTATGCCACTCCACTCTACTCTGCACCACTTCACTTTACACTACTCCACGCCACTGGACTCTGCACCACTCCACTTTACGTCACTGCAATCTATGCCACTTCACTCTACGCAACTGCACTCTACGCCTCTCTACTCTATCCTGTACCACTCTACTCTATGCCAATGCACTCTTCATTAATCTACTCTACACCACTGCACTCTTCATCACTGACATTAACCCCACTCCAATCTAGGCCACACCAATCTACTCTCCATAATTCCACTCTATGCCAATGTCCTCTATGCCACTCTGCCACTGCACTGTATGTCACAACACTACGCCAATACACTTTACTTTGAAGCACTCATCTCTATCCCTTTGCATTCTATGTCAATATACTGTACACCTCTCTAATGTACTCTGCACCACTGCATTCTATGCTACAGCACTCTATACCACTTCACTCTACACCATTACACTCAATGCCACTCTAAGCAAAAATGCTCTACCCTGAACCACTTCACTCTACACCACTTCACCCTACTCTGAAATAATCTATTCTACACCACAGCACTCTACTCCACTCTGTGCCATTCCACTCTATGCCACTGCACTCCACATCACTCTACACTTAACCACTGAACTCTACTTCAATCCAATTTACACTATGTCACTGTACTCTACGCCACTGCACTCTACTCTGCATCACTGCACTCTTCGCTGCAGCTCTCTACGCCACTTTACTCCACCCTACACTACCGCACTCTGACACTCTACTCTGCAACACTGCACTTTCCGCCGCTGAACTATATGCCACTCTATTCTGCACTACTCCACTCCACTCTACGCTACTCCAGTCTACGCCACTGCACTCTATCTCATTGCACTATATGGCACTATATTCCACTCTGCACCACTCTATGCTATTCTACTCTGCACCATTCTACGCTACTGCACTCTATGCCACTCAACTCTACTCCACTGAACTCTGCACTCTATACCACTCGACTGTACGTCCCTGCACTCTACGCCACTGCTCTCTGCACCACTGCACCCTGCTATGCACCACTATAATCTACACTACTGCGTTCTACGATTTTACATTGTATGCAACTGAATTAAGTGCCACTACACCCAGTTTCACTGCAGTCTACGCCACTATACACTCCAATACTCTACGCCAATGCTCTCTACACCAGCCAACTCTACTCTATGCCATTCCAGTGTATGCAACTCCACTCCTTGCCACTCCAATACACAACACTCTATACCACTCCACTCTACAACACTCTTTGCCATTCCACTCTACGGCACTCCATGCCACTCTCCTCCCTGCCACTAACCTTTATCCATGCTGGAGTACAACATGGCTAACACACATTGGCAAAGCCTATAGCTCTTGCATAGGCAAGATCTATTGGCTTTGCCAGTGCTTGGTCCTATTTTTAAAACATCATAGGACAACAGGCTATTGCACGCATCCCAAGAACAGGACAGATTGGTACTTAGTGAAAAATCTATTATCTTTAATGCAAAATAATCATCAACATCTGCCCGCACTTCAGCAATGAGTCGCTGCACTGTGCTCTATCAAAAAAACATGAACGTACTATGATCAACAACCTAGACATGCGTATATCGGGCATTAACAATGTGAGGAACAATGTGAGCCCTCCTCTCATTCTCCCACCCCCCCCCAGCTTCCAATCCGTTATCGGATTGCAGAAAAAAGATTACCCTTAGTTATATCTTCAAGTCCTCAGCTACCTTTTCTTGGTGTGAGTGCTCACTCGTTCCCTGGTGGTCAGGCATACTTCCCCCATAGCAGCTCTACTATACTGCCTTATTCAGTAAAAAGTTTCAGATTGATTGCCCTCAGGGGGCTCAAGCAACGCTTGCGGTATTGTACCCCAAGACAGCAGGGCATCTGCTACCTTCTCGTCCCTGCAGGTTCTCCTCATATGTGCCTCCTCCACCCCAGCCCACTCCAGCAGGTCCTTCTCCAAGGCCTCCTGAGTGGGAGGCCGTGCATTCAGCCATCTAATGCCGGTGTGTCTTTTTGCCACTGTGTGTCCCAGTATTGTGAATAGCCTACTTATTGTTTTGGGGAATGTCAGGGAGCAGTCTCAGCATGCATTGGTTAAACTTGTGTGTCACATCCCAACCTGTTGCGTGCTTACGTTGGAGCAATATCTCCACCCAATAGGATACGATAACTAGACAGTGCTATACAACCTGTAAGTAATCTGGCACTGCAGTGCCACAATGAGCACAGCGCTGATCCCTGGTGAGGCAATAGTGTGCAGCCGCTTGGGGACAGATATGCCATATGGGCCATGTTATATTGTATCTGCTTAAACCTAGCACAGATCAGCACCCTGCAAACCCCTGTATGTATTTTAAGACAGTCTTTGGCGGCAATGGGCTTGTCACTTATGCGCTGCCAAGTTTCTTCTATATGCAACGGCGCCAATTGTTTGCCTGCGTGTAGCGCATGGTATAAGTGTGTTATGAGCTTATGTCTGCCTGCCATGGATTGTATAGTCACCAGTGTGTGTGTGTAGGTTTATGGGCCCCGGAGAACGTAAGCCACCACTGGCATGCCGTGTTCGCAATTTTGCCATGCTTGATGAACTGTCCGCCACCCAGATCAAATGTCTCATTCGCTTCCTGAATGGTGATGAAGCATCCCTCTGGATAGAGGTCTGAAACATTATACAACCACCTGCCTGGCATTTATCGACTGCCATTAGTCATCCTATTTGCTCAAAGGTGTGCAGTATCCATACGTCCAAGTCCGGGGCATACAGTGCCCGCCTCATCAGTTGTTGCAGCACTGTTTCCCAGAGACTGCCTATCAGACGGATCACATACGGGAAACAGTCAGGTTAGATCCCTCATCAACAGCTCTCTTAGCTGGTGCCCATTGTGTGTGCCTTCTAGTAGTGACCTTTCCCAATTTGGCTCCCCATCCAGTCAATGGACGGCGTGCTGCAGGTATGCCGCCAGATAGTATAATTCCAAATCTGAAACCTCCATCCCTCTTCCATCCCATTCCCACTTACGGGTATGAAGACAAATTCTACATCTCTGGCTGGCCCAGATGAGTTCCACCAATAGTGAGTCCAGTTCCTGAAATACCCTCCAAGCGATCTCATACATAGCACCCTGCAGAACATTCAAACACCTAGGTAGTACCACCATTTTAATTAGCGCTGTCTTCCCCATCAAGGATAACTTTAAGGTGTTCCAGAATGAGATTGAGGGGCACAAATTATAGAGCACTCGATCCAGATTTTAATTCATATGTCCGATGCTGTCCATGTGCGATATGGATGGCAAGGTATTTGACACTGTCCACCTTCTAGGGCAGTCACGGGGAGTTGGTCTATGAGCAGACCCTTCAACTCACCCAGTGGGAATAGGGTGGACTTAGTGCTGTTAACTCAAAGCCTCGAGAATTCCCAAAATTCTTGCCTAACATTAAGCACTATTGGGCCAGTTATGTCCTGCTGGTGTAGATAGGTCATGGCAACATCTGCGTACAGTGATACTAGATGCACCATACTGCCAACCTGTATGCCCCTCATGGAAGGTGTGCCTAAGCCGGCACGCTAGAGTCTCCATCATGATAGTGAAATTCAACGGGGACAGCGGGCACCCCTGTTGTGTGCACCTCTGCAATACAATCTCGACATACCGCATGGTTCTCATCCCCACTTTCAGGCTCGTATGCAGCAATTTAACCCACTTGATATAGTTGTGCCCCAGTCCCATCCCATCTAGCACCTGTCAGACATAGTCCCAGTGCACAGAGTTGAAGCCTTCCTCAATATGGAGGAAAACAAGTGCATTCTGATTTTGGTCCTGCACGGGCACATAAAGAACATATGTCAACCAGCATAGGTTATGCAGCATATTCCTATGTAGGATAAATCCCAACTGATCTGTGTGGATCAGATGTGGAAGATGAGGGAGCATTCTTGCCTCCAATAGATGACTGAGGATTTTCTGATCTGCATTTCACATGGAGAGCGGCCAGTAGGAGCCCGCCTCCAAAAGGTCTGTGTCCAGCTTCGGTATTACTATTAGGGCTTCTCTCATGGAGTCTGGGAGCAACCCCCTTTCCAGTTCCCCAGTGTATACTGGCAACATTCTGTCAACCAGGGCCTTGGGAAAGAGTTTATAAAATTCTTCAAGAAGTATGTCACCTGCCAGCACCTTAGCAGTTTTCAATGTGGCCCCAGCTCCAAGTAATTCCTGTCCATCCAAAGGGGCCCCCAGTAGCTCACGGTCCTCCGAATAAGTGCCGCAGCAGCTCTACAAGGCATACGGGTAGTAAAAGGACCTCCGAGCTAGATGGCCGCGTTGCATACACCTCCCGCAGAAATTGTCATTGAATCCTGCTGAGTGTATACGATGCACCCCAGTTAGTCTCTATTTGCCAAGACACTCTGCACCGAGGCCTCAGATCTAATCACTAATTAGCATCAAGCCTTATCAACCTCCATGTACCAACGACTGCCGCCAATGTATGTCGAATGTGCTTTTCCAGTTGGTCCCATAGTTCACACACCCTGTATCATTGCCTATCCCAATCCCTGAGGCTACCCATATCAAGGCCCCACGGGCATGGCCTAAGTAGGACGTGGCATAGACCTGATCTCTCCACCTTTGTTTCAGGTATTTAATGCGGTCCCCCCACAGATGAGTCTCTTTGAGAAATGCCACAGCTATTCCATATGTCCGGAAATATGCATGTACCCTGTTTTCCTTCTCAGGACTATTCAGACCATGTACATTCCAAGTCAGTAGTTTATACTTACAGGCCGATTCTCGGAATCGGCCCGTTTGCGACAGGGAAAAGGCCTTTTGGGATGTATCATTCCAAAAGGGCATCGCAAATTAGAGAATCGCTAAATTTGCGATTCTCTATTGCAATTCCTTAAATGCAATGTATGAAGCACAGAAAAAGTGCAATTTGGCCTTAAGGAATCGCAAATTACCACCAACTTCAAGTTGGTGGTAGTTGGGGATTTCTTTGAAAAATGCACTTTTAAAAGTGCCATGTGGCGCACATACATGCCCTTAGAGCATGTATGTGCGCTACATGTGCACACATACCTATTTCAGGGGTGCAACAGGGTGTCCTCTTGACCCCTGGCACCCTTGAAATTGCATTCTCAATTTGCGATTCTCTAATTGCGAATCGCAAATTAAGAATTTCTTCCCATTCATTGAATGAATGGGAAGGTATTCCTTAATTGAGATTCGCAATTTGCTAATCGCAATTAAGGAATGCCAAGGAATCAAAAAATATTTGCAAATTTTTATTTACATCCCGTTTTGCGATTCTCAAATAGCGATTCTCTAAAAATTGCTATTTGAGAATCGCAATAACGGTATTTGATACACATGCCCCTTAGTTCCAAGGCCCGCCATAGAGATTTCGGAATAGTGACCAGTTCCCCCCCATCCAAGAGATTGACCTGAGACGCAGCTCACAGCACCAGTCATCCACGGAAGCTCCCCTACCTAACAAAACTAAAGTTAACAACATGGTCATAAAAAAGAGAACCCCTCCCAGCCCCTCATCCCTCCTTCAAGAAGAATCTACAAGCCCTCTTGATACAACTAATGATTATAGGGATAGCAAAATCCACCCCAACCGCCCTCCGCTCCCTCCTAATCCCAACTAAGGTGCTAAAAAGGCACTTGTAGACTCTGTCCCAGACACCAAATTACCCATGATATGCACCCTCATCCGTGCAGTTTCAATACCTTAGTCAGGACACAGGTGGGGGGTACACGCAGGTACACAGCGTCCACTCACTATTTTCAGGGGGTGGATGTCATCCACCCCGTCAATAAGTTGAGACCCACAGAAGTATGTTGAACTTGTACCGGTGTAATTTTCAGACACCGGGACACGTTCAGGAGCGCCTGTATGTTGTCTGCTTTCCATTCCCAGCAGCAAAGTGCAGGCACTGAGGACGATTTTTTTTCACATCCAGCTGGGCTGAAGATAAAGGCCGAAGTTAAGTCCTCCATCTTTAGTCCTGCTGACTCTACTAGCGGACACGAGACCTACCTGAGCGCTCCACGGCGTCTCGCTGAGCTGAGGCGCGCACTCTTGCAGCAATATAGCGGCGCTTTTTAAAAATCCTGTTTGCGTATTTTCTTTGTTCTTATTTCTTTATCCCCTGCTTTTATGGGTCATCTCCACACACTTGCATCATAATCGGCTCCTCCACCGCGCTTTAGCGGGTCCCGGTTCCTGTGGGCGGGCTGTGTGTGTTACAGTGCTTTGTGGCAGCCATATTGGGTGAGGGGTGTACGCTCTAGTGGCTCAGGCGACGGACTCCTCTTAAGGGAGGTAACCAGGGGGCTCGGTGTTGCCATCTTTAGTCCTGCTGACTCTACTAGCGGACACGAGACCTACCTGAGCGCTCCACGGCATCTCGCTGAGCTGAGGCGCGCACTCTTGCAGCAATATAGCGGCGCTTTTTAAAAATCCTGTTTGCGTATTTTCTTTGTTCTTATTTCTTTATCCCCTGCTTTTATGGGTCATCTCCACACACTTGCATCATAACCGGCTCCTCCACCGCGCTTTAGCGGGTCCCGGTTCCTGTGGGCGGGCTGTGTGTGTTACAGTGCTTTGTGGCGGCCATATTGGGTGAGGGGTGTACGCTCTAGTGGCTCAGGCGACGGACTCCTCTTAAAGGGAGTCATGCTTACGCGCAGCGGGTACGCCGGATCCCCGCCGGAGTCACGCCAGAGTCCAGCCCGTCTGCGCCCGTCAGCGTCCCGGAGGCGAGCGGGGCGGCGGGTTGGGCTCAGTCACAGTGCTTATATACTCCTGGGCCCCCCCCCGCTCCGATATACATCTGGTGAGCTACGCTCACTACAATATCTAGCTGGTGGCTGCTGCACTGTCTTTCCCGGACGCCACAGGGGTAAGTCTTGCTGCCCTGGCTGTGGCTGGCGCCCCAACCGCGCTTTATCATCGCTCCCCAACAAAGAGATCGATAGTGTTGGGTATCTCTGCATGCTGTTAAATACCAGATCTGCGTGCAGACACGCACAAGACATTTATGAGCTCCTTGATATGGAAAAGCCACTTTGTCTTATGCTGACTGAGACATGGTTGGGGGAATTTTCAAATCCTGATGTTGCCATGGCCATTCCGCCTGACTATAATATCTTCAGGAAGGACAGAGCTAAGGGAAGGGGCGGTGGAGTGGCACTGGTGGTGAAGAAATGAGTGCCATGTGCCATTCTGCCAGTGGATGATATCCGCGGCTCCGAGGCCCTTGCCTTTTCCATCACACTGGCTCCTCACCAATCCTTTAAAGGATTATTAGTATATAGACCACCTGGCCCACCTGGAACCTTTTTTGAAGACTTCGATTCGGTTTTGCTGGGACTGGCCCTGAAAGCAGAGCATTGTATAGTAGCCGGGGATTTCAACTTCCGTATGGATGATCCGTCGGACCCGGACACTATCAAACTATTGGAGGCTACGGCCCCTTTGGGCCTGATCCCCTACCTTCAGGGGCCAACGCACGACAAGGGACACACTCTCGACCAGGTCTTCTCGACATCTCCTCTCGAGGTGAAAGAGATTATTCCGGTGCTATGGTCAGACCATCGGCTAGCCAAATTCTCGATCAGAGGCACAGCTAAACCGTCTAATTCTGTGTCCCAGCAGCAGGGACGAGTCCCCAGGGCATACCATTGAGTGACCCCTGCGATGCTAGCCCAGGCCGCCCTGGATCATCCATGCCCCCTCTCAAGCGACCTGGAGAAGGACTTGGAGTCTTTGCAAGCATGGCTTTTAGATAGGCTAAACGATCTTGCCCCGGTGCTGGCCCCCCGCCTAACATCGAAACGGGTTTCGGTTCCCTGGTTCACTGCGGCACTGTCAGCTGCTCTGCAGCAGTGTAAGGCAGCCGAAAGAGCCTGGCGTTCACAATACGACTCTGTGGCTAGGCTGACCTATAAGATGGCGGTTAAGGCCTACCACCGGGACATTCGCCTTGGAAAAAAAGCCTACCTTGCAGGGAGGATAGAAGCCGCCTCCAACTCCTGTAAGGAGATTTTCATCATAGTGAGAGAATTTATGGCTCCGAGGTCCAATACATCTCAAGATATGCCCTCCAAATCCTGGGCTTCGGATCTTGCTAACTTTTTCACCAGCAAGATTAAACTTATCCAGGACTCCTTTCCACCGGTGGCGCCCGCGGGGCCGACCAATCCCGAGGATGACCTGCACCTTTCGGCCCCGCTAGGTCCGATGTTGGCCGTTTTTCCACCTATCTCAGCCCCTGCTTCCTTAGCGCTTATGGGCAATCTCAAATCTGGGTCGCCTTTGGACCCTTGCCCGGCCAAATTCTTGGCAATAATGGCGGAAGTGATAAATCCGCTGGCGAATCCACTCCTGAATCT
This sequence comes from Lissotriton vulgaris, assembly GCF_964263255.1. Classification (NCBI taxonomy): domain Eukaryota; kingdom Metazoa; phylum Chordata; class Amphibia; order Caudata; family Salamandridae; genus Lissotriton; species Lissotriton vulgaris. The sequence goes on from NC_141699.1 coordinate 279,067,955, forward strand.
CTTGTTGAGCCAGGGAGTGGTTCCGCAGGCCTGGAAGCAAGCAATGGTCATCCCTTTGCTGAAGAAGCCTGGTCTTGACCCTAAGGCTCCGGTCAGTTATAGGCCTATCTCTCTGTTGCCTGCTCTTACGAAAATTTTGGAGAAGCATGTACACACGGTGCTCTCCAATTTTCTGGAAACTCACGAGATTCTGCATGCCACCCAATCCGGCTTCCGCCCAAATCTCAGTACAGAGACCGCGCTCCTAGAGGTCTCAGAATCCATCAAAGGGGTTCTGGACACTGGGGGTAAAGCCATGCTGGTGATGTTGGATTTGTCGGCGGCTTTCGACACCGTCCCCCATGACGGCCTTCTCGCAAGACTCTATGAGATTGGCCTACGGGGGACGGTGCTCAGCTGGTTTTCATCCTTCCTAGCTGGCCGCCGGCAAACGGTCTGGGCCTCCCCAGATTCCGCCGTGATGCCGCCTTTGGGAGTCGGGGTTCCACAGGGCTCCATACTGAGCCCGACCCTTTTTAACATCTTCATGACCCCTTTGGCGGCGCTGGCGGAGTCGTTCGGGGCCCAGATCGTATCCTACGCAGACGACACCCAGCTCCTCTTCTCTTGTAAGAGAGGAGGAGACTTTGATGGAGAGAGTATCCGGGATTGCCTTGGGGCTGTTTTTAAATGGTTCCAGCTGAACAGCCTCAAGTGCAATTCCGATAAGTCCGAGGTACTCTTCTTCGGGTGTGCTACGGAGCCAGACTGGCAAGCTTGGTGGCCCATTAACATGTTCCCTCCGTCTTGCTCATCTCAAATTGCTAAGAACCTGGGGGTCAAGATGGACAAGGGTCTGACGTTAAGATCCCAGATCCTTGGTGTGACAGGCACATGCTTCGGCCTCCTGAAGATGCTGCGGAGGTTTCTACCTCTTCTGTCTGAGGAACATAGGAAGCTGACTGTGCAGGCTCTGATCGGCTCTAGGCTAGATTATTCCAACGCTCTCTACCTGGGCCTCCCAGAGTACCTGCTGCAGCGGCTCCAAGTTGTGCAGAACGCGGCCTCGAGGGCCATTTTTGGCCTTAACAGGCGAGCCAGTGCTGCTGGCTTGTTGCAGACTTTACATTGGCTGCCCATCCGTAAACGGATTGTTTTCAAGGCATTAACTTTGGCCTCCAAAGCTCTTCATGCGGTGGGAGCGAAGTACCTCCTAAGGAGACTTGCCTTTTACCATACGGCTCGCTCTCTCAGGTCAGAATCTCTGTTCCTGGCGTCTGTGCCGCGAGTGAAGAGAGCCCGCATTGGAGGCCGCTCCTTCGGACTGCTGGCGCCACAGTTGTGGAACACCTTGCCGCTAACACTCCGGGGAGCCACCAGCCTACTTGCATTTAGGAAGGGCCTCAAAACCTGGCTGTTTACCCTTCAGGCTGTTCTGCTGTTCTCTCTGTTTTCTTTCTGCATTTCACCTTGTTTTTTTATTACTGTGTTGTGTTATTTTGCTGTAGGTCTCCTTATTTAAAGCGCCGGGACACTCTTTTTGAGTAGCCGTGCGCTATACAAAAACAAATATAACATAACATAACATAACATTAAGGGACCATCAGGCCTCCTTTTGTTTGAATATGCTGACTGGAGCCGGCCTGGAACCTCACACTTAAAAGTAAATGCAACTAAGGGGAAGCAAAGGCATACAGCTTGTTATCTCTTCACAGTTATTTAAGAGAGGCATGTTTTTTGCTTTGTTCAGTCCCTGAACACAAATGCAGCACTTTAAGAATGTCAGATGTGTTTGTCTGTCCCAGTATTTGCGCAGATAACAATTTCAAAAGTACTGTTTCATTTCTTTATAGCGCTACGCATCCCAATGCAGGGTGTCAGAGCTCTTTACAAAACATACATATTATACATTGACAATAAATCCTGTAAGTGTGTAAATCAATGTACAAGACCAGTGACATGAGACAGGGTTACAAGGTATAGGAGTCACATGTCCATATCTCACTGTGCAATATTAGAAGATTACAATTTATGAACTGCAGGTAACAAAAGGATCTCTGTGTTATAAGCAGTACCCCGGGTACCGATCTACACAAAATAAATATCTGTCATCTGCATGTTACATGATGTGCTTAGCAGGAGACACATTCACCTTCTCTACTACTTTGATTCAAATCTGGGACTTCACAAAACACAGATCTCTCCCACAAATATGTTAAGCTCCAGAGTTATCTCACCATTACTACTATTCCCTGAGATTTACTGGGCACCTGTACAGCAGAAAATGCAGACTTTGCAACCAACTAAGCAGAACAGATCTACTGCCATGCATCTCCTTGTTGCCAATATTTTTGTGGCAGGGTTTTAAGAAAAAATTTATTAGCTGAGGCCCAGATTTTGTGTCCGGATTGCTCCACTTTTTTTGCACAACCCCAACGCAAAGTCTCATTTGTTAAATCTCATAATGCACTTAAATGTACTTATGATATACCTGTGAAACATGTGTGAGGTCTTAATATCTGATGTCACTTCTTGTTATATCACTTCCTGTGATGTCATGTGCAATGTCACGCGTTGTGACATCTCGTGCTGTGATTGCACGCGTCATGCTTTCACTTGGTGGAGAAGTGTGGCTCAATGGTTAGAGCGGCAGACCCTGATGCAGAGGTCTAGCCCGGGACCAGGGTTCAATTCCCCGCCTCGGCGGGTCTTGAGCTCAAAATTCCATGGACCTGATAATTCTTGCCTCGGTGCCTATTCCAATCATAGAGTCCCACTCTGCAACTCTGGGCAATAGCTTGCTTAATCTCCACCACGGCCCCCACAATGCTAAGGATGCCTGGCCTCCACCTTGGGGGTGCCCAGGAGTGGACGCCTCACAGGGAAAGCCAGGATGGGTTCCACAGCGGTATTCATACAAGTGCCTTGAGACCCTTGTGGGTGAGTAGTGCGCTATACAAGTATCAATTTACATTACATTACATTTACTTGCATACTACCTAACTTGGTTAGTCCCCCCACTTCTTTTTCTAGGACTTGTGCCCTGGCCTTAGGTGTGTCAGGATGCAGCAGGATTTTGCTCTCCTTGGTGGGAGCTACAGCAGGGCACGTATAGTTGGTCATCTTGCTTGGACAGGGCCGCCTCTTTCTTGTAGGTGCATACGTTTTCAGTGTTCTATCAACGCCTGTTCCTTCATAATACTCACACAAACAGTTCCTTTGTTGATATATGAACCTATCATGTGTTCTACACTCTACAGCGATCTGAAGATTTTGTAAAGGTGGTCTTACCTACAATTTATCTACCACTCTGGTGATCTCAACCAGTATTTGGAGTTCTTAGATAAATTATTACTGGGTAGAAAAAAACTCCGGGTATACCCTCAGGAATACCTTTTATTTATTGATCGCCTTGGATGGTGTTAAGATTTTTAATATTATGGATGTTTGGTAAGATGCAATGATTCGTCTATCCATGGGATTTACAGCCTGATTCATCAAAGGTAATTGCGCTCGCAAATGGCCAGATTCTGAGAATCTGGCCCTTTGCGAGTGCGATTTTTGCATTTGGGATTCATCATCCCAAATGCAAAAATCGCTATTACCGAAATCGCATTTTTGCGAGGAATTGGTTTTAAGGAATCTCTAATAGAGATTCCTTAAATGCAATTCATCAACCATTTAGAAATTGCGAAATCGCAATATTTGGTCGCAATTTACCACCAGGTCTGGCTTGGTGGTAAATTGCGAAAAAAGAGTAAAAAGCACTTTAGTGCATTTTTTTCTTTTGCATGTTACACACACACATGTCCTTTGGACATGTGTGTGCGCAACACCTGTTCAAATGTGCATTTGAGGGGTGTTACAGGGTGTCCTTTGGACACCCCTGGCACCCTTCAAATCGCTATCATAGGAATGAATGGGGAGTTTTTCCTTATTTGCGATTAGCAATTTGCTAATCGCAAATAAGGAATGTGTAGGAATCGCATATTTTTTTGCGATTCCTACATGAATCCCTTTTTGCGAGTCTGGAATAGCGATTCCTTATGATTCGCTATTTCAGACTCGCAAAACGGCCCAATGATGAATAAGGCTGCAAGCCCGCTAGGTATACACTGAGAAATGTTACAATTCTTGATTCCTTTCTGTTTTTTAAAGGAACTGATTTCGGTTTGTATTGATTGCACTTCCCAGGCTGTTTGAGTTACTCCTGTGTCTACAGACCCTGTCGACAGCCTGTAGCCGCGAGCTTTTTCTTCCTGTGCTGAAGTTATTAATGCTAGCTCTGCCAATTTCTGTTGTCCTGGTAGGGTTTATTGCTGTTTGCCTCAGCTTCCAAGAAAAGTAGCAGTCTCACATGCTTTACTCTAGACAGTGACAGGTTCTAGTTCAATAAACGACTTCGGTTAATAATGCAGATTAAGTGCTTATTGAACTGTTTCTCAGCGTTATGGGGCTCTGCATGCCTTGACTGTTATATGTAAATAGTCCATCAGTTTTAAGCCTGGTTTATGTCCACACAAGGCATCTTTCAGAAAGAAAGTATATATTTGTATTTGTATTTGTACTGGGTTTTATATCGCGCCAGCTCACCGACAGGTCTCAAAGCGCTACTAACCAAGTGCAGCAACAAGAGGCAGATGACTATAGAGATTCTAGAATACCAGATACTAGGAAGTAAATGCGTCTTTGAAGAGTAAAGTCTTCAAAGACTTCCTGAAGAGGAGAAGGTTGGGCTCTCTACGAAGCACCTCCGGTAGCTTATTCCAGATGATCGGAGCCTGAACTGAAAAGGATCTGCCTCCTTTAGTTGCCAGCTTGAAGCGTGGACAGGACAGCAGAAAGGAACCGGAGGATCGTAGGGCGCGCTTGGGTTTGTATAATTCAAGTCTCTCTTTTATATAGGCTGGCGCCTGTCCATGGATTGCTTTGTGACAGATGCACATACTCTTAAACTCAACTCTTTGCACCACCGGCAGCCAGTGAAGCCTGTAGAGCAAGGGGGAAGCATGAGTCCGCCTTGGTACACCAAATATCAGGCGTGCAGCGTCATTCAGAGTAACCTGAAGACGATTGGATAGATTTTTTGGGAGGCCAAGATATAGCGCATTGCCATAATCAATTCTCGACACTATTGTAGCCGAGACAATGGTTCGCAGCATATTCCATGAGAGTAAGGGAACGAGCTTCCGCAATTTCCTGATTAGGTTGGTACAGGAACCAACTACAGCGGACACTTGGTTAGCCATCGAGAGTTCCTGATCAATCTTCATGCTGAGGCTCTTAACGCTAGGACACGGTCTTGGAGTGGGTCCGAGTTCTTGTGGCCAAAACAGATCGTTCCAGGGAGAGGTCAAGGTTGAAACTACGAGAACCTCTGTTTTGTCTGGGTTGATTTTCAGTAAATTGGACGACATCCAGTTCACTGTGAATCGTAATATGTCTTGGGCCGTGGACTGAGCCGATGATGTATTGTCGATACTCAGCAACAGCTGAGTATCGTCGGCATAATTAAAAACTTTACAGTTCATATTTGCCAGGGACTCTATCAATGGCTGCAGGTACAAATTGAATAGGAGTGGAGAGAGCGCGGAGCCCTGCGGGACTCCGCAAGGTAAAACACCCTCACCGGAGACCTGATCTGCAACCTGGATTCTCTGCGTCCTCCCAGATAGGAAGGCTGTTAGCCATTCGAGGGCTCGCTCTCCTATCCCGAGCCGAGCCAGTCTGCCCAGAAGCAATGCATGGCTGACAGTATCAAATGCCGCTGAAAGATCTAGTAATATCAGGGCACTTGGATTTTTACTGTCAGCCATGCATCTGAGCTCATCCAGTACAGACAACATTACCAATTCTGTGCTATGGTGAGCACGAAAGCCAGCCTGCCGCTCCTGGAGAAGATGGTGAGATTCCAGGAGGGATGACAAAGATTTTAGCACGTGCTGTTCCAACACTTTTGACAGAAATGGCAACTGAGAAATAGGTCTGTAGTTCTTCAGGCTGGATGGATCTGCCCCGGGCTTTTTTAACAGGGGTCTGACGCGTGCCTCTTTAAAGGAGGTAGGTAATGCGCCAGTAACTAGTGAGGTGTTTAGAAGGTGTATATATATATATATATATATATATATATATATATATATATATATATATATTAGTCTTTTACTTGGTTATTCATTGTTATTCACTTACTTTTGCGCCATTCTTTATTAAGTAAAAATCTCATGCAATTCACCATTATATAATGCCCACATTCCCACATTCTACTTGTACTTTCCCCTCGTATTGCTGCCAGACATGTAGATTGTCATCAGGAATGTGGAGACATTCTCATTCACCTCTTCCAATATGACCACCATTTCAAGAGCTGTAGTATTCCCTGTTGCGTGCCCACCCACCTTAGTCTTGGTGCCACTTCTCAGGTTCCTTTTATGCTAGGCTCTTTTTCATCACTCAGTAATATCGCCTTAAAAAGGTTAGGTCCTTTAGTACAATCGCCACAGCGTATGGCAGGAGCTACTTTCCCCTCCTCTGTGTGGTCATGGGTGCTCTCTGTACCCTCTGTGGGCATTCATCTTTCCCGCTTGCTTGCGGATTCCTCTTCCCCCGCTACATTCGCATCATGGAGTTCCCGTCTCTGAAACAATCATTGTGGGGTTATTCCATGAATTTGATTCCTGTGTATCTGGCCTGTGGCCTGTGATCATCAAGGAACTCTATCGAAATGCCTCTATTTTCCTCAGCCCAGACTCTGTCCCCCACTGGGATTAATTTTTAAAAGAAATTAGCGGAAAGTTTGGTTTGTGTCGGAAATATGCCAGAAGACTTTGGTTATTGGTTATGTACACACGTCTGATTGGTTTTGTTAATGCGTAGGGGACTCAGTGATTTGTTGTGGATAATGCACAAAATGTTATGCTTTGTTACAGGAATACGTTATGGTGACTGTGAAGCCAATTCGCCTTGGCCTAGCAATCTCAAGGCATCTTTTTATTGAATATTGCCTATTGTCTCCATTCAACTAGAAATCAGATACTACTGAACGCGTACTCAATGTTAAGAACCTCCTTTTTAGTCTTTAACTGAGATCATAGGGATGGAAAAACGTCAAGGCTTGAAGGATGTTGTGGAAAATATAGAGTTAACACTATATTGGAGCCCAGTAGATATAAGGCCTGATTCACAAAGATGTTGATGTGTTTTAGTAATGTAGTACTCCTCGTTGACTGCCTAAATCCAGGAGTAAGCAGAATTGCAGTCCTGGCATACCACCTGGGTATAGATGGGAGTGCCAGCAAGCATTGTCTTACTCAACCTGGGCTGCAGGTAAAAATCTTGGTATTACACGGCTGTCAGCCACCACCACCGTTAGTCATGTCATGGTCTAGATGTGAGGATGGAGAACCCCCATCTTCCAATAGAGGTGAGTACTCTGCTGCTCATCAAATAACTAGCATAATTATCTACAGTACCTGCTAGGACATAGAATCGATCTCTTGGGTATTGGGTAGGGAGCATGCTAGGGACATCTAAATATGATGCGGCCAGGAGCACAGTGGGACACTCCTGTTTTGTTACAGAGTTTTGACTCAGGAGGAATATCATTTGTTTTTGAGTGACACAGACATGGCTACTATGATTGTCCTATATATGTTGTTTTAAGGGAATAATTAGAAAATTGGTGATGTTTTTAAGGAAATATAAAGTAAATGGTGCACCATTTTATGGAAATGTTTGTAGAAGACGACGCGTGTTTGGTTGCTCTGACATGTAAAGGGCATATGCAAAGCCTGATGTTTATAGAGATATGATGAGATGACTTGAAGGGATGATGGAACGTTTTTCTAGTGTGTTTTGTCCCCTCCAGGAATTCCAGATGAAAATGGAAAGTATTCAGCAGCGTCGGGAGGAGCTGGAACGCAAAGAAGAGCAGCTCAAGGACTCCATCTTCAAATTCGACAGATTCCTCAAAGTAGGTTCTCTTTGCATCAAAGTTGGTGGGTATTTACAACAAATTAAAGGGAGACATTCTTCTTTGGACCACTTGTCCTGCTTTTGATCTACCTCCATGTCCCCATGTTCTGCTTATGGCAGTTCGGCTGGACTGTCACCATTGGAGCAGAATCAAGACTGATTTGCATATGACTGGGTCCAAACTGAGGTAGCATGGTGTGCAAAAAATGATGGACTGGGAGCCGGTCGAGTAATTACCTGTGGCTTAGATCAACTCAAGCATTCCATCCATCACATTTTTGTATAATTATTTTTGTTGTGTGGCCCGCCCATGATCTTTCATTGGGTTCTTGTGCGCATTAAGCATGTGATTTGTTCATGGGTTCCCGTGCTCCACCTGTGATAGGTCACTGGGCTCCTGTGTCAAGCTTGTGATATGCTATTGGGATCAGGTGTTGTGCTTGTGATTGGCATCAATCACTTTACTTTTATGTCTTGGTGCTTGTGAAATATGCGTGGGCTCCAGTGTCCAGCGTTGTGACCTATTCCTCAACTTGTCTGTTCTGCTTATGATCTGTCACTTGGTTTGGTGCTCTGATTGCTGTGTTATGTCCTGGGGTTCTCTGTCCTTCCAGTGATTAGTCACTACTCATCTATGCTGCTTGTGATTTGCCACAGAACAGTGTTGGTTATTGTGACGTGTGCCCTGGTTTCTGGCTCCTGCTAGTGAGTTTCCATTGATTCTGTATGCTCCTTATCTCCTGCCCTTTGTGATCTGTCCGTGGGGTCTGTGTCCTGCCCACGGTCCATCACCAAGCTATGTTCCCGATCTGTCATTGTGCTCGGTTTCCTGTCTAAGATCTGCCACTATGTTCCTGTGTTGCTTTTGTGACTTGTCAGTTGTCCAATGTCTATTGCTTATCTGCCCTTGGGCCCCAGTCTCCTCTTGAAGTCTGTCACTGCGCTTCCCCATATTCAACTATCTGACCATACGCAGAACGTAAAGATACTGAATGTCTTGCGATCTACCTCTGTTTAGGGTTCATCTTCGGACACCTCTAATCATTAAATACCTGAATGCCCTAAAAGAGTTGTTTGCTTGCTTTTATTTTATATCATTAGATTAACTTTGTCATATATAAACATTATCATATAGTTTAAAAAACCTTGCATTGTTCAACTTGTAATTTGATCTGTACTGAGGTCAGAGCTGTTGACGTTGGAGATGGTGTTACTATGTTACAATGGATGTTCATCTCTGATTACAGAAGTCTCATAACACTATAACCCATACCAGGTTTCCTGGGCATTCAAAAATAGGAAGAAAAATGGAAAGGTTACAGGCATTTTGGAGATGGCCCTGTGACAAAACAAGACCTCCAAGGTCTTACCATGGATGAAAATACATGGTCAACAGCAGCTCTTACAAGCTGAAGCCGTCTCCCAAAATGGCACCTCTCTCAACAGGACGAAGTGGCCTATCTAAGGGCAGAAAGCAGGTTTGAATGGGAGAAGCACTGAGTTCTGCTAGCCTCATGCATGGTTTCTCTGAATTGTGCAGGAAAATGACTCCAAGCGAAGCCGTGCGGTGCGGAAGGCCACTGAGGAGCGTCAGCTGACTGGGCAGAAAGAGAAGGAGGCCATACGCATACAACAGGAGATCACACAGTTAGGCGAGCAGAAGGAGCGGCTTCAGCAGCGCATGGCCAGGCACGCCGTCTTCCAGAAATATCTGGAAGGTGTGTTAGAAAAATCAGATGAGGTAAGGTACCTCCTTCCTGCTACCTGTCCTCACTCAACCTATTACGCAGAGTGTTTCAAAGCAGAACACCGGAAGTGGGCAGCCCTTCCACCCTCCAGACATACTCACACCTTCGTTATGCAATACTTTCTTCTTTGAAAGGCTCCTCATGCTGTGATAATTCGGTTTCTTTCCTCTAAGTCAAAGATCCTCTCCCGCTGTGCCTTTGGTCCACCCCTACACCGCGCTTTTTGTCTCCTCTCCACTGTTACTTGTCTCATTGCCACTCTGTCGTTTGACCCCCTCTCTGGGCTTCCCTCTGCAGTACTGTCATTCTTCTCTTCTTCTTTCCCTCTGCTGTGTCATGTCTCCCTCAGTCTGTGCTCCTGGTTTCCATAACCACAGCTGCACCCTTTGCACCCTTTGCCTGCCCTTCTGGAGAAGTGTGGCTCACTGGTTAGAAGCGGCAGACCCTGATGCAGAGGTCTGACCCGGGACCAGGGTTCAATTCCCGCCTTGGCAGGTCTTGGGCTCAATGTCCACGGACTCGATAATTCTCGCCTCGGTGCCTACTCTAATCATAGGTCCCACTCTGCAACTCTGGGCAATAGCTTGCTTAATCTCCACAACTTCCCCGAAAGCGCTGGGATGCCTGGCTTCACCTTGGGGGTGCCCAGTAGGGGGCATCTCACAGGGAAAGCCAGGAAGGGTTCCACAGCGGTATACAGCGCCAGGATGCCTGAAAGGTGATAGTGCGCTTTACAAGTATACATACATTTACATTTATATTTACATTTACATTCTACACCATAAATGTTATTTTCCTCTCTCACACACCCTCTTGTGCCAATGATCTTCCTAGTGGCCATGGTCTCCAGCCAAGCCTTTTGATCCTTATCAACAATGTCCTTGTTCTCTCTCTTAGCTCAGCTTTTGGTCATGTCCCAGTGAGTCTACGGTCCAATTTCCTCCTGCGGTGGTCTAGTGACCTCGAGACTACTCCACCCTGTGCCCTTCCTACTCACTCACCCCTGCTGCAGCTTTAGTCTCCTCCGCCCAATCACGGCTCAAGTTCAAAGGTCAGACTGCATGAACATAGACCCAAAACATCTACTTTCAAAATAGATACCTTACTTAACTATCTTCCTTCTTATATTTCAATCTATTTTAAATTCCTAAATCCAGCCAAACTAACCTCCCTGTTGTGAGACTATTCTACTCCAGCCCCGTCGTACTTGCAGGAAAACGCTTGATAGTGTATTTTTGGCACAGGAAGAAATGTGCAGGCGTTTTTGACTCTGTTTCTGCAAGCTATATTTTTGCAAGCTACACCATTCATATGTGTGGTCCCCACAATGGTCCATGTGATCTTTTTGCTGTCCTTGGTTCCCGACCAGAAAGCTTAGTGTCTTTAGTCTAGGTCCCCTTCAAGCCCTTCACACCTGTGCCACCTCTCCCCCACCACACACACACATAAATATATCACTGTTTTCCCTCTTGGTGTAACAGAATATTCATTACAGATGTCACGTTACAAGAAATACACGCTCTCCCTGTTTTTGTGCATTTGTGCCACAGTATTTGCATCTGTTCAGCAGCTGCTTTAATAGGGTATATAATGAGAATATTGGAACTGTCCGCTTAACTGTTTATTACCCCTTGGACGCGCTCGTCATGATGTACACCTCCATACACTCATGACGAGCTGAGCTCGTCATGAAAAATGGGAATCAAGAAATATCAGCATTGACGATGAATCTCCTAAGCATTGATGTGGTTCGATGCTCATGACGAGCTCAGCTCGTCATGAGGCACAGTTGAGCTGTGCTGATGACGAGCTGAGCTCGTCATGAACAATGATAAATCTGAGATTTCAGCACCGGAGAAAAATATCCCTAGCAGCCAAGGTGTTAAAAGTGTTGCTCCACCAAATACCAGCTGGAGTGATTGGAATAAACTAGTGAACAAGTGTTTTCCCTCGGATGAGGGTTTGATTTATTGTATCTTGGCCAATTAGAATTAACTCTTACATCAAACCAAAGGAACCACATGGGTTTGAAAGGAGCAGATTCACTGAGTGCACAATGTTAATACTTCATCTATAGGTGGGTAAGTGGGCTGAAGATGAGACAGGTAAAAAGAATATCAGGGTTTGGGGCAAAGAACCCAGGAGCAGAGCTCTTGTTTCTACCACATCCTATGGCCCCACCACCCTCGGCAGCATCCACAAACTTCGAAGTGCAAAGGGACCCTCAGATTGAGCACTAAATAAATGAAGCCCCCTCTGAGAGAACTACAGAGTATAAAGTAGTCCTTGGCATGAAGCCAGTCTGTGTCCCTCGTCACTCAGGGATTCTGGTTGCAAACGGTATGGCTCAGCAGTAAACCCCGGGTGTCCGACAGAGCCCTCCATCGGGGTGGTTGCATTTAAAGGAAGTTTTGTAGAGTTATCACAAGTTAATCTCTGTAGTAACTTATGAATTCCTGGTTTACCAGCCCCACTTTCTTTTATAAGTAGGATGTCCGTCTTCGCTATGAGGAGAGACCAGATGCACACATCATAGAATTGAAAAGCAATGGGGAAGTCAGAGATACAGTGTGGTCTACCCCCACATAGGCCCCAGTTGCCTTACTTCTTCAGTTCCTTGTTTCCTTGCCTAATTCTGTAGCATAAGGAGTTTAGAGTATAGCAGGTGGAATACTAACAGAACTGAGACGTGGATAAGGATTCTGGTTGGAAATGTATATAGCACATAAGCTTTCCCTCTGCTAGGCAACCCAGAAAAAAAAGTGCATGTCCCATGGACGGTGTCAGGAAAATGGATATATTAATTCATATTTTTGTGCTTGTTCGTTGTTTATGTTTGCGTACTGTGACATGAGGAGATTTCAAAGCACGGGTGTGAGGGAGAGTACCATGTACCTTTAGTGTAATCATCCTGGCACAAACAGAAGGAACACATTATGTGGCTCCCAAATATAGGTGTTAATTGGCCATTTTGCTAGTCGTTGACCCACAGCTGTTCTTCTGTTCAAAGGGATGGTGGCAGGATTTACCCCAGAGTGAACACTGCTTCCTAAACATGGCAAATGCAAGGTCTCTGTGAATTTCCCAGTAGCATGGGGATTGCAACTGGGCCTAGTGAATTTTAATTTATGGGTTTTTTCTACTTTGATCTGTGACTTGCAGGTTTTCAGACAAAAACCTATAAATCACACTGTAAAAAGACACTGTGCGATAGGACGAAAACTCCATGTCAAAATCATTTACTTTGCAGGACTTTGGGGGTCTTTTGAATCAATGAACCACCAAAGCCCAGACCAGAGGCTGGAAATCTCCCTCCAAGCCTCGAGGTTCACAGAAATTCCTTACTTCGCCCCAGCCCACCTAAATAATCTGCATTTTATGCATTCTGAGCTGAAAAGAGAGTGGTGGGTAAAAGGCACCTCTTTGAGGTTATTCCAAAGCTCTGGGGTTGCCTTGGTAAATCAAGCAGAAACCTTGAGAGCAACACTTTGTGGCCTTTTGTCCGAGACCTAGTGGAGATAAATGAAAGATATTTATTAGTTATTGCACCGTTATGACACAGGTTTAAAACCTGATTGGTGTTACAGAAAACTTATATTTTTGCTGTTGAGTGGGAGGTGCAGATGTTTTTTTGTGCCACCGGTGTGAGTTTAGACAGTTTTAGCAACCTCTGCCGTCTGATCAATGCAACAATAGTTATCCACTTAAACACCATGTCAGCAAGTCATGTAGAGGTACCCTGCTTCAAGGCTTAAATCCTGGATTCTCTAAAGTGTTCCTTTTTCGGTCCCGCGCCTAGCGTTGCAGTGCGCAGCACTGTCGCGCAGCGAGAGACTTCTTGTAAGGGCTTCAGAAAGCTGACCACACGCTTGTGAGTGTGCTTTTGTGGTCATCAGCTTCTATTGGCTTGTTTTACAAAAGCCAGCACGCCATTGGTGGAAGGCGTGTTCATGTTCCAGCTTCTTTGTAAATGTAACCGCCCATGTCTCAGTCATGTCTATTACGGGCAGCAGCGTTCGATTTGCTGCCGCGCTCTCTAGTCCCCGCTCCTCTGTGGTGCGGCACACCACTGGTTTCGATTCCCGCTCCTCTGTGGTGCACGCACACCACTGATTTAGATTCCGTTCTTTTTTAGTTGCACAAGTGGCCACAAATCATTATTTTTTATTATTCTATTTTCTTTTTTTTGTCAGCTTTGCACAGGCCACTCTCCGGGTCCTAGCTCTACCTGCTTCTCAGCCTCCTCTCTGCCTTTTCCCAGATGGCGCGATCGCCTCCAGCACTCCATCTTTCCAGATTCCGTTCTTCGTAATTAGGTTTGGATTGATGAGCACCAGATGATGTCACAGGAGAGCAGCGCGCTCAGCACTTGGAGCAGAGGGTAGGCTCTCCGGACTGTGCGGGGCGTTACCTCATTACCCATGACTAATGCATATGTGCAGCGCTGAGATCAAGAGCCACTGAGACCGCTTCTTATCCTCCGGCACCGCTGTGCCTCTTCTGTCCTCCAGCGATTCTTAAAGGGCTACGCGAGCATTGTACTGTGTCTGGCAGGTCTACACACAGGCATAACATCACAGCGTACAGTCACATGTAGCGCTCATCTGTAGTCATTGGCGGTACGCTCTCTCTTACCTGACACCCACCTGGCCCTTGCTGCGTGGACCTGGGGCCAGCACTAGGTGAACAGTTTAAGTAAATTACTCAAAATAACCTTTACTGCTTGTCAAAATATTATTGTGCAAATGCATTGAAATTGCTTACCTTTGACATGTACATGGAGTTCAGATAATTTGTTTTGAATTTACTTTTCTTTTTTAATGGTTTTTTTCTTTAATTTTCCTCGCTTGCTCACTGAGCCTTAACTAACACTAACCGTTACCCTAATCTTAACTGTGCCCTGCAGTTTGAATTAACTCAAACTCTCTCCCTGGACCTAAATCAGTCTGTAACCCAGCACTTATGCCAAAACCTGCTACTGTCCCTCATTTAACCTTTACTTTCTCTCTTAACCCAGACCCAAAACTCCTCTAGCCCGAACTTTCACCCTTAATCCTGCTTCTAGTTCCTTCCATAACTATAACATTCACCCTTAACCAAGACCGTATTCCTAACCATGCTTCTATCCATAACGGTAACCCTAACATTTACTCTTAAATCAGACGTATCACTCACCCTCACCCTAATCTTCACCCTCAAGAAAGACCTACTCCAGTGCCTCACCTTACCTTAGTTTTCACCTTTAACCCAAACCTTACACCCAACCCTACTCCTGCCACTAACTGTAACCTACAACACAAAATTCCACCCCACACAATGACACAACTAACAATTCCAATACAACCCACATAATTACACTCCACACCACATTCATCCGCTACACTCCAAACCAACACACATAGGTAGACGACATTGTCAGCTACAAATCCAATAACTCTAACTCTCACAAAGGCAAGACCTATTGCATTGCAAATGCTTTTTTTATATTTAAAGCTGTGTAACATGCTGTTTGTTTTAAACAATTCTAGCCTTTAAATTAGTGCTTAATTTGAGCTGGGGTTTTCTGGTGCACACAACAGCAATTTATAATGACCACCTGCTTTTATACCAAAAAATTTACCCCAACATAGTAAAGGGAATTCAAATAGATTGTTAGTTAAGGCCATAACATATGTTTTTACATATAAGGAAACTAATTTATTTGCCCAGGATCACAGGATGTTGGGACCATGGGAATACTCGAAATGTAATCCCCATCTTCAAAGTTGTCACCTTTGATCCTATATTTTTGTCAATTTTTTTTCGTCCTATTTATTTAATATACTGTTTATTTGCTAAAATAAAACTTATTTCAACTTTAGTTTATATAAATATATATGTATATACATGTATTCTTTATTCTGCGCAATGTTGGTCTTGAGCATGCTGTTCTGTAATATGCTGTTTGTCTTTTATAACACTCAGTACTAAAAGTCATCTGTGTTATACTTACCATTTAGGTTACACTATATATTGCTTTTCTTTGCGGTGTTTTATAAATATGCAGCTACATAATTTTTACCTCTGACATATTTGTGTTGCAAATCCATTTTACCACATATTGTACTGCACCCTGCAGCATGGCTCGGAAAAAAAGCATTTTCAATGCAATAGGTCTCGCTTTTATTAAAGTTAGAGCTATTGGAGTTAAAAATGACAATGTTTTATACTTTTGCTTTTTTATACCAATGGCAATAGCACTATGCAAATATGATTACTCATCTACAAATAAAAAAAAATAATAGTAAAAAACATTGTCATTTTAAACACCAACAACTCTAACTTAAACAAATGCAAGACCTATTGCATTGCAAATGCTTGTTGCACTTTGGAGGGATTCGGTTAGGTGGACTTATAGAGCACATGCATACCCCCATGTGACAGGACACCTGCCAAGAACTACCAGCATTTACCAAAAAATGGTGTAAAAGGGGAAATGACATTCAGATCTAAAGATGTTTCATCACTTTCAGGTGGTTAGAGATCAATTACAATTAACTAAAGAAGAGGCAAGCACAGAGAGGGCCTCGCTATCTTTGTAATGTCTGTTGAGTGAAGGTAAAGTTACCAGTTCCTGATCTGCTGAATGGAGAGTTATAGCATTAGATAATATTGTTGAAAACGTGAGGGGTTACATCAGTTGCACTCAGTAAATGGTGTGTGACTTAGAGTTACTCTTGGAAGGCCATCTGATCTTATATCATATCATATCCCTGTATTCTTGAAGTATAGCAACGGTACGCAGTCAAATTTAAGAATTATGAGGTTGAAGTATGGATGCAGTATCTCCCCAGAAATATGAATTAGCAGGACAGGAAGCCCAGGTTGTAGCAGCCGCTTTTCTAAAGAGCGCATCCAGATCTAAATGTATTAGTCTCATGAGCATCCATCTTAAATTCCAGCTGTTGTTGATGAATAATTTTGAGGCTTAAATCACCCAACTGGACAATTTCCTCACTAAGTGAGGAGCCGGCCCTGGCCACGCCCTGACCTTTTCTCTAAGAGGTGACAGGCCAGAATTCTCTACAATTAGGAAGAGTGGCCAAGCTGTAGGAGACAGTTTGTGAACTCTGCATAGTCCATTTAGGAGGGCGTTGGGTATAGACCTAAGAGGACTTTCTACTTTGAGTTCATCCACTGGAGTCCTGGAACAAAGGAGTGCCTCACATTGAAACTGTCTAGATCTGGGGATTCCATTGACATAGCCTTGCATGAGAGTATAGATGGTGGACAGAGCTAATCCAACACTTTCTGAAGTACCCTGGCAGGCAGTCCAACATCAGTCTAGCCTCATGAGAGATTAATGGGTCTTTGACCAGACAGACCAACCATATAGGACTAACTAAACATCCATCCTTGGTGGTAGTATTATATTGTGACACTGCCCATTGTCCATCCTTGCCTCACCCGTCCCCCATGGTAAATTCCTCATTGATCTCTGTCTCGTTGCCTTCTCTCTGACACCTGATGCATCCTATGATTCATGAAGCTTCTCCATTCAGTGCCTCATTCTCTCTGTCTTGTCTCTACCAAATGTGGCCACTTTCCTCACTGTCTATGTCTCCATCACTACCTTTATGTTACTGCATCCTCCTCTGACTCATGCTCAATCTTTCATTCCATCTTTCTCAGCACTGCACATTCTTGTTCGCTGCTGAGTTATCTACCTCAGCCTTGCCCTCTCCTCTTTTAAGCTAATATCGGCCATTCTCCCATCCTTAATTTACTTCATCCTATCCCCTTATTGTCTCATGGCCCGCCCCTCTAATCTGTACCCCATGTCTATCGCTGACCATTGTCCTTTTTGCATGAGGCACAGGGTCAAGGCTGATTTGCATATAGCCAGTGTCTGACCTAGGGTGGTGTGGAGTGCAAAAAAACTATGGATTTAGGCCCAGATCTCTGTACTGGGGTGAATGTAAGCCATTGTTCTGCATTCTGTCCATCAACTGTGTTTTTTGCATTGTCCTTTTCGCCCCTTTGTCTCATTTACTTGCACTCATCTCTGAGGCAATCTGCCTCCATTTCTCTTTCATCTCTACCCCTTCTTTGCAGTTGGTTCCTCTGGCAGTGGTCCTGAGCATACAATGGTCCTAATTCTTTGCAAAGCTACTTGCCCGTTCAGTGGTAGGTACTTGCCATCCTGGGGCAGGGACTTTGCACAAGATATGACAGGCAAATACACTGCTTTCTGACTATTGTATTGTAGGCATAGAGAAGGTCTAAATGCCAAGAAAGGACATGATGCGAATGTGGAAAGAAACAGGCATACAGACACCAACAGGGTACGACATCTGAAGTTTATTAAATAAGCAGTATACAAAAGAGGAGGAGGTAAGCCGCAAGCATCCTACGAATTCTAGGTCTGTAGTCTTCACTCCCCAGGCTCCTAGCCCCCTCCCGCATTCCATTCTAGTACCCCCTAAACTCACAAGCCTACTTGATGGCATAGATATAAAACACCTCCCTTCCTCTGAAACATACAATAGGTTACTAATACAAATAAGCATAAATCTCAAGATGCAATGACCAGAAAATACATTAACGCATCAACAATGACTTTTTGCATATAATAGGTACATAAGCTTTCATCCCATAACAAAATCTTCAAATTTCTTTCAAATTCTCCACGAACGTGTAGCATGTTGACGTTGCGAACTAGTTATGTTCTGGCCATTAATTTGACATTTCTTATCCATAGCCTCATCATGTCCATTCTTCTTATCCAGCCTGGGAAAACCAATACCTTGATCACCCTTGGTGACCTCCTGTACTTTGACCTCCCATGAAACATTTCACCATTGACCATTAGTTAAATTTACCCCGCCAGTGTGCTCTTTGCCATACTCTAAACGTTTGGCCTACCTTCCACCAAAGTTCTCTGTCATTGGCGTCCATCTGGTCTACCATTTCCATCCATGCAGCTGCTGTCCAGGTCCCTCTTCCAAACTAAGGTCTATAGATCCCAACTTCTTCCATCCCACCTCATGCCGTCTGTTCTAGACCTTTTGTCCCTTATGTTGCCAACATGCATTTGGTCCCTCTCTTCAGCCCCACCACCATCAAAACCTTTATCCTCTTTCTGTGCACTCCTTTAGCTTCACTTTATGACTGCTTAAGGTATTTTGAAGTATTTCTGCATGTTATGCTATGTTTATATTTAGAGCGAACTATCACCGGGGAGGGTATCCTGGCACAGGGCAGGTGTGAATACTGCCACACATGGGGCCTGGTGGAACTTCTTGGAAAGCCAGGTCTTCAGCTTCTTGCGGAACTCAAGAAGTGAGAAGGGGGCTCTTATGTGTAGCAGCAGGTTGTTTCATGCTTTAGGAGTGATGTAGGAGACGGCTCGACCACCAAATATGTTTTTTTGTATATGTGGGATTTGTGCAAGTAGGAGTCGAGTTTGGAAGCTTTGTGAAAGCAGATGAGATTGTTGAGGTATGCTGGGCCAGTGTTATGTAGTACCTTGAAATTGTGGGTGAGGAGTTTAAATTGTTCTCATTTGTGAATGGGGTGCCAGTGGTGCTCTTTCAGGTGTGGTGTGATGTGAGTGTGGCGTGGGAGGTTAGATGAATACCTACTCACTGCCCATATCATGCCCAGGCAAGGCAGTCTGTAATATTATGACTCTTTCAGTTCCAGGAGGTACGGGAAATGATTGACCGGTTTAACACCCTGGCTGCCACTCAGGCCAACCTGTTGCGGCGCGAGATTGTAAGCCAGGAGGCCATGGAGCATGAGCGGGCCACGCTGTTTAAATACATGGAGGAGAAGCGCAGTGAGATCCTGCAGGATAACAATGAACTAGCACAGCTGCAGACTGAGCTGGAGACCGCACGCGGCAACCTGATTCAACTGGTATGTCAAGGCAACACCAAACAGCGATAGTCAATGCGGATTTACTTTCTTGTATGGCATTCTTTCTAAGGAGTGAAGGGCTCTTTGAAGGATTATGCCAATCACTGTGGCTCCCAGTCAGAGTTTACTATTTGCACTACAAACAACAGCTACCAAAAATAGCTCCCTTGATGCAAATACCTAGCACCCATATCGCACTTGTACAAGGTATTTCTTGGCTTTATCAACTCACGTCTCCAATTTTTGAAGCAGCACTCCTAATTTTAAGGGTATAAGACTCTCGTGATCACAAACAGGGGGATTTAGCCATGCATACTTCGGAAACCGCTTTAGCAGTGTCCCTTAGAGTTTATGAGTAGAGTACCACAATAAGACTTACGCTTTCCACAAGCAGAGCTCTGGGTTGTAGAACAGCTTCTCTTCTGCACATCTTCTTTGCCCCGCTGTAGACCCAGGAGATTTTACATGCTCAGCCTGTCGTATGAAGGAAGACTGTAGACTGTATATACTGAACTTTCCTTATTCTGGAGTTTTCCAGTGCCCCTATCAGAAATTAATTTTATACAGCCCCTTTTAGGTACCATATTGGTCCCCACCTAGCTAAATCATAAGAAGAAATGATAGTAAAACATAGATTCTTTTGTTCTCATAATCTGCAAAAGCTGCTAATATAAGACTGTTTAAGTTGGCATCTATTTCAGAAAACCCGATTTGAACTGATCAATGTGAATCGATTTAATTTGGGGCACCAAACTAATAGGATAATGTATGCATAAACCTGCCTAATGACTAAAACCAGGTGGACCAGAACTCACGCTAGGTACTCATATTCGCCAACAAACCTTGCATTGAATAATGCCTGCCTAAAGAGATTGGTTTGTGCTAAGATTTAGAGACAAGACAAACAATCCTTAAATAAAAAAATCTATAAGTATTTTTAGATTGTATCTGTCCGTAGCATCACAGGTGAACTATGTGTCTAGTAGTAATATGTTCTATGTTCTAATATATATTCACTGTGAGGAAAATCATCCACATTTTGTACTCTGCTTTGAGCTAGTATGGGTTGAATCTATTGCTAACTCGAGGCTAGATTATTTAAAGAACATGTACTTGGGAAATGTATCCAGAAACCTCAAGTGCTGCTTACAAATTAATGTATTTATTTAAAAATCTCCGAAACAAACGTACATTCCCTCACCGGTTAAAAAGATGAAATCAAAAGTGACTGGAGAATTTTGCTTTGTAAATGTTCAATATTTGGAGTTTCTTCTGTTGTAGTTCTAAATCTTGAAATGCTCTTCCATTTTCCCTGCGTACATTTGGAGTCCCTCTGTATGAAAGATCTTGAGGTCTCCTTCTTTCTGGGTAGGCCTGGTTATGGCTCTGATTGCCTCCATTTCAGAAGGTCCACTGTTTACTCTTAGTGAACCGCATCCAGCACATACAGCACCATTTATTTGTCCTTTACAAATGCATGCTTGGTTATCATTTTTAGCTTCCCATAATCAATTTGCTCCCTCCTTCATGTGGTCTGGAAAAAATACCTTAAAGGAGATGATGACCTCTGGATGATCCCCGGGTCCTACCTCTAGTTACTCTCCTTACACTCAACCACAGGTTGTGCTAAAGGTCTAGATGTCACATCCCCAGAAAGCCATCTACTTCTGGTTGAGGCAACCACATTTCTTCATTCATATCACCTTAACACAGTTTCAATGCTAGAATAGACATATATGAAAGCATTAACTTTGTGGGTCTCGTCAAATAACTATAGAGGTCTCCACTCGATCTAAATATATATAAATACCTCAGCATGCAACTTTGAAAGTATGCATCTTATTCACCAGTGGGAGGTCCTCTAGTAGCCGTTAACCGAGGAATGCACTTTTCAAAGTTCTGTTAGGAGTCAATAAAGTGGAAAAAAACATAGTACATCAACAGTCCACTTAAATATTTGGAGCCTTATTCATTAGAAGTGTTGCATCGCTGCGACAAAGCAGCAATGCAATACTTTCTCATACATTTCACTGCGCCACTCCTACGACCCTCTCTTGCGGGGGAATGCCCACCCTGCATACATTATACCTGACGCATGTATAATGTAGTGCAGGGGTTTACGAAGTGATGCATCTGTCTAGATGCGTCACTTTGTAAATATGGCGCAACATGGCGCATTAATTACTAGCCCAGATCTGTGGCTGGGCGTGAGTGTCTGAAAAGTTTCCGTGCTCCGTCCATCATCTCCTTGTGTTTGTATTATTCACGCTGCCTCAGCGTCACAAAAAGTGTCGCAATGGTGGCGTAAATTTGACGCACGGGCTCATAAATAAGGTCCTGTGTTGAAACTGTTTGCAATCCACTTTTCCCCCGAGAATGTTTACAATCTTGTGCAAATGTCCTCTTTGAATACCTCATTATTATACTTACTGTCTTCAGTTGCTGTACAGAGCTCAGTTCCCGTAAAGCAGAACAACTCAGTAAATATTTTTCAATTAATTATTGCCCAGTTCCAATTTGTGTGTCTTAGGAAATAGTAAAGTGTATCTGGTCTGCCCCCGAAACTAGGTAACATAAGCTGGGTCTCACAGAGCTTTTACTTCTGTGACTTAGAGATGGCACTGAAGCCACTTGGTTACCGCGTTTCTAGTCCACACATGTATTGTGTCCCCTGGAAATCATTCTTCCTGCAAGGCAAGCACATAACAAGATGCAGCAGAGCCTGCCTGCCAACAAGTATGTGGAGTACACAGGATCCAAAGGGTTTTCTTTTTTCCCTCCTGCCAAATCATTTGCAATGATGACACACTACACAAAGTCCCCTTATCCCAAATGATAGATTATTTATAGATGTCTTCTTTCTGGTAGGTTCTTCTGCCTCTTCTGACAGTGAGCATGGCAGCAATGGTGGTCATACAACATCCATGCGCTGCTGAGTGGGATTCAGGAAAACCCAACTTTTAAACTGCCTTGACACAATGGGAGTATCCTACCTATGGTTATGCCCAATGCTAACTCATAATATAGTAATGTCTATAATGCTCTGAGATGGGAGGATGTTTGCATCCTCACACTTTTTCTGGAAGCAATGTCCCTGCTCACAACATGGAAATCAGAGGAAATTCCACTCTTGTTGAAGCAATATCTCCAAATCTGACACGTGATGATCCCCCTGTGCATGATAAGGCATGGGCTGGAGTGCCTACCTAGCCAGGGCTATGGCCTATTTCTCTTATATTTGTTCTGAATTTCCTCCTGGGTTCCTCTGAATTTGTGGTAAGTGGTGCCAGTTTCTGGATTGTATGCTGTCTCCTAGATGAACATACAACTAGGCAGCTGAACCATTAATTTCCATAGTCACATTACTGTGCCACTGAGAATCTTTCAGCAACAGTATTTTACACAGGGGCATTGTAAAGGAAGAACTCACTACACGTGCTTTTCTTAGTGTGGCTCCTTTGGGTGTTTATCCAGCATCCTAGGTAGGTATCCTAATTTAATCATACAACAAAACACACCATCAAATAGGAAGCAACAGAGAATAGGTTTTTGAGCATACAATCCTACGCAGCACCCCGACCAAGCCACTTCGGAGGGATTTATGAATGGAACCCCTTAATTTCACCCCAGAACATTTCAGTGAAAACACACATTCAGAGATATACAAATCGGAGACATGCATTCAACTGAAATTTGAGATAATAAAGTGAAATATGAGGTCAACATTGGGATTAGGGGGAAGGTCTGGTGCCTGAGCACGTTGGGTCCAGTTCTAGAGTAAGGTTAGGGTTAGAGACACTGTCAGAGAGGAGAGCCAGAGTAAAGATTAGTGTTAAAGTAAGTTAGGTGTCAAGGTTAGCTTTTTGTCAAGGTTCACTTAGTTTCATTAGCGGTTAGTGTTGAATAACAATGAAGCATGAGAAGGCTTATGGCCAAGATAAGGTTTAGGAACAGGGATTGGTTTAGACTAGGGTTAGGGTTTGCACAAGGATCAAAGGTTATGGCAGGGTTTGTATTTAGGGCTGGGTTTCAAGGTATGTACAAAACAATATTTGATAGTAAAAACACTCAACAAATTATTGAAAATGAAGGAGGGATTTCACTGAAAAATACAGCTTTTCAACAACCTTTTCATTGAATGTTAAACCAGATTGGTTTAATTAAAATGCTAGTGTAAGAGAGTAGCAAAGCCTGACTTTTTAACAGAAATAGTTGTTAAGAGGTTCTCGATCGACGGTGATCTGCCTTTGTCCATGTTTACTTTGAGGTCTTGTTTAGACTCTGTCATTGCTTGTTACGAGCTATTTTGCACTGATTGTTGAAGGCATTGTTGTTGTATTGTAAAATATAAAACGTCAAGTCTTAATTTAAAAGATTCAAACAAAAAAAAGATTAACGTGCTAATTTTGGTTTTTTAGCAAAAATGATAAAGTGACCAGCGCTCAGGGTCACTCAACCGAACATCGGTGTAACACTTTCCCATATCACACCGGAAATGTAATCAACTCATGCTTTTTGATACATTTTTCAGGCCTCCACTCACACCAGCATATAGCAACACCTTGAATATTTTCTTTAGGTCATAATAATCAGGATTGTTAATTAAACTGCAGTGGTGGGCCTGGCGAGGACTAACTGAATTATCATGTAAATAAACAGTAGTGACCATGCAAACATAATGAAGCTTATTCCTATCTTTATCATCCTGGCTAATGGTCTCAAACTAAAGCAGTATTCATGGCTATGAATGCACAAGACAGAAGTCACATGGAAAAGAGGAAACTTTTATTGGTGATGTGCTGCAAGTTTCTCCACAAAGTAGCTCCCTTTGTCCCTCAACCCAAGAAGCATAAGGTGGTTACCCATGTCTTGTGGTATCTAGAGGTAGAAATGCCTCTGTTATACAGAACCAGCTTCAAATGAAACAGTTCTTTTGATCACATTCAGGAAGATCAGGAATGCTAAAAGGTCCATATAGCAGTGGGATTGTCCCTTTCCCCACTCTATACAGTCAACTCCACTGGTACAGATTCCGATAATACACCAGACCCACAGATACAGTCTAACTCTAACAGATTACTTTGCCATGCATTATTCCAGTTCAGAAAAGGGGGTGGTGATGAACAGAGTGTCTGAATTAAGCAGACCACTCTTACCCAGTCCTAAGATCAGGGCTTGATCCATCACCGTTATTTTGCTCACTGCACCATCCCAGCTCAGAACCTGGCTATATGCAAATCAGTCTGTCCCTGGCCCAGTGCATCATGGGAACAGGGCAGACTAAACTACCAAGCCAATTCTTCACCAGAAAGGAGACAAGCTTCCGGGGACCGGTTTCTGGCATTTCAGCTGTCGTCGGCCCGGCTTGCTTGAATCCTGATGGTGCAGTGAGCAAGGGACTCATGTCTGAGTATACCCTGCCACACCTATAGTGGCCAAAAATGATTCAGAAAAGGGGGTGGTGCTGAACAGAGTGTCTGAATTAAGCAGACCACTCTTACCCAGTCCTAAGATCAGGGCTTGATCCATCACCGTTATTTAGCTCACTGCACCATCCAAGCTCAGAACCTGGCTATATGCAAATCAGTCTGTCCCTGGCCCAGTGCATCATGGGAACAGGGCAGACTAAACTACCAAGCCAATTCTTCACCAGAAAGGAGACAAGCTTCCGGGGACCGGTTTCTGGCATTTCAGCCGTCGTCGGCCCGGCTTGCTTGAATCCTGATGGTGCAGTGAGCAAGGGACTCATGTCTGAGTATACCCTGCCACACCTATAGTGGCCAAAAACGATTCAGAAATGGGGGTGGTGATGAACAGAGTGTCTGAATTAAGCAGACCACTCTTACCCAGTACTAAGATCAGGGCTTGATCCATCACCGTTATTTAGCTCACTGCACCATCCCAGCTCAGAACCTGGCTATATGCAAATCAGTCTGTCCCTGGCCCAGTGCATCATGGGAACAGGGCAGCCTAAACTACCAAGCCAATTCTTCACTAGAAAGGAGACAAGCTTCCGGGGACCGGTTTCTGGCATTTCAGCCGTTGTCGGCCCGGCTTGCTTGAATCCTGATGGTGCAGTGAGCAAGGGACTCATGTCTGAGTATACCCTGCCTGTTGGACCCGTCTGCTTCTGAGAGTCCCCTCACCACTATGATTTCTTTTGTTCCCCTGTACCTCCCAAAATTTGTCGCTTTTCTTTGTCTACCAGGACCTTTTTGTGTGCTGTTTCAATGGGGCTAGATGTTCCTTGACGCCCGGTTGTTCACAAGGTTTTTGGCACCTATTCACAAGACACCTGGCGAAACCTGTGACATTATAGACTGGGATTGGCAACCTGTATGAATGACCTCAAAATGGTGGCCATCCATTTTCCTCATGAGAGTGACTCCCTGTGGAGCCTCCATGAACCCTGACCTTTCAAGGTTTTGGCGCCCTTTTACTTGGTGCGCATTCCTGACAGGAATTACTTTATTTCCCTCAGGTACACAAAATGGCTGCTCTAGAACCCCAGTATGGTGGCTGTTAGAGACCCAAATACCCCTGTAGTGCCATGTCATTGGTCTAACCCAAAGAAGGTTCTAGAACCTACTGGCACGAGCCAGCATCTCAGGGCACTGGCTATATAAGGTCCAGTCCCTGGCTGCCATTTTAGATGACCAAAAGACTAGATAGGATAATGATGTTCCAGATCTAGGTGAAGAAGGAGATTCCAGACTTGACACCAGATTGACACCTGCCCTGTTGACCCCTGAGGCGGCTGGTAGTGTGGCAGTAGAGCAAGCAAGAGTCACTGGCGTGGATCCTGACTGCCGTTCCAGTCAGCTGTGTGTGCGGTGACCTCGCGCCTACAGCGCCTGCCCAGCGAGTGCCTCGTCACCCCCAAGAGACTGTGGCCGATTTTTTTCGTTTGCCTCCCCGCCCCACCCCCCCCCCCCCCCCCCCCCTCCGGTGGCGAATTACGACTGACTCCGGTTGCGAGGCGAGAGCAAGTTCGCCGCGACCACGAGCGTCTTCTGTGCCCCTTGTGTGACAGGCGCCTCCAGCGAGGAGCTCGGACGTCTCCGAGCTCCACCGGCGTAGAGTGCTTCCTGCGCAGACTGAGGTGAGGTGGTGCGACGGGGCGGGGAAAGGCCGGCCTTCGTTGGGCGAGACTACTGTCTCTGCCCCTCTCCAGTGGATCGGCGGCTGTAGCTGTGGGCGGGAACCATCCCTGTTTGAGGAAGTCGGAGGGAGGTCCGTGGAGCCCCTGAGAACCCGTCGCTGGCGAGAGAAGTGCTGAACCCGACTGAATCGCTTGTCGATTGCAGCCGATGTGAGGTGGGCCCGTTTCTTCATGTGGGAAGCGCTGTTATAAAGGAACTGTGAACCGGCATTCATTTGACTGAGCGCGTAGATTGTGTGACCTCTTCGGCAGCCCCGTTCGGCAGTCTAAAGACTTGGAACTGGTGCTGCCTGAGTGCTAGCGGGGATAGAAACCCCTAGGCGCGCTTAGACCCCACCGGCAAACAGAGATCTCAACCCGGGGGCAGGCGTGTGTAAATGAAGTGTTCACTGTCTTTCCTTGCCTTTCAGATATACGCGCATAACCCCTGTGTGATTCTTAAAGAGTCCCAGCACTCCCTGTTAAGCCCAGAGAAGCCTGTGTACGCTAATGGTGAAATCGTCATAAACTGTAAGAGTAATCTTTCCAACCTGAAATGTATTTGCAAATGTAGTGTTCCTGAAGTATTTAATTGGTGGCAGCGATACCAGAATGAATCTGTAGATGTTCTTGAACTGAACCAGTGTTTATTCTATTACACAGACAGTGATATTTATGCTATTTATTGAAGATATTTATTCCCGATATTTATTCTATTTACTGACAATATTTATTCCTGATATTTAATCTATTTATTGATGAACTGTACTCCTAAGCTTATTTATTGAATCTATTCCAAAATCGAAACCCAGCAAATTGTGACCCAAAAGAAAAATGATTGTGCTTTCCTAATTGATCCCCATTCACAACTGAGAATATTTACATAAAGGAATCGTATTTTTCTACAACAGTGGTGTGGTGTCCTTCTTTTTGGTGGTTGTTCAAGGAGATATTATTGGGTCGAAGCCGGCTTAACACGATAGCCTTCACTTGCCTTGACACTTGAGCCAAGCTACCCCCTTTGTGCTGGGCTTGCCCATCGCAGGTCCAACACTGCCACACCTATAGTGGCCAAAAACGATTCAGAAAAGGGGGTGGTGATGAACAGAGTGTCTGAATTAAGCAGATCACTCTTACCCAGTCCTAAGATCAGGGCTTGATCCATCACCATTATTTAGCTCACTGCACCATCCCAGCTCAGAACCTGGCTATATGCAAATCAGTCTGTTCCTGGCCCAGTGCATCATGGGAACAGGGCAGACTAAACTACCAAGCCAATTCTTCACCAGAAAGGAGACAAGCTTCCGGGGACCGGTTTCTGGCATTTCAGCCGTCGTCGGCCCGGCTTGCTTGAATCCTGATGGTGCAGTGAGCAAGGGACTCATGTCTGAGTATACCCTGCCACACCTATAGTGGCCAAAAACGATTCAGAAAAGGGGGTGGTGATGAACAGAGTGTCTGAATTAAGCAGACCACTCTTACCCAGTCCTAAGATCAGGGCTTGATCCATCACCGTTATTTAGCTCACTGCACCATCCCAGCTCAGAACCTGGCTATATGCAAATCAGTCTGTCCCTGGCCCAGTGCATCATGGGAACAGGGCAGACTAAACTACCAAGCCAATTCTTCACCAGAAAGGATTCAAGCTTCCGGGGACCGGTTTCTGGCATTTCAGCCGTCGTCGGCCCGGCTTGCTTGAATCCTGATGGTGCAGTGAGCAAGGGACTCATGTCTGAGTATACCCTGCCACACCTTTAGTGGCCAAAAACAATTCAGAAAAGGGGGTGGTGATGAACAGAGTGTCTGAATTAAGCAGACCACTCTTACCCAGTCCTAAGATCAGGGCTTGATCCATCACCGTTATTTAGCTCACTGCACCATCCCAGCTCAGAACCTGGCTATATATACATATCAGTCTGTCCCTGGCCCAGTGCATCATGGAAACAGGGCAGACTAAACTACCAAGCCAATTCTTCACAAGAAAGGAGACAAGCTTCCGGGGACCGGTTTCTGGCATTTCAGCTGTCGTCGGCCCATCTTGCTTGAATCCTGATGGTGCAGTGAGCAAGGGACTCATGTCTGAGTATACCCTGCCACACCTATAATGGCCAAAAACGATTCAGAAAAGGGGGTGGTGATGAACAGATTGTCTGAATTAAGCAGACCACTCTTACCCAGTCCTAAGATCAGGGCTTTGTTCCATCACCGTTATTGAGCTCACTGCACCATCCCAGCTCAGAACCTGGATATATGCAAATCAGTCTGTCCCTGGCCCAGTGCATCATGGGAACAGGGCAGACTAAACTACCAAGCCAATTCTTCACCAGAAAGGAGACAAGCTTCCGGGGACCGGTTTCTGGCATTTCAGCCGTCGTCAGCCCGGCTTGCTTGAATCCTGATGGTGCAGTGAGAAAGGGACTCATGTCTGAGTATACCCTGCCACACCTATAGTGGCCAAAAATGATTCAGAAAAGGGGGTGGTGATGAACAGAGTGTCTGAATTAAGCAGACCACTCTTACCCAGTCCTAAGATCAGGGCTTTATCCATCACCGTTATTTAGCTCACTGCACCATCCCAGCTCAGAACCTGGCTATATGCAAATCAGTCTGTCCCTGGCCCAGTGCATCATGGGAACAGGGCAGACTAAACTACCAAGCCAATTCTTCACCAGAAAGGAGACAAGCTTCCGGGCCGAAGACGGCTGAAATGCCAGAAACCGGTCCCCGGAAGCTTGTTTCCTTCCCAGTATAAGAATTGGCTTGGTAGTTTGGTCTGCCCTGTTCCCATGATGCACTGGGCCAGGGTTAGACTAATTTGCATATAGCCAAGTTCTGAGCTGGGATGGTGCAGTGAGCTAAAAAACCGTGATGGATCAAGCCCTGATCTTTGGACTGGGTAAGAGTGGTCTGCTTAATTCAGACAGTCTGTTCATCACCACCCCCTTTTCTGAATCATTTTTGTCCACCATAAGCGTGGAAGGGTATACTCAGATGTGAGTCCCTTGCTCATTGCACCATCAGGATTCAAGCAAGCCGGGCCGAAGACAGCTGAAATGCCAGAAACCGGTCCCCGGAAGCTTGTTTCCTTCCCAGTATAAGAATTGGCTTGGTAGTTTGGTCTGCTCTGTTCCCATGATGCACTGGGCCAGGGTCAGACTAATTTGCATATAGCCAAGTTCTGAGCTGGGATGGTGCAGTGAGCTAAAAAACGGTGATTGTTCAAGCCCTGATCTTTGGACTGGGTAAGAGTGGTCTGCTTAATTCAGACACTCTGTTCATCACCACCCCCTTTTCTGAATCATTTTTGTCCACCATAAGCGTGGAAAGGTATACTCAGATGTGAGCCCCTTGCTCATTGCACCATCAGGATTCAAGCAAGCCGGGCCGAAGACGGCTGAAATGCCAGAAAACGGTCCCCGGAAGCTTGTTTCCTTCCCAGTATAAGAATTGGCTTGGTAGTTTGGTCTGCCCTGTTCCCATGATGCACTGGGCCAGGGTCAGACTAATTTGCATATAGCCAAGTTCTGAGCTGGGATGGTGCAGTGAGCTAAAAAACGGTGATTGTTCAAGCCCTGATCTTTGGACTGGGTAAGAGTGGTCTGCTTAATTCAGACACTCTGTTCATCACCACCCCCTTTTCTGAATCATTTTTGTCCACCATAAGCGTGGAAAGGTATACTCAGATGTGAGCCCCTTGCTCATTGCACCATCAAGATTCAAGCAAGCCGGGCCGAAGACGGCTGAAATGCCAGAAAACGGTCCCCGGAAGCTTGTTTCCTTCCCAGTATAAGAATTGGCTTGGTAGTTTGGTCTGCCCTGTTCCCATGATGCACTGGGCCAGGGTCAGACTAATTTGCATATAGCCAAGTTCTGAGCTGGGATGGTGCAGTGAGCTAAAAAACGGTGATGGATCAAGCCCTGATCTTTGGACTGGGTAAGAGTGGTCTGCTTAATTCAGACACTCTGTTCATCACCACCCCCTTTTCTGAATCATTTTTGTCCACCATAAGCGTGGAAGGGTATACTCAGATGTGAGTCCCTTGCTCATTGCACCATCAGGATTCAAGCAAGCCGGGCCGAAGACGGCTGAAATGCCAGAAACCGGTCCCCGGAAGCTTGTTTCCTTCCCAGTATAAGAATTGGCTTGGTAGTTTGGTCTGCCCTGTTCCCATGATGCACTGGGCCAGGGTCAGACTAATTTGCATATAGCCAAGTTCTGAGCTGGGATGGTACAGTGAGCTAAAAAACGGTGATGGATCAAGCCCTGATCTTTAGACTGGGTAAGAGTAGTCTGCTTAATTCAGACACTCTGTTCATCACCACCCCCTTTTCTGAATCATTTTTGTCCACCATAAGCGTGGAAGGGTATACTCAGATGTGAGTCTCTTGCTCATTGCACCATCAGGATTCAAGCAAGCCGGGCCGAAGACGGCTGAAATGCCAGAAACCGGTCCCCGGAAGCTTGTTTCCTTCCCAGTATAAGAATTGGCTTGGTAGTTTGGTCTGCCCTGTTCCCATGATGCACTGGGCCAGGGTCAGACTAATTTGCATATAGCCAAGTTCTGAGCTGGGATGGTGCAGTGAGCTAAAAAACGGTGATGGATCAAGCCCTGATCTTTGGACTGGGTAAGAGTGGTCTGCTTAATTCAGACACTCTGTTCATCACCACCCCCTTTTCTGAATCATTTTTGTCCACCATAAGCGTGGAAGGGTATACTCAGATGTGAGTCCCTTGCTCATTGCACCATCAGGATTCAAGCAAGCCGGGCCGAAGACGGCTGAAATGCCAGAAACCGGTACCCGGAAGCTTGTTTCCTTCCCAGTATAAGAATTGGCTTGGTAGTTTGGTCTGCCCTGTTCCCATGATGCACTGGGCTAGGGTCAGACTAATTTGCATATAGCCAAGTTCTGAGCTGGGATGGTGCAGTGAGCTTAAAAACGGTGATGGATCAAGCCCTGATGTTTGGACTGGGTAAGAGTGGTCTGCTTAATTCAGACACTCTGTTCATCACCACCCCCTTTTCTGAATCAATTTTGTCCACCATAAGCGTGGAAGGGTATACTCAGATATGAGTCCCTTGCTCATTGCACCATCAGGATTCAAGCAAGCCGGGCCGAATACGGCTGAAATGCCAGAAACCGGTCCCCGGAAGCTTGTTTCCTTCCCAGTATAAGAATTGGCTTGGTAGTTTGGTCTGCCCTGTTCCCAAGATGCACTGGGCCAGGGTCAGACTAATTTGCATATAGCCAAGTTCTGAGCTGGGAAGGTGCAGTGAGCTAAAAAACGGTGATGGATCAAGCCCTGATCTTTGGACTGGGTAAGAGTGGTCTGCTTAATTCAGACAGTCTGTTCATCACCACCCCCTTTTCTGAATCATTTTTGTCCACCATAAGCGTGGAAAGGTATACTCAGATGTGAGTCCCTTGCTCATTGCACCATCAGGATTCAAGCAAGCCGGGCCGAAGACGGCTGAAATGCCAGAAAATGGTCCCCGGAAGCTTGTTTCCTTCCCAGTATAAGAATTGGCTTGGTAGTTTGGTCTGCCCTGTTCCCATGATGCACTGGGCCAGGGTCAGACTAATTTGCATATAGCCAAGTTCTGAGCTGGGATGGTGCAGTGAGCTAAAAAACGGTGATGGATCAAGCCCTGATCTTTGGACTGGGTAAGAGTGGTCTGCTTAATTCAGACACTCTGTTCATCACCACCCCCTTTTCTGAATCATTTTTGTCCACCATAAGCGTGGAAGGGTATACTCAGATGTGAGTCCCTTGCTCATTGCACCATCAGGATTCAAGCAAGCCGGGCCGAAGACGGCTGAAATGCCAGAAACCGGTCCCCGGAAGCTTGTTTCCTTCCCAGTATAAGAATTAGCTTGGTTGTTTGGTCTGCCCTGTTCCCATGATGCACTGGGCCAGGGTCAGACTAATTTGCATATAGCCAAGTTCTGAGCTGGGATGGTGCAGTGAGCTAAAAACGGTGATGGATCAAGCCCAGATCTTTGGACTGGGTAAGAGTAGTCTGCTTAATTCAGACACTCTGTTCATTACCACCCCCTTTTCTGAATCATTTTTGTCCACCATAAGCCTGGAAGGGTATACTCAGATGTGAGTCCCTTGCTCATTGCACCATCAGGATTCAAGCAAGCCGGGCCGAAGACGGCTGAAATGCCAGAAACCGGTCCCCGGAAGCTTTTTTCCTTCCCAGTATAAGAATTGGCTTGGTAGTTTGGTCTGCCCTGTTCCCATGATGCACTGGGCCAGGGTCAGACTAATTTGCATATAGCCAAGTTCTGAGCTGGGATGGTGCAGTGAGCTAAAAAACGGTGATGGATCAAGCCCTGATCTTTGGACTGGGTTAGAGTGGTCTGCTTAATTCAGACACTCTGTTCATCACCACCCCCTTTTCTGAATCATTTTTGTCCACCATAAGCGTGGAAGGGTATACTCAGATGTGAGTCCCTTGCTCATTGCACCATCAGGATTCAAGCAAGCCGGGCCGAAGACGGCTGAAATGCCAGAAACCGGTACCCGGAAGCTTGCTTCCTTCCCAGTATAAGAATTGGCTTGGTAGTTTGGTCTGCCCTGTTCCCATGATGCACTGGGCTAGGGTCAGACTAATTTGCATATAGCCAAGTTCTGAGCTGGGATGGTGCAGTGAGCTAAAAAACGGTGATGGATCAAGCCCTGATGTTTGGACTGGGTAAGAGTGGTCTGCTTAATTCAGACACTCTGTTCATCACCACCCCCTTTTCTGAATCAATTTTGTCCACCATAAGCGTGGAAGGGTATACTCAGATGTGAGTCCCTTGCTCATTGCACCATCAGGATTCAAGCAAGCCGGGCCGAAGACGGCTGAAATGCCAGAAACCGGTCCCCGGAAGCTTGTTTCCTTCCCAGTATAAGAATTGGCTTGGTAGTTTGGTCTGCCCTGTTCCCATGATGCACTGGGCCAGGGTCAGACTAATTTGCATATAGCCAAGTTCTGAGCTGGGATGGTGTAGTGAGCTAAAAAACGGTGATGGATCAAGCCCTGATCTTTGGACTGGGTAAGAGTGGTCTGCTTAATTCAGACACTCTGTTCATCACCACCCCCTTTTCTGAATCATTTTTGTCCACCATAAGCGTGGAAGGGTATACTCAGATGTGAGTCCCTTGCTCATTGCACCATCAGGATTCAAGCAAGCCGGGCCGAAGACGGCTGAAATGCCAGAAACCGGTACCCGGAAGCTTGCTTCCTTCCCAGTATAAGAATTGGCTTGGTAGTTTGGTCTGCCCTGTTCCCATGATGCACTGGGCTAGGGTCAGACTAATTTGCATATAGCCAAGTTCTGAGCTGGGATGGTGCAGTGAGCTAAAAAACGGTGATGGATCAAGCCCTGATGTTTGGACTGGGTAAGAGTGGTCTGCTTAATTCAGACACTCTGTTCATCACCACCCCCTTTTCTGAATCAATTTTGTCCACCATAAGCGTGGAAGGGTATACTCAGATGTGAGTCCCTTGCTCATTGCACCATCAGGATTCAAGCAAGCCGGGCCGAAGACGGCTGAAATGCCAGAAACCGGTCCCCGGAAGCTTGTTTCCTTCCCAGTATAAGAATTGGCTTGGTAGTTTGGTCTGCCCTGTTCCCATGATGCACTGGGCCAGGGTCAGACTAATTTGCATATAGCCAAGTTCTGAGCTGGGATGGTGTAGTGAGCTAAAAAACGGTGATGGATCAAGCCCTGATCTTTGGACTGGGTAAGAGTGGTCTGCTTAATTCAGACACTCTGTTCATCACCACCCCCTTTTCTGAATAATTTTTGTCCACCATAAGCGTGGAAGGGTATACTCAGATGAGAGTCCCTTGCTCATTGCACCATCAGGATTCAAGCAAGCCGGGCCGAAGACGGCTGAAATGCCAGAAACCGGTCCCCGGAAGCTTGTTTCCTTCCCAGTATAAGAATTGGCTTGGTAGTTTGGTCTGCCCTGTTCCCATGATGCACTGGCCACGCTCAGACTAATTTGCATATAGCCAAGTTCTGAGCTGGGATGGTGCAGTGAGCTAAAAAACGGTGATGGATCAAGCCCTGATCTTTGGACTGGGTAAGAGTGGTCTGCTTAATTCAGACACTCTGTTCATCACCACCCCCTTTTCTGAATCATTTTTGTCCACCATAAGCGTGGAAGGGTATACTCAGATGTGAGTCCCTTGCTCATTGCACCATCAGGATTCAAGCAAGCCGGGCCGAAGACGGCTGAAATGCCAGAAACCGGTCCCCGGAAGCTTGTTTCCTTCCCAGTATAAGAATTGGCTTGGTAGTTTGGTCTGCCCTGTTCCCATGATGCACTGGGCCAGGGTCAGACTAATTTGCATATAGCCAAGTTCTGAGCTGGGATGGTGCAGTGAGCTAAAAAACGGTGATGGATCAAGCCCTGATTTTTGGACTGGGTAAGAGTGGTCTGCTTAATTCAGACACTCTGTTCATCACCACCCCCTTTTCTGAATCATTTTTGTCCACCATAAGCGTGGAAGGGTATACTCAGATGTGAGTCCCTTGCTCATTGCACCATCAGGATTCAAGCAAGCCGGGCCGAAGACGGCTGAAATGCCAGAAACCGGTCCCCGGAAACTTGTTTCCTTCCCAGTATAAGAATTGGCTTGGTAGTTTGGTCTGCCCTGTTCCCATGATGCACTGGGCCAGGGTCAGACTAATTTGCATATAGCCAAGTTCTGAGCTGGGATGGTGCAGTGAGCTAAAAAACGGTGATGGATCAAGCCCTGATCTTTGGACTGGGTAAGAGTGGTCTGCTTAATTCAGACACTCTGTTCATCACCACCCCCTTTTCTGAATAATTTTTGTCCACCATAAGAGTGGAAGGGTATACTCAGATGAGAGTCCCTTGCTCATTGCACCATCAGGATTCAAGGAAGCCGGGCTGAAGATGGCTGAAATGCCAGAAACCGGTCCCCGGAAGCTTGTTTCCTTCCCAGTATAAGAATTGGCTTGGTAGTTTGGTCTGCCCTGTTTCCATGATGCACTGGGCCAGGGTCAGACTAATTTGCATATAGCCAAGTTCTGAGCTGGGATGGTGCAGTGAGCTAAAAAAACGGTGATGGATCAAGCCCTGATCTTTGGACTGGGTAAGAGTGGTCTGCTTAATTCAGACACTGTTCATCACCACCCCCTTTTCTGAATCATGTATTATTCCAGGGCATTGATTATTGGCCAGGAGTTTTGCTCAACTGACAAGCTGGTGCATTCATCCATTTTAGATTTCATGATTTGGCAAGGACTGTTATATGGTCATTGGCCTGAAGTAAGTGTTAATTTTAGCATACACCAATAGTTACCTTTGGAGCTAACATCCTGGCCTGAGCTCCTGCGTTGAAGAGCCAGGATTCATGCTAAACAAATATTTGCTGATTGGTGGAGAGAAAAAGGTTGTACTTTGGCAAGACCTGTAGAGATCAATGAAAATGTGTTAATGGTTTGGGGATTGTAAACAATCTTACATGGAGGGTTGACAACTTTCTTCCAATATCTGCTTTAGGAGTCGAAATGGACTCATATACAGAACACTGCAGCCCAGAAGACGCTCACGATTGGACTGATCAAGATGGCTACCTACAATCTATTCCAGATCCTCACCAAGCAGATGCATCTACAGGCAAACATCCCAATGGAAGACACAGAGGGTCAACTGGACAAGGTTGAAGCACAATTATACACTTTAGCTCAGCTTAGCCGGTGTCACACTGTGTGTACCTGCTTCTTTTTCTACGGCTCCCCTGCAGCCAGTGCACCTTTGCTGTTCCTTATTGTTTCATTATAGCCAGCGCTTCTGCAGAGCTATCCACAGCTTTTCACAGTCAAGGATCTTACACACTTCCCTAATGCTCCACGCAGCCAACAATTCTACACTATTTCTGTCAACTTTCTGCAGTCAGAAACTGCAGCATCCTCCATTTCCCCGTTATCAATGCTCCTGTAATATTCCACACATATCCATCGTACCCTATGCCACTACACCACTCCTTATACTTAGTCAAACTCAGCACTCCTGCACCATGCCCTGTCGCTTCCTCATAGCCAGCGCTCCTTCTCCATTCCATAAAGCTCCAGCACCCCTGCACCATCACTGAAAGCTCTCTCGCAAACTGTTGGTGTAGTTTCCATAATTAGCATTCATCGCCATTTCCTACAGCACTCCAGCAGCCAGTCGTCCTCTTTATTTCTGTTACACAGTACCAATTTGGTGCTTCTGTCTTAAAGTAACTTATTTTCCCTCTCAATCACCTGTCCTTTTCGCTCAGTCTATGCCTTGAGTGGACATATCTGTTTACAATCAGTCTGATCTCATATTTTGTGCTTTCCGTTCTTTCACAGATTGGGATATGTTTAGGAGATTTGACAGATATCTTTGCAGACCTACGAAAAGCAGAAACTGCATCCAGGCAAGCCCTTTTAACTGCTAACTGACCCTCAACTAAGGTGAGTAGCTCATCGGTGGGTCAGTGTTACCCATCACACAGGCCAGTCACCACTCATACTCCAAACTACTGCTTAGGGGGGCGCGTGGTGTCCGTGGGAGCAGAAACATTAGTGAGGTGTGTGGCACACGATCAATATGACATGGGTTTAGAGCTGCATTTTGGTACTGCAGAATTTCTGAGGCCGTTCGGTAGGGGGTGTTAAAAAAGATTATCTGACTAAGCCTGCATTCTCCATTCTTGTAAGAAATATGATGTTTAACAGTAACTACATTTCCCCTACTTCAGTAGCTTGCATAGAGTCTTATTTGACCCTCTCTCTTACCTGATCAAAGTCTTTTTACGTTAGTGTCATAGAACGCTGAGCTCTCTGAGGGAGTGGCGATCAGTGCACTCTCAACTCACTGGCTGAAGTTTTTTTTTTATAATGAGGCGACCGGGTTACTAAAATACATTATTTTTATGTTGTTTCTGAAGCAGTTTTATTTGCACTGCTATGATCGATTAGAACATTGGACTGTTGGGAGCTCCATTGAAAACAATGGAGTGCTCCGGGTTTCAAAAGACTGGTAGAAGCCCAGAGCATCAACATTCCAATGTTTGTTCACAGCTGTTGCTGTGAACAAAGCCCTCATAGAGCCCAAAGATATTTCAATCCCCTCGAGCTCCATGAGGCCTTTTTTTTCCAAGTTCTGCTTTCTAGGGGTGGAATGTTCTAATAGCCTTAGATCCCTACGTAGCGTGCTCTACCGGCTATTAAAGGCCCGCTCCCTTGTTAAAGCCCTCGCCATCGGCTCAGGCCTTTAACGCTGGAGCGGGCCTTTAATGGCCTTTAAAGCCCGCCATAAGTAAAACCTTTGTATTTAATTATTACCTATTAAAAATGCAAAACATTATGTGTAGAAATAATTTAAAGGAATGTAATTTTTCCCCCAAAAAATTAAGTTACTCCTATTTTTAAATGAAAAATGTTAAGATATTTTATCATAAAATAATATTCTTTGTTTTATTTATACAGCTTCTAGTTTCCTCTAACCAGGTCTTGGTAGCTAATAATACTATGTCAAATTGCCATATGCGCCCAACCCTGGGCTGAGCATCTAATTTAAGCTTCCAAAGAGAAAATGGAGTGATTAGTTAAGTGAACCGTTAGGGGGTTAGCCCACATAGCCATTTAGCCTCTACTAATCGATTGTGAAACCCCCAAAAAGTCTATTCATGATGCAGAACTGAATTGACATGAAAAACAAGTAAGTTGTAAAAAGAACAGGAGGATCTAAATGCCAGGTATCCACTAGTGCATAATCCTGATTTAGGCATACTAATAATCTGCAGTTTGGGGCTTAAGCTGTCTTTCTGTTCTACTGGAAGTGTCCTTTTAAACGTTTTGTATAAATTAAAATCGCCCCCAAAAATTAGAGGTCCTACTGTGCCCATGGGAAGCTCAAAGAGTTGTTTAAGGAGCTCTAGCTTATCATCGATTGGACCATAATAATTAATAAAATTGAAACTGGGCGGCTCTACTAATACCTTAATCCATATCAATCTACTCTGATGATCTCTCTTGACATCTACAACATGCCAGTTGATACTAAATGAGAATAAATTACTACCCCCTTACTGCAGACCCTGATGATGAATAAAAGAGTGAGAACGTCTTTTAGGGATCATCATTTTGAGATTATTAGACTGAAAATGAGTCTCCTGAAAAAAAATCACCTCCTTCTAAGTGAGGACAGCAAATTCACAATTAAACTATATTAACGCCCAATCAGTAGGCCATTGGCATCGCATGTGACAACCTTTATTAATTGACCAATCTAAAAGATCTTTTCTTTTATAGCAGAGGTCATACATGTAAAACAGCTGCTGGTTCCAACCCCCTTGCCATCTCGAGGACTAGAAATAAGCAAACCCACAACTATTTACTCACTTACTTCTACACTGCTCATTTTTTGCTTCTGCTCACCTCCTCAGACCATTGCCCCCAACATATAGTGCCTCCCTCCCCAATTGAACCCTTAAAGGGGAAATTGCCTGCCTTATACCCTAAACAAATCCTAACCTTACCTGGTGCCATGTTATTGCACCTAGCGTCGATCATCTCTCTCCCAATTGAGATGACAAACCTCCCTTTCACTCCCCACTCAACAACCCAATGTGGAAGTGCTCCTTACAATACAAGAAGCCAAAGAAGAAAAGGGCCAATACCCCACCCCTCCTATGAATGCCAGTGCTCAAATTAAGCAGGGTCAGAAAACAGAAACATATGAACAAGATCTCCACCAATTCACGCAAATAGGGTACTATGGTCCATATGTATCATAGTACCGTTTTGCGATTCCTAAATAGCGATTTTTAAGGAATCGCTATTTAGGAATCGCAAAACGGTATGTATGAAGAAATTCGCTTTTTTGTAGCGATTCCTTAATCTTCCTTAATTGCGAATTCGCAATTTGCAAATTCGCAATTAAGGAAT
This sequence comes from Lissotriton vulgaris, assembly GCF_964263255.1. NCBI lineage: Eukaryota > Metazoa > Chordata > Amphibia > Caudata > Salamandridae > Lissotriton > Lissotriton vulgaris. The sequence continues at coordinate 279,107,646 of NC_141699.1, forward strand.
AATTTCCAATGCATTCCTATGGGCCAGGAGGCCCATAGGAATGATTTCCAAATAATTCTCAAATTGCGAATTCGCAATTTGCTAATCGCAATTTGAGAATTATTGCAAGGGTGCAGGGGTGTCTCAAGGACACCCTGCTGCACCCCTGTAAATTACATGTGTGTGCAAATGGCGCACATACATGCCCAATGGGCATGTATGTGCGTCATATGCCACCCTCACAAATGCACAATTGTGCATATTTACAAGAAATCGCAAATTACCACCAACTTGTAGTTGGTGGTAATTAGCGATTTCTAAACCTGAAATCGCAAGTCTAAAATGCTTCTTACATAGCATTTAAGGAATCGCAAATTTGCGATTCCTTAAATGCTATAGCAAAATAAGGAATCCCAAGTATTTGCGATTCCTTAAGATGCGATAGTTTGATACATATCATTTTATGCAAAACAGCCTTTTGCGATTCGCAAAGGCCGAAATTCGGCGAATTTCGGCCTTTGCAAATCAAAAAAGACTTGATACATATGGCCCTTAGCATGTAAATCTCACCCCCACCTGGCTTTGTATTTTTGATAACACATCCTGAGCCTCTCCTACAGATGACCAGAGAAGAAACTGCTCCTTAACAACTACTGTAAGCTTTGACTGTTAAGCCAAAGAAGCCTGCACGCCCGCCGATTTAAACAGTCCCACAAAGCCTTTAAATTCCTTTCTATGTCTTGCTGCTAAAATTGACATATCCAACTAAATACAAAACTGCTGATTCTCTGGAAGTGAGAATGACTTTCTCGTAATCGCTGTAGATGGGATCTGCTCCTTAATTTTAAAGTTGGCAAAATTTACTAGAATGGTACATCGGTAATTTTATTGAGAACACGCTGTGCGGTGCCCTGCACAACCATGTCCTTGACGATTGCAATCCCTTCAATTGGGTTTTCGTCCTGGTTTAATGCCGATAGGAAGAACCTGGTCGAGGACAACCTACATAGATGCTCCCAGCCCCCAAGAGTCCCGATCCGTAGACTGTCAGGGTATTTATGGAGTCTTTTTTGGAGATGGAAATGTTATACAACGAAGAGGTACGTGGACATCAGGCCTGTAGACTTGTTAATGCTTTCCTTGAGACAAGAACATGTGCTTAGAATGTGTGACCAGGCTCACAAGTTAAAGTGTGGTCTTCCATTGCTAACAGGCCGACATTTTGAATGCTGAAGATCACCCCCAGGCATTGATTCCTATGTACAAGATGAAGCGAGAATGTGCCCTGGTTGACAGAGAATGTTATGTAAAGTAAAGGTATTAGAAAGGAATCCAACTAGCAATACCAGCCTTTTTCCTTTGGTGCTCTCATACCTTCGATGCGTATTTTTTTAACTGATACAGAAGCAAATTTCTTCCCTGCTATTGAGAGACAGTACAACACACTACACTACAAACCAGTATAGTACACTGCAGTGCCATGCAATGCTGGTCACTGCTGTGCATTCTTGCTCATCTTCTGTGCCTTCTTTTACTGGGATGTAAAACTATGCTCCTTGGAGATGCATTGCACACAGTAGGCCAATTATTGGAATTATTTGAATGCCTTGTCTAAAAGGTCTCAAATCTTGCACTGTACCTTCCTGACATATCTGTTTACAGTCCTCTGATCTGGGATAAGTACAACATGATTGTCCACTTGAGGAATGGGGAAGAGTCTTGAACATACCCTCTGGGAAGAAAGCAAAACAACGAACAAACAGAAGCACTTTGGTACTTTCTGCTGATTTAAGTTTAGTTACTTTACGTGGCCCTTCAAAACCTTTTTAGCAACGTATTTGCTCCATTGTTTCTTTGTAGCTGGAGTGTCTGGAAAAGGGAGGGCTAGGGAGTAGTTTAGGAACTGACATGCACCTGCCCACAAAACAGTATGGCAGTGTTACTCACAAACTGCATGTTTTCACAAACAGCACTTCTATAGTTACTACAGACACAAAACGGTTGTAAATATCCTCCAGCACAGAACTGGAGTAGGTTTAAACCACACTTGGCCAACCATTGATACTACAATACAGGTGCATAAAAATAATGGAGGCAGGGACTTAAAATAGAAGACCAATGGAACTAATGTTAAATTAAATAAATTAAGTTTAACATTGTAAAAATATACATTTAATCGAATTTGAAAAAAATAATATATAAATACAACATCTTTATTAGTTTGTTATAAAATATGTTAACTACTTTTCTTACATTTTTAAATAATGTAACTTTAATTTTCTAATAAAATAATTGAATGCATTTGAATTAATTCTGTACATAACTTTTAATATTTTTACTACATAATAAATATAGAATTAATAGTTTTGTAAGATTTCATTTATATAAAACATTTTAAAAAATAATTTACATTTTATGTTTTCAAAAAAATAAATATTAAGTTAATAATACTGTAGCTTTTCTTTATTTTGGTCTACAACTACAATACAGATTTTAAATGAATTTACTTTTCCTAATAATTTGCCATCAGGAGATCTCCATACCGATGGTGAAGATCTCTCTGCTTACCTGTCAAAAGTTAAAAGTGGTAATTTTGACCTCGCAAATTAGGCACAACCTCGTGCATTTAGGGGATGAGAAGATGTAAGCTTACATCCTATAGGAAATTTACACTTGTAAACCGTGAATAGCCTAAAGTGGTTATTTTACTACAAAGTTTAGGAGTAAACTTACATGTGTGGATTAACTCATTTGTGAATTTACCTTTGCAAATAGGCCCCTAAATTCACATGAAGTTGGTTTCAGTTTGAGGCATTAATCCTGGATATTTAGCCCCAAAATCTACCAGGTTTTTTGTAAAATTCTGTTTTACTGTCATCCAAATGGCTGCATCAACACATGTGGGTCATCCAAATGGCTGCATCAACACATGTGGGTCACATGACCCATATGTACTATCCTAAGATTTTATGAATTTGTATACTTCAGTAGTCTTCCTAAATTGATAAGCTGGTCATACAAGCCTAGTTAAATGAGCAATGGAACAGCTTTTCTGAATTTGTGATTCATATGAGTCTCTCTGTGCTCACTCAGGGAGCGTGCTATGCCTTGGCTTTTGTGACTGTTAAGGTACAAACAAAATAGCAAATTTTAATAAGATGAAATCTGGTCTTAGGTTATAGACCTATTCTGTGGTATCTGAGTGAAATGCCTTTTTTGCAAATCTGCTCTGTACACCAGTTACAGAACTCTGAACAGTACTGTGGCAGGGACTTGCAGACAGTGATGGTTGGATTTGTCAGGGGAGCTCATAGTCTCAGTTATGCAGTTTCAGAATTGCCAGCACGACTTTATTCTACACCCTTAAAATACGATGTTCAGGGAACCTAGGAACAGGGACTTCCAATAGTGTATCCTACGTAGTGTTGGTTGCTGTGACCCAGGAGTCTTCTCTAACAGCGTCTGATGTTCTGCGGCTGGCCAATCCAGACACTCTGGGATGCATTGGTCGGATGCCAGTGACGAAAATGCTTTCAGATTTCCATCTATGTGGAAATCAATATTTTTGTACCTTAACAAAGTCTTTTGTATTTTTTTTACTTTATTTTTTAGCTCTTGCACCATATATATACACATCATACAAACTTTACTTAATTGCTTCTAGGTACTTGTGAGAATAAGATGTCATTACATATTAGAATAGGTGATCTTTTGTTTTTTTTATGAAGGCAAGGGAAGTTTGAGAGAACAGAGTGAAAAGTTAGGTGCTTTCACAGCTTATCAGCTTTGGCACAGATGCAGTCATCAAACCCTTCACCTAGCCAATGCCATGGCACAAATGTTATATGCAGGTTTAGGACTTTACTATGAACACAGAGGACTCCCAAGGGCAATGCATTTCGACAAACAGAGAATTCAAGGCTGGGGAGATGTACATTTATTTTTTCTGGCCTTCCAATGCAGACTTAATAGTGAAGAAGAGATTCTGACAAAACGTTCATTATAGCAACAGCAACATATGAGCAGGGGCCCTTGAGTTATTACTAAAGAAATGCAGGTCTGCAGAAGTTTTAAGAAATATATCAAATACCATCACCAAAGGTGGGCAAGCTTTTGTATGCAGGGAAACATTTCTTAGCAGCAATATCCTCCCTGTTGCTCAAAACGTGGCCTATAGTAACCCACAGATAATCAACATCAGATTGCAGCTGTAATGTTTATCAGTCTGTAGAAGGCAGGTAATGTAATTTTCTTCTTGGTCCTAGTGTTGGGGAAAAGAAACACAACCATTCGCGGGAAAATGATGAAAAGCGCCAAAGGCAGTAATCACCGAGTGCGGAAAGCATTTCTAACATAAACACACACTAAAGGCAGTGACAACCCAGTACGAAAAGTGCAATGAATTGGCGAAAACCAATTGCAAGGTAACAGTGTGAGGAGAAGTAGATGAATGCAGAGAAACATTAGAGGAGGTGATACCAGATACACAGAGAATACAATCACTCTTACCAGAACCTGAGTAAAGAGAGCAATCCGACCTCAGCATCAGACGCCGCAACCCATCAGAAGCACAGGATTGTGGTTACGAGGCTGTGAGTCACGTCAGATCGACTGAAAGGCCGTGAGTGACGGTCAGAAGAGAGAAATTTGTCTTTTTTAATGGCAAATCTAAAAGAAGCCACACGACGAACAAGATGGTTGAAAGAGAACGACATCTAAATCCACGCATTGCTGACATGATTATGCAGCTGAATAGAGCCAACGTCTTTTCCTGCCTCGATTTGATCAGAGGGTATCACCAACTCGAACTCGGAGAAAATTACAGGTACATTACTAGCTTTTCAACTCATGTTGGGCTGTTTAGGTATAAAAGACTAAGCTTCAGAGTGTCCTCAGCTACTGAACATTTTCAAGATGGCATTTATTGCATAATGCAGCGTTCACAAATGTTTCCAATTACAGTGATGGCATACTAGTTTTGGGGGTAACAAAGAAAAAACATTATAAAGCTCTTACACAAGTGTGTTGTATACTTGCTGGAGCAGGTCTCACTTTAAATGTAGAAAAGTGTAAGTTTCATAAAACAAAAATCAAGTTTTTCTGTCATATCTTTTCTGATGGGGGAATGACTCCAGATCCAAGTAAAATACAAGCCTTGTCATCTACTTCTTCCACACAAGATGCAAATATGCTGCGATCCCTCCTTAGTATGGCCAGTTACTGTTCAATGTATATCCTTTTCTATGCGTCGGGCGGCACCTGGCCGTCCGACGTCACGGTGGGCGTGTGCGGAGGACGTCCGGTGGCCGTCCGATCTGTGCATGCATCAGATTCGCCGCAGCAAAGCGGATATACGTGGCTTTGCCACTGTGAGTGCCTCATTGTGAGACTTAACAAAACAAAATGTTCCATTTCGAGTATCGTATGACTGTGAGCAAAACTTCAAGAAAATCAAACATGCAGTTAAGAACACCACTGACATGGTATTGTTTGATCCGAAATTGCAGACGAAGGTTGTTGTTGATGCAAGGCCACTGAGTTTGGGTGCCATCCTTGCCCAGCTGACTGGACATCTCAATGCACCAAGATGACTTGTGGCTTATGTTAGCAGGAGTTTGTTATCAACAGAACATGCCTATTCGCAACCTGAAAAAGATAGCCTCGCTGTGGGCTTATGAAAATTATGTGAGTTCCTGTATGGGAAGCATTTCACGGTTATCACCAACCACCAAGCAGTACTCACCCTTTTCGGCAATCCTAAAGCCAAGATGCCCCCTCGCATTAAGAGGTGGGGGTTGCGATTGCAAGTATATGATTATACAATTGTGCATTATTCAGTAAAAGATCAAAATCATGCTGACTACTTCTCACGTGTACCAATACTGTGTCATGGAACCACTTCCAAAGTGGCTGGTAATTATATAATAATAATAATAATATAGCATTTTATAAAGCGCAAACAGCTACCTCACTATGAGGTGTCCCGGCGCTGAGAGAACACAGTTGACCTGAGGACTGGCAGTGTGAGAGTTAGCGAGGTTGAGTGAAGAGCCAAGTCTTTAGCAATTTCTTGAAGCAAGGTTCGGAGGGAGCTTGCTGGATAGCTGGTGGTAGTGCGTTCCATAGTGAGGTAACATTTGCCGAAAAAGTTCGACCTCCTAGTCGCGCCCTTCTGGTTCGTGGGACCGCCAGTTGAACACGGCAATTGGAGCGCAAGTTATGTCAACTTCATAGTGAAATCCACTACACCTGCTGCCATATTGGTAGAACAAAATTGTTTCTGCCACGAGCACTGACTGAGATTTTCAAATCCTCAAAGACATCATTACCCATCAATCACGGAGAAAGCATGTTTGACCTGTTCACAATGACCAAGAATACCATAAATTCAAAAGTGTGCAGGAAGAACGTTGTCACTCCAGAAGGCATCATCTTACATGGGGCAAGAATTGTCATACCTGAGAGTCTAAGAGAACAAGTCTTTAAACTGGCACATGAGGGACATTGTGGAATATTTGCTACTAAATTAGCTCTATGGGAGTGTGGTTCTCTCGCCTTGATGAAAGAGATGAGAAGAAATTAAAGGGCTTTCAGTTGTGCAGCTGCTTGTCATCCAAAACTACCCTGCATCCATTAAACATGTCTGAGCTCCCAAAGCATGCATGGGAGAAGATTTCAATTGATTCATTTGGACCTCTTGGCGTCATCTACTAGTCATTATTGATGAATAATTGTGTTTTCCCCTTATAGAAGATCTATCATCAACTACTCATGTCATTGAAAAATTAGAAAGTATTTTTGCAACATGGGGTGAATATTTGATTTTGAAATCTAACTATAGATCGCCTTTCAATAGTCTAGAATTGAACATTTTTCTCTCTCATCTGAATTTCAAGCATCAGAAAAGCATTGAGAGGTTCATAAGCACCTCAAGAAGACCGTTCAGCGTGCTGCAATAGAAATGTTTGACCTCAAATCAGTTCTTCAGTCTATGCTTCATGAATACATGTCAGCTCAACATACTGCCACATATAAAGCAATAGGAAGCAAGTTGCCACAATGGACCATTCCAAAGATCTGTTGACATCGATAAACTTCATGCTACTGGTTCATCTCACAAACGAAGTATGAAGACCTATGCGGCTAGGTGCTACTGTGCTAGGCGCACAGTGTTCAAAAGAGGACACCATGTCTTTGTCAGGCAGAATCGGAACTGCAAGTCTGACACTCCTTTAGATGCATACCCATTGAGGGTTGTGAGCAGTAAAGGGCCCATGTGATGCTCACTGTCCTGGAAAATCCATTACACATGATTCTTTGCATTTCAAGCACCTGCCTCGACCTTCGCCAACTCCAGATGTCAGAAGTGAGACTAATCCATCTGAGAATCAGGACAACCCAATGACTTTACCAATGTCTTTCTTACCAGTGCCAGTCATGGACACTTCTCCTGTATCTCTGCAGCTTCACATGACCAGATGTGGGCATTGATTCAAGCACCAAAACGACTTATTGAAGAGTTTTAATGTATGTATGTATTATTTTCATTTCTTATTTAACAAAGGGGGAGATGTAGTGTCTTGTGAGTTAGAAATGACAGCACTCTTTTGGTCCCTGATGAACTTCGTAGAACAGTGACGTAAGTGCTACAATTACACGCTGAGGAATAAAGACGTGTAATTCCAAGCTCCGTGTGTGGAATGATCATTTACATGCAGATGCTACATATGGGACCAAGAAAAAGGACTTCTCTTCTACAAGACTAATGTGCAACATATCGTCCTCCTCTAAAGAGAACACATCGATAGTCCTGGTGATGAAACAGGTACTTATCAAAGTTAAAAAGACAGAACATTGAGCAGGAAAGCTCTAGCGAATGTGTCATTTCAGGACTCGTGAATATCGAGCTCCAGGAAGCTCAGAATGTATATGCAGGTACTTGGACTAACAACCAAGATGGAAAAGCCCTAAACCATAATGAACAGTACCATGAAATGAATGGCCTTTAGGATCCAGTAGTTATTACAAATGGAAAGTTTCCTTCTTCAGAATATTTTCTTTGATGGAAATTCTTAAATTAATAGGTGACATTATATCAACACAAACAGATCAAGATATCTTCTAGAGAAATCTTAGACTTTTTAATACATTTATATTTTTGCTTCACGACTAACGTCATAGCTTTTGGAAAAACAGTGGTGTGACAAATTTTTTGAGGAAGCTAAATACTTTGGCAGTTGCTTCTCCAGTCTTACACCAACTGAGAACATTCTGTGGGATGATGAAAAGATTCACAACTTCAAGATGACCAATCCCTTTATTCGGAATTTGATGATTCAGGGAAAAGACCGTCATAAAAGCATATATCCCCGGTAGGAAGACATTGCCATTTCATTATCGAATGCCACATGGCCATCTCAGAAGTGTCAACAGACAATTACAACTTAACACCTGAACACACACAAGATGGCGCAGATGGCACTACTCTAGGGGGGTAGACATTTTAGTTAAACGGGGAGTGCAGTTTGTACTGGGAGGGTCGGATACAGACAGTGAAGATAGATATTGCTTGCTCTGGGGAAGGTTAAACTCTCAGGAGGACGATGCACATGCCTTACTTTCTCTTTGAAGCAAAATCCAAGAAATAGGCACCACTTATGTTGTATGGGGGGGGACTTCTATACTGTAGTTGGCCCACGGCAAGAGAGATCCCAAGCCTCTCCCATGCACTACACTAACTCGCACCGCACTCTAAATGACATAATAGGCACCCATTACTTGTTAGATGCGTGGAGGTATAAACATCCTACCCGGAAGGAAGGGACATGCCGCTCCGCAGTGCACTCGACTTGGTCAAGGCACTACCTTATAGTGTCGGTGGGTATGGCACACTGGAGGGAAAAAACAGAACACCTGGCCCGCACTTACTCTGACCACTCGCCTGTGATGGCGACTTTACAGACTCCGTGCACTCAGGCCCCGTTCCTTAATTGGAGACTTAAACCCTTGCACCTTCAAGATGCAGTGTTTAAAGTGGAAATGGAAAGGGACATCCAAGAGTTCCTTGAGAAAAATGTAGATTCAGTAGCAAGCCTCACTACTGTGTGGGAGGCCTTCAAGGTCACTGCAAGAGGATGGTGCATATCCAAGGAAGATGGTATCCTTAAAGACCTTCGAAGGGAATTGCGTACGTTGGAAGGGGAGATTAAAGGCCTTGAGAAATAGCTAGCATCGGGGAGGGCGGGGGATGACATGCGGGCCAGGATGGGCCCCAAAATGACAGAATATTAAGAGGTGGCAGAAAGGGAATGTAGGTTCAGGGGAAAATCTTAGTTGGCACGGGTCTATGGCTAGGATCGATCGCCCAGGGAAAGTGCTGGTGAATGCTGTACAGCCCCCTAAAATTATGTAACCGAAATTCAGGTCGCACAGGGGCAAACTCATAGAAATTTAAAGGGGCAGATGGACACCTTTGTCAAGTATTATAAAAAACGTTATACATCTCAGAGGGGTACGCCCCTGGATCTACCACAATATTTTGAGGATACGGCCCTAGCGTGGCTGGGTAACACGCAGCAAAGGTTTCTCGGGTTGGATCTAGAAGTCGACAAAATTAAGGAAGCAATCATGGGCATGAATTCAGGTCACGTGCCGGCACAGATGGACTGCCGGTTTACTTTTATTAGACTTTTGTGTCGATCCTGGCTCCTATTCTAAAGGCAGTGTATTATGAGGCACTGGAGGAAGGTAGATGACCTGCAACTATGAGGGAAGCCCAGATAATTTCACTACTAAAGCCTGGAAAGATTCCGAGCTCCTGCGATTCATACGACCCCTCTCATTGCTAAATTGCGATACCAAAATATTGGCAAAGGTGTTGGCCACTCGTCTTAATTTGCTAATGGAACGCCTGGTTCTGCCTGACCAGGCGGGATTCGTCCCGAACCGTGCTACGTCCCATAACTTGAGAACCCTCCTGGCCGTAATGCAAGACATCGACCCTGAATGCACGGCAGTGGCGGGTTTTTTGGACGCCAATAAGGCGTTGGACTCTATAGAGTAGGACTACTTGATGGGAACCCTGAGGTACATGGGCGTACCGCCGGTATTCCTTGGATGGGTGCAATTACTATACCAACACCCTCGGGCTACAGTACTGCTGAATGGAAACAGATCAGCCAATTTCGCCATAACAAGGGGCACGAGACAGGGGTGCCCGCTGTCCCTAACATTATTTGCGCTTGCTATAGAACCTCTTGCAGCGAAACGGAGGCAGCACCATAATCATAGGGCACTGATATACCCATCTCCGCAGCTATTGATTTCCCTAACGCAGACAACACCACCCTTTACATTAAAAAAAACCAGGAAAACCTGAACCCCATACTGAGAGAAGTTACTAAATAGGGGCTATTTCGAGTGTGAAATTAACGGGAACAAGTCTGCAGTATTCTCCCTAATGGGAAACACAGTCCGGCACCAGCTAGACTACCCTCTGATCTGGGAGACAGAGAACTTCAAGTATCTGCGGATTCATATCACCCGAGATAAAGAAGAACTAATGCGAGCTAACTATGAAGTAGTTATTGATAAAGTAACTGATAATATCTCTAAATGGATAAAATTGCCCCTGTCGATGACGGGCAGGATATCCCTAATCAAAATGACAATTCTGCCAAAATTTCTGTATTTATTTATCAATATACCCTATCACCCCGGAAGATATTCCTGCAACACGCTCAGAGCACAACTTCTTACTTCTGACTTATATGGGGAGGGAAGCAGGCATGGCTTAACCTAGCCACTCTAATGCTGCCATACCACCAGGGCGGCTACGAGGTCCCCAATTTCGAGCAATATTACTACTGTGCGCAGGCACATTTTGCTGTGTATTGGTTTCACCCACCCCCTTTTATTGCCCATCTGGCGGTAGAGGATGGCCACATGGCCCCGATACCTCCGGAGAACTACATCTTTGCACAGGTGAAGGAGAGGGGGAGAGACCCGTCTACGGTGGATTGCACGGTTACAGCGTGGAGGTGGATGGCGAGGAAATTAGACGCGCCAATGATGTACTCCCCGTGGATGAAATTGCCTCAGAACCCTGTTTTGCAAATCACACATGAAGGGCTGTGCCGCAGGATGTTTGACAAATTGAATTTCAACACTTGGGGGGATTTGTACATAGAGGGACAATTTCGCACCAAGGAACAGTTCTTCGGGGAGGGTACACCTACATTCATGGACACATTCATGTACACCCGTCTTAGGCAAAGCTTGAAAGCCATCACTCACGCATTTCCTAAGGAGCCGGAAACTTTTCTACCATTACACATGATGCTGCAATCTGAGACACCTGGGCATGTCATATCTTGTTGTAAATTAATCTCGGACCCTAGTATTAATTTTCCGATTCATGCCCATATATAGGTATACTTAATCATTTCCTTATATAGGCATAGAAATCATTACCATATTTGGCCTAAACCATATAGCCCAAATACGGGATGGATACTTCCACTAAGCTCCAAGAATTAACAACGTTTTCTTGGAAAACCCCACTTTCAGCAGCCCGGGACTTCCCCCTGCTTGAATATAAAGTTCTCCTAGAACTCCCGGCATTTTCCAAGAAATGAGCCTTTGAGTGACGTTATTAAGTCCAAACATGAGTCAAACTCGGCACCTTCAAAGTATAAATATGCCTTGATTTGCCTAAACAAACACACAGTGGTTTGGAGCAGATCGACTATCTACTTGCCCGATGCCCTGCAGCAGCAAGTGCCGAAGGAAGCCGACCCTCCAGCAGACGCACTGCGAGACTCTGTCATTTCTCCTGCCGAGAAATCCAGCTCCAGTGTTTCCAGGCTACCCTTGCGGGTATCTGGTAAATCGAGTCCCGAGAACGAGATACAAGACTTCCTTCATTCTAGAGCCAAAGGTACGGAGCTGATTAGACCTCTTAGAGAATTATTGGAATCAGATTCCTGGCATAGAACTCCTAAAACTTAAGCTACTCCTCTTATACTTCCTCCCTCGTACTAGACCTAGGTTAGGTACACCGGGGTAGGCGTATTTAGAAGCACCAGTTGAGTATTTTAGTCATCCTTTTATCATTGTATGTATTTTATACATTTTTTGCACTTTATGGCTTAGAAACCATATCATGCTTTTACAGTACTACTTTATAATACTGTTCGTATTATATGCATTGTATTTCAAAGTAAGCTTTACTATTGTAGCAGTTCATTTTCAATGCTTGAGAAAGAAGAATGTTCAATAAATACCTTTTTATTGAAAACGCCCGTCTCTCTATTCCTCTTGCACCTCTGGTGAAACTAAGCATGCACGATTGACTGAGTGAAATAGTTATCTATTGTTTCCGTGACTCTAGAGATTTGATTTCTTATTCTTGGGAAACAAAGTTGTCATGTTTTAGGTGGTTGTCAGAAACTAATCTCTTCTTGTTTATTCGAGAAAGTTTCTAGTGACCTCTGAGCAAACTGGCACTCATATTTAAGTCTAATATAGCCGGTAGAGACCTAGTAGACCTCAGTCCTATGTCTAAGCTACAGAATATATTATTCCAATGCACAGAGCCTATTAGGAATATAGGAACTACACTACAATCTCACCTGTATAGGCAGGTCAGGAATAACACCCCCCCCCCCCCTCAGACCCTGCAGGCTAGAGCCGAATGGGATAGAGATCTAGAAACACCTCTAACTGATGACCAATGGGAGACCTGTTGCATGCAGACGGAAGTTGTTGCAAGTAACAGCAGACTCAGGCTGATACATTATAAATTCCTTCATAGACTATACCATTCCCCGGTCAAACTACATAAATTCCATCTCAGAGCAGACGATAAGTGCGAACGCTGTGGGAGAGAGGGAGCGGATTTCATGCATCTAGCGTGGTACTGCCCGAGAGTCGCAAACTATTGGGAAGAGGTGTTTGTAGGAATGTCAGACATGATAGGAGAACAGATAGAGCCGTCCCATCTACTGGCTCTACTGGGCCTACATGGAGGAGTGAGGACGGTGCATAAAAATTCCTAGCAATGGGCATTCTGCTGGCCAAACGACAGGTGGCATGTAGATGGGGTAGGGGGAGAGCACCGAAATTCAAGAGCTGGATTACAGACTTGACAATGTGGCAAGAACGACTTCATGACTACGCAGAAATGCTCCCAATCAAATCCTGGCCCAAGGATATTTGGGGACAATTGATTACTTATCTCCTTGCACAACGAGCTGAAGATGGGGAGGATACGAGGGAGGCGGAAAGCTTAAGTGGAGAAGGGAAGGGTGGAGCCCTTGGAGAGGAGTAAATAAAGCTGTGCTGAGTGTTGGGACAGTCGAGGAACGGTGACTAGGATATATGAGCACGCACTAGATGTCTATAGTAGAGGAAGCACACTGCACTTCAAGGCATTAAGGGAGCATATTGGAACCATGGATTGGACAAGCACAGCGACGTTTTGCTCCATGAGGAACTGAGAAGAGGACTTTCAACGATATCTTGCTTAAATGCACAGGGCGGTGGGGGGAGGGAGGGAGGTATTTCGACTAAGTTGGGGGGATGGGTTGCAGGCTAATGCAGGGACGGTTATTAGAATGTATCTGTATATAGCCAATCCAATGCCTTGCTTTTGTGATGCTGTAATTTGCTAAACCTCAATAAAGGTTTTTGAAAATTGTAATAAAAAAAAGTATCTACTGATGCTAAAAAAAAAGAAAAAAAAGAAAAAGAAAACAAGTTATATGGTGCGTAGAGAGTAGTGGTGGAAAAATAAGGGTGTAGGGATGCAGATCAAGGCTGGTTGAAACGGACATGGAGGATAGTACTTAGAGGGAATACCAAAAAGTTAGAGTAAGCGAGTTGACAAACCGGTGGGGGGCCAATAGATCAACAACATTGAAGGCCAGACTCCCTCACTGCGTCTGGTCGCATTAGAAAGGGAACAGGTCAGAAGGAAGGGGGCGAAGGGATGCATCACAGTGAATAAGCAAGGAAAGAGGGGTGTGAGAGTTCCAAGAGGGGATCTATTAAAGGCGATGGTTACTAGCTGCAACAGAAAATGCATTACACAGATTACTGGGGTGTTTTATAGGTTACTTTATTGAGAAGGATCTAAGTGTACATACAAAGAAAACCATGGCTATGCTTGTTAAACCGTCACTGCTACTTAGAAGAAAGCCTAGGATCCATGGCACACTGTTAGAGTGTGTTATCATACTGTATGTATCTGGACATAGGCGTTGAAGATCAGTTAAAGTAGAAAGCCCAGATAGATAAGGCATCCATTAGCTTACTACAAACCACAAGATACACACTTGGCTTTAGACAAACAGTGGGTAGCCACTTCTAAAGTATACATTTGCAAATTTACCACCAGAAAGTAGTAGCTGCTGCACTGTCTGGAGCAGAGCTATGGGGGTATGGCAATTTGAAGAAGCTTCAAAAGCTAGACAATAATTTTAAGTTCCCTGTTGTTGCTAGGCCCTGGGACCCCATTGGTGCCACTGGATTTGAAGCTAGACATTTTCCCCTATAGCTGAACAAGCAGCATTGAAACCTGTATTATAATCAGCCCATTTACATAGAAACCCTTGTGCAGCAATATATCTTATATCAGTTTTAGAAATGGCTACATATGCAAGCAGGGCAGAAATAGTTGGTTGAACTATGTTAAAAATCTCATAATATCCCTACAGTTAGAGGGTTACTGGAAGGATCCTACCCAAGTAGGCCTGGGACGCAATGAAAATTATTAAAGAGAGGCATTGGTCCTTTAAAATAGAGGAACGTGTATACAGAGCACAGGAGGGTAGCCCATCGGCAAGGTACCTTGAATGCAAAGTGGATCTGGGGATTGAGAAGTACTTAGACTTGAGTCATCCGGAATTGAAGCACTCCTTACATATAACACTTAAGCTGGTGACCTTTTCCAGCTAGGGAATACATGGTAAGATGTGAAAGGTACCACAATGGTAATAATCGCTGTGACTGTACTTTTGGTGTAAAAGACACTGTCAAGCACTTTTTGCTATTTTCCACCAAGTTTGACCAATAAACAATGGTTACTCCCTTTATTCAAGCTTTACGGTACTCAGTCTGTATTAGACGCACTGACACTCAGTCTAAGGACAGAGAAGCAAATACATTTTAGCTTGGTGTGCTGTGTCCTCCTATTTATGGGTAATATGGCCGAAAATCAAGCGTTTGGATGTGTTGGCTTCAATCAGGCAAGGCATGCTACGGGTAGTACTATACTGCTCTAGGAGAGATGAATACGTATTTATTTTAGACTTGGGCTCTTCTATGCATGTTGGAATGGTTGTAAGCCTAGTATTTGGGGCGGGGGTTGGTAACTTCGACTAGGCCTGGTGTACGATTGGTCGGATCACGTGAGAGCGGTAACCCTGATAATGCATGACGGCGGCTTGCTTTTAAGTAATAGTTGTTATACTTGACTCCTGTACAGAACACGTCTCGGCTGCTAATACGTGCGCGATAGATAAGGTTCTATGCTGGGGCAGCTGTGCGCTTTACAAGTATACGACATTTAACATTTAAATATTAATTTGGTTTGACCGGCATGCTGTGAATTGTACGGGAGTGTTTGTTTCCAACAAGGAAGTGAAAGTCTAAATGGGATTTTAGGATGGTTATTAACAAGGAAGTAACAACTGCACTATCAAATACATTAGTATTGTGTTCTCTCCTACTTTTGTAGAAAACTTTTTAATTGTTGAATGAATTGTTACCCCAAGTTGTGTGAGGTGGGGAAGTTTACAATGAATAACACCCGACTGCTATTAACTTGTGGGATCTGAATCATTTAGTTATCTGACGTGTAACATTGTACAGCAAAAATGTCAAAGCAGATAAAGGGCAATTTAAAAAAAGAACGAATTTGTACCTTTGATACAGGAAGAGATCATGATGTTTTATTGTTAGCTGTATAAGCTAAAATTAGTATGTTGGTTTCAATCTTTGGTTCCGTTATGCACATCATATACATTCTTTATAGAAGGGATAGTGGATGGAGGGTTTTTATGGATTTCTTTATATTATTCATTATGCAATTAAATGGTAAGTTTGATCTGTAAGGGCATTTTATATTGTTTTTCTGATGGCAAGAAATACATTATTTGACCGATTGAAAATAACAAGAGGGCGTATATCAGCTCCTTACATAGATAGGTCAAGCACCTAGAAAGACAACAGATCACAAAACAACGATTCAGAAACAGTTTCAGGAGAGGGTATTGAGGGATGAATGCAGCTAGTAATAGGAACAGATTAGGCTGTAAGCGGGGGGTGCAAGAGGTAGATGGTAGAGGATTGTGGCTCACAGAGCAATCACAGCCATTAGGTTTGTGTAAGTGATGGGGAGACAAGACCGGGCTTTGGGTAATGGTAGAAGATGAGAAGGTTAGAAGCGTGAGATTAAGAAGGGGAAATATCGAGCGTAAAACCTTGACTTGAGAGGATGCAAGAGTGGAGATAAGTTTCTATAAAGAGGGATGGCCAAAGGACTGAAGGAGACTAGGACAGGAGGAAAAGCGAGTGTAGGGCGAACCACGTAACCATGGGGAGGCTAAGGAAGTGTTGAAAGAAAACCAAGATAAGTGAAGAAACAGCAAGTGCGCCTAAAGAATATTAGCACAGATAGAGTTTAAACGCCTACTTTATTAGTACTTTGCAGACTTGGAGAGGGTCTTAAGCACATCTGAGGTCACGTGCTACTGACTTCCCAATGGAGAGAACTGACTTGCAGTGTCAATTAAGTTATTTAGATTGCACGGCAAACTGGGACTCATTTTCCACTGTGACAGCAACCTGCCAGGCACAGGTCCTGCGAATCTGTAGTTACCCTATCCCCCTAAAGTGAAACCGGCACGGTTCTTAGCCTTCTACGTGTCTTAAATTCAAGCTAAACCCCTGTGCAAGTTCGCAGCCCAGGGACTTATTGGTGCATCCATCTCGGCACCTTAAAAATTAGATCAGCCCTGAATGGCCAGTTCTGGCACACCATGCCGTAAGTGACTGGTAGTGCTAAGCGACTTTTGGGGGGTCCGCTCGCTCAACCAGATGCCTTATTCCCCCATACAACGGCATCTACAGACACAATGATCCCTTCACCTCTGGCTCAGATCATTATACTTTTCAGCTTTAGATACTCAACTATGCATCTATTAAAGGGAGGATTCAAAAAGGTCTGACTATAGACAATGAGGAGTGAGGGAACTCAGCATCCTGACTCACATGGCAATTGTGCTGCCCTAGTATTTCCCTTTGTACAATAATTTCTAACTCTCTGTCACACAACGATCCCTTCTCACTGTCATCTCTTGCCATACTTAATCCCAATTTTTACCCGCTTTCCAGTTGTAGCCTCATCTTCTCCCCTCTCCCCAAAACATCTTCATCCTCTCCCTACTAGTCAGGAGCTTAAGAGCAGCTCCTCACAAATCACTATTACTTCACCTGTAGTGATGCTGGCATTTCTATCAAGAAGACAACTGCAGCATTCCCCTTCATATTGCCACACCTCCTTCAGTGCTCCGAAGTGACCTTACAGTTGTGTGTAGCACTAAAGAAACAAACAACACAACATAACACGTTTTGCAAGCCCCACCGAAACCTTTTAAGCTTGAAAGTCTAGCTGTCATATCATGAAGTGGATAAAAGAAAACTAAATAAAAGTTGCGGTTAGGATGGCGTCAAACCCAAGCTTTCCTGGGGTCCTTACAATAAAGCAAAATCAAAAGAAAAAACCCATCAAGGTAGACACCCCTAGCAAATCCCAGGATATTACCCCCTATACTAACTCCCGCTGGTGAACTGTTGTAGAAACGCGTCAGACAGTCGGAGCGGCGATGTCTCTGGAACGCATAACACGCTACCAGTGGGAAGCATCTGAATATGGCTTCTCGCTGGACAAAGGGCCCATATATAACACAGTAATGCACTTATTGTAATAAATGTGTAACGTTTAAGCAGCTATTTTAAATCAACTTTGGATCCAAATCTTGAATACTTCACGTAGTGTGGTAAGTGAATTTATGTAAGATCTATTGATGGGGAACTTGTTCTTAGATTGTAGCAGAATAATACAAGGCTGCACTTTGGGTAACACTACACTTTCATGTCTCGTACCTCAAAGCTCCATTTTCACCAGTTCTGCAGCCTCAGAAGTCCACACTGAATCACATCACATAGAGAACTCTTGAGAGCTTCATGGTCCACTCACACAAAGATCTATTGGCAGGGTCAGGCATGGTCTTAACTGCTGAAATAATTACACAAATTATACAATTTAATGTATTTTCTTTCCTCAACAGATCCTTATATGCCTCATCCCATGGGTTGTGTAAGCCAAAAGGAATCTCTTCACTAGTACTCTTCAAAGTGAAACCAGTTCTGTCATTAAAACGCAAAATTATCAAGAACTTCGATAAGCAAAGTAACTCTACTTCCACGAGAAAAGGACATGGGTGGTAGTTTGGAGCCTCCTACATGAAACAACTGCTACACATATATTGTGCTATCTTCCAACTTCGGCGACCACAAAGGTCTCTCAGATATCTACTTCAGTGGTGGTTCTGCACATGGGCAATGTATACAGTCTAAGTGTAATGCTGTGAATGGTTAAACTCATACGTCGTTGGTGATCCACTGAGTCAAAATCTCAGCAAGATCTTAACTCTCTTTCCCAATGATTAAGGATACAGTTGTCTATTCAATAAAAGGCTGGACCTTTACATACAGACTTGTAAAACATAATGCCAGAAAAAATGGGAAGCACATAGAGTAGTCTATAGAGATTTCAAACATAAAAGGAGTGGTTTGTGACAGGTAGGTGGTGCAAAAGTAAGACTCAGAATGAGACAAGATGGGAGACTGGGTGTAAGCGGCATTTGGAGTGTAGGAAAATAGCTAAGGCAAAAAAAGCCGCTCTGGGATGGCATCGGGCAACCGCCATAGAATGGAAGGTAGGAATACTGAATGCCTGATGCGAACTGCTGTCAAATCTGGATTCTCTGCAAGAGTTTCCGCTGGCCACGCGTTGTACCCAGAAATTCTCTCTCGAAGAATAACCACTTGTATCCTCCACATCATCTGTTGCTTCCAGCATCCTTCTTTACTGACAAAGCAGTTTAGAAGTGTGATCAAGACTATGGAAACCAGCAAAGCCTCAAAATGAGGCCACAGGACCTAAAGGCCATGGATGCAAAGTTGTGCAGTTCGCTTAACCTTCAAGAAGGCACTTTCCTGGAACTTGAGATACCAAAGTGATCTGGGAGAAGTAGAGAGCATATTTTTCATTTCAGTGTCTTTGAAGCGAATTGTAGAGTGTCTTTGAAGCAATGTGTAGACTCCCACCAGACCTGCAGCAATAAGAATTGTTTGATTATCAACACTGTGTCTTCCCCAACAAACCTTTAAAGACTCCTCATACAACAGATCATAATATTGCTGCTCCCCATTCACCAGGGTCAGACCATTTTTCCATCAGTATCTAGAATGCTCAGATGAACAGGAGCTTAACCTTGTGTTCAACAAGGAAATTTCATCAGTTGATTGATTTCAAGTGTAAACACCAGATAATCCGTTGTTCTTCCGGATTATGTGCCATTACCATCATCTCCCCTCTTTAGGTTGTGCACAGATCAATTCTTTCATCTTCTCGGAGTGAAGTGCACCAACCTTATAACAGTTCTACCGACAGATTGGTCCAGTGTTCCTAGAAGAAAGACTAGCATCATTCCGCGACTTTCATGAGATTTAACCTTAATCCCTCTGTGTTAACCTAAAATGCAGTACTGACCCAATGTCCTTATTGTGCTTGAGATCAGACTATTGTCCACCCACTGTCCAATTTTCTTTTAAAAACCTTCCATCAACCCTCCCCCAGATTCAGAGAACTATCCATCAACTTTATAAAATATTCAAGAACAAATTAGCTTCTTGCTGAAAGGAACTGGACAATGGATGACCCGAGGCCTCCATCTTGCTTTTCAACATGTCCCTACTGAGCTTAGAAAAGCTTCTTGACAAACAAAAGATGATAATGGTGTTGTAATCTTCTTTCCTATATTATATGCGGGTGGTACATTCCGCCACCCCCCCCCTTTGTACCCGTCCCCTCTTGGTATGCCCCACTAGAGTTTGACTTAGAATGTTGGCACCTCTTCAGGCAGTCCTGGAGAGCAGGTGATGGAATAAAGACTGCTTTCACTTACCTCTGCTTCAAGACTCTCTTCATTATAACACTGGCGACGAAACCGGCGTAGGGGGCCATGCGGTCACCTCCCCTTTGAGTACTCTCTCCATTTGCTTCGGATTGAGGGTGAATCTATGTACTTCGGAGGAGAAGATTTTCCCCTGATGTAGTTCAGGGGACGTTTGCATAGTCCTTGGTGCCTGGTACTTTGTTAATGGTCGTGCTGTTATGCTGCATAGGTGAAAATCAAGTGGAGAACGCTGGGTCCCCACCTCAGCTGACCAGGAGTCCAGGAAAGTGTGAGTACGGCTGAGGGTTCGCGATTTCGCAACACAGAAAGAGTTATATTCGTCTGATCAGTGGTGGTCTGTTGAGAGCTGACTCCAGCAAGTTCCTGTGGTGCCGGTATATTTGCCACTGTGGAGGGACCTTTGTTCTGGTCCCCGTTTTAAAGACCGTGCCCAGCGGTATACTGTGACCATAATTTTTCACGGAGTTCAGTGGAGTTTTCCAGCAAGTTTGTCACCGTCCCGTTCCAGGTGAGGTCATTGACGTAATCCTGTATGAGCCTGTCACTGTGCCAGCAGTTCTTCTCGTCCTTCAAGATCGGTGCATGGTTCCTGTGTGCTGACAGTCGACTGTTCTTTATGGTCAATGATTTTACCTGCTGTTTCCCGTGTCTTTCTGTTCTCTTTGTCCTACTTCGGAGCTCCGTTCAGCAAACTTCCCTCAGAGTGTCCCGACAGACAATGCTAGCAGTTCCTCTGGCGCCCAGCGTCCTCATTTTGCATCTGTGTGCCGCTCGTTAGTTCCTCGCAGGGCGCAGCTGGTCAGTTTTCCAGAGTTTCAGTCGTCCAGAGCGCCGCTTGTCAATTTCCCTCAGAGCGCTCCTCGTCAGTTTCCCGGCGCACCAGCTGCAGTAGAACCGGCCTTATCTTCTGGTTTCATTCTTCCTGCCTTCAAGACTGCCATACAACGATCTTTTCTTCCTGGGAACAGTTTCTTCAACCAAGGCACATTTGGTGAATCCTTTGTACCTCCAGGCAAGATTTTTTCACACCTGGTACTTACCTAGTTCCACAGTATTCTCCACTGTTCCTCGGCCGTTATCAGGACAAATAGAAGTGTACTGCACCTTTGTGATACATTGCCCCAAGAGCGTTATTCCTTACGACTTTTATCTCCCCTGACCCCCCCCCCCCCCAACCCCCCCCCCCCCACTCACTCATACACGGTGTGTGTACCTCTACACAGTGACACGCACACCTCCTTCATGGTATTGTTCTGTCATTTTAGTTGATTCACAAGCTAGGTTCTTGTATTATCTTTCATACTCTATTTCTTAAGTGGAATTTCTGCCTTTCAGCTTGAAGGATCCAGAGATTATCTGTGATTACGAGTTCCATGACATGCATAGTTTCCTGCATCTATTGTAAGTGTATGTAATGTATTGTGCTTACTGAGTTCTGCCTTTTAGGCTAAGTCTTACTGCAGGTTTTCATGGTTGTAAATATATTAGAATTAGTAGGGTTGTCAATGCACACATTTAAACTCTCAGTTTCAGGTAGTTTTTTTTAGTTTACCTATTTCACTCTAGTGGTGTTTTGTAGAGTTGAGAAGTCCTTCTAAGTGAGAATTACAGGTGAACTTTCTCATTTTTTCTCCCTTCACAGTGAAAGAAGCAATTATTTTCTCAGGTTACCGTGCCCTATTGTATTTTCATGTATTAAGGGGGTTTTGACCTTTTCAGTACATCTTAGTTCCATGTGCAGTGACATAGTACAATTCATTTAGGATTTACATGGTTTCCCGGGACTTATCATATAGTCAGTTTTGAACTGTCAGTGCCTTTATATAGTATTTTGGTGCTCATATTTAGTGCGCCCCTCTCCCCTTAGGTATACTTCCCTCATCTACCTTTTCTGTAAGAATCCTTATGTGGTAGGTCTCCCTGTCATTCAGTGCCATATTCCTCCAGAAAACTTTTCAGTGAGCACCACATCGTACCTTGCCTCCGTCCTCAGTGTTTAGTGAAGCTTTCCTCCATGCTGCTTCATCCATGAGTCAACCTCCTTCATTTTTAAATGATATTGGGGATCCTGAGATCCATTGGAAGGATTGGATCCACTTATTTGATTCCTACCTTATCGCTATTGGTGGGGAAAAGTTCTCTGCTGTTCGGAAACAACATGTCCTGTTGAACAACCTTGGGGTCCAAGGTAGGAAGATATATGATACCCTACCTGATCCAGAACTAGAAAATGACAAGGATGACTTGGATGTTTTCAAAATCACTCTGATCAAGTTGGAAAGTCATTTTGGTGACAAAGTAAACCTCGTCCTAGAAAGGCATAAATTCTTCACTCGAGTGCAGGGAAAACAAGAGTCAGCCAGCAATTGCATTGCGGCTCTTAGAGGTCTAACTCAATTATGTGAGTTTGGGGAACTTAACGACTCCCTTATAAGGGATCAGTTGGTGAGGTGCACCCACAATCCCCGCATTAGAGAGAAACTTCTATCCAAGAACCCATCCTTGAGAGAAGCTATTAGTATTGCACAGTCCATTGAACACACGGCTAAGTGCATTTTAGAAATGAACCCACCCAAAGAACCAAATTGCAGTGTAGTGAATACTATAGGGTATCAGGATGACATATATGACAGCGAAGTTTTAAAACTCAAAGCAAGAGAAGTCAAAACAGGTAAACCCATGAGTGTTACCAAAGGGTTAAAATGTTTTAGGTGTGGGAGCAGTAACCACCTTGCGAACAACGTTCATTGTACTGCCCGCAACATGCATGAAATGTAATAGGAAGGGACACTTTGCAAGAGTATGTAGAGAGGGAGAGAGCAACCAGGTAAAACCTGTTAGCAGTGGAGAGAAACACTCTTCGCGGTACGTATTTTAGTGGGAAGTGTGGATGTGAAGTCTTCTAAATTGATACTGCGCAATTTCTGTATCCTGAATGTATATTGCTTGGAATAAACTAGGAATGTTTTGACCTTATAATGTAGACCCAGTACGTCTCAGTAAGGGAATGTAACTTTTATCTGCCTTTACACGTTGTAGGGTGGGTGTTGCAAGAAGGAGGAATGTAAAGTATATCCTTTCAGTCTGTTTCTAATCTACTTGTTAGGAAGCTTATGAAATTATATTGTACTTAGGTGACCTATGAACTATCTCGCTCCTGTCTATCTGTGTGCTCATCACGCCACTGTATTAGCCAGTGGTGGTTGCCTTGTTTTCTTCCCTCCCGCTCTCACCCTGTAGGGTTCTCCAGGTTGTATGCTGTTCACCTTGTCTCCTCTGACCTAATTTTCCTTTATTCATTATCGAAAGGAGATGTGTTGTAATCTTCTTTCCTATATTATATGCGGGTAGTACTTTCCGCCCCCACCCCTCTTGTACCCTTCCCCTCTTGGTATGCCCCACTAGAGTTTGACTTAGAATGTTAGCACCTCTTTAGACAGTCCTGGAGAGCAGGTGACAGAATAAAGACCGCTTTCACTTACCTCTGCTTCAATACTCTTCATTATAACTAATGGGATCCTTACAGCAAGCTATGCTGAAGAATTAAAGACTGGTCACCTTAGATGCTATAAACTTACGGAATCAGCACAAGTTGTATAGAATGACTGTGATTCCTTATTTATATTTTTTGTGCTTTCATCTGGGGTTTTCAAAGTTGTTATGAACAGGATGGCTTTTCTTTTCAACCTGCAATGTCACCATCAGTCTACGTTGTTGGACTCACCCTTTTTGTGCAATTTCCATCTTCCTCTTGACCTGGATAACCTCACAGCTCCTGGATACCTTCATAGGTGATAGGCAGTACTATATGAAATCCTGTTCGACTGATTGACCACATATTACTCTGTCATGCTTGAGAAGCTTTCTGACTGAAAAATGGGAAAGAAAAATGCTGATAGTTTTATGCCAAGTGTCAGGATTGGATATCAGTGGAGCACAGGTTTCTGTGTCTGGCATTAACCGACTTAGTTTCAGGGCTGATGAGGAAACCTCAGACAGTGGGCAGGCTGATTTGGAAGGGGTACAACAGATTTTAGATTCTGATGAGGAACTGGGCACAGTGTCCCAGGATCCAAAAGGTAATTTATTTCTACCAGTGGTCTCCAATCCTCCAAAGTCTCCAAAGGACAGTCCACTGAGTCAACCAATATTGAAATAGTTTGAGAATAAGCTGGGAGTGGGTCAAAATACAGACTGAAACAGAAAAAAGATCTTGGTATGGCGGTGCTGAAAGGTTACATCAGATCCTGAAAAGATATCTTCAATGCCAAAAAGCCCTTGGGTCAGACTAGGAATTAAAGCTTTCAGCATCTAAAAATTTCCATATGCGTTTGTGATGCCATCTTCTTAGCTGTAACAATAAATACATATTTTGCAGTAGCATTTGCCTGAAGTATTACATGGCACTGTAGTCAAAATCACCCCACGGTGATCTTGGTCCGAATCACGTACAACAGGACAACAAATCTCCCCATCATACCCTAGAACACTATCAGATTGAGGGGGGCAAAATGTTTTTGAATACCCGCTGTACCTCTACAATGCTCAGTAAGTACTTAGGAAGCCTGTCACATAAGAAAAACGGATATATTGTTTTGTGTATTAAATTATTTTACCCTTTGACTGATAAAACCCAACCCTCGAGGCCTAGAGCAAATTCCCCAAGGAAAAAACTAGATTATGTACCTTCATTGGAAATGATGACTCAGTCACATACAGAGTATTGTGTAGATGTTGAAGTAAGGCAAAATGTCACAGACGTGCATTTAATACTGAAAAATAGATTTACTACTAATCACTTTTCACACCCTCCACAATAAGCGCGGTACTTCTTTGCCATTAGATTAACAGAAGGTCACATCTTAAAATGGAATAGTTAATTGTAATAGTATCTCTGTAGCCGACGCCTATTCTTCATTCACCTCATAACTTCCCGCGTCCACAGTGAAGTACATTAGCACTTTTTTCTATATATTTACATTATACTTCACTTATGCCATACTGTAAGAGAAAATAGAATTGAAGACCGTAGAGACATTGAGGACCATTGGGGTTGACTTGATCATGAGTCATATAGCCGCTGTCTGTTATTCATGCATAAAAACTTAATTCATGTCCTCAAGATGCTTTTCTGAGCCCAATCATTAGATGGTGGAACAATGCAAAACCTGTGGATCTTGAGTAATCTCAGGCCGTACAGCCACATTACAGGTAATTGTTTTTTTTTTCTTCTAACCACACAGGTGTCCTTTGTGTTCCAACATGCCCTAAGAGCCATCAATCCTCAGGAGGGTGCAAGATTACTCCCAAACTGACATCCCAGCAAATCCCTACTTCACATAAGAATTTACAGTCAATATGAGAAATTAATTAGCATTATTAATAATATTTAATGTAATTTGAGGACAGATAAAGTGGCAAGAATGAAACTTAATAAATGATAGTGCACAAGGAAAATTGACTGGTTTATATAATTTTTGATTGAATATAGTCCGTTTAGAAAGCCTTCCCCTTACTGTATCATGCATTTATATGGCTCCTTGACAGGTAGACTCTAAATACTTGTATGCCTAACGTTAAATAAAAACCTTATTTAAAAAAAGACTGACTGTTATACATTTTTGGATCTGTAAGCTTTCTTCCTAACGTTCTGCAATACAGAAACAGGAGACATGGTAATCTATCCTTTCCCAAGCATATGTATTTTTTGGGAATGCACTGTTCGAGGCATATGGGCTGCAGATGGTACATTTATGAATAGATCGCCATCTGGTGTTGGGCTCGGATGATTGCACTTGTTTTTCTTTTGGAGAAGTCTTTTGTCGTCACAAGACTGGTGACTCCTCCTTTGGTTGCTAGTGCGCATGGGCATCGGCTCCATCCTTAGATTGTTTTTTTCCGCCATCAGGTTCGGATGAGGATCGAAGCGCTACGGATCGACTTCTGGAAAAAAGTGATATTTCGGCGCGTATTCCCTTTCCAATTCGACGGTATTGTTATCGAACGCGAGTTTATTTCCATCTCGACGCGTTTCGACGTCAACAACAAAAGTTACAACTTCTACGTCGACTAGACCGGGAGGCCTATCTCGACGTAGTCCAGCCCGGAGTCCATGGAAAGGACTCCATTCAAAAGATGTCCAACGTGTGGTGCTAAGTTCCCACACAAGGACCTACACGAGGTGTGCAATCTCTGCCTATCACCTGAACACAAATCCAGGGACTGTGAAGCCTGCGTCGAGAATGCAGTCACAGGCAATCCCGGAGCTGTTCGAGGCCCAGCACCCCGAAGAACAAGAAGAAGATGAGGAGGAGTCTGGGTCGGAAGTGGACGAGTCTGATGTCGAAGAAATCGACGATCATCAAAACGTGAGTGACGACGTCCCCTTACCGAAAAACCAACCCCGTTTGGTGTCGACCCCGCCTTCGAGCCCGGTCAGACTACCGAAATAGGTTTCCTACGCCCCGCCTTTGGGCCCGGCAACAAAACCAAAACCGAAACACTCAGCCTCCCACCATGTCGGATCCAAGAAGCGGTCGACATCGACACCGAAGCTCCATACAAAGGAAGGCTCGCAGTCGAAACATTCCATGTCGAAACCTAAACATGCTTCGACGCCGAAGACTTACTCGACACCGAAAAAATCGGAATCGAGCAAATTTTCGATACCGAAAACACAGATCACTGACGGGCAGAAGCAAAGGCACCTTTCGGAACCAAAAATTTCAGTACCGACACAGGAGCATCAGACAGATCCAAAACAAAAGACTTTGTTTATAGATCCGCAAACTGGCAAGGTGGTGACAAAACTACCTATGAAAAAGGAAGAATGAACAGTTGAACGACAAAGCTCTTCCTCCTAAAAAGAGAACAATGGGGACAAATACAACTCCTCCCCTTTCTCCTCAACCTACAGACACACCATCTTCTCCTCTTCCTTACACTCTGCCAGCTATTCCTCCACCTTCTACACCAAGACCATCTACACCTCAAACAGATGTAGAAAGTGATACAGGGGAGGGAGAACTTCATGGGGATGACGACACTGCCCCAGATGAAACAGACCCATGGGAGGATTATAATGCAGGGTCAGATAATGATAACGACCCCGAACTATATCCCTCAAAACCCTCACCACCTGATGATAATACAGGTTTTGTACAGTTAATTAATAGGGCAGCAAAATACCACAAGGTAGAATTACACAAGGAACCTCAAATAGAGGATTTCCTTTTAGAAACGCTACCTGCTGCACAAAGAACATCAGGAACACTACCAATGCTTAAGGGTCTTCTCAATCACACATCTGACATATTCAAAGACCCTGTGAGGGCTAGGGTATTAAACCCAAGAATTGATAAAAAATATAAGGCAGCCCTAAAGGACCCAATATTTATCAAAGGATATGTACCTCTAGACTCGCTCGTAGTCACAAACGCTCGTAAGAGAGCAAACTCATTAACTACAGGAGAAGCTCCTCCTCCTGATAAGGAGTCCAAGTTAATAGATGCCTCTGGCAAGAGAGTAGCATCCCAAGCGGCAAACAGTTGGCACATAGCTAACACACAAGCGCTACTTGCACGCTATGATAGAGCTCATTATGATGAGTTAGAAAAACTCATTACACATCTCCCTAAAGAACATCAAAAAAGGGCAGATCAGCTCATACAAGAAGGGAAGATAATAACTAACACTTCCATTAAATGCGCATTAGACGCAGCAGATACTGCAGCAAGATCCATCAACACCAGTATCATGTTAAAAAGACATGCATGGCTCAGAGTCTCAGGGTTCAAACAAGAAGTACAAACATCCTTATTGAACCAGCCTTTTGATGAAAAAACACTTTTTGGCTCACGTACAGACGAGACGTTAGAAAAAATGAAAAAAGACACAGAAACGGCTAAATCAATGGGAGCATTGCAACAGCCAACTCAAAGGGGTTCCTTTCGGAGGTCCACCTGTAGAGGCGGGTCAAAGAATACAGGCACAAGCCAGCAATCTACCTCTTTTACACCAACATCACCCAGAGGTAATTCAAGAGGCAGTTACAGAGGTAACAACAACAAGGGTAGAGGTCGCGGAAATAACAACCGCAACTCCCCAACCCCAAAACAGTGACTTCATACAACTCCCCCAAGACCATATAACACTGGTTGGGGGACGTCTATCACAGTTTAAGCATGGGCGGAAAATCCGTTTCGCTCGCGGATTTTGCGGATTTTCGGGAAATCTCCCGCAAAATCCGCAAATCCGCGAGCAGCGGATTTTGCTCGCACTGCTCGCACTGTTCGCGTGAGTTCGCGGCTTCCCAGTACAACTTCGCGCCCCGCGAATAAGTGCAAAATTGCAGAAATACGATCTAATCAAAACTGAAACTACTTACCAGGTTCAAAAGTTCAGGCTCATCATTAGTAGCCATTTCCTGTAGTGCTTGCTGAGGGGCCCCTCCAGAGTTCAGTTGCCAGTTGCAACTATTATGTGACCCTGCTCTGAACCTCAGAATAGTTACACATATGCCACAAAGGTCCTGAATTACAGCTAAGGGAGACAAGCAGGAGCCAGGCAGTTCAAATCCATTAATCAGCCCCTAATTCATTATTGTCAGTTGGGGCAGGGCAGGTGTTGTAACTAATTTTGAAACAATGAAAGCACTTAGCAAGTGCAAAAGTTCACTAATCAGGAAGCACTAAGGAAGCAGGTGCCAGCTAAAAAAATATTCTGTGACACATTAATCAGCCCCAAATTATTTCAGGTCACTTGAGGCAGGGAAGGTGTGCTTGCGTTGCCACAATAATGTACACTGACTGGACAACCAGAGGGTGCTGTGATGAAACAGAGGGTGGCATGGGTGGGCCAGAGGGTGGCATGAGTAGTCAGAGAGTGGCAGTGGTGACAGAGAGTGGCAGTGATGAAGAAGAGTGTCCCAAACAGGCTGGACACGTAGAAACAACAAGTTCGCGAAACTTGCGACCCGACAGGTAAGTTCGCAATTTGCGACATTGTACAAAATCCTCGCGAACTGGCAGAAACCCGCGCAAACACAAAAAAAAAAAATTCGCGAGAATTCGCGGATTTTGCGGATTGCGAGTTCGCAAATCCGCAAAATTCGCGAACGCGTGATTCGCAAAATTCGCCCATGCTTATCACAGTTCCTACCCTTCTGGGAAAACATCACATCAGACAGGTGGGTGAGACAAATTATCCAACATGGTTATTGCGTAGACCTCACAGCTACCCCACCAAACATCCCCCCCAAACAGCGTCCAATGAGTCAAGATCATCTAACACTGTTAAAACAGGAAGTACTATCACTGCTACAAAAGCATGCTATAGAGAAAGTTCCACAACATCAACAAGGAACAGGGGTATACTCTCTATACTTCCTAATTCCCAAAAAAGACGGGTCTCTAAGGCCAATTCTAGACCTCAGACCTCTCAATGCATACATAAATTCGGAACATTTCCACATGGTCACGCTCCAACAAGTACTTCCTTTACTGAAGAAAGGGGACTTTCTTTCTACACTGGATCTAAAAGACGTTTACTTTCACATCCCAATCCACAAAGCCCACAGGAAATACCTCAGGTTTGTTGTGGAAGGACAACATTATCAGTTCAAAGTCCTTCCATTTGGGGTCACAACAGCACCAAGGGTGTTCACAAAATGCCTAGCAGTGGTTGCAGCACACCTAAGAAGACAACAAATACATGTCTTCCCTTACTTGGACGATTGGCTAATAAAAGCCAAATCACAAGAAGAATGTCTTCAAAACACACAAAAGACCATTCAGTTGCTGCACCAACTAGGGTTTACGGTGAACTACACAAAATCCCACCTGCAACCAAACATGATTCAACAATATCTAGGGGCTACTATAGACACAGAAAAAGCCAAGGTATACCCCAATCCAATCAGGATACAAATGATGCTCACATTGATCCAAAGATTTCAACCACAACACTCACTAACAGCTCGAGTGTTCATGCAGCTTTTAGGGAGGATGTCCTCTTGCATACTGCTAATACCATATGCCAGACTACAAATGCGTCCGCTGCAGGAATGTCTAGCAACACAATGGAATCAGGCTCAAGGTCAGATTACAGATCTGGTGTTGGTAGACGACCGCACACATCGCTCTCTGACGTGGTGGAACACAACAAACATTTCCAAGGGGCGGTCGTTCCTAGAACCGATTCCACAAGTGATACTAACAGCGGATGCATCGCTCGCCGGATGGGGAATGCATATGGACAAATATACAGTGCAGGGAAGATGGAGTGTACATCAAAAAAGACTGCACATCAATTATCTAGAACTACTAGCAGTGTTTCTAGCATTAAAATCTTTTCAAATGCAGATTCTCAACAAAGCAGTCCTGATCAGAACAGACAACATGACAGCAATGTATTATATTCAAAAACAGAGGGGGGACACACTCTCTCCAACTATCCAGACTAGCGCAGGACATTTGGAGATGGACCATTCCTCAAAAGATCTATCTGTTAGCCGAACACCTACCAGGAGTTCAAAATCAGATAGCAGACATCTTAAGCAGAGAGTCAGAACAAGTACACGAATGGGAACTGCACGACCAAATACTGCAGCTATTCTTCCAAAGAGGGGGACAACCAGAGATAGATCTCTTTGCCACTCATCAGAACGCAAAATGCCAAAGCTTCGCATCCAGGTACCCACACCACCTGTCGCAGGGCAATGCGTTATGGATAAATTGGTCGAACAAATTTGCATACGCTTTTCCCCCTCTCCCACTAATCCCATTAGTGGTTCGAAAACTGCAACAACATTCAATGACAATGATACTAGTAGCACCCACGTGGGCACGACAGCCGTGGTTCACCACGCTACTGCAACTCTCACAGGTGCCACATCAAAAGTTACAAATATTACCCATGCACATTACACAGAACCATGGAGAAATAATGCACCCAGATCCCAAACAATTGAACATAGCGATCTGGCTCCTGAGGTCATAGAATTTGAATACTTAAATTTACCTCCAAACTGTATGGAAATCATTAAGCAAGCAAGACGTCCTACCACCAGAGCATGCTATGCAGGAAAGTGGAAAAGGTTTGCTGTATACTGTAACAGTAACAACATCAACCCTCTGGACGCATCCACTAAAGAGATTATTTGCTATTTACTACACTTACAGCAATGTACCCTTGCTTACACCTCTATTAGAGTACATCTTGCAGCTATAGCAGCGTACCTGCAAAACAGGCAACATCTATCACTGTTTAAAGTGCCAGCAATAAAAGCTTTCATGGAAGGCCTCAAAAGAGTCATTCCACCAAGACTACCGCCTTCCCCATAGTACTTACCAGACTAATGGGACCACCTTCCGAACCTATGCATAGGTGTGAAATACAATTCCTTACATGGAAGGTAGCCTTTCTTATAGCCATTACTTCACTCAGAAGAGTAAGTGAAATACAGGCATTTCACAATACAAGAACCATTCCACAGTTACACCAAAATAAAGTGGTTCTTAGAACAAACCCAAAATTCTTACCTAAAGTAATTTCAGCATTCCACATCAATCAACCAGTGGAACTACCAGTCTTTTTTCCAAAACCACAGACGGTAGCAGAAAGAGCCCTTCATACATTAGATGTCAGAAGGGCAATATTGTACTACATAGAAAGAACACAAACTTTCAGGAAAACCAAACAACTATTTGTAGCGTTTTCTCCAACACATAAAGGCAATCCTATCTCTAAAGCAGGCATTGCCAGGTGGATGTAAAATGTATACAAATATGTTACATAAAGGCAAAAAGGACATTAACTGTTCCTCCTAGAGCTCACTCTACATGTAAACTAGGGGCATCTATGGCATTCTTAGGAAACATTCCTCTGGATGACATATGCAAAGCAGCAACCTGGGTTACACTGCATACCTTCACAAAACAATACTGTGTAGATGTGCAGGCAACACAACAGGCTAGAGTGGGCCAAGCTGTACTAAAAACTTTATTTCAAACTGTTGCAACAGACACTGGTGATCACCACTAGGGAGGTAACTGCTGTATAGTCTATTCATAAATGTACCATCTGCTGCCCATATGCCTCGAACGGAATATGCTACTTACCAGTATGCATCTGTTCTTGGCATAGAGGGCTGCAGAGTGGTAAATGTCCTCCCAGCCTCCCCGGAAACCTGTGTCTGTTCCAACACTATCTTATTTAGATACACTTACATGGGCATTTCTCTCTGTATTCTATCATACTACTCCATCTAACCCTACTATGGCAAAACAATCTAAGGATGGAGCCGATGCCCATGCGCACTAGCAACCAAAGGAGGAGTCACCAGTCTTGTGACGACAAAAGACTTCTCCAAAAGAAAAACAAGTGCAATCATCCGAGCCCAACACCAGATGGCGATCTATTCATAAATGTACCACTCTGCAGCCCTCTATGCCAACAGATGCATACTGGTAAGTAGCATATTCCTTCCGCTGCAAGGTAAACAGTTGTGCACCCCTGCCCGGAGTGCCCTACTGTAATGGTGTCCTGACCCTTATTTTGGCCCTGGTATATAGCTAACTAGAGTACCAAGGCCTAGGCCTATCCCTGGTAATGGAAGATTCCCCAACATGTTCTGTGAACCAGAGGGGAGCACGAAGGGTGCCCTATTAAGGGGCAGTATTCTACTCTCCATACCCAGGGTAAAGCGGTAGTGGCGGCATACTGTATTTACTGATTCTTTAATGTCACCAGACCTTTTCTCTTGGAGTGAAAAAGAGCGTATGTTACTGACCGATCATGTGTAACGTTCCGATGCGGTTTGAAACCCAGAACCTTAGGCGGACATCCGGTGTGCATGTTGAGAGTCTGTATATGCAATGAGTATGTATCGCAAGTATGGTATCTGGTAGTGGGGCTCTGTCTTGTGTGAATCCAAGTACTGAGGCCAGTGGGATCCATTTTGGATGCTCGTGGTTTAGCCTGTTACAAGATGGGGGATGAGGGCAAGTTCACCAGCTAGTGAAAGAGTGAACTGAGGAGAACGGAGACATGGCTACCTTTAGTAATTCAACTAGGACCTTTCTAGCAAAATATTGCAGAGTAGTTCTTCCTGACCAATGGTAGGCGTGAGAGGTTGGGCAGTTGTTTAAGATGAGGAAGTTTCTAGGCAGTTATAGCCTTTTTATCTATCTAATTACTCTCCACCTGATTGTCATCAGCCTTGTTGATTCAGTGAAGACACACTTTATTGTGCAAGTGTTTTGGATTCTCCTACTTGGAGCCAGACCTTTTGCTCCCTGCTTTGTTAGCCCTCTTTGCACAAAGGAAGTGTCTGAAACGTAGCCTGAAAACAGCATTTGAAAGAGAACCAACCTAAACCAATCCTGAAGCCTTAGACATGGGATCCACATCCCCATATCTAGACAATGTGTATAGACAACCACTTTGTTCCAATCCCACGTTCTTCTTTGCCAGGGAATGAAGTGCTCCACTGAGCATTAGAAGAGCTGTTGTCCAACCAGGGCTGGTGTTTGCCTTACAGCCTGGCTCTCAGAGGCATGGGGACATTATCTGAAGTCTGCGCTTTCTGCTGGAGGAGCGGAGGGCTTGCCTCAAGTGCCTAGAAGTCTGCCTGCTGAGGGAAAAGTGGTCCTGGCCTGCTGGAGAAAGAATTCTGCATGTTTGTGGTGCAAGAAGCTCCTAGAGAAAGCGAACTTCCCCACACCACGAAGCCAGGAGTGACAAGTCACAAGCAGGTCCCCTATGATTGCTTTGTGCATTTTTCGTGTAAGCTGATACAACATTGTACCAGAAGATCTGCTCAAGTCACACAGCAAATGGTTGTGGGCTGAGAGACTAGAGCAGCCATTGCCAACGCTGTGAGGAAAGAATGTGTTGACATTAAAGCGAGAATCTGCAATCGGCCTGGAGTCTGCAATGGCCAGATGACACTATCACAAAGGATTCAGCCTGGAGGCTGTAATTGGAACTGCAGGGTAACCCCCCCCCCCCCCCACCCCCCACAGCTAGTCAGGGAGGCCCCCCTTACTGAGGAAGGGCTTTGCTACGTGCCCCTGCCGCTTCACTTACCGCAATGTTTGTCGTCGTGAATGAGGCTGCCACAGCAGCCTACAAAGAAGAGTAACTGCTGCTATGAAGACAGGAGCTGATCCACTCCCACCTCACTGCCTAAACTGCTACAGAAAGCAGCAAGTAAATTGCAGTGGCTAGTCTGCACAGAGACAAGAGACTACAACGCATATGTGCTCTTGCCCTCCACTAACTCCCTGAGAACCCTGTGACTGCTCCCCTTGCCCCCCACTAACTCCCTGAGAACCCCGTGACTGCTCCCCTTGCCCCCCACTAACTCCCTGAGAACCCTGTGACTGCTCCCCTTGCCCCCCACTAACTCCCTGAGAACCCTGTGACTGCTCCCCTTGCTACCTTGAGAGTCCAGTGTTCAAAGGGTTGTATTTATCCCCGATTGCTGAGCCTTTATAGGATGGACTCCGGAGCATTAGCAGCAATGGACCCCAACCACCATAGTAGGGACCCAGCTGATTGCCCTGTGACAAATAGGGTCTGACCGTACAGCCTTGAGTTTAATTTGACCATCTAAGAAAGTTACTTGTCTGTAATTGCACTGCTCCAGCAGTGGTATCTCATAGGTCATTGTGGTTTTACTAATTCCACATTGTCATCCGTGGAATATACACTTGGTTAGGTAGTCATCCACCACATTTGGGTGCGGTTTTACCCGCAGCCAAAGGTTGCATGCGCCCTAAGCTCCCAGCAGAGGATCCCCAAGATTCTTCTATAAAGCAAGGTGCATACTCAAAATATGAAACATGACTGACCTCAGAGGAGATTGAGTTGAGTGTGAATCTAAGACGTCAACATTGAAGCTTAGACGCTTCGTAATAGAAAAGCAAGTAGTTACCTGTCTCACTGGTCCATGTGCCATTGCCTCATTACCGGCACAATAAAGTTTCAGAAAAAGACTGAAGTTATTCACTTTGCCTTTGTGCAAATCTCTTGAAGTGGCATAAAGAACGCACGCCTCTTCGAAACGATGTAGGTGGAAGGCTAACGCTTTTGCATGAGCATTACCACCTGCAGATTCAATCCAGTCAACATACCACCTTCCAAGAGAGGCGAGGATATAGGCCCTGGCAATACCTGCCCACACACATCTGGAAAACAGAGGACCAGCACACTGTACAGGCGGGTTTAGGACTCCCATGGGTCACAGTGAGTTTTCCCACGTGAGATAACAGTTTTTGGGAGGCAGCAAAAGAGGAGACAATTACTGACTGTGCAGGGACAGAAAAGTGCTGTTGATGGTAACAATGATTCCCATTGGAACGAATATTGCTGATGTAGGGAGCAGCAAAGAAGCAGTCGTAAGGCCATTGAATGGAGTTAAAAAAAGATTATATTGTGTTGCAAGCTGACACTGAATCTCATTTAGGGTCTGTAGTCTAATTAAAAACTTGAGGTTAATTTGGAAGCAATTGCAGAAATATCACCCGAACCCGGAAGCTCACTAGGTAGAAACTGCAAAAACAAGAGTTAGAGACAGCTATGGTTTTTAGGTCGAGCCTGGGAACACGCATCCGAAGGATGCGGTCCAGGTGGAGAACTATAGCTAGCTAACACGGGGGAATGACGGACAAGAAACTGCCACGCGCTTCTCCCCGGCTGGATTCAGCTGCGTGCACGCGCACCCACACTCACGCATGCGCACATCACAGCCACACGCATACACAGCCACACGCATACACAGGCACACCCCCCCCCCCCCCCCACCCCGCACCTACACACATACTAGCGCACCTACACGCACACACAGAGACCCCCCACACACACACCAGCGCACCTACACACACGCACGCACACATACAAAGACCCTCTCCCCCCCGCCGCCGCCGCAATTGCACACATACACATACACACACACACACACACCAGCACCGGACCCCACTCACCGGCAACGCAGGATTTCTCTTCTCTGGGGCGGCCCCGGGGCGCTCCGTAGCTCATGGGAGCCCCGGGCCGCGGGAGGACTCGGCTTCTTTGCTTAATCCCGGCGGGCAGCCAATCATAGCCCAGCAGCAGGCGGGACTTCCTTCTTTCTTCTGTCTTCTCTCCCGTTGCCTGGCTTCCTGCCTCAGGGGTCCGCCAATGGCAGCGCGGCCCAAATTCAGCTGGGTGCACACAAAATATCACTCGTTCTTAATGTCGCCTGTTTTGAGTTTATTACCCAGGGAGACATGAGCACATTCCTCTTGTGTGCTTTGGTCTCAGGCCGTTAATTGTTGGCATTGTCATTGTGTAGGATGTTTATTTTACTTATGTATCCAGACGTGAGCGCATAAGTCCTATAGTGCAGGTTACCTAGGTTTCAATCTCTAAAATGTTTGTCTAACCCCACGGTTCGTGTTTACTTGGATTAATAACGCTTTCAGGCGTCATGTGATTACAAGGACGACTCGAGTTTTGTATTGGCATTCTGCCTCTTTAAATACAGATCGTATCTTAGAAGAGGGTGGAGCGCGCGCTTTCACGTATGCGCGTCACGTCTATCTGTTCACGAGACAGCCGCCTCGCGGCTCCTTACTTTGGTGAGCGCAAATGCGGCTTTGCTTTTTATTACTTCGGCGTTTGGTAAGCTGTCTCGGTCAGCACAGTATTAATCCGGTTTCCAATGTTTACTTCGCAGCAGTTATTTAACGCTTCGGGCAGTTGGATCACGAAGCACCATTGAGACCTTACGTTTGACTCAGGTAAGATGCGGATCACAGTTCACATAAGGGTAACTAGCATTGTAAAGTTGTTTACGGGACACTAC
This sequence comes from Lissotriton vulgaris, assembly GCF_964263255.1. Classification (NCBI taxonomy): domain Eukaryota; kingdom Metazoa; phylum Chordata; class Amphibia; order Caudata; family Salamandridae; genus Lissotriton; species Lissotriton vulgaris. The sequence continues at coordinate 279,144,741 of NC_141699.1, forward strand.
ATTAGATTTTACTATCAATACTTATGTCTTTTTCAGTCTCGGATTGCGTCGATAATTTTCTTTATTCTGATATTCGGACAGGGTAAGCCGTGAGTGCATGGTTTGGATTCTATGAGCACAGAGAAAGCATGAGGTTGCATAGTTTTTTTGGGCATCTTTTGTCACTTTTTCGTAATTTTGTATTAGTCACATGTGACACAGCATTTGATTCTTGATTTTGGAGCATCATACGGGTGATGCTGACACCGTCCACCCATATTTTCATATTTTCGTATACTGCAGTGAGCACAAACAACCTGGTCTTTAGCCCCCTTACTATTAGCCACGTGGGCATTTTTCCGTTTTCTCATTCACATCTCGTTAAACTCAGAGTGCAAATCCTACTAGCATTTTTGATGGTATCATGTTAAGTACATGTTTTTACGAGACATTTCCATGTCTTCTGACTGTAATTCTGTACCTTGTGTTGTAGATCAGTGAGGAGGACACCATTGTTTTGGAGAACTGCTGATATTTTGCATATTGTATATCCCCTGAAAAAGGGTTCATTCAGAACCCGAAATGCATTGGGATTGAAATTTACACTTTTTTCTGCAAAAAAAGCTGCATATTGGTTTATGTTCATGTACGAGTGTCATTGTTTGTTATTATTTTTTTGACACAACTTGAACTGTTGCGAATCATAATAATTCTGGATTGTATCAAGTTCTACTATTTCATTTCTAGAAAGGAAAACATTTAGCACTGATAAGGATTTATAAAAGCAAATTTCAAAACGTTTGAGTTTGTCTAATATTCTCGGAGACTCTATTAGTCCTTAGCTGTGCTTCACATAGACAGTGGTTGTCCACTGTCTCTAGTTTTACTCAAAGTCCAGGGTGGCATTAAGACAAGCATCCAGAGTAAGGACAAGACTAAAGAGTTAGAAAAACACAACTTAATTTATCCCAGAGTACCAGTTTTATGATGATATAATTTACTATTATTCAAAGCCCACATGAGCCTACAGGTTGAGAACCATTTTTTTTTACAGCTTTCCTTGTATGTAGAAATCTAAATAGCCGTGGTGGTAAAATACCGAAACAGTCCTAGTTGGCACTTGACTAATAGGTCATTATTTCCAGTCTCCACCTTGATGAACTATTCTCGTCGGGCTTCTGAAAGAAGTAGCTGTCCAGCTGCCTAGAAATAGCTCTGCTGTGCAGCCCAGGCTACTAAATGTGAGGCTTTTGCTAGGCTGAATATGTAATTCAAAATTCTAAACTGAAAAACGTTGATGCAAAAATGTCTGCATTTCAGAATTTATATGCTGATGTTTGAAGAAAAATTGTTTGATTTGAAAAATATATTTAAAGTGGATATTTGAGTGATAAAACATGAGGTGTTGGAGTTACTTAGTGTTAACGTTACTTTGATGACAGGAGCATTGCAGCTATGGCCGTCATGTATTAACTGCTGATAGGCATTCCAAATCGATAAACCCTTTTTTTCCCTTTACTGCTGGCAACCTTGAAATAATTACCGCGGTAATCTTACAGGGACTGCCCACTAAAGGTAGACATCTTGAGGGTTCAGTGCTCTCCCACTTCCGCCTTTGTACTGATTTATTGTATCCAGAGGCAGCCTGGATTGTGCACCAGCTTCACGCATGATATATTAATTACTAAGAGGACTTTTGTCCTCCTAATTACCGACCCAAAGGGTCGAACTACACATCAATTGCCCATGGAGACACTGCTCAGTTTCAAGCCCAGCCGAGTGAGGCACAGTTTGTGTGTCACAGAAATTCTGACACATCCTGGTTACGTCATCCAATCACAACCTTGTGGCTCTACTTTTAATCAGGTGTTCCGGTTATCTCATTGTCCTGAAGAGAGTGCAACATTTCTAAAGAATTTGAAACGCCATTGACACCAAAGCACACTATCACTGCCTTAAAAGAATTTGCCTTTTTAATTGATGAGCTTATGCATAGTTCAGTTCTGTATGTTTTATCTCCTTCGGACACAGTGCATATTCGTTGATTTGTCTGCTTTTAGCACCTTCTATGTGACATTTGTAAAATTTCTATGTGGTCCACAAATTATTACACGATACGTGTAGTTTACTCTTCTTTTCTGTTTTGATTAAATGCATCCTTAAGGCTAGAGTGTATTAGTGGTTTTACCACACTAATTGCATCCATGAACCTATTTCTTTGCTTCACTGCAAAGTTGGTATAAATGAATTCAAGGTGAACCGTTGTGTTCAGTATATACTGAATGTCCAGTTTCAATTGGCTTAGAAGGTTGCACCTGTCTTAAATGTGTCTTTTTCAGACTTCGCACTTTAGTAAAACCGGCCCTCTTCTACCGCTCTGAATTGGTAATTTTGGATGAGCATAAAGCCGTCAACCTCGCCCTCACTCTATCTATCTATCGCCCTCACTCTATCGCCCTCACTCCTATCTATCTATCGCTCACTGGTTAGAGGCGGCAGACCCGAGAGCAGAGGACGGCCCGGGACCAGGGTTCGATTCCCGGCGCGGCAGGTTTCTGGACCTGGGTCAGCGGACTCGATAATTCTCTCGCCTCCGTGCCCACTCTGATCAGCGATCACACTCGGCAACTCTGGGCATTAGCTTGCCTCATCTTCACTAACGGCCCCACCAGACCGCCGGGGATGCCTGGTCTCACCCTGGAGATACCCATTAAGGGACCATCTCTCAGGGAAGCCAGGAAGGGTTTCGCAGCGGTCGAAGCGCCTTGTGACCCTCCGGGTAAGTAGTGCGCTATATAAATGCCTATACATTTACATTTACATCTATCGCCCTCACTCCTATCTATCGCCCTCACTCCTATCTATCGCCCTCACTCCTATCTATCGCCCTCACTCCTATCTATCGCCCTCACTCCTATCTATCTATCGCCCTTACTTCTATCTATCGCCCTTACTTCTATCTATCTATCGCCCTTACTCCTATCTATCTATCGCCCTTAATCCTATCTATCTATCGCCCTCACTCTATCTAGCTATCGCCCTCACTCTATCTATCTATCGCCCTCACTCTATCTGTCTATCGCCCTCACTCTATCGCCCTCACTCTATCGCCCTCACTCTATCGCCCTCACTCTATCGCCCTCACTCTATCTATCTATCGCATCACTACAGCATCACTCAAGGGCACCACAACATCACTATGCGCTACCACAGCATCACTGAATGCTACAGCATCACTTGTCGCCATCACAACGTCAATCAGTGCCACCACAGCATCAATCTGTGCAACCATTCAACAACAACTGAATCAAATATGTTCTCTCAATGTTTCAAGCTTTATTACAAATGTCACAAAAAGATGTTAATATTTCACTTCTGTTCTTGGATTTTCATCACAGTAAAATACACTGAACATAATCTTCACAAAAGTTATTTACAAAAGTTTAAGCTTTTGCCATTATAAATTACAATAACTTTTATTTAAGTATTTATTATTAAAAATACAATATAAGTCACGTAAATGTAACACATATTGCATTACAAATGCTATAGGTGTCACATTTGCGAAAGTTAAAAGTATTGGCATTGTAAATGACAAAGCTATTAATTTAGCTATTTTCAAAACCAACACATAAATAAAAAAAGTGTAATTTACAATACCAATAGCTCAAACTTTCCTAATGCGAGACCTATTGCATTGCAAATGCTTGTTAATTATTAGTATAGGTTACTGCCGGTCTGCTGCCTTTTCAGCAATGTAAATAAAAGATGTGCTCTTCCACAAGCCAATGTTTTGCATTTCATCTTCCTTCCCTAAGAGGATGCACAGTGGTGCTTAAAGAGAATATTTTCCTATTTTTTTCCTCTTGAACTCAACACTTATTGGTCGCACGCTACGTCCAGCAATTGATTATTTTTTAAAAAAATATGCAACTCTCAGCTTTCATAGATACATTAATTGACAGAGGTGACTTTTTAAGAAGTTTCACGCCCAGACCCTCTCCAGCCCTTCCAAGTTTCCCTTTCTATCATTTTGCTTCTGGACTGTCATTCCCTTTGCTGGGATACTATCTTAAAAGTTAACCATAAGTTTCTGAAAGGTTTTGTCTTAGCTCCCAGGTAAATATAGTATTATTGTTCGATGATCAGCTCATGTCCAGACAGATCATCTCAGTTCACACTCTTAGACTTTTAATACGATTTTAAGTATTCGACCAGAAGAGATCAAGAAAACAGTACAAGCATGAAAGCGTGCACGTAGTTGCAGCAGGACACTGGACTATCACTGATTGGCCAGAACACAGTGCAGATGTTTGGGGGCACTGAAAAAGTGTTTGCAATTGTGTAGTGCTAACCGCAATTTCTATTGTCGAAACACAGAAGAATGGTTACTGTGGACTCATTTAATTCGGTGTTCAGAATTCAGTTAAAACAAGACACACTGTATCCACTATAGTAGGAAGAGGATCGGTAAGGCGGGCTTACTTTTAAACCTTGCTTCCCAAAGATGTAGGAGTAGGGGAAAGGATAACAGTAGCATGCTATGTGATTAATAAATATTTTATATAATGTGGAAAGTTGATAATACGTAAATCATCTGAACATGTTCATCTCTTTATGATCATGTACGTTCAAAAAGATTATAATTTAGTGGACAAATTATTTCCTAGTACAGTGTATGAATGACACGATATTTCTATAGCAAAAGCCCAAAATCAGCGGAGCAGTGTACAGGGTCAAAGGCAAGCTTAAAGTCGGCGAGTAATAGGAAAGGAACTAGAGTTGTTACCGGTTGATGTTTTGTGATGTACTGTTCTTTAAAGAGGTGAGTCTTCAACTCGTCCTAAATTGGAGCAGCGTTGGGGTAGTCCATATGGGTAAAGGGATGTTGTTCCAGATTCTGGGTGCATAGATAGAAAAGGCCTGTTGTATTGTTTTTTTCTTTTTTACACTCCTTTTTCTGCAGTCTGATAGTGTCCTGGCTGCAGGTGGGTCGATAACCACCAGCGATGGTGAGCTTATCTGCAAGATAAGCAGGGTGCTGGTTACGATGGCTTTGTAAATGATGCCGGTGATCAAGATGCTGTAAGCTAGCAAGGGGAGCCAATGGCGTTCCAGCAGAATTGGGGTGATGTTATCGTGCATCTTAAGGTCCTGGAACAGATGTGCTGCAGCATGTAGGATGTCTGTATAGTGTGCAGTCTGAGAGGCCATGGAGTAAGGCATTACCACTGTACAGATGCGAAACTATAAGAGCTTGAACAGTCATTCTAAAGCCGCTTTCTGGAAGAAACAGCTTGATTTTCATCAAAAGAGAGAGCTGGCACCAAGCGGTCTTTGTGTTTTTTTTGGGCAAAGTGTTCAGAGAGAGAGAGAGAGGTTGGAGTCCAGGGTGAATCCAAGTGATTTGGCATTTAGTAAGAGTAGGAGTTTGAAGCTGCCATGGTTCATGTTACTGAGCCAGGTTTGTACTATGTACTCTATATTTTGTATTATTCCATTTAACCCCTTCACTACGGCGGCTATTCCGCTGCAGTGCTAAGGGGGGAGGGCGGCCGAGCGGCGGGCGCATGCTGGTGACGGAACCTCTCCGTCACCAGCATCGGTTGCGCTGTGCTCATGACGGAGCGGTTCTGTCACGGCCCCGCCCACTCAATAGAACGCGCCGCGCAGGCACGAAATCAGCGCGCGCAAGCGCGGTGGCCGGGCCATAACGGAACTGCTCCGTCATCAGCACAGCGCGACCGCGGTTGATGACGGAGCGGGGAACTACTGCCGAAGCCCAGAGAGTGCTGATCACTTTGTGTCCTGCTTTTCCTGACTGCAGAGCAGCGCCTCGCGGCCCCCGCTTCGCGGGTTCCGCTCGTAGGCTAAAGACTCTGCTTGACACCTGTTCTTGCTAGCTGATAAGTGCATAGGAGCACCAACGCGATTTTGCCGACCTGACATCTGCTCCCTAAGGCTTGAGGCGGGACTGCGAGGACCAGCGTGCAGCGCGGCACTGATTAGCCGCAGCTGGTCCTCTTCCCGCCCCTCCACCCATCAAAAACATTGAGGTGAGAGAGAAGCCTGGGAACTACTGCCGAAGCCCAGAGAGTGCTGATCCCTTTGTGTCCTGCTTTTCCTGACTGCAGAGCAGCGCCTCGCGGCCCCCGCTTCGCGGGTGCCGCTCGTAGGCTAAAGACTCTGCTTGACACCTGTTCTTGCTAGCTGATAAGTGCATAGGAGCACCAACGCGATTTTGCCGACCTGACATCTGCTCCCTAAGGCTTGAGGCGGGACTGCGAGGAACAGCGTGCAGCGCGGCACTGATTGGCCGCAGCTGGTCCTCTTCCCGCCCCTCCACCCATCAAAACATCGAGGTGAGAGAGAAGCCTGGGAACTACTGCCGAAGCCCAGAGAGTGCTGATCCCTTTGTGTCCTGCTTTTCCTGACTGCAGAGCAGCGCCTCGCGGCCCCCGCTTCGCGGGTGCCGCTCGTAAGCTAAAGACTCTGCTTGACACCTGTTCTTGCTAGCTGATAAGTGCATAGGAGCACCAACGCGATTTTGCCGACCTGACATCTGCTCCCTAAGGCTTGAGGCGGGACTGCGAGGACCAGCGTGCAGCGCGGCACTGATTGGCCGCAGCTGGTCCTCTTCCCGCCCCCTCCACCAGACCTTCCTAGATAACCTGCGGCAGCAACGCGCACGCGGGGCAAACACCGGGGCTAAGACCGGGCAAAGAGCGGGCCGTTTAAGGCCGTTCAAGGACGGCAGAGGACGGCCCAGGCCCTGAATCCCTGTCTCTTCGCCCTGAAACCACCATCCAGGTAGGCTGATTTGTCGCTTACTCCTCTTCGAGGCCACATCCTTTCAACGCCTGGTACCGTTTTACCAACGTTAATCATGCGACACAAAACTAGAAGCTGTACTAAAAAAGCTACGGAGGTAGCACAAGTGACTGGTCCCATTGACCTTTTTATCTCACGGGTAAACGAGACAATTGACAAGAGCATTGTACTTCTGGAGAAAAGAGTCTCTTTGGACCTTATGAATGCCAAACGCTCCTCCCTGGGCTCCCTTGCAAATGCAAATTCACCTTCCCAGCAAGCCTTGAACAACCGCTCTTTACCCTTGCCCTCGTCCACTATAGGCACTGCTACAGTACCGAGTGCCGTTGACTTGTCAGTTACTTGTTCGGACTCGGACCCTTCCTTTGTGGATCTGGAGGCGACCCCAGATCTAGAAGCCTGCCGGACACCTAGAGAGACGGAACCGGGCCCGGATGGGCTAACTGCCAAGTCGACCCCTTCCGTGCCTAGTGACTCCGGGGGTAAGGCTACTATTATACCTATAAATGCAGTGCCCAAGTCTAAACCCAAGGAGTCTAAACCCAAGGAGAAGCCCAAAGCCAAAGCCAGGAACCACAATTTGGTATCACCTACTCCACACTTGGCGTCTGGCATCCCCTGTTGGGTCGAAAATATGGTTACGGACCTCAAGCAGGATCTTGAGGCCACAATAGCAGCTCAAATTAAACCCTTGATTTCTAAACTCGACAGACTTACGTCACTCATTAATACAAAATGGCCCAACAAGATCAACGAGCCTGGGTCTGTCCAGCAACAAGGGCACAGAGAACCACCCCCTAATCCTCAACCTCCAGTCAAGGTCACTAAGACTATAACCGACAAGGCGAAAATACCCCCATCCACCAAGGATCCACCTGCATCACACTTGCCCCATCCAGGGAACAATTTTGTTCAACCCCCACTTATCCCCACTCCAAAAGCGGTGAGCGATGTTTCGTCCTTGCAGCAACCAGCCGCTGGTACTAAATCTACCATCTCCCAATCAAAGGATTCTAAAGGGAAATCCACGAACACCCCAGTTTCTCACTCTACAAATAACTCTGAAGCCCCCAAGCCTAGGCAGGCTCGCTACAAATCTATTAGCCTGCCACCAGAAGTCTCTCCTTTCGTGGTTGTGTTGACTGCTGTCCCCCCACTGAAGGAAGGAGTGAAAGAAACCTATGTAGAGTTAAGAAACAAATGTGCCCAGTGGCTCCAACTACACAGACCCCTACCCAGTAGTATGAGTGGGGAAATCCTTGCTGTGCGTAGAGGGGATTGGGTGGGTAGGAGTAAGAAAACAATATCAGGGGATGTAATTACTGTCAATTTTAGGGATGTAGGGGCAGCGAGTTTCATCTGCAATACACCTAACAGTGGTCCTGCCACCCAAATAAAACCACTCCCCTTGTCTTACTTCCTCCCTAACTCGTTAAGATCCAACTTCCATCGGCCAATTTTTCCAAGCAATCAAGGACCTGCACATCCCCCACAATATGCCCCTAACCACTGGCAGCAGCCGCCTAATTTTCCATCTCTGGTTCCGCACCATGCTGGCCCTCAGTGGCAACAACCTTTCCACCCTTTACCACCTTTTTTCCAACCTGCCCAGCAGTGGCAACAACTCCCTCAGCCATCAATATCTGCTAACCATCAATGGCAACAGCCATGGCAGGACCCGTCTTCATCCTTTAACCCCTCTTATTCACAGTTTGCCCATCCAAATAGGTACTGTGTACTAGATGAGGTCGATTGACTTTCCCTCAAGGGAGGCCTAGATGCTAACCTCCCTCACAGTAATAACACTACGAAGGATGTAGTATTGGATACATCTCTTCTTACATACCCAGAGGTGTCACCATCTTCACCAATTAGGGGCAGTGTAGATCCACCTAACCCCCAATTTGCCGTGATCCCAGATGGAGTTTCACCACATGGCGAGCTAAAAATCCTCAGTTGGAATCTTGCTGGGATCTCAAGGAAATTAGGCCTCCCGGAGTGGAATGCCCTGGTTGATACTCATAAAATTTGTATATTCCAAGAGACATGGGCTACTGAACCACTGCACCGGGTTGGGTTTGTCACTTTTTTTACACCAGCAGTAAAACCTAAGGCAGAGAAGGGGCGGCCATCGGGGGGGGCTTATTATTTGGATAAGCATCCTGCTTAACTGCAGGCTAACTATCAAGAAGGCAGGAACACCTGATATCCTTGGTATTTCCCTACTGGGCTTACAGGGAGGAAAAACTGTCGACCTCTATAATGTTTACATCAGAGGAACAAAAAATGGGCGCATCTCACCTACAATAATGGGTCTTGAGGCCCAACTAGGGGAGCTGAGTGGACTTGGTCATATTTTAGTAGCAGGGGACTTTAACTGCACATACGAGCCACTCCCCCTAGAAGGAATACCTGACTTAGGAAAAGAGGATAGCAGATGGGGTATCCCTACCCTCTCTATCCCACCCATCAAGCGCAGGACTCGCAGTGCAATCCATCTAAACGCACTCACATTGGAGTTTGGTTTAAGAGCAGCCAATGGCCGTACTCGATCTGATCTGCTGGGTGCTCCCACATTCAACAGAGTTGGTCACTCTACACGGATTGACTACATCCTGTTGGATAGGGGCCTCTGGAGTCTTGTTATCGACATGGTTGTTACTACTACCATAGAGAGTGACCACAACTCACTTTCCTTATCTTTAAAAAACCTTTGGCCCATTGAAGTGTTGCCAGTCCCACTAAGCTGCCCACAGGGGATTACTGTCTCCACTTGTGGCAGGCGTTTAAAGTGGAGCAAGATTATGTGCAACACCGACAAATTATCCACCATAGATGAAGTGGTTAAAGGCACGCAAGCCGAAATTGGCTCTATTGATTTAATTAAATCAGCAGTCAAGGCCACTGCTATTTTTGAAGCTGCCATAAAAACCATAGGGGACCTCTTTTGGGTACAATCGTCTTCAGGGAAACAGAAACCTCCATCTAAACCCAAAGGCAAACATGACTGGTACTCGGCAACATGCAGGAAGGCCAAATCTCGTTTAATAGAGGCAGTTAAAGGGAAGTCCCTCCCATTAATTCAAACTGCCAGAAGAGAACATAAAAAGGCCCTGCAGTCAGCTAGAAGGGAGTGGGATGATGCCTACTGGCTAACCCTTAAGGAAGCAAGTATGAAAAAAGATTCCAAATGTTTCTGGGACGCTATAAGGGCACGAAACAGACCGGATAGTGACCTTATAACCTGCAACATTTCGGGACAAGTATGGGAGGCCCATTTCTCCAAACTCTATTCCTGTCACAATGGCCCCAATGAGAGAGGGTTTGTTCAATCCTCTCCTTACATTAACTATATGCTTCTCCCTAGCGACCCTGACTTTACGCTAAAGGAAGTGGAATATGCTATAAACTCTATTATTCCACAAAAAGCTGCTGGACCAGATGGCATTCCCGGGGACCTGTTAAAATCTGATAGTGTTGAATGGGGCAAACTTATCCACTCCCTCCTTGCTGCCATCTGTAGGGGCGCCCCCATTCCCTTGTCATGGAAGGGGGCGGAGGTGGTTCCCATCCACAAGAAAGGCCCAAGGGATGATCCGTCCAACTATAGGCCGATTAGCTTGCTAGATGTCAGCCAAAAAGTTGTCGGTAAAGTTCTTTTACTCAGGATACTCAACTGGGTAGAAGAAAACAAAATTCTAACCGATTTCCAGGCCGGTTTTAGAGTAGGTACTGGAACGATAGAGCAAGCATTTAGGCTTATGATGATTTATTGGAAGGTGGTAGTGATAGGCAAGGGCAGTCTTTATCTCGCATTCATCGATTTAAAGACTGCCTTTGACCTTGTCCCTAGGGATTTGTTATGGAAGGTTCTGGCCAACATGGGGCTGCCACAGTATCTACTATCTCTACTGGTCAGGCTCCATCAGGACAGCTTTGCCCAATTAGGTGGGGTTCTGGAGGGGAGAAAACGGGCTGTATTCCGGTCGAGAGAGGGGTCCGCCAGGGATGTGTTCTGGCTCCCACCCTTTTTTCTTTGTACATCAATGGGGTGGTTGAGCATCTACTGAAATCTCCATCTGACGAACCATCCCTGGCTGGGGCACGCATACCGACCCTCCTCTTCGCGGATGACACGCTCTTAATCTCTAAAACCCCAATGGGACTACAGAAACTCTTGGACAATTTCCAATCATTTTGCACTGACCAGGGCCTGGTAATTAACACCAATAAAACAAAGTACCTGGTCCTTAATCCCCCCAAACAGCAAGTGCGTCCCCCCATCTTAAACACTGAGCCCTTGGAAAGGGTAAAGGTATTTGATTACCTAGGGATACGCCTTTCAGACAAAATGGATTGGACGCCCCATTTAGACAAGATGCTACTGAGCCATAAAAGGATTACAGGTGCCCTCTTGAGGGAGCAACGTTCCAGCTCATCCAAACCAATAGGAACAGTCCTCGAGATCTACGCTGCCAAAGGCGTCAGCTCTGCCCTTTATGGAGTGGAACTTTGGGGCTCTGCATCTACTGAAGCTCTGCAAAGATCCGAGAATAATTTCTGTAGACAAATAATGTCCCTCCCTCAAAGCACCCCACTTTTACCCTTATTCATGGACATTGGCTGCACCCAGATCGGCGAAATTCCGCCCTCTCCTATTATGGGCCTGTATTTGGCGGGTAGAAGAACTTAGTGGCTACGCCAGAGGTCTTGAAGAAATAATGGCATCACCGCACTGGGCCAGAATCAAATGGCTAAAAGATATGAAAATCCTATTGTCCAACTTGGGCCTACTCGATTCTTGGTTAAGCAGAACTTCACCTTCAAAACAAACACTCAAAAAGCTCTATTGGGATTGGATCTGCTCCCAAAGACACTCCAGCACGCCCCTTGGCAGGCTTACAGAGGACTTTTTGATATTTAAAGACTGTCCCAGGCGAGAACCCTACTTAGATATAATCGGGAAACCTTTTGCTCGGTCTTTGTATTTTAGATTTAGAACGGGTACTTTGCCACTGAATACTTTTACCAAAACATGGAAATCCTGTATAGGCAAAACTGATCTGTGTCCATCATGCTTAGCCCACCCAGAGACATTAGCCCATTTTTTATTTGTCTGTAAAGAATATGCTAACCCAAGAAGGGTGTGGTTGAAGAACCTATGCCGTCAGCTGGGAACCAGGAGCTATGATGTGGCAATTAGGATACTTGTTTCAGATAGCTATGTACCCTATGTGTGTGCCCTAGCCAAATTTTTATCCTGGGCTTGGGCTATTCGAGCCAGAAAGCTAAAATACTCTGTTTAATTCCTTTTTAAATAATATTTATTCTAGTAATGTCTTACTTCTTGTCATCAACTGGCTATGTGTTATTGAGTAAACAAAACCCAGAGTTTGTTTTTTATTCTCTCGATCAGGCCAGGAAGATAGCATTCTCTTTCTTTTTTAGAAAATGTAACAATGTAAACTACAAAAATTATTATCAATTTTACTGTTTTGCTTTTATGATAATGAAATTTTATCGAAATAAAGCTTTTTGACTTGACTTGAAAATAGAAATCCAGTTGGGCAATGTTTCCCTAGTTTTTCCTTTTGTTCCCTATAAGGCTCACTATCACTCAACTGTTTCTGCCTTTTTGAGGGGTATAGTAATTATAGATGGGGGCAGATCAGTGGCCAGCATTCCTAAGCACAGTGGATAATCAATGAATGCAGGAGATGAATTATATCACGGACAAAGCACCACGTGGCAAGGTTAATATCCATGCACACTTATTTATAATGTGTGATTCCACCTCTATTGTATTTCACTTGTTTTGTTTATAAGCATATATGCCATGCCCGTTCGACCTGAATTGTGCATTTTAACTATGCACTTGTTTGTTCGAAAGTGAAATTCTTGTACTGCAAAGTCCTTCTGCATTGCCTTGAGGAGACCCAAAACATGTAGATTATTGAGATCACATGGAGTTTCCTGAAATGCAAATCACAAGACAAATGCCGACACATTGACGGAGCACTTTAGAGCGAGCAAGAAGCCCATTGATTGTTTATAGTGGTCATTTCCGGATGTTTTTGAAAACTACCATTCGCATGGACTCACTTAGGAAATTATAGAGTCTCATATGGAATACACACGCAAGGAATGCAAGGTGTGAATTTTTATATATGAGGACTTCAATAACTGAAGCTATGATCTGCTTCTAGTATGTGTTGTCTGTATTTTTTTGTTCATTGTTGACTAACATGTTAATGGCGTGGCAACCCCACAACTAATTAAAGCAAATTCGATTTCCATGATGTATAGAAATAATGTGTGCACTCCAATAGTGAATCAATTTATATTGCTGAGTTCCAACAGCCAGTGCTGATCAATCCCTAATGGGAACCCCTGTGGAGATAAGATTGACGCCCGGGTTCATGTAGTGTTATTCGACCCCCTTCTGTATGATATTGACCAATTACAGACTTGCAGGACATCATCTATGTGTGCTGCATTTGGTTTTCATGTGCCCGAAAGGATTTCAGACCAATATAAAATGCAAGGTGGCACAGGTACCGATGGACGACAGCAAATCATTGTATCTGAACAATGGAGGGGGGCACAATAATCTGCCCTACTCCAGACGGAAGCAAAAGATTTAGCATCAGGAATAAAGTGTAATTAGCAGCCACGTGTTCCAGGAGACTTCAACAACATTACAGACAAAATAAGCAGGGACTCAAGTAGGATTCACAAGTGGGAGCTTGATCGCAAAGTTCTTGGACGACATCCTTACCTAACGTGGTGTCCCGCATATTAATTTGTTCGCCAAACAGGAAAACAAAAATGGCCAGATCATGCCTCCAAATACCATCATAGAGTCAAGGGCTCCGAATACCATGTGCATCTGTTAAGTAAGAAACATTTGCATTTGCTTGTCCCTCAGTCCCACTCATTCCACATTTAGTAGAGAAATATCAAGGTACCACGCAAGGCTCACTCCGACTGCTCACGCAAGGCCCATGCTCCTCGGCTAGCACAAGAAATTGTTGCTAGTTTATGTCTAGAGATGCCTCAAGGACAAGCCAGACACCAGGAAGCTATGCCCCTAAACATGGCAGCATTGCTCCTGAATTTTTAATCATTAGGTAACTGAACCACCCACAATGATGTATGGACTTCATTTGGGAGCCCAGAGGGTCAAGTGTGTGACACTGTTAAGCAGCAAAGTGGAAATGTTTTATTGTAATGTACTTTCAATAGAATTTGACATTTTCCACCTCAGCTTAAGAAATTCTACAGTATTTTCAATATTGTACCATTTAGTTATGCCACAATCAGAGACACTTAGTGGCCTTACCTCAAGACCAAGTAGACTCTCCCACTCTTCAGTGTTATTGTATTACATACATTCTTGGAAGAACTGAAGTGCGTTCACCCAACACGCTGCATTCCATACTGCATTTTCAACCTGAATTTGGTCATCATTATGTTTGTTTTTCCTCTAAATTGAACCAATGCACTGATATCCACTCAACCACTTATCCTAAAGGTTGTCATTTGTTCTGCTTACATTAAGATAAAATGCAAGCACCAGCAGACAACCATATGTACAGGTACACATTAACTATATCTACAGGTGCACAGTTTTAAGGTTGTCTTACGTACCCACTTGAACTATGTGTCTAACCTACTGTATAAACCCAACAAGCATTAAGACTACACTTTCAGGAATCATCCCCATAGCTTGAAACAAGAGTAGGAAACATTCTCTCATCTCAAGTGAAAGAAGATTTCAATAGGAAACCATAGTGTCTTATATTTCTTCAAGCTTAGGCCATTTTTCTTTTAAAGCGATCATTTTACATTATATTGTACAGTCCATTCAGCTCTGCTGATTATTTCAAACTGCACATTAGACAATTTACATATGTGACAAGAAGAAAGCTGCACCGTTGGTAACATCTCGTTAGTGGACATGCACCAAGTATTAACATGGTCCGCCGCATTTCTTCAGCAAACACTACTGTGTGGTGATATTCAGGTTAGGCAGGAACCCTTCAGAAGAAAAACTACATTAAAAAAAGGTGTTTCCAACTCCTCATTCTCCACACACAAGCCACAAAAAAGTGTCTCATAACCAATGCATTGTATACGAAGCTAAAAAAGATTGATGCTGGAAAAGGAAATAAGTTACTTACCTGTAAATCCAGTTCTCCAGCATTGGATGTGAATCTTTCATAGATTCACTTGCTCGAATCCTTCTCCATTGTCGGACTGAGAACCCCAGGTAAACATTACCAACAGCAGTACAAGCATGCCTTTTGTATTAACATTCATTGTTTTCCCTTGTCCCTCTTGTGGTTTCTGAGGTGCAAGTCTTTTACAGATTTCTGCAATCATGTCTTGCAGTGATGTGAACATTTTCATTGGTACTTGTACCAATTTTATGGTTGACTGCATCCCTAACTTTCCTCTCTTGGCCTAAAAGTGAACCACATATTCGATCTGCTCCTCTATATCGTGTATATTTAAATCCTCAGGAAGAGCTGCCCTTTCCTCCTCACCTGCACTTTCTTCTTCACTAAAAAATGCCTCTATCTCATCTAGATCAGGTACTGTACTTCCCTGATGAAACGGCAACGAACCTTTGGTGAAGTATCCTGTAATATCTTCTGTGGCAGTTTGAAAAGCACAGGAGACACTTGCATTGCCTCCAATATGGGCTCCACTCCTTAATACTACATCTTATCAGTATTTTTGGTGTAATGCCTGTTGACATTGCTTGTTTTTCTTCTAGCACCCTTTTCCGCTCGTCGACGGCATTATTTTTGTTGACAATTCTCCCGTCAACCCCAATACACTCCTCGACAGTGATCTTCATTGACAATACTTCTTTGACGGCTATACACTCGTCTGCGGCATTGCCTTCTTTGTCAACGTTGATCCCTTTCTGGACGATCCATCCTTTCTCGGCAGAGCCTCCGTCAATTATTTCTTTGAACTTGTCCACAGTGTTTCTGCCATCAGCAATCTTTCATTCTTTGATGTGGAAGGTGTACCTAACCTGGTTCCATCCTTCATTATATTCTCTGCAACACTCAATGTCGTCGGCGCTGACGTCGACTACTCCAAAACTTTGCCCATCGTCGTCGACTTAGGACTATTCGACTTAAATATAACTCCTTTTTTTCAGTGGAGTTTTGGGATTTGTTAATGACTCATGACTCTTGTTTTTTATTATGTATTGTGGGCTCATCATCCAGTAACTTGTGTTTCTTTGTCTTTCGTTTGTCACCCGAGTGTTTTTGACCAGAGGTCTGACTCCTATCAGCAGAGTTAGATGGTCCTTTCTCCTGTTTTTATATTATTTTACATTTCTTTTCTAAAATAGTCAGTGCCAGCAGCCTCTCACGATCGGTCAGTCTTTTAACTGAGAAGGTCTGGCAAATACTGCACTCCACTGGCTTGTGCTCTGGGATCCTCCACATAAATTATTTTCCCCACAAGATTTACATGCCTCAAATAAAGATTTTGTTAGCGCTGCCTCTGCCATAACTAAAACTGTTGCATCTTTACAGATGTGTTAAATAGTGTTCCTCACGCCTGCTTGAGCAGCAGAAAATCTGACGGAAGCATCAGCAGGGGAACAGCTGAGTGTGGTGGGTTCCTAATTGGCTGAAAATCAGATTATAATGATGATGATGATGAGGATAGGTTAGAAAAAGTTGCAATGAATGTTAAGGTAAAGCATGTTTGTACTGCTTTTGATAATGTTTATCAGGGGTTTCCAGTCCAACGATGGGTGAAGAATTCAGGCGTATGAATCAATGAAAGATCCAGTGCGGGAGAACCAAAAGTGCCCTACCCGTGGCAGGAGTTTTGAAGTTTCAGCTATTCAATAACCACAGTACACTCTCCATCCATTCCAGTCAAAATGGGTGCTTTCGGTTGTTATACACTTGAAGATAAATCTCAAAAGGAATGATGACATAGCAGAATACAGTCTGAAGGTGGCATTTACAATGTGGTGGCTTTGGGTCCCACTGGCTTTGGCGAAGGTTGAAGTTGAAAGAACCTTTAAACCAAGCTATTTTTAAAATCAAACCATTGGATGGCATTGTAATGCACAACAAATGTATACAGAATAGCCTCAAGCTGAAAAACAATTGCTACAAGGGAGTAGAATGACCATATTGTCTATCACATCCCCCTTCAAACCTTGCGACAACCGTCAAAAAATGTGCAGCTCTTATGGTATCTAAACATTTCTAGTTTTTCCCAGATGGTTCTAGTTTGTGTCTCTTAACCAGAAGGAGGAAGGGCACATAATCTAATTGATTCCTTTTTGATGCTGCTTCAAAGAACCTGTTCAGCGTCATTTAGATCATAAAGCACAATGAAGAATGTTCTAGTATTTATTTTCAGATGTTACAGCTGGGGGAGATGAAGATGTGCGTCTTTAAAATGTTGGTACCAGCTTAATATATTCAACAATGAGAACTCATGAAATTTTATTCTGTGGCTCTTCCAGGGAGTTGTACAGGAAGAAAGCCATTGTTCTTTCCATATTTAAAGGCTTCACTAGGTTTTCTCTGCAACTTTCTCAAATACCAGAAACATCTAGACAGAGAAAGCGAATCAATCCAATTGTACGCAGGAAACATATAAATTTTTGGCAGCACAAGACTACTGCACTAGATTTTAAAACAAATGCATAATATTAAATTTGCAAATAACTCTCACAAGACACAACGTAAGTCCACATGGTAGGCAACCTGGAAGTTTTGCATTCAGCGGATGCCTAAAAGCCAACTGGTGGCCTCTGTTCCTCAGGTCTGAGTGCTGTAATTTGCAGCTTATCATCCAATATGCGTTTGCTTTCCCAATTTATATCTGGAGGATAAACATCAGTATAACTCATGTACTATTCTATAGGAACAACAACTCAAGTCTCCACTGGTGATACCTCCAACCCTAATGAATGGATCACTGAATGCCAAATGAAACCAGCAAAAGGGGGGAGGGGCGCAGAATAGAGAAGCCAGGCCATCAACGACCAGAATTGTGCATAGCCATGCTGCTCACACTTTTATTCAATGCAGCGGTGTCTTTGGTTACAACAAACAAACACTTTACAGCTGAAAACCTTGATTTAAACAAGGAATAGACTAAAGTGGTTTGTTGAATAGAGGTTCTTGGCCCAGGAGAATGGCACATGATGAAAAGATCGTTCAGAATTTAGTGACCTAAAAAAGTGCCTCTGAGATGCCGTGCCATCTTCTGCGATGTTCCTTCTTGATCACAGCACACTCAAGCCAATGCTATGGTTCTACTTGGGAAAACTTCCAGATCAGAAACTTCCCATGGGATACAGGTACTCTCACAACTGCAGTCTGGTGGTGCTACTTATGTCGCCCTCCCCTTTTTCCAGAGGAGCCACCTCCTCGCCCATGTCCGAAGCTGGTCTGGCGTCCATTCTGCCCTTTGTGTCGGTTATTCATTTTGAGCTTCTTCAATCCTCCGCCCTGCAGAAAGCGTTGCTTCTCCTGGACCTTCCTTTCCTTCAAAATTTGCTGCTTGTTCTTCAGCTCAGAACGCTGTTTTCGATGGGCACCAGGCATCCTGGAAGTTGAATCTTGGCGTCTCCCTCCTAAGAGGAAATAAAAACAAGTTAAGGTAATTCCTTCTTTAACAGGCTGCTGCAAATAAGAACTGCCATTAGTTCATCTTGATAATCACTGTCAAGCTCAGGCACTGCAAAGACACAGCATCCTGCTGGTATGTCTTGCAAATGGCCTTAAAATTCAAGTTTAGAAGCCAGTTGTCTAATCAATGCCCCAATTGAAGGGCAAGCAAGGCAGCCAAGGGTAGCCAAGCAGAAGAATTCTGCAATTGTTGAAGTCGATAGGTTGAGTACTGAGGGACACCAAGGTATCAGGAGTTGCAATAAGAGCACTACTGAAGTATTGCGACTCCATATACACTGATGTGGAGTCTGAAAAGTATCAGCTTTATGAAAATATTCCCTTCCGAATACTTCTTCCTCTTTAGCTTCTTAATTTTGGAAAGGAAACCCATATGAACCTGTATTGCATAATTAGCCTAATATTTCACCCTGTGTTTGGCTTGACTCCAGAAAGCAGCTAAGAGGATGATGTGATTCAGAAGCAAACAGTTACACACTCAGTTTTTCAACCTATAGATACCACTTATAACATTAACATAAGACTTTTTTTTCCATAGACTAAGCCTGAACAAGGTATCAAAATGTCCAACATGTGCACAAAATTTACTCGTTTGCATTCAACTAGGACTATTATTTTCATCTTCTGTGGACCATAACATGTCAATTTCTCTCTGCTGTTTTACAACTGAAATCTTCTTAATCCAGTTCTCTTAAAATCAAGTCCAACCCAACCACTATATTCCAGGAATATGTACAATCGTGACATAGAACAGATACCTGCTTCAAAACCATGTCAGCCAGGGACTGGAGTGCTGCTAAAAAACAGACAGCCATTTAATGGAGGTGAGCTGAAGCTAATCTAAAAGCGAAATGGGAGACCAAGCAGGGGACAACAGCCACAATGAAAAGAACCCGTAAGGAACTGGAGAGAAAAAACTTGTCGGAGAAAGGGGGAAGACCTTACAGGAAAGGAATATGCTACTTACCAGTATGCATCTGGTCTTGGCATGAAGGGCTGCTGACATTCATATCTGTGCATAGATCGCCGCCTAGTGTTGGGTCCGGATGATTGCACATTGTTGTCCTGGAAGAGTCTTCGAAGTATCAAGAGATAGGTGGCTCCTCCCCTGGACTACAGTGCGCATGGGCATCCTCTCCATCCCCAGATTGTTTTTCGCCATTGTGGCAGAGATGGAGTGTAATACTGAAAGTGATGACCATGCCTGAAAATGCTTCTGAGAGCTGCAGCTGCGACAGGCACCGGGGAGGAGGGCGGGCGATATGAATGTCAGCAGCCCTTCATGCCAAGAACAGATGCATACAGGTAAGTAGCATACTCCGTTCGAGGCATGAGGGCTGCTGAATTCATATCTGTGCATAGAATAAATAGCAGTTTCCTCCTTACCGGCGGGTGCCCGTGCCAGCTGCAGCAGTCTGAAAGAGAGTTCTGAGAACAGCCTGTCCTACAGCAGCTTGCTGTTTGGAGTGCACATCTACGCAGTAGTGTTTGGTAAAAGTATGTATGGTGGTCCATGTGGCTGCTCTACATATGTCCTCTAGAGGAATATTACCCAGGAAAGCCATGGAAGCCCCCAACTTGCGTGTGGAATGCTCTCTAGGGGGAACTGTTAATGTGCGCTTAGCTTTTTGATAACAGATTTGGATACATTTAACAATCCACCTGGCTATACCTGACTTGGATATAGTGTTGCCTTTATGTTGTGGAGAGAATGCAACGAACAGTTGTTTAGTCTTCCGAAAGTCTTTTGTCCTGTCGATGTAATACAGGAGAGCCCTTTTGACATCTAAGGTGTGCAGTGCTCTGTCTGCCACTGAGTCTGGGTTAGGAAAGAAAACTGGCAGTTCTATATTTTGGTTAAGGTGGAACTGTGAAACCACCTTTGGCATGAATTTAGGGTTGGTGCGGAGCACTACTCTATTCGCATGAATTTGCAGGTAGGGTTCCTGAATTGTGAGAGCTTGCAGTTCACTGACCCTCCGCAGCGATGTAATAGCTATTAGGAAGGCCACCTTCCAGGTGAGGAACTGAATTTCACAGGAACGGAGTGGCTCAAAGGGCGGCCCCATGAGTCTGGTGAGAACGATATTTAAGTTCCAGACTGGTGAAGGGGGGTGTCTGGGAGGGATTACTATCTTAAGTCCTTCTAAAAAGGCTTTAATGGCAGGTACCCTGAAAACGGAAAGGTGCTGCCTGTTTTGAAGGTAAGCGGCAAAGGCCGCCAGATGGATCTTGATGGAACTGTACGCCAGGTTGCATTGGTACAGATGCAATAAGTAACATATGATGTTTTGCGTAGATGCGTCCAACGGATTAATGTTATTGTTGGAGCAGTAAATAACAAACCGCTTCCATTTGGCTGCATAGCAGGCCCTGGTAGTCGGTCGTCTTGCCTCCCTGATGATGTTCATGCACTCAGGAGGCAAGTTCAGGTATCCAAACTCTATGACCTCAGGAGCCAAATCGCAAGGTTCAACTGTTGGGGATCTGGGTGCTGAATGTCGCCACGGCTCTGAGTGAGGAGGCTGGGAGTGAGGCGCAGCCGTTGGTGAGGCACCACTGAAAGTTCCAGGAACGTGGTGTAACAAGCCTGCCGTGCCCACGTTGGAGCAACCAGGATGAGCGTCATGGAGTGTTGTCGCAGTTTGCGCGCCACCAGAGGTATGAGGGGGGCTGGCGGAAAAGCGTACGCAAATCTGTCTGACCAGTTCATCCATATCGCATTGCCCTGAGACTGCGGGTGTGGGAACCTGGCGGCGAAGTTTGGGCATTTTGCGTTCTCGCTTGTGGCGAAGAGGTCGATGTCCGGATGACCCCACCGTTGGAAGTACGGATGGAGAACCGACGGGTGGATCTCCCACTCGTGCATTTGATGACTGTGCCTGCTGAGCAGGTCCGCCATCTGGTTGTCGACACCCGGGAGATGCTCCGCCATGAGGAAGATGTTCCTTTGAATGGCCCACTTCCACATGCTCTGGGCTAGGTGAGACAGCTGCGGGGAGTGCGTGCCTCCCTGCTTCTGGATGTAATACATGGCGGTCATGTTGTCCGTCCGGACTAACACAACCTTGTTGCACAGGTGCAGCTTGAATGCCTTCAGTGCCATGAAGATTGCCATGAGTTCCAACACATTGATATGCATCCGTTGCTGTTGTGCTGTCCATAGTCCATGCACTGTGTAGTGGAGGACATGCGCTTCCCAACCCTGGAGAGATGCGTCCGTCGTTAGCACCATCTGTGGGACAGGCTCTTGGAACGGTCGTCCCCTGCAAAGGTTTTGTGGGTTCCACCAATGCAGAGAGCTGTAAGCACGACCGGTCACCAACACAAGGTCTTTTAGATGGCCATGAGCCTGGTTCCACTGACGGGCTAAGCATTCTTGAAGGGGTCGCATGTGCAGCCTCGCGTGCGGGACAATGAATATGCAGGATGCCATCATGCCGATCAGTTGCATGAAAACTTGCGCTGGGAGGTATCGCTGAGGTTGGAACCTCCGGATGAGCGTTTGCATGCTGTTGACCCTGGCTGGGTTCGGCTGAGCCGTGGCCAACTGAGTGTTTAGTGTTGCCCCCAGGTACTGTTGCACATGGGCTGGCTGCAGGTGAGACTTTGCGTAGTTGAGAGAGAACCCCAGACTGTGAAGGAGGTGAATTGTACGTGACATGTCGCGGCCGCACTCCTCGGCAGATTTGGCCTGCACGAGCCAATCGTCCAGGTAGGGGTACACGTGAACAACTTCTCTGCGAAGGTGTGCTGCCACAGTCGCTAAGCACTTGGTGAAAACCCTGGGAGCAGTAGTGACCCCGAATGGCTGAACCTTGAATTGGTAATGCTGACTGTGGATTGTGAACCAGAGATATTTTTTGTGACTAGGGTGAATGGGAATGTGGAAATACGCATCTTTGAGGTCCAGGGTGGCGAGGAAGTTGCCCTGACGGAGCAGCGGCCGGACTTGTTGTAAAGTTAGCATGTGAAAGTGCTCCGAAAGGATGTATTGGTTGAGGGGTCTGAGGTCTAGAATGAGCCGCAGGGACCCGTCCTTTTTTGGAATCAAGAAGTACAGGGAGTAAACCCCTGCACCCCTTTCCTCGGCAGGCACGAGTTCTATGGCTCCTTTTTGCAGCATGGAGAGTACTTCTTGTTGAAATAAGAGCGAGTGCGTTGCGGACATAGGATGGTTTTTTTGGGGGTATGTTGGGGGGGTGGAGGTTAGCTCTAGACAATAGCCGTAACGGATACGTTGTCTCACCCACCTGTCTGTTGTGATGTTTTCCCAGAGTGGCAGGAACTGCTGGAGTCTCCCCCCGACAGGTGTTAGATGGTCGGGGGGCAGTGACATGAAGTCACTGTTTGTTGGGAGTGGAGGACCTGGCGTTGTTATTGCCGCGGCCTCTCCCTTTGGTGTTGTTCCCATGGTATCCACCTCTGGCGTTTTTAGTGTAGGCAGATTGCGTGTTGCCCTTGGTGTACTGTGAATGCTGTTGAGCCTGTCCTTTTGTTGCTCCCCTGTTACCGGAGCGACGAAAGGAACCGCCCCGAAACTGCTGTGACTGGAGAGCCCCCATGGATTTCGCCGTCTCAGTGTCTTTTTTCATTTTCTCAAGTGTTGTGTCCACTTCGGGTTCAAACAGGAAGTCCGGATTAACCGGCTGATTGAGAAGAGTAGTTTGGATCTCGGATTTAAACCCTGAGATGCGCAGCCATGCATGGCGTCGCAGCATCACGCTATTATTGACTGCCCTCGCTGCAGTGTCTGCTGCATCTAGTGCACATTTGATTGACACATTGGAGACCAGTTTACCCTCTTGTAGAACCATTTCCGCTGCCTCTCTGTACATGTCAGGCATGTGCTGCATTAATTGTTCTAGGGTGTCGTAGTGCGCCCTGTCGTACCTAGCCAACAGGGCCTGTGTATTGGCTACTCTCCAAATGTTAGCGGCTTGCGCTGCCACACGCTTCCCAGACGCCTCAAAGATTTTTGACTCTTTGTCCGGAGGGGGAGCGTCACCACTAGATTGAGAATTAGCCCTTTTGTGTGCATTAGCCACCACGAGGGAGTCCAATGGGAGCTGGCCTTTGATATAGGTTGGGTCCACTGGGGCAGGCCTATACTTTTTGTCGATCCGTGGATTTATAACCCTGGCTTTGGTTGCCTCCTTGAAAATGGCTGTGGCATGCTTGAGGACTCCCTTAAGCATGGGCAGAGTCTTGGTGGTGCGTTCAGATGTGGACAAGGTATCAAACAAGAAATCCTCATCCACTGGCTCAGCATGCATCTCGACGTCATGGTTGAGGGCTGCCCGCTCTATTAATGCATTGAATGCTACAGTGTCCTCAGTTGGTGATGGTTTTACAATGTAGGACTGAGAGTCTGGAGCGGTATGGGGGTCATCAGGGTCATCGCCTTGATCTCCTGCTCCTGACCATTGATTTGAGACATCTTGATCAGTGTCAGTATTGTAAGAGAAGCCCATTTAGCTATAGTCCGCATTCAAGTCCTCCTCACTTTGTGTTGGAGATTGAACAGCATGCTGCGAGTAGTCTTGAATAGGTTCAACAAGAACTGGAGAGGTGGTGGAGACCATCTTCTTTTTGAGGGGAATCCTGTAACCTTCCAAGGGATGTTCAGGCGCGATCTTCCGCTTGTGGACGGTAAGCCTGCCTGACTCCGAGTCAATAAACAGTTTTGCCTGGTTGTCGTAAGAAGGCTCATGATAGACGACTTGTGCATGGGAGGACACCTTCGCCATCTTGGAAACCTCGAGCTGCTTTGGACGGGCCGTGGGCGGAAGGCCAAACTTAAGTGGCGTCGAGTCCGCATGCTTCGAACCGGAAGCGCTTGTTTCGAGTTTCTTCGACGCCTGTGTAGGCCGCTCGCTCGACCGCGTCGAATCGAGCTCCCGGCGCGGTGCGCCTCCATCCTTGGGCGTCGACGACAAAGTGGGGGCGTCCTTGCTCGTGGCCTCGACCCTTTTAGCCAGCCCAGTCTTGAGTCCTGAGAGGGGTGGCTGCAGACCTTTCCCAACGGAAGTCCTTTGCCCTTCTCGCCATGTTTGGTAGTTGACGCGGGCACCGACGCCGAGGCCTTTGAGGCGACGGTCTTGGTGGCTGAGCCCTGCTTCGAAGTCCCAGTCTTGGCGCCGACAAGTATCTTCGGCGCCTAAGGATCGTCGGCAGCCTTCGAGGTGGTCGTCGACGTCGAACCGACCACCATTTTGAGTAGTTTAGGTTTCGATTTTGGCTCCGTCTGTTTCGGTTTCGATTTCGCCGAATCGACCGATGGCTCCTTTGAAAGGGTCTTAGCCTGGCTATGTCGCGGGGCTGTAGACCGAGAGGATGGATCTTAGCTAAGGCCTTTCGGTGATGCCTCGACCGGAGCCGGAGAGGGCTGAATGTTAATGATAGGCCCCGGAACTGCGGGCGGACTCGGTTCTCCACCGGAGTCGTCATCAACGGCCGCAAGGGCCTGATCGTCGTCCCCTACCTCGACGACGTCTTGGTCGTGGGCGAACTCCTCATCTGGCTCGTCCATCTCGAAATTGGAGTCCTGCTCCGACGCCGGTTCCGACACTTCTTCGGGAACGTCGTCTTCCGCCTCTTCCTCATCCTGGAAGAGTTCCTCGTCCCCGGCATCGAAGATGTTTGCAGGCGCTGGTGCCGACCGCTGGGCCGACTGCCTTGCCGCGCGTCGAAGTTTAATAGTCTTTTTTGAGCGGAACCTTAAGCAGGCGAAACATTTTGACTCGTCGTTGTCGGAGGACAAACAGGTATTGCACACTGGGTGCACATCCAAGTTCGAATAACAAACGGGGCACCGCTTAAACGGGGTCCGTTCCATCGTCGATGTAGTCTGGGCCTGTGTTGTCGAGAGAATCTTCTTTCGACGCCGATCGAAGAACCGAAAGGGCCAGGCACCAAACGATACAATACCGACGCTAAGAAGGCCTTTTGGCCTTAGGAATAGAAAGATTACAAGTTATTTAACTGGAGTTAAGATTAGACATCCGAACCCAATGGCGGAAAAAAACAATCTGGGGATGGAGAGGATGCCCATGCGCACTGTAGTCCAGGGGAGGATACTTCGAAGACTCTTCCAGGACAACAATGTGCAATCATCCGGACCCAACACTAGGCGGCGATCTATGCACAGATATGAATTCAGCAGCCCTCAGGCCTCGAACATAGAATTATAGGTGGTAAGTAGAGATGATCGGAGTTTAAATCTGGACAGAAGAGAGAGGACAAGGAAGGGACGTGGGAGAATTTATTGTCCACTCTGAATCAATGGACTAATCTCCAATGTTTACCTCCCTGGATCTATTTTTGATAGTGGCTGCTTACCTCTTCCCCTGCGTCGCCCGCCTCCTGACTTGCCGCCAATCTCCTCCTCCTCGGAGTCCCGATCATCGATTTTGTATTTCTTCTTCCAGTCCTCGTAGCTGGTGGCCAAAAGTGAAGGAAGAGAATGCAGCAAAACTGCCACCCCAAAGCCACTCAGGCAAGAAAAATATTCCTCTCGGTCTGCCCCTAGCTAAGTGCACTCTCTTCCCACTCCTGAGTGGGTGCTTTTATCGGTGCCTTACACATTGACCACTATCACACTCAAGTGTCAGCAGCTACCTGTTTATGCATTCTCCAGGAAAGACGTCTATTCCTGCTCCAGCCATCGAACTGCTAGATGTACCTTCATCCACCATCTTCCCCTTACATACACACTACTGGCTGTGCCACCATTAATGCCCTCTTACATCCAAGTGCCTACCATTACCATTTCCTGGCTCCTTACCTAGCACTATCCACTGATTTCTGTGCCAGGTAATCAAAACAGTTTCTGCCAACAGTCATTGCTAAATAAGAAGTTCACTGAGTACGCTTAACACAAATATTAACCCCTTCCATGCTGGTGACGAACCCCAGCCATCATGCACTACGGTGCTCGTGTGCTGATGACGGCTGGGGTTCGTAATGGCCCGCCCGTGTTCGGCCGGCGGCCGCACACGGGAAAAAAAGCGGCCGCATCGAAGGGGTTAACTTCTGTTAATTGTGTCCCTCATACTTCACTGGTGTGCTTTGTCACAGTCACTGCCCCAACACTCACTGGTCCTATTGTGCCAGCTTCAATTACAGTAATGCTGCAAGTTCAGCAGGAGAGTCACAAAGAGTATCGGAGAAATCAGTGACCAAATCTTGGAGTTCGATGCACAGGGAAAGGTTTCACATCAGCCGCTCCAAACTAAAATCCCACCTCACTCATTAAAACAAACATGTACACCTACCAAGCACAAGATATGTCCGATATCCGAAAATCCTCCTCTCCAGATCTGATAACTAAATCACATTTCAAAAACTGTAACCTCCATCAAATGTGTGTCTAACAAAATATAGATATGGTCATGGGATCTGAGCTTACACTGCACCAAATCTAACAACCAAGCCACTACTCAAAAAATGCAACTTTCATCTCACTTACAGCTACAAAGTATCCAAGCGACCCTGGATGCTGCGTTTCCCATCAACAGACTTAAAACCCACATGCTAAAACAAATAGCTCAAATCATCCCATAACAGAGAATCCAAGTGCCCCAGGATGAAGATGCTGCCCTGCCACTCCAGCTGTGCGGGCATTATTCACTACTACCTAATCAAGGAGTACCCAAGAGACCGTGAGAGCAGTGTATCTACTGCGCCAGTTCTAATCAACATGTCTGATCTCAAACTAGGATCCTGCATAGGAATACCATCCAAAAAGTATCCAAGTTGTTCCGGTCCGAATTCATGTCTCCTCTAAAATCTACTGTCCTACTTCAATCTCTGCTGCTCTCCGGTCTACACTATGCTGACAGTGCTCCCCTTGGACTCCCCCTTCATGCGATTCGGAAGCTATGGAGAATCAAGACGAAAGCTGTGAGAACCTGAATATCGAGACTCACATTTTACCACCTCTTCAGTCTCCTCAAAGTCTATGCATGGCCAGACATATCAAAGCAATGCGCATAGCTCCCAGAGGCACCTACGGTTTTGAACCGCTCCTGCTTTAGCAGAAACTCTGTTCATATCATCCAACTAGAGTTTTTTTTGACTTACGCTCCACTGTTCCATCAAAAAATACTTCACTGATGAAAATTATTTCAGCTCACACAGCTAAGATAGAGAACTCACTTTCTGTTAGAGTACGAATAATTTATAACTATCTTAAATTACGGCGGCCATTACACCCTGGTTGTTCCTGTGCACACATCTAATTAATTCTTACATAGCTAGGTATCTTGCTCTCACAATTTTCTTCAACCTCAGTCTTATGCTTTCAACTTCATGCTTCTGCGGAGTGCTGCTGCATAATGTGTAAAGCGTATAGACAAACCTCACACACCTCAATTAACTCCGATACTGACCAGACTACTAGGAACACTCTTTCCAACTATGCACTTCAAAAGAGTGCCTGTGAGCAAACTGGTGCACCCCATCAAGGATGAAAAGCGCTGTATAAATACTACAATACACCTGACAGACAGACGGTGGTCATAATCAACAGAAAGGATACATGTTCTTCTTGTAGGAGCTGCTG
The DNA here is from genome assembly GCF_964263255.1 of Lissotriton vulgaris. Classification (NCBI taxonomy): domain Eukaryota; kingdom Metazoa; phylum Chordata; class Amphibia; order Caudata; family Salamandridae; genus Lissotriton; species Lissotriton vulgaris. The sequence goes on from NC_141699.1 coordinate 279,172,806, forward strand.
ATGATTCGTCCACTTTCCGTCTTTATCTTCTTCCGGTCATCCTTTCCTGTCGCACCCACAAATTTCTTCTTCTTACGGTCCCTGGAAATAAAAGGAGATTATAATGGAAATTAGCTGTGTAAGAAAAAACTTTTTATATAATCAGGGAACTAAGCAGGTCCCAGATCTATAATCCATGCCCCTGTTAAAAAAAAAAAACCTTCATTTTAAGAGCCTAACCTTAAATTCTACATTTTTCTGGTTAAATTAACATTTTAAACCGAACACAACACCTACCAACTTTGAAACAGATACCTAGTGAATATTCTCTCATAAGTCCAGCACATCATGGCTCTCTACTCACCATTTCAGCACCTGCTTGTTCTTCTGCATGTCCTCTGTGTGGTCACCAAGTAGGTCGAGCACCGCCCGCGAGGCCTGCTGTTCAAATGTGCTGCCACCATCTGCACCAAGACTCAACCTGAACGATGGGGAGAGAGGCAGTTAGAGCAAATGTACATGGCAAGAAAGGACACCCTCCATCCATGCGATTGGGAATGCAAACAGTCTCCCAAAAATAATAAATTAATGAGATCACTGAGACTATGTTGCATTCTAGTAAATGGTGAGTTGGAAATCACTTGCAAATCAAACGATGTCAAATCAAAAATAATTATCAAATAATCATCACCACACAAATACAGCTTGGTACTCAATGAGATTCACCGCAACACTCGCTCACCCTCGTTCACTGTCAAAGTCCTTGGGTCGATAAGGGATGTAGAATTGCTCGTCCTGAGACTGCTCTTTCTTTTGCTTCTTGATCAAGCCATCATCTTCCATAGGAGATTTTCTTTTTCTCCCCACGACTGTAGAGAACACTTCCTGTGAAGAATCAGAGCTGAGAATGTAGGAAGAATCAACTAAGCGAGATTTGAGTCGGGTCTTGCAGCTCAGTCCACTAATGCTTCTACCCAAGTGACCTCATGAACATAGGCTTCTAATACCGACAAGTCCATTCAGTAGTTCTGAGGTTGATAACATTAGTATTTTTGTGTTGGGTAAAAATAAACATCTGCAGTTCAGCAGCAAGATACCCCAATGGGTGAACATATACGGTACAAATACACATTAAGTTTGTGTGTCAGGAGCATCAGTGAGAGAGTGTGATTGTGCCTGGGTCAACACGGTGTGCAGGCACATTTTAGGAATAATTACAATCGTCATCCCCTGAAGAAGGGAGTGCATCCCAAAATGCATTGGGAATTCAATTCTGTAAACTATTGTATTCACAACAATTCATGATGTATCGTATGACTTGTATGTTATATTTGGTAATAAGATGTTGTCATAAGCAAAATAGTAGACTGCAGGAGTGGTCTGTGTATTAGAACAAAAACCAACATTTGTGTATTTACAAAATGGACTAATTCTTCAAAAAGATACAAGTTTCACGTTATGATTACAAGTTTGATTATTGTTTGGAATACATTCTAACGCAGTGCTCGTGGGGGTCAAAAGAAACATCATCTTTGGTAATATTGATCGTTTGAGTAGGATGGTCAACATACACACCCACTGAGGCACACACTTATTTTAAAACAAAAGTAGACAGAGTAACACAGAGTGCACGATAACTCGAAAAAGTCAGTAGTGCAAGGGTGCCACACTTACACTCAAACAGGTAGAAAGCTGGCAAACTTGATTAGAAAATGTAAATGATTAGAAGACCTTGGGGATGGCATATGCACTTTGTAAAAGTCACAGTTAGGTGTTAGTCTAAGTGCTAAACGTTCTTTGTAGGATCTCACGTTGTTGACCTATTGAATTTGCCAATGTTTGATGATGTTCCTGTGCAGCGTGAAGGTATTTTGGGGTGGAAGGGGAGTAGCACACGAGAGAAAGAGAGCAAGAAAACAGAAGCACTCTCATAGAGTGACTCATAAAAAAGAAACGAGCTCTGTAAATGTGTGCATTGAAAGGTTACTAGTCAGCCAATCAAAAGTAAATTAAGATATACTCCAGCAGAGGGACAAATATAAGAGAAAAGCAAAGCATTGAAAAGTAAGTAAGCAAATGAAGCAGTGACAATAAAACTAAACAGTGGTAAGCAATGGGCATGCCTTAAGTCCACTGTACTTTTTAGGTGTCATCCACAAGAGGTCTTCCACAAACAGGCAGCTAAAATGTAATATTATCTGGTCTGGCAGTTCATGCATTCTGGAGACAGACCTCTATGTTTTCCTCTTCTGCCTCCTGGCAGACAGTTGTGGAGCGTTCCGGAGGGCGCAGAGCTGCCGCACATGCTGCCTTCTCCTCTTGTATTCGCTGGAACTTGACTATGGCCTGGCAATCCCGGTCGCGCTTTGCTCTCATGACGCAGCTCGCAGAAGTCTTGTTGGTGGAGTTGATTTCAAATATAGTCTGCAAGGAGAAAGCAGTGATAAAAGGTGCATAATTATTATTATTATTATTATGGAATTTTATAAAGCACATGGTTACGCGCCCCAACGTGTCCCCGCGCTGAGAGCGTAGTATGAAGTAGGAAATCCACTTTTAAAAGTTAGTTCTCCCTTCCTGGTGACAATTCTCAACAGACTCAATATAATGTTCAACTCTTTGCAGACTTTATATACTTTCATCATACTTGTTCAACCACCACACTATATTACAGCCATGCTCTTAATTTCTCATTGCATGGGTGTCCGCTCCTGATGAATGTGCACATTTCTTTTATGAAGATGTTGAACATATCACTGTCCTCATCCAATGGGAAGGCAGAACCTTGACCTATAAGATCCCCTTTGGCAAGTGCAGCTACCATAGGGGAATCAAAGGAGATCAAAAGCTAAGAAACAGAGTGGTTGTTTGAAGAACCCTGTTAATTTTCTATCTAGAGATACATACCTAATAATAAGCCCTGGCCAATGGAAGAAAACAAGTTACTTATCTGTAACTGTGGTTCCCTAGTATTCGTAACTTTCATAGATTCCCATGCTTTTGTATCATTCCCCGTCGTCGGAATGGGAGTCTCGGTAACAAAATAACATAGCAGTAGGTACAAAAGAGAAAGAACAAGGCCTAGGCCTCATTCCCTTGTGTAGCATATCCGCCACTTTTTGTAAAAGAGACCAAACTAAGCATCAGCCAATCAGAAGAACCTCACCCCATAGAGCCCTCCTGAAGGAACCTCAGCGCCTCAGATTTTCGTAGCCGTTGGGTAACAGTCACCATATTTGCTGAAGGCTGAGCTTTCCTCGGGGAGGTGGGTGGGCGCATGGGAATCTATGAAAGTTACCAATACTGGGGAACCACAGTTACAGGTAAGTAACTGGTTTTCTTGCCCCAGTATTGGAACTTTCATAGATTTCCATGCTTTTGTATCAGAGTAGTAAGCCGACAGCCATAAGCTCATTTTGTGACATACATAAACATTGCAATAGTCATCATTGCATGAAAACCAAAATGTGCAGAATAAAAGTAAGGTGGGATAGAAAGGAAAGCTCACCAATTAGTGGAAGAGGTTCCTCAGGACCGCCTGGCCCACAGCCGTATCTTCCTGTTGCAAGGAATCCAAGCAGTAATGCTTTGTAAAGGTGTGCACACTGCTCCAAGTCGCAGCTCTGCAAATGTCTTTGATGTGCACTCCCGTGAAGAGAGCTGTTGAAGAAGCCACCGATCTAGTGGAATGTGCTCTAACCCTGCTGGTCAGCGGCTTACCCGCTGCATTATGGCAATTTAGAATGGCACTTGTAATCCACCTTGCAATACCCTGCTTCGAAAGAGGGAGGCCCTTATGAGGACCACCAAAAGCAATAAATAATTGGGAGGATTTACGGAATCCTTTGGTGCGATCCAAGTAAAATTTCAAGCACCCTTGTACATCCAGAGAATGTAGCGACCTCTCCGCTGGTGTAGTAGGGTGAGGAAAGAAAACTTTAAGAATAACTGGTTCATTTAAGTGGAAGTCCGAGGGCACCTTGGGTTTGAACTTTGGATTAGTTCGTAATTGGAGAAATGGCTCTTGGATTGTGAGCGCCTGCAACTCCCCAATGCGTCTTGCTGATGTGAGGGCAAGAAGAAGAGCCAATTTCCATGAAAGGAATTTCAAGTCTGATCGATGTATTGGTTCAAACGGGCCCTTCATGAGCTGTGTGAGGACCAAATTCAATCGCCACGTACGAGGCGGATGCCTCACGAGGGGATAGACACGGACCAATCCTTTGAGAAATTGTTTAATTATTCTGGAAGACCAAAGAGAAGGTCCAGACGCTGACCGTCTATACCTAGAAATCGCTGTCAAATGAACTTTTATGGATGAATGGGCCAGCCCCGACTTAGCCAAGGACAAGAGATAAGGCAGAATTTGATGAGGCTGTGAAGAGAAAGGGTCAACATCCTCTTTCCTGCACCAAATGCAAAATCTCTTCCATTTGAGACAGTAAGTTTTGTTTGTGGAAGGGGCTCTAGCCTGGGAGAGAACTTCTTTAATTTCATTTGAGATGGAAAGGTTAATAAATTCTCGCTGCTCAGGAGCCATGCTGTCAGGTGCAAGGACGCTGGATCCGGATGCCAAATCTGCCCTTCGGACATTGTGAAAAGGTCTGGAATGGTTTGCAAGGGAAGAGGAGGAACCAGCGACAACAGGTGGAATTCTGTGAACCAGATCTGTCTCGCACAAGTAGGGGCTATCAAGATCATCTTGCATGGCTCTACCTTGATCTTCCTGATAAGCCTCGGGATCAGTGGGACGGGAGGAGGGGGGGGGGGGGGGGGGGGGAGGGGGAAGGCGTAGACAAATGTCCCTGACCAGGCTATCGAAAGTGCATTTCCCAACGACCCTTGGTGGTAAAACCTGCTTGCATAAGACCGGTATTTCTTGTTGGTCGGTGTGGCAAATAGATCTATCGCTGGCTTGCCCCACTGTTGGAAGACCTCGTCCAGAACTTGTTGGTTCAGTTCCCACTCGTGACTGACTGAGGATGACCTGGTTAGTCTGTCGGCATCTTCGTTTAAGATCCCTGGCAGGTTTTCCGCCTGCAGCGAAATCCCATGAAGGATCGCCCATTCCTAGATTTCTTGAACTTCCCGAGACAACGGGAGAGATCTGGTTCCCCCTTCCTTGTTCACGTAATGGATGGCTGTGGTGTTGTCCGTCCGGATGAGAACTTCTGAACCTCTTAGGCGAGGGAGAAAAGCTTGAAGAGCCAGTTTGATCGCCCTGAGCTCCTAGAGATTGATGTGGAGCTGACAGTTCTGAGGAGACCAATGTCCACTGAGATGCAGGTCCTGCAGCACTGCTCCCCAACCGTCCAATGACGCATCCGTCGCCACAACCTTACGAAGGATAGACCTTCGGACAAGTTATCTTGCTTTGTCCAACACACAGCAGCTTTTTTCATTGCCGAGGTGATGGTCACCTTGTCGTCGAACGAACCGTGAATATGTTTCCATTGGATGTCCAGTTGCTCTTGAAGAGAACGCATCCTCAATCTACAGTGTGGAATTAGAGGAATGCATGAAGAAATTACCCCCAGAAGGGATTTGTAACGGCGTACTGAAAGACACCTTCTTATTCGTATGTCTAGCGCCATGGTCTGCAGTTTTCCCTGCCTCTCCAAGGTTGGGAAAGCTTTCTTGAGATTAGAGTCCAAGATGGCCCCCAGGAAGAGAGCTGTTCTGGATGGAACCAGAGATGACTTCTCCTTGTTCAGAGTGAGACCCAAATTCTGAAAAGGGTTTGTACATGCGTTGACCGCTTCCCTTGCAGCCTCCCTGGACGGAGCCTTCAGCAACCAATCGTCCAGGTACGGGAAGACCTGAAAGTGATTCTTCTGAAGAAACGCAGCTACTGGTGCCAGCACCTTTGTGAAGATTCTCGGAGCTGAGCGAAGTCCAAAGGGTAAAACCCTGAAAGTGGCTCTTGGATACTGTAAATCGTAGAAACCTTCTGTGTGCTGGGTGAATTGGCACATGAAAGTACGCATCTTCGAGATCGAGCGCGGCCATGAAATCCCCCGGATTCATGAGACGTAGAGTGTCTTGCAGAGAGACCATCCGGAAAGACAGGGAGATGATAGGTGTTGAGCTCCCTGAGGTCTAAAATGGGGCGCCATTTCTCTAGCGTCTTCCTTACCAGGAAGAACCTGGAATAGAATCCCTCTCCTCTTTGGGCAGAGGGGGCCAGCTCTATAGCACCCTTCAGGAGCATTTGATGAACTTTGAGCCGAAGAAGATGATGTTTTGATGGAATGGCAGCAGGGGGTTTGGATGGTGGGATTTGTGTGAATTCCAAAGTATGGCCCTTTCGAATGATGTTTAGCACCCAACGGTCTGATGTTATCTTGGACCAATTCTGAAGGTATTGTGACACCCTGCCTCCTACTGATGATGATCTTGCGGAGGTGGGCACAGTAGGAAGAGTCAGGAGGCCGCTATTGTTTCTTGGACGTATCACGTCCTTGGCGAGCCTGCTTCCCTCTGTTATTAGGTCTTGAGTAATGCGAGGACTGGCCCTGCCTTTGCTGATAAGGTTGGCGGTACTGTTGCGAACCTGAGCCATATGATGAATACCTTTGCTGCTGATAAGAGCCTCTGTAGGTGGTGCTTTTTCCTTTGGAACCTCTAAAAGGAGCTTTACGGTCCTGAAGCGTACCCAGAGACTAGCGGTCTCAGAATCCTTTTTAATGTCTTGGAGAGTGTCATCTTTCAATTTTCCAAATAATGGTAGATCCAGGATCTTATTCTGGATTTCGGGTCTAAACCAGGTCGCCTTAAGCCATCCCTGGCGACGAAGCCAAAGAACGAAAAGCCGCCGTGGCAATGTCCATGGCACAGTCAATGATTTTCATTGATGTTGCCTCCCCTTCTTGCAAAACCTTTTTTGCTTCTGTCTTTGACTCTGGAGGAAGTTGATCCAAGTACGGTGAAACATCACACCATAGTATCTGCCCAATATCGCTAAGGCATTTGCTGCCCACACCAGAGGACTTGCCATTGAAGAGAACCTCTTACCGGCATTGTTTAACCTCCTGCTCTCTTTAACTGGAGGAGTTGTCAAAGGAGCTGAGGGGTTGCGCGACTTCCTTTGTGCCGCTTGAGAAATAACCAAGTCTGGTCTTGGGTGTCCCGTCAAAGACACCGGACCATCCTCAGGCGCTTTGTATTTTTTGTCGAGGCGCGGTAGTGCAGGGACCACCGTCGCTGGATTTTTCATTGCTTTAAGGCCTTCATCCGAAAGATGCTGGACAATAGAGATAGATCTTGTTGTCTTCTTATAAGGTTCTTTAAAATCATACAGAAAACATTCGGTGGAAACCGAAGGCATTGATAGTTTGAATCTGCCAGCCGCTCTCTCCATTAGCTTATGAAACCCCCCTATATCCGCTGGCGGGGAGTCCACCGGATCCGGACATGGAGATACTGGGTCTGGGATGACATATTCATCCCATTCTGTACCTTGACCAGTTCCGTCATCAAAATTTTGATCCTCATCCGAGGAATCATCATGGGTGTCCAATGGTATTGAAGGCTCCTGTGGAACCGGTGTCTGTGTCTGTGGCTGAGATGACACCTGGGCCGGCAATTCGGGAGCAGCCGTTGCTGGAGCCGCAGGGACAGGCATGGCTTGTGCAATCGGAACCGGAGCAGGATGTGAACATCTAGACTTGTACTCCTGCAGCATGTTGTGAAGGTCCTGTAATAAAGATGATGGTACGGATACCATATCTTGTCTCGAGTACTGTCCTAGCTGGGCAGAATGATGACGATAACCACATTCCTGGTTGTACTCTCCGTCAGAATCTGTCTCCTGGCAATTAACCAGAAGCTGGGATGGACTGTTTGCATAGCCATAGGAGTCCTGATCATCATCCTCCGATTCATCCTCATCCTCCTCTAAAAGTAGAGCTGGCGGCAAGGGGGTAACTCTCCTAGGAGATGTCATGTCCGGTGTAATTCTGGTCATAGAAATCGTAATTCTTTTCTCCGACGATAAAATAGTAGACGATCCTGTCGACAATGGTGTTGAAAATACTGCCGTCGTCAGCTTCGTCGACGGAATAGGCGTCGTCGATGAAAGAACACTCGACGACGAGATGGGCGTCGTCGATGCAGTCAACGCTCCTGCCGAACATTTCGTCATCGCCGTTGTCGTCGACTCTGTCGTCGTCGACCCCTTCGTCGACGTCGCTATAACTGCCGTCGACGACTCCATCTTTGTCGACGATCCCGTCGACGTCGATTGTCCCGTGGACGAGCCCGCAGACAGTACCATTTTCAGCTTAGGCTTCAATTTCTTCGCCGATGGAGCCTTCGTCGACGAGCCTTCATCGTCGACGACTTGGAACTTCTGTCAGACTTTCCAGAAGACTGAGAAGAGGGTTTTTTGAAGGCTGGATCAGTCTTCACACCCGAAGAAGGCGTAGATGGTCCTACCCTCTCCTTTTCACCATGGTGAGGAGATTCAACAAAACCTTGGCTCTCAGACTCTCTGGGGGTCTTTTTTGAGGCCTTAGAAGGATGCTCCACAGAAGGAGAAGGGGAACCCCTACCCCTTCTGACTGACCTAGTCGATGACGCTGTTGAAGAGTCCTCACGGTCACTGGAGACTGTGTCCTTTCTGGACTTCAACTTCTGAAGCCAGGTAAGAAGCCTACCCTCACGATCTTAGAGGGTCTTGGTTGAAAAGGTGCAGCAGATCTTGCAATCCGCGGCCTTATGATCAGGATAGAGGCAGTAGATTCAATCTTTATGCTTACACTCAACAAAAAGGCTTTTCTTGCCACAGGTGGAACATGGCTTGAAAATGGCCATCTTTTCCTTTTCAGACATCCTGGAAGGAACAGCTAACAATCCTGAAGAGAAATCCTGAAGAAAAACATCTGAAGAGTAGAGATTGAGCAGAGCTCCAAAGGAGACTCCCTAAGCACAACGTGCAGTAGAAAATCTGAGGCTCTGAGGTTCCTTCAGGAGGTTTCTATGGGGTGAGGCTCTTCTGATTGGCTGATGCTTTGTTTGGTCTCTTTTACAAAAAGAGGCGGATTTGATAAAAAAGGGAATGAGGGCTAGGCCTTTTTCTTTCTCTTTTGTACCTACTGCTATGTTATTTTGTTACCGAGACTCCCATTCCAACGACGGGGAATAATATAGAAGCATGGGAATCTATGGAAGTTCCAATACTGGGGCAAATAAAGATATCAAGTTTTGGGTTCTATTGTTGAGGTTAGTCTGCTACACCTGAATGTTAAATCTGATAACTTCCATAAGCATATAGTATGAAAAGGGTAAAGGGCTATCGGGGGAGTCTTCAAAGAGGCAAGGATATACTGAGGCACTCCTTCCAAATCTGTCAACTTGCCCTAAAGGGTCTCAATGGAACCTTAAGGGGGTTAAGTACATTTGAGAGACCTAATGTCTAAGAGACTAGTTACTTAACTGTAACAATAGTTTTGAGCTTGACGATATGTTAGATTAATCTGCTGTGCATTATTCCACCCCTAATGGTTGTGCCTGGATTGTTGCTTCATAAACGAAAAAGTTTTACTTTAAGCGTTGATTATATGCAAATACCATAGGACTCATTGCAATGTTGAGTGAAAGCCCATGATGCCAAAGTACACAACCTCTATGTTACAGATCTTATTTTTGTTTTAGAGTGCGGGAGCAAGAAGCATGAGCACTGAAATATATTTTAAAAGCTCTTGCTTCCAAGAACAACTCCAAATTCCTTGTGCACCTCACACCAAATGAAGGAAGCGGGCTGCTCATCTGGTGGCTTAGTGGACTAATGTGTACCGTGTAGGAACCGGTGTTCAACCTCATGATCATAGGTTCAAATCCCAGCAAGTCCACTCAGCCTTTCATCTTTCTGAGATCAATAAAATGAGTATCATTGGGTTGGGTAACAAACATCTGTTATTCAGCATTAGAGTGAGCGTGCACTTTACAAATACGCATTATGTTTATGTTAGGTTATCTTCTTGCAAAGGAATGAGCCCCCTAAACTAGTGTAGACCCACTCAGTGCCAAACTTTCCCTAAAGTAGGTTGCGTCTGAACCCTAGTCAGCCCTAAAGAGAGTGCCTCTATACCACAAAAAGACAGATGAACAAGTGCATTAGATCAGGTTGGGGCAATTTAGAAACGTAGTGGAATTGTGCAGGGGTGAATGAAGGCAACAGCGACTTGGTTTCCCCAGGGTAACTTTGCAATTGAATCCTCTTGGTCTTATCCTGTGTTGGGGCAAGGCAGGCACTTTCAGAGTGATTGCACAACTAAAGCTTCATCGCTTCTGTCTGAAGGCACTACTTTCCTTTTTGCAGCACAGCCACCAGGCATGGATACGTCATGGTCTGATCACATGCCACAGGAGCGCCGTTCTACACCTAGCATTTTCCCGCGACATTGCTAGCAGTACTCAAAGAGCCCCTGACTTAAACCTCGCCTTCTGAAATGCTCTGCCATGTACAGCTTCTCCTCACTAAAACAGGGGAATGTTTCTTAAGTTTCGAGAAAACCCCTAAGGGGAGAACAAAAAAAACACTGTGAGAAGAAGAAAGTTTGTGAAAACCCAAATATTCTATTTTGCTGTGAAAGGGTTAGACATAAGAACGTAGGTAAAGTTGATCCTATGACAGAGTCCATTCGACTACACAGAGCTGCACCCAAGTTAGAAAATCTGAAGACAGTCACTCACTTCTCAGGGGAATAGAGCTGTTTTCATGTAACTTTGATATTCGTAGGATGTCCCAATTGAAAGAAAAGATTTGAAAAAAAACCACAAAAAAAACATTTCAAGTAATGTATACATTTTAAAACAAAATTGTATTTAAGGTATAGCTTGGAGCCTGGGAGTATTCTGAATATTATTAAGTTAAAGGGGGATCACTAGCTGGAACAAGCACTGGCGTTGCCAATAGGTCTCGCAGTAGGAAAGTTTGAGCTATTGGTTGTGTAAATGACAAAGCCCTTTATGTATTCTAAATGATAACAGTGAAAGGCATTGTTATTTGCCATTGTAATAGTTCCACCTGTCGTACTGCACGATCAATTGGCAACGTGAGTGTTGTTCGTGTGTGAGTGGCGTTGTGTGTGTGAGTGGCGTTGCGTGTGTGAGTGGCGTTGCATGTGTGAGTGGCGTTGCGTGTGTGAGTGGCGTTGCGTGTGTGAGTGGCGTTGCGTGTGTGAGTGGCGTTGCGTGTGTGAGTGGCATTGCGTGTGTGAGTGGCATTGCGTGTGTGAGTGGCGTTGCGTGTGTGAGTGGCGTTGCGTGTGTGAGTGGCGTTGCGTGTGTGAGTGGCGTTGCGTGTGTGAGTGGCGTTGCGTGTGTGAGTGGCGTTGCGTGTGTGAGTGGCGTTGCGTGTGTGAGTGGCGTTGCGTGTATGAGTGGCGTTGCGTGTGTGAGTGGCGTTGCGTGTGTGAGAGGTGTTGCCTGTGTGTGAGGCGTTGGCTGTGTGATTTGTGTTGCCTGTGTGAGTGGCGTTGCCTGTGTGAGTGGCGTTGCCTGTGTGAGTGGCGTTGCCTGTGTGAGTGGCGTTGCATGTGGCAGTGGCGTTGCATGTGTGCGTAGTTGAGTGGTGTTGCGTTGTTTAGTGGCGTTGCATGTGTGAGTGGTGTTGCATGTGTGAGTGGCGTTGCATGTGTGAGTGTTGTTGCGTAGTTGAGTGTTGTTGCGTAGTTGAGTGTCGTTGCGTAGTTGAGTGTCGTTGCGTAGTTGAGTGGTGTTGCGTTGTTTAGTGGCGTTGCATGTGTGAGTGGTGTTGCATGTGTGAGTGTCGTTGCGTAGTTGAGTGGCGTTGCATAGTTGAGTGGCGTTGCATAGTTGAGTGGCGTTGCATAGTTGAGTGGCATTGCGTAGTTGAGTGGCGTTGCGTAGTTGAGTGTCTTTTAGTAGATGAGTGGCGTTGCGTAGATGAGGGTGAGGTGTTGAGGGTGAGTAAGGATGAGTGAGAGTGAGGGTGAGTGAGGTGTTGAGGGTGAGTGAGGAGTTGAGGGTGAGTGAGGTGTTGAGGGTGAGTGATGGTGAGGTGTTGAGGGTGAGGTGTTGAGGGTGATTGAGGTGTTGAGGGTGAGTGCGGGTGAGGAGTTGAGGTGGAGGCGTTGAGGGTGAGTGAGGGTGAGTGTGAGGTATTGTCATTGAGTGTGAGTGTGAGTGAGGGGGTGTGAGGGTGATGGGGTGTGATGGTGAGGGTGTGTGAGCGTGAGGGTGTGTGAGTCTGAGTGTGAGTTATTGTCATTGAGTGTGTGTGAGTGTGAGTGAGGGGGTGTGAGTGTGTGAGTGTGAGTGTGAGGAGTTGAGGGTGAGTGCGTGTGAGGGTGACTGTGGAGTTGAGGGTGAGTGAGGTGTTTGAGGGTGAGTGAGGATGAGTGAGGAGTGAGTGTGAGTTAGGGTGAGGGGTTGAGGGTGGGTGAGGGTGAGGGGTTGAGGGTGAGTGAGGATGAGTGAGGATGAGTGAGGGTGAGTGAGGGTGAGTGAGGATGAGTGAGGATGAGTGAGGGTGAGTGAGGGTGAGTGAGGGGTTGAGGGTGCATGCTATTTAGAAAACAAAAATATGCTATTCCCTCAAAGTTATTACTAGCAAAATACTGGTAGTACGTGTGAGTGAAAACCGCAAGTGTAGTTTGCACAAAGCTCTAAAATAGCACTGGAAACAAAGAAAACAAGTGAAAGCAAGTTACGGTACCATAAAGTGGGTTTGAACTTTCATTTAATGTTCTTCCCGAAATGTGCTCCAGGCAACACGTTAATCTCTTTGTACGCCGTGTTTGTGCTGCACATTTGGAGGCTTAACAAAAACATGCTAGTTGGGGCAGAGCAACTCCATCGCTGCCGTACCAAAATGGTTAAAGGGACTGTAAGAAGGGGCGGTGCAAGGAAAACAAACTGCGACGTGCTGAAGGAGACTGTAAATAAAAAAAATTCTAATGAAAAGAAGCGGGACAGGTATAAATTACAACAAACTGTTGTCCAGCACCACAGCATTTATATTGGAAATACTGTGGTTCTGTCAGACGGTGGTCAGAGGGCGGAAACAGCAGGGGTCCCGGACAAAAAAACAAGCGTTAAGAGCGGCCGGGAAACTGAAAGCACGGCCGGCCAGCCATGATTAATTAGGGGAGGAGAAGCCGCTGAGCGCACGCTGGGCGAAGCCCTTTGATGTGCTGGTGGCAAGAAAGTGCATCATTTTCGAAGAACTGCCGCTTTAAATATGTGACTACATAAAGGATGAAGGCGGAAAAGAAAGTTCTCTCTTTCTGACTTCGGCTCCAGGTGGCGTTAGAGTCTTACACTTGTATATGCAACTGTTAAAGTAAATGGCAGAAATAAAACAATTATCTCGCATCTATACAGAGCTGAACTTTCTAATTTGCGAAAAGTCTCCTAGAAGCCAGACGTGCCGTGTAGTACAGATACTTGGAGAGGTCGCTGCCATTGGGAGATAAGAAAAGCTGACTGTATTTATAGACTACAGTGCAGATGATAGCTAGTGCTTAGCTCAAAATAAATGTTTTATTTTTCAAAAAGATCTTTTAAAACTTAGAATGTCGGGATTTACATGGTAATTACGCATGCTTGAAGTTCAAAATGTATTACGGAAAAGTCACGATTTTTATTGTTTATTGAATCAAAAGTTCCACTTTATGCGCCGTGGCCTGAATGATAAAAGGCACGAGACGAGTCGACCTCGCAAGCGTTTTACGCTCTGTGAACTCCAGGTTATATAAAAGTTACCAGCATACACTGCGGTTTCTCAGGATAAACAAACACCAAAACTGTTGTCTGAACATCCAGACACTGTAGAACTCATGAATAAACCTCCCCTCGAAAGCCGCATATCTCAGACATACAACTATTCCAGACCTTTCCGTTAAAATGGAGGGGATTTGTTGAGACAAATATATCAGTAAACAACCTGGGAAGCCAAAACGAGCACTCGGACAGGAGAAACGCGACGTGCACCAGAAACAAACAAAAAAAAAATGAAACGCCGGATGGGGGCGGGAAAGCCTGGTGGGAGGCGTGAATGCGCGAGGGGAGGCAGGCGGATTGGGAGAGAAGCCTGATGGGGCGGGAGAGCCTGGTGGGTGGGCGTGAATGAGGGGAGGACTGGGCTGGGCTTGCATGCGGATTGGGAGAGAAGCCTGATGGGGGCGGGAGAGCCTGGTGGGTGGGCGTGAATGAGGGGAGGACTGGGCTGGGCTTGCATGCGGATTGGGAGAGAAGCCTGATGGGGGCGGGAGAGCCTGGTGGGTGGGCGTGAATGAGGGGAGGACTGGGCTGGGCTTGCATGCGATGCGCGTGCATGTTGACGGGCACTGCATGAAAACCGCGGGCTGAAAGCCCTTTGGTTTGACGAGAAAATAGCCAACTTGAATTCTCCCCATTTCCCATTCCTGCGGAATGGTAAAGGCTCGACCTAAAAAGTGTAAAAAGAACAATGCACTGAAAGGAAGAGAGTGACAGGCCACTCAAGATATTACAAAATGAGGGAGGGTAGAATAAGAATGATGTTAGAGTCACGAGGAGGATATAAAGAATACAGGAAAAAGCATCTTTATCTTAAAACAAGCAAGTAAACACACTGACATCCAACTCCATTGAGATGCCAAGAGCCTGACTGATCACACTGGCCCAGTTTTCCTATTAACCTCAAGAGCAGTACAAATGAGGACAAGGAACAGAGGAAGAGAGGTGCTTTTAGGAGAGATCGCCTGGCAGAAAGATGAATAGGGCATTGGAAGGGAGCTAAAAGTGGAAGCATCAGCTCTACTCAGGTGAATATTGAGACTTTTAGAAGGGAATGAAATACATAAGGGTTCATGTGACAATGGTGCTTCAAGAAGCAAAATGGGGTGAAGGGTGACCCAATATTTAGGACTGCCCTTGGTGACCACCTGGAGGAGAAACACTTAAAACGGACCTTAGAAATGCCAGAAGAGGAAAGAACATTGCCTCACATGCTGAAAAATACTCTGTAGTTGGGCAACTTTTCACTATTCTTCATTACATCCCTCCCTTACCATTATCTCTAGCTGGTTAGAGTGTGGGCAGCGTTTATGCAAGGAAGTGGTTTATTATTGGAAATATGATATAATAATGTGAAACGCTTCTTGTTATAGAGATTTTATGGCTGCAGCCAACAAGATAGCTAGCCAGAAGTGAACTTTCAAGCTCCACTGGCTGAATAATCCTGTGCATTGAACTGACCCCAGTGGAAGAAAATACACAATTTATATGGGCAGGGAAGAAGTTACTTCCCTGTTACAATCGGTTTACAGGTTGTAGGGCTGTAGATTCACATGCTCTGCATACTCCTGCCATCTAGTGTTGGGCTCAGACATTGCACGTTGTTTTTCTTCAAAGAAGATATTTTGGTATCGAGTTGTGACACCTCCCCTGAAATTAACAGTAGGAGGCAGACTCCATCTCAAATTGTTTGTCCCCCACAGGTGTTAGTACAGAAATACAAAGCAGGGTTCTGTCTGTGAATTTTGAAAACAAATTGACATATGCTCACTTCCACGGGCGATGTGATGAGATCATGTGGCTCTATAGTGCTATAAAGTTGCAAGAAGATTGTACCCATTCTTCTAAAGCAGTAGAGTGGAAGCATTTAAAGAACCCTAACTGCAAACGACACAGAATAGTGATATTATTACTTGGTGAGGGCTCACCACCATCCCAACTAATAATCCACGTTCCTTACACACATGTATTGGGACACTTTGGTGTTCTATTGCCATGACTATAACCGTGTGATATTCAGGTGTCACCTTGTGGGGATGTCTTAACCTCTTCCATGCTTATAATGGCCCCCGGCCGTCATTAGTCACGGTGGGTGTGTGATCATGACAGGCAGGAGCCGCCATGACCACGCCCACGATTGGAATGTCCAGCAATGCAGCGGAATTCACGCTGCAGTGAAGAGGTTAACATGATATCTTTCTAAAATAGGGTCTTTCTATTGCTCAGTGAATTCTGGGTCCTTATACAGGTGTGGAGATCCTCTTGTGTATCTTTGCGAAGCAGAGGGTGTTGTGCTCAATTTCTGAGCTTTGTACTGGAACTTCCTGGTGTAACATTAGACCAGAGAGTGGGTTTAGGAGGGGGAATCATGGAGTACACAAACATGAAACTTATCTCCCGTGCTTGGGGCGACTGGATATATAGGAGCCCTGTCGTTGTCAGGCTAGAGTCCTTTGAGTTCCTCAGCTATCACAGCAGTCAGAGGCTCGGTAGAGTTTTGGCTCTGCATCAAGTAATATGTCCAGAACTATCCCTTCAGTGCTGAATCAGCAATTTTTTTTCCTAAAAGGTTTACTAGCAGAACAGCCTCTCGCTTTGTGCTCCATCAGTTAGGTTAGGCCAGAGGTTACAGAGCCGATGCGGGATACCGTAACTAGAAAACTAGAATGTTTGTTTGTACCTCACTAAGTAATCCAGTCACCTGTTCCATGCATACTGCCTTTGGTGAGAGGGAACCCACTACTTCTCCTTGGTAGCTTAAGTGAGGCAGAATGTGGATTTTTAGGAGACTCTTATGGACTCATTGGGATGAGACCATTCCTCCACACTGATTGCCTGCATCAACGAAGCACAGAAGTTTGACACACACATTTACCATATGGCAGTGACTACATAGACACTTAACATCAAAACCATGTCCAATTTTAATTGGTGCATTGAAGATGTCCTCTTTTTGAATGACTTCTCTGTGTACACTGTTTTACTCACAGGTCTTTGTGAAAGTCCTGAGGAGACCGGTCAAATCCATTTTGGACTGAAACGCTTCAAGAACTCAAACAAGCCACATGACCACTCGATGAAAAACAGGAACATACAAAGCTGCTGGTTTCTAAAAATTGAAAATCACTTCTTTGTTTTTCACCAAGAAATATGGCTTCTCTATTCATATCAGCTATAACTGAACATTGCTATGTAACTATTGTACAAGGACCTTACAATTTACGGAAAATAGTTTTGAATCAGTAGGTCTTCTTTTGTTTTTTAATAAAAAAGTGTTCTTCTTTGTATTCACTTGTTTTGTAAAATTTACATATGTGATACACTTTTATGCTTTTGAACTACTGATTGTTTTTTTATAAACAACACATTTACTTCACCTTTAGGATATACTCCTGCACGTATTGTGAATTAATTTAAATTGTAAAATAATTTGCAATGCTTTCTACAAATGGTAATATTAATCTTTCCCCTTGAGAGTATTTTGTTTTGGCTATTTGGCGTATTTCTCAAACTCTCGAGTTACAAGGAACACCTCACTCCTTTTTTCATGATATGCCCTAGATAGAATGACGGCTAAGCTGCCCAAAAGCAATTCAATGTACTCCAGAAGGCTCAATTTTATGGTCCAGTATTAGGCTGAGAAGCATGTGATTCTGAAAAGGCCTTATGAACAAGGAATCCTGGAAATACCAGCTTCACAATTCTATTATGTTTATTATACCTATGAAACAGTGGATTGGTTGAAGGACAAGTCTGGAGTTAAGAAGCTGGATCATACGGATCAACATGAAGAGCTCAAGTCTTTGTTCAGGATGATGCGTGTGTTGCCTTACCTGGTCAATTTAAAGTTTTGTATATGAGAATAAACAGACCGTGCAATTGTGGTGATTTGGGTTAACATAATGATGCACTACTATTGCATATACCTAAATTATAAAAGAAGCTGTAGTGACAAGATGGCTTCAGTGTGGCTTTGTAGAAATGGAGCATGGGTGAAAATGATAAGATTCGTAGGATTTGGTTAGACACAAACAGTGCCGTCTTCAGAGAGGACAATCTTTTGCATTCACATGCTGGATGCTGGCAGCAAAATAAACAAGGGTAGAATTTCCTGAGATGCCAAGAGTCACATGTACTGGGCACTCTATTGAACAGATATAGGGGGCCGTGAGGAGTCACTTTGTGAAATAGAGTCCTTAAAACATGTTGCCAGTTACGTTCACTAGTGGTTAAAGCCAAATGAAACCAAGGTTACTGGCAGGAACTGACCAAGAAGAAAGAATGTGGGGAAGGTGTAGGAAGGTACATCCTGACTATGGTTGCCCCCAACTTTTTGCCCTGTGTTTTAGCTGCTTTTGGACATAGTCGACCTGGGACCCTGCCAATCAGGACCCCAGGCCTACTGCTCTCTCTTTAAAATGGATTCCATGTACCCTAGGTGCATTTCCAATTGGTACTGGGCCACCCTATCAGACCCTGTAACTCAGGGCATGGGTGTACCCAGGGCTGCCAGGGGCTGAAGCATGTATTATGCCACCCCTGGCTGGCCTCCTAAATTTGACACAACTGGCTGCATGACAGCTGGGGCAAAGTCGTGTAATCACCCTTTGCTGTAGGTGTAGTATAACTATACCTAACCCTAAAATGGACACACAGATTCCTATCAGTCACTCCTATGGCCGGCCTTGACAATCCTGAAGGCAGAGTGCTTGGAATCGTGTGAGATGGTGCTCTGGCATGAGCTGAGCCTGTCTGCAGCTTGCGGAACCAAGTCCTAATAGCTGTCCCATGATATCGCATACCATATACTCTTAAGTGCATTATAATCCTCGCGGTTAA
Organism: Lissotriton vulgaris; assembly: GCF_964263255.1. Classification (NCBI taxonomy): domain Eukaryota; kingdom Metazoa; phylum Chordata; class Amphibia; order Caudata; family Salamandridae; genus Lissotriton; species Lissotriton vulgaris. The sequence goes on from NC_141699.1 coordinate 279,191,370, forward strand.
ATGCTATCTTTGGTATTGCTTTATCAAAACATGTCGAGTAAGGTGTCATACGAATTGGAATACTAACCCCTCGCCAATTCTGGCGACGGGGTTAGCATTCCACCCTTCTAGAGGGACACGACATGTATGTAACTGTGAACCCCGGTTAAAGTTAACTAAAGCCTCAGCTCCACAAAATGGATGCTGCCACCACAGACACGAGTCTGACCTCCTGCTGCTGGGAGTCCTTCCAGCAAGGGAGGCTTGGACAAAGGGTTTCCTGTCCGGGGCGGTGCTAGCACCATCCCAGACATGGTTTTGTGTATCCTGGGTAGGCAGGGCTTTTCAGGAAGGTGACTGCTGAGTGGCACCCCGGTGCTCACTACGCATAGGCCAGTCAGAACCAGTTCCAGGGGCACACCAGCCCCTGGCCTGGGGAAGTCCGGCAGGGGAGAGGGGTGTAACCTCCCCCCTCCTGGTCCCACCCAAAGGCAGGACCTAGTCACCGGGTCAGCCCCCTTTTTTAGTATAAAGATAGGAGTGGGCCCCCTGTTCAAATTAGATCATCTTTGGAATCGAGACACGACTTTATTCAAAAGGACTTCAAGATTTCTTCATCAAGATTCTCCCTTGTGGCTAAGGAGTAGTCACCCTGCATCCGCAGGCACCATCCTAAAGAACACTGCGGTCTGCTGCAAGTCCTTCATCACGAATCCGACGACCCAGCTCGACGAGACCCGGCTTCCCTGGCACCTCTGACCTCTACTCACCTCTACAGCAAAGCTGAGAACCGTGAGTGCGACGAGACCTCGAGGGACCGACGATCGCCAAGACTGCACGACATCTTTACAACAAGCCCACCGTGTCCTCCACTGGTGAGTGCTTTGGGGTCCGAGAAGCCCCAACCCTGCGCAGCTCCAGCACCCAAGGTCAGCCTCCCTGCATCTCCACGATCTGCGTGGGGCCCTTCTGCTGTTTGCTGTGCACCGCGTTGTTTGGCTACTAGCCGGCTGGCTTGTGGCCTTCTGAGCGACGCCCGACGACATCACTGCTGCTGGTCTGGTTGCTCCAGACTGGCCCTTGCTTCCTTCTTGAAGAGAGGCAGCCCGGACCCTCCTGGTCCACTCCAGACGCCATTTTAGGTCCACCGCGTGGGCTTGAATTTGCCAAGGCTTTGTTGCCCAATCCTGGGTCCAGCGACGCCGACAGCTTCTATCTTCGTGGGACAGCTCGATCCTCCTTCCTGGTCGCCGACAACGCCTCCTGGTCCGTGAGATCTCCGAGTACAGCGTCACCCACTCACCTAGTCGAGGTGGCTACCATCCGGTGCCCTCCTGGTGCCCACTGACTACTGGCTAGTAGTCTCGAACTTGGTCCCCTCTGCTTTCAGGTGTCATCTTCCATCGATCTAGGCTTGGATCCACCGAACTTTCTTCACTGGTCGCCTGCCAGCAACTTCTTTCTTCCAGGCTCCTGGTCCGTCAACGAGGATTCCCGACGTCCTTTGAGTCCTATGCAGCTGCAGCCCCTGGGCTAGGTAACTTCGGCATTTCGGTGCCCCAGCATAGCCTCACTATCCAAGGGTCAGAATCTACTTTCGTTTTCCTCCTACCAGGTCGGGTTCGCCCGAGAACACTAACTTTGCAAATTCTAGCTACCATAGACTTTGTCCCGCATCCCGCGTGAGAGTGCACACTCTGCACCCGAGTCCCCTGGGTCTCCTAGAAGTAATCTAACGATTCTATAGTCAAGTCCTAGCGATTCCAAAGCCTATTAGTACTGTACTTACCTGCTAGTAATTTCGCATTCCACTTTTCAAGTATATGGTTTTCCGTGCCCCTCGGGCATTTGTATATACTGTGCTAACTTAAGTATTTTGATAAGAGTTTTGGTTTGTGCTTAGTACCATGTCCTCATAAAGAGTACAGGGCTGTTGTGATTCTTAATAAATAACTGTTTATTTTCATAACACTTGTGTGGTGTCCTTTCACTTGGTGTTCAAGGGGTATATGTGTGGTAAACAGCTGGCTTAACACGCCCTCTCGAGTCTTTAGCCTTAGCCTGCTCGTATCCACGCTACTAGGATAGCTGGTCTATAAGGTTGACTTACAACCAATCATCAATAAGGGTTGCTGGACTGATACATAGTGTTCACTAGAATAGTGAGCACTGCATATCAGGCCACCTTCTCACAGAAGGTCTTTCCGCAAATTTGCAGCGAGGTAGGAGAAGGAGCATCCTTCACTGTTGCTTTGGCAGGTGCAGGGTGTGAGAGAGGGAGGCGGAGTGCGGTTGTCTGGAGGGTTGATGAAAGTTCAGGCGTTGGTTGATGATGCTGGTCCTTAGTTGTGCAGGGCTTTGTATCAGCATCTTGAACGGATATCTCTTCGTGGAGCTTCTTGAGGTGGGGGGTGATGTGGGTCCACTTTGGGAGGTCAAGGATAAGTCTGGCTGAAAATTCTGTATGGTCTGCAGTCTTTTCAGGAGGTGTGAGGTGATGGCAAATGTCGGCCATAGTGATGGAGGGGTCTACTGATAGCGAAGGGAAGAGCTGGGTGGCATAGGATATGATGTTTAGTCCACGGGTTCTGACGATGTTGGCTAGGGGGGTCATGCAGGTGTTGAACAGTGTAGGGCTGAGGGACTCTGCAGATGATGTTCTTATGTTCTGAGGTGCAAGATGGTGGGTGGATTCTCTAGGCTATTTCAGTGAGGAAGGAGGAAATCCATTTGAGGGCATCTCCTTGGATTCCAATATGGTGAAGCCTCTTGGTATGGGTGTGGTGGGATACGGTGTCAAACACTGCTGAAAGGTTGATGAGGATCAGGGCTTCTGTTTCTTTTCGGACTAGGAAGGTTCTTTGTTGTCCACAAGATTTTCGTTTTCCAGGTGTTACCTGAGTTGGCAGTTGATGGCATTTTTGAGGACTTTGGCGGAAAAGGGGAGCAGAGAGATGAGACAGTAGTTCTTGAGATCGCGGGGGTTTGCGGATGGTTTCTTGAGAAGGGTTTGACTTCTGCGCGTTTCCATTCTTCAGGCACATTGCTGATCATCTTGCTCCTGAGGTTGAAGATGTGGGGAGGACAAGGGTTTGTGGGGACTCCTGAGTGGACGGAGTTCATGATGGCTGTGGTGGTTTGTGTGGTCCCAGGTGGTGAGCAGGTGGTTGGGGTTTCCATCTGTGGGAGAGAAGAGGCTGAGGATGTCGGGGACAGTGGGTTGGGGTTCTAAGGTTTTGTAGCTAGTGGAGAGCTTGTAGTTGAAGAAGTCCTCCAGGGTCTCACAGAGTTCCTGGGAAGGGATGTTGAGGTTTTCAGTGGCTGAGGGGTTGGAGAACTATCTGACAATGTTGAAGAGCTCTTTTCTGTAGTTAGAACTGGCTTTGATGTGGTCCTTTTCATTTCTGTCAGGAGTTGGTGGTGTTGGTTGAGGGATGTCTTGAATGTAGCTCGGTCTGGGGTCCTCTTGCTGGTGCGCCATTTCCTTACAAGACGTTTACAGTTGCATTTTGTGGTTCTCAGTTCTGTGGTGTACAACCGCCTACCAGGCCATTACTAAGACATAAGGTAACTCTAGAATTAAATGACCACATCATAAAATCACACAAAGAACCCATCTCATACACACTGAACAGCAAAGAATATACCCAGAGAGGGCGGAGTCTCGCCCCGGAGGCCATGAACATGATGACTATACTATAATCTGGACCTGGAATGACTGGAAAATCATTCTGTGCAATAAGCACACCATGGCAGTGCCTCCTGTTTAAAAATAGTGAACCAGTCATTAACATAAAAGAGTATTACTGTCTCATGTTTACAACAATCTGCACTGCAGTATGACAAAATGGCAATGGAAGCACTGGAAGCACTTTATACAGACAGCAGAATGTGAGGCAAGAAAAAGTGACATTGTCTGTCACTTTCTGCTCTATGCCCATTATCATGGAATACCAATGTAATTAATTGTCTCCAGGCGTGCTACATGCCAATAGGTCAAAACTGAAAAGGCAAAAGTGACTACCAACGGCAATATGGTTTTGAAAGAACATCTGAACACATAGCAAGGCCTCATAGATCCAGTTGTTCAGAGATCTCCCAGAAAGATACAAAGAAAAGAGGTAAAGATGGATATGGTGGGCTAAGACTTTTAAAAATTATGTGACATCAATTGGCTGAAGTTCAACGGTGCCTGTTGATCATGGGAAATTAACAAGCATTTTTTTTCATCATGTAACGGCAAAACAAACTGTTGTCGCTTTTTAATAGGGGAAGGGCTTGATAATAGGCAAGTTTTAAGTGTTGCCCCAAGAGGACCTAGAAATAAAATACGAATATGAAGCAATCTCTTGGGGTACAACAATATGAAACCTGCGATTAGGGCCTTTTTTTTAACGGATAGCATTAGAAGACCTAAGCTGCTCCCTTCTATATGAGCATTATACGGTGAACTTAAAAGGATAAACAGCAAATTATTGCCTAGAAGATGATTTGGGCAATGGACAATATTTTCAATGCATCTATAAGAAAGCCTATTTGAGCACAAATGTTTACTTTGTGAACAAAAAAGCAGTAAACCCAACAATATAATTACAGCAAAGTTAAACAAATGAACGTGCAGGGGTTATTAGTGCATAGACTTAGCCAGTTGCAAAGACAAACAGGACACACTTGCTTAAGAAAAAAAAACATAAACCTGCAATAAAATATCATTATTTTCGTAAATAAAGCAAAGAACACAGTCAAATTACAAGCTACACATCAATGTAATCAGCAATGAAATGCCAATGGCCTTGAAGGACAGTCAATTCGAGCCAAAGCAATATATGAAAAAAGCCCTGAAAGCCAATGGTAGAAGTGAGATGAGTGAAAGCTCCCTCTATCCGTACTACTTCTTGCATTTACTTCTTAAAGTATTGGTTACGTGAGGTCTCCAAGGCAAGCTAAAGCGGTCTCAACAAGACCTATAAAGAAAGATTTTTCAAATCATCATGCTTCCGAAAGCAGGACCCAATGCTGAATGTGAACGAGCCAAGCAATCTGTTAAAGAAGTGTTTTTAAACACTGCGAGGTAAAAGCATGGATTTTCATTCTGCAGACATACTCACCGTTTTTGATCGGTAGTTCTTAATAGAGTCCACAAATTTCAGTCTTTCCAGCTCCTCCTCCATCAAATCTGAACCTTTGTTAGAAAAGACAGTGATACAGTTAGCGCTTCCTACAAGGGTTTAAGGAGAAAAAGCCTGAGCAGTAAAGCTTTTCTCACAATTGAGCACTATATGCAATAGCATTGGAAGTCTGGCCTTTGGGAGTTGGAGACAATAGGGCTGAAGCACTGGCTGAGGAGGGGCTGTTGGGAACAGTGGAAGAGTGCCAAAAGGTCTGTAGAAATCTGTGTTGGGACATAAACTGCAGAGAAGCTTCAGAAACTGTGGCAAGTGCCTTGGCTGTGGAGGAGTGGGAGGTGGTGGATGAGAATGCAGTCTCTGGGGAAGTCCATGGTGCAGGAGTACTGGCCATGGGGCAGTAATATGCACTGATTCTGGAAGCTGTATTGCGAAGGTGATGGCGTCTAAAGAACGGTGCAGAGAACGTCGCATTAGTGCTGGTTGTTAGTAATAGCGCATGCACATCATTGAAGGCAAAGGGGTAGTTCCTTACTGAAAAGGGGATGGATGCCCACAGACGTGAAATCGGTTTCCTTGACACGCTTGATAGATTCTGGTGACGGGTTAGGTCGGGACTTGAGATACTGTTTGTAGGCATTCTCAGACACCCTCTTCAGATTCTGCAGGTCTAATGAGGCTTCGTGATCCGCTAATAGTAGGGACTCCTCATCATCAATGATGCTCTGTGGGACTCTGCCAATCACTCCATCAGGGTCTGAAAAACAGCAAAGCAGGATGAGAACCCATATAATGGACATTAACCAGCAGGGGCTGTCTTGCACTAACCATGCACCACTAACATCACCAGCCTAGTAGTTTAGAATGGTTTCCTCTTGCAAAACGCTTGCCCACGGGGCCAAGTAGTTACATGTTAATAGCAAAATCCTTCCACTCCTCTGCCAGTTGCGGGCACAGTTCCCATATGCCCCCACTTGCCCAGACCAGGCCACAGGGAAGCTTTATTCTTACCTGCTGATTGGTCTTGAGGATTAGCCAGCTTTAGAGGGCGCCCCAGGAACAGGTGCAGATCAAGGATGTACGGTATCTCATCTATCGCAACCAATGAGTAGGCAGTGCCACTCCGGCCAGCCCTGGCAACACGGCCTAAAAGAAGGAAAGGATGAAATTAGGGAAGGTGAAGAGTAAAGGAGGCCAGAGAGAAGGCTGTATGAAAGACAATTACGCTGAAAGAAGCAATATAAGATCCACACTAATACCACTCTTTAAAAAAAAATATTTATCCTCATCCCACCACTATTTTTTCCTTGCTTTCGACACACATGTGCACTCTATTCCGTTCTCTTCTCCTATGTTTGCATTTTTGGTACTCACGCTATCCTAGTTTTCTTTTCTTCCTCGTCAGGTCTAAGTAAACAATTTTTTTTTTTTTTTTTTTTTTTTAAGAATCAGCCAAAACATCAGCAGGTATATCTCATATGTCACAAATTTAGCATCATAGGGCCCGATTCACAAAACTAATCCTCAACTTACTACCATGTTGATATTCACAGAAGGCACTTACTCATTTCTGTATTCACAGAAGTCATTTAGGAGTCCTAAAGTTAGGAGTCCTAACTTTAGGACTTCTAAATGCCTTCTGTGAATATCGAAAGTCTTAAAGTTAGGATTTTTCTCAGTTTAGGAGTAGTAAAGTTAGTACTCCTAACTTTAGGACTCCTAAATGACTTCTGTGAATACCGAAATGAGTAAGTGCCTTCTGTGAATACCAAAATGGTAGTAAGTGTAGGATTTTGTCTTAAGTTAGTTCTGTGAATCGGGCCCATAATCATTAAACATTATTGGTAGAAATGCAGAATTTACAATGTAGCAGTTCTTACCATATCCCTTCCCTAGTCCTCCTTCCTGAGCTTTAGACGTGTTCTGTTCAGCTCATCTTGGTCTGAGAAAACTTTGAACTCACTCCTCCTGCTGAGTGTCCTCCAATATCTTTGCGTCTGCTTCTATTATATTTTCACAAGGTCTAACTTCTCACTTCTATCCAAAGAGCTCCTACCCTACAATTTCTAGCTCAATGGCACCAATTCCACTGCTCTCTTTCCACTTCAGCACTGATGTGATCTTGTTCTCTCCATCTTGATGCGATTCATATAAAAATTATGTTCTTTCCTTTCTTTTATTAATGCACTTCTCCCTTCATATCAAGTTCTCGGACATCTTTGCTTTTGCCTACAGTTTGAGAGTCTGGTTCTTTCTCCAATCACAACTCTTTTTTTGCTCCTGCTTGTAGATTCTAGCTTGATACATCTGTAAAATGCACTCTTCCCTGACCTTTCAACAACTAATATTACCATCTCGACTGTCATCTTCCATTGGCTCGAATACTGTTCTCAATCTGCTGAACTCCCCGGCTTGAGACTTAGACTCTCTTAATTTTTTGTAAACTCTTCCATTCACCCCCTACTACGCATATCTCTCTAGCTTATCTTTATTTGTCATAATTTTCTTATTACTTTCTTTCAGTTAATTTTAATTTCATTTGTGTTAATCGATGGATTACCATCTCTTACCTACTTTCACTTGAAACCGACTACATTCATAAAACCTACTTTTTGTTTCAAAGCTTAATCTTGCCCCTCCCCACCTTCCTTGTGAAAAGTCTAACCTACATTTGTTTCTCTTCTGGCAATCAATCGTTGGAACTCTTTCTTAGTATGGGTTTCTGTTGGACAGGCCTCGTGAAGGGGCCACTCCCTCCCCGCATAATAAGGTTCGAGCACCGGCTCTCCCGGTGTCACCAGAAGAACCACCCCGCCAACCCACAGAAGCAACCTGCAACCCGTCCCCAACGGGACGCCTGCCCCCGAACACCACGACATCGGCCGGCCCGGGCCACCATCAGCAGCATTGCCCCGGCCCAGCCGCCATCTTGGACACTGCACCACGAGGCCACGTGCCCTCAGCTCGACCCCAACCCTGGGCCTGGCCAGGCCCCGACATCGAGGCACCACCATCCACCCAGGAGGTGAACGGACCACTTGGCAGGTCAATGGGAGAGAGGAGTGTCGATGGCTCTCCCCCGCCAGGTGCCGATCACCCCCAACCTCCCCGAGCGCTGGCTCCACCCCCCTGCTGGGTGTCTGGACTCCCTCATCCCGGACCTCCCGACCTCCAAGAGCGAGGGTCCGGACATCAAAGGAGGCCAGACCTATAACTGGGGCAGCTCCAGAGCAGGAAGGCAGTTGTATCCTGGAGTCGAGAGACACCTTGAAGAACTCATCCTTGACGGACTGCTGGCGCTGCCGCAGCCCTGCCTTGTGAATCATCGTCCTGCCTGCTGGCGCTGCCACGGCTTTCTGCAACCTACATCGTCGTCGGGACCTGCTGGCGCTGCCGCGGCCCTCTGCAACCTACATCTTCGTCGGGACCTGCTGGCGCTGCCGCGGCCCTCTGCAACCTACATCTTCGTCGGGACCTGCTGGCGCTGCCGCGGCCCTCTGCAACCTACATCTTTGTCGGGACCTGCTGGCGCTGCCGCGGCCCATCCTTGTGTGAACCATCGCCCTTGCCGGCTGGCGCTGCCGCGGCCCTTCTCAAGTGAGACTTATCAACCGAGCCTGCTGGCGCTGCCGCGGCCCGACCTTCCAGAACTCCGAGCTCGAGGATTGTGAGCTAACCATCGTACCACCTCAGTACCAGACCGGTACCAAGACTGTCCCGCTACCCTTTCCCTTCCAGAGACTAGAATTGAGAGGGCCCTCGTGTCCCGATCTCACTGTATCGCGGATATCCTTGCTTCAAGAATCGTATATAAAGAGTGTTGACCTCATCCTTGTGTGGTGTCCATCTGTGGGGGGGAAGTTACTTGTCTGTACGATCGCTGGAGACGGCCCTCTCCGGAGGCCTCTCCCCTTGTCCTCGGCCGACCCTCCAGGTCCCCGTCTAACAGTTTCGCTACTACTTTACATTCATTCGGTACCCTTATAATTTGGTACTCTTCTAAAATTTCTTTCTGTATCAATTTCTTGTCTAGTCTGCAACTTTTTTATAATGTTATTCGTTGCAAAGATACTTGGTGTAATCTGCATATTTTCTCAGCAATTACTCAGAAACTTAAATCTCTTACCAACATCAATTTTCTCTCCCACATCACTTCTTTCCTATTCCCTGTGTTCATTATATTCTCCCTGGATCTCTTGGTAGTGACTCATTGTGCTCTATATGGAAAATGCTACTTACCAGTATGAATCTGTTCTTGGCAAATAGAGCTGTAGATTCATATACTTGTGCATAGATCACCATCTGGTGTTGGGCTCGGATGTGTGCACTTTGTTTTTGACTTGGAAGAAGTCTTTGTAGTCACGAGGTAGGTGACTCCTCCTTAGGATGATAGTGCACATGGACTCCATCTCCAGATTTTTTTGCCATGGCGGGTTATGATGGAGTTAGTAAGAAATAGAAAAGATGTCCATGTGTAATTTATCTAAGTAAGATAGTACTGGAACAGATAGAGGTAGCTAGAGCACTATCTGTGGAAGCGGGTCGAGGAACGGCTTCCCTTTGGAAAGGTTTTGCGTGTTCCACCACTGCAGAGAGCGATGTGTGCGGCTGTCCACCAACACCAGATCTGTAAGCTGACCTTGAGCCTGGTTCCACAGACGTGCCAAACAATCATGTAAGAGACGCATCTGAAGTCTTGCATAAGGGGCGATGAGAATGCAAGAGGCCATCATCCCAATCAGCTGCAAGAACACTCGAGCTGGCAATGAGTGTTGAGGCTGAAATTTGGATATTAGAGCTTGCATACTGCTTATCTTGAGAGGGTTGGTATTGTTGTGTGTTGGACGGTTGAAGGTGGGATTTGGTGAGATTCACAGTGAAGCATAAGTTGTGAAGCAGCTGGATTGTTTTGTGTGTGTGTTGCACACAGCTGATGTGTGATTTGACTTAGCTGATGTGTGATTTGGCTTTTAAGAGCGAGTCATCCAGATAAGGGAACACATGAATGTGTTGTCTTCATAAGTGAGCTGCCACTACTGAGAGGGACTTGGTGAAGACGCCGGGTGCTGTAGTCATTCCAACCGGAAGGACTTTGAATTGATAGTGTTGACAGTCCACCACGAACCTGAGATATTTTCTGTGAGCGAGGTGAATGGGATTATGAAAGTAGGCATCCTTTAGATCTAGAGTGAAGAGAAAGTTGCCTTGTTGAAGCACTGGGAGCACCTGTTTGAGAGTGACCATGTGGAACTGGCCTGACTGAATGTAGAGGTTTAACGGTCTGAGGTCTAGTATTGGCCTGAGAGAGCCGTCCTTTTTTGGAATTAGAAAGTAGAGGGAGTAAACTCCTGTGCCTTGATGAAGTAAGGGTACTGGTTCCTTTGCATGTTTTTGTAATAGAGAACTTCTTGTTTCAGGAGTCAGGTGTTCTGGGGACATTGGACGTTGTCTGGGAGGGATATTTGGGTTGAGTTCCAGGCAATAACCATACTAGATAATTTGTCTTACCCACTTGTCTGTTGTGATAAAATTCCAGACAGGTAGGAACTGTGAGAGACGTCACCTGACAGGAGTGGGATGATCGGGGGAAAGTGAAGGGAAGTCACTGCTGGTGGTAGGGGAGTTGTGGGTATTGTTACCACAACCTCTTCCCTTACCATTGTTGCCTCTGTACCCTCCACAAAAGTATCCTCTGGAGGAATTGTTTAGATGAGGGCTCCTATAGGAAGAAGAGGGATGCTCCGAGCCCGTGGTTTTGGAGCCAGCCCTGTAAAAGGAGCTATGAAATGAACCTCTAGGGGATTGCAAAGCCCTTAAGGATATGGCAGTGTCCATATCCTTTTTCATCTTTTCTAGAGATGTATCAACTGTGGGCCCAAAAAGATGCTCTTGGTCAAAGGGCTGATTAAGAATAGCGGACTGCACTTCCTGTTTGAATCCGGAGATTCGGAGCCAAGCGTGCCTGCGTAGCAAAACGCTGGTATTAATAGCACGAGAGGCAGTATCAGCTGCATCAAGCGCACATATGATGGACGTATTTGTTATTCGTTTTCTCCTGTATAAGGTCATCAGCTTCGTCTTTAAATTGGTCAGGAAGAAGTTGCATTAGCTTTTCAAGCTCATCATAGTGAGCTCTGTCATATCTGGCCAACAAAGCTTGGACATTGGCAATCCACCAATGATTTGCAGCCTGTGCCGCAATGGGTTTTCCAGATGCGTCAATGAGTTTGGATTCCTTATCAGTAGGAGGGGTGTCGTCTGTGCTTTGTGAATTTGCTCTCTTGCGTGCATTAGTCACTAAAAAAGATTCTAAAGGGACCTGACCTTTAATGTACACTGGGTCATTGGGAGCTGCCTTATATTTCCTGTCTACCCTGGTGTTAAGAATCCTGGCTCTGACAGGATCCTTAATAAACCTCTGGTGCAGTTTTAACATGCCTTAAAACATTGGCAGGGTGTGTGTGGACTTTGGTGAGGGTGTAAATGTTTCCAGTAAAAAGTCTTCCTCTAAAGGTCAGAGTTTAACTGTACCCCGTGGTACTGAGAAGCTCTGTTAATGAGTTGCGCAAATCCAATATTGTCATCTGGTGGTGATGGCCTAGAGGGATAGAGGTTTGGGTCATTGTGTGGGTTGGGATCTGTGTTGTAATCATCCCAAGGATCTGGACTGTGTGGAATGGTATGCACGTTATCATCTTTATCTGGATCTCCATCCCCACCCTCATCACTAAAATCATCTTCATAATCTTGTGGTTGAGGTGAAAATGTATGTTGTGGGGAGTGTGCTGAAGAAATTAGCAGATTTGGATCAGCTGGAGAAGGTGAGAGAGGCGGAGTAATATTAGTGCCCATCTCCTTTCGCTTCTTGGGTTTTTCAGGGTCTTCTAAAGTGTCCAATTTTCTTTTTTTAGGAGGCTGGCGACAACTTTGCCAGTCTCTGGATCAATGTAGAGAGTCTTTTGTTTTGGATCCGAAAAATCAGTTGGAAACTGTTGTGTGGGTACAATCCCCCACATGCATCAAACTCCCGTTTTGCGTTGCCAAATTTGCGATTTTTACCGAATCGCAAATATGGAATCGCAAAACGGGATGCATCATTGAAAGTGGATAATATTTGCGATTCGGTAAAAATCGCAATTTTTACCGAATCGCAAATATTATGCGAATTCAAATGTGCGATTTCGCATTTCCCATTGATTCCTATGGGCCAAAAGGCCCATAGGAATCAATGGGAATTGCGAATTCGCAAATTGGACTTCGCAAAATGTTGATGCATTTCATGGGTGCAGGGGGGGGTCCAAAGGACCCCCCCTTGCACCCCTGAAATGTTTTTTCAAATGGATGTTTCACACACACATGTCCTAAGGACATGTGTGTCTGTAACATGAGTGTTTAAAATGCAAATTTGAGCATTTTAAACATTTTTCGCAAATTACCACGAGGTTCCCCCTCGTGGTAATTTGCACTTGCAATCTTCAAGATCGCAATTTTTTCAATAAATGATGCATTGCATTTAAGGAATCGCAAAATTGCGATTCCTTAAATGCAATCGCATTTTCCAAAATCGCAAAATTTGCGATTTTGGACAAAAAGCAATGATGCATCCCAAAAAGCATTTTTGGAATCGCAAACGGCCGATTTTAAGGAATCGCACCGTTTGCGATTCCAAAAATGCTTGATGCATGTGGGCAAATGTCCTTTATCTGTGCCGAAGACTTAGGGTCGGAATGTTGTTTAGCCCTTGTCTCTGAAACTTTCTGTGGGGTCTTGGACTCCGTAGCTTTTGCTATAGGATTTTGCGGCTCCAAGAGTTTTTTCAGCTACCAAGATTTTTTCGGTTCCGGATGCTTGTCATTTGTTTGTTTCCACACCGAGGGTTTTGGCGTCAAGGTTAATTTCGGAGCAAACGAAAAAGGGCATGGCACCTCCTTGATTTTAGACTTCGATGCTGAAGGTGATTTTTCAGCACAGGAAAGGGGTTGGCTCGATCCCGAGCCATAAGGCTTTCTTTTTGTTTCATCGCCGGGCCCGAGGAGTCTGAAATGTGTTGCGGGTGTCGACCTGATGAAGGACTGGGTTCTTTAAGACCCAGCGGTGCCAGGGCACAACACCTGAAACCTTCGTGGGTAACCTGCTCCGGCGTACGAATCACAGAGACACGGGACACTTCCTTGGACGTCAAAGAATCAAGGTTTATTTGCTGCAGGGAACACAGATGTCACGACAAGTACACCACGTGCAACTTGGGGAGACTGCTTCAAATTGGTTCTGTGGATCGCTCCTTTTATACAGTTTTTACCCATAGGATAACATTGAACACAAAAGTTTACAACCCGGTTCCCATCATTATCCCCCAGAGGGGTCGCTTTGGTCACTTTGAAACACATGAGGTCCGGAACATAAGTGCGGAAACATTTGGCGGTTCCCAACTGTAAAAACCATCTTCCCATCATTAGCGAATTCCAATCAGCAGTAAAACAGATCGAAATAGGAACAAGGACAGGTGTAGAGGAAGACGGAGACAGTGGGGAGATCGGAAAGGGTGTAAAAGGGGAGGTATCAGGAAACACGAGATACAGGCATCAAAGGGACGTGCCTAATGAGATGCACGGCTGAGACAATAAGTCCGTGCGGCAAGATGAGCCTCGAGCGGCGCCATCTGCCTTACAGTAGCAACCCCCTCGTCATAAAGACACTCACAAAGAACATGTGTCTTCCGCAGATATCTTGGGAGTCCCAGGGTCGCGAAGCGGACAACGTCCGTTCGCTGGCTACTTGAGGGCAAGAGACAAAATGGATGCCGTATCTAAGATGGAACCCGTGGGTACAGATGAAAAACCCACATAACAAACGAACGGTTTAAGTTAGCACAGCGAAACTGCGCACACTTACTAAACTCGTCATTTGCGGTTCATAGATACTAAACTCGACTATATTCGTGTGAGTCGAAAACACCACTTACAATTGTCACGGAACCTCAGACGCTCCTTTTGCCCTCATGTAGGCAAGCACTAGTCGGAATCATACTCGATATTCATCAGACCATCGAGATGTTGCTGCAGCATAGCTCTGTCCAACCGAGTCCCCTTGGTAACAGGTGGTTGTCTCATACACGTTGTAGCACAGAGGCCACATAAGGCAGGACCACACTGCACACAAAGGCAACACGTGAACAGGAACACTACAACGACTCCGATGATCATCAGAATCTTCCAACCCCAAGTCGACATCAGGCCCCAAAACCATCCAAGTAGCGTCCAATCCCCTACATCCACGTGTATGGATTCGGAGATCTTATGCAACCTCGAGATGGCTTGATAGACAGTAGGAGCATTATCTGGGATGAAAATGCAGCAGCTCGAATGGATCACCTTACATACCCCACCTCGATCTGCTAAGATGACATCTAAAACCATACGGTTTTGTAACGTCATAAGTCTCTCCGCCTGAAGTTCTGTGGTGATATTACCAAGGGCACTGGCAGTAATATTAGCTGTCGATTCTACCACCCGAGTCAACTGTCTCAGGTTCCTACTATTGACCATAGGTCCCCAAAACGGGAGGAAACCCTTGAAAAAGTCTCCTGCCTCTTGACCGGCAGTATCCTCTTCGCTAATTACGCCTCGTATAACTCTAGTCTTATGATAATCGGCATCTACAGTAAACGTCGGAGGCAACAGATTTGCAATGAAACATGAGCCCATGAAGTCAGCGGGCAACCATGTGTATGCACGATCATAGCAGATAAAGTATGTACCCTTGGCAGCCAGAAACACAGGGGACGAGAACATCGGCAGAATGTAATTTTCAGTGCAAGCACTTGCTCCAAGTCGGGCTTGCGATCTTCGGCCACGACCCATAAGACAAAAATTACAAGTGTGGGGTACGACCCATATCGGAGGCGAGCTTTTAAGCTGCTTTTCGCTAGTGAACGCACTATATTCACCTCTACTTAGGACTCTATAGGCTTGTACCTCTTCTTCGGGAATAAGCGAGGGATCATAGATATCACTATCTAAATCCTCTATTGCTATCGACAAAGGTTTTTGATACGAGGTAGGACCAGAGTAGGGGGAACGTGGTTCTCGAATGGGGTGGAAACCCAGTGCGCTTCGAAACATTGTTTGAAATGCTCGAGCTGACCCTTGGGAACTATACGGTAACACCAGATATGGAATTCCCTTATCCGTAGTATGTGGCATCAACCCACACACCCAACAATTGGTAGTGTTAACCACTAACTGATGCTGATGGAGGAGCTGAATAAAGGAATTGTTGCGGAATTCTACACGTCTAGCCTGCTCGTGTTCCGGTAACATATGAAAGGAATGAGGAGAAACAGTAGAGGTAAGATTAGAGTCAGGAGTAGGAGTAGGTGTAGCAGGTAAGAAGTGAGACATCGTGTAATACACCCCACCCGCCAACAATGCAGAAGCAGTCAAGAACAATACAAACAGTTGGAATATAAAACATTTGGTACGACTGAGTTGCTGCAGCTTGAATCTGTGGACTTGAGCTCCCTCCAAATCATTCAGCTTCGAGAATGCCATTCCCTACGACCGTCCGCAACGTTTCTTGACGCACTTCGTTCTGTGCAGCAATAGTCAATCCCTAGGAGTTCCCAGGAACCGACGGCCTTTAACCTAGCGTCAAGACCTACTGTCCAGAAGGAAGTACGCGCGCGGCCCTACGGCCTTCAATGCACAATATGTATGTATGCAAAAACAAAGTCTCTCAGCTGTAAAAGCAAAAATACAAGGAATGAAGCTCAATATATGCACAAAATAATTACAGTAATATAAATGTTCAAAACTGATCACGGAAAACGGGATAATGCAGTTGTCAATACAGAAAAGCAAAATCTTTTATTTGTCCTTAGTGCGAGATCGCAAAAAGTATCGGGTTTTCCCAGGACGTGTCTGCTCGTCAAACAAAGGATCCGTTGAAGAGACAGCGTCCTGCTGATCAGTTGAGTGTTCTGGTCTCGAGTCTTTTGATGCTAATTGTTCAACAGTGTCTTTCTGCTGCGCTGAGGGTTCTTCAACAAGCTGCGCGTCGCTAAAAGGCACAAACGCCGACAATGTTTCTGTTTCAGATGACGCAATGCCTCTCCTTACCCACGGGTCTGCTGGCAAAGGGATGGGGACTCTTTTGGTGTGCGTGGCATGCACCCAATTCTTACGTCCCTCAAGACGAACGGCAGTCCTCGTGGCCAGGAGCACTTGGTAGGGTCCGGTGAACCTCGGGTCCAGGTTATTTTTGCGTGAAAAGTTCCTTGTCACCACCCAGTCTCCGGGCTGGAGCTGGTGGCCTGGACCCTCCGTCTGCGTCGGCAATGCGTCGTAAACCTGTTGGTGAATTAACCTCAGTTTAGCAGTCAAGTCATGTAGATAATCGATCAACATTGGGTACTCAAGATCAGAAAACATTCCTGGCCTAGGAACCCCCCACACATTCGCAGGACGGCCGAACACTATTTCATAGGGACTAAGCCCTACTCGGGAGTGTACAGTCGCCCTAGTTGACAGTAATGCTAAAGGTAAAGCGTCAGGCCACGAAAGACCAGTCGTAGCCTGAATCTTCGCTAACTTTAGTTTAAGGGTGCCATTGTACCCTTCAACCAATCCAGCTGACTGGGGATGATTGGCGCTGTGGAATTTCTGATTAATTCCAAGGCCCTTACACACACTCTTCATCACACTTCCAACAAACTCACTTCCGTTATCCGACCACACGACTCTAGGCATTCCATACCGAGGAAAATATTCCTTCAGTAGGATTTTCGCAGTAGACAAAGCAGTGTTGTCTTTGAGAGGATAGGCCTCAATCCATCGGGAGAATGCGCAAACCACAACTAAAACGTATTTCAGGTTATTGCATCGCTCCATATGGATGAAGTCCAATTGAATCACCTCAAAGGGATACGAAGGGGGAGCAAAACTGCCAGGAGGAGTTGGGGTTCCTTTGCCAGGATTGTACATAATACACACCATACAATTCTTCACCAGACGTTCAGCACATTTCGTAATGCCATCATTCTTCCACACAGGAGCCAGCAACTTGCAAATACCTTTCGCGCTAATATGTGCTAACCCATGCGCCATTGTCACAACGGCCAGCACATACGCATCCGGCAACATCCATCTTTTCTGATCCGACAAATCAATCCAACAACCATTCGCATCCAACTTTCCCGTACTTTCTTTCCACTTCGTCTTTTCAGTCTCGGTGGCCTCATTCTGAATTGCTTTCACACTCTCGATAGTGTCTTCACACATACTCGATTCTGTAGGCCACCTAACCGAACTCGTCACATACATTCGAGTGCTAAGGTTCCGGGCAGTCTCCTTAGCAATCTCATCCGCAAACGCATTACCACGACCAACATCATCCGTCACCTTACGATGCGCACTACATTTAACAATCGCAACTTGCGTAGGCAACGTCAAGGCATCCAAAAGATCATTCACAAGCTGGCCATGCTGAATCTTCGTACCGTGCGACGTCAAGAAACCTCTCTCTCTCCACAATCGTCCAAAACTGTGAGCGACACCAAACGCGTATTGGCTGTCGGTAAACACATTCACACGTTTCCCTTTCGCTAACACACACGCTCTAGTAAGAGCAATCAGCTCCGCAGCTTGGGCAGAATTCTGATTCAACCTTGCAGTCTCAACAACAGTATTCAATGTTACAACAGCATAAGCAGTAGTCACATCGCCATTCGGCAACTTAAAACATGACCCATCCACATACAAAGTACCATCCGGATCTTCCAATGGGGTGTTTTTAAGGTCCACTCGACCTTTTGTTTCCTCTTCAGTCCTCAAGTAGCAGTCATGTTCTGCTACTTCATCTGACTCTGTGCTAATTGGTAACAGAGTTGCCGGGTTCAGAACGTTACAACGTTTTATCTGAATGTGGCTTGCCAAGAGCGTCAATTCGTACCCAGACAACCTCGCACTCGTCAAGTGCTGAGTTTTCGTTCGATTCAAAAGAGTATCGACTGCATGCGGAACCATCACCGTAAGCATATTATCCATGACCAATCCTGCTGATTGTCGGATGGAGACCGCAGCTGCCGCTGTTGCTCGTAAACAACTCGGCAATGCTCTAGCTACTGGGTCCAAGGTCGAGGAAAAATATGCACATGGACGTTGCTTACCACCAAAAGGTTGCGTTAGAACACTCAAAGCACAACCCTCTCTCTCGTGAACATATAACGTAAACGGCTTACTGTAGTCAGGAGTACCTAACACAGGAGCCGAACACAATGAATCACGCAGTTCAGAAAAACTTTTCTGACATTCTTCCGTCCATGGTAAAGGAGTTGAAACATCCTTGCACGTAAGAGCCACCAATGGTTTCGCTAGCAATGAAAAATTAGGAATCCATTGCCTACAGTACGACGTGATACCTAGAAAGGCACGCACATCTCTTTGGGTTTTTGGCACAGCCATTCGCGCAATCGCTGCAATTCTCTCTGGGGTCAATCTCCTTCCCTCCTTTGACAATAAGTGACCTAGATAGGTTACTTCTTGACAACAATATTGGAGTTTAGAAGGTGACACCTTGTGATTCAACTCACAGAGATGTTGCAGCAACGACACCGTAGCAATCTTGCAAATGTCCTGAGTATCAGCAGCCACCAATAAGTCGTCGACGTATTGGATCAAGGCCGCACCAACCGGCAACCTAAACGCATCCAGTTGACCCTTCAAGGCTTGACTGTAAATAGATGGACTCTCACAGTAGCCCTGAGGAGCGCGTTTGAACCGGAAGCTACGTCCACCGAGAGAGAAACCGAAAAGGTCCCTGCTCTCCTCGGCGATCGGGATGCTGAAAAACGCATTTTTCAAGTCAATCACCGAAAACCACGATGCAGAAGCTGGGATCAGAGTCAGTAGCGCCGTGATGTCAGGCACAACAGGAAATTGAGGAACCACAATTTTATTTACCTCCCGTAAATCGATAACAAAGCGATAAACAGGCGGTTTTGAAGGATCAGTACGTTTGAGAATGGGCAGCACAGGGCTGTTGCACACGTTTCCCCGAGTCTCTTCAATAACATCTTTCTCGATCAAATCATAGATGATCGCCAACAGTGCTCGTTCACCATCAAGGGAGATACGATATTGGGGAATACGTGGCAATCGCACATTAGATTTCAGCTGTACAACATAAGGGGAGATATCAAGTAGGCCCACGTCATTTGGACCTGTTGCCCACAAAGACGCAGGAAGAGAACTCAATTCCGGTGGGAGCTTATCGAGGGACAAATACATAGGAGAGACAACCCTCTCTCCTAACGTAAGCTTTACACCCGCAGGAGAACAATACAAAGTTGCGTACAACCGTTTAAGCAAATCCAGGCCCAAAAGATTTTCACCACAACCCGTAGTCAAAATCAACGGAGCTTCTAGCTCACGTGGCCCAATTTTAAGGGGCAAAGGGCGCGAAACTGGATTGCTAACGGGGGCGCCAGAGAATCCAACGGAAACATTTGTTAAGCCAGACAAAGGTGCGCCAGGGAGTTTCGAATACATGATAGAACTTTTCGCTGCACCAGTGTCCAACAGAAAAGGCTCAACGACGCCCGATGTAGCAACTGCGACGTAAGGCCCTCTCTGATCAACCGGAACTGATACCACTCCCTCTCCTTGTCTTTGGCTGTCCTAGTAATTACTGTCGTCAGTCCCCTGATCGACGTAATAATCGTCTACATTGTACTGCGCAGATCGTCCTTGCGATGATCCACGTTGATCGAAACAATTATTAGAATTGGATGAGTTATCTGAGCGATCGTTCTGAGCACCACGACCTCTTCCACGTGATGCCTGCTGCGAACCACCACGACCTCCTCTAGATGAGTTACCATTGGTACGTTCATTCAAAACAGGGCAATTGAATTTAATGTGACCCTCCTGTCTACAATAAGCACATTGATTGTACCTTAACGAGGATCTCTGGGAAGAGGAGTCATTACGATTTTGAGATCTATTCGACTGTGGCTGTGACCTATTCTGTTGCGAATTATTCTGATTTGACCGCGGAGGATACGCTTGTTGCAACAACACTTTAGTTTTGAGCTCTTTCGTCTTTTTATCAGCACGGTCGTTCTCTTCTTTCTCTCTATTCTCATAGTATTGTGCCGTAGCCAATATCTGAGCCGAAGTAGAAACGGCCCATGCACTTTCCGAATTCTTTAATTTATTGCTCAAATCGGGCAACAAATTCGAAACAAATTTATCCACAAACAATCTCTGACCACCCTCGGTGCCCATATCCTGACCACTATGGTCGATGAATGCTTCCTCGAACCTCGTAAAGAAGTCGGAAACACTCTCATCTTTCTTCTGCCTGCAAGCTGACAATTTGTCCCAGTTTACCCTCATAGCTGGCATAAGTGTTTTCATTAATGTTATTATTCTTTGAGGGAGAGCAGCAATCAACTGTTCAGGCTTAGCACCACCGACTTGCAACCCATCTGCCGCTACAATGGCCGCCCAATCACCACCTAGTTCATTTGCGTGATTTTCCTGACGAATCTTAGCCCATACCGGTTGCGGTACGACATTGCCAAACAACATGTCGATATCGGCAAGATTCATTACCGTAGCATCTACGAGCTGCGATAATTCTTTGTAATACCCTGCAGGATTTTTGCGAGGGTCAGGCAAAGATTGCTTCACCTGTAACACTTCCGATCTTTTCCATGGGAGATGTATCCATACTCTCTGAAAATACGGCGGGACCGGAGGGGCAGCTGCGGGGTTACCTGGCATCCAAACCGGTGGAACTTCACGCATAGGGAATTGACCAGACTCATCTGGCTGTTTTTCAATATCTTCAACAAACAATGCATGAGGTATCGGAGCGGGACGAAGAGATAGCAACCGCTCAACAGCACGTCGAACGTTAGTATCCACTATCAGTCCATTTGCGAACTGAAGCTGAAGATCAGACAAAGCGGTGAGCACCTCGTCAGGCGCATCAGCCGCTATTTGATCATAAAGGAACTTGCACATTTCATTAAACACATATCTCTGGGTTGGTATATTGAATTGACAAAATGTTTCGAGGACAACACGGGGTGGACACCTAAGAGGATTTACCATCCAACCCATCGCCATATTATATAACGCAACGCGTTCTCTGTTTCCAGGAAGCTGACTACGTCTCTGAGGACCATCAGAACCAGCGGACCCATGAACAGGTCCGAGCGAATGAAAGAAGCTAGTCGCAAGAGGAGAATTGCGACTACGAGTAGAGGGAGAAGCATACGATACAGGACTAACAAGAGAAGGGGTAGAGACAGTAGCAACAGCAGGGGTTAACAAAACAGGAGCAGTAGCGGAACATGAGTATGTGGAAGCGGAGGAGCAGTAGGAATAGAAACAGACAAAGGAGCAGGAACAGTTGGAAGAACGGGTGCAGGTTGAGGAACAGGCGGAGGAGGAATAGGCGGAAGAATAGGTACGGCAGGGACCACAGGAGCTGCGGTACCCTGTACGTACGGAGGTGGCGACTTCATAAGATAAGACATTAAGGGATCCTCAACTGGCTCTTCCTTCTTTTCCGACTCCGTAGGCAAAGCGGGGTAACATTTATCTACAGTCATACGCTGTAATCGGTCAAACACTTCCTTATCCTTAACCTCCTTATCACGCTGAAATTGCTCTGCTTTCTTCACTATGGTAGCAACATTATCTCGCTGATTACGTTTAGTCTGTCTGATTTCTTTCTGTCGGGCTTCTTTGCGCCACAACCGAAAGGCATCAAACATGGCCGGCCTTGACTTTCTTTCGAACAATTTAATCTCTAGATTATCTCAAATCGGGGCCTCGAAGCTACCATGAGGTGGCCAACGAAGGTCGCCGTCCTTTTTCGTATATTTAATCCAGTAATCGTTAAAGGTAATTGGGCCTAGCCCATGCTTACTATAGAGCTCATACGTGGGAGTTCCAACCGGAGGTATCGGACACGAGTCCTCCAGTCGGGAATCCGTACCACAAGGTCTGAAACAACTAAACAAAGTACTGCGACCAGGCATCTTGCACACTAGCCGAGTTTCACAAACTTCAAGGGTTACGGGATTTACCAAGTCCCAGCAAAGAACAAAACCCTCAGTTTTTGGCGGCTGCAGTCGTCAAACAACACAACAAAGTACGCTAGCAAAGTGTCACCGACAAAAACACTCACACAGCGCTAACAACAAAAACACTCGCTAAAGTGTCAACAACCAAGAACTATGGGAGCGACCCACAAATACTTAACTCAAAAATCGATGGCGTCACCAGGAAGGCCCGTCAATCGTCTCGCTATACCAAGGTCTACGCCAGGCGCCAAAACAGGTCTACAGTCAGGGCAGCAGTCCGTCGCAGCCGTCCGGAGGCGGGAATCTTCGCGGGAAAAGTCTTCGGGCCACTTATTTCGACAACAGGATCGATGAAGCGGAGTGCACCTTCCCTCGGAGATTTCACACGAAGTTCCTCACGATCGTCGGGCTTGGACCGGTACCACTGATGCAGCCCCACGTTGGGCGCCAACTGAAGGACTGGGTTCTTTAAGACCCAGCGGTGCCAGGGCACAACACCTGAAACCTTCGTGGGTAACCTGCTCCGGCGTACGAATCACAGAGACACGGGACACTTCCTTGGACGTCAAAGAATCAAGGTTTATTTGCTGCAGGGAACACAGATGTCACGACAAGTACACCACGTGCAACTTGGGGAGACTGCTTCAAATTGGTTCTGTGGATCGCTCCTTTTATACAGTTTTTACCCATAGGATAACATTGAACACAAAAGTTTACAACCCGGTTCCCATCATTATCCCCCAGAGGGGTCGCTTTGGTCACTTTGAAACACATGAGGTCCGGAACATAAGTGCGGAAACATTTGGCGGTTCCCAACTGTAAAAACCATCTTCCCATCATTAGCGAATTCCAATCAGCAGTAAAACAGATCGAAATAGGAACAAGGACAGGTGTAGAGGAAGACGGAGACAGTGGGGAGATCGGAAAGGGTGTAAAAGGGGAGGTATCAGGAAACACGAGATACAGGCATCAAAGGGACGTGCCTAATGAGATGCACGGCTGAGACAATAAGTCCGTGCGGCAAGATGAGCCTCGAGCGGCGCCATCTGCCTTACAGTAGCAACCCCCTCGTCATAAAGACACTCACAAAGAACATGTGTCTTCCGCAGATATCTTGGGAGTCCCAGGGTCGCGAAGCGGACAACGTCCGTTCGCTGGCTACTTGAGGGCAAGAGACAAAATGGATGCCGTATCTAAGATGGAACCCGTGGGTACAGATGAAAAACCCACATAACAAACGAACGGTTTAAGTTAGCACAGCGAAACTGCGCACACTTACTAAACTCGTCATTTGCGGTTCATAGATACTAAACTCGACTATATTCGTGTGAGTCGAAAACACCACTTACAATTGTCACGGAACCTCACTGAGCCCAAAGGTGTTACCGGAGCTTTAGATTTGGTTTTGGTTGGGAGAGGGGTTTCGGTACTCCGGGACCGCTGAGCCTGGGTGACTGCCTGGTCTTCAACGTCGGAGTCGTCGGCTTTGGAGACGGAGATCTCTCCTTCATCAGCTTGTTGTTCCGGCTGGAGATTGGGATCTGCTCCGAAGATGTCCAGAATCGAGCTGCTTCTGCGAGACATTTTGTGACTTCAAGCCCGACGGTCACGGATGGTTTTCTTCAACCTGAAAGATGAACAGTACTTGTCTTCATGCTCCGGGGAGAGGAAGAGGTTATAAACCTCGTGTAAGTCCATTTATGGGAACTTAGCACCACACCGGGGCATTTTCTTTTAAAGGAGTCCTTTACCATTGACTGCTGGCGTGGTCGGCACGGATAGGCCAAACGGCCCGAGTCAAAGATAGAGGTCGAGGATTTTATATATCTTGATGATAAGCGTCGAAAAGGAAACACGATTGAGACAATTCCGTAGAGTGGAGAGGGATTGTGCGTCGAAGGGGGTTTGAAAAAGACACCGACCCGGAGCTCATCAAATCACATCAGAACCCGATGGCGGATAAAAACAATCTGGAGATGGAGTCCATGCCCATGCGCACTATCGTCCTAAGAAGGAGTTCCCTACCTTGTGACTACAAAGACTTCTTCCAAGACAAAAACAAAGTGCACACATCGGAGCCCAACACCAGATGGTGATCTATGCACAAGTATACGATCTACAGCTTATGTGCCTCGAACATATGAATTTCTGCATTGGTTTCTTTCACTCTCCATTCATCACCCCTGAAGGGTCCTAAAAGTCTTCTTCGGTTATCAAGTAACTCTAGAACTTATAAGAGGATTTGTATCCTTTTATTCCCTGCATATCGCCTTCGTGGCTGATAATCACTCATTAAATATTGTCTGTGGTAAAATTGATGTCTCTCGTTCGCGCTCTTTAACAGGTTCTTAGCCTCTCCCACCATCTTTCCTCTTGAGTACAGTCACCTCAACATTTCTCAATATGATCCATCTCCTCTTATCAGTGGTCCCTCTACACTCTTTGCATATCTCCCCAGTTCTTCTTAACATCTCCCTGCTTCTCTCTTGAGCTGGTTTGTATGTTGCATTTCTCTTCAGTGGAGATATGCAGGAAGAAGCAGTTTCTTATTCTGCTTGCATTTTTTTTCAATCAGTTTCTTACACCATCTAGAAAACGGTTATTGGTTATTTACATTTTACCTGAGTCTTTCTTCAGAAGTTCCATGGAATCTTGGATCTCTGTTCAGTTGGTTTTAAGCTACCCATGAGTAGTTCCTTGTACTCTATGCATATCGCTCATCAGTTTTTCAGGCTGCCCATGCATCTCTCCTCATCCCTTTTAGACTGTCCTTCGTTTACATTCACCAACTCCTTAAAGTCCCCTGCATCTCTCCTACTCCACTCTAGGCATGGGCAATAAATCCTGCTCCGACAGCAGAGTTCGCTGAGTTTTGGCCACTGAGCATTATGCATGCAATGCAGCGTTCTGGCCAAATTTCACATTTCTGAGTTTTTTCTCACAAACGGCTCACCTACGGTAAGTTGGTGAGCGAGAACTGGCGTCCTGTCACGAGATTTCTGGGTGCTAGTAGAGCACTTGGTGAGATTTTCTCAATATAGGCAGATGCAACCGTTCGTGGTGAGAAAACTGCAGCTTAAGTAGGATATATAGTTGAGCTGCAGCAAAGATCAGTACAAGCAGCGCGACTTGCCGATTTCTGCCTGTTCTCGTAATTTTGCGGAATCTCGCTGAGTTTATGTAACTCCGTGGAGTTATGCCAACCCCTACTCATCTCCTTAAGACACCCTTGCATTTCTACCCATTAGCACCTTAGAACGTGATGCATTTAATACCATCAGTTACCTAGGATGTCTAGTACCTCCCTTTATTCGTTCTTTAGACTGTCTGTGCATTTCTCTTCATCAGTTCCTTAGGTAGTGCCAGTATCACACCTTATTTGTTAGTGACATGCATCTATTCTCATCGGTTCACTATGCTGCCCTGCATTGCTCTTCTTCAGTTCCCTAAGTAATTCTGCATCTCTCCATCAGTTTCCTAGGCTGTCTAACATCTCTCATCAGCTGTTTATGCTTTCCTACATCTCTCATCAGTTTCCTAGCCTGCACTGTTCCTATCAACAGTTACTTATGCAGTCCTGCATCTCTCATCAGTTACTTATGCTGCTCTGCAGCTCTCATTCATTTCCTAGACTTCCCACAACCTCTCCTCATTTCCTTCTGATGCAATCATCTCTCCTCCTCAGCTTCACAGTTGCAGTTTCTCTCATCATAATAAAATAAGGCTTTCTGTACATTTCTCTGTAGAGTTGACTACACTCTTGCTGCTTCAAGACATTGGCCAGGAAAACTAAATTACGATGTACAACGGATACAAGATAAGGAGACTGGAAATACACTGACTGCGCCCCAAGACACCTAGCATCGAAAACTGCATAAGGAATGTAGGTCAAAGGGACATAGCAGAAGGAATTAAGATGAAATTGACAAGTTAAAATTAAAAATTACTGGCAGCTTTGGAAACAATGCATGAGCAAACTGGATGCCAGGAAAATCCCTCAGATGAACGCCCACCTTAACTGTATGTAAAAAGATATATTAAGAGGGGGTCAAAAGAAAGACAGAGAAGTCATTATGTGCATAATTGTAATGACAGATAACTTTGAACTGATCTAATGTTCATATGTTGCTGTCTGTAATTTAAAATTAAACATTGAATACACATATTTAAAAATGAAAATGGATACAATACTAACGTTATCTTGTATCTGTTGACATCAACTTAACAAAAAGTAACAGAAAAGCTGCTCTTTCTAATACTTGTGCCACACTTTGCGAACCTGCGGAGCTACCACTTCCTCGTAATAGGCACCAACCTTCCTTCATGAAAGGCAGAATCGTCTCTCTAACCAATGTCCTAGCAGTAAGGGCAGCAACTGAAGTATTGAGCTCTGTATGTTTTCTTATAAGCGAGAATCTTAAGACTTGCATCCCACTATCATGTGCTATTGACTTATAAACCCCCTCAAAAGTGTTAATGTTAAAATACAGATGTGTGGGATGTGTTAACAGAAAAGTAAAGCACTACATTAAAAGTCACATCACAATCCATGGGGTGAGAGGCAGATGAGCAACCCTGTCAATAGAACCCTCAGTGTCTTCGAATGAATAGTTCTCAGAGTAAGAAGAGTTGTTGGCTTCCATGTTCGTTCAGTTTTTGGTCTCCCTACAGAAAAATCGCATCTCCGGGTGAAAAGAAGTTCTGTCCCCATTGCGTTCTGCATTCTCGTTCTTGAAATTACAGCTATTGAGAGGAGAATTTGATACGGACACACTCCTGTGTTTGGCTTTTCTCTGATGGGGCCTAACGGATGCCCAAGAAAATTAAGTTGGTGCAAGAATTCAAAGCATTCATGAACAATCCCAACCAACACTTGCCACCAAACATTCAGGCCAAACGTAAGTGCACCTTACAGATACTCACCCACTCTGTGCAGAAACAGCTTGGCCTTGGGTGGCACATTGAAGTTGATCACATTGTCCAGCATGGGTATGTCAATTCCACGGGCAGCTACATCTGTTACAATCATCACCGAGCACTTGCCATGCACAAACTTGCCAATGTTTATTTTGCGAGCTGTCTGATCCAGAGAGCTGTAGATGTGGGAGCAGTTAATGCCCTCTACAGTTATCAGCTGAAGAGAATTATCAGAAAGAGATGACAGTTTGAGCAGTTGAGTGTCACGGTACACATAATACAAGCATTGGTGAATTCAATAAGTTGGGCTTTTATATAGAAAAATGGTTTCCATCATTAACTACCCAGGCCAGTCATTGCATGGGCCCTAGCAATGCAAGCTTTTTCATAAACACACAGGGTAAGTATGGCACGAGTAGCAGAAATGCTGGTTTGCCTCCCACGCAACAAACACAGTATGAGCAGACGCAGCAGACGATTCCCAAGTATACACAGAACAGAGCATCTCTAATCAGAAATACTCAGTGGGCTTCAATATGGGACTGCCTCGAATTTCAGCCCAAATAGCCCTAAGGCCAGCTTCATGTAGTCTCCCATAGACCTTTGGACACCAAGTTTCATACTTCTGGCCAATGTAATTTTATCAGCAGTAATCGAGAAGATATGGGGTGCTTCAAATGCAGCAAACCCAAGCACAGCCGCAAGAGAACAATTTGTGGACAACCTAAGACCAGACCAATGCAAGGACAGGAAAATAAATATGTTCAGCAGTGCAGTACCATTGCACACTCATGCTTCCAGAGCTTTGGCTTCAGATGGCTACAGTGCCATTGTTTCTTCAAAAACGACTCCAGAGCCAGTTTTCTGACATGCTTCAACTCTACAGATTGGTCCACAAACTCTCCTCCAGTCACCACCTGTTTCGTGCATGCTGCCTGGGCACTTAAAGGGACGCATGTCTTGGGAGCCATATTGGGAGTGGGAGCTTCCATTCCAAGAAGATTAAACATCGCTTTGCATAAAAGAAAATCACTACACCGTGCCTGAGCTGGCAGAATGGAGTAAGCAGAGCAAGCACAGAGACGAAGTAGTCATCACAGAGTTAGAGAAACAACCAATGGAGCTAGAGAGATGGAGGTGTTGGAACCAGTCATAGAGGAGAATATGGAACACAGATCAAGGTAAGGTACAACCGAAGAGTACAAGACCAGCAGTAAGCATTGGAAATGGGCAAAGATAATCAGAGGTTATACATTTCTAAATGTTGCTCTAGCTCGGATTTGAGAATGTGCAGGCACAGAATTCCTCTTGCTGGCGTACAAAGCAATGCAAGTCATGAAGAGGTGAGAGGTCAAAAGGATAAACATGAACGTCTACTGAAAAGAGCTGTCTGCCTCTATGTATTAGGAAGCACAAGACACTGACCCTCATTCAGGCCTTACCTCCTTAAGATGCTCTGCATGGTGTTTTGTGGCAACAAATACAACTGTAAGTTCTTGTGGCTTCACCACATTACGGAGCAGGTGAAGGAGAATGGCAGGCTTGTCATCAGCACGCATAAGGAAGAAAGCAAGCTGCAGAAATGAAAAAAATTGGGCTCATCTAGCATGTATCAGTACTTTGGGTACTTTATCTTTGGGATCCTAACACCAACTTTTTAATATTACAATACCTCTTACTTTATCGCGAAGACGTCTGCATCAGAAATAGCCAAGACATCTCAAGAGGACAGTATAAGCTCTACTGTATTCCTGCCTTTAAGCAACGACAATAGGGATGCTATATTGAGCACATATTAATATGTTCTCTGGCAGAAGATTTGGAGTTACTGTACATGATAAATTCACACTTAAGGCAAACCCCTTATTTTGTTAATGCATGAGTCAGAATATCCCGACATTTGGATAGAAGTTCTTTATCAGTGAAACTATTGCATTATTACTAAGCTACTTAATGTGAACAAAAATATTATCTCTTTAAATATTGGCTGAAAAGACAAAAGTTAAAGTGAAGTTATGGTTAGCACTGCCTATAAGTCTTTGATGTTCACAAAAAAATGAAATTCACTGAAAAAACAGTTACAGTGCAATTATGGTTACAAAAGGAAACCTAAAAAGCCTTGAAAAATCACCAGTTATCATTAAGTGAATTAACCATAACTCACACCCCCTTTAAGCACTGCTATGACATAATTTATGACATCACTCATAGCATGTTAAATGACCTGTTTGATGGCATCATTGATGACATCTCAAAGGACAACCTTGATGACATCACTTAGAACACCTATAATGAAGACAAATTGTGAACCATAAATCAATACATAACACAGGAATAAAAAGAGCCTCGTTCCATATTTGACAGAGACAAAATGTCTGCGGAGTCATGGACGCTGGGCTATGGCTGGGTCTCGCAGCCAACTTCAGCTGCGTGAAACTGAAGGCCTACGCAGCAAGATTGGAAGCCGAAAGGCTCGGAGTGCAGGGCCCAGCCGTAAAACAGGCCATGTTGCTCAAACCCACTGTGTAGGGCTGAAAGCTGTATGTGGTGATGGTTGGCTGTTCACTAACATTTTGATGCAGGTCTTGGGAGACTGCCAGGCCCATCATTAAATTGGGTTGCACAGTTGAAGGTTCTATGCAGTGAAGACTGGCTGCCCTACAAGTGTGGTGAATGGCTGGACCATAGGCCTCCACTACATAAAGCCAAATACCATAAATAGTGGTGGTTGGTCACTGCCCAGGGTTGGCCAAAGGCCGTATACCATCTGTAGGTCAGGCCGTGAAGCCAGCTCCATATTGTGCACCGTGCAAAGGTTATACACTACTGGAGTTGCCTGTGGAGGGCTGGCAGTAGCGCCTGGCAAAAGCAAATACCCAGCAGTCAACCTCTACTGGGCACAGGCAAAGGCCGTATGTAAGGTGGATTGGCCGCTCAGAGGGCTGGGTACACAGCCTGGTCCCATGGCTAACCCCGGCTCTGCATAGCCGAAGGAAGAGTATTATTAGTATCTCTATATGTTATCAGGGATGTCATTTTTATATATTAGAAATGCAATAGATCTCACATTTGCGAGAGTTAGAGCTACTGGCATTTTAAATGGCCATGTTTTTTACCTATGTGTTTTGTTTAGGTGTCGATTGGAGGTATGCGGTGTAGAGTAGAAATTTGCGACTTGGATTGAAATTGTTAGTTGTGGAAGTGTGTGGTACAATTGTGCTGTGCTGGTGCTTAAGTGGTGCTGCGCTGTTGCTGAGGTGATGCAGCACTTGTACTGAGGTGGCACAGGTGCGGAGTTGCTACAGAGGTAGTGCTGCGTTGGTGCTGAGGTAGTGCTGCGCTGATGCTGTGGTTGAGCTGCGCTGGTGCAGAGTTGGTGGCACACTGGTGCACTGATGCAGAGGTAGTGCTGTGCTGATGCTGCTGTAGTTGAGGTGGTGCAGTGTTTTTAAACTGGTGCTGCGCTGGTGCTGCCCTTGTGGTGGTGAGCTGATGAGAAGGTGGTGCTGTGCTGATACCGATATGGTGCCGTGGTGGTGCACAAGTGGTGCTGCACTGAACCTGAGGTGGTAATGCTGTGCTGATGATGAGGTGGTGCTGTGCTGATTCTGTGCTGGAGCGAGGTGGTGCTGCACTGGTGCTTAGGTGGTTGTGGGCGGAGGCGGTGCTCAGGTGATACCGAGGTGGTGGTGATTGATGCTGAATGATGCTTTGGTGGTGCTCAGGTGATGCTATGCTGGTGCTCAGGAGGTACTGAATGATGCCGAGTTGGTGCTGAATTGATGCTTTGCTGGTGCTGTTCTAATGCTGAAGTGGTGCTGCGCTGATGCTGTGGTAGGGCTGCACTAGTGCCGAGTTGGTGGGGTGCTGGTGGTGCTGTGCTGATGCGGAGATGGTGCTGTGCTGCTGGTTACTGTTGAGGTTGTGTAGCGCTGGTGGTCAGGTGGTGCTGCACAGGTGGTGGTGCTATGCTGATATGGTGCTGTCCTGATGCTGAAGTAGTGCTATGGTGGTGCTGTGCTGAGGTGGTGCTGCACTGGTGCTGAGGTGGTGGTGTGCCTGGCGAAGGTGGTGCTGAGTGATGCTGAGGTGGTGCTGTGAGATGCTGAGGTGGTGATGCTCTGGTGCTGAGTTGATGCTGCACTGCTGCTGACATGAAGTTATTGCTGAAGTGGTGCTGCACTGACGTGGAGGTGGTGCTGCTGAGATGGCGCTGTGCTGATCCTGAGGTGGCACGGTGGTGGTGTTGAGTGGCACCGAGGAGATGCAGCGCTGGTACTGAGGTGGTGCAGAGTGTTGGTGAGGTGGTGGTGCTGCTCTGATGCTGAGGTGGTGCTGAGTGATGCCTAAATCCAAACTAAACATTCAAATAGGTTTTAGAAAGGCTGGGGTGGGGGTCAATGGATAGATTAAACAAAGCCACGACAGTAGGGGCCAGCTGGTGTGAAAGCAAAACTGTGACCCAGGAGGGACATGGGCCCTGGGGAGAGCTGGATTTGGCTTTGTCTAGGGCTTGTTGAATCTGCTGCAAAGAAAAATAAACACATTTTTCTAGAGAGCAATTGCCATTCTGACAAGAGGAATTGTGGTATGATGTCACACTAGGTAGAACTGTGGACAAGGTGAATTTTGAATACATTTGAATGATTTTGTTTTAAAAAAAGAAAAAAGTCAGCTTTGGCATTACACGGGTCTTGTGATGTAGGCCTAGTTTGAGAGCAGACAGAAGGATTCACAAAATAGTTAAGGATTTTGAAAATTCTTTAGATGATCCCCGATCTTGGGATTCAGGACATGGCACTCACATGGCTCACATCCTTTCTGAAAGACCGCTCCCAGAGAGTGCAGCTGGGCGATGCGGTGCCCAAGCCAGGCACACTTCCATGCGGAGTCCCGCAGGGATCTGCATTGTCACCCCTTTTGTTCAATGCCTACCTCCTACCTTTGATAGCGGCCCTGAATCAGCTGGAGTGCCAGATATATAATTATGCAGACGACACCCACATTATCATTCAAATTGATAACTCCCCAGTAGCCCATACCAGAGTCCAGAACATTCTCAAATTTACCATCAACTGGATGTCGGCCAACTCCCTTAAAATCAATCCAGATAAGACAGAGGTGTTGGCCATCACCACAGACACCAACCCATGGAGCAGTCTCTTCTGGCCACAAGAGCTGGGCAAATACCCTGAGCCAGCCACAGTAGTAAAAAGCCTGGGCATCAAGATTGACAACAAACTGCCCATGGTCCAACAGGTGTCAACAATAGTGGGCGTCTGCTCAAACTTACTGAGGCAGCTGTGGAAACTGGCCCCTCTCCTTACCTTTGACACCCTCAAACGAGTGGTAGTAGCACTCATAATATCTAGATTAGACTATGGAAACTCGCTCTACTTAGGACTCCCAGATAATCAACTGGCTAGACTTCAGATCATAATGAATGATGCGGCCAGACTGGTGTTCAAAGTCCCCCGTCGCACACACGCCTCTCCTCTCCTCCGCCAGCTTCGCTGGCTCCCGATCAGGCAAAGGACAAAGTTCAAAAGTCTATGCATTACACACAAAGCCATCTTTGGCCAGGCCCCGAGGTACATCAAAAATAGCCTAGCCAACTATATTCCAAACAGAGCGCTTCGCTCCTCAGAGGCCAGGCTCCTAGTCTGACCCAGCTCCCAACTGGTCTCCCTCGGAGGCAGAGCTTTCTCCACCATCATCCCACAGATCTGGAACAAGCTACCCGACAACATTCGGAAAGAACACTTCCTGTTACCATTCAGAAAAAAACTTAAGACCATACTTTTCCAGGAGACCTGGGGCACACAGTAAAGTACCCTCTCCCCATGATTAACCTAAAGCAGAATCCCTCTTACAGCGCTTCGAGACCGTCGGTGATAATGCGCTATATAAATGCAAATTACAAATTATTTGAGTGATGATACGCCCTTTATGGGCTACTTTGATATGCCTGTGATAGGAAGACTGAGCTAGTCTGAAGGCATCTTTATCAATTTGATATTTTATTTTTAGCCAGCGCCTTTCTAGTTTTTTGCAGGGGGATTTCCCCTGTCTCAGCTCCTTTGTGAACCAGGGGGAGGTTTACTCCTTGGTATAGAGCATCAATACTATCAAAAACCTGATATGAGAATTTATTGGATTGTGCTAATGCGATGTTGATATTGAGATCTGGGAAGGGCATTGGCTGTTCGAAGACATTAGTAAAAGCATCAGAGGTCACCTGACGCAATGGTCGCAGTTTTATGGCTTCCAAATGTGGGTTTGATTGTCCCCACTGATGATGGCATCTGAAACTGGAGTAGGAAGGATCTGTCCGGGTGAAAGCTAAGCGAGGGTCACAGCATAGCTCTCTAGCATCAGTAAAGATTAAGTCTAGGCTGTGACCAGCTGCATGAGTGGGGCCTTTAACTTTTTGATGTAGTTCTAACAACCCATGTCAGAGATGAATTGTGCTACCTCTCTGTTAGAGAGATCTTCCCCATGATAATTGAAGTATCCCAACAGCAGGAAATAATGTTGACACTACGCGAGTGCTAATAAGCGCAGTTAGCAACGACTAAAATCTTTCTTAGGGTTTGGGGGAGTGATAAACAAGTGCTCCTTTCCAAAAGTCTCCAGAAGGAAACTCTAGTTTGAAAATACCCATCTACTCAGACAGCCATTAATGCATCAACTAAGGATACTTTAATCGTATCTTGAAAAATAAATTCAGTTCCACCTCCCAACTTGAATTCTCGGTCAGATCTGATCATACGTAATTACCTGGGAGTGCAAGCGCAACTGAAGGAAGGGTGGTTGTGCACACACAAGTTTCTGTAAAAAAGAATACTTCCAGGGACAGGGAGGAAATTAGGTCCCAAATTTCAATGGCATGCTTAGGAAGGGATCCAACATTGCATAGAAGGCTATTTGGGCTACAAAGTAACATACGCGCCCATGTAATAGCAAGGGTTTCTGAGGAATCAGCATCGCTGTCAGAATGCATAGCAATATCAGTGATCACATCCACATTATTAGAGGAGTACACCAAGCAGGTAAACCTGCATGTATGACAGGTTACCGGCCATTCCTGACTACAAGGGAGGTGATTTTAAGCTGCATGTTTCTCCTGAGGATAGATGAAAGTCTCCCAGGTTATAGAGAGTATTAGTTGAGTAGCTGATGCCGAGTCATTAACCTCGATGACAGAAGGGGCAGTGGGCGTGGTGAAGGTCGGGCGCAGACATGCTTGCCTTTGGCGTGCCCGCTGCACGCGGCCACTGCTTATACACGTCAACATCCTCTTTCTGTGTGCCGCCAAGTCAGCATTAGACCAATGACTTTAAAAAATGGCATGAGGGCAGGGCCAGCTTGGCGCGGACGTATGGAGGGGGCGCTGACCTTAGGTGGGGAGGGTGGGGGGGGCTGTGTTTAGCGATAACTTGATTGGAGATATGAGGGGAACTTTTTCCTGGTGGTAGTGAACGAATCCAGGGAGGAGGTCAAGGGGTGGGGGCGCGAAAATTACTGTCGGACTGGGCGCCAACAGCTCTAAAGCCGTCACTGCATGCGAGAGCCACGCCGAAAGAATCAACCTGGAAGTGTGGCAACTGACAGTTTTCTCCGTCAACAAATGGTCCCAGAGAGACTGCAGTGGACCGGAAAGCAGCCACATAAAACAAAGAAGTTTACAGCCCTTTCAAAGAAAAGATCATTTAAAATAAAAAATCTAAAAGTACATTAACTTGGCTGGAATTTAGGACTAGTGAGGGGTTTTTGGGTTTAGGGATAGGTAATGTTTAAGGGTGATGAGTTATTAAGGGTCAGAATGGGTAGAGGAAATCAACAAAAATAGTTTTTTTTGGATGATGGAGTTTAAGGAGGGTGCAGGTTTTAGTTTTAGGTATTATAAATGGGTGGAATGTATGGGTGGCGTATAAAGGATTTAAGGGGCTTTTGGGTTCATGAATTGGTAGAGTTTAGGGCTAGCAGAGACTTTTAGGGTTTAGTGATGGACAGAGAGTTGGGGTGGTGGAGAGTTTATAGGGCTCAGGATTGGGTGGAGTTTAGGGTGGTAAGTGCTTTTAAAGATTCAGGGACAGGTCGAGTTTAGGGGTGCTGAGGGGTGTTTAGGGGTCATGGATGGCTATATTTTAGGTGTAGTGAGGTTTTTTAGGTTGAGGTGGCACATTACGCGCTGCAACCCTTAGGGACCCTCTTTAGTATCAATGCCCTGGGTACTCGTGGTAGCATTTAGTAGGGACTTACAAGGATGCTAAAGGTATGGCCAATTGGAGGAACAGATGTATAGTTTTAGGGAAAGAGATTTGGCTCTGGGGACCTGGATAGCAAGAGCCCAGTGCACTTTCTGTTAAAATTGCATCAAATGCCAGGCAAAAAGAGGGGTGGCCATGTCAAAAGGGAACTTTGTTACACTAAGATGTCAGTGGGCTTTCTGTAAGAGGAGTTACTGGGTAAAAGCTTATACTTCTTCTTAATCCTAGGTGTCACCACCTTAACCTTTACTGATAATAATGTGGGGCAGATTCAAGTAGGGGTAGAAACTGGACTGTGGAGAGAGTCTACAGTAGGAATTTCTCTTCCTCTTGTACCACATGCATATACACTTTGTGGTACTTAAATGCCCTATCAATGACCTCATGGCAGGATGGTGTCATCTGATGAAGAAGCTCTAGCTGGATAGTGGTTCAAATCTTGACACCCCCCCTCCACCCCCCCAGGGCATAAACACACAAGTATTCCCAAGGGCCATCAACTACCTTTGTGTCGAAAGGCAGTTGTATGGGTCCATGGATTCACTAGTGTAATATTAAGTTTGTGGGGTCTGGGGACCCCTCAAGTGCCTCTGGTGGAGGAGGGGTTGTGAATGCCTGTGGTGGTGTAGGTGAAGGCAGAGGTAGGGTAGATGGAGGAAGTGGTGGTGGTGATGGGAAATGTGGAAGAGGGCTTGTGCTCAGTCATTCTTGGGAGCCAAATCCAAAGAGACCTCCGAAAGAAGCTGCTCTTTAAAGACAAGCCTTCTTTTATGAGGGATGGTCTCTGAGGGCTTACGTTGAGATGGTTTCGTCAAAATCTTTCCCATGGTAGGGTGGATGAAGACGCCCCTCTGCCTGCCATCAAGACCTCCTACGGTTTTGTTACAGACAACTTTTCAGATCCAATTACCAACAAAGCTTTCGGCATCGACTGGTGGCACCTTCGGCATAGACTTCAGGTCCGAGCGAGGATGTGCAATACCCTGGGATCAAGGGTGGCCTGACGTATGTTGAGGCATGCCACCCTTTCGGGGGAGGCCTAGTCAGCTCCAAAGCCTTCTCTCATGCAGATCAGAACCCAAAAGTGGCAGAGGTCCTGGTGTGCCTATTTCTTTTGTTCATGCTCGGGACTTGATGCCATCTCCAGTAGCAGTGGTAATCTACATCAGCGTGGGACTTCTTATGCCGGCTTGTTTCAACACATGACTCTCGGAGACAAGTGTCGTACTTACGACCCTGGGCATCTTTTTACTTTGAGGGCCTGCGGTCTTTGGTATTGGTTTGATTACTTTTTCCTCATACTCAGTCGCTCAAGGAAACTTTCTCTGGGCTGGGGGATTGCTGAGGTACTAGGATTCAGGATGAATAAGTGTATTGCTTGCTTCAGCAGTAAAGGGATCCTTGCCCCCCAATAATGGCCAGAGTTTCAGAACATGTTTGTCAATATATCTTGCAGTGTACCCAACACCTCTCTCTGCCTTACCTTAAGATTGTATTTGAGCGGAAGGCGAGAGAGAACTCGCCTCCCCCTCAGACTTGCATAATCTGGAGCACTGCAATGTAGAATAATCCATCGGACACTTCCCTACCCTGGTACACCCTACACTTTTGCAGACCTTAACTGTTGAGTCAGCACACTACTGAAAAGGCATATTGAAAGCAATAGAACTTTTAATCTAGCCCACTTCTATCCAAGAAGATTACTTACAGGCACACTAGTAATAACCTATCCATCTGGCACAAATGTCCATAATTTCAAGCTAACACTACCAAGATTTTCTAAATACACTTGTCACTGTTAAGAAAACTGTTAACAGGACTTTGTTCAGGAGGCACAGGTACCCACACATCCCAATGCAGGCTACATTTTTTGGTCATTCAAGCAAAGGCAGTTCTCATTTATCCAGGTGATGTTATTGATTTGTGTCCAAAATGTGTTGTCTTGCCAGAAATGTTGTTAGTACAGTGTTGAAAAGAAGGTGATGTGAAAAATAAAAGTATGGATCCAGCATATTGGCTGGAGCATAGAGCTATGGAACGTAAGCCTCTCCTCCAAATTCTATATAGTCACACCAGTGTGGATTTCTAGCCACCGGCTGGTAGCGTGGTGATACGAATTTGGCGACATGCAGTCCGGCAGATGGGCTGGCAGGGCCGCCTGACTGGACTGTCACCGTTGTGGAATGGTACCTATCTGCATCCGGTAGCTGCGCTGGGGGGTTTAGGAAGTGGGACCTGCTCGGGTTATCTACCCTAGGCGATGTTGTGCGAGGAACTACACTAAAATCGTTTACCCAGTTACAGACTGAGTTTCAACTACACAAGTCACTATTTTATAAGTACTAGCAACTGAGACATGCACTCCACCCCAAACTAAGCACGGTGGAGACCCTGCCCGAATATCACCCGCTAGAAGGGCGACTACTCACAGAAGACATTGGGGAGCACAAAATACGCCAGATATATCAGACATTGACTACACACGCCCAATGAATATGCTACTTACCAGTATGCATCTGTTCTTGGCATGTAGGGCTGCTAACATTCACATCTAGTGCATAGATCGCCGCCTAGTGTTGGGTCCGGATGATTGCACCTTGTTGTCCTGGAAGAGTCTTCGAAGTATCACGAGATAGGTGGCTCCCCCCTTGGACTACAGTACGCATGGGCATCGACTCCATCCCCAGATTGTTTTTAGCCATTGTGTCAGAGATGGAGTGAAATAGCGTAAATGATGTCCATGCTAATGAATGAATGCAAGAATGGTCTGCAGCCGCTACGGGTGCCGGGGAGGAGGGCGGGCGATGTGAATGTTAGCAGCCCTACATGCCAAGAACAGATGCATACTGGTAAGTAGCATATTCAGTTCGAGGCATGTGGGCTGCTAAATTCACATCTAGTGCATAGAATACATAGCAGTTCCTCCATTAACGGCGGCCGCCCGTGCCGGCTGCAGAAGTTTGAAAAAGAGATTTAAGAACAGCTTGTCCTACAGCTGCCTGCTGTTTAGAATGCACATCCACGCAATAATGTTAAGTAAACGTGTGTGGTGTAATCCATGTAGCTGCTCTACAAATATCCTCTAAAGGAATATTACCCAGGAAAGCCATGGAGGCCCCCAACTTGCGTGTCGAGTGGGCCCTGGGGGAACCGTTAAGGTGCGCTTAGCCTTGTGGTAGCAAATCTGGATACACTTAACGATCCACATGGCTATTCCAGCTTTGGAGATGGGGTTGCCTTTGTGCTGGGCTGAAAAGGCAACAAACAATTGTGTTTTCCTAAAGTGTTTGGTCCTGTCAATGTAGTACATTAACGCTCGTTTGACATCAACCGTGTGAAGCATCCTCTCTGCCACAGTTTCGGGGTTCTGAAAGAATGTGGGCAGTTCAATGGTTTGATTAACATGAAACCGTGACACCACTTTAGGGAGAAACTTAGGATTAGTGCGCAGCACCACCCTATTAGGATGAATCTGAATGAATGGCTCTTGTACTGTGAGCGCCTGTAGCTCACCGACGCGCCGTAGAGACGTGATGGCAATTAGAAAGGCTACTTTCCATGTGAGGAATTGAATCTCACAGGAATGTAGGGGCTCAAACGGTGGTCCCATTAATCTGGTGAGGACCACATTGAGATTCCACACAGGAGCTGGTGGGTTCCTGGGGGGGATGACTCGTTTCAGCCCTTCAAGGAAAGCTTTAATGGCAGGCACCCTAAAAACAGAGAGGTGCTGCCTGTTCTGGAGATAAGCCGCTATGGCGGATAAGTGTATCCGAATGGAAGCATACGCCAGATTACATTTGTAAAGATGTAACAAATAGCAGATGATATTAGAAATGGATGCATCTAGCGGGTTGATATGATGGTCTGTACAGTAAATGACAAACCTCTTCCATTTTGCTGCATAGCAAGCTCTGGTAGTGGGCCTTCTTGCCTCCCGGATAATGTCCATGCATTCCGGGGGCAAATCAAGGTAGCCAAACTCTAGGACTTCAGGAGCCAGATCGCCAGGTTGAGCTGTTGCGGATCCGGGTGCTGAATGTCGCCATGGTTCTGCGTCAAGAGCCTGGGTGTGAGGCGTAGTCTTTGATACGGTACCACGGAGAGCTCCAGGAATGTGGTGTACCATGGTTGGCGTGCCCACGTTGGAGCAACCAGGATGAGTGTCATCGAGTGTTGCAGCAGCTTCCTTGCCACCAGCGGTATGAGAGGTGCTGGGGGAAAAGCGTACGCAAATTTGCCTGACCAGTTCATCCATATCGCATTGCCCTGCGACTGAGGGTGTGGGAACCTGGCGGCGAAGCTTGGGCATTTTGCGTTCTCCCTTGTGGCAAACAGGTCTATCTCTGGATGACCCCACTGCTGGAAGTACGGGTGGAGTACTGAAGGATGTATCTCCCACTCGTGCAGTTGGTGGCTGTACCTGCTGAGCAGATCCGCCATTTGATTGTCTTTGCCTGGGAGGTGTTCCGCCATGAGGAAGATGTTCCTCTGAATGGCCCACTTCCACATGCTCTGAGCCAGATGAGACAGCTGTGGAGAGTGTGTTCCTCCTTGCTTCTGGATATAGTACATTGCCGTCATGTTGTCCGTCCGGATTAACACGACCTTGTTGCACAGATGTACTTTGAATGACTTCAGTGCCATGAAGATCGCCATCAGCTCCAAGTAGTTGATGTGCATCCTCTTCTGTTGTGTCGACCATAGTCCCTGCACCGTGTAATGGAGTACATGCGCTCCCCATCCCTGGAGAGACGCGTCCGTCGTCAGGATAATTTGTGGCACAGGCTCTTGGAACGGTCGGCCCTTGCAAAGGTTGTGTGGAGTCCACCAATGCAGAGAGTTGTATGCCCGACAGGTCACCAACACTAGGTCTTTCAACTGTCCTTGAGCCTGAGTCCACTGGTGTGCCAAGCACTCCTGAAGCGGGCGCATATCTAACCTCACGTGCGGGACTATGAAGATGCAGGAGGCCATCATGCCTATCAACTGCATAAACACTCTTGCTGGGAGTGAGTGTTGCGGCCTGAACTTTTAAATGAGCGACTGGATACTGGTGATCCTCGCTGGATTTGGCTGAGCTGTAGCAGTCAGAGTATTGATTGTTGCGCCCAAGTACCGACTTCGGATAGTTGAGCGAAAACCCCAGACTGTGAAGAATGTGAATAGTGCTGGACATGTCCGCGGCGCACTGCCGTGCCGACTTGGCCTGAACCAGCCAGTCGTCTAGATAGGGGTAGACATGTATGTTCTGTCTCCTGAGGTGCGCCGCCACGGTCGCCAGACACTTCGTGAACACTCTGGGGGCAGTGGTCACTCCGAAGGGTAGTACTTTGAACTGGTAATGCCTGTCCTGAATGGTGAACCTGAGGTACTTTCTGTGGGATGGATGGAGTGGTATGTGAAAGTAAGCGTCCTTGAGATCCAAGGTTGCGAGGAGGTCCCCCTCTTTTAACAGTGGAAGGACTTGCTGCAACGTCAACATGTGGAAGTGTTCTGAAAGAATATACATGTTGAGCGGGCGTAGGTCCAAGATGGGTCTGAGTGAGCCGTCCTTCTTTGGAATTAAGAAGTACAGGGAATAAACACCTGTGCCCTGTTCTTCTACTGGCACGAGCTCTATGGCGCCTTTTTGCAGCATCGCAAGAACTTCCTGCTGCAATAAGTGCAAGTGCTCTTCTGACATAGGACGGTGCCTTGGGGGAATGGTGGGTGGAGTGGACATTAGCTCCAGACAATAACCGAACTGGATAAGTTTCCTTACCCACCTGTCCGTGGTGATGGATTTCCAGACAGGCAGGAACCGTTGGAGTCTCCCCCCCGACAGGTGTTAGATGGTCGGGGGGCAGTGACAGGGAGTCACTGTTTGTTAGCGGCAGAGGAGCGGGAATTGTTGTTGCCTCTGCCTCTGCCCTTGGCGTTGTTTCCTCTGTAACCACCCCTACTCTGTTTAGTGTATGAGGATTGCGCACCACCCTTAGTAAATTGCGCCTGCTGTGCCACGTGTCCTCTGGTAACACCTCGATTGCCTGAGCGACGAAAAGTGCTCCCCTAAACTGCTGAGACTGAAGTGCACCCATCGATTTCGCAGTTTCAGTGTCTTTCTTAATCTTTTCAAGTGTGGTGTCCACCTCTGGGCCAAATAGTCTGTCTGGATTAACAGGCTGATTGAGAATAGTCGTCTGTATCTCTGGCTTAAACCCTGAGATGCGGAGCCATGCTTGGCGTCTCAGCATCACACTAGTGTTGATGGATCTTGCTGCCGTATCCGCAACGTCCAGCGCACACTTAATAGCAGCGTTGGAGATGAGCTTGCCCTCTTGGATGAGCATCTCCGCACCCTCTTTAAACTCATCAGGGAGGTGTTGTAGAAGCTGCTCTAATGTATCGTAGTGTGCCCTGTCGTATCTGGCCAACAGAGCTTGTGTGTTTGAGATGCGCCATATGTTGGCTGCCGGCGCTGCCACCCTTTTCCCTGACGCCTCCAGCACTTTAGACTCTTTGTCCGGGGGAGGAGCTTCACCCATTGACTGAGAATTCGCCCTTTTGCGTGCATTAGAGACCACCAAAGAGTCCAGAGGCAACTGGCCCCGAATGAAAGTTGGGTCCCCAGGTGCCGGTCTGTACTTCTTCTCAATTCTAGGGTTCACCACTCGTGCCCTAGTAGTGTCTTTGAAAATGTCAGTGGCATGTTTCATCATTCCTTTAAGCATAGGAAGTGTTTTTACAGTCTTTTCGGCAGTAGAGAAAGTGTCGAATAGAAAGTCCACCTCTACCGGGTCAGCATGCATCTCTGCATTGTGGTTCGCAGCTGCCCTTTCGATTAAGGCATTGAATGCTGTTGAATCTTCTG
Organism: Lissotriton vulgaris; assembly: GCF_964263255.1. Lineage (NCBI taxonomy): Eukaryota > Metazoa > Chordata > Amphibia > Caudata > Salamandridae > Lissotriton > Lissotriton vulgaris. The sequence continues at coordinate 279,233,616 of NC_141699.1, forward strand.
TTGGAGAAGTTTTAGGCCCATAGGCTTGTGGGTCAGAGATAGGCTGGTGGTCCCCCTGATCCCCTGAGGGCAACCAGGAGTCCTGTTGTTCATCAGGGTCAGTGTTCTCAGGGAAGGTATACTGTTCCTCCTGGTCACCCTCTCCACCATCTGAACAAGTGGGTGAAGGTGTTGGACTTCTGGTTGGTTGGTAAATAGGCTCCACCAGTTGAGGGGACCCCGGGAGTGGCTTATTTTTCTTTAGAGGGATTACAAACGGCTCCAGAGGCTGTGAAGTAATCTTTCTCTTCTTGAGGGTCAGTTTTCCGGTGTCAGCATCGATAAAGTGTTCCGACTCATCATCCAACAAGGGCTGACGATCAGAACCGCCACTTAGTTGAGTATGCCTCCCCTCGACCGAGTCCTTGGGCACCGACCGAGGCGCAAAAGCCTTTGGCACCACCTTTGGTGGCAAGGTAAAGTGAAGCGGCATCGAGGCGTGCTTCTTCGGTACAACCGGAGTAGTCTCCGAGGGCGTCTTCGGGCCCGACGTGGATTCTTTGTCCCGAATCCGTTTGAGGGAGTCTTGTACCTGCTTCGTAAAAGATGCGGACGGCTTCGTCGATCCGACTGTCGACTTCGAACCACCCCCTGGGGAAGACTGGAGCGTGGATGACACCTTTTTTGCAGTTGGAGCTGCCGATGCGCCGTCGGCCGAGCTCTCGCCACCTTCTACGGCTCCATGCGTCGCTGTCGATGTTTTCAGATCGACCGACTTTCCTTTTGGTGCCGGGACACCCGGCTTCGGCACGGCGCCCCTCTTGGCATCGCAGACCGGTTTGTTTGCCGACGCGGTGGGCCTGACTTTAGGCGGCACCGAGGCCTTCTTTGAGCTTGGCTGCTCAACCACTTTTGGTACCTTGGCCGCATCAACAGTCTTTTTTGGCCTTGAGGCATCCGAAAATGATGGCGTCGATGACGTAGCAGACGCCTTCGAAGATGACGGCGTCGATGACGTAGCAGACGTCTTCGGTGTCGATGGAGTGGCGTCCATCTTGGTTTTGGACGAACCCGAAGGATTCACTTTCGGTTTCGTTTTAGGTAATGGCGGCTCCGCAGAGGTGTCCATAGCCGGGCCGATAGGCGGGGCGGAGGATCGAGGCGTATGGTCGTGGGTAAGGCCTTGTGGCGATCCCGTGACCTGAGCCGTTGTAAAAGTTGGGACGGGGAATAGCTCATCCTCCGAGCTATCTTCCATGGCCTCAAAAGGTTCTCCGTCGTCCCCTACCTCCTCGATGTCTTCCTCGAGGTCGTGGTCCTCGACCGCTTCTCCGTAGTCGGTCTCGACCTCCGCCGATGCCGGCGAAATCTGCAGGTGAAGCTCCTGCTCATCTGCCGCGGGGTCGCCGAAGATGTCCGCTGGTGCCGGAGCCGATCGCTGGGCCTCAAGGCGCGCCACGCGCCGAAGCTTGATGGTCTTCTTCGACCGGAATCTTGAACAGGCCATACAGTTGGCCTCGTCATGGTCCGGCGACAGGCACTTGTTGCACACTGGGTGCACGTCGATGTGTGGGTACTTTGAACCACACACGGGGCAGTACTTGAACGGACTCCGTTCCATCTTATCAACGTCGGGGTTTTGCTGCGTCGACAGGGCCTCGATGATCGAAGAGTCACCGACTCACACGAAATCCCACTCGAAGAGTAGGAATGAACACGAGACCGAACGCGAACAATACCGACGAGTGAGTAAAGCCTTTTGGCCTTAATAACGTTGTTTTATCGATTCCGAACAGGAGACGTCGAAATCACATCCGAACCCAATGGCGGAAAAAAACAATCTGGGGATGGAGTCGATGCCCATGCGCACTGTAGTCCAGGGGAGGAGCCACCTATCTCGTGATACTTCGAAGACTCTTCCAGGACAACAAGGTGCAATCATCCGGACCCAACACTAGGCGGCGATCTATGCACTAGATGTGAATTTAGCAGCCCACATGCCTCGAACACTAACTTACACAAGACACGGTCGGAATGGCTCAGGGACCTACCAGATATGACAGAGGATGATTGGTCGGAGGTTCTTGCCAGCCCCCGGAGCGCAGCGGTGTCCTCACGATACCGCCTAATCCAGTTTAAATATATCCATCGTACATATTACACGAGATTGCGGCTGTGGCAGATGGGAGCTATTTCGTCCCCAATGCGTCTCCGCAGTGAGACAGAAGAGGGTTTGTTTCTACATACTGTGTGGAGCTGTAGTGCACTGCAGCCGTTCTGGCATAGGGTGACGTCCAGCCTGGAGCAGGTCCTTGGCTGGGACCTCCAATTTGACCTGCAACTCGTTTTATTGCACAGCACAGATGGAATAGGGGGAAACACATAAGCAGCATTTGCTTTTCCCGGTCCTCACCCTGGCTAAACGAGACATGGCACAGAGGTGGGGGGTTTGGGGTGGGGGGGAGGAGTGGGGCAATGACATCTCCCCCGACACTTGGAGGCTGGAGGAAAGCTTTAGATTCCTGCATGGGGGCAGAGATCGTGTTTTTTCAGGCGAGGGGATGCCCCTAAAAACACAGAAAAATATGGTCTAGATGGGCGAGCTACAGAGGAAGAGAGCTACCGCCCCTGCCAGACATCATAGAACGGTTCCGCTATGTGATGCCCATCCTTATACAACTTAGGACCCATGCTAATGAGTTGAAGGTCGAACATGTGCTATGTAATCTAGTCTTGGGGTGTTTTGAAAGCTCTGTGTCATTTTTTTTTTAGGATGAATTGCCTGTAGGTTTTGCAGATGTTCATATGTGGTCAGTAATGCAGGTAATATGGATATCACAGATGTGTCAACAGATTACTGCGAGCTTCGGCTCCATATTTACCTGGAAAAATCAATAAAATATGTTTACAAAAAAAAGAAAGTAATAGTATATACGACTGACCTGGACATATGAGGGTAATTATAAGGAAATTTATGAGGACTTTTTTAGATTGTACGATGCCTGCCAGGCAATGTTTGATTGTAGCTTGCAATGACCTTTCTCGTATGGAATAATCCATCTTGTCAAATTAAACTATCAACACAATTTAGCGCAAACATCTCATTGGAGCCTTTACCTCAAAAATGATAGACAAAATGGGAACTGCATTTAAATTCAGTGCCTTCAATAGTCCATCCAGTCAAGGGGTTTACAGCACACTGCAGCGGAGCATGTAGGAGCATGGAGGAGACTACACACTGTCAATGTTATCCAATGTCCATACATATGTATGTGCAGAAAAGTCATGTGTCAGCATATAACAGTCCAGTGACTATAAAGGAACTGCAGAAGAGCACTAGAAGTTACAACACAGCTTGTCTTCTGCATGCTGTGATATCCAGACTTACTCAGCAGCATCTGTAAGTTCTATTTTTAACTCACAAAAATATTGTCATTGTTGCTTAGCCCCGGATCTACATATCTTTCAGAATTCATTTAATTCCTTTACCAAGTTCTCTCCTATTGCTTCTTACCCGCAACTGATCACTCAGCTTGGTATCCACATCAAGACGGATAAGAACTGGCTCTGTGAGACCTGCAAAAGATAATATCGATGGATAGGTGTGAAAAAGAGATAAAGAAAGAGGAGAAGAGAAGGGCAGTCAGACCATGGCAGCTCTTAAAGGAGGAAAAGAGAAAGAATGCTAATACAGCTAAGTTAAAAAATAAAGAAAACCCAGTTACAAGAGAAGAGGAGAAGGCAAACGGAGAAAAGTGAAAAGATGCAAGACAGGAACAGTACAGGACAGCAAGGAGACAGGTAGAGAGAATGTTGAAGATCTGTGACAGATTAAACATCCACAGCAAGCTACAGCCTATGATCTCCAGCAGAAGCATTTCAGACTACGATGGAATGCAGACAGTAAGGATGAAAAGCTGGCACCCACAATACCCAAATCAAAGTTAGTAAATAACTCTGACTCTTACCTGCCTGGGCAAACTCCACTAGCTGTTTAGGGAGGGTGGCTGAGAAGAGCACAGTCTGGCGATTCTCTGGCAGGCGGGCGATTATCTCCTGCAACTGCTCTGCAAAACCCATCTCAAACAGTCTAAAAACACAAAATCAGGGTGTAATTTTAATGGAGGAAAATGGTCCACTTACAGAAAGTTGTAGCTAGGGATTGTAGGAGAGTAGGGTCTGCAATCCTATGATCACCCAGATTTTTTGCTTTTGTTTCACTGGTTTACGACTTTCTCTGGCTGTGGGCCTGCCAATCAGACCCACAGCCTGGCTGTTCTCTTTCTAAATTACGATATGTACCCTAGGTGCATTTACCAATTGGTACTGGGCCACCTTATCAGACCCCGTAACACAGGGCATAGGTGTACCCAGGGCCGCCAGGGGCTGCAGCATGTATTATGCCACCCCTGGCTGGCCTCCTAAATTTGACACAACTGGCTGCATGACAGCTGGGGCAAAGTCGTGTAATCACCCTTTGCTTTAGGTATAGTAGCTCTATATCTAACCATACAATGGACACCCGAGTTCCTATCAGTCACTCCTATGGCAGGCCTTGACAATCCTGAAGGCAGAGTGCGTGGGCTCGTGTGAACTAGGTTCTGGCCCGAGCCGAGCCCGGTTGCAGCTTGCGGAATCAAGACCCAATGGCTGTTCCATGATAACGCGTCCCACATCGGTAACTTCGGTGTCGCGTTATCAAGACATGTCGAGTAAGGTGTCATACGAATCGGGATGCTGCCCTCTCACCAACTCTGGCGACGAGGTTAGCATTCCGCCCTTCTAGAGGGACACGACATGTACGTAACTGTGAACCCCGGTTAAAGTTAACTAAAGCCTCAGCTCCACAAAATGGATGCTGCCACCACAGACACGAGTCTGACCTCCTGCTGCTGGGAGTCCTTCCAGCGAGGAGAGCTTGGACAAAGGGTTTCCTGTCGAGGGCGGTGTTCGCACCGTCCCAGACAGGGTTTGTGTATTCTGGGTAGGTAGGGCTTTTGCGAGAAGGTGACTGCGGAGTGGCACCCCGGTGCTCACTACGCATCTGCCGGTTAGAACCAGTTCCAGGGGCACCAGCCCTGGCCTGGGGAAAGTCCGGCAGGGGAGAGGGGTGTAACTACCCCCCTTCCTGGTCCCACCCTTAGGGCAGGACCTAGTCATGTACCCACCCCTTTCTTTAGAATAAAGGCCGGAGCGGGGACCCTTCCAAAGGAGATCATCTTTGAATCAAGAATACTTTCTACGAAAGGACTTCGAGACTCTTCTCAAGATTTCTCCCTTGTGACTAAGGAGTAGTCACCCTGCATCAGCGGGCACCATCTAAGAACTCTGCGGTTTGCTGTAAGTCCTTCCTCAAGGAATCCGACGGCCCAGCTCGACGAGAACCGGCTTCCCTGGCACCTCTGACCTCTACCCACGTCATCAGCCCAGCTGTGACCTGTGGGTGCGACGAGACCTCGAGGGACCGGCCATCATCAAAACCTGCACGCTTTCTTAACCAGCACGACCATCGAAGTAATTCTCTGGTGAGTGCTCTGGGGTCCGAGACGCCCCGACCCTGAGCCGCTCCAGCACCGAAGTGCAGTCTCCCAGCATCTCCACGATCTGCGTGGGGCCCTTCTGCTCGCTGCTCAGCACGTTGTCTGGTCACTAGCCGCTGGCTTGTGCCCTTCTGTGACGACATCCGACAATCAACACTGCTGGTCTGGTTGCTCCAGACTGGCCCTTGCTTCCATCTTTGCGAGAAGCACCCCGGGCCCTCCTGGTCCACTCAAGACGCCATCTTAGGCCCACCACGTGGCCCTGAGATCTGCCAAGGCTTGTTGCCCCATCCTGGGCCCAGCGACGCCGACAGCATCATCCTTCGTGGGACAGCTCGCACCTCCACCGTGGTCGCCGACAACGCCTCCTGGTCCGTGAGACTGCAGAGCCTAGCGTCGCCCACTCACCTGGTCGAGGTGACGGCCAACCTGTGCCTTCCTGGTACCCTCTGACTACTGGCTAGTAGTACGAACTTGGTCCCCTCTGCTTTCAGGTATCATCAAACTCTGATCCGGGCTTGGATCTCTACGAACTATTCATCACTGGTCGCCGGCCAGCAACTCCTTTTCTTCCGGCTCCTGGCTCGTCAGCGAAGACCCCGACGCCTGTAAGACTTGTGCAGCCGCAGCCCTCGTGGCTAGGTAACTCGGCATTTCGGTGCCTGCATAGCCTCTTTACTCTAGGGTCCCGAGTCCCTCGCTTTCGACTTGCCTTATCGGGTCCGCCCGAGACCTTAAACTTTCCGTGTCCTCGGACACTTGTTTTAATTGTGCACTTGAAGTATTTTCCTAAGAGATTTGGTTTGTGCTTAGTACCCTGTCCTCATAAAGTGTACAGGGCTGTTGTGATTCTTAATAAATATACTGTTTATTTTCATAACACTTGTGTGGTGTCCTTTCACTTGGTGTTCAAGGGGTATGTGATGGTATAACAGCTGGCTTAACACGCCCTCTCGAGTCTTTAGCCTTAGACTGCTCGTATCCACGCTACTAGGATAGCTGGTCTATAGGTTGACTTACAACCAAACACCATAAGGGTCGTTGGAACGATACATAGCGGTCGCTAGAATAGCGAACGTTGCATATCGGGCCAACTTCTCACAGGGATGATGATTAAGGTCTGTGGTGGGTACAGTAAGAAGCAGGATCTGAGGCAGAGGAGGGAAAGAAGGGCGGAAGCGGGGATTATTAACATCATGGTGTTCGCTGATATTTGCCAAACTGGACAGCAGGATGATCAAACTGCCAATGGGCAACAATAAAGTTTGGTGCAAGGTCTGCAATTAGAAGACCGCATGAGCAGTGGCCAGCCTAATGAGGCCTAATTATGAAAAAGTAGGTGCTCATAGAGGACAGGCAAATTGCAGAATGTAATCTCTTTATGCTCGAATAAGTGGGAGAAGAGGAACTTATTTTTCCATCTGCATTTCCCATGCAGCAGTCTGCTTGGGATCTTCTGAGTGTGGGAGGCCTTGTGGCGACCCTTTCTTCAAGTGGGGAGTTTCAGTTTCCCCCTACCCATGGTCCAAACGAACCTCTCTGACCATCGGAAGGGAACCACTGAACTCCATCCAAAATATAATTCATTACTGACCTGTCAGCCTCATCAAAGACCACGTATTCCACACTGCGAAGTTTGAGGTTCATCTCTACTGCAACATGCATCAGACGTCCAGGTGTGGCAATTATTCTACAGGAAAAGAGGCATGGTTGATAAATGGGACTGAGACGACATACAAAATGTAGAAATATTGACAAGTCTGAATAAGCCACATAGATTGGTGACTACAAACTGACGGCAGTATACATGTCCAGTCACCATCCACAGCGACAAGTCCAACAACTGTCACTGATGGCATGAGTTGAAATCACAAAACAACAGTAGAGGAAGTGTAGAGGTGATGATAGAATCACCCTCCTTACTGAACTTTTTAAACAACAAGATTCTATCAATGTGCAATGGTGAATAATTTAGTGATGATAGTCTATCCACTCAGTGAGGAACTAGGCTCTCTCGAGATGTCAAGACAAGGGCACTATGTGCTTTTAAAATACCCCTCACGCACTACGAACCCCTTAGTGTCATGCTTCATCATGGGGGTCTTCACGTCTCTCTACGGGGCGGGGCGTGCTACGACCCGCAAGCTACATGGGAGCACTAGTTGATATGACGATAGGCTATGTGTGGTGCAATGTGGGTCATTGCAGGCAAACATACGGATGAGCATGTGACACACATACACACCACAAACAGAACCTTTTAGATTAGCAGTTCGAATACACTAGTTACGTTTAGTCAGTATTGTGGATAAAAGAAGCATACATTATCAGTTGTTTAGCTGCCCATGCACATTCAACCACCAGCAAATAAACCGAACCCGGTACATGAAGAGTCTTCCGCCACTTCATGGGGCAAGATAATTTTGCCCTAACCATGCTTAACCTTGCTTTTATGCAGATTAATTTAACAACTACCCTTGCTTTGATTAACCTTCCTCTCCTAGGAATTATGACTGTATACAAATACTCTTTTTTGCACAAATCATTGATTAGATCTCCTACTCGCCAAAAGAGGCACGCTCCACAGCTCTTTCCACAATCTAAACTTAAAACTTACATGTCTGGATTCTCATGCAGAGCAGCAAACTGGTCCTCCATTCTGTGAGGCAAAAAGAAGAAACATTTGTTCAAGCACAGCTAAGTGTGTAATAGTGTAATGAAGGGGAGCCCCAGGGATCATTTTACTTCAAGCATCCAGAGATACAAATAAAACTAAAAGGCATATTTTTAGATTGGCCAGAAGTGTTCTACTAGCACCACACTGGCACCAGGAATTAGTATGCACTTAAAAGCACACTCTTAATCCCATACTTGGACGCGTGGTCTGTATACACTGAAGTTGGGTGCTCCCACACTTTAGCACAGTGTCATTGCAGCTCGGCTGAATCTAAATAAGTGTTCAATATTAGCTGATGAAATACATTTTATAAGTCCATACCTGTCTCCTCCAAGAATCAGAGCAGTTTTGAGGCCTGTGAACTTTCCCAGCTGCAACATGAAAATGAGGAAAGAAGAGAAGCAACACATAAAGAAACAGGTTTTATTCTTAAATACTAAAAGCAATACATTAGGAGATCAGTTACCATCTGCTTGATCCTGAACACTGAAAGCTATAGGCAATTGTTGAGATGGGGGTAGGCGATCACTGTGCAAAAGCAGTGTTGTCTGAGGGAGAGTAATGTAATGGAGCAAGAGCTGTAGGGAATGGTACAGAAAATAAGGCTAAGGTTTTGATGCAGGGAATGGTGTAGGGATACTGGATGTGGATGCGGTGTAGGAAATGGAGAGCTGCAGCGAATGGTGTAAAAATTCTGCATTTGAAGGGCTCTGGGGAATTATCCAAGGAAATGGATTAGTGGGAGATGTAGGGAATAGTGCAATAACTCTGGATGGAGAGGTGAAGGTAATGATACAAGAATCCTGAAGAGGTAACTGTAGGTAACGGTGCAGGAGCCTTCACTATAGAGTAGTTGTAGGAAACAGTGCAAGAACATCGGACGTGGGTGAGAGAGGTTTGAAATAAATGAAGAACGCTCATTATAGGACATGTGCAGGGAGACTGCTTTACAGAAGCTGAAGGGAATGCTGTAGGCATGCTGGATGTTGGGGTGCTATACGGAGTGGTGCAGGAGTACAGAGTGCGGAAACCTGTCGCAAAAATAGTATTAAAGTTGTTTATTAAAAACTGCAGTGAATGGTGCAGAAACATTATGTACGTGGAATTCAAGGAAAGTTGCAGGACCACTATAGAAGCAGCATAAGCACACTATAGCTGAATGTGCCAGCTACAAGAAATGGTGCAATAGTGCTAGCTATGGTGAAGCAGAGGGGAAGCCGAGCAGAAGATCTACTTCCTAAAGTTACCTCCTTGGTGAATTTTAGAGTCTGTAAAGCCAGCTCGCGTGTTGGCGACAGGATGAGCGCTCTTGCTCCAGTCTGCGCACTACGAGCCTTTAACTTCTCAAACATGGGAATAAGAAAACACGCAGTCTTTCCACTGCCTGTTCGCGCCATCGCCACCACATCTTTTCCATCGAGGATCACTGGCACGGTCTAAAACACAGAATAAAGAAAAATGTCCAAGATATAAAAAGGATGTCTCCTGTAAAAGGCACTAAACACAGGGGCTACAATCATCAACATAACACCGATCAACCAGTCTTAGTAATCCCACAACATGAATTGCATCAATCACAGAATCTAAAACAGGCTGGCTCACACTATGGATCCAAAAGTATTGTGTACCAGTCACATAGTCAACTACAAGGGTCGCTACCAACTAGGATTGGTAGAGAATGTGTTCTAGTCAAACGTCCAAACACAAGTAGTTCTGTGCACCCCAACTGGTATACTGGGCATGTGCCAGTCATTTCACTAGATACAGGGATGCTACAGACTTGCTCGTAAATTATATGTTGTTTCAAATCAAAAGCTCGGACATGGAGTACTACAAACTGTTACTGGTACAAGGTTTAAGAGGATGTTGCCAGCCAAAGGATCAGAACAAGAAGAACATGTAACAGAGGATTAGATAGGTACATTAATCACCGGCATACTACATAGGTAGTAATATCAGACACAGCTCTGTGCCTGGTGCAGAATGCATTACAGCAGAAGGGTCACACTAGCAGTATCGTACTGACACAGAGGGCTTGTCCTAGCCACACCGGGCATGGTCCCACTGGCAATGATATGTGCAGAAAACTGTTCACCAAAATAAAGGCTCTGGTTTTCTTAGATTGATGCAATTTGGGATTTCAGGGCGTTATTCAAATGTCTGTTTTACTAGATACACTTAGTTTATTATTAAAATTGAGGGTTTCTTTGCACTGACACCGTAGAAATTTGAGTACGCAAGAATAAAAGCAGAAGTAAAATGCTCCAAAATGTCAAATAGAACGTACCTAAAACTGGAGCTTACAATGACACCTGTACCTTCCAATACAAGCTCGTGCTAGGGGGATGATCGTTTTATTGGGGGTGCTGGGAACATTGGCCATGATGGCAGTATATGGTGCGTGGAGCAATGTGGCTGGCAAGATGACTGATTTGCACTGGCATTTCTGTGGCTTACCTGGCACATATCTGAGCCTATTTTGTGCACCTTGTTCCCTTTTAAATATTTGTGGCTGACATGGAAGAATCACCCAGGACTGGTGAGCACATCAACAGTTTGAGCAAGGAAGAGGTAGAAATACAGCAAGAGAGTGTCAGACTTTCCTAGACTTTCCTCGCCAGAGCGGATGCAAAACCCTTAGAAAGAAATGGAGACAGAATGGATTGGGGGACTGCTGCCAACTACTGGCCGATAGTTCTGTTCAGGCTTGTTAAGATTAGTGTACTTTTAACCTAAAAACCAGCTTTCCCTTCTTCTCTTGCTCTCCTTTTCTTACCTTACTCTCCTTTTCTCCCTGGTCATCCTGACCATTTTATCAAATTTCAAACAGAAGTTCTAGTAGCTCAAACTTGGTGCCTTCATATCCACCTCCTTGAAGGATTGTGTATGTGTCCCCCTTCACCTGTATGACTTTAGAAATGTTCCTAGGTCTAAGTGCATCTTCACCTATGGCTTGCGGTGAAGGCGCTTTTCTGTGGTGTAAGATGACAGATTGTGTGGGGGCTTTTCTCACTGCATCACTTAGCGCCTTCCGCCCCATTTCTATCAGCCTCAGGGCATGTGTGTTGGCTGACGAAACAATTCATGGATGTCTATTCACCAAAATGTCAGTAGTGTACATCACACAATATTGGACCTGAATGTTATCACAGGAAGTGACACACAATCTTTTACCCTGAATCGTTTAAGGAACTGACCTTAGCGTGACATCACAAAAATTGACATAGTTGAAGCGCCATATCAGCTAATGATTAATATAACAACGTTAACACAGGCAAATGTCCATTTTATATAATGCCTATATTAAGATGCCAACACGATCTGTGAAAGTAGTGGGGTTTAATACTTGCCCTGAATTGTTGCAAGCAACTGAATCAAGTTAGCCAGTCTGTTTCTAGATGGCTGTCAGGGGGTGGGGGTAATTGTGGAGGGAAGGGTGGTGGAGTCGCTGGAGGGAGGAAAGGGGGAAGGCTGGAGGGATTTCGGGGGTATGGCTCGCCCCACCCACACCCTCAAGTCAAGTCAGAATTTATATAGCGCACTACATACCCAGAGGGTCTCAAGGCGCTTAGGGAGGGGAGGAGGATTACTTGTCAAATATCCACGTTTTAAGTTGCTTTCTGAATGCTAGGTGGTTCTGGGTGAGGCGAAGGTAAGTGGGGAGTGAGTTCCATGTTTTAGCAGCCAGGTATGAGAAGGATCTGCCTCCCATGGTGGTCTTGATGATGCGAGGTACAGTGGCGAGGGCTTGGCTGGAGGAGCGTAGTTGGCGGGAGGGGGTGTAGAAGGACAGACGTGAGTTGAGGCATTCTGGTCCGATGCCGTAGAGTGATTTGTGTGCGTGGGTTAGCAGTCGGAAAGTGATCCTCTTGTTGACGGGTAGCCAGTGGAGGTCTTTCAGGTGGCCAGAGATGTGTTCGTTGCGCGGGATGTCTAATATGATCCTGGCTGAGGCGTTTTGGATTCGTTGGAGTTTCTTCTGGAGTTCAGCGGTAGTACCTGCGTAGAGGGTGTTTCCGTAGTCCAGTCGGCTCGTGACCAGAGCATGGGTGACTGTTTTTCTGGTTTCGGTGGGGATCCAGCTAAATGTTTTTTTGAGCATGCGGAGAATGTTGAAGCAGGATGAGGATACGGCGCTGACTTGTCTGTTCATTGAGAGTGAGGAGTCTAGGATAACGCCTAGGTTCCGTGCGTGGTCTGTCGGGATGGGTGCTTTTCCAAGGGCTTCCGGCCACCAAGAGTCGTCCCATGCAGAGGGGGATGTACCTAAGATGAGGACTTCTGTTTTATCTGAGTTCAGTTTCAGACGGCTGTGTTTCATCCATTCCGCAACTTCTTTCATTCCTTCGTGTAGGTTAGTTTTGGCGGTGCTGGGGTCATTGGTGAGAGAAAGGATCAGTTGAGTGTCATCCGCGTAAGAGATGATGTTGAGGTTGTGTTGGCGGGCGATGGCCGCGAGGGGGCTCATGTAAACGTTGAAAAGGGTGGGGCTGAGTGAAGATCCTTGTGGTACGCCGCAGATGACTTCAGTGGCCTCTGATTTGAATGGAGGGAGGCGGACTTTCTGGGTTCTTCCGGATAGGAACGAGGTGATCCATTCCAGTGCTTTTCCTTGTATTCCGATGTTTCTGAGGCGTTGTAAGAGGGTGTTGTGGCAGACTGTGTCGAAGGCTGCAGAGAGATCGAGGAGGATGAGGGCGACTGTGTCTCCATTGTCCAGTAGAGTTCGAATGTCGTCTGTTGCTGCGATGAGGGCGGTTTCATTGCTGTGTTTTGCTCGGAAGCCAGACTGTGAGGAGTCGAGGGATTTGTTGGCTTCGAGGAAGGTGGCGAGCTGGTTGTTGACAGCTTTCTCGATTACTTTGGCCGGGAATGGAAGGAGCGAGATGGGGCGGTAATTTTTGAGTTCGGTGGGGTCCGCTGTGGGTTTTTTCAGTAGGGCGGTGAGTTCAGCGTGTTTCCAGCTTTCCGGGAAGGTGGCGGAGTTGAAGGAGCAGTTGATGACATCTCGGAGGTGCGGTGCTATGACGGAGTCTGCTTTGTTGAGGATGTGGTGAGGACATGGGTCTGTGGGGGATCCTGAGTGGATGGAGTTCATCAGGCGGATGGTGTCTTCAGTGGAGATTGGGTTCCATTCGTTGATGGTGTTCAAGGAGGTAGAATGTTCAGCATATGGTTGGGTGGGTTGGTCTCCGGGTTGGTTGTCGAAGCTGTTGTGGATGTCAGCAATTTTGTTGTGGAAGAATGAGGCTAGGGAGTCGCATAGGGCTTGAGAGGGGGTGATGTCGTTGGAGTTGGCTGAGGGGTTGGTGAATTCCTTGACGATGTTGAAAAGTTCCTTGCTGTTGTGGGCGTTGTTGTCAAGTCGATCCTTGAATGCTGTTTTCTTGGCCTTTCGGATTAGTTGGTGGTGTGTGCGGGTGGCGTTTTTGAAGGCGTCCTTGGTGCTGGTGGTTGGGTCTTTTTTCCAGGCCTTCTCAAGGGAGCGGCAGAGTTTCTTGGACTTTTTGAGATCATCGTTGAACCATGAGGCCTTCTTGCTGCCAGGTTTAGGTTGTCTAATAGAACTCATCAAATATTCAAGTTCTTGAATGGAGTGCTGATGAAAAGTGCCCTTTTTGGATGGTCAACCCCCTGCCCCCACTTTCCTTCCCCTTTTGCTGCTAAATGCTGTGGTAATTGATCTGAAAGTGTGTAGGGCCCTACTAACCAGACCCCATCACCAGTGTTCTTTTCCTTAAACTGTAAATGTGAACTGGTGTACCAACTGGCAAAGTACTTTTACACCCCTGCAAGGTCCTAGTATATGGTATCAGAGGTACCCAGGGCATGGATATAAAAGGGGCACCAGGGCTGCAGCACTTATTGCGCCACCCTGAGTGACCAGAGTGAAACCAAAAATTGCCGGCCTGCAATATCAGCCCTGCACGAGCAGCTTGCCTGCTCAAGTTCACCCTGCACACACCATGTATGACAAGGTCACCTCACTGCATTTAATATAAGTCAGTCATCCCTAAGGTAGACCTCCTACAGCCCAAGAGGCAGGATGCATTATGTTATATGTGTGGGAATATACGTGCAAGCTAAGTTGCTCTGTGGTAGCATTCTAAATGTAATTCTACTGCAAGTGACTGGCACTCCATAGGATAACATGGGCTGGACATTGGGCATCCTCAGATATCCAGCTCCCTTATGGAACGGTCAATTTCCTTCATGTTTGGTGCCAAACCCTGTGCTTTTTAACCCCTGACACGATGGTGGTGTCGAGGTCTAACCAACATGCACCTAAGTGAAACTTTAGACAGTGCCCACCATGTTAAACCAGTGTTCTCGTGCCTTTGCTGGCTTTTTCAAGGGTTTGCCGCCAAGACATAGATTTGACCTCATACTAGGAAGTGTGTGCCACTCCCAGAGGTCAGAAACAGGAGGGCTAGTGAATGAAACAATCATTGCAGTGAGCCACAAAGGCTTCACCATCACTTCTGGCGAAAGGAACATGTCCCCCACTCGAGGACAAAGTCTCCCACTACCCCAGGAACTGTTTTAAGCGGACAGGCTGGAAAATTAGCTATTTAAGAGGTGTACACTTCCACAAGGCTGACCACACCTCTAGGGTGCTGCAGCTGAAGTGTACAGCCATGGATGGTTTTGGCCATCTTGAATTTAGTCCAAAATGGTAGGTTTGAATAGCCTAGTGACGTACAACCACCGGATGTGGTAACTACCCGGGTGGATTAGACGCAGGACTAGATGCCCATTGGCTACTAGTCCTCACACCCTCTAACATCCCCTATATCTAGGATTAAAGGGGCACCCTAGACACCGCAACCTCAGATATGATGTGATACCAAGAACAGACCCATTTCCACGACAAGGCAGGACTCCACAACGAGAGGCGCTAAACTCTGCACCTGTGGCAGCCACTCTGCACCAGCTGGATTTCGACTTGACCAAGACAAGACAGCGCTACCAAAAGGAAGGTGAACTGCTTTGCAAACTCCAGACTTCACAAGAACTTACATGGTCTAGAGGAACTACTCCCTTGCAGTTGGCAGGTGCACAAACTGCTAAATCTACAGTAATGTCCACCGAGAGGTCTCTCAAAAGTCAGTGGGCAGGTGGCTTCTGGGAACTGTAGTTGCGACCATCAGCAAGGCTTTGCTTTCTACAACGTTACCCTGGTCCTCTGGGAGAAGATTTCCTTAAAGCAGTGCTTGCAGGTACCAAGGCTTGTTGGTGGTCAGTCTAACTACTACCTGCTTTATTCGAAGCTTCAAGAGAAGGGTTCCACCTGCATGAGCTACCAACCACTCCTGTGGCTCCATCGTATATATTCTGCATTTGTTTTTACCCTCTCTTAGCACGCCTGCCAGCATCAGTTGCCGCGGATCCTGTTCAGCACCACGGATAGCCAGAAGCACCTCTGCACCAAGGACTGAAGGACTGGGTTCTTTAAGACCCAGCGGTGCCAGGGCACAACACCTGAAACCTTCGTGGGTAACCTGCTCCGGCGTACGAATGACAGAGACACGGGACACTTCCTTCGGCGTCAAAGATTCAAGGTTTATTTACTGCAGGGAACACAGAAGTCACGACAAGTACAACACGTGCAACTTGGGGAGACTGCTTCAAATTGGTTCTGTGGATCGCTCCTTTTATACAGTTTTTACCCATAGGACAACATGGTACACAAAAGTTTACAACCCGGTTCCCACCATTATCCCCCAGAGGGGTCGCTTTGGTCACTTTGATACACATAAGGTCCGGAACATAAGTGCGGAAACATTTGGCGGTTCCCAACTGTAAAAACCCATCTTCCCAACATTAGCGCATTCCA
The DNA here is from genome assembly GCF_964263255.1 of Lissotriton vulgaris. Taxonomy (NCBI): domain Eukaryota; kingdom Metazoa; phylum Chordata; class Amphibia; order Caudata; family Salamandridae; genus Lissotriton; species Lissotriton vulgaris. The sequence goes on from NC_141699.1 coordinate 279,249,649, forward strand.
ATCGGCAGTAAAACAGATCGAAATAGGAACAAAGACAGGTGCAGAGGAAGACGGAGACAGTGGGGAGATCGGAAAGGGTGTAAAAGGGGAGGTATCGGGAAACACGAGATACAGGCATCAAAGGGACGTGCCTAATGAGATGCACGGCTGAGACAATAAACCGGCACGGCAAGATGAGCCTCGAGCGGGGCCATCTGCCTTACAGTATCATCCCCCTCGTCATAAAGACACTTACAAAGGACATGTGTCTTCCGCAAATATCTTGGGAGTCCCAGGGTCGCGAAGCGGACATCGTCCGTTCGCTGGCTACTTGAGGGCAAGAGACAAAATGGATGCCGTATCTAAGATGGAACCCGTGGGTACAGACGAAAAACCCACATAACAAACGAACGGTTTAAGTTAGCACAGCGAAACTGCGCACACTTACTAAACTCGTCATTTGCGGTTCATAGATACCAGACTCGACCATATTCGTGCGAGTCGAAAACACCACTTACAATTGTCACGGAACCTCAGGACCTCTGAGCCAGGTAGTTCCGATCTGCCTGGAGACTCCTGGTCCCAGGCCAACTCGTGTCATGAGTTCAAAAGGGTTTTGCTCAATTCACACAGCCAGTACCTTTCTGCTAAGGTAGCCATTTAAAGACCGCAAGCCTGATTGACAACGCCATTTGACAGCTAAAGTACACCTCTGCACCCTGCTCCCCTGAGCCATTTAAAATTGTGCTAGCTGTTGTGAACTGGTCTAGGGACTCACAAGACATTAACCTTAACTCACTAAGTAACTGATTGCACATATGTGTTTTTCCCATTGACCGGCAACCTTAATGCTTTACACTGCCAAGTACGATTTATTTAATGCTTAAAAATTGCTAACTCCGGTTATCCTTTATGTATCGACTTCATTTTGGTGTCTAAAAATATATAAAGATCAGCTCTATATTTATGAATTGGTGTCTGATTTCACTCGAGTTGTGTCAATTACTTATTGTCCACGTTGAGGATGTGAAATGCTTAACACATGTTCCTATAAGTAGCCTGTCTGCTCTTTGCCACTCTACCAGGACTGAGAGAAGGTGTACAATAGAGTACCCGGGGTCCATCTTTGTGTATAGTATTACATGGTGAGGCACCTCTGTCATATCACATAATACTTCACCTTGCATCAAGTGCCACTCCAATAAAACCTGATGCTCACCAGCAGTTGACCTCATTTTTTTCAAAATGCTCTATGGACCTCCACATACTTTTTTCTGAATATCTTTTATTAATTTTCTCTTTTTCAATTTAAACATACAAATGTATATGAATTACACACATTAAAGACAGTGCTGTTGTGATCCTGTGTGCATGAGTTCAGAAATTTCATCATGAAATCACAGCAATATATACAGCTAGAGCATGTGCATTCGTGCTCTTGTATGAACTATTGTGTTCTTCCTTTACACACGTATATCGTTATTTCTAATGGCATAGCAGTATTTGCAGATCATGAGCGCATCGCATTATCAATTGCTGACAATCTTCAGACATGCCTATTTACTTACAAATACTCTTTACAAACATGATACTTAGCGAAACTCCACGTTCAATATCATATAATCAGTATACGTGCATACCTTCAAATATGATAGACATTATCATTTTAATACGAAACGACAACTTTTAAGGAAAAGAATTATCAATTATGAGATCAATGATGAAGCATTGTGAGAGGTGCCATCTAAAAAAAGCTATGGCTAAGTAACATTTGTAATTGTTGGTATGAGCTGTGGTTCATGTTCTGTGCATGGCAGAATAGAAGTCAGGGCGTCGTGTGACATAGTTTGTTGTTATGGAATGTTTCTGAGGCATGCAGATTCATGTCCTATCCCTACAAATGCTACAGATTACATCAATACGTGTCGTATAATTAACTCACTGGGCGTTGTTTCCATCATTGTCCCATGCCTGCTGCGCAGAAGGTGTATGTGGTACAGCATTAGGATGCATAAGTGCTTTAAGGATGTCATCCCAGGATTGCGCTATGAGATACTTACGCAGCTCCGCTATTTCTTCCCTGTGGAGGATGGTGCTTTCTGCCTGTGCCCAAACCTCTAAGGATTTTTTCCAGCTAATCGATGAAGGGGGGTCTATGGGTTTCTATTGTTTGGTGATCAGTCTTTTTGCAGGTATCCGGCCCAAATTGCGGAATCTGGAGCTCACCCTGTTATCCTTGGTGTGAACATAAAACCCTAGTATGCATACCTCCCCCATATTGGGCATCTGGGTGTTGGTGCATGTTGCAAGTGTCTCTGTAATCGTGTACCAGTATGTCAGGAGTAAGGGACAGCACACTTCATATGTAGGAAGTCAGCGCCATTAAGTCGGCACCAGGGACATCTGGAGGTATTGATATTGAAGTATTGATTTATTTTATCCAGTGAGAGATACGCCCTGTGTAATATATATGTTTGTAGAACTTTAAACCTTGAGCTACACGGTGTATATGTAGCACTGGCCAGTACACGTTCCCATTCTTTATGAGTCCAGGGTCGGCCTCGGTCTTCAGCCCAGCGTGCAGGAAGACTCTGTGCTGGTTGTAATACGTGTGTGAGCAAAGCTTGCACTAACCAGTGAATCATGTGCGATCCCTCCCTCATAACATGCAGATATTGCATCAGCAGGTATGCTGGTGGTTCAGTTTTCAAATCTCTCCATGCTAGCGTCAGGGTCCGCATTATAGCTGCAAGTAGGAGGAATTGTCCCGCTGGTATGCCACTGTCTGCCGCCAAAACTTCAAAGGATGAAAGAGTACCTTCTACATACAGGTCTCCCTTCGTTTCTACTCCTGCCTCACGCCAGGTTGTCAGCGCTAGGTCGGTCACGATGTCTCTGCCCCTGGGTGTTCCGATGAGCGGCAATGCTGGGCATAGGGGACCATTCCCTTGGTAAGTTGTAGGCTTCTCCGGTAACATCTATGGGTCAGTTCAATATGTACTTTAGTCGGGCGGAGGAATCTTGCCAGAGGATGGAATAGACCACATATTTGGGTCTGTGGCCACGGAGGCGATATAGCTGCTGTGTCCGCCAGGCTCCTGCCACTCATCCATTTTGTAACCCATTGTAACTGGGCGGTTAGGTAATATAATTCCATGTTTGGAACTGCCAATCCACCCTGTTCTGGTGGCGCATATAGTTTGTATAGTGCTATTCTGGGCCGTCCCTTGTTCCAGATCAGGCCGCGGATCAAGCCCTCCAGTTCTCGAAACATTCTGACTGGAACATATACTGGAAGATTCGCAAAATAATACAACAATCTCGGTAATATTATCATTTTGACTAACGTGATGCGACTCATTACATTCATTGGGAGGGTTTTCCAGAACTGTATCTGTGCCTTGACTGAAGAGACTTCTTGGGTGGGTGGGTTTCTCTTGGTTTGGCCAAGTCTGATTTTATTGCTCAAGAACCATTGTTTGGAGTACATTGACTGAAGAGACAGCTCGCACTATGTTACCATCCAATATATTCATTGGGGTCCTATATATGTAAATGCCTAAGTATCTGAATGTGGTTGGATACTAGGTGAGTGCAGTCCCGTGAAAGGTAATATTTGCTTCTGTCACATCAATGTTAAAAGAGTAGACACCCGATTTAGACCAGTTTACCCTGAGTCCCGACATTATTTCAAATATCCGAAAGAGTTCAGATATGTCAGGTGGGATGTTATGCAGGTCTTTTACATATAAAAGCAGGTCATCTGCATATAGGGAAACCGCATGTAGCCCGCTCGCTAGGGGAATGCCCTAGTATGTGCCACTTTCTCGAAGCAGGCCTGACAACGGCTCCATGGCAAGGCAAAAGAGCAGTGGGGACAGTGGGCACCCCTGTCTGGTCCCTCGCCCGACACGTATGTAGGCTGCCCGGTTTTAGGTTTAAACCTATATTAACTGATAAAACCCCACCCGAAGGGAAATAGCCCTCACCAGTGAAAACATATAAACACTGAAAAAACCCCTGCACAACAAAAACTAAATGCCCTTCTAAGAAAGGAAAAGGAGAGTGAAAGTCATTTTTATTTCTTCCTGAATGGGCCAATACAATGTAACTTTGTTATATAAGGTAGCAGTAAAAAAGACTGGGCCAACATTATTCTGCTTGAGTTTTGTTGTTTAGGGAGGTCAATAAAAATTGTTTCTTCATCCTTTTTCCAGTTATGTGGTCTTTGGTCTAAAGATACAGGGGTTAGAAGCTGGTTTTAGGCGTTGTTTATTTATTTTATAAACTGTAGAGAATCAGGAAATATCTAAATCATTTGATTTTTTGGCTACGTTTGAGTCTTTCACTGATAGGAAAAATGTAGGTTTCATAAAAATCTTTCCCAATATGTACCATCACACTTACCCACAGAGAATGGGTAAAAATCCTTAATACATCAGCCCCCTTTTCTAGTGAGTCAGTATTGATAGTAGGTGAATAGCCAAACACCCCAGGCTTTAAACATTCAATGCAAGTTATAGTGACAGGTATATGTGAAAAGAGTACAGTCACAAAGCATCTGGGATACTGGTGAAAACCTGACACCAGACTTTTGGAAAACATGGAATGCAGTGTCACTTGGAATGCTGCTGCAAAAAGTTCTTACCAAGTACAACAAAGATTGGAGTGAAATTGTTTGTATTTGCAGTGATTCAGCTACGTATATGAAAAAGTTGTGTGATGACCTGTCAAAATCGATACCTGAGCTGTAGTGCTTCCCTGTAAGAGATCCTTGCCACTTGTTAGATGCAATCTGAAAGCATCTTTACAATCTTCAAAGTTAATGAAGAATGCTATTGACTTTTTAGTCCACTCTGGTGCACTGTTTTGTTATGCGCGGGAACTAAAACACAAATATTTCTCATTTTGTGCTTTGTGTGGCATCAAAGAAAGAGTCATCTCAACTGTGTCACTAAGCCAGTGGTTCTCAGTCCTAGAGGGCGTGAATGCTATATTATCCATGTGGCAACCGTTTACAGAACTTTTGCTGAGTGATGATGCAAACTGCAAGAATGTGAAAATCTTTGGTCACATATTGATGGTGATTTGAAAAAAGTACACTACTGCATTCTTAGATTTTTACAGGAAAGCATGACTGCTGTAGCGGACATAATAAAAAATCTAGAGTCTGAAAACACCTTTTCTGCCAAGTGTTCAGCATAATTCATGTAAATGTGAAACATCTCCTTGAGAGTAAGCTGGATGATACTTTTAGTGACTGACACTGCAACATGTTCGAGTGCTTTTCACAGATAAAAGTTTACATGAGAAGGAAAGAGTGAGCATGCATGACCAAAGACTCACTGAAGAAGTATTGTATGGTGTACTACGATAAGTTTTATATGTAAAACTGCATTTGGACCTCATATACACTGTACGTACATTGTCTATATACCATGCAATATCAGTGCAGACAGCAAGCAATAATAAAAGCAAAAAGTTCCATAAACACCGGAAAAACACGGTTTCTGTTTTAATGGCGCGAAAATGTGTAACCACCGATAACCACTGTTTTTTTAAGGTATTGAAAACACTGAAGAAACCCAATCAGAATTTACCAAAAATAGAAACTGAAAACAGGAAAGCCTACACATATGGCCTCAGAGACGAGCTTACCCGTGCGAGCCCGCACCGTAGGAAGCTGATATAATAACTGCACCATTTGCAAATATCCTTCTCCTAGCTCGTATTTGCGAAACACTGCTGCAAGATAGGGCCATTTCAGTTTTTCGAAGGCTTTTTCCAGCTCCAGCACTAGAAAGCCAGAGCGTGGCTATCTTTCCAAGGCATATTTCTGAATCCTGAAAAGCCTGCGTATATTTAGAGAGGTGCTCCTAGTTGGGACAAATCCATTTTGATCTTGATTTTGATTTTACCAATGGGGCTATAAGTCTGGCTAAAATGGAAGCAAATATTTTGTAATCAGTGTTCAGCAGTGCCAGCGGGCGATAGGAGCTAGGATCTTTGCCTGGTTTTAAGAGGGAGATCAGCAGTGCCTCATTTTGCGTGGATGTGAGCGCTGAGTCTTCTATTGCTGCTTTGTATACCCGTAACAGCTCTGGTACTAGAATGTCCGAGTTTGCTTTATAAAATTCTACCGGCAACCCGTCTGGACCCGGAGATTTACCATTCGAGAGGGAGAAAATATTTTCTCCGATTTCCTCCGGCAGATTAGGTCCATCGAATTCCTCCTGTTGGCTCGGCGCTAGTTGCGGTAGTGTAAGGCCAGCAAGAAAGGCATGTATGTCTGTGTTTGTAGTTCGCAAATATATAGACGTCACGGACGCAGTCACGACATCCTGCCATATCAGCCACGACAACAGTTTACCTGGTTTGACCCCCATATGATGTGTCCACGCTGAGTGTGCAGCATAATTTAAATGGCGAAGTCGCTCTAGCAGTTGGGAATGTTCCTCTCCATCCCGCACGAACAATGCTGTGGAGCCTCTCAGTGCCTCGCCCTCTCCCTGAAGCAGTTTATTTTCTAGCTGTGTTAGTTCAACCTCCAGCCACCTTCACATATCCGCCTGCGGCCACACAAGCGCTCGCCTCTTATGACTGCCTTAAATGCACCCCACTCTACTTGTGGTGTTGTGGCTGTATCTACATTATCTTCGAAGTAATGTGTGATGTTAGCAGCTAATAGGTTGCAGAATGGGGCATCTAGGAGGACATCAGGTTGCAACCACCAGGTGGGAATCGGCGGCCTGGTGCGTTCCCAGTCTATGTCAAGCACGTGCGGATTATGATCCGAGAGCGTCCTGCCTAGATAGTAGACCGCGAAGACATGTGGAATTAACTCCTCCAAGAGCATGTATCAGTCTAATCGCACATGTAACACTTGAGCAACTGATGTCTCCATATGTCCCTTAAGTGCCACTGTGTTGCCCAGCTGGTCAGCGACTTCATAGCATTATGTGGGCGTGTACCCGGAAGGGGCAGAAAGGAGCAGTCTAGAGAGACGTCCAGTACACTATTGTAATCTCCCCCCCAAAACCATGGGAATATCATGCCATAGCGCCAGTCCGCGTGATAAATTGTCTAGGAAGGAAGCTTGTTCTGTGTTGTGGGCATAAAGCGATGCAACGACAATCTGCTTGCCATCGAGCATGCCTCCAACTTCTACATTCCCGCCCTCCATGTCCACCAACGAATCTGTAATTTTAAATGAAACCCCTGGCCGGACCCATATGAGTGCACCATACATCAAAAGTTACCTCCATTGGGCCAGAGTCAGCATTTTGTCCTGGGTACCCCATATGCCAATGGTGCCCCCTATGTTACAAATTGCATATAATATGCCAGTGCTAGACTTTTGTCATTCAGGTCTCATGTTTCATTGGTGACCCAGGTGTCAAAAATTGCCTCTAGTACGCAAGGCAAGCATTTTGTCATGGTGGTCTCCATCCCATATGCCAAGGATGGCCCCTATATACCAATAATTACTTCTAACCTGCTAGTGCCAGCATTTCGCCACTGGCACCCTAGTCTACACATTTTCTCAAGTAAACTAGCAGTGTTCCATGGGTGCCCCTTAAAACGAATGACTCCTATCAGGCCAGTACTGGTATGTATTCTCACGATGCCACGAATAGCCTCCCATATGCCAGTGCCAGTATTCTTTCACATATGTGCGTGGCATGCTAAGAACTGGCTCTATTGACGTATCACTGGTATTTTGCCATTGGGGCCTCTATATTTCAAGAATGACCTTTAGTATGCCTGGGCAAATAGCAGACTCACAAACACAACACCACATTCTCACCCATGCTCAATTACATTCTATTCACTCACTCACACGCACTAATTCATTCTTACTCATCCACACTCACTTATTTATACTTCCTGACACTCAATGTCTCATTCATTCACATTGTTTGCACTCTTGCTGTCATTCTAACTTACTCTCATTTATTCTCATTCACTTAGACTCATTCATTCATACTCACTCTCATTAACCCTACGCTCATTCACTTGTACTTTTACTCACACCCATTCCCACTGTTCTACTCTATCACACGCATTCTCATACACTCTCTAACACTGCCTCCATCTTACTCACTCTCGCTCACCCACGTTCACTCACTTGCAGTTACTCAATGTCACTCACTAATTCTCACTTGCGACCGGTCACTTGCTCTCACTCATTCACTTTCACTCATACACACATGCTCACAAAGACACTTACCCATACACAAGTTTATCTCTCCCAAGCATGTCCTTATCCAGAAGCATGAGCACAATATACAATTTAAAGCATTTTTTTCTTACTTCAGCTGTCAAGAGAGGTCCTGTCTCAACTTCCGGTGCTCTATAATTATTATTACACCAACAGTGAATAATAGACTATTATTCTCTATCTGTATAATTAAAATAATTGACAGTAAACAGGGAGGGGGGCACTATGAGGGAGAGCATCCCTGTGTTACTGGCACAGATTTTGAAATCTCTCAAGTCAGAGGTTGCACAGACAGTGCCAGAGGTTGCAAGGGATAGGTGACCCCTAAACGATATTCATGGTAACGGCTCTCACTTAGCAGGGATAGTGTGTGTGTCAGTCATGTAGAACCAAATGCAGCCAGTGATCATCTCAACAAACTGCAGCTATGGTCTGCCAAACATAGATGAGTTTATACAGAGTGTGTGCAGGGACCCTGAAGAGAGCTCTGAAGAAATATATACACTTGTCATTGGAAAAAAGTGTTGTCAGTTAAACATTCTGCATTCTTCAACATCCAAGAGATTAAACTAAATTGCTCATGTACCAATTTTCAGGGTTCAGCCACATCAAGAAAACAAATTGATGACCTAGCAGATATTCCATGTGCTTACCTTCCTCTGGATAGGAGTGGGAACTTTATACCCTTTCTTCATCACACCTTTGTACACAGGGAAGCTTAGACCTAAGAAAGAGAAAAGGTATGACATCAGCTTAGTAGGCAATCTCTATTTTCACCAGACTCCTGGGATGAACTGTTTTTGCACAAGTGTTTTATCTTTGCCAGGAATTAAAGTCCCAGAACACCAGCTTAGCCTGCTGGAAATACAATTATGTCTTTTAATTTCAAAATTAACATTCCAGAGACATTGCTGTTGATTTCACATACTAAATGTTTTCACCTTATATCAAGTGCTAAAGGGTAGTAGTCCAACTTCAGATGTTATATACAGACCTTAAGGTTCAGGTACCTATGTATTCTACTCTACATGGTTCACACAAACCTCTTCCTCAAGTATAACCCATTCTTGGTTTCCTTCTGCAGATGTTACAAATACTCTTGTGTTGACTTATTGTAGATCATCCCTATCTTCGCACAATTCAAAATTTCAGAAATTTTGGTGGCATTTTGTTATTAGCCTGCTACATTTCTTAGGTGAAGAGACAAGTGCTTGCAGAGGTAAAGAATGAGTGTAGAGTCGCGTGCGCTGGTGGAATTATGCAGAAATTTTGCAACACTGCTATTTGTAGCTCTTCTAAACACAATATTTCCCCATTGTCAACACTGTCTCAAGCGAATACTACAACTTCAATGGTCAATCCATCCTTACGCCATGATATTCTTTCTTCATCTACAAATATAAGCAGAGCATCCACAAAGTACATATTGTAGCGTCTGCAGATACAGGCAGAACGATTTATAATCATTGATGACATAATATATGATGTGCAAGGTCCTACTTCTATTTTTTGAGGGACCCAAAGTAATTCCTCCCTCTACCTCCCATCACACATTCTAAAGTCCACTAAGAATGGTAGTTGGGATGAATTGTCAAATTGTGTTGAATTGTTCTAGAAAGGAGAACAATACTGTTCTTTACAGTGCTTTTATGATAAGGTAAAATAAGTTTGGGTCCTCAGTATGGTCATGACGCGCTACTATCCACTAACACACTACTTAACTTTAAGTGTATGGTATTACTTTAGATATTGTGCTGTGCTTCTACACATTGTTGTCCTTTGAAAGTTCAAATTCAGCCATGTGTATAAAAGCTGTGGCAGTCATTCAGGATATTGTGGATTGCCAACTAAGAACAGCATGTGTGTAGAAAGATGTTGGAAGGATGGTCTTTTTGGTATTGCCTGTGCTATTAGACTTTTTTTATGTAAAAGAAGGATTACATCAGTTTGTGTAACTCAAATGATATAATTTCTGGCTTCATTATTCCCAATGCCCTTCTTGACCTAGACTGCAATTTGCGGACAGTTAGGAGCCGGGGCAAACAGAAACACATTCTCAACAGTGGTGTTTGCCCAACAGTGATTGCCATTATTTTTTTAACAGGGGGTGGAACTCCCGCTTGCCACGGCTCCATGCCCATGGCCATTTCGCCACCTCCAACTTCAGGGCTGTTTAATTAGGTGCTGCACTGTAGGCGGTGAAGTATGCGTCAGAAAACTAAACGCAGCACGATTTCCGGTTACCCTAGATTGCATAACGTAGTAAGCACCATCAAAAACTTTTTGGATGATGCTAACTGTATAGTAGGTGGAAGTAACATGAAGGTATTTGTTGAAATGTGGAATTTGCTGTCTTTTCAGCTTTTGTTTGTACCGAGTAGAAATATAGTTAGCCTTAAATTGGGCTATTTTAGTGACTTTCATTGTGTATACCTTTATAGCTCTTGTAATAGTTATGGGGTAAAACGTGTTGATTATTAGGAGTTCTTTTGGGGGTTTCTTAAATATCTTTGTATACACAATATATAGCCATAATGTGAATAAATTAAAGCAGTTTTTCCCGGTATAATCAATCTCAATGTCTTTATCAATATTATAGATTTAATAATGTAAAACGGTATGGGTGAAAACATGTTTGATGTTAGTAAAAGTGTATGGAGGGTGAGGTTAACATTAAGATATTACCTTCAATGTGGAATTTGCTGTCTTTTCGGCTTATGTTCTGCCCAGTAGTAACATGCAGTCAATCTTAATTATTTTTTTCCATATCCTTATCCATATCCTTTTTCCATATCCTTATCCATATCCTTATGACTCTTAAAATGGTTGGGACATACAATACACATGGATATTATATTATATGGCCCTAAAGTGAGTAAACTAGTGTGTGTGTGTATATATATATATATATATATATATATATATATATATATATATATATATATATATATATATATATATACATACATACATACATACACACTAGTTTACTCACTTTAGGGCCATATAATATAATATCCATGTGTATTGTATGTCCCAACCATTTTAGGAGTCATAAGGATATGGAAAAAAATAATTAAGATTGACTGCATGTTACTACTGGGCAGAACATAAGCCGAAAAGACAGCAAATTCCACATTGAAGGTAATATCTTAATGTTAACCTCACCCTCCATACACTTTTACTAACATCAAACATGTTTTCTCTTAAAATGGTTGGGACATACAATACACATGGATATTATATTATATGGCCCTAAAGTGAGTAAACTAGTGTGTATATATGTATGTATGTGTATATATATATATATATATATATATATATATATATACACACACACACATATACTTTCAGCAATAACTTCTCAAAAGAGAAAAACGCCGCACAATACTTCGTTAGTCGAATTATTGGTTTATTTTCTGTAGGTTCCCCACCTACGCGTTTCGGACATGAATCTGTCCCTGATCACGGTAACAAAAATATATATATATATACACATACATACATATATACACACTAGTTTACTCACTTTAGGGCCATATAATATCCATGTGTATTGTATGTCCCAACCATTTTAAGAGTATATATATAAATTAGTGTTTTAAAAACGTTATCTTGTTCGGGCGTTGCCATGGCAGCAATGGAGTAAGATGTTTCTCCCCTGTACTCCGCCCTCGCCTTCCCAAACAGAATGCATAAACACTCCTTTTGTGGGGACTCAGAGGACACAACCCAGATGGGTTGACTCATGAGTCCCTGTGGAGGCGATGTATTGGTTCTGCTGCAAGCAGGAGAAGTGTTGCGTAAAATCTTGTCTGTAAGGGGAAGCGATGCATCGAAATCCAAGACGGGTCTGGTCTGCGGGTGATGCGGTGGAAAACTTGGTGCATTGGTGTGACGCATTCCATTCGGATACGCTGGAGGTCGATGCGGCAAACAAGCCCTGTGTTGATTTCTTCAGCCGCTGTCCCACGATGCATTGATTCTTTAAGCCGCACACCAGGGCCTGCGTCGGAGTCAGTGCAGGGGTCTCAGACTTTGGAGACATGGAGCGCTGAACACAGGCTGCAGCAGTTTCTTCAGCCACGGGCAGGTGCTGCATTGAGTTCTTCGCCCGCACTGCAGCAGTGAGTGGGAATTTCTCCTGCACGGCAGTGCTGCATCGGAAAAGCAGGCAATGGGAGGATGATGTGTCGATTATTTAGTCTTTTGCAGCTTTTTGTAGCAGGAACAACCTCCAAGGGTCAGGAACTGGAATTGGCACCACCTGGCAGGTCAGAAATCCTAGCAGTGGAGTTCAGGGATGCTGTAGGTGAAGTCTTTGAATGCCTTGAGACTCCTTAACAGGAGGCAATCATACACAAGCCCTTGGAGAAACTTCACAAGCAGGATACAAAGCAAAGTCCAGTCATTTTCCTTTCCAAAGCAGAAGCAGCAACTGCAACACCCAGCAAAGCACGCCATAGCAAAGAGCAGTACTCCTCCTAACAGCTCTTCAGCTCTTCTCGTCTGCAAAGTCTCCTCTTAATCCAGAAGTATTCTAAAAGTTTGGGGTTTTAGGTCCAATACTTATACCCCTTTTGGCCTTTGAAGTAGGCATTCTTCAAAGGATTGCCTTTGTAGTATACATGTTCTTGTCCTGCCTGGTCTTGGCTCCAGGCACACGCTAGAGGAGTAGAGACAGCATTGTGAGTGGCTAGGCGCAGCCCTATTTGGGAGCAGTCAGTGACTACTCCTACCACTGCTCTAGCTCAGAAAGACCCATCAGCCTGGTGAAGGGCCATAAGGCTATGCCGGGCACACCTCAACTCCCTTTGTGTGACTGTCTAGAGTGTATGCACAAACAGGCCCCTGTCAGTGTAAACTAGACGTTGATTCCACAAGAGCCACAAGATGGTAAAACAAGAACATGTGCGCTTTCTTAAAGTGTAATTTTCAAATGCACAATTTAAAAACCATCTTCACTAAAAGATGTGCTTTGAAATTCTGAGCTCAGAGAGCCCAAACTCAAAATCTCTAGCTCTTTCCAACTGAAAGTTACAAATGTTAAATGTTTGAAGGCAACTGATAGCCTATGGGAGAGCTAGTCCTTGCAATGGTAAAACACGAAATTGGTAGGATTTTACTATCAGGACATGTAAAGCACACCAGTACATGTCCTACCTTTCACATACACTGCACCCTGCCCATGGGGGTACCTTGGGCCTACCTTAGGTGTAACTTACATGTAATAAAAGGGAAGGTTAGGGTCTGGCTAGTGGGTGCACATTGCAATGGCAGGCCTGAGACAAGTTTATTGAGCTACTCATGTGGGTGGCTCAACAAGTGCTGCAGGCCCACTAGCAGCATTTGATTTACAGGTCCTGGGCACACATAGTGCATTTTACTAGGGACTTACCAGTAAATCAAATATGCCAATCATGGAGAAGCAATCAGAATTGCAATTTACACAGGGAACACTTGCACTTTAGCATTAATCAGCAGTGGTAAAGTGCCCACAGTACATAAACCAGCAAAAACGAAGTCCAGCATAACATCACAAATACAGAAGGTAGCGGAAAAAAGACAGAGGAAACCACACCAATGCTGTCAGGTCTAACGATAATATTATAGTTAAATCCCAACTTTTGTGTGCACACCGATTTCAAGGGTACTGGTCAGGCTTTATATTAACCACCTGTAAATAAGAGAATCTCCATCAGGTTTGTAAGGCTCTAAACACCTCTTACCACTCGAACTTAAATCAATGGGAGCAGAGTGAAAGACACTCTTAAGTTAAGAGACTTAGGTTATATTGCCCAAGGTTTCCCAGGAAAAAGAGTTTACTCTTATTATCAGGGCCACCGGAATTATGAGGCAGGATGTACTAAGTGATGTGGCAAAAAAACACAAATCATGCGGCTTAAAGCACCACACTGTAATAATATTACTTCATTATTTTGTCATTTTTAGATCTCGCCTATAGAGTATGTGCCATCTCTTCCAGAAATGCTGGATCTACTCTGTGGGCTTACAGCTCATCCATCGCTTTTCATTAGTTTTGTTGCAAGTCCTTCCCAAAAGCTTTCTTCTATGTGGGTAATGTGTCGTTTTTTGGCCCTCCTTTTGGTGTTGCTGCCCACGGAGCAGGGCCTATTACTCGTATCCTTTCACTTTACTGTATGTCTGTTTCTGCCCACTACTTTTTTCATTAGTTTCTGCAAGTTTTGAGTACTTTATCGGAGTGCTTAAAACGAGCGCCAGTTGCATTACACAGAGATTAAATGATTTACCCACAATCATATGATTTTGAGCCTCTAGCCAAGACTCAAACCAGTTCCCCAACTTCAAGTTCGGCCGCTCTAGACCTTACACCACATCCAAGATATAAGATGGCTATGCGTTCCAAAGCAGCGTTGCCATCTTGTTTTTGTGTAATGCTTTTTCTTAGGTTTTAGCATTTACCAATTAAGCCTCTCTCGCCTTGCTGTTCTGGTGCCAACACCAGTCTGAGTGCGCGGTCAGGAGCATCAGCCAGTTGAAAGGGCGCAGTAATCTGTTGGCAGCCTAATTAAAACCTCAGACAGAATTTAAAAGACGGGGAGGCGTTAAATATGAGAGTAGCCATAGTAATATTCCCCGAGGCAATTCTCTTCATTAGCGCACAAGGGAGCTGAGCGTGTCAAAGCCAGTTGTTGCGAGTTGCCTCCTCTGCCAGTCTGTACCAGACAGTTTATTTATGCTATGTGAGCAACCGCCTCCTTCAAGCACATTGAAGTGAATATTAATGGGGTGGTTACGTAGCCTCTGTGCCACATTTCATGCACAGATCTGATTACTCGGGTCTTTGGTGCAGCAATATGAATCTCCAATCCCAGCAAACCTCCTTGGCTTTCCTTATTGTTGGTGAGATTTGTCACGTCAGAAATAACTTGGGCAACAGCAACAATAGAATCCATCGTCTGCCTCAGACTCTCCTGGAGGTTACATTTGAACTGAATTTTGCCCCATACTCAGCTCATGAGTCACGTGAAACGCTGACTCCAGTGCTGGACAGTGAAATATACATCCCTCTTATGAGACGTTCTACTAGCTCAACTGCAAAAAGTACTTCATGGCTCGATCCTCGGAAGTGACGGTTTGATACCCTTCACTTGACTAATTATCATCCGATCCTAAATATTCCAGTTTTATTCCACCCTAAGCCTGACACCCACTTAGATCTTATCCTTATGAAAGGACATGTCTCCTTTCCCACTAATACATGCACCCTTCAGCTACCGAATGTTTTTGTTGAGGTGAAACCCACTGGCTACTACCACCACTCCCTATGAGGAGTGCTATTTTAAAAGCTCCTTGGGGGAATAGAGCCTGGCTGCAGTACAGTCCCTGCAACCAACACCCCAACTCAAAACGTCAAAGGCAACTCGGTGACCACCGGCAATCTCTGCCAGGCCCAGTGCCCAACCTTCTGCAGGAAGCCAACTCTAGTATCACACAGCCCTCAGGTGTTTCTTTTTATTGTCCCTGCCACATAAGCTTGTGGGTCATGCAATGGATGCCACAGTTTTAGGTCTCGCCTCTCAATGCGCATGCACATTGAGCGGAGCGAGACTATAGGGGCTTAAACAGAGGTTTAAATTGACTGGCGATTTGATGCTGTGCCCGTGCGCTTTTAGGTCAATGCGCAAGCGCATTGACCTAAAATGCGCGTGCACAGCATCAAATCGCCAGCCATCTGTTCCCCAGCAGCTCTTCCCGCTCCGCCCCACAAGCTTCCCCCAGCGTGCGCTCTGCCTCAGCCGCACTCCTCCCACACCTTTGAAGTGAAGCTTAGCTTCACTTCAAAGGCCCCTGCTGCTTCACACTATTCACGGCCGCCAGGCCGTGTCTCTCCCTCATCGCCGTTCTCCCCGCTCCGCCCCCTGCTGCGGCCGTGTTGCATTTCTCCTCCCCCCTCCCCACAGCAATGCCCTCCGTCTTGTTGCTCGTCCACCCAGGCCTACCAGTCCCTCTACGTGATCTTACAGCCCACCCAGGCAAAGGTCTATTGAAGAATCCAGGTGTTCGCTGTTTCACCCCTTCCACCCACTAAGCCAAACATATAACCATCCATCCACTCGCCTAGCACACCCTTGGGACCTGTCACTCCGTATCTTCTGGTACTTTTGCACTTTCCTCTATCCCTCATTGTTATTTGTCATGCCACACGACCCGGCTCCTCAGCTCCCTCTCTGAACTCCACTGCTGCTGGAGCCCTGTGGCATGCAAGCCTGTTCCCGCGCTCACTGGGGGTTGGTACGCTCCTGCGCCGGCAAATATTCCCAAAAGCGGGCGAGAGATGTGACATCCAGGCAGGGGGCATGGTCCGGGCTGAATATGGGGAGGCTCCAGTTAGCTGGCTGCTCCCGGTGTCTGACACTTACCTCTCGATGGCTTCCTTACCCCCGGCTTTGCCACGGCCCCTTGCATAGAGACATATGTCCAGAGCCTCTCGCTCGGGTTTGGACTCCGGTGATGACAGAACATCGGGGCGGAACCTCGGCGCAATGTCCGACCCAGGAACAGTCAGTTTTTCTTTCCTCGAGATAAACGCCTCACAAAGTATCCAGGAGCGAGTACACGTGCCCCTTCCTGAAGTATTTATTAGCCTCCAAGGCAATGCAATGCGTCTGTAATTGTGATAATGAATGTATAGTTAAGGGCTTGTTTTGTATATATGGCTTACTTCTTTTCACAATGCTCTTCGCATTTGGGCCACTATGGCCATTTCCCTGCGTCCTTTGCGGTGTTCGCCACCCAGATACTTTCTTTTCTGTGTATATTTGCACCAAAGCACCCCATTTTTCTCGGGCATGGTACCACTGGGCTCCCCACCTGACACTGCCACCCGTTTCCGTCATGAGGGCACTGTCCCGTGATGTGCACTTCTGTGGCCCTCTTCCCTCGCGGGCTGTACAGCTATGGTCACACTCCTTGGGCCGTGCACCACTGCATCGCTGTCGCCTCCTCCCCCGCACACTGCAACGCTATCCCATTCTCACACATTCGTGAAGGGTTTCCCCCTCATCCTCTGAAGCACTGCGGCCCTTTCTGTTTCATCTTTGAGCCCCAGCAACCTTCCCCAGGTCCAATGCTTCAGCGGGCCACTTTTCTCTGGCCTTGCACTTAGTTATGTTTCTTTATTGTCACATAGCGCTTCAAGTCCCATATCTGATGCCTCTATGAGCTACAACAAAGACCATTCTCTAACACCCCTTTAGTTCCACTGGCCAGAGCACCCTTGCCTGCCCATTACACCAGAGCGTGGCCCTGACTTTGGCACATTAGGAGCAGTTCTTCGCAGTGTGCTTGAGGTGACGGCCATCACACCCCATTCCACTCATACTGTCACTCACACGAGCAGATCATTCAAGGCCAGCAGGAGGTGTCATTCAATACGAGTCCTGCTGACACCGCGGCAGCCCGAGGGTTTCTTTGCACAGTAGAACATATGTTTATTACGCCACCATAACTAATTGCTAGTATGTGCCTACATTGGCTAAATAATACAATCATGCCATGTACTATCTCTCCTAAGCCACCATTAGAGTGCCTGAAAGAATCCAGTTTGAAAACAAACTTGGTGTTATTTTAGCACATTCAAATTCCCTGTGCAGCTGCAGGAATTTACTGAAGCATCTCTGCTGTGAAAGGTCATTGCGGGGACCTTAAAGTAGTGGTTAACTTGTAAAAGACTACGTACCGGTGCCCAAATGTTTATACGACACAATGTTGGGGATTACAAATAGCAAATCGCTCGTCTTGTTTAATTTTTACAGGGCCAATGTTACCAGCTGAAGGTGTTTGGCAAGTGCAACATTATCTAAGAACTCAGCATTTGAGATTGCATGACGATACACTATTCCTTCTGTGCCTCTTACTCCAACCAATTTTCTATTCCCATAAGGAATTTCATTTAGAATCCTTGGGAGCAAAGGGTGAATTTCATTTACCGTACAATAGTCGAATAAGTCTACAGGAAAGGTAATAACTTACCCAGTTGGCCACACCTCACTGAGTGCTAAAGAAGCAGAGTGCCTAGTATTGAAAACCAGTTTTCTAAATGTTTGCGGATCATTCTCTCTGTATATCATTTCACCTCTTAATTGTGGTGCACCAACTATACTTGTTCACTATGTACACAGAGTGGTATCATAAAGGGGACAATCACAACTGAGACACAATACAGCAAGGCATGCCTAGAGGAAGGGAGGGAACGTGAGTTGGGTAGTTAAGTACTATTGTTACATAAGGCGCAAAGGACTCCATGCACATGTAAAGGGCTAAAGAAACTGTTACTCATGTAGGGCTAGTGTCTGGACTGCCTAAGAGGAGTGTATTAAACAGATGATGTAAGTACAGGAGTATGGTTATAGCGAGATATTTCAATTTACCGGACGTAAATATAGATAGCTTGTAAGTAATGTATACTAGACAGGCCTGAACAGCCGAAATATGCAATATATGAGATGTATAAAATTACGAGAGAAATTCCTAATGAAGTTTGTTTAAATATATATATATATATATATATATATATATATAGTTGTGCACCAGGGTTGATCTGTCAGCTGCCATCCTTTTGAAAGTCAGAAACATCAAGTTTCAATGCAAATGCTGATGGGAAGTGACAATGACCCATGTATTGTCATTTGTTATTTACCCCTTCTAACGCTGCAAAAGCTGGGTTCCTAGTTTCATTAGATTTTGTACAGTCTACTCAAAAGGAAAAGGAAAGGGTACACCAGGCACATACTCCCAGAATAAGTTGGGTATCGTTTAGAAGGGTAAAAAGCATGCAACTTTGGTACATTACTGGGAAAGTAGGAGAATAGCCGGTAATGTTGCCATCAGCTATGGCTTTAGTAGGGAAGGGCAGATTAGCGCCAGAAATTCAACTAGAAACATCTGAGATACCAAACTCAAAACAGGCTCACTGGACTACCCCGCAAGCTAAATGACATACACACAAGGACATCCATCCCCTAATGTCAGGAATGTTGGACGAGGATTACAGCAATGTTTTACTTACTCACAGTTCACAGAGGTGCTTCAGTTACATTTCAGAACTACAAGAGCATTTTGTGCAGTTTATTTCTTGCTTTCAATATTTTCCCAAGTGAGTAATGTGTCCAGACACAATTATATTAGTGATATTACGCTAGCCACAACCCCCTTTTGATCAAGAATAAAGTCTATCAAGAAACTAGAGAAAAGCTCAAAGCAAGATGAATGGATGTGTTTTTTTTGCGGGGAGAGGCCATTTTGGTTCTCTCCGATTTCTAGTAACAATGGGTGACGTGGAGAATGTCATGATGCAGTGTAGGAGAGCTTGTACACAAGTATTATAAAGTTATGTGTCTGGATTTAGTTATGATTTAGAATCAACACACCCAAACACAGATCTCTATCCTGGCATTCAGGGATTTCCATTTGTAACCGGTGTGTAAACTGGTCCTGTTATGTAATATATTTCCTGAAACATTCACAATTATATTAATATTGAGGAGAACCTCAACTTGCTTTCCAGGGTGAAGAGGTCGCCATGTCCACACCTACCCATAGACTGAAAGCCACCAGACTTTTTCTTCTTCTTGTTCTGCGCCCGCACCATCGCTTGGAGGTCCGGCTCCACATCCGAGGCGTAATCCGGGGCTGGGAATGCTGGAAGTTTCTTGTCCAACAACTGCTGAGTAGGAAGTACAAATAGTTGACTTGTTACAATATATTTCTACTGGGTTCAATGGCTACAAGCAAACATACAATTTACAGAGACACACAGGTACAATGAACTGCTGTCCATCAGTCTGAACATTAGTCAAGTCGGAAATACTTTGAGACAGGATCAGAAGTACCGCAAATGATTCTTTTTACAGAATTTCTTGCAAATCTGTGCCAGCCAGTGGGACCAGGCCCCATTCCCCATTACTTTGTGACATATTACGCTACACCCTATGAGAACCAATGCTACTGTGGGAGAACTGCAGATATCCCACTAACCTTTATTCAGACTTCAGCTTCACATTGATTAAAACCCCAGAGAAGTCTAACTAAGCTGCAAAGCAGCTAAACCACTGATCCACTGAAGCAGGTTAATCCAGACAGCAGCTGCCCGGCAGGTATAACAAGCATTAGCAAAGTCAATAGACCTGGCCTTCGAAGCTGCAGCGATGGTCATTTATTTTTTTTAAAACATGAACCTTTATATTTAAAGAAGAACAAAAGAAAACATGTTGCTAAATTTCGGCCAAATGCTTGCAATAAAAGGTTTCAAAAATGCACCATGAAATGCACTTTTTTAAAACAAAGGAGTGGCCCAGTAGCAGAATGCAGCTGTTAGGTTTTCATTGAAAAAAATAATAATAGAAAGCATTAGCAAAGCCAACAGGTCCCACATTGAAAAACCTATTGGCTTTGCCAATGCTTTCCGTCGATGTTGTGCAGCATTGGGAAAAGCAAAATGCATTTTGGTGATGATGTGCAGCATCTGCAAAATTCTGAAATGCTGCAACAATGCAAAGAAACTGACACAAGCATCATTGCACTGGCTTGCTCATGCATGATAACTTTTGCACTTGCATGCATCATCAAGCATGCACAGGCCAGAGTAATGATGAGGGAAGCATTTTTTATTTTTATTTACTGATCGAAGATCTCATACGCCACTTGGATCAGGAAATGCAAACGTGTTAGCAAAAAAGCATCTTCTGCACTGCGGAGATGCTTGGCAGCAAATGGCAGATGCTAGGTCCTCCAAAAATAAAAATTAATTCTTAAAAGTTTGGAGTGGTGGAAGAGCCGGAGGGGGAAGTGTAGAAAAGTAGGATCTGCTTTCATGGTCACCCCCACTTTTTGCTGGTGTCATTATGTTTTATTGACTAGTTTGACAGGGATCCTGCTAATCAGAACCCCAGTCTCTGTGCTTCTGCATTAAGTTGGGAAAGGAGAGTACTTGGGTACTGGTGTGCCCTTTTAAATCCCTAGTATATGGTACTAAGGTACCCAGGGCATAGGTACATAAGAGGTCTCCGATGGGCTGAAGCATGTATTACGCCACCCATGGAAGACCACTCAAATTGTGACTACAGGCCTGCCATTGCAGCGTGTGTAAGCTGGTGCTAGCACCACTTACGACTGATATAAGATTCCTTATATCGGAGGTCACTGCACTTAAAACCTAGAAGTCACCCTTAAGGCAGGCATTTCAATCCTGATGGCAGGGTGCTCGGATTTAAGTGTAAGGGTGCCCCTGCATGAGCCGGACACCCCTACTATCTTGGGAGTCCATTCTACCGGGATGTAAGTGCATCAGCCATTAAGATACATAGAGTGGCCATGCGTCATTACGCGAAGGCTATCTCTAAACTGGCTGTTAAGAACCCAATCATGGTGTGGCAGGTATGATTCCATGCACTGTAAAGATCCTCCAGGAGGTCCTCAGTGCTCCAGATACGAGTCTTCTAGACCCGGACAGCAAACTATGGCTACTTCCGACAGACACAATTCTGCCCTCCTGCTGCTGAGCCAAACTCGAGCAGGGGTAGGCAGGGAGGTGTGACCGCCTCCCAGACAGGCCTTAGTGTATTGGGACAGGGTGGGGGCACTTGCCAGCACCACTAGACTGCTTTGAAGGGTACATCTGTTGCCCTCCTTGCATACTCCAGTTAAAACCAGTTCATGGAGCTGTTGGCTCCCGCTCTGGCATGAAACTGGACAAAGGACATGGGAGTATCCTCCCCACTGCCCATTCCCTCCTCTGGAAGGGACCCCTGAATCGCCCAACCCTTTCCTTACAGTGTTTAAGGGCTTACCTGTGAGTGGATCCCTAGATTCGTTGTGTGACAAGATTCAGATCCAATATCACTTCAACTGCCTGGGCACTCTGGACTTCCCTTTGGGAACCAAGACTGAAACTGGAAAGACTCCTACTGCTCCTGGTCTCGTCGTCCTGCAAGTCTGCTGCAACATCTGTGCCGGTACTCCATACAGGTTCTTCTCAGGGCCTGTGGACATCCAAGACACTGAAGGAATCTCCCTTGTAGTGGAGTCACTTTCCTGACCGGTCTGATGATCCAGGGCTCCCACGGACTCCGAAAGGCTCAGCAACACAGGTGGTGCTTCTGCAACTCGCTCGAGGCCAGCACTGTCTTCTCACAGAGTTTGAGGCCAGTATCCCTCTTCAGAACCTTTGGAACAGAACCCTGTGCACCATGTCGATTAGCCGTTGCCACAGTTTGTTGACTTTCTCCTCCAGAGATCTTCTGGCTCCAAGCAGCTCCAGCCTCAAGCATCTCCTGCAGCCAATATCTTCGCCTGCACCGCATCCCTTGCACCATGGGCCTTCATCCTTTGGTGAGCTGCTGGAGGTTATCTTGCGACTCCTATGCCTCCGGCCTGTGGGTCTTCTTTGGCTCCAGTGGGCTCCCCTGCTTGCTCTGGCCTGCTCTGACTCACCTGTTCGTTGTGAGTCACTTGGACCTTGCTGGTACCGACACTGCATCTTTTTCTACTACTGCGTTTGTTGCTGTTGCTAAGGCTTGTTAGTGCCCTGCCAGACACTGACCCCTTGGCTCTGGACGTGGGACAGCTTGTGAACGGCTCCTGGTCTTCCACAGCGTCACCTGGTCCACACAGCTGCAACTTCAAGGGTGCCATCAACTCTCCTGCATCTCCGACATCGGTGGATATTTGTTTTCCATGCCTCCTGGTCACTCCTGAGTGGCATAGACTGTCCCCTCTGCTTGCAGATACCACTCATTTTGAATCCACCTTTGGGTTCCACCGGACTTCACCTTCTTCACCAGTGGCATCTTTTCTGAAGTCCTACATTTTGGTCTAAGCGGTTTTCGACATCACTTTGCACCTATGCACCTGGCTTCCCTGGTGTAGGTATCCTAGTTCCTGGGGTATTCACAGGTGGGGTGACTCTCCAACTTTCCATCTTCCACGGTGTTTCTTCAGGGTCCGCTGGGAAGGGTCCTTTTTCTCTAACACGGCAATCGCGACATAACTATTGACTTTCATTTAGCACGTGGCAGTGTTCCCACACTGCACATGACCTCTGTGGGGTTCCTAGCTACTCACCTTGTGGTGGTGCTTTGGTACCCGGACTCTTTTACGTCTTCTGGGTCCATTGTCTATTTGAGTCCTGGGTCGCATTCCACTATTTTAGTATATGGTTTGGTCTACCCCTGGGGACCACTGTGTATTTGTGCTATTTACGTGTTCTATTTACAAAGTATTTGGGTGTATTCTGTTTATATCTCCGGGTAGGAGATATTGCAATGTGTTAATGAGTGTTTCTAATAAATACATATTTTTATAACTAAAGGGAGGTTCTTTTTTGCGTAACCTATACCATAAGATTAAGTACTGGTAAAACAAACCGCTTTACACTCCTTCTGGACTAAGGCTGAAGCCTGCTCTCCACAACTACCACTTAGAGAGCTTTCTAAGGTTGTCTTAGACGACTTAATTCACCATAAGGGTTGTTTGGATTACTGCAGAGTGCTATACTTATACTATAAGTGAGCACCATATACTAAACCAGCCTCCTACAGGAAGCAACTGGGTTCAGCAAGTACTGAGAAGCTACAGGGAGGGGGCTAGAGGTGGAAAGCAACAGTGCGAGGGCGAGAGGTGGAAATCACCAGGGAGTGGGCGTGAGGGAGTAAGCAGCAAGGAATGAGCAGGACGGGGTAAGCTAAGGGAAATGGGCGAATTCAGGAAAGCAGCAAACTAGGGAGAGAGTAAAACAGATGGCAGTGGGAACAACACACAAGAACGAACAGCATATGAGGGTAAGAGCAACATGGAGTGCAGGGGGCAAAAATTTGGCGGGGGAGAAGTACATGAGGGAAAGATCTGGAAAAACACATGCACTCTCATAGAGTTCGTAACTAAATACAAACAATTTCTTTCCATAAAAGTGAGAAGTTGAGGAAAACAAGTCAGCCTGTCAAACAATGGTAAACAGGCTATGCTTCAGGGGAGGGACAAACACAAGATGGGACATGGCAAGCTATCAAATAACAAGCATTTACAATGCAATGGTTTTGTCTTTGTTAAAGTTAGAGCTATTGGCATTGCTCTTGACATTATTTTTATTTGTTTTTTTTTTTTTAACATAAATAAATGGCATTGTCATTTACAATAGCAAATTCAACCACTCATCTAAACACCCAGCCACTGATCCACCCGCTCATCTATCTACGCATGCACTTGCCAATCTCTTCATTCACCCACCCAGCTGCCCACTTGTCCATTCTGGTACCCACTCATCTATCAAAGCAGGCGCCCGCCGACCTCATCATACATCCGCTCCCTCGTCCCTCCCTCCAGCTGCCCACCTACTCATCCATGCACTCATCCTTCCACCTATTCATCCATCCCCTCACACATCCATCCGCCCACTCATCAATCTGCTCATCCTTCCACCCGCTCATCCATCCTCTCACTCATCCGCCTGCTCATCCTTCCACCTACTCATACACCCACTCATCCTTCCACCTACTCATACACCCACTCATCCTTCCACCTACTCATCCACCCACTCATCCTTCCACCTACTCATCCATCCACCCGCCCACTCATCCATCCGCCCACTCATCCATCCGCCCACTCATCCATCCGCCCACTCATCCATCCGCCCACTCATCCATCCGCCCACTCATCCTTCCACCCACTCATCCTTCCACCCACTCATCCTTTCACCCACTCATCCATCCGTTCATCCTTCCACCTACTCATCCTTCCACCCACTCATCCATCCGTTCATCCTCCCACCCGCTTATTCATCCGCTCATCCTCCCACCGACTCACCCATCCGCCCATTCTTCCCGCCACTCATCTATCAAATCATGCGCCGTTCATCCATCCATTCATCAGCTCACGTGTCCATCCCTCCATCCTTCCGCTGCCTGCCTGTGGGAAGAGTCCAAGCCCGCACGCATGACCCCCTCCCCGTTGCATTGAGTGGGGGATTCAAATTTTCTGACACTCTTGCCGTTATAAAACTTTTAAATAAATTATATGACAAAAAGTGAGAGGCGTCCAAGGGGTAAGGGAGAGGAATGTGATTTGGTAGGAGTACTAGGAAAGAGAACACAATATTTTGAAAAAAAAAAAAACATTTTTGAAGACTTTCAAAACTGGAGTGCCTATGCGTTTTTGTCTGTGGGTATGTAGAAATTCCTGCTGAAATCCAACTGGCATCTCATTCTCAACCTACCCGACTGAAAGCACCCCTACCATTCTATTAGGAGATACATATATTAGGGAGGGTGTAACCCCCCGCTTGCACATGCCTAAGGCCGCCCCTGAGCACACACACACACAGGCGTCCCACTAATGTCCTCGACGCGCAATGCCTGACCCTACTCCATATCATGCATTGTCTGGACAGGAGCCCATGGGATGCCACACATGAGCGCTCCCACAATCACAAATGAAAGATGTCAGGTTGGTGACCGCCCTCTCCCTACTGCAGGCCTCACTCCGGCCAGCAGCACAGTGGTGTGTCACCTGACTCTACAGCACACTGCACGGTGTCTTATGCCCTCAGTTCAGTGCCAAGAATGGTGAACACAGGCGTACATTAAAGGTGTCATGTCTACCGCCCACCACAGCACCCGTGCCAGGCCTCCAACCACAGTGCACATCACACACGACCAGGAAACTGCACTCACTAGTCCTGGCATGTCTCTCAGCATGATGACATACGTGTCAGGATTGGTGAGACCGGGCCTATCGCAGCACTCCTAAGAGCCATGAAGGCCTACGGTTCTCTAACCCAGCTATCTAAGAGAGCTGTGTTATAGAACTTTAAAATGCGCATGTCTGGCTGGCCAAATGCTCCCTGCTGCTGCCTCTCGGCAGCACAGCATCCCCCGTCACTCAGTTCAGGACGGGTCGGTTGCTCAAAAATAAAATGGTAATAATTAAACTTTTTTACCATTGTATTTTTCACTCTGGCCGAGGGGGCAATGCTCCTCCGCTCAAAGAGAGGAGCCGTCCCTGCTCATTACTCATTCTACCACCACTCTAGAATTAAAGTGCTGTTATCTCAAAAGTGCAGGTTCTTTTCATCCCTGCTTTTTCCTTTTCTCACTGTTCATATATTTCTCTTTCTCCTTCTTTTCCCCTTTCCTGCCTTTCTCTCTCTTTCTGTAGGTCAACTTTTGATGTTCTATGCTCCATGTAAATATATATTTTTCTACAATAAAAAATTACAGAAATAAAAAAAAGAAAAATTAGTACTGGTTCAAGGAAATTCATTATTTATTTAGTTTTCCTTGATGGTCATCTGTCGAATACCCACTCCCCCCCGCCCCCCAACCTGGCCCTACCACCCCACGGCTTTTATCTGAATGGGCCACACCTAAAAATGAGTGCCCAGTGCCTACCACTTGCAGGGTCGGACTGGAAACAAAAATCAGCCCTGACAAGAATCAGTTTGGAAGAAGCTGCAATTAAAATGAGGATGTGCTGGGTGATGGCAGCCAATCCTCTTCTGAAAGCAGCCCCTGAGCCTTCCACCAACCAGGAAAATGCCAGAGTAGCAGAATGACCACAAGCAACTACTGATGCAAATTAAACACTTCATAGGACGCATTCTGAATACACCGATATCTTTCTATTACACTGTAGATAACAAAAACCATCACAGACATTGGTGCAAGAGAGTCGAACATGTATACCTGTCACCCTCTTTAAAGCGGTAACAAGATCAACACAATTCCGCTTCGCAGCAGACATTTTGCTTTTTCTGTGCCAGTGATTACCAGGCTGTGGGGTATCTCGGCTTGCTGTTGCCTTTTTCCACCAAGACCCCGCAGAGCAGCCTGATAGCATCCACAGGAGTTAATAGACCTGTAACTACGCCTCCCATATTTCAGAGCCTGCAAAGTCAGATGTTATACATTCTGCTCCTTTTAGAACAGCCTCCCACACAACCCACACGCAAAAAGCAATCACGAGTCTTACCTGCAAAAAAAGCAAGAACTAGACAGGAGGTCTTCGGCATAGAAGCCAGGGGAATGTGACCATGTTTAACGGGGACGCGGCCTCATCCCATGTTAGTTGTAGGCTTAAGACTGTCTGGTCTGGTTAGCATGAATGCACACCGACCACCAGTGCAGGTGAACTGTGTCAAACAATACAGTGAGACTGCACTCCTGAGGTAAACAACAGGGCATCGACCGAGTAAAACGATTGAAAGAATCATCGAACATGAAAGATGTTGCTTTAAACTTTTTGCCAGGCTATCTCTCTCACACGAGGTGTGGGCGGCCCAGAAACCTCTTTTTGTTCATGTATATTTAACATATGTTGGTTAAAATAAACATAGCTGTGGCATGGATTAGGGATGCAGTTTAGATTCGGTTATTTTTCACCGAGCCTGCATATGGCCAAGGGGACAAAGAACTGAGCATTGAAGTAATAACTATAAACAAGCATTTACAATGCAACGGAGGGGGGGCGGAAAGGCACGGAGAGCGGGAGGGGGGCGGGAACGGCCACACACTGACAGCGGAGGGGGAGGGAGGGGGGGGGGGGGCGCGAACAGACACACACGGAACCGCTTACCTGAAAGTCTTTAGCCACGGAGGAGACCCACGGAGAAGGAGACTCTTCGGCATGGGAGACCGGCAACGTCCTCCGCATCTCCCGGGGTTCCCTCCAGGCCACGGGAGCCCCGCGGGCGCCGCCATACTTCTTGCCGTCTTCCTTCTTCCCCCGGGCTGCGGGGGGGCAGGCACTTCCGGCCGGCCGCGCTAGGATTGGCCGGCCGGCCAGTCACGGGGCGGGAAACGGGGGAGGAGAGACGCAGAAGTGCCGGCAATGCCGGAACAGACTCGGGGGCGTTCCCGGCGTCGCGTGACGTCGGCAAAAGCCAAAGAATGTCAGGAACGCCCCCGTGTCTGGTCCGGCATTGACGGACAGGCCCCTCATCCAATGGCTAGGCTCCATTTACGGAGCCAGCCAATGAATGACGAGGGCCGACCCAAAGCACACTACAGTTCTCATCAGGTTTTCGCCTGCGCGAAAAAGATGCGCAGAGCGCATCTTTTTGGCGAGGCAAAACCTAAAAAGCAAGCAAATGAGAATGACAATAAAGCCAACCAATGATAAGTAATGAGGAGGCTCTAAGACCACTGTAAGTTCTTGGTAAGCCGACAACAGGTCTTTAGCAACCAGACAGCCTGCACAGTCTGGTAGGCGAGACCTAAAAAGCAACATAAGAGAGAGCATGAGTTAAAAGCGGAATGTTGCAGAGGCGGCAGTAGCCGGGTGTTGGGGGATTACTATGTGCAGCCGGTGGTAATAAGAGTGATAAGTCAAGACCTCGCAAGAAATGGAGGTGCCAGAGAAGCGAAACTTGGCTAAAAAAAAATAATGAATGGCGAATAGGGAGGAACGGGAGAAGCAATGGACGGGCCGCGGCAGGAGCAGCACACCAAGCATGGAGAGATGGAGAAAGCAGCACAAGAGGAAGAGAGCAGGGAGACGTGTGTTACAACGGAGTGCAGAAAAGCTTTCAAAAGCATAACTCCGAATCTTAGCAGTGGAAGGATAAAAGTCATTCAATTAGGATGGCAAAGAAACTTTGCTTCAGAGGAGGAGCAAACTCAAAAAAAGCACAAAAAGAAAGTAAAGAAGGGTGACAAAGCCAATTAAAGATAAGCAATGGGATTAGTAAAATCTCACAGTAAATATTGGTGCTGCCCGCTACAAATCATTGACAACAGCTGAGACCCAGAAAGCATCACAAAAGTAAAGTATTAGTCCACCAGCCCCTGCTTGTAAGTGTACTGTTTTTTAGGCAGATGTGCTTGTGATCAATTAAAATCCCACCACTCAGAGTGCAAGAGAGCCAATGGATGGTGTGGTCTGACCTACTGCTCCCATGCTGCAGTGGGAGGAAGCAAAATGTGAACGACAGTTTTACAGACTAATAGATGAAGGCTGCTTACCGAAAATCACATCAACGTATTTACATTTATGTCAATTTTTTATTTAAGATTTACTTATGCTACTAGAGGTTGGTGAAAATGCTAAAGCCACCCGTTTTGCCTGATATAAAAAAAATCCATCTTTCAGGCAGATTGCACGTGAACCACTAGATACATGTCCTTTTACCTAAAGTTGGATTGCAGAGGAATAATACAAAGAATGGATGTATTGAAGAGGGCACCAACACCCATGACTCTCAAATGCACTGCAGGTGAACCCAGATTGGTATACCAGAAGCAATCAAATTATATCTGTATCTACAGCACACTGAATTCACATGTTACAGCGAAATGCAACTAGAACCCTGTGAATATACTGGTAATTAATTACCTCACACATAGGATAACAAATCTCATCACTCGTGGCATCACAAATAAGACTACATTTGCCGGGGGCCCCAAAGTTTTGCCTAGGAACCAGAGGTCAGCACTATCAAAGGTAGGGGAGGCAATCATGAAGACTGTGTAGACTTAATTCCGCCTCATGCCTTTTTAATCCTCCACCAGACACTTCCTGACCCTTTAGCTCACTCTTTTAGGTTCTTTTCATCCCTGCTTCCGCTCTTTGTCATTTTTTCCATCTTTCTCTTCCTCCTTCTTTCAGCCTTTGTTTTTCTTTCTTTTGGTCTGGATCAAAGAATTTTGAGGAAAAGTAAGTGCCCGTCGCCAAATATAAGTGCGGGTGGGACACACCTGAAAACACAGGCTCAAATTGAATATTGCATTTGAACCTTAAGTGACAATAACTGATGTTAAAAGATACTGGGGGCAGAGCCCACTTCTGCAGAAGCCATTGGGGTTGTAAGAACAGGACCTGACCTCTCGTCATGGTCTTTATGTCAACACCTCTATACACGCAGGCATACCCAGTTCTCTCTGGGGTGCAGGGAAGGGCCTTCGGTCAGGTGCTGCACTTCACCTAGGCCCTATAATTACGGCCCCCAACCCCCAAAGCTCACTAGGCACGTCTTGCAGCTGAACCTAGTGAAGTCCTGGATGCAAGCCATACATTCAAGCCCTATACACTAGGATATTAAGTTATAGCCCATGCATTCTGTGCAAAGAGAATTACTTTTGGTGAAATAGTGCACCGACTGCCTCAATCCACACAGACATAATAATATGAGGGGTCCTAAAGAGCGCCTGGGGCAGAGAACCAGTTATGGCTCCGTAGTTCACCATAACAGACAAAGTCCGTTTGTTTTAGGATT
Source organism: Lissotriton vulgaris (assembly GCF_964263255.1). Classification (NCBI taxonomy): domain Eukaryota; kingdom Metazoa; phylum Chordata; class Amphibia; order Caudata; family Salamandridae; genus Lissotriton; species Lissotriton vulgaris. Next base: position 279,280,095 of record NC_141699.1, read on the forward strand.
TGTATTGTGTCCATAAAGTCTCTTTGGCTGATGATTTTTAAAGGGAATCTACTTTTTCTGAATATCAATAATTACTTTTTGTTTTGAAAATAATCATAAACTTTATCCGTTTCTCCCAATTATGTACTTTGACCTCTGTCATTTGGCAATGGATAGTCTGGGTTGTGAGTAGAGGGTATATGCACTGGGGATTTGCCCCCACAGTGCAGATTCTGATTTATATAAATTATATAATTGTATAAAGGTGGTCAAACCGTGAATGCAGCCAGATCCTATTCTCCACAGTGCATGACTTTTGGCTGTGCACAACAAGACAAGATCAGAAGATTTCAAGAAGGCAAGCGACTGATGCCTAGCAGCATAACCTTGGTGGTTTACTTATGGCCAGAGTAGGGTTAGTGACATTATGGAAGAATCATGGCTGAATGTTTTTATTATGGGTCTGTAAGAATACCTATGGCCACTAGGTGCAAAGCCCTATGGGCTAGTTCCTGAAAGTGTTGGTAAGGTCTTCAAAAGATTACATTTGCAATCAGAATAGCTTACTTGTCAAGATTTTCTTGAAGCATAATCCTCCTGTTCTTGGTGAAGAAGGCATGGGAAGCGGTTCTTTAAGAGAAAACCAACTTGATGTCTTCTATGATTAGTGACATTGGAGGAACAGGGAAAGTCTTAATTAAAGTTTAAGTAGAGGAGGGCCATATGGAGTCTAAGGTTGCGATTTGCTGAGGCTTTTTAGCAGCAGGGCTTGAAAAATCTACTTGCCCATTAGCCCGTAAAAGCTGTTTAAGTCTCGCCTGCGACAGCACATGCACTGCATGCCCTCTCACGAGAGAGATTGTAAAACAAGGTGCTTGCAGCCACCCACTGCCTGCCATTCGTTGGCTTCATTGTCAATCTTGTTTGCTGCCTCCCAATTGACCAGCATATGCAAGCTTCACTTACTCTTCTTTCGGCTGGAGCGTGGGCCAAGTACTGATTGCTTCAGCTTCTGCAGTTCTACCGCTGATTGTGCTGTGACTGTGGTACTATTTTTATTTTTCTCCTTCTTCCCTGTGGTCCTTGCTGAAGCCCTTACCATTTGTAGCTATGTTTGGAAGAAGCCCTTTTCTCCTTTGTAATGGTTGTTTATTGTTATCACAAATGTTACCTGCTTTTATCGTGGCAACACGTTATCTGTTTCCAAATGTATTTCCACTAAAACATGGACATGAACGCAATTGTTTTCTTCATGTGACAGGATTTGTTGCCAAATGCCCTGATGAACTGATTTGCTCAGACTCAGAGGGGTGTTGTACTGATATCTAAACAGCATTGGCAAAGGCAATAGGTATTGCCTTCGGAACTATTGGCTCTGTCATTGCCTTTTGTTCATGCTGTACAGCATGGGTACTGCAGACTATGACAATAATTTATACCATGCTGTATAGCAGCGTGGCTAAAAAATAAATTTACAAAAGTACATGACTTCCCTGTGACAAACAATATGCTTAAATACCAATGAGTATAACTAACCAGATAATACTAACAGCCGTCATTTAGAGTGCACAGAAACAGCAGATGTCAGTACAATATGCTATATTAAAAGAATAATTTCCGCTATAGGAGACTACACAAAAAACATGTATAAATGTCCCAAACACGCCAAGGTGCTTTTCTCGTCATGATAGAGAACTCTGACATTTTGAATTCTAAAAAAATCTATCACAATCGGAATGCAAACTTCAATATTTCTCTCTAAAAGAATAAATGCATTAAGGTAATCATTCTGCAAGCGTTTATCAAACAGGCACCTGTAGTAAATATGGAGAGGCTTCTCAGAACAAGGTCAATTTAATGGAGAATAACTATTTCTTTAAAGCGTCGTATCCACCAGATGCCATTTCATTTAATTACAAAACTCTATATGAAGGATGTGGCTTAGCCTTAAAGGACATGACACCATTCTATTTTTAAAAGGCCTACCTGCTGAGAGTCCATTCCATACCACACATCTACCCCTTTACAGATAACAAAAAACACAGTAAAGCAAAATAGACTTAAACACACAGGAGAAATTACACTCCACACATTTTATAAATTTGACTATCTATTCAAAGACACTAATAATGCGGTCAGGATTTATCTAACACACCAATGCCAGAAAGATTTTAGCTGTGAGAGCAACTCTATGCAAAATGAATATATATTACATTATATTTTTGTTTAAACATAATTTTGAGGGTTTTTTGTAAATCATCGTAGTACATATGGTATAAATTTGCTCTACTTGACAAAGAGGCGTCACCAGATAATAGTCATGACTACGATTGTTCAGTCCAAAATGTATATGATGGCGTAAACGTATTTCTACAAAAGCACTAGCAGGAACAGTGACAATTGCTCCGTGGACAAGCAACACAAAAAATAGTCGGATCTCTAATACATAGAAATTAATATAGTATATAATCTTATATTAAGATCGCTCACAATGGCGTCTCAAAGTGGATTGAAGATCTGTGAAAATTAAGGTACAACATGAACACAAACTGTTCTACTGCAATGGACATTTCTAAGGCAAAAAATATTTAAAATAATATACATACTTTTTTTTAGATCAATTGTGTTGATCTAAATACTCTATTTCTAATATTCTACAGTTTCTCTTGCCCTGCCATCATGTTTGTTTCTCTTGTGCTTTTTAGTTCTCGGTTCAGGGTTTCTCCCCTTGATGCAATTTTCTTTTGCTGTCCTTTAAATTAGGATTTCTTCCTCCCTCTCTTCTTTCTGTTTCCTGTGCTTCATATCTTGATGCTTTCACTGTATAAATCATAACATACCTATTGCACTTACCTACTTCCTACGGTCCCACACACAGCTCTAGTACATCTTTCTTCTCAATTGTTCCTACAGATCCTTCTGATTGATGTTTGTACCCTGAATATGTATGTTTTCTACAGTTAATGCTATGTTGTGGAATATGTGTGGCTGAGCAAGCCTGCTAAGAGGCAAATTAATGGCCAATGCTGTATTTTTACATGAAATTAACTTTAATGAAATTGAATCTGATAAGCTCAAAAGACAATGAGATGGAAAAATATTTTCCTCTGTGGGGACTAGTTACAAAGCAGCAGTCACTATACATTGTCATAATTCCTTTAATAATGAACGTTTTCTCTCAGTAACATGATTCAGATGGGCACTTGATATTATTGGAATATGTTTGTTTTACTTTACTGTTAAGACTGGTAATTTTTAAAAACCAAAGTTTCTAACTTATCTCATAATACCATTGTGGGAGGTGACTTTAATGTCCTAATTGGCCCCTATAAATCTAATAAAATGGTTAAAGCATTAGGCCCTTACTTGAAGCATGGACAATTTGTAATCCTGAATCAGATTTTTCCTTTATCCCCATCAGTCCACTGGACTCTCGCTTATATTAACGATATTATAATTAATGCTTCCCATTTACAACTTTTACACATAAATACAGATAGATAATCTAGTTCTTGTCTGTATTTTGTTTAAACATATTAATAAAAAGGGAAATTAGGTTATATTACTAGTAATTCTAAATGCAGCAGTCATAACCAACAGGCCAATCCCTGTGCGGATATGGGTATTCATGGCATTGAGAGTTGTCTGGCTTTCTATTATAAGTGTAAATTTATTGACCAAATAAATGTAGAACTATACTTATCTCAGGGTTTTTTTTTTAAATGATTATGGATAAACACAGAATGAACTTGTAAAATATATATATATACATATATACACATATATATATATATATATATATATATACACATATATATATATATATATATATATACATATATACATATATATATATATATATATATATATAAAGACGGAAATGTACCATACATACATAAATATATATACATCACATACACAAATATACACATACGAGGCGGTACAATATACAAATCCCTTTATTACTTTATTAATGTCCATTCAGTGGCAATGTGAGGTGACACAACAAAGGTAAAGTGATTTCACCTGCAGTATACCCAAGCTAGTAGAGAAGCAATCACCCTCTCTTCCTGCTGCACCTGGTAACAGGTAAGGCGGGCTCACTTTAACTCTCTCCTTCCCAGCCACTTCCTGTTTTATTCTTTTTTTTTTATTTACATTTTTCCCCTCGCCTTTCATATGGCTAACAAAACTTATTATTATACATGTACTGCTTCTTTATTTACTTTGCTTTCTCTACCCAGCGTAGTCCACTTTTTTCCCCACCAGCCTATTTGTTATCTTCTTCTTCCTCCATCTTTACAAACTATTGCAAGCCCTTATAGGTTTTCATAACTAGATTGTGGCTTTTTCTAATCTCACTACGCCATAGCACTTATTGTTCCCCACTCATTCCCTGAAGTTCCGACCTGCGCCACTGCGCCCTTTGAATTTTATCCGCACTGTTAAGTGGTTGAAGCGGGCTCTGCACGCCTTTGTTTAATGAAGCACATCTCTACACATGCGCTGAGAGAGTGTTTTTAGTTACTCCCAGCAGCGATCCTTTGATCTTTGACTCGTGCTGGCTTTTTGGCCTTCGATAGGCCATTTGTTGTCAGATTCTTACGCACCATCTTATTTCCCTTGTACTATTTACACGATTTCTAGTAAACTTTGCTGGCGGTTACAGTTTTTTCGCCAGTGGCACACCACAAATCGGTCCCCCGCTTCAGCCTTCATTTCACCTATTTTTAAGAGCGAGGCATTCCTACCCGATTGCTCCAACTCCCCTAAGCAAGAGGAACAAATAACAAGCATTTACAATGCAACGGTTTCGCCTTTGGAAAAGTTTGAGCTATTGGCATTGTGAATGACAAACTTTTTATTTATGTGTTGGTTTTGAAAACAGATAAATAAATGGCATTGTCATTTACAATGGCAATAGCTTAATCTCTCGCAAATGCGATTTGTATTGCAACTATTTCAGTTATCATTTTGCACTACGAGAAAAACTGGCTTGTGCATTTACTCCTGCAGAAGAGTATCAAGGGGAGAGTCAGCAGGTGTCCCTGTAGGAGGTAGTGTATTCAAGACTGTGCAATACAATACATGCTCCCTTCCCAACTCACTTGGTCTCGAACGCCCAGTCATACACTGCACCACCATACATTGCGACAGAAATCTGGACATACATTAAAAGGAAAAAAAACGCCTGTTTGTCTATAGTTGATTGTACTCGGTGGCCTTGAGAGAGGAGGCAGAACTGGAGTCGTATTTGTGACAGAACTTCTGGGGGTGGGTGAAGGAGCTGGGAAGACCTGGCACAAGAGTGGAGGAACGGCAGGGCGCACTGGGGCAGTACGCGGTGCCGGTCGAGACGCCTTGGTAAGATGTATATTGGCCTTGGGCTGGATGCGGCCCCCTGAAGGGTTGGGGGGCCAACAGAAGAGTTGGGCCCCCCTCCGACCCCCACACAGCGGCCTGCGTTACGCCCCTGATGCCGACAGGTGTTTATTGAACTCATGCTCAGTGAATTTACTTTGGAAGGATGAAATGTTGAGTGGTCCCGTCTGTCGTCTCGATTCACTGTTCACTACAGGCCCCTGCATCAAATTGATGACTAGCTTACCTGAGTGTCCAAATCCCAGCCATACCCTGTAACCGAGTGGCACCGCATCAGTGAGGCACCCTTAAAGCCCGCCAGAGCCCCATCTGCACGCACACCTCGAGCAGCCTAGACGCGTAGTATGATGCAAACATTGTCCCCCCCTCCCCACCCCCGTCGCAGTCCAGTCCAGGGTGGGCCATCACGGACTCTAATGGGCACACTCGTAGTAGCAATATCGACGCCATGACACTACGACGGCTGGACGTTAAATACGGTAAAACACGTGGCCAAGCGGTGCAGTTTATAGCTCAATTTTAAAATAAAATGTTTAAAAGCCCATATATTTTACAAGCAGCTCTGACGGCTCTCATGAAACACACCAATAACGAAGAAACCAATATGATGCTCCCCCAGAGGCGCAACTAGAATCAAATTTCGGGGGGGGGGGGGGGGGGAGAGGGGGGGTTCTAAGAAAAAATTTCGGGGGTGGGGGGGGCTAAACCTTTAATCAGTAGGCAGAGTTGAGCTGCAGGGCGTCCAACAAGGGGTGAAACAACAGCAAGGCCTAATTAACATTCAAATGGTCTTTTAAAGACCTGTGAAATGTTCGGGTGTGGCTGTGTGTGTGCCCGGGATCTGTCTCATCCCGGGCTGCCACACACGACGGGGGGGGGATGGGAGGGGGCTGAAGCCCGGTGAGTCCAATGGGTGTTGCTAGCCTGTGCTCCCCAGTATTGCTGGGGGGAAACCAAAGAAAACTTACTTGACAGATTTTGGGGTCAGGCTGTGAATTTTTCAAATAACTGGCTCAAATGTTATAGCCAGTTCAGATAATACGGTGCATGCAATTTCACAGGACTCTTCCCACCACGCCAGAGGGGCTTTAGGAGACCTGAGTTTGATCTTGCAGCGCCCCCACAGTAGAGCTTGCAGCCAGTTCGAGCAGGGACGTATTTCAGGATCCTGGCAGCGGGTTCTTTACTTGAAGACCACATGGCGGTGTACATCAGGACAGATGTGCTTCCGGAGACCCTGTGGGCGCCTCACTATACTAACGCAAATACGGATGGAAGAGCATTGCATTCCCTGTGCATTTCTCTATGGCGACATAATGGCGCATGCATAGTACAGCTCAGAATAGAAGTACACTGTGAGAACTGGGTCACGTGCCACAGTCCCGGGACTGAAGCAATCAGGGTGGCGCTTTAAAGCTCGAGCACTTCGAATGTCTCAGTCCTGTGATAGCAGGGTTACTATGAGCCCTACTACCGCCTCCGTTCCGGGAGGAGAGTGTGGGAGTCCCCGCGTCTGGGTAGCTGCTGTCAAGGCGCAGCCCAGGATACAGCAGAAAGACAAATAATTCTGCTTTTCGTGCATTGAAGGACACTCCCCGTCATGCTGCTACCATATGTACAGCCAGAGAGCACAGACAGCTCGGGGTCGCACTGCAAACAGCAAGGGTTTCAATGTTTCTTCTGCCAAATGTCCATATCCCTTTCCTGCCAGACTGCAACATAAACAGACGGTTTGGGGATTTTCTTACCTGTCAAAAAGGGCCATTATTACATTTTAAATATGGCAGATAGCTGGAGCCTAACGAAAAGCGCTCCCTTTGTGCTGTTGCGAGATTTCTTTCCATAATCAATTATCGCCCTGCATCAGAATACCCAAACATATCTTTTTATCCGAGGGAAATAAAGGGCTGAATAAAATGAGATTACAAATAGATCGCAGACAAAAACATACCGCCTATATTAGTAAAGCGCACGTTCACGCCTTGGGTAATCTAGAAGATGAATAAATAACCGGTGCAATTACAATAACTTGCCCAACCGACTGGTACTCTTTTTCAATTTCCGAATGATGAAAGGTTGAGTAGTCCCGCCGGGGAAACACAGGTTTCAGAAGTGCATATATTAATCCATTGCAACACACGCCAGCCACTTCTAAGGTGTTCAGGAACGTGACACGGACATACTCAACTCGATAAGTTACTACTCTCACCCACCTGGAATACGCATATAACTACACTCATCACTTATGTGGTTGAAACTTTTCCCGACAACTATTTCATCTTTCAAAACATGTGTTCCATTTCGGCCTGAATTAAATAAAGGGTTTACTTCTATAGTAGATTCCTTTAAAACCAACTTTACAAATGTGAACTTTGAGAGAATTAGGAATGTTCTGACTGAAAATCTACACAGAAGAAGTGCTTGGTAAAGCCGTGCACTGCGGGCAGTAGTAGACCGTGGCGACTTAGGCTATGAAACAACCTAGGGCATTTTACAAGTGGGACACGGACAGCAGGAGGGGGGCGGGAACGGGCACAGGACAGCGGGAGGGGAGGGGGGCGGGAACGGGCACAGGATAGCGGGAGGGGGCGGCGGGAACGGCCAGCACTCACCTGGACCTGGACTTCCTCCGGCGGCCGTGGTCGGCCTGGAATGACAACAACAAACCCTGAAGGAAAAAAACGAAACTCCGCCCACCGCCGCAATGACGACATCGCAGAGGTGGAGAGCGAAAAAATCACGGGAACGCCCCCGAATCTGGTCCGGCCTTGACGGACAGATCTGGCTCCAAATGGCTAGCCTCCATTTATGGAGCTAGCCAATGGGAGCCGGGGGACGTTCCTAAAGCCCATATTGTAAACAATAGATTTCGCCTGCGCCGAAAAGCTGCGCAGAGCGCAGCCTTCGGCAGGTGAAACCTAAAAAGGAGGAATTAAAGTGCCAATAATGAAAAAACAGACAAACTGAGTTTTCACTTTCTGCAGCCTTCCACTATTATGTTTGTCTAATTCATAAGGTATTACTAAATATAAGAATAAAAAAAATATACACTAAAAGAAGGAAAGAATAGCAAGTTGGCCCGCCTTGCATTATCCTCACCCTACAATGCACCTCTTAGCATGACAGCCTCATAAAAGCTTAAGAATGAGAACTCCAGTCCCACCCTACCCACAAACTCCTCTATACCAACTGAGTCTATGAACCCAGACATTTGGGATTGGCTCCCCTCTCCCCTTGTGATTGACGTTGTACATCGTTAGTTTTCCTCCCCCTGGAAAAATGTATAAGTAGCACCTTTCACTCTGCATACCCTCACCCCTTCATACCTCGCATGGTGTGCTCTACATCTCCATACCATACTTCCTGACCTCATTTCCTTGTGAGAGCAAATGTCCTTTGCTTTCCCCTTTGTCTGTCCCATCTTTGCGCCTTTCGGACTCGCTCTGCTTCCATTCTTGCCAATTGCTGTGGTTATCTGGAATGCTTTGCAAAAGTGCTTCTGTTAAATCATACATTGCCAGAGCTAATGAGCATAAAGTATACCAATACAGCCAACTGTCTACAGAAAGAGCCATTACCTATCTCTGCTCCTTTGTGACATACACTGTTGCTGCACTTGCACATTGCTATGGTTACCAGAGTTGCCTTATAGCAATCTTATTCTATCACATATCTGCAGAGCCAATGAGCGCACACGTACCTACATTGCTGGCCAAACTTATTCAGGTTCCCTTAGTTACTGACAGAATCTCATCTGAAACCTCAATATGAATGCAATGAATTTCAAGTAAGTAAATGATGAGAATTGATGCTGTGCTGTTGTATTAAAATTCCTTAATTTCTTTTGTCACACCCTTAATCTGTTTGCCATAAATGCTCGCGTGCTGCCACCAAATGCAGAAGTAGGATAGGACTCTACTAAAATGTGTTAGATTTTTCCATCCTTAGTTTAGACATAATGGATTAATTCATGATAAATTCTCATTTGCAGAAGTCATTGTGCCACTTTATTCAGTCACCCATACCCTGATATGCTTCTTTTAGAATTAGCCAGTATGTTAAGTAGCTACTGATTTAAGAAGCGATAGCAAATAAAATTGGGACACATTGTGATATGTGCTTGCGATACTATCATTCTGTACACACAGTGAAAGATCTAACCGCCCTCATTAAAACAGGCTAGCAAAGGCCTACACTGACTTGGTGTCTAAAATCAAAGAGAGGTGTCACATTAAATGCTCTCTTTCCCTACTCTAATTCTTGCCTTCGATGCAAAAGAGAGCTTTTTGGAGGCCCTTGGCTCTGCGTGGGGGAGCCAGAAGGAGAGATTTGTTAAGGGTGTTGTAACATCTGCCTCCTTTTAGTATGAAGAACTACAATGACATTTTGCCTGTTCTCAATCTGTGTCAGGCACTGCTGGACTCTTCCACTGAGGAACTAATCACCTCCTGGTATGCCTCCCTCTCAGATATCATTTGTCTCTCCTTCTGACTCCAAGAAGACCAGCAGATATGAATAAGTTGTTGTAACTACAGGCGCCTATAAGAGCTTTACCCAAGGGTATAAACGGCACCGGCCTCCAGTAAAATTCTGCAAAAAGACCTGGCAAGGCATCTCAATGAATGTCAGAGGTATTTTACGGAGGCCTAAATCAGGTAGTATGCTGCTGGCGAGGAAGCCTCTCCACTTAGACTCCACCTTTGACCAATGGCAATACTAGAGATGCCCTACCCGACAGATTTGATACACAGTTTCATTCCAAATTTCTTTGGAACATGGTTAGAACTGGGTCTAAGAAGTCTCTGGCAACCCATTATGCTACCCTTGTGACACTTCACCCATGTCCAGATTTCCTCTTCTTAAACTCACTTTTGCTGGCCCTGGCAAACTATTTTATTTCCAGGCTCTAGGTTTACTGGGAAGCTAATGTTGCACAAATCTGTTCTTATTTAGGTTTCTCCCTCAGTTTACGAGATGATTTACTTAGTTTAGTCTCTCCAAGTTCATGTCAGAGCGTAGACTGAGTGGCGTCCTCTGAGACTACTTGCCCACGATTTTGACAAGTCACCTTTTTTTCCTGAAAGTCAACCTTTTCATCTTTTTTTCTAGATTATTATTAAAGACAATGAGGGGTGTATAATATCGCGTACTGGGTTTGGTCTTGCCTCTGCCTGTTGTTTAATTTGTAATATCTATTTCTGAAATCTAAATATAGGTTTTCTGCCTCTATACTTATTGTTATGTTATTGATTTAGCCTTCTACACTCAAGCATCTTTTTCATGTCTGAATTAAACTCAGTTTCCTCAAGACCTGCAGTGTTTTCAGTGCCCTGCGTGTACCTTCATGACTTCAGCCCTACTTCCTCGCGTTCTAAAATCCTTTCACTCCTAGCTTCAGAGCACTGAGCAATCTCTACCAGTTGTCATACACTGCTGGTGACATAACTTTACCTTTGTTGTGAATATCTCATTGCTGCTGCCAGGTCAGTAAGAAAGAGGTTTACATATTATACACACCTCATTGTCTTTAATATATTTTTAGATGTTCTCCTTATTGAAGCTAGGAAAATCCCATTCAACAATTGTAACACTTTTAAAACTGTTTCCTTGCTTTCATCATTTCTTACAATGCCAAAAAAGAAGAATTGAAAGTTCTTTATAAGTCTCTTCTTAAACCTATTAAAGCCATAGAGTAAGTATATTTCACTTCTAGATCCCCTTATATGTTTCATGACCTTATTAAAACCAAATATGAACTTAACACTTATAATATTCTCATTTTATGGTGGACAAAACAAAACTGGCAAAATGCCTACAAATTATTGGAAAGCCAAAAAAATGGCAAGAACAGAGCCCTGGGCACTACAGATAGGCAAGAAACAGGCCTGAAAATTCCCATCTACATTGACAGTGATGAGGCCCTTAAACTTGAAATCAACCGTTCCTGCTCCTCTGACTTTTTTACTGATTGAGGAGGTGGAGGTCAGGAGGATGGGGCTCTAAAATGGGCATTGTTGACCCTTTTGGAGAGGATATGTTTGATCCACTCCTTATCAAACACCTCCTGTCCCACGAGTGGGCGCAGTTTCAGGACATTGCTGAGTACCTCTCATTCTGGCTAAGGAAAGAGATCCTGAAGGTCAGAATATCCACGCCCCTCCCTCTCTGACAAGGTCGTAATGACCCCGGATCTAGATGCCAGGCTGGTGGCATTCATTGCTAAGGGTGGAAAGGACCCTAGAAAAAGCCTTGACAAAGCCTTGCCAAGATCGTTTACTTGACATCACTGGTCCTCCAACGAAACCTTTTGAGATGGCTGATGTAGTCTATCTTTGCAACACATTGATTGACCCCAAAGAGTTGCGCCAATGGACCAAAAGGGCCATCCGTCTTTTAGGGAAAGCAAATACTGCAATATTAAATGTGAGGAGGAAGGGCATCTTACTGAAAATCGGCCATAAACTGGCTGAGTTATCCAGCAAGGAAGGGGGTCTCTTTGGTGACGATTTCATAAGGGACACAGCCAAGTATGTGAGGGCATTTAGCTTCATCCAGAAATTCCAAAAGGACATCTTGAGGGTGTTCCGGGATAAAGTTTTTGGAAGGGCCAGGAGAACGAGGGGGTCGGTATCTTGGCCGTGGTCCAGTTTCTACAACACCCTTCCTAGGCCATTGCACAAGGTTCTCATGAGAGGAGAACTGAAGTTTTGAGAGGAAATCCAGCACAACTGTTAATTTCGCATAGATGGCCTCATAGGGCTGAAGGAGGTTATGAATGAGGCCGGTGTAGATGTCTCTATACTTGGCACACACTCCCTTAGGGGGGGGGGGGGCAGCAGGATATGCAGATTGGTCCAATGAAAATATGTTTAAGAATTGTTATTTTAGACCGATTGAAAACGCGACTGATAAATACAATTTAAACTTGCATTTTATCCTCCATGTCATGCCATAAATTTGCATAGCCTGGTGGGCAGAAAATCTGGATTTTATTAAAGACAAAGTATCCCTCCACATCACATTGATACCCACCCTAGTAGAATGACAGATATTATCTCAGTTATTTCAAAGTTCTTGGTTTTCTTTCAGAGTAAGCAAATGCCTTTGTTTGGGATTTGATAAAGTGTTATCTACTGAAGATTAAGTTTCTTTGGAGTAAACTTGTTCACAGCGCTGGAAGGAGGCTGCATGTGGGTGGACTTTATACCTTGTTAGAATGTTCTTGAAATTCTATGGTCTTCAATTGTTGCTGCCGTGAGGTGGAAATAAAGTAGATTTGCATAATATTAGCCTCCATGTCTTTAATAAAATCCAGATTTTCTGTCCACCAGGCTGTGAAAAATGTAAATTGCCATTTCTCATTTAGATAGATCTATACCTTTTCAAGACTTTGATAAGAATTTCTATACTTATGATAATGATCCAACAAGAAAATTTTTGCTAAAATTAATTTCCAATGTTCTTAAATGTAATTCTTCAGCTGTTGATTGTTGGATATTAGAAAACAATGTTTTACTAGGAGAAATGTTTCTATGCGATACACTCCCTTAAAAAGTGCTAAAGCCCCCCCATGCCCTTATGGCCTATCTATCAACCTAACTGCTTATTTTTCGACCCACCTCCCCCCCAAGTTACAAATTTTTGAAATCTCTTTTTATCTAACTCTCAAGCACTTGAAACCTTCTTGGAAGTAATAACTACTGTTATCCCTAAATCTGATAAGGATAATAGATTTTGTAAAACTTACAAACCTATATCTTGAACACAGAATGCACAACTGATGCAGAAATATTAGCGATCCTTTTGGAATCTTTGTTTGTCATAGAACTCTTCTACCTCCTATTTCAAGTCACGGTACTAGACAGGATTGGTCTAATCCCTCTTTTATTTATTTTATCATTTGAACCATTCTTGGAAAGATTAAGCTACAACTCTTCCAATAAGGGATTTGAGCCTAATATTTCTGAAATGAAATGATCTGCTTATGCAGAAGACATCCTCCTATACATGGACGATCCCATCACCAACCTCCCCTCATTCTTTGATGAGCTGAACATATATTCCATTATTTCTGTGTATAAACCTAATACTACCAAATCTGAAGATTCACCCCATAATAATCTTTGCCTGCACCATATGTATAAAGGTTTTTAATTTTAAATAGAATCCGAACAAAATTAAATACCTTTGAATATGTTTTTTACTTAATGATTATATTCATGTGTTCCCAAAATGCTTTGAACCTTTGGTAGTTGTTAAAGATCCCTATTGTCTAAATTCACTCACATAGAAATAATTAATACAAATAATTGTAACATTATTATTAAAGTATTCAATAGAAAATGTTCTACATTTACATTACAAAACGATTTATTTTCCACTATTTCTCCATTTTCAGTTTTAACTTTCACTTATTTGGTATAATGCATTTAAAAAATATATACAGGGCTCAAAAAATCCACTCGCCTGCTCGCATTGGTGAGACAGATTTAATTAGGACGAGCTATTTTTAGTAGGAAGACAAACTGACTTTTGACCTCTGTCCCTGAAAGCAGAGCAAATGTGACAAGATAGCTAGATTTAAAGGCATCTATATAGCTCACAAAGTGAATGAGCAATCAAAATGCCTTTAAATCTTGTTAACTAGTCACATTTTCTCCACTTTCATAGACAGAGTAGATTTTTTAAGTTAGTAGACCTGCAGGTCTAGTACCAATTGGTTTATTTTTCGAGCCTTAATATAGTAGATCTAGTGTTGGACTAAAAGGAGAGACAAGTAATTTACAATTCATTCATTATGTCTTCGGATAATCTTCAAACTAAATTTAAGATTCAGAAATCATTTTTTATAACTATTTACAACATAATGCTTTATTTACTATCCTTTCCAATGCAGGCAATTCCCCTGTCACAAATGTCTCTTCTCATTCTGCTTTACATAATCTTGTTTGGAGTGAAAGGCCACTTAAATCCATTGCAGGAAGCTGGCTCTCTATATAGTGTACCAAAATGAGGTGCACGTTGCAGAGTCCAGGTATCCCTTATTAGTGTGCAGGGGCTTGCTTTAACGATCTCAAGGTGCTCTATTTGTGGTAGTATGGTCGAGTAGCCTTAGTACAGATTAATTTTAAACAAGCATTGAAAATGCAATAGGTCTCGCCTTTGATTAAGTTAAAGCCATTTGCTTTGCTAATGGTACTGTATAGCAAAGCACATGGCTTTAACTTAATGAAAGGCGAGACCTATTGCATTTTTAATGCTTGTTCCTATTCGTCACAGTTACAGTGTCCCGGTCCTGAACGCAGATTCTACATGATATACGGGACACAGAATTTAGTTTTCAAATATAATTCAGGAACGTGAGAGGCAAACAACGTGGTTGAAAAGAGAAGTGATGAATAAAAAAAAGTTTAAGCGCATCAACTTGGGGATAAGTTGTGCGCTGATGATCTACAGCTGTGGCATGAAGGTCCCAAATTGAGGCAAGTCCCATGCTGTCCACGTCTGAGAATTATAGGGGATTCCACTGTCACAAAGAAGGTTTGGCGATGAGGTCTCCAAAAGAGTTTGGGGCGGCGCCATACATAAAAAAAAAAACACTGTGCCAGTCTGCCTCAAGCGCTCCTCCCGAGCAGCTCTGCCTGCCGATCACAATCTCCCATTGCCTGAATGTGCCCTTGTGTAACGTAACCGGAGCTCACGTAAAGCTCGAATACCTTTAGGTATTGTATTGTTTTGTAATTGCATTTATATAGCACGTACTACCCCTGACGAGACGTTGAAGCGCTTTTTCGGCAAGTAGCACGCTACTCTGGATCCCATAAAGGATTAGTGTTGAGTTAGTATAGTGAAATATGAAAGTCATTTGAGTGGTGGATAGGTTAGTCAGTTATTTGGATTCAGAAGGATAGCAAAGGGATAAAAGCGGGAAAAAAGGCTAGCATTTATATAGCGCTTGATACCCCTAATGGGGTGTTCCAGCACTTTTTTGGAGAGCAACACGCTACTCTGGAACCCATAAGGCTTAGGGGTGAATAAGTGTAGTGAAATATGAAAGTAATTTGAGTTGTGGATTTGTCAGTTATTCGGATTGAGAAGGATAGCGGAGGTATAGAAGAGGAATAAAGGTTTGCATTGATAGAGTACTTGTTACCCCAGCAAGATTGTCATATAGTTCACTCACATTTTACAGTAAGATAAAGGAAAATAAACACCAGTTAAAAGAATAAGCAGTCATGTGTCAAAATACTAGACTGAATGACAAGATACAACACAAAATTCCCTGTCATCTTTAATGCTCATTCACCTTAGGAACTCCAGCAGCACCTGCTCCTCTATCCCAGTGTATATACATGCTTTGCTACTCTTTACTAAAAGCACAGTTCTTCATCCCTCAGCTTTGCTACCCATGTCTGCACCTCTCAGTTCCACCACCCCCAGGTATCCCCGACTCTGCTATCCCGGAATGAACCCTCAGCTCTAGCCGTATTAAATTACCTCCAGCGCTGCTGCCTATGTACGAGCTGCTGCCCCTCGCACCTATACCAATGCCACCGGTGCAGACTCAATTTTACAGATTAAGACTCATGCCCAGTGGCGGTGCGTCCATTAGGGGCGTTGGGGCGTTGCCCCACTAGCCTGGACAACCGCCGACCGACCGCACTGAATAAAAAAAGTATTTGCACTGTACATAAATTAAAAGTGGAACAAGAGCGCACTCAGGCCCCGGAAAAGCCCGACAGGATCAGAACTACATTAGGGAAATGGGCCGGCGGCGTGGGGGGCGGGGCTGTGTCAGAGTGACAGCCAGGCAGGCAGGCAGCAGGCAGCACAGCAGATCTGTGCGCATGCAAAAGGCCGGAGTAGACGAGATTTCGACTGGCCCGCGCATGCGCACTTTTGAGACCTCCCCCCTCCCCCTTCCCCCCTCTCCCCTCTACAGTAATGTTGGACATAGGCATGGAGCTGGGGCCCCGGGTGTAAAAATGGGCAGATATCAGTCTGCTCTTTAGCCAATCCTTGGCGCAGTGGCGCTCCTAACGCCGCGCCAGGATTGGCTACTCCAGCTGGATGGTGCCGCGCGTGGTGTTGGCTGCTGTAAGGCAATGTCACCAGTGATTGGCCAAACTGCGCGTGCTGGAATCATGGCACAAGGCAGTCAACAACAGTAAGTGAAAGTGATGATGTGTTCATGATGAGTCATACAGAGGGCGCGTGACTGTTGTTGTTGGACTCGTCGTGAGTCGTGACCAGACGTGTGTGTATCAGTGCACTGGTGTCTGCCACTGGACGGCCTGCCTGGACCTGAGTGTGACAGTTGACATCGACGAGACCGCGCCCCCCCACGTAAGTTATGCTGCCACCAACCAATAATTTACGTGTGTGATGATTTTGTGTGTGTGTGTCTAATACACTATACTATTTTTAAATTTGTAATTAAGCACGACGGGAGGGGGAGGGGGCGAATAAGATAAAGATAATAACTGAATTGAATAAGGACTTGTCTTGATCACTCAGAATCACCCTGTGCGCGCGCTAGAAGTGAGGCCCGTGATCTAACTGGCTGAGGTGGAATAGAGTGCAGGATGGGACGGAATTAATTGAATGGGAAGGGGAGGGGATTGACAGAAGGGGAGAGGATTAAAGAGTGATGGAGAAAAAGGGAACTTAAAAGAAAGGGGGAGAAGGGGATATGAGAGCAGAGATAGGAATGTAAGGTAGAGAAGGAAAAACGGGAAAGAGAAAGGAAAAGGGAAGGGAAGTTTCAAGCCAGTATCAAGTCAGTATCAAGCCAGTATCAAGTCAGTTTAAAGTTTGGTTTCAGTTCAGTTTCAAGTTCGGTTTTCATTTGGTTTCTATACTCACCTCGTCCCTTTCACCCAGCCCCACCCATTTCTTTTTGGAGCCTGTGAGGCCCCGGCCCGCTCAGTCTCTCCCTCTCGGGGGCCTCGGCTCCAGCCGCCATCAGTGGTCCTCTCCGTCCGGTGCTCATGAGTGCAATGCCGAGGCTGCCTGGTTACCAGCCTTGTATACCACGGACACGTCACAATAGAAAACTTAAACCTGTCATCATGCATCACCGGTTTATGGGCGATGACAGGCGTTGCAGTGTAAAGGGGGGAGAGCAGGCGAGGCACGGTTTTAATTCAATCACCTAAAAAAAAAAGCAAAAATCTATTTAATCACAAAAGGATCCTGCGACGAGCCTCAAAGACGATCTAATCTTGCCCGACCTTCTCCCCCCACAGTGGCCTCTCCTTGTCTCTGCTGAGGCGGAAGCCTCGCCTCTGCACTTAGCCTCGACCTTGTGACATCACAGTGGACGGACTGGCACGTCACATGTGTTCCATCCACAGGATTCCCCTGCTGGTGCTGGCCTGAACCTCGTGACATCACAGTGCAGGGCCTGGCACGTCACAGGTGTTCCATCCACAGGATTCCCCTGATGATGCTAGGCTGGGCCTCCTGACGTCACAGTGGAGGGCCTGGCACGTCACAGGTGTTCCATCCACAGGATTCCCCTGCTGGTGCTAGGCTGGATCTCGTGACATCACAGTGAAGGGCCTGGCACCTCACATGTGTTCCATCCACAGGATTCCCCTGCTGGTGCTAGGCTGGACCTCGTGACATCACAGCGAAGGGCCTGGCGCCTCACAGGTGTTCTATCCACAGGATTCCCCTGCTGGTGCTGGCCTCGACCTAGTGACGGTACAGTGGATTGCATGGCACGTCACAGGTGTTCATTCCACAGGATTCTGCTGCTGGGAAGGCGCGGCCCTAAGGCTGTCACAACTTGCACACACACACATTCATACAAGCACGTGCGAAGTCACTCACATAGGGGGGGTCATACGCTACAATTTATTATGAACTTTACCAAGAGAGCCCAATGAGGGCCACTCTTCATTGGTCACAGTGAGATAACTTCGAATCAATCACACCCGGGTGCAGTTGTTGCGTCCCAGCTGATAGATGGATCTCCCCTCGTGGACGGTACACCATTCACAGCAGGAGCTCTCATTCTTCACCAGGCTCGTAATGGGGTCTCACTTGTGCGAATTTCTAGTACAATCTTTACTGTGTGTTGCTCCGGGGTGCTTCTACTTTCCCTGTGAGTCTTAGTCATAGCTGCCAAGTTTCTGCGTTCATTGTGTGATGTGCCGCGCCAGTCCAGGTTTTTTCCTCTGAATTATGGGACGTGTATTCCTGTTTTATAATGAAATAAACAAGACTACAAGTCCTAGAATTCCAGGAAAAAACGAGGACTGGAGCAGCACAACACGGATGGACCCGGAAAACTTGGCAGCTCTGCAAGATACCTGTGCTCAGGTTAGGAGAGCAACATGACAGACGGCCACCGGGAACACACGGAGGAGGGATACCGACGAATAGCTTACCGCTAACCAGGGAGCACACCCGTCTTCCATGGTTTTCTTCTTTATGGATCCCCTCCCGGTTTTCGTAATTTACATGACTTAATTCAGAGGCCCTGCACCAGGAAATCTCTGATACCACTAAGAAACAGACGTCACTAGGCGATTAGAACGTGACTTTATTTTCGGGACTACAGGATAATCCATCCTTATGCAACCAAATTTCTTAGAATTCCACTACTCCTAGTGATAGCATCTCGACAATTTACCTACGTGGTACACCGTTATAAGGCCCAGACCTCACTCAACCCCATCGTAAGGGTTGATTCTAAGCCCTGAAGAGTCGTGTTGACTCGACGGCACACGACGAAACACGTGTCGGCTGACTGTTATTTCCCAAGTCTGGACCCATTAAAACTCCATCCTGCTGGGACAGGATTCACACCAAAGGATCTGCTTCTTTGTTACTTTTTGTGTTGTTTATCACCAATCAATTGAATTGTGAAACTTTGTTTGTGGTTGCGAGAGCTTAGCTGTTCAATTAGGAGAGCAACAAGACCCAACCGTTGGGGGGGGGGGGGCGTCCGGGAACGGGGGCTAACACTTCCCGAAAGTGGTGCAGGCCAAGAATTTCAGGCTATATGGGTAGAGCCATCTTCATAGCCAATATGAGGGAAAGAAGTGACACATTTTGTAGTTTTGACCCATTGGACAAACCCAATCTGATTATGATTGAAAGATTGGAGTCCATGTTTACCCCTATATTCCTCCCTAGGGTTCAGTTATGTGGCGGGCTAGCTACTAAGGCCAAATTGTTCATAGCAGTGTTAGATCCTTTTGCCGCACATGAATATTTCGATTTATGACATGTTACTTTATTGTTAGAAATGGGTTCTCTACTTGGCAGGGGTAGGTACCTTTGTCCAAATTGGGACCGTTGCTTCTAGTCAGGGTAAGGGGGATATACACTCAAGATAACCCCTGCTCACACCTAGGTAGCTAGGCACAAGCAGACAGACTTATCCCAAAGGCAAGAGTTTTCAGCATTGATGAATTATTCTATGGTTAGGAAGGTTAAAGGTGATTAATTGTAATTGCTTTCATGTTTTGTTTTCTGGTGAACTGAGCTGTGCTGCTAGAATTGTGGTTAAGCAGTGGGAAGGCAAAGGAGGAAGACTGACACGGGTGAGTTGGAATTATTTCAGGTGTGTCCTGCAGACAGCCAGGGTCAGGGGTGTGAAGGCCTTTTCAGTGTGTTGCCAAGGAACCAAGCTGTCCTTAGGTACTACCACTTCAGGTATTGCGGTTGGCTGATCCTTTCTGTTCTGAACTCGTGTAGAGGGGCTGTAGCTTGTGACTTACACGCCCCTCATCAGGTTTACATGCCACTCAGCAGCTCTCCACATCGTTTACCGTTTACAGGCTGCAGAGCGGCTATTACCGCATGTGTGCATAGAAATAATGTTTGTTTAGACCAGTGACTATACATTAAGACACATGTGCACTTGTTTAGAATCCACAAAACATCAGATTTACAACTACATAGTGGAAAGACCATACAGGAAGCAATATTAATTTAGGAAAACATAATATTGCCTGAACATGTTATTGGGACTGGAATGTCCCCTGTGAAGTATGCCAGGATGCCTATCTTGAAAACTCGACTGTGAGTAGCTGGGTTCCCAGAGATTATTTAATTTTGGCCCTTGCCTTGTGGTAATCTAGTGCATAAAGGCCTATGCTGTCCCCTGACGTGATGGAGGTCATGGACCTGTCCTGTGACCTGGAGGGACATGTCAAGCATGCCCTCTTTGTCCTGATAGTGGACTACCAGCCTGCCACGGGTTAAGCATGTAGATCGACGGCACAGCATACTGTATTTGTTGAATGCATAGTCATGATCAGACCTTTTTATCTGTGTCACTGGAGTGGAGGCCCCCCAATGTGAAGTTCTGCTTCAGTGCACTAATCCTAACCCTTCTGCTAACATTCCAAATATATGCTGTGTGTGTTTATGTTGTGTCTTGTTTGGTACATGCAATATGTACACAAGTGTGCCCATGTAATGGATGCCTCTGGATTCCATTCTGGAAGCCCCAAATCTGCTCCGGTGCACAAGATGAAGGTGAGATTGTTTTCCCATACAGTGTAAGTGTTTTGCTGACATTCCTAAAGCTGGAGGGTGGAGACAAGACACCTTCAGAAATTCACTGAAGCCCTTTTGCTGAGAGGAGCTGTGGATTAGTCTTCCTGTAGTGCCGTCACTTGGAAGATGGTGGCGGTGAAGGGTGGGACTGAAGTCTCCTTTTCAGTGTGGAAAGGATCTTTTAGGTGAGCCAGCCTTTTGTATTTCCACTGATCACTGCATAGTGTGGTTGTTGATACGCCAGGTATAGAAAGCTCATCTCTCTTTGTGCCTCTGTTAGCCCAAGGCTTCTGCTCCGCGGTGTGTGCCTGCGCCCATCTGCCCACCTCCCAGCCGCAGCCCTGCCTGTTTAACTTTACGGTCGGTGTAGTAGTCACATAATAAATGGTCGGTCTGTGCATGGTGAGCTTAGCTGATGATGTAATGTTCTTCTCTTTTCCTAAATTACTGCATGTTCTCTGTAGTCTGTATTCAAAAAAAGAATTATTAGATTGGCAAAATTAATTCTAGTCACACTCTGCGCATTAACCGTGATACCCAAACACACATGAGGTACTGTAACTCCAAGCCTCTTGGAGTCTTGGACCTTTATTCTATGCGCCCATCTGCCCACCTCCCAGCCGCAGTCAGTCTGAGTCTCTCTAACCTCTCAGATGAGCCACCTCGACTGCCCCCCTCCCCCCCCCACACACACACACATGGAAGCTGAAGCACTCTAAAACATTAGGGACGAGTTTGCACGGCCATATCATCACGGGCCTCACTTCTAGCCGCGCTGTCCTTTGCATTTTTTTTATATCATATAAAAAAAATGCAAAGGACAGCGCGGCTAGAAGTGAGGCCCGTAAATAGAGCTGAGCAGCTGCCTGGAATTAGCCCGAGGCTTCTGCCTTCAGCCATCGCATCAATATAGGGAAGACTTCAAGCCGCGCTGTCCTTTGCATTTATTTTTATATCATATAAAAAAAAATGCAAAGGACAGTGCGGCTAGAAGTGAGGCCCGTGTGACCGTACATAAGCGAAGGTTTCATTTTCGATTCCACGAAATACCATAATTTTAGTGTCACTGGCATTAATATCTCATTATTATGTGACGTTTTCCTCACATTACAACCGGAGCAGTGTGACATCTCTTGCAGTGTTTGTTAAGATTGCTGCAGCTGAGGTGTGTATTTCACATCACAGTGCGGGCCGGCACTCTGATACATTTCCATACATCTTTTGCTGTTAGGTGAAGCGAATTTGATGTAAGAGTCCGCGTTGGAGATAAAGGTGCGCAGGGAGTTCATATGAATACAGTGATATTAAGTGGCTTGGTGTCAAGGGTGGCTTTCAATCAGAGGCTCAGCATGCTGGGCCTTGCACTATGAGTCTTCCTGTGATTAATATCGGCCTCTAGTACCTGTGGTGTGGATGCATACGCACATTGAAAATACTCAAATGCACAAGGTGGTGGGCCTTTTGCTACAATCAAACATGCTTATTCAGGGCGTCAGGCCTTTAACACCAATTAAGGATACACAGAGGGTGGGCGCTTTACTTCACACCTACCATTGTGAGTTATTATTCAATTTTTGCTCCCGCCGGATCAATGAAACATGATAATGAACTCCATGGGGCAATTCTTTTCGATTACGTTTTTCAGTTATTTGTTGCTGATAAACAAGCTCCTGTTGGTTGCCAACTGCTGTAATAACAATGTTCCAAAACTCTCCGGTTTGCACTTGTTTGCCTCTTATTTTATCAAACTGCTTTTACCTCCTCTGTGTGTTATTCTCAAATCTATTGGTTATTCACTTTGATATCTTCTTTTTGTAACCCTCAGTGTGATAAAATTCTGGGAAAGATCTGTTTGCACCGCATTGGAGACGTCTTTGTATAATTTTGTGCGTGGTGCAATTCTCGTGTGAGGACACCGTATTGTAAAATAGTTTCCCGAGGAGTAAATGGGTCTTTGGTAACAGTGTCATGTGGTTGTCACTTGTGCTCGACGTTGTCTCAGTGCAGGCCTATGGACAGCCTCGTGTCTCAAGCAGTAACAGTCCACTGTGTCTGTGCAGAGGGATTAATAAGTCCTAACAACAAGCATTTGCAATGCAATAGGTCTCGCATTAGGAAAGTTTGAGCTATTGGTATTGTAAATGACACATTTTTCATAGATGTGTTGGTTTGGAAAATAGCGAAATTAATAGCTTTGCCATTTACAATGCCAATAGTTTTAACTTTCTCAAATGTGACACCTATAGCATTTGTAATGCAATATGTGTATTATGTACGTGACTAAGATGTATTGATGTTACAAATAACAATGGCTTTTATTTTTTTTTTAAATATTTAATACTTAAATAAAAGCTATTGTAATTTATAATGGCAATAGCTTTAACTTTTGTAAATAACTTTTGTTATTTTTGGGCTGGTTTGGCCATTGCTCAAGCCAAGATGTGAGAAGGATAGACTTTAATTTCTGGTCGTCGTGCAAAAATGCAGGCAGTCATACTTACTACTGTGCAGGGAAACGACACCCTTCAAAGTAACTGCCCGCTATTGATGGGACAGAATATGCGATTTTAACCAACTAAAACATGCACTTCCCTAAAAGCACTGATGCAGATCCACAAAGTGAAAAACAGTTTAGGACGTCAGGGGCCGGGAATTTAATCTTGCTAGCCACGGGCTCGGCCTCGAATCCATTGAGGCAAGAGAGACTTTTAAGAAGTGAAAAACTGCGGTCGGAATGCCAGGCCACGCCGTTTAGTTCCCTCCTTCAGCCACTTCCCTGTCTTGCGGTATGATACTGCTAACCAAGTCAGGAGTACTGATGGAAGGGAAGACACAAGTATACGATTTGTGTGCTAGTGAGCTGCACAGCCTGTTTGTAGAGACTCGTAAATCTGTGAAAGTCCGCCTTACCCAGTACACTCATTATCCTGCCAAAGATGCCCTATGAAGCCATTGTGACGTTGGGGGATTTCAAATTAACGGTGTTTTCCAGCTCTGTCTCAACTGTGTATTCTCAAGAGCATCATCTTTTCACCCAGACTCGCACCTTATTCTGTTCTATGTAAAACATTCTGTTTGAGTTAATCTGGTGGCAATACAAATGTTCTGTGTAAAGCGCTTCGATGCTCCCTCGCGCTATATTTGGGCTAAATCGGGCATCTATAAAATATAGATAGCAACACTTCTTTCCATTGTGTGAATTCAAAAATGTTCACACCGTCGGAAATATCAAACATTTTACTTTACAGCTAATCAGAAGAACAAGACATATTGGATACAATAAGTTACATGCAGTTTCATTGGCCCTTAACATAGATGATGTTGTTTTTGTCATTTTCATGTCTGACATAATGTGTTTCATTATGTTAAAATGTTACAGTTATTGTAGCAGACCCATTTTCTAATAAAAAACCCACTTCAATCTGATCTGTTAACGCAATACTGAGAACAGACTGAACCGGAGTCTTTCCAATTCCACACCAGTAGCTCTATCTATACATAAAAACAGAGCAGTGTGCTGCCCCTTTATAGTAATTGAGACACTTTGAAAAAGTCACAAAACACATTTGAAGGGAGCACTCAACTTGATTGATGTAATGCAGAATAATCAGTTGCTCCTGACTAAATTAGTACGGTTCACAAATATGCAAGACAACTTTTTTCCTAACTTGCACGACTGTATATTTTCTAGCCAAAGCTGAGGTACGAACGTTGATACATAAATGATACTTAGCACGTGACTTTTACGTGATTGTGTATTGCCATCTATAAAAGACAATCCCCAAGACGTGCACCCTAGGTCCTTCCTGGACCATAATCGTGCATCAATAAGGGTCCCTCCTATGAAATAAGGTGAACATCCTGAAGTTGGGTTTTGCATGACTGTAACCGGGCCTGTTAATGCGAAAGCTCTGCACCTGTGATGATTTCCAAAGTGAAAGCCCAGCTAGACCTGCTCTTCCAGTCGAGAGCGATGACTGGCAATGTGAAACCTGCACTACACCCCGACAGTGACCGTCCACAAGACCTACTTTCCACTGCTATAGTACCTGTCATTGTATAATGTTGCCCGAATGTCCAACCTCCTCTCAAAATGTATAAAGGGTAGGTCGCTGTTTTAAATCTGGTGTGACATCATAAAGGGTTGTGGTGTTCGTATAACAACTCATGTGATTATAGAACACCAAAATAGACGATATAATGGCCTCTGTAACTGTGTAAAGAATCTCGTCACTGCATACTGTTGAATGGTGATAGTTTGTGACCTGTTTAGTTGGTTCTTTTGTTGTTTGCAGTTTAAATCAAAAAAGTTGTTTGTTTTGTTGTTTGCAGTTTAAATAAAAACAATCTGTGAGGTTCTCAGCATTGTATCTTGAAGCTCTGTTATACTGAATAAGCAGCTACCTAGTAAGTCATATGACAGCTCTTTAATAATGTAATCCCTGCCCTTTCACAATTGCTTTATTAACCTTCCTGCTTTCTCAGATTTGCTTGGAAATGCACCATTTTTCCACTATTTTTTCAAAATTTTCTCGGGGGGGGGGGGGGGGGGGGGGGGGGAATTCCCCCCGAACCCTCCTTAGGGGGTTCGGGATCGCTCGCTACGCTCGCTCGCTACGGTGCAGTATGAATATCTGTTTCCGCCTCACCACTTTCAAATGTCACCAGCTGCCACTGCTCATGCCTCATCCCCTTTGCAAACCGATGACCATTTTCTCTGCTATCCAAACGCCTTAGATTTACAGGCTACACCATCCTTCACAAGCAAAGCCAGCCCTACAACACCTGGTTCATTCCCCCTGATGGTCAGATTTGCCCCAGGCAGATGCCTGCTCTGCTGTCAGTTTTCACTGCAACGTGCCAGTGCACTAAACATGGAGTTGTCACCCACGTTAAACACCACTTCTTCGTCTCAGGGTAGGGGGTGTTTGAGCAGATGGCCCTGTATCCTGGACTGAGATCCGGTTAGACAGCTCCGTGGGTTAACGTGTCAATAAGGAGCTAGTTAATTAACCCACTGGCACGGTTGCTAAGCGGAGGTAATGAACGGGGCAAGAGGCTTAATGCGCATGCAAGAGTGCCAAGTGGGTAAAGTAGGCGACCAGGCTCAGCTCTGATCAGATGACAGAAGCTAGCCGAGTGGGTTGCACCTGCACGGCAAATGCGAGAGTCCTGTTGGAGACGACTCAGCCATTCATCTAAAAAAGTAGCACACATGATGAGGGCGATAGGAAGAATTATTTACACCCCATCGATACCACAAGGCCGTAGCAGTAGACGGAAGCCACAGTCTTCGATAGCATTTGACAACCAGGGGGCACGTGGCTTCAAGGTGCTGGAAGTGTGAATATTTCAGAACACAAGGGCCCAGAGGAGCAGACGATAAATGCTCTATGTATCCCAGCCCCCCCTCCCTCTTGACCCAAGGGTTTCCGAGGTAGAGCTTGCGCTATAGAAATCTGCATAAAAAACAAGTAAAACAAGCGTGGTACCGCAAAGGCAGCCGCGTGTTTATTTTCGCATCTCGCTTTCACTTTAAGTTGAAAGCACAATGCGAAAGTAAACACGCGGCTGACTTTTCCAAAGACGCATGAGAAAAAAAAAATGCGTAGGGACTAATGAAGGAGAGTGTGTCACGCCACCAGTAAACAATCCAATCCCGGTGGACGGGGCTAAAAGGAGACAAGGCGGCAACAAGGAGGGACTAAGAAGCCTCCTTTACAATCAGAAGCCAGCGTTTGGCATATAAGATGACGCCAGCGAAAGAGGAAGATGGGCGGAGCTCCAACTCCGCCTCCGAAAGCTTTGGAATCTGTATTAATTCCAAGAAGCTCTCGTGTGACGAGAGCAGCGCATGCGCGCTGCTTTCGACAGCAAAGACCTAAAAAGGTGTTTGATACCAAAGACCATAAGTTTCAATAATGCCATCATGTATCTGGGGAATCTGTAAAGACCAGGGTGCAGTACATAACCTGAAGATGGCTTCCCTGTTCACTTACTAGATGGTACAAGTGGACTAGAATGCACTGGGGCATATCTGCTCATGCAGATATGCCCCCACATTTAATATAATGCACCCTGCCTTAGGGCTACAAGGCCTGCTGTATGGGTGACTTACATATATTAGATGCAGCGACATTGGCATGGCACACAGTTAAAGTGCCATGTCGTTTTTTTCACTCATGAGTTGCACCATGACACGCAGTCTGCAATGGCAGGCTGCATGCAATTTGTATGAGGCTCCCTTAGGGTGAAAAATACATGCTACATCCCTTAAGTACTTTCTTTGGTACCCATGCACTAGATACCAGGGGTGCCACTTACCAGGGACTTGTAGGAGTTCCAAAGTGTGTGCCAATTGTGTTGCAATGAGACTCTTTAAGCTTGTTTTAGGGAAAGAGCACTGGGGCCTGGTTAGCAGGGATCCAGTGCAAATCAATCGAAAAACTTCAGTACTGACCAAAAGTGGGGGTGACCATAATGGGACACTTTCCTACAGCCATCCAAATATATATAAAGTTTATTTGCTTTTCCCCAATACTAGACCTGAATACCAAGTTGAACTTGCCTGTGAACAGGATTCTGATAACCTATGGGACATTTCACTTAGAAACCACGTATGGTCACAGTTATTTAGAAACCTCTAAATCTGCAAATTTAGCACAGACTTCCTTTTTTATTTGTAGTAGACTTATCTACCCCAGCCAAGTTGTGTAAATGTATGGACTGAGATACTGTGATAAACATAGTCAAATTAATTTCCAGTCTTTTACATTCACTTTTATTCCATAATGAGGGTGGAAAACATGGGATTCATGGGAACGTACATATCTAAAATGGCATCTGGTATCTCTGAGGACATAGAGAAACAAACTAAAGAAAGAACCACAGGAGTATGAAATCTCGCCTCAAGGTGCTACGTTATGGTGGCCATTCTGCGACTAAAAGTATTGACGATATTGCAGGCGAGCGCTTGTTGCTCATCAATGTCACATGGTGAATTTCTTGGAAATATTTTAGGTGTAGAACTACTCTCATGTTGGATTTTCTCAGCGTTTCTAGAGTACTGAGGAAAGAGGGCTCATGATAAAGAGGTTCTCGGCTGGGCATAAAAGAATGATGTTTGCTTCTGTTTATAGGTCTCGCACCTGCAACGCTTCGTGAAGCGATGTCGCAGCGAGACCTATAGTCGGCGAGTCTGCTTTCAAGGAGACAGGAGATGGGCATGCGCAGCATGCCGGAATCGGATCAGGTCGATTCCGCTCCGATTCCAGCATGCTGTTCCCAGTCACAATGGATCAGGACGCGCGCATGCGCGCGCACACACACACACACACACACGCACACATGCACACACACACACCCACACACGTGCACACACACACACACACGTGCACACACACACACACGTGCACACACAGACAGACACACACACACAGAGACACACACACACACGCGCACACACACACACACACACACACACACATGCCCCCCCACTCACCGGGCTCTTTCCGCATGTCCCTCTCTCCCTCTGCAGCAGGTCAGTCTCAGCAACAGGCGGGGCTCTCCACGAGCAGGGGAGCCCTGCTAGCTCACACGCAAATCTTCCGGCTGGCTTTAAGGGCAAAGGAGAGCGGGGTAGGCTCCTGGGTCTGCTTCCTGTCTTTTTGCGGCCCCGCCCCCGTCCCAACACAGCTGTCCTGGCTTCCTGTCCAAGCCGGGCTGCGGCTCACCGCTCAATACGACTTCTGTTTTTACGTCTCGTTAGGTCTGGTTTATGTATTACATTGGGTGAGATCATGGACAAGTAAGGCTCCTGTTGGTTTAGTGAATGATTAATATCTAAATAAGTAACAGCTCTGATGTTTAGAAGAGTGGCATATGTATATTTATTTTCTCTTAAATCCTCATTTGTATCTACAATATGGACTAGTCTCTTTACTACTCACTTGCATGGAACCTGGTTTCTTTTTCTTGGCGCTTACTACTATACTAATACAGTCTCTAAGCAGCGTCGGATTGGTAACGCGGGCACTCGGGCAATGCCCGAGGGGCCGGTGTCAGAGTCCCTGCTGTGGGCTGCTTTTTTTAGCAGTCTGGGGGCGATTTGGGCGGTGTCTCTATTGGTGGGAAATCGCCAGCGGCCCAGTGGGTGTCTGAGTGGCCTTTCTAGAGGCAGATGGGCGCTCATTACCCCCGTTTAGCAATAGGAAGAGGTGTCACACTCCCTTTGTCTCGCTGGGCTGGCCCATTAATGTGTGCACATATTGAGTGAGGTAGGGGGGTGGGGGCATGGGGGGGGGGGACAGGGGGCCGGAGTAGAAGTTACCTCACTTGTTTTCAGGTGTGTTTCTCCAGTGTAAAATAATGCGTGCATTTTTTTACCCCTTCTTTTTAATGCAATTACACCGAAGCAGTGATTTGAGGAAAGGCATTATGCAAATGGGGCCGTTTTTTTTTGTGTGCCCGGGCCGATTTTCAATCCCAATCCGACCCTGTCTCTAAGTGCTGTAAACCACAGGTCTCACTGAGCCATCGACATGAGATCATGTTAACCTTTGAACTCATCTATGTCAGTACGGACATTCCACGGGTTTTGGGTGCGTGCCTTCTCTTCTGGCCCTCTCTTGAGTGCCTATTTGCATTAAAACCCTACATTCAGAATCCAAGCAGGGTTACTATGCATGTTGTAAATCACGTGGAAATCTATTGTTTCACTGTTGTTCTGTGCCCTGAAGAAGGCTAGTGTGTGGAAAATGGACGCATGGCGTAGTTTCTGCACATGCTGATTACGATGAAAGAGTCACTTCGAGGGCCCTCGGCATTAGTTTCCATTTTTGGGAGCATAAGAATGCAGCTTTGTGTGTGCATAGGCGTGAGTGCCGGGACAAGAGTGTTTTTGAAGGAGGGGCACATGTTTGACACCCGACGCCTGCGCTCCAGTACCTTCACTTGGGGCAGCTTGCGACCTTGCCCCAGCCCCGGGGGTATTCGCGGCAGCCCTTCCTTCTGAGGCGTCCAAATGTTTAGAAGTGAAAGTTGAAGGCTCTCCTGTCTGGGGTCTGCCCTGACAGCTGTTCCACTGGCACACGCAAGCCACAGATGCTGCTGATCGCCCGGGGACAAGGCTGAGCTCACGCAGATCCAGGCAGGAATGAACTGGAAACACACTTTCAGCAAGAGTGCTGACCCTTGGTGGCCCCAGGAAGTAACGAGGATGTCAAGGGCAGGTCCTGGCCATAGTGCACAAGGACGGCTGTGCACGGTGATGCCACAGTGCACAAGGACAGCTGGGCATGGTGATGCCACAGTGCACAAGGATAGTTGTGCATGTTGATGACACTGGCCACAGAGCACAAGGCCAGCTGTGGATAGTGATGTCCCTGGCCACAGTGCACAAGGCCATCAGTGCACGGTGATGCCACAGTGCACATGGCCAGCTATGCATGTTGATGCCACATGCGTGTTTGTTCGAGTACACGGCTGCCGAGTGCAGGAAGAAACGAAGTTTGCCTAATGCTATCAAGATAACCTGCATAACATACTATTGGCCCAAATGAAACAAGCATTTTTTTTAATAGCGTGAACTCCACCAGAAGAGCGCTTTACACGGCACCAGTTACGTTACAGATATACACATTCATTTTTAGGCATATAGAGAATACGTGATTTGACCAGAATCACATGATGTTTGAACTTCTGGCCAGACCCGAAACTGGTTCCCCAGCTCCAAAATCGGCCACCCTAGCCAATAAGCCACGCCCTGTCCACGTACCTAAAAAATTACGTGTCCTTCTGTAACACAACTTGTGCTCGTGTAAAGAGCTCTGATATCTTCGGGTAGAGTTTGCGCTATATAAAACTGCAATAGACAAAGAAAACAAGCATTTACAATGCAATAGGTCTCGCAGCATTAAAGTTTGAGTTATTGGCATTGTGTATGACAATGCGTTGCATAACATTTTTAGCAAACTTTGAATTGGTGAGCAGTGAGAGTGTGTGCAAGGATATGCTGTTGCTCACAGCAGTTATTATTCACACAGCTCTGATGCACCTCAGGCACGGGCTCACAGCAGTTATTATTCACATTGCTCTGATGATGCACCTCAGGCACAGGCTCACAGCTGTTATTATTCACACAGCTCTGATGATGCACCTCAGCACGGGGCTGACGCAGTTATTATTCACACAGCTCTGATGATGCACCTCAGCACGGGGCTGCCGGCAGTTATTATTCACAGCTCCCTCTCGCAGCGAGCCCGGGAGGCACGGCAGACAAAGCGATCGCTTTCACTTTCGCGATCGCTTGAAAAACAAGACGTGCGCGTGCAATGACAACCAGCATGGGGGGCGTGTCTTAGCCCGGCTCACGTAGCCCCGTAGTAATCCTACACAATCCTGCTGTAAATCCTTAATCCGCGATATCCTACCTGTCGTCCCGGTCCCCACATTTCCTGGGCTGCAATCTGCGGCCTCCGGAGCTGCAGTGGACCGCGGAGCCCCAGCCACCCAACATCGGAGTGTTGCGCGCGGCCCAACCTGCGACTGCCGTTGTGAGCTGGTGCCAGTGTGTGGCATGGACCTGGAGTTGTGCGGGTGCCCGGACCCCAACCCTGACCTGACGATGACCGCTAACTCTGCTTAGCGAAAAGAGTGCCCCAGGTCCATGCCTCCGTGGTTTTCCTGGTTGCTGCCGGGGCCGCAGCTGAGCGCGGAAGCATTGTCCACCGCGACAATTGTATGCAGGAGCTGTTGGGCACCGATGAGCCGCTCGCGGCCTGTGAGCCGTGCTAGACATCGAGGGGCTGGCGGTGACATTTTGACCTCTCTCTGCTACAGAGAGTAGAACACAATTTGGAGAACTGGTGAGGCAGGTGAGGAGCGGTGGGGGCCCAGAGCGAGAGAGCCATCATGGCACAAGACGCCTAGAGCATGGGAGACTTTTTTGGTTGGTGCTCACATTTCTAGGTGGCGGCGGAGGGGGGCCAGGGGGGGTCTCGGTGCGCTCATGTGTGTGTGTGTGTGTGTGCGCGCATGTGTGTATGTGTGCGGGAAGTCTCTATGTGTCCGTGCGTGTATGGGCGCTCGTGTGTGTGTCTGCGCATGCGTGTGTGTGTTTGCGCTTCCCAGGAGACAGGCGATCGCCACAGCGAGCGCGTGCGTGGACCGCTCCGATCGCCTTCTTCAAGATACTAGCGGCCTGCTCCTGTCTCCTGGAAAGCTGTGTCGCGGACTCTAGGTCTCTGGCTTACGCGTGGTTAACGTCACGAGACCTAAAAACAGACATTAAAATGAGTTTTATAAAACTTGTATAATGCTCTTTATCAGCAGTGTATGCAGAAGCCCTTGGGGGTAATCCAAGTTAGCAATGCAGTGCGTTGCCGTTGCATATTACTTCATGTTGAATGGAGGTGTATATACGACCCTATTGTCTTCAATCGTGTTTTTGTTACTGTAGTTTCGTTCTTCATGACCCTCGTGTAGAAAGCAGACTACAAGATCAGTTACCTGGGGACGAGTTTGAGGCAGCGCAAATTTTTCAGTTTCCGTGGGTGTGTCATAAAGGTGACTTAACATTCTCATCCAATCCTTGCCTCTCTACAGAGATCACGTGTCAATTGTAATTACCATTCATTCGTTCACA